>NC_072424.2:35600000-36810000 GCF_028878055.3 Symphalangus syndactylus | reverse complement strand
TTTCTTTTCTTTTTTTTTTTTTTTGAGACAGAGTCTCGTTCTGTCACCCATGCTAAAGTGCGGTGGTGCTAGCGATTCTCGTGCTTCAGCCACCGAATAGCTGGGATTACAGGCGTGCACTACCACGCCCAGCTGATTTTTATATTTTTAAGTAGGGTTTTGTCATGCTGGCCAGGCTGGTCTTGAACTCCTGGCCTGAAGTGATCTGCCCCCGTCGGCATCCCAAAGTGCTGGAATTCCAGGCGTGTGCCACCGCGTCCGACCTCAAATAGGCTTGGTCTGTTCCACTCCTTTCCCCTAGGAAAAAGTCTATTTAGGGATTGCTTGCCATTTCTCACATCTTAGAGGTTACTGATTTACAGATGAAACCAGCAAATACCTCCCTATGACTGTCCAACTTCCACCCCTGGCAATATTCTTCCCTCTACCCTCATCAGGGTAGATACTTTTGTTTCAGCCAGTTTGGCCTCCTCACTGTAGCTCAAACACACTAAACTCTATCCTATTTCTGTGTTTTTGCTCTTACCATCTCTGTCAGGGCTGCCCTCCCTTCTGCATTTCCTCTTACCTATCCGTTAGGGGCAGCTTAAATTCCCTTCCCTTCAGAGCCTCCAGCCTTCAGTGGTCTACCAGTAACCTAAATTCTGACTGAATTCCTTGCAGAGTCCTCAAAACTCAGCAGGGAATTCTGTAATGTTATCAGTGGGAACAGTAAAAGGTGTTGTAGAATAGTAAGTGTTAGAATGGAATAGGGTGCCAGACTCCCTGGTTTCAAATCCCAGCTTTGCAACTTGCAATAACTGGATGGGCTCTCAACCTCTGTATGCCTCAGTTTCCCACCTCATATGGTTGCTGAGGAGGGGGGAATAAAATAATACATGGACAGTTGTTAGAATAACACCTAGCACAGGCCAGGCACGGTGGTTCATGTCTGTAATCCCAGCACTTTAGGAGGCTGAGGCAGGTGGATCACTTGAGGTCAGGAGTTCAAGACCATCCTGGCCAACATGGTGAAACTTTGTCTCTACTATAAATACAAAAATTAGCCAGGGATGGTGGCACACATGCCTGTAATCCCAGCTACTCAGGAGGCTCAGGAAGGAGAATCGCTTGAGCTAGGGAGGCAGGGGTTGCAGTAAGCCAAGATTGTGCCACTGCACTCCAGCCTAGGTGACAGAGCAAGACTCCATTTCAAAAAAAAAAAAAAAAGAATAACACCTAGCACAGAGTAACTGCTGAATATGTGTCTGCTACCATTATTAACAACGTAACACTCCCCCTTACATTTCTATAGCTCTTAACAGTTCATAAAGCATTTCCACAAACACTATTATCTCGATGGCTTCTCATAACAACCCCGTGAGACGGGCAGTGAATAGTATTGTACCGATTTTACTAATGAGGTAAATGAGGCACAGAGAGATAAAGGGCCTTGCTTGAGGTCACCCAACTAACAGGATATGAAGCAGAGATTTGAACCCAGATTTCTGTGTATCAGTCTTGTTTCCTCAAATACATTCCAACCTCCTGAGAGAGCAAAGATGTTAAAAGAAAAACAAAAAAAACTCTGGACCTACACAAATTGAGTGCCAGGCTCTGAGCTAGTGCTTGTGCAATGAAGGTGAACCAAATATGCCCTCACTGGGTAGGGAGAGACAGCCTCACTGAGAGAACTCTAAGGAATCTACTAATTCAAAAAATATTTGTGGGATGCCTATAGGTGATAGGAGCTGTTACAGGCAGGTTATGAAATGAGTTATAGCAAAAGCTTCTTAACTGGGAGGTCAGGCTCAAATGTCAACTGTCCACCTTAACAAAGAGATCAACATTTGACCAGGCACAGTGGGTGGCTCACGCCTGTAATCCTAGCACTTGGGAGGCTGAGGAGGTTGGATCAGCAGTCCCGGACCAGCCTGGGCAACATGGCAAAACTCTGTCTCTACAAAAAATTACCCTGGGCCAGGCGAGGTGGCTCATGCCTGTAATCCCAGCACTCTGGGAGGTCGAGGCAGGTGGATCATGAGGTCAGGAGTTCGAGACCAGCCTGGCCAAAATGGTGAAACCCCGTCTCTACTACAAATACAAAAATTAGCCGGGCGTGGTGGCACACACCTGTAATCCCAGCTACTTGGGAGGCTGAGGTAGGAGAATTGCTTGAACCCAGTAGGTGAAGGTTGCAGTGAGCTGACATCACGCCACTGCACTTCAGCCTGAGCCACAGAGCAAGACCTGTCTCAAAAAAAAAAAAAAAAATTAGCCTGGCGTGGTGGCACACACCTATAGTCCCAGCTACCTGAGAGGCTGAGGTGGGAGTTCAAGGCTGCAGTGAGCCATGATCGTGCCCCTGTACTTCGGCCTAGAGGACAAAGTGAGACCCCATCTCAAAATAAACAAATAAAGAGATAATATTTATCCAGCACATTTTGTGTCCTGGATACTTTACATGTAGTATCTCACTTAGTCCTCATAATAAACCTGAGAGGTAGGACCTATTATTCCTGTTTTTACAGCTGACATGGTCAGAGTGAGTGGTAGTGTACCCATTTTGCAGATGAAGGAATTGAAGCTCCCCGCCAAGATAAGCTCCTTGCTTATCGTGGGAAAAAAGAGTGATTTTTTTCCAAGATAACAGCTGACATGCTAATAAAGAATGAGTTTGGCTGGGTGCAGTGGCTCACGCCTGTAATCCCAGCACTTTGGGAGGCCAAGGCGGGTGGATCACAAGGTCAGGAGTTCAAGACCAGCCTGACTCACATGGCGAAACCCCGTCTCTACTAAAAATACAAAAATTAGCCAGGTGTGATGGCACTTGCCTGTAATCCCAGCTACTCAGGAGGCTGAGGCAGAATTGCTTGAACCTGGGAGGCGGAGGTTGCAGTGAACTGAGATCATGCCACTTCAGTCTGACTGAAAAAGCAAAACTCTGTCTCAAATAATAATAATGAGTTTAACCAGAGTCAGTGATCTGTCAGCTCCCTCAGGCAGTCTCTCCAGTATGTGTGGGGTGTCAAGGAATCCTAGGGCCTACAGCTTAGTTTAGGTAAGGGAGCTATGGGTAATAAAATCAAAAAGGGTCAAATTCCATGAAACCTTGAATGCCAAGCCAAACTATTTGAATGGAAAGGGGCCCCACAACAGCCGCTCCTTGATCCCTGCTACTGATAACTTGCAGCCAGTTGCCCTGGCCCTGGCCCTGGCGCCTCCTTTTCCTAACTCCCACTCTCAACTCTCAGAGACCGTGATCCAGCCTCGCCAGGACTCACGGTACTAAATCAGCAGGCATCCCACGGCAGAGTCTGTCAGGAGTGAAAGGACGAGTTATTTTTCCAGGCTCTCCCTTCTCCCCACTCAGAGACTTCTCAAGTCTTCGGGTTCAGTGAGAAACTTGCTAGATCCATCCTCCCCAAGCATCCCTGTGCCACGAATTTAGCTCTTCACTCAAAGTAAAATCTCTGTGGAAGCAATTTGGCAGAGTGGGAACTCAAGGGAAAACTATCTCGAGGCATGAGGTGGGCCTTCCCCAGATCCCTCAAATCTTACCACAGAGATATTCCTATCATTTATTTATTTATCTCCCCCAGTTCAAATGTGAGTAACACTGCCTTGTGGGGGAACCCACTCTATGCAACTGTCCCACCTTCTCCAGTCTACCTGTGTCCCACCCCCCACCACCACTGTTAACCCAGCCAGTGAAGACCTCAAAGCCCTTCTCTCAGTCCCCCAGACCCACACCATTCCCAGCTAGGCCAAAGACACTGCAGCCCCCAGCTGCATCGGGTGATTAATGACCTTCCTAGACGTTGGGGCTATTTTGGGTCCTGGAAGTCATGCCTGCAATGACTGAGAGCTGGCCCTGCCTGGCTCCAGCCATCTGTCACTGGAGACAGGCCCAAGCAGGGAGCTTGGAGGTTGTATGCTCCCCAAAAGATTTCCAGGTATGATTCTGGCTCAGGACCATCCATCTCCCCTCCTTTTGGGGGACAGATGGCAAGGAGAGGCCACAGGCCCTACCTATACTCCAGGGGCTCAAGTGGATACCCATGGAGAGAGCCAAAACGACATCTCAGAATGCCACAGGACCAGGTTGTTTTGGTCTGTTTGAGGCCAGGTGCAGAGGGGACGTTGGGTTCTGTGGGCCCTGCCCAAGCAGTCATAAGGAAACGCAAGTGGAGATGTGCATACACCTCAGCAGTGCAGTGGGATACTCACAATCCACATCTCATACACTCCACACATCTCACACCAAGGTACAACCTCATGAAGGCTACACAACCAACTTAGAGACTCAGGAACCCTCAACCCAATCCTAAAGTACAGAACTCCAGGTACACACAGTCTCCGTGTCACAGAATCCCAGTGATCACAACCCCAGAGAGACACAGACTCAGCCATGCATACCTCAGCAATGCACAACTTAGTAATGCACAATCCCATTAATACACACTCCCAGAGAGAGAGAAAACAGAGACATACGATCCTTAAGCCACACAAGTCTATCAGTCCCACGTCATGCATGAACTTGCTAGCTGAGTTCATGTTGGTCTAGGCCCATCTCAGGGTTTTTTCCTTCTGAACACTGACCCTTCATCTTAAGACCCCTTCAGCCAAGAAATGCAGGAAAGGGCTGAACCTTTTCCCTGCTCTGCTGCAAGCCTCCTCCTTTCATCCCTGGGAGGCTCCCTGTCCCTCACTTGAGGCCCCCTCCTCTGCCTTCAGTGAGAAGCCCCGCCCCCTCCACCATTGTGAGGGACCTTGATGCCCCTTTCCTTTCCTCTTTGAAGAGCGCTGTCTTCCTCCTGCTCTGTAAGAGGCCCATCCCCTGCTCCGCTTCTGTCCGGGATCTCGTCTTGGGAGCCCTTTCCTTGGAGGGATGTTGCTCCCTCCATCTATGTGAGGGGCCCTTCCCTCCCTATCTCTGCGGAGCTCCTACCCCACTTCGCTCACTTTTTGAAAGATCCTGCCCCTCCCTTCCCTTCCTCATACCTGGAGACAGCGACCCAGTCACCAGCTGGTAGAGGGATCGCGCTGCCTGCCCCAGCGGGCTCCGGCACCTGCGGGGGCATCGGTTCATGGTTTGGCGGAGAGCTCGGCCTCCAAGCTCCGCCCCCAGGCCCCGGGGCGGTCCGGTCTCCGCCCTCACCCGGGTAGGCCCCGCGTGGGCGGCGCGGGAGGGCCGGCCCGGCAGGCATAGGATCGAAACCCTGGAGCCTTCCCATGTTCTCCTGGCCGCACGAGAGGAGCTCACCCTGGCCCCATCATGTGAAGCACCCGCCCCCAAAGTTCCTGGACTGGGGGGGCGGGGAGGGGCCGCGCGGACGCAGCCTTCTCAGGGAGCATTTTTCTGGGTTCTGGCGGGGAGGCCAGGCAGGCACATGTGGGTTTTGAGAAAAGAGCTGGATGGGGAATGAACCGTATCTTTTATTGCCCCCTTTCAGCCCCCCTTTCTCCGCCTGTCGCACTCCTCCCCGCACCCTGCACCCCGCCCCCACCATTTTGGCATAAAGAGCCGAAGGGGTAAGAGGACAGAGTTGTCATGGCAACTCCCCACACTTCCACACTTTCTGGACCAATGGAAGAAAGGCAGGAGGAAGGAGAAAGAGGCCAGTGTATTGGGGTGGCAAAGAAGAGGCGGCAGAGTTGCGCCCCACTGCCTTCTGTCTCCTGGCTCCAAATTCCTTGCTCTTATAACTGTTTCTATTTGTGTTTGTCTCGGTGCGGCAGGTTCACAGACTCTACCACCATACGCTGGCTACAGCCGAACGCTTCGAGAAGAGCCCCACCCCCACCCCACCCCACCCCCACTTCGGTCCCACTGCGCCCCTTTCCCGGACTCCGGACACATCTCTATCAGGTTAGACCCCAAGTAAACCCTTCCAGGACTCTCCAACGCCTTAAAATTCCTGGGAAAGCCTACGGGAGAGATATGGTCCCGCTCCTTCGACTGAGATCCCGCACGTTTGGTTGAAAACCCTACATTTAAGTGGTGAGAATGACTTCCTAACTCTGGGCAAATCTTGTCCACTTGACGGCGACTATACCCACTGCGAAGCAGCTCCGTGCGCATGGCTCCTCGCAGCCACACGGGGGCGCCCCCGCCCCGGGAACAATACTCAGGGCCGGAGGGACTCCACGGAGATCCCAGTCCGGGGACCGAGCTCAGGGCTTGCCAGCCAGGCTCCAACCCTCTCCGCATCTTCTCTTGGCCTTTCTCCCTTCCGCTCAGACAGGGCCGCTGCTAAACGCGGCCTTTCCCCTCGGAACCGCACTGCCCAGTGGCCCCGCCGGCCTGGGAAGACCCGAGGGATTAGACAGGGATCCGGGTGGGGCTCGGACTGTTTTTTGTTTTGTTTTGTTTTTTTTCCTAAAGAGTCTCTCCCAGCTCCCTTTTGAGCTTGGGGTGGGAGTGGGGAAGCAAAACGGTCGGAGGTACCCAGGATGCCCTGAGGTGTAACTTTCCAGCTGCCTCCCTGCAAGCCTGATGGGCCGGGATGACGGGAGCTGGAGACCACCCTAAATCCGATCCCAGGAATCCCACCTGCAGGGAAGGGGAGGCGAGGCCTGGCGCGCGCTTCAGCACCGCGGACAACGACTCCCCTTTATGCTTCAGCTTAGGCATCTCCCAGCGCTCAGAGCTCGGCGCCGCCCGCCCGCCCGGAGTCTTCGTTGACACTGGCGTCCCAACCCGATTTGTCTCCCGCTATAAAATAAGCCGCCCTTCGAGAAGAGAGCTCCTGGCAGTCCTATTTCTACTTTCCAAGTCGTGTGTGGAGCTATCTACAGCTAGGCTGCTGTAGACCCGGACCACGATTCTTGATACTTGTCAACATTTGACCTTTCCATTTTCCTTGGGAGGTAGGCAGGCAGGCAGGAAGTAACATTCCCTTTTACAGATGAGAAAGGTGAGGGCCAAGAGAACAAAAGTCACATAGTTGGTACACTTCCATTCCTGACTGACCTGGGGCAGGGCATCTCCAAATACAAATGCTTCTGCCACCCAACCTCATTCAAATAGCCAAGTGGGGAAGGGTTGGTTTCACTAAGGGTGAGAACCTATTAAAGCTGGAAGCAAACACTGACTAATGTGATGCTATTCAAGGCCCCTAGGCCCTTACTACTGTCAAGAATCCTAAACTGGTGGTGGGAACAGAATTCATAGAAGAGCTGGACAGTGGGCCCTTTGGATTCCATCCAGCTCTGAGGCACATCTGGCATGCTCTCTCATCTGGGGCCAGCCTGAGTGGCTCCCCTGATCCTGACTAGGGCCTCCCTAGGGACAGTGATGGGGGGTGGGGGAAGACACATGCTCAAGGCACCTCATCCTAGTCCCCTCTCCCTTCCCAGGTCTCAATCTCACTCCCCTCAGGAAGGACAAGGATCATGGCCTCCCTCCACCTCCCCAGCTTTGTTTTGGCCTCAGGGAGACAGCCTCCCTCCTCCCACTCTGCTGGCTTTCTAGAGCAGGCTGCACAATGAGAGATGCAAACACACACATGGAAATGTACGCAGGGTGACACAGTCACCTACACAAACACATGGCTCTTCCTACCAAACCAGGAACATGCACATGCACAGATGTACTGGTCTCACATACCTCCCCATGTGGGAAAGAGAGGATGCCCGGGCAGCCAAGTGGTTTGGGGGGACATACAGGACACCACATGGCACTTCCCAGGCCTAGAGCTTCTAGCTCTGGCTCTGGAGGGGAAGCAAGAGGATGTGTTTTCCTGGGTTCGAGTGAAGTTCTGAAAGGTTTGTTGGGGGTTGAAGGATTCAGTTGTAAGAATAATGAGTACATGATTTGGTGTGGGGAGAGAGGGCTGACCCAGCACTAACTAAAGCCTCCCTACAGGGGCCAGGTGCTGAAGCCATAAGGTCTCTTGGAAACCAGGCTGGGCAGCTGAACACTAAAGTCCCTCCTTGGGTCCACCTGGGCTATTTGTGGAAAAATTGGTGAAGCAGTGGGGTGTACTAAAGACCCCTATCTGTACCAGGAAGCCAGAGAGGCAGCAAGGATGAGACAAGTCATGGACACTCACAGAGCCCCGCTGCAGACATCACCACATGAAAGTACACAACTAGCACTGAACACTAATCTCACAATCACAAAACACAACACAACCTACTTTAACAAATTCTTGCCCAGAGGGCTCATGGTCATGAAGTCTTACAAAGAGACAAGCCACCCTAAAGCGGAGCCCTGATACATTCTGGTAGTTACACACCACTTCATACAAAATTACACACTCACAACCCATCGTTGCACATATAACAGAGACACATGGTCAAAACAACTTCATCAGTACAATCAGGGTCCTACGCAAACTCAAACATCTGACGAGACCATACAATTGCACTGCCACATACAATCACACTCACCCTAGCTGTCACCAAGCCCAGGGCACATGGCAACCAGCTGTGGGAGGTGCGCGCGCGCGCACACACACACACACACACACAGAATGACAGGCGCTCACGCACGTAACACCTCCCACTCCAGACACCCTCTCAGCCCTGTGTCACATACGCCCACACCTGCTGCCTCTCCACACCTGCCTCTTCTGTTCCTCCCCAACCCCTGCGGGACCCAAGGCTTTGAATCCCCAGTGTCCTGCCGCCCAGACCGGCCATAAGAGTGCCTGGGAATGGGGCAGAGTGTGGGTGCGGGCCAGGCCGGGGTCGGAGAGGCGGAAGGGTCTGGAGGAATGGAATCCACCCTCCCTCCCGCGACCCCCACGTCACTGACTCACCCGTGAGCTGGTCGTAGGAGCCGTCCAGGTCTCGGGAATCGGACAAACTCTCCTTGCGGCCCTGGCCCCGCATGGCCCCCGGCGCCCCGCTCCCGCCCGGGCCGTGGGAGGGGGCGCCGGGTGGCCGGGATAGGGCGCTCACACGGCGCCCCCTGGCGGCCTAGTGTGCTGTCGGGGCTGGGGGAGTCCGGGCTGAGGCTGAGTCTGGGAATGGGCCCCGGGTCTGAGGTCTACCCGGAGGTCCTGGAGCAGGAGAGGGAACACTAGGCAGCAGGTGAGCGCAGAGCCGGAGGCAGAGCGGAGCTGAGCGCGGAGCCGAGCCGAGCCGCCTTTCTCCTCCCGCCCCCTCCCCGCGGCTGTCACCGCCGCCTCCCCCCTTCGGAGCTGCCGGGATTGGCTCCCCCTACCCCCGCCCCCCACCCTTTGCAGCCCGGGGGAGGCACCCGGTGAAAGGGTGAACTGCAAAGTGCGGGGAAGGAGACTAGCTCCCCAGCAATCTGCCCCTAAACCAGAAGTCACGGGGCTTGCGGGGGGTGGGGGGGGGAGGCGGAGAAGAGCGCGGGACAGAAGAGCCCCACTGAGAGGAAACCCCGCCCCCAATTCTCAGGCACCCCTTCACCCTTAGTCAGCACAGTTCTGGCTGAGGCAGAGCCTGGGGTATCATATCTGAGTCCCCGCTCCGTTTGCCTCCATGTCAGCCTGTATTTTCTCTGTTGTTCCTCCTCCCGTGTATGCCTCTCTAGTGGTCCCAGACAGTTCCCACCGTGCTTAAAGCAGGTTAGGGATGCAAAGGAAGAGTCAACCCAGCCTCTAATATTAGCAGGCTCATTGTGGGCCAATGGACTACTATTTCGTCTTCTCTCAAGTTCCAGAAGGACCCCAACTCTCACCCACTCCAGGATCCCGTCTCTGGAACCTATTCACTCTCAGGGTGCCTCCTTCACTGATCTAATGACCAACCATAGGCCGACTAGGAAGATAAAAAAACTAGTGAACCAGGTCAGTTTCTCAAGACATCCTTGCTCTTTTGTTCCTCCCCCACAGCAACTTTTCTGCCTTCTCTTTTGTCACCTGTCCCGTCCTAGATTCCTTGTTTTCCAGCAGATATGGGGAGCAACTGACAGGTTTGGGGATCCAAGTCAGGATACAGAGTAGGAAAGAAATGCCCTTGTTATGAAACCCCTTCCTTAAGATTAGCTCCTTTCCAAAGGCAGGGCTAGCACGGAAGCTGGGCTCCCTCATCTCCCAGGAATGGATCCTGAATGTTTGAGCGCCACAGGTCTGACCTTCCTCAGGATGCTTCCTGGGCTCCACACTCAAAAGCTCCCCAATCCCTTGCTATGAGGATGAGGGGACCTTGTCTGGTGGGTCTGAAGGAATGACCTGTTAAGACCAAAAACTTTAAAGTGACTCAAGCACACTTAATCTCTTCAATTGGCTTTAATTTCCAACCACTTGATTTAATCAACCCAGCAGGAATTGTGGCAGGAGTTCCGGCCTAAGAGGGGGACAAGTGGCTGAAGGTAAGA
This sequence comes from Symphalangus syndactylus, assembly GCF_028878055.3. Classification (NCBI taxonomy): domain Eukaryota; kingdom Metazoa; phylum Chordata; class Mammalia; order Primates; family Hylobatidae; genus Symphalangus; species Symphalangus syndactylus. The sequence goes on along the minus strand of NC_072424.2, from coordinate 36,799,724 downwards.
TTGTCTTTAGGAGCAATGCCCTGCGCTTGGATCTCCCTTGGCTCTGGAGGAGCCTCCACAGACCTGGCATAGAGGCTGGGCATAGAAAGTGCTTGGGCAGCTCCTGTTAAGGTTCATTTCCAGGAGAGAATGGGCACTCTCATTTGGAGTTCTTGGAATAGGTATATGTGAATAAACTGGTCAAGAGAAGGGCCTTTACAATGGAGGGCAAGGAGCCCTCTGCTTAGTGCCCCATGCCCTGTCCTCATTCACTTGGAGGAAAGGCTGGCAGGAATCCATAAGTGGCCAAATGGGTTGGCTTGCCTCAATACTACTAAGTTTGGAGATAAGGGAACTAACTCCCTTCTCCCTCCTTCTACCCAGAGGGCAAGAGAGGTTACAGCTCTCCGAACCCAACTGACCTCTACTAGGGCCAGGAGACTCAGAGGAAGGAGGAGAGTTCACAAGGGCGGGTAGGGGTCCCCTAGCCAGATGGGAGCAGCACCTAGGAGATTACCTTACCTCTATCTTTGAGGAATGAGTCTGGGCAACAGAGATTAAGAAAAAAAAAAAAAGCAACACTAAAGACAGTCCCACACGAATCAATTTTTAATAATTTCAACTTGCCACCAGCTTCAGATCCAGCTGCCTTGGGGGTTTATCACCAGGGAAAACACTAAATGCCCCAGGCTGAGCTATCCATCCAGTGATCAGATGACCCAGCCTGTGATCTCTTAAGAACCTACATCTACACATGGCAGCCTGTTAGTGGATTCTCTGGAACTAGTGCATAGCTGCTCAATGTTAGAGCCAGAACTCTGGTTCCCAGGGAGGGCAAGTATCCCAAAGAGATTTGAGGTTAAATGGATGGCAGCCCAGGTGGTCCCAGACATGCTCTTACTGCTGAATTCCTGCACTTTCTCCTAGAATATACTAGTGCTGTTTGCTCCTGCCATCCTGAGGGCTTTAGAAACTGCTTTAAAAAGGGAGGATCTCGAAGCAGCAGCTATTTCAGAGGCAGCTGTGGGGAAAGCCTATAGTGGTTCCGTGGAGGCTATCCAAGGAAGGAACCACAAGGCAACTCCCCAGAAGTCAGGAGATTTGCCTGTGGCCCCACCCAGAATCTGAGTGGACAGAATGGAGGCCTTATGCATGATGCTCACCTGGCCTGTTTCAGATGGAGGGCACCCTACCCCCAGAAAGTTCTCTCCCTCCCAGGCACTAGACCATGACAGGAACAGATTCCTCCCCAGAGGAAATTCTCAGGCAGGTTAGATGTAAACAACAGCAGGGTAAGGGGGTGGAACACGTGGAGGGGAGCTCAGCAGAGGCAGGAGAGGCTGCCAGAGGAGGGGGGGCTAGGGAGGCGGGGGAGCTGCTGGAAAGGGAACCAGCAAAGTAGGCACCTTGAAGGCTCCAGAAAGCCTGTCAATGTTTATTTCATACACACCCTAAAGACAGTAAACCAGATTAGAAATGAAAAGTTAAGGTTGTGACCCTATTGTGCTGATGAGTCAAATGGGCCAGAAGGGGAAAGCTAACGGTACTCCTGGTGCCAAAACTAAAATTCAAAAGGCGGTGGCCGGACAGCAGAGCACTGGGCAGATTCTCATCTCCAGTTTTCCCAGAGAAGTCAATTCTGAATTCAGAAAATAGGAAAACTGGCTGGGCATGGTGGCTCACGCCTGTAATCCCAGCACTTTGGGAGGCCAAGGCGGGTGGATCATGAACTCAGGATATTGAGACCATCCTGGGTAACATGGTGAAACCCCATCTCTACTAAAAATACAAAAAATTAGCTGAGCGTGGCACACACTCCTGTAGTCCCAGCTACTTGGGAGGCTGAGGCAGGAGAATCGCTTGAACCCAGGAAGCGGAGGCTGCAGTAAAGCCAAGATCACACCACTGCATTCCAGCCTGGGCAACAGAGTGAGATTCTGTCTCAAAAAAAAAAAAAAAAAAAGGAAAAAGTACACTATTCCTATCTTACCCTAAATCTGAGCCAAAGGTCCCGATGGCTGGACAAAGTGCCAGTGGGGGCAGGAGACACAGATTTCAAGCCAAGCACAGCCCCAGGCCCAAAGGAAGCAGGATGTAGCTCCAGCTATATCTGAGAGTTGATCTGTTTTCAGAAGCCGAGCAGAGCCACTGACTTTCAGGATGCTGGCATTACCCCGAGGCTTGCCTCACCAGCTCCCGAAAATTAGTCAGTAGCCACAGCTTGTAACCTCAAGATTGGAAATGTGAGGGGCTGTTTAGGGAGCCCACTCTGGAAGTCCCCACATTCCTGGAGGCCTCTCCACACTGTGCCTACCCATTCCTCCCCAAATAAGATTATCCCTGGCTTGACCCTCCTGCCCCTGCTGCCCGAGCTCCATTGAAGTGTGGTCTTCACCAAGAGAACTTGGTATCTGTGTTTCTCTCCAACCTCGGGGGCAGCCCCCTCTCCCCTCGCTCCCCCTCCAGCCCAAGATCCTCATGGGTAAGGGCAGTCAGAGGCTGCTCAGGTAGGCGTGGCCTCAGGAGATAGTGGAGAACTCCTTGAGCAGGACTTCTTGGCTGAGTGTGTGGAAGGCCAGGTTTCTCCGGACGTTGGTGCTAATGGATCGAACCTGGGAAAGGGTAGTTGGGGAAGGTGGGAGGGCACAGCCAGAGAGAAAACAGGAAAGAGTCAGTTCTAAACGGCAGAGGACAGTGCCTGCTACACGGGGCACTAGAAGTCTCTCTCTTAGGAAATGAACCCTTAACAGCTATTATCCCTGCAGGCAAATAAGCAAACAGTTCCTTGACAGCAGGGAAGGAGAGAAGAGCGGACAGGAACAAACTCTGGAGGATGTAAGAAGAGCATCTGGGCTCCTGGGGAGGTAGAAGCAGGCACAGACAAGAAAGGAAGGCTGAGGCTGGCCTCTGTCTCTGCTTTGGCTAGGCAGAAGGGGGACTGGGCTGCTCAGTGATCTGATGGAGGAGGAGAAACTGAGGCCAGAGGACTCATGCTCTAGAGCCACCTCTCTTTAGATGTGTTTCTAGTCTCTTCACTCTCCCTTTGGATTTATTTACATTTTTGGTTGGAAGGAGCGTTTAGAGATGCAGTCCTTTTCTGGCACAGATGGCAAGGGTAGGATCCAAGGAGGCCAATTTCAATGGCCAGGGCCAGGTGACACTGCTAGTGAGTCCCAGCTTGGGAGCAGGGCCGAGGGTTCTTAACTCCTAGTCTAGCACTCCTTCTAAAGATGCCTGCCCACTTGAAAGGGAAGTCTGGGGCGTATCCTTGCTATGTGCCCACTGCTCACCTCACATACTCTCTACCCACAGAACCCTAACCCAGTGTTGCCTGGGTCAGCAGGGGAAAAGCCCGTAGAGAAAATGTCAGAGGGCCCAAGTCCCTACTCTGAGAGGATTCCAAGAGGAATCTGGCAGACTCTTCAAGGAGATTTCCCCACAGGAAATACCTGTGTAGATTGCCTGAGAAACAAAAAGGGGAAGGAGGAGGACAGTGTGTCTGCCCTGGGCCCCAAAGTCTCAGGAGCTTTCCTTCAATTTCTGCTATGCTATAGGGAACTTAATGAAGTCGTCAGGAAGGAAGCAGAGGAAAGGGCAGCATGGCAAACAGCAGGAAACTTGAGCTCATTAGCTCCAAACTGGACCAGACCCTCTTTGCTCCCCTGTGCCAGGGGAACAAATATGAGCAGAACTGAGTAAGGCCGTGGCGAGTGTCTCAGAGCCTCGAGACACTGCTCCTGTAACCCTCTCCAGCTCCTCATAGATTGCTCTCTGTTAACCATTGGCTCCCAGAACTTCCTCCACATCAACTTAAAGACTTGCCAACCATCCCATAAAAATGCTCTACTCTGCTATCACTTTACACTAATGGTTTCTGTGTTCCAAACTAACTCACCCCAGAGCATGTCTTCCTGACCCTGTGGAAGTCCAAAATCCTGAGGAATGTCATGTCAGGATCAGAGTTGGGCTGTGTTTAGCACAAGACAAACGATCTAAAACGCAGTGCCTTCACCACACTTGGCATGGGGTAAGTAAAAGCTGAGCTGATGCAAGTTCAGCCCCAGCAGAGGGAGGACTAAGGACAGGGGAAGTGGGTACAGAGGCCTGCATGTCCTGGTCTCTGTCCCCAGCCAGGATGTTTGTGTAAACCAAGTTGGTAGGGTTACAGGACTGCAGGGGGGGCTGAGCTTTTCTTGAGAACAGCTCAGAGCACAGGGCAGGAAAGGGACCATCAATAGGGCTAGCTCTGTGGAGACACTGACTGGGAAGTTAAGTAGGAGGCAGAGCAAATGTTCATGGCTCCAAGTGCCCACGGGTGGGGGCTGCAGGAAGTTGAGTGATTGGAAAGCAGGGAGTGGAGACTGGAGAACTAGATAGGGAGGGGACTCAGACCAGTGGCCAGTTAGGAGTTTAGGAAGAAGTGATTCCATAAGAAGGGGAAGAATTAATTACTCTTATTAGTTGCCCTGAGGACAGGTTAAGGAATAACGAGCCAGATCTGCTCCTGGGAACACACATCAAACCCCAGGCCCAGCTGGAGCTGTGCAAGGGCTGTCTCCATGGCTGCAGAGGAGAAGTAGGCAATACTACCTCTAATAGCATCTTCTCTTACTGCCTGGTACAGTGGGGGAGAGAAGTTGCAAACCCCATCCCAGCAGACCCCTCAAATCTTGTTTTATCTGCCCTTAGCAAACCGCAGTTGTTCCCTAGAGGCCCATCTGCACAGTAGAACTCAGTGGCTGGGGGCGGGCCCCTAAGACACAGGCAGAGGCGGTGGGGCACTCACCAGCTCTTTGAAGAAGGCAGCTTCCTTGTGCTGCTCTGAGTAGCGCTCATACTGGTCCAGGCCATCCTGCAGCTTCAGCGTGAGCGTGTCATAGTTGGCTCTCACCACCTCCAGCACCTGGAGGACATCAAGGGCCAGGCAGGGCTTAGGTCATGCAAATCCCACACCCCTTAGCCCCATTCTGCTGATCTACTGGGTTGGGTTTGGTCTGCGACAACACCCCCAAGAAACCTTGCTCATTACTTATCTTCCAGAAAACAGCCTGGCTACAGGGAGCGATGCCTCAGGTTTCTGGGACCACTTTCTCTCTCTCTCTCTCTCTTTTTTTTTTTTTTTTTTTTTGAGACTGAGTCTTGCTCTGTCGCTCAGGCTGGAGTACAGTGGCGTGATCTCAGTTCACTGCAACCTCTGCCTCCCAGGTTCAAGCAATTCGATTCTCCTGCCTCAGCCTCTCGAGCAGCTGGGACTACAGGGGCACATCACCACACCTGGCTAATTTTTATATGTTTTGTAGAGATGGGGTTTCGCCATGTTGGCCAGGCTGGTCTCGAACTCCTGACCTCAGGTGATCCACCCGTCTTGGCCTCCCAAAGTGCCGGGATTACAGGTGTGAGCCACTGAGCCTGGCCAACTTTCTAATCTCTCTCTTTTTTTTTTTTTTTTCCTTTTTGAGACAGAGTCTCACTCTGTCGCCCAGGCTGGAGTGCAGTGGTGCAATCTCGGCTCACTGCAACCTCTGCCTCCTGGGTTCAAGCAATTCTCATGCCTCAACCTCCTGAGTAGCTAGGATTACAGGTGCATGCCATCATGCCCGGCTAATTTTTGTATTTTTAGTAGAGACGGGATTTCTCCATGTTGGCCAAGCTGGTCTCTAACTCCTGAACTCAGTTGATCCACCAGCCTTGACCTCCAAAAGTGCTGGGATTACCGGCGTGAGCCACTGCACCCACTGCGACTTTCTAATCTCTTATATTCCCTGCCTTTCCTGACCAGCCCAGCCTGGCCACCAAGTCTATTTACTCTGAGTATGGTAAAAGAGCATGAGAAGAGGTTACAGAACAGTGAGCATCTCAGCTCACCAGTATCCCTGACACCACAAATGTGCTCTCAGGCTTATCCTGAAGCTTTCCCTGGTCAGGCTGTCACAGTTGCTGAGTAAGACTTTGCCAATGTCTCCTTCCTTCTCCCGTTCTGGGAACCACATTTCTTCAGTCTTGGGATGTTCCTCAGCACCATCTGCTACTTGTTTTCATTGCTCAGTGCCAACTCAGTCTTCTTATCCAGTGCCTGGATTGAACTTTAGGGCATCCCAGCCTTTGGATATAGGGTATGCTTTCAAGACTAAGCTAGAGCCTTTGTTCTGTGGGGTTTTTCTCCCACAACATCTCTCTGATTTTCTATGCGGGGAGGATTCAGACTTCCACTGACTCCAGGAACCTTGACTATCTGTGGTTACAGAAAGAAGGGACTGTTCATAGCCAGGCCAGATGTGACTTCAGCTTATAAGATCATGAATCAAAGGCAAGGACAGTCGGGAGAGAGGCACTAAACATCAAATCAGAAGAAGTGAGCTAGGAAGAAAGGGGAGACCAAGAAAGGGGATGATCATTCACTCTGATCATCGGAGTGAAGTTGATCTGACCTGGAGGAAAGCCTATGGCATCGTGGAGAGCTCCCTGCTCAACAGGGAGCTTGGAGGAATTAGTGAGTGACAAGGAACACACAGCTCTGACAGAAGGGGGTGGGGGGTTGGGAAGAGGAAATAAGCCAGAGTCAGGATGGAGGACAGGCTCCTGAGGGGCCCAAAGGTGCCTCTGCAATGTTCCCTGCACCAGTCCAAATTTGTGCCAGGCAGACTTCACTTGGTAGCAAACACTCTGGCTGCCAAAAATTCCTGAGGAGAGAGAAGGGCTGGAGGGCACAGGGAAGGCTTGTGTCCCTATGGGAGAGTTACCGAGTTTGGTTTGGGAGGAAAGGAACAGCTAGGGCAAAGGTCTGGCCCAGCTTTCTTCCCTTCAGACACCCAGCTCTACAAGATCATTTTGCCTGGTGTGTCCCACAGACTGTAGTATAGGCTGGTTCCTCTGCTTCTCATTCCATTTGTCAGTTCTGTAGGCAGGAGGACTGGTACCCAGCAACAGCAGTCACCCACAAAGTAATCTGGTCCTCTCATGCACGTGGGCTGCACTCGTGGCTGGAATATCTGCAGCCAAGGTCTTGGCTCAGAAGTGAATGGCTCAAGCCCAGAAAGAGGCAAAATTCCTCCAAGATGGAATCAGCCCCTAGGAACCAGGCAGAATAGAATAATACATGTTTTCCTACGCCCTGAAATCTGGGGAGCCTCAGCAATGCTTAAGACCCAGCAACTTGGGCTCAGCCTTTCCTGAGCAGTGTCAAGTGCCAAAGGACAAACATCATGCTAAAGTCAATTTCTGCGAAAGAGGTTACTGCATATGAAGAGATGGTTGTACCTTCTGACTACATCCTCAGAGCCTCAGGTCGCAGGTAAGGCTGCTTTGATCACCCAGACTCTCTCCTCTTGCCAGGGCATGGTAGAAGGTCTAAGGTCTCACTGAGAAGAGTGATTTCTTCCTATCCCAATAAAGCTGGCTTTTGCCAGCATGGTTTAGTTTAGTTTGTTACAGGGAGGTGAGAGCAGAAAAGGTCCCTGAGCTACTAGCTCCTTGGAAGAAAACCAGAAGTAGCCAGACGTGGTGGCTCACGCCTGTAATCCCAGCACTTTGAGAGGTCGAGGCGGGTGGATCACCTGAAGTCAGGAGTTCGAGACCAGTTGGCCAACATGGTGAAACCCCATCTGTACTAAAAATACAAACATTAGTGGTAGTGCGCACCTATAATCCCAGCAACTTGGGAGGCTGAGGCAGGAGAATTGCTTGAACCCAGAAGGCAGAGGATGCCATGAGCCGTGATCGTGCCACTGCACTCCTGCCTGGATGACAGAGCAAGACCTTGTCTCAAAAAAAAAAAAAGAAAGAAATCCAGAAGCCTGGCTGGACTTATAGTGCCCATGATCTCAGCTCTCCTCTTGTCCAGCCACTGCCCATTGCCACCTCCCCCTTCCCCGGCCCTTTCTTTTTTTTTTTTTTTTGAGACAGTCTTGCTCTTGTTACCCAGGCCGGAGTGCAATGGTGCTATCTCAGCTCACTGCAGCCTCCACCTCACAGGTTCAAGCAATCCTCCTGCCTCAGTCTCCTGAGTAGCTGGGATTACAGGCGCCTGCCAACATGATCGGCTAATTTTTTTTTTTTTTTTTTTTTGTAATTTTAGTAGAGACGGGGTTTCACGATATTGGCTAGGCTGGTCTCGAACTCCTGACCTCAGGTGCTCCACCTGCCTCGGTTTCCCAAAGTGCTGGGATTACAGGCGTGAGTCACAGAGCCCAGCCTTCCCTGCCCTTTCTTGTGGGCTTACTTCCTTTCTTCCTCTTATACCCGAGGAAAGTTGCCTGTCAGTTCATCTAGTCTCTGCTGTCTCCTGCCCTTGTCACTTTTCTTTTATTCACAAAAGAAAAAGACATTCTAGGCTCAGGTCTGGGCCCCAACCCATCCAAGACTTCAGAACACTGGCAGGTACTTGCCTAGCCTGGGACTTCGCTTTCTGTAGCTCAGACTTAAGGAACATGTCTCATTTGAGTCTCAGCACTGGCCTGGGACACGGTGAGGGCCACACTTAGGCAGAGGGCCATCTCCCAGAGCCTCTGCCTAAAGGCCTGAGGCTTACCACAATTTGCAGCCTCAGTATCTGCTTCCTGGCAACTCTAAAGGTCCTCTCAGGTTGAAATCCCTTTCCAATCCATCAGGTAACAGTCTGCGCCCCCACAAACACAAGGCTACTTTCTTTCATCGGCCGTTGGGCTTGTGGGCTTCCTAGAATCATGTCAACCACCTCAGCCCAAAGGAGCCTCAAAGCCAGTAAGTCACCTACAGGTCACATGCTCTCCAAGGAATCCTCACATCACCACCTATGACCCTTAGGAAACAGACACTTGGGTCGTGGTGAGAGCCTGATAGAAAGTTAACTATGCTGGCCAGGCACGGTGGCTCATGCCTGTAATCCCAGCACTTTGGGAGGTCGAGGCGGATGGATCACGATGTTAGGAGTTCGAGACCAGCCTGGCCAAGATGGTGAAACCCCGTCTCTACTAAAAATACAAAAATTAGCTGGGTGCAATGGTAGGCGCCTGTAATTCCAGCTACTCAGGAGGCTGAGGCAGGAGAATCACTTGAACCCCGGAGGCGGAGGTTGCAGTGAGCCGAGATCATGCCACTGCACTCCAGCCTGGGCAACACAGCGAGACTCCGTCTCAAAAAAAAAAAAAAAGAAAAAGAAAATTAACTGAGCTGGGAGTCCTACTCTTGTTATGGGACTTCAGACAATTCACCTAGCATCTGTGAGTCTCAGCCCTTTTTTCTATAAAATGGAACTTGAACTCACCTTCCTAAAATGACATGGGAATAAAAGTTTTTAAGTTCCTGAATAAAAGTTTTAAGTAACATACAATTGATGGAAACACTGTCATCCCAATGGCTACACAGCTACTTAGACAGCTCCTATGACTCAAAAGTAACTACTTTCACAGTCCAGGAAGTACCTGCCTATTTCAAACTGTCCCAAAGATTCTATGTGCATAAGTGATTCTTCACCACAAGGGAACATCTTCTGGGTTCAAGTGGAAGACAAGGGATACACAAATGGCCTCAGTTTCAAATATCTCATGCCCTCTTCTTTGCCTTAAAACACTTTGCCTCAACTTAGGTGAGGGGAAAACAAAGTGGGCAATGTTTGGGAGGGCCTAAACATCTGCCCCTGAAGCCTCTGGAGGTAAGGGGCCTGAGAGGACAGCAAAGCCATCAAGAATATAGGATTGAGGTCAGAGACCTAAATTTTAGTTCCCAGTCAACCATTAATTAGCAAAATAAATTTATACAAGTTTCTTAATGTCTTTGAGCCTCAGTTTTCAGTATCTATAAAATGAAGACAACACCATCTACATCTTATAAGGCTGATGTGAGGATAACATGAGATAACAATTGTACAATGCCTGGCACATAATCAATAGTCAATAATGGTTACTAATTTTACAACGAAAATCTTTCTGGTGACAAGGAGTATTTGGAGTTCTGGCTGTCTCAAGATAGTTCTAACGATAAGCCAGGGGGGCTAGGGCCTCATACATCTTCATTCAGCCTATGGCAGATTCTGGTGAAGAGGAAACAACACTGTCTATTCTTTTTTTCTTTTTGAGATGGAGTCTCACTCTGTCGCCCAGGCTGGACTGCAATGGCGTGATCTCGGCTCACTGCAACCTCCACCTCCCAGGTTCAAGCAACTATCCTGCCTCAGCGTCCTGAGTAGCTGGGATTATAGGTGCGCACCACCATGCCGGCTAATTTTTTTTGTTATTTTTAGTAGAGATGGGGTTTCACCATATTGGCCAGGCTGGTCTCAAACTCCTGACCTCATGATCCGCCCGCCTTGGCCCTCCAAAGTGCTGGGATAACAGGCGTAAGCCACTGTGCTGGGCTAACATTGTCTATGCAATGTGAAAGCAAGCTTCCCACAGTGACCTCACCATTTTCAGTGTAACTAGCAAGGCATCAGCCAGAACTCAGAGAATGGCCAGTATAACTTTGATAGTGCAAAATGACACAGGTTATACTAAAGAAAAACTAAGCAAAGAGGCCTGGCTTTGAATGATGCAGGTTGTGAGGCTGTTGGCCACATCAGGATGAGGATGTCTTCAAGACAAGAAGTAGATGAGATCCCAGTGCACAAGGTTAGTTCAAAATTGCTGACAAGGTTTCAGACACATACACACCCTAGCACACATAATATGCATTCCTCACAGAGTATTCAGTACCCTGTGCTCCATTTATTTCAGCAAGGCCTTTGAAACACAAAATAAATTCTACCCTGAAGGTAGCAGCGGCAAAACAAGAATCACCAACATGGAAAAGTTCCTGGCAATGGCTATTCAGTCTCAATGCCAGAGGGCTTTGCCTTGTACCTGAAAAATTACTCAGTTTCGAATCTCTGTTGACCTGTATTCCCAGCAGAATAACAGTGAGAGGACACCTAAATAATAGGATGTGACCTGACAGCAAACTTGTGTTCATTACTTTCTTCTCAATTTAAGCTGACATCTACAGTTTAACCTGTTTGGGGAAAACATGTGAGGCTGCCACCAGCCCTCTCCCAACCAGGGCAACATGTATGGTCTTTCCTAGGGGCCAGGCTGCCAGATGAGGCTGAGACCACAAGATACTAACAGAGAAGCTTACAGAGACTTCTTACAGAATAGGAAATAAACCAGGAACCTAACAGGATGGTAGTAGGGAATAAAGAGGCTACGAAATCAGAAACCTAGGTTCAAATTTTGAACCATCATTTACTAGTTATATGACTTTGACCTGGGTTTTAGTTTCCTTAATGGTGAAATAGTCCTAATACTATCTTCTCATACATTATGAAGATTAGAGATAGTATACAAAATAAATATTAAAAAAAAGATAGGGCCTAGCAAATAGAAGGTGCCAAATGCATGAAGGCTATTGAGATGGAAACAAATAGAAAAAACGGAAATAGACAATGGAAGTATCTGATGTGAGGGAGGGGAAAAAAGAAAAAGTGTCTGATGTATTCAAATAAGATGAATCAGCTGGTTATATGGTAGCCATGAGGGCCTGGAGTTATTCCTAGCATCTGAGGACAGTAATATGGAAAATCATACCTTTTTTCTTTTTTTTTTTGAGACGAAATCTCGCTCTATCACCCTGGCTGGCACAATCTCAGCTCACTGCAACCTCCACCTCCTGGGTTCAAGTGATTCTCCTGCCTCAGCCTCCTAAGCAGCTGGTGACAGGTGCCTGCCACCACTCCTGGCTAATTTTTGTATTTTTAGTAGAGATAGGTTTTACCATGTTGGCCACGCTGGTCTTGAACTCCTGACCTCAGGTGATTGGCCTGCCTCGGCCTCCCAAAGTGCTGGGATACAGGCATGAGCCACCACGCCCAGCTATCATACCTCTTTTTGGCCAAGTGCTACTACATGGACAAAACCACAGAAATAATAGTTCTGGACCAAGTACAGTGGCTCACACCTATAATCCCAGCACTTTGGGAGGCCGAGGTGGGAGGATCGTTTGAGGTCAGGAGTTCAAGACCAGCTTGGATGACGGAGTGAGACCCTATCTCTATGTTTTATTTATTTTTTTGAGACAAGATCTCACTCTGTCACCCAGGCTGGGGTACAGTGGCATAATCACAGCTCACTGCACCCTTGACCTTCTGGTCTCAAGTGATTCTTCCACCTCAGCCTCCCAAAATGCTGGAATCACAGATATGAAAAAAATACATATATATATATTTATATAAAATACATTATAAAAAATATATTTATGTATTATATGTAAATGTATATATAATATATATATATAAAGAAAAAAAATAGTTCTGGGAGGAGACTTTGAAATCACTTAGCTAGTTCATGGCCCTTATTTCACAGAGGAAGAAATAAATGTCCAGAAAGATTGTAAATTGCCCAAAGTCATAAAACTGGGATTATATACCAGAATCTTCTCTCAATCCAGTGCTCTTCCTAGTGCTCAACCCAGTGCAGGCTGTGCCCAACCCAGTGCAGGCTGGTCTAACCTGGGGCACATTCTTGGGTTTACAGGCTAAACTTGGCCTTCAGAGACCAAAGATTCAAGGAATTCAAACTTGCTTCTCCTAAGAAGTTTGGAAGTATGATTTGTGGAGAGCTAAGAAAGTAACCTGGTGAAGCCTTGATTTGCTGTTTGAGCTTTAATGACTACCCAGCTCCTTAGGGCTCCAGGGTTTGACAATTTTCAATACTAGCAGTTGAACACCCTGCTCAACCCTGTTGATTGTTGGTGTAAACCAACAAAATTTTATAGACCACTCCAAACTCGCTGTCAGCAATATCTCATTTTGGCTGCTATTTTGATTACTCAATACTCATTTTAGATAGAAGCTTGAAATTCAAAGGTCTTTGATCTTTAATTGGGCTTTTTGGGCCTCCGCCATCCTGCGGTCTTCAGGCTCGGGGTGGGATGTTGAAAGATTCAATAAATCCCTTCTACAATGAATGCTTCTATCTCCAAGCTAATCTTCCATTTTCCCAAAGAGACTGTCATCATTCTGTTCCACTTCCATGCAGTTCTGCTTTAACCCTGTCCAACTCCTAATCATAAAAAAATTAATCTCTGGATGACTTGAAAGAGATAAAGGAGTTAAAATGGAATCAGGAGGAAAAAAAGATAAAAAGGCTTTTTATATGATTTTCATAATAATTTCCATCTATCTGTCCCACTGGATTCTTGATCATTGTTCTACTTTAGCTGTTTACTCACTAGAGAATATGATTTTTTGAACCCATTTCTTCCACAAAGCAGGAAAGGACAGCCTGAGTCATCAAACTCTGAAAACATAAACAAGAGCATCACCAGGCTAAGTCCAGACACTGCCCTTGCTTCTCCTTCCCATAATGTGGAGGGGGCTGGGCAGGCACTACTTATTCTGCAAGCTGATAATGGAGAAATAATGAGTTTGTTCCACGGAAACTTGGGTAATGGAGTTTATTCCTCATGATGTTTCAGGATTTGGGACACATCTATCCTGGTGCCCACAGAATCAAGAAGCAAGAAGTCTGGACCACAAAGTAGGTATACAGAAAAAAAAAAGAAAGACTGAATAATCAGGTTTGCTCCCACACCACCTTTCTAAGCTGTTCACTGCTCTGACCCTTCTGATCTCCTGGTCCTAGCATAATTGTCTTATCCCTAAAAGAAATAGTGCTGGGCCAGGTGTGGTGGCTCATATCTGTAATGCAAGCACTTTGGAAGGCCGAGGTGGGCGGATCACTTGAGGTCAGGAGTTCAAAACCAGTCTGGCCAACATGGTGAAACGCCATCTCTATTAAAAATACAAAAATTTGCCAGGAGTGGTGGCATATGCCTGTAATCCCAGGTACTCGGGAGGCTGAGGCAGGGGAATCGCTTGAATCCAGGAGGTTCAGTGAAGTTGCAGTGAGCCAAGATCATGCCTGGTGACAGTGAGGCTCCACTTCAAAAAAAATAGTGCTGAACATACCTTAGGCCTTCAACAATGGTCACTGGCAAATGGACTGCTAGAGGGGAGATGAAGGTCCAAAAAGCTGCAGGCAGTTTTTAATGGTAAATATACAACGAAATCTCCCTCTCATCATCCTGGAGAGACAATATCATAAGTCAAATATACCATTTGTCAGCCAGAAAGGCTGAAGTCATCTTCTTTCTAATACCCAGCAAATTTCCTCAGACTCAAAGGAAGACAACTTTTCCTACAAAAATGAGAATGACCTACTCAAGGCATTGCCTAATTCTCTTCTCTGGATTTGTTATTGGGTCTAAAATGCTCTATAAACTTGGGCAAGAGACTGAAAGAGAAATGGAAGGTCTTATCTTTTATTTTCACTGAAAGGACTAAATTTAGCCTCCCACTCTTGCTCTATTTTCCTAAAACCAGGCCTTTCCCAGAACTGGTTATATGTCTCCTAATGAGGAATAGCCCTCTTTTCTCCCATAAGCAATAAAGGTCTATCCCCAACCTTGCAATTACACCAGCCTAGGCAGAGCCTCTTGATGGCATTCTAACAATTATGTTAAGTGGTAGTCAGATGCTGGACAGCTTAGAAGAGGGATTCTGATAAGGGAGAAGCAAAAGCCAATTCTTCTTTCCCTAAAACCCATATTCTTCCAAATTCAAGATAAGTTAAAGCTAAACAAGAAGCAAAGCGCTGCAAAGATGTTCTCTAAGTAAAGATCTTGGCAGGTCACTGTTGGGTCTAGTTGCACCTGGGTGCTGAAAAGTTCCAATTAGTAGCTAGTGATAGTCAAGATGGCATAGTGGTTAAGAGCATGGCTCTAGAGTTAGCCTGCCTGGACTCATATCCTATCTTCAACAGTTAGCAGCAGGGTGGAGCTGGGCAAGCCTGTTTGTTCATCTTTAAAGTGGAAATACTAATAACTTCATCATATATAGCTGGTTCTGAGGACTAAATAAGACAATGTATTGAAAGCTTTCTGTGCTTGGCACACAGAAAGCACTTAAGAAGTGTAGCTGTTACTATTATTTTCTTTTGCCTTGATATGACCCTATGAATAACTACTTTTTAGGGCCTGAAATTGGGAGAAGTGACCTACTTCCATAGCTTCCCTTTCAACCCCATCCATAAATAAGAAAATTCCTCTCATCTGTCCCCACCCTTTCTGGAAGATATTTGCACTCTACAGGTTTCCCAATGAGGGATTTCCTGTGGAGGAAAGAATATACTGCTTTAGGGTTCGTGCATTAGCAGGTGGACGCAGGCAGAGTGGCAGGCCCTCTCCTAGAGAAACATGCCATTACTACTGATTTCCTCACTGAAATCTCTCATAGCTAGATGCTTAGCACTCTGAAGGAGGCTCAGTGTGACATTATGGATTTTCATAATGTCTAAGAGAGTCCTAAGAAACAACAAACAGTCAACATGTTTGCAGACTAATTTAGTAACACAGGCCCAACCAAAAAAGAAAGTAATCTCTCATCAAGGTCACGTGGTAAGATTAGAGTTAGACCCTGATGTACCTTCTGCACTGTTCTCAGCACTCTTTGACAGGCTTCAAAAGCCCTCAGAGCCAAGTCTTGTCTTTATGGAGCTAACATGCAAACTGAGGAATCAAGATAAACTACCATCAACAGGCACACCCACAGATGTAAGGACATAGAGGGTTGAGCCAGTAACACTAAGTATGGTTTGGAGTCAGCTGCTTAACTGACCAGTGAATGGGCAGCTAGATTGAGATAGTGTCACACCTTCTAAGACTGGGAAAATAAGGAACCCAAGGTTTCTTCTCTTTTGTTTACCACCTCTTCCTCTTTGCATTACTGTAGTAGCTAATTGTGAGTGCAAAACTCTACACTAGTGTAGCAGGGCCCCGGAGACAGCAGCTGCAGGAAGGACCAACCATTAGCTTGGACATATCTGTGACTGACACTGACAGCCTAGACTCCATCAGGGCAATCACCTGAAAGGCAGATTCTTCAAGGCTCAGCCCTGACACTGAAATAAATAAATCCTGTACAAAAGATGAGCAAAAGATGAAACGAATGGGAGAGGATGTCACTTTACTCTCAAAATATACAAGCTATAGCTATGGTTTCTCAGAAATTACGTTTGATCCATTCTGAAATGTCCTTCTGAGGTGTGTTCAATGTAGCGATGGATTCCAGCTGCATAAATTCAGCTCAACTGTGCAGTGTACTTATTAGATAACTGTCCAAAACAATCTAAGCAGACAAACATAGTGATCTTTGAGCAGCCAGGTTCAAAGAGTTGCTGAGCCATTTTTAGCACTTGTTTGCATATAGCAACCAAGAGAGTTATATCTCAGACAACAAGGAAAACAATTAGATTCATGAGCTCCAATGCTAACTAGTACCCAGAGGAGACTGTTAAATTCCTTTAAATGCTATCGGCTTACCCTTCTGGTCCATGGGCAGATGGAGGGTCTCAAAGAGACACAGTGACCAAGCAGACAGTTAAAAGGATAAAATATTAGAGACCCAAAAGCTTCAGGTTCAAACTCTCCTTACTGTTGAGAGACATGAAGGTTCAGCCTTTGTAAATGATCAATGTTAGTTAAGGCTAGCACTTGGACCCAAGAATAGATGGAAAAAAAACGGGGAAAAGGAATATCAGAAACGTTTTAGTAAATTATCTTAAAAAGGACATAAAAATGCTCACTATATATACCATTTCCAACATCCATTTGAGACTTCCCTCTGTAGTAACTGAGAAAAGAGGGAAGAAAGAGAATGAAGTAGGCAGAGATGATATATAGATAGATATAGATATAGATATAGATAGATATATAGATGAATAGTTAATGTAAGGGAAGGTTCTCTGAAAAATATGTGAAATTCAAAAAATTCAGTTGGTAACTCAGGGTATGCAGTATTTTAAAGTAGTTCAGAACTTCCACTTGATAGAGTAACTGAGAACTGGGAAACAATTCTTGTCAGATACTGGATATCAGGTAGTGCAGGACAGGAATCCTAAGAGAAGGAAAACTTGAAGGTCCTGACAAGCTAAGGAGACATATAGGTGTTTGGGGAGGCAGATTATCAAAGAGAAGGGAGATAGGCCAAGAAGGAGCTTCAGAAATTTTCAAAGTGTTTCTACTGAATTTGTTCCTAAATATTAGTAATATGGATTGCATATGTTGGGTCTGACTCAACTAGGTCAGACAAAAATTAACTGAGAATTTGTAAGCTGAACAATTCTCAGAGTTCACAGAGGGCTGGGAGATGTTTGAATTTTGACTAATCAGAATGAAGAGTACTTGTTGAATACCTAGGGCATTCAAACAAGATGCCACAATAGTTATACCTTAGCAGTGGCACTAAACTAGCCCTAGCGTAAAGGCTACTTTAAACTTACCCAAATGAAGATTTCAAAAATATGTCAGAAGGATTGTACTACTCCATAAATATTTCATCTGCCTTCCTGAATAAAGTCCAATATAATTTAAAGAAAGACAACAAAATCTAGCACTTAACTTCAATAAAAATCGCCAGATCAAGAAGCAGAAAAATGCGACCTATAATCAAGAGAAACAGCAGTCAACAGAAATAGACCTGGAAATGAGGGAGATGATGAAGTTAGCAACAAGGACATTTAAAGAGCTATTATTTTAAAGACTCATTAACATAATCAAGAGAAAAATGGTAGATATAAGGCACATCGTAATAAAACTAGTGTTAAAGGAAGAATAGTAAAAGCAGCTAGAGAAAAAAAGACATATTATGTATAGAGGAACAAAGATAAGAGTTCACATTGCTTGCCAGAAAATATGTAAGCCAGAAGACAATGTAATAATAATATTTGTGCTGACAGGAAAAAAATAGTTAACTTAGAATCCTACGTCCAGCAAAAACATCATTCAGAAATGAGAGTAAAATAAAGACATTTTCAAACATTCTGAGAGAATGTGTTGCCAAAAGTCCTGTACTACAAGAGATATTAAAAGAAGTTCTTGATTGGGCGCAGTGATTCACACCTCTAATCCCAGCACTCTGGGACGCTGAGGCGGGTGGATCATGAGGTCAGGAGTTTAAAACCAGCCTGGCTAACAGGGTGAAACTCTGTCTCTACTCAAATACAAAAATTAGCCGGGTATAGTGGCACATGCCTGTAATCCTAGCTACTTGGGAGGCTGAAGCAGAAGAATTGCTTAAAGCCGGGAGGCAGAAGTTGCAGTGAGCCAAGATTGCGCCACTGCACTCCAGGATGGGCAACAGAGAGAGACTCCGTCTCAAAAAAAAAAAAAAAAAAAATGCTGGGCGCAGTGACTCACACCTGTAATCCCAGCACTTTAGGAGGCCAAGGTGGATGGATCACGAAGTCAGGAGATCGAGACCATCCTGGCTAACACAGCAAAACGCTATCCCTACTAAAAATACAAAAAAAAAAAAAAAAAAAAATTAGCCGGGCATGGTGGCGTGCGCCTGTAGTCCCAGCTACTTGGGAGGCTGGGGCAGAAGAATGGTGTGAACCTGGGAGGTGGAGCTTGCAGTGAGCCGAGATCGTGCCACTGCACTCCAGCCTGGGCAACAGAGTGAGACTCCCTCTCAAAAAAAAAAAAAAAAAGATGTTCTTTGGCAGAAGGAAACTTATATCACCTGTATCTATAAATAATAATAAAGAGCACTAGAAATAGTAAATACATGGGTAAACAGAAATTATTTTTACACAAATTTAAAATGTATGACAACAATAGTACCAATGAAAGAATAGGGCAAATGGAAACATACTATTACAAGGTTTTCACATGTAACATGAAATAATACAACATTATTTTGAAGGTGCACTATGGTCAGGTGCAGTGGCTCACACCTGCAATCCCAGCACTTTGGGAGGCGGAGACGGGCAGATCACTTGAGGTCAGAAGTTCAAGACCAGCCTGGCCAACATGGTGAAACCCTGTCTCTAGTAAAAATACAAAAATTAGCTGGCCATGGTGGCGCGTGCCTGTAATCCCAGCTACTGGGGAGACTGAGGCAGGAGAATTGCTTGATCCCAAGAGGGGGAGGTTGTAGTGAGCCAAGATCGTACCACTGTACTCCAGACCTGGCAACAGAGTGACACTCCATCTAAAAAAATAAATAAATAACATGAAGGTACACTGTGATAAGTTAAAGATGTATATTGTAAGCCTTGTAGCAACCACTAAAAAAAGAAAACAAAAATGGATAGCTAAAATGACAATAGCAGATATAAAATGAAATCATAAAAAAAAAAAAAAACCTCAGTAAAACGAAAAGAAGGCAGAAAAAGACAAAAAAAAGAACAACGAGTGAATGGGAAAAATGGGGGGAAGCAAGATGGTAGTTTTTAACTCAGTTATATTCATAAATAAGTTAAATGTAATACTCCAATTAAAAGGCAGAGACTTTCAGATTGGATATAAAATCAAGAGCCAATTATACAGGTTGCCTAAAATAAATCCACTTAAGCCAGGCGAGGTGGCTCATGCCTGTAATCCCAGCACTTTGGGAGGCAGAAGCGGGTGGATCACCTGAGGTCGGGAGTTCGAGACCAGCCTGACCAAGATGGAGAAACCCCGTCTCTATTAAAATTACAAAATTAGCCTGGCATGGTGGCGCATGCCTGTAATCCCAGCTACTTGGGAGGCTGAGGCAAGAGAATCACTTGAACCCGGGAGGTGGAGGTTGCAGTGAGCCAAGATCGTGCCACTGCACTCCAGCCTGGGCAACAAGAATCTACCTAAAATATAAAGACACAGGTTGAAAGTAAAATGATAGAAGAAAGTTGAATTGCTATATTAATATCTGACAAAGGAAACTTAAAAGCAAGAAATAGTATCAGGAATATAGAGCAAAATTTTGTAATGATAAAAGGGTCTATTCATTATGAAGAGGTAGCAAACCCATACATATATGCATCTAATAACAGTTTCAAAACTTTGAATGAAACAAAATTGATAGGCCAAAGAAGAAACAGAAAAGTATATAGTTACAAGTTGAAGGTTTCCATACTATTTTCAGTAACTAATAGAACAAATAGGTAACCCTAAACAATATGAGTTTGAACTGTGTGGGTCCACTTATATGCAAATTTAAAAATATACATATATATTAGAAAGGTTTTTGAAGATTTGGAACAATTTGAAAAATCTTGCAAATTGTGTAGCTTAGAAATTTTGAAAAAATTGGTTGGGCATGGTGGCTCATGCCTGTAAATCCCAGCACTTTGGGAGGCCGAGGTGAGAGGATCGCTTGAGCCCAGGTGTTCAAGACCAGCCTGGGCAACACAGTGAGACTCCATCTCTTAAAAAATAAAATAAAGGCCAGGCACAGCGGCTCACACCTGTAATCCCAGCACTTTGGGCCGCCGAAGAGGTTGGATCACAAGGTCAGGAGTTCAAGACTGGCCTGGCCAATATGGTGAAACCCTGTCTCTACTAAAAATACAAAAATTGGCTGGGCGTGGTGGCACATGCCTGTAGTCCCAGTTGCCCAGGAGGCTGAGGCAGGAGAATCATTTGAACCTAGGAGGCAGAGGCTGCAGTGAGATAAGATAGTGCCACTACACTCCAGCCTGGGCAACAGAGCAACACTCTGTCTCAAAAAAAAAAAAACAACAACACACACACACACACAAAACAGACACTTCTCAAAAGAAGACATTTATGCAGCCAACAGACACATGAAAAAATGCTCATCATCACTGGCCATCGGAGAAATGCAAATCAAAACCACAATGAGATACCATCTCACACCAGTTAGAATGGCCATCATTAAAAAGTCAGGAAACAGGTGCTGGAGAGGATGTGGAGAAATAGGAACACTTTTACACTGTTGGTGGGACTGTAAACTAGTTCAACCATTGTGGAAGACAGCGTGGCGATTCCTTAAGGATCTAGAACTAGAAATACCATTTGACCCAGCCATCCCATTACTGGGTATATACCCAAAGGATTATAAATCATGCTACTATAAAGACACATGCACACGTATGTTTATTGCAGCATTATTAACAATAGCAAAGATTTGGAACCAACCCAAATGTTCATCAATGACAGACTGGATTAAGAAAATGTGGCGCATATACACTATGGAATACTACGCAGCCATAAAAAAGGATGAGTTCACGTCCTTTGTAGGGACATGGATGAAGCTGGAAACCATCATTCTGAGCAAACTATCTCAAGGACAGAAAACCAAACACCGCATGTTCTCACTCATAGGTGGGAACTGAACAATGAGAACACTTGGACACAGGTTGGGGAACATCACACACGGGGGCCTGTTGTAGGGTCCGTGGGGGGAAGGGATAGCATTAGGAGAAATACCTAATGTAAATGACGAGTTAATGGGTGCAGCACACCAAATGGCACATGTATACATATGTAACAAACCTGCACATTGTGCACAGGTACCCTAGAACTTAAATTTTTAAAAAAATCAGGACTTTACAAACTCTCAAAAGCCCTGACGCAGCTCAAAAAAAATTAAATTAAATTAAATTAAAGCTTTGGGAGGCCGAAGAGGGCAGATCACGAGGTCAGGAGATCGAGACCATCATGGCTAACACCGTGAAACCCCATCTCTACTAAAAATACAAAAAATTAGCCAGGCATAGTGGCGGGCGCCTATAATCCCAGCTACTCGAGAGTCTGAGGCAGGAGAATGGCATGAACCCGGAAGGCGGAGCTTGCAGTGAGCCAAGATTGCACTACTGCACTCCAGCCTGGGCGACAGTGTGAGACTCCGTCTCAAAAAAACAAAACAAAAACAAAACAAACAAAAAAAGTAAGAAAACATTAAATATGTCATGAACACGTAAGATACACACAGAGAGTATTTTATCATTTACTACCATAAAATATACACGTCTATTATAAAAAGTTAAAATTTACCAAAACTCATGCACACAAACACCACACATGGCACCATTTGCAGCTGAGAGAAATGTAAGCAAATGTAAAGAGGCAGTATTAAATTATAACTGTATAAAATTAACTGTAGTACCTACTGTACTACTGTAATTTTCTTTTTTGAGACAGAGTCTCACTCTGTTGCCCAGGGTAGAGTGTAGTGGCATGATCTTGGCTCACTGCAGCCTCTGCATCCCAGATTCAAGTGATTCTCCTGCGTCAGCCTCCTGAGTGGCTGGGATTACAGGCATGAACCACCACTCCCGGCTAATTTTCATATTTTTTGTAGAGATGGGGTTTCCCCATGTTGGCCAGGCTGGTCTTGAACTCCTGACCTCAGATGACCCGCCCACCTCGGCCTTCCAAAGTGCTGGGATTACAGGCGTGAGCCACTGCACCTGGCCTACTGTAATATTTTCATAGCCATCTCCTGTTGCTAGTGTGGTGAGCTCAAGTGTGACTATCCACTTAAAATGCCCTGTGACGCTAATCATCTCCACATGAGTAGTTCCTCTCTCCAATAAATTGTGTATTGCAGTAAAAAGCCATCTCTCAGCCGGGTATGGTGGCTCATGCCTGTAATCCCAGCACTTTGGGAGACCAAAGCAGGTGGATCACCTGAGGTCAGGAGTTTGAGACCAGCCTGGCCAACATGGCGAAACCCCATCTCTACTAAAAATACAAAAATTAGCCAGGTGTGTTGGCACTTGCCTGTAATCTCAGCTACTTGGGAGGCTGAGGCAGGAGAATCACTTGAACCCAGGAGATGGAGGTTGCAGTGAGCCGGGATTGCACCATTGCACTCCAGCCTGGGCAAGAAGAGTGAAACTCCATCTCAGAAAAAAACAAACAAACAAAAAAAGGCAATCTTTAGCAGTTCTCATATATTTTTCATGGTGTTTAGTGCAATAGTGTAAAACTTGAACAACTCCATGGAACCCACACAAAGTGCCATGAGAGAGGCTGAAAGTGCTCGCAAGAAGCAGAGAAGAGTCACAGCATTACAAGAAGAGGTTGAATTGCTTGATATGTACCACAGACTGAGGTCTGCAGCTGCAGTCACTTGCCACTTCAAGAAGAATGAATCCAGTGTAAGTACAAGTGTGAAAAAAAAAAAAAGAGGCCGGGCGCGGTGGCTCACGCCTGTAATCCCTGCACTTTGGGAGGCAGAGGCGGGCGGATCACGAGGTCAGGAGATCGAGACCATCCTGGCTAACACAGTGAAATCCCATCTCTACTAAAAATACAAAAAATTAGCCGGGCATGGTGGCGGGCGCCTGTAGTCCCAGCTACTCGGGAGGCTGAGGCAGGAGAATGGCGTGAACCCGGGAGGCAGAGCTTGCAGTGAGCCGAGATTGTGCCACTGCACTCCATCATGGGCGACAGAGTGAGACCCCGTCTCAAAAAAAAAAAAAAAAAAGAAAAGAAAAGGAAAGGCAATTTGTAAAGCCATTCCTGCAGCTATGCCAGCGGGCATGAAAATCTTGCATTTTTTGCAAAATACCTTTTTATCTTGTATTGAAGATGCAGCTTTTATGGGGATGGAGGATCGCTGTAAGAAAGGCATACCTATAGACTCTAATGTGATTAGAGAAAAAGTGAAGTCATTATATGGCAACTTAAAGCAACAGGAAGGTGAAGAATTTAAAGCTGCGGAACTTAATATCAGCAAAGGATGGCTTGATAATTTTGAAACAAATTTGGCTTTAAAAATGTCAAGATAACAGGAGAAGCAGCCTCTCCCAACCAATAGGCAACAGATGAATTTCTAGACACCATTAAGAAAATCACTGAGATAGCAAGACTCTGTCTCTGTCTGTAAAAACAAACAAAAACAAACAAACAAAAAGAACGAACAAAGAAAATCACTGTAGACAAAAGTACCCTATTCTGAAAAAAATTTCTGCAAAAGACATTTATTAGTAAGGAAGGAAAGTGACCACCAAGATTTAAGGCAGGAACAGTAACCCTGCTTTGTGCAATTGCAATTGGGTTTATGATGAAGAGTGTCCTTATCTATAAACCTTTAAGCCCTGAGTCTTGAAGGGAAAAGAAAAACACCTAGTTTTTATCTTGCTACTCTTCTGCTAGTCTTCTTGTTATATGACAAGAAGGCCTGGACAATAAAAACCCTTTTACTGGATTGGTTCCATTGATTCTGTCTCTGAAATCACAAAGTACCCTGCCAGTAAGGAGCTGCCTTTTAAAGTTCTTTTGATACTGTACAATGCCCTTGGCTACCCATGACCCCGCGAATTCAGCACCAACCATGGGTGCCCCAAAGATGTCTCTAATTCAGCCTCTAAATCAGAGGGTCATAAAGACCTTTAAGGCTCATTACATATGGTACTCTATGCAAAGGATTGTCAATGCTATGGCAGAAAACCCAATTGGAGAGAATATCATGAAAATCTGGAAGATGTCATCACTGTTACAGACAAAGCCATGGGCATGGGCCAGGTGCAGTGGCTCACACCTGTAATCCTTGCACTTTGGGAGGTCAAGATGGGAGGACTGCTGGCATCCAGGAGTTCAAGACCAGCCTGGGCAACATAGTGAGACCCCATCTCTACAAAAAATAAAAAATTAGCTGGGTGTGGTGGTGCATGCCTGTGGTCCCAGCTACTCGGGAGGCTCAGGTGGGAGGATCATTTGAGCCCAGGAGGCCAAGGCTACAGTGAGCAGTGATCACGTGAATGCGCCCCAGCTTGCATGACAGAGTGAGACCCCATCTCCAAAAAAAAAGAAAAAGCCATGAAAGGCTAGGGGTGGTGTCTAATGGCTGTAATCTCAGCACTTTGGGAGGCTGAGGCAGGAGAATGGCTTGAGGTCAGGAGTTTGAGATCAGGCTGGGCAACGTAGTGAGACCCTGTTTCTATTAAAAAAAAAGAAAGAATTGGAAAAAGCCACGAAAGTCATCAAGTCCAAAACAACAAATTTCTGCAGGAGAAAACTGTGTCCAGATGTTGTGCATGACTTCACAGGATTTACAACAGAGTCAAATCAAGGAAATTACAAAAGAGGTTGCAGATATGGATCTTGGAGAAATTCCAGAGCTAACAGACACAACATCAGAGGAATAAACAGAAGAAGACATGATGGAGATGCGTTCTTCCCCAACCAGTGCCAGACAATAGGAAGAAGACATAGAAGAAGCAGAGCCAGGAAACAAATTGACATTAGACAACCTGGATGAAGGTTTCCAATTATTCAAGACTGCTTTTGACTTCTTTTACAACATGAACCATTCTATGATACAGGCAATAGAACTAAAGCAAATCATGGAAAAAGACTGGTACCATATAGAAACATTTTCAGAGAAATAAAAAAGTAAAAATGTTAGACAGAAATTATGATGGATTTCCACAAAGTTAGTTATACCAAGTGTGCCTACTTCTCCTGCCTCCCCTTTCCACCTCCTCCACCTCTTCCACCTCTGCCATCCTTAGACAGCAAGACCAACCCCTCCCTCCCTGTCCTTCCTCCTCCTCAGCCTACTCAACATGAAGATGATGATGAAGATCTTATGACCCACTTCCACTTAATGAATAGTAAATATATTTTCTCTTCCTTATGATTCTCCTTATTAAGAGAATCATTAATAACACTTTCTTTCCTCTAACTTTATTGTAAGAGTACAGTATATAATACATATATAAAATATGGGTCAATCAACTGTTTATGTTATCAGCAAAGCTTCTGGGCCAGGCACGGTGGCTCACGCCTATAATTCCAGCACTTTGGGAGGCCAAGGCAGGTGGATCACTTGAAGTCAGGAGTTCAAGATTAGCCTGGCCAATATAATGAAACTCCATTTCTACTAAAAATACAAAAATTAGCCGGGTGTGGTGGCAGGCGCCTATAATCCCAGCTGCTTGGGAGGCTGAGGCACAAGAATCGTTTGAACCCGGGAGGCGGAGGTTGCAGTGAGCCAAAATTGTGCCACTGCAGCACTCCAGCTTGGGAGACAGAATGAGACTCTGTCTCAAAAAAAAAAAAAAAAAAAAAAAAAAAAAAAAAAAAAAAAGAGGTAAAGCTTCTGGTCAATAGTAGGCTATTAGCAGTTAAGTTTTTGAAGAGTCAAAATATGCAAATTTTCAACTGCACAGGGGGCCAGTGCCTCTAACTTGGGTGTTGTTTAAGGGTCACCAGTATACAGAAAATGATTAAAGAGAGAATATTTAAAAGCTACCAACATACTTAACTTCTAAAAGCGATTTATAGAAAACAACTCAACAACAAGGGAACACATTCTTTTCAAATGCACACAGAGCATTCAACAAGATAGACTGTACGATGGACCATAAAGCAAATCTCAATAAATTTAAAAGGATTGTAATCACACTGAGTATATTTTCTGACCATCAGGGAATTAAATATGCAATTAGTAACAAAAATATATCTTGAAAATCCCCAAATAATGGAAATGAAACATATTACTAAATATCACAAGAGAAATGAGAAAATATTTTAAACTGAATGAAAATGCAAACAGAACCTACCAAAATTTGTGAGATGTTGTTAGCACAGGAAAAATTTACAGCTCTAACTTTTCATATTAGAAAATAAGATCTAAAATCAATGACTTAAATTTCTACCTTATGAAATTAGAAAGAGAGCAAATTAAATCAAAGCAAACAGAAGGAAATAATACAGATAACCGTATAAATCAATGAAAAGGAAAAATAACAGGCTGGGCATGGTGGCTCACACCTGTAACCCCAGCACCTTGAGAGGTTGAGCGGGGTGGATCACTTGAGCTCAAGAGTTTGAGACCAGCTTGAGCAACATGGCAAAACTCCATCTCTACAAAAAATACAAGAATTAGCCAGGTGTGGTGGCGGAAGCCTGTAGTCCCAGATACTCAGGAGGCTGAAGCCAGAAGATCACTTGAGCCTGGAAAGTGGAGGCTGCAGTGAGTAGAGATTGCACCACTGCACTCCAGCCTGGGTGATGAAGTGAGATCCTGTCTTAAAAAGAAAACAAAAGAAAAATAACAGAAAACCAATGAAACTAAAAGCTAATTCTTTGAAAGATTAATAAAATTGACAAACCTCTAACCAGGCTGATAAGCAACAGAAGAGAAAAGACACACATTATTCATATCATGAATTTGAGAGGGCATCACTATAAATCCTACAGGGATTTCAAGGAACAGGGATAATTTTATGAATGAATTATGCCAATAAATTCAACAACCTACATAAATAACTTCCTTGAAGACACAAATGATTAAAACTGGTTCAAGAACAAGTAGTAAACCTCACTATTCCTAAATCTATTAAAGAAATTCAACTACCAATTAAAATGTTTTCCATGGAAGTATACTGATATATGCATTTTACTTTGAAACACATAAAAAAAGATGGATTGATGGATGGACATCTATCCTATGGGTCATACATGTGATAAAACAAGTATAGTGAAATGTAAATAACAGAATTTAGGTGAGGGTTATACTTATATATGCATTTTACTTTGAAACACATAAAAAAAGATGGATTGATGGATGGACATCTATCCTATGGGTCATACATGTGATAAAGCAAGTATAGTGAAATGTAAATAACAGAATTTAGGTGAGGCTATTCACCATATAATTTTTTCCAACTTTACTATATGTTTGAAATTTTCCCTAATAAAATATTGGGTATAAATTCTTCCCACAAAGAAAACTATAGGTCCAGACGACTTCACTGATTATGCTATTAAACATTAAGCAAGAAATAAAACCAACCTATACAAACTCTTTTTAAAAACAGGGGAGGAAGGAATACTTCCCCAACTCATTTTTTAAGAGCAATATTACTCTAATACCCAAACCAAACAAAGACATCACAAGAAAACAATGAACTTTGGGAGGCCTGGTAGCCTACAGTCCCAGCTACTCAGGAGGCTGAAGTGGGAGGATCACCTGAGCCCGATGAGGTTGAGGCTGCAGTGAACTGTGATCATGCTACTGTACTCTAGCCTGGATGACAGAGTAAGACCCTGTCTCAAAAAAACCCCAAACAACAAACAAACAAACAAACAAACAAAAAACCCAAAAATCTAATAAATAAGTTTATCAAGGATGCAGAAAAAAAGTCACTTAAAAAACATGTGTATTTCCATAAACTAGCAATGATATCCCTCCATAAACACTGATACAAAAATAGCCAAAAAATATTAGCAGCTCAAATTCTGTAATATTTAAAATAAATACTGTATCATGATCAAGAGGAGTTTATCTCAGAAATATAAGGCTGGATTAATATTCAAAAATCAGTTACTGGCTGGGCACGGTGGCTCACGCCTGTAATCCCAGCACTTTGGGAGGCCAAGGTGGGTGGATCACCTGAGGTCAGGAGTTTGAGACCAGCCTGGCCAACATGGTGAAACCCTGTCTCTACCAAAAATAGGAGAAGGTTGCAGTCAGCCAAGATAGCGCCACTGCACTCCAGCCTGAGTGACAGAGTAAGACTCTATCTCAAAAAAAAAAAAAAAATCAACTACCATATTAACACAATAAAGGAGAAAATCCACATGATCATCTCAACAACTGTAGAAACGGCATTGGCAAAATGGCACATCCATTCATAATAACACCTCTCAGCAAATCTGGTATAGAAGGGAACTTCCTCAACCTAATATTGGGAATCTATGAAAACTCACAGCTAAGTTATTGCTTAATGATGAAAGAGCAACTGTTTCCTCTTAAGATCTGGCAAGGACATCTATCTATTCTCACTAGTTCAATATTGTGATAGCAGCCAGTGAAATACGATAAGAAAAGGAAATAAAAAGCATATGGATTTGAAAAAAAGTAAACCTGAATTTATTCATACACAAAATGAGTATGAGCACAGAACATTTTAAATACTCTAACAACTAATGGCCAGGTGAGGTGGCTCATGCCTGTAATCCCAGTACTTTGGTAGGCAGGGGCAAGCGGATTGCTTGAGCCCACAAGTTTGAGACCAGCCTGGGCAACATGGCAAAAACCCATCTCTACAAAAAATACAAAAGTTGGCTGGGCATGGTGGCAGCTGGTAGCCTGTAGTCCCAGCTACTCAGGAGGCTGAAGTGGGAGGCTCACCTGAGCCAAACAAGGTTGAGGCTGCAGTGAGCTGTGATCACGCTACTGTACTCTAGCCTGGATGACAGAGTAAGACCCTGTCTCAAAAAAACCCAAACAACAAACAAACAAAAAACCCAAAAATCTAATAAATAAGTTTCTCAAGGATGCAGAAAAAAAAAGTCACTTAAAAAACAAGTATATTTCCATAAACTAGCAACAAACGATTGGAAATTGAAATTTAAAATACCATTTACATGACATAAAAATGAAATATTTAGGGATAAATTGAGCAAAATAGGCATAAAACAAGTACACTATGAAACACTGATAAAAATTTTAACAGACCTAAATAAATGGAGAGGTATGTTTACTCCATTATGGATATGAAAACAGTATTATTAAAAGTATTAATTCTCTCCCAAGTCATCTATAGAGTTAATGCAATTCTAATCAAAATCTCACCAGTCTTTTTGCAGAAACAAGCAAGCTAATTTTATACAGAAATGGAAAGGACCTAGAATATTCAAAAAGATTTAAAAAAAAAAACAAAATTAGAGGGTTAGCTGATTTCAAGATTTATTATAGACCTACAATAATCAAGACATGGTAGACCATAAATTTAGACATATAGACCAATGGAACAGAACTGACGGTCCAGAAATAAACTGCACATACATGTTCAATTGATTTATTTTACAATGTGCCAAGGTACCTCAATGGAGAAAGAGTCGTCTTTTCAACAAATGGCAATATAACTGAATATTTGGCAGGGGGGAAAGAACATTTACCACACACCATAAAAAAGGTTAATTTGAAATGAATCACAGAACTAAATGTAAAAGCCAGAATTACAAAACTTACAGAAGAAAATACAACAAGGCCGGGTACAGTGGCTCACACTTGTAATCCCAGCACTATGGGAGGCCGAGGCGGGTGGAACACTTGAGGCCAGGAGTTCAAGACCAGCCTGGTCAACATGGTGAAACCCCGTTTCTACTAAATATACAAAAATTAGCTGGGTGTGGTGGTGCACGCTTGTAATCCCAGCTGCTCAGGAGGCTGAGGCACGAGAATCGCTTGAACCCGGAGGCAGAGGTTGCAGTGAGCCGAGAATGTGCCATTGCACTCCAGCCTGGGTGACAGAGCAAGACTCTGTCTCAAAAAAAAAAAAAAAAAAGAAAAAAAGAAAGTACAATGAACATTTTTGCAACCAGGAGTAGGCAGAGATTTATTAAATAAAACACAAAAGCATGACTCCTTTAAAAAGTAAATTAATCTTCATGAATATCTACTTAAGTTAAAATTGATCTTAAAAATATCTAGTCTTTGAAAGACATCACTGAGAATATGCAAAGAAAAAAGGCAAGCTACTGACTTGGAGAAAATATTTACTATATGTGTGTGTGTGTGTGTGTGTGTGTGGCAAACAACCTGCATCAAAAATATATAAAAACTCATAAATAATACAATTTAAGAAGAGAGGAACAACCAAATTTTAAAAATAGGTAAATGATCTGGACATTTCACAAAAGAAGACATATAATGGCCACATAAAAAGCTGCTCTAGCCAGGCACAATGGCTCATGCCTGTAATCCCAGCACTTTGGGAGGCCAAGGCGGGTGGATCACTTGAGGTGAGGAGTTCAAGACCAGCCTGACCAATATGGTAAAAACCTATCGCTACTAAAAATACAAAAATCAGCTGGGCATGGTGGCACGTGCCTGTGGTCCCAGCTAACTCGGGAGGCTGAAGCAGGAGAATCACTTGAACCTGCTCTAGTCATTATGCAAATTAAAACTAATAATATTAAAAAGTTGTAGTAAGTGGCTGGGCATGGTGGCTCATGCCTGTAATCCCAGCAAATGGGAGGCCAAGGCAGGTGGATCACCTGAGGTCAGGAGTTCGAGACCAGCCTGGCCAACATGGTGAAACTCCATCTCTACTAAAAATACAAAAATTAGCCGGGTGGGGTGGTAGGCGCCTGTAATCCCAGCCACTCGGGAGGCTGAGACAGGAGAATCGCTTGAACCCAGGAGGCAGAGGTTGCAGTGAGCCGAGATCACGCCACTGCACTCCAGCATGTGTAACATAGCAAGACTCCATCTCAAAAAAGAAAAAAAAAAAGCTGTAATAAGTATACTACATACCCAATGGCTAGAATTAAAGACTTGTAATTCCCAGTGTGGCAAGGACGTGGTGTAGTTGGAACTTTTATATGTTTGTTGGTTGGAATAAGAAATGGTACAACCACTTTTGAAAACAGCGTGGCAGGCCGGGCACAGTGGCTCATGCCTGTAATCCCAGCACTTTGGGAGGCTAAGGTGGGCGGATCATGAGGTAAGGAGTTCAAGACCAGCCTGACCAACATAGTGAAACTCTGTCTCTACTAAAAAAAAAAAAAAAAAAAAAAAAAAAATTAGCTGGGCGTGGTAGTGTGCACGTGTAATCCCAGCTACTCAG
The DNA here is from genome assembly GCF_028878055.3 of Symphalangus syndactylus. Taxonomy (NCBI): domain Eukaryota; kingdom Metazoa; phylum Chordata; class Mammalia; order Primates; family Hylobatidae; genus Symphalangus; species Symphalangus syndactylus. Next base: position 36,768,417 of record NC_072424.2, on the reverse strand, counting down.
GAGGCTGAGGCAGGAGAATCGCTTGAACCCAGGAGGCGGAGGTTGCAGCGAGCCGAAATTGTGCCACTGCACTCCAGCCTGGGGGACAGAGCAAGATTCTGTCAAAAAACAAAACAAAACAAAAACAAAACAAAAAAAACCCAGCGTGGCAGTTTCTTTTTTTCTTTCAACATATTTATTGAGATACAGTTTATATGTTATATAATTCATTCCCTTAAAGTGTACAATTCAATGGTTTTAGTATATTCACACAGTTATGCAACTATTACCATGATCTAAGTTTAAAACACTTTTATCAACCTAAAAAGAAATCCCATACTCATTAGCAGTCCCTCCCCACCCTGCTCCCCACCTGTAGCCCAAGCAACCACTAATCTACTTTCTGTCTCTATGGATTTTCTGGGCATTTCAAATAAAAGAAATCACACAATATGTGGTCTTTTGTGACTGTTTCTTTCACTTATCATAATGTTTTTGAGAGTCATCCATGTTGTAACATGTATCAGTACTTCCTTCTTTTTTTTATGGCTGAGTAATATTCCATGGTATGAATGAATCACACTTTGTTTATTCATTCAACTGCTGATGGACATTTAGGTTGTTTCTACTTTTTGGTCATCCTAAATAATGCTGCTATGAACATCTGTGTACAGATCTTTGGGTGGATACATATTTTCATTTCTCTTGAGTAAACACCCAAGGAGTGTCACAACGTGTATGAATCTCAGAAAGAAGACATAAAAGAGTACATATTGCATGAGTTTATTTATATAAAATTTTTAAAAAGACAGATCTCCTCTATAGTGAAAATAATCATATCAGCGGTTGTCTACGGCCCAGACTTGGGGTGAGGACTGACTGCAAAGAGGTATAAGAGAACATTTTTTGGGTGACGGAAATGTTCTACATCTTGATTGTGGTGGTGGTTACATAAACGTATTTTATTATATGTTAATTATACCTCAATAAAGTTAAATTTAAAAGTCCAGCAAATCAGGACTAGTCAAAAAAAAATTTATGGCCATGGGCAGTAAGCTTGTGTCATTTTTGGTCTTAATATTCCATTCTGAGTTGGGACAAGAATGATTCAGACTGATACATCAGTAACTCTAAGCTAGGAGTCAGTATTTCAACAATGCTAATGAGTCCTCCCATTGTGCTCTTCCCCACCATCCCTGAACAACCCCACAATCCTCCCTGACAAATTAAATTGACTCCAGGTAGCAAACAACAGTGCCCGGAACTATTCTCAGCTAGGGACTAGCTACAGGAAGGTTTTTTAGTGGGTGTAATTACCTGGGCTTTCTAACAAACTCAATCATTTGCTAAGCTGAGGAACTTCTGGGGTCCTGCCATTACTAAGGACACCTAATGAGGATTCTGCTTTTGCCTTTTTTATGAAACTGAGGCAAGAATGAGAGATACTACATGATCATGGCTCTGCTTGTGGCAACTCACTCTGAATAGGGCCAACAGTTTATGGATCTGCAAAGTGACAATATATCAGTGGGGGTTCAAGGAGAACAGGGAGGTTTATCCGTCCTTCTTAGGCTTACAAAGGGTCAGGTGGGACTGCTATGAAGATTCCGTTCATATACATCAGCTGAGAGGTCTAAGGTGCGCACACAGGCAAAGGTCTAAAATGAAAGTAGTGATCCTGATACATATTCCATGAAGGCCTCAAAGGCAGGTATGGTTTTTGGATTTTTGTAGCCCCTGGCTTGGCACAGAATACATACTTCTGTACTTCTGCATGGAAGAAAATAAATCTGGGGAACATTAAGCCAGGGCAACCCTTCTCTGCCTTACTGCACTAAAGATACTTAGAAGCTGAGAATTCTTAGACCAAAGCAGGTCCTGAGAGTTTCCTTTGGAGGCAAGAATTGGTTCTTTTTTTCCACAACACTTTAGTAGCCCAAAGTGACTGAAAAAAAATAAAAAATAAATAGCCAAAAGCACAGGAACTAGAGTAGCGAACTGTAACAAAACCACAGACCTCATGGAGTGAGCATCCCTCTCTCCACTGGGTGCTTATAGTGACTTTCTATCCAAGAAAATCTGAATCTCTCTCCAGGGTACAAACACTCAATATAATTATTTGGAAACAATGATCCAAAAGGTAGACACAAATCTCTTAGACTACAGAAAGTTGTTCTGCCTTTTAAAAGGTAACTTCCCTGTATACAGCCACACTGTATATAACAGGCAGAAGGTTTCTCCCCCCTTTCTATTTTCATTTCCTAAACTTCAGGACCAAACCCAGTTTCAGACCCAATTTAAGCTGGCCAGTTCTCCCAGTCCATCCATGCCTTTCAAGCCTGCTACCAAAGAGCTCTACACTGCCCTCAAATTTATTGATCTGACAGGCTGACTCTGCCCTTCAGCAAGGTGAACCGGATAATGAATCTCACAGTAGGTGATTACTGAGAGCCCATCAGTTGGTTAAAAGAGTGGTGACATGACTTTAATTTCCCTGGGCAGTCACCCCCACCTCTCTGACTTTATTTGGTTGAAGCCCTAGACACCCCTTGTGAAGCTTTTTTCTTTTTTTCACTAATTACAGATCCAACACACACAGGTCCTTACCTTGCACAAGCAAGGCATCCAATCACACTAATGGGGCTGGGGAAACATGATACACAAATATCACATTAGAACTTCTCTTCTGGCTGGGTGCAGTGGTTCATGCCTGTAATCCCAACACTTTAGGAGGCCGAGTCGGGCAGATCACAAGGTCAGGAGATTGAGACCATCCTGGCCAACATGGTGAAACCCCATGTCTACTAAAAATACAAAAAAATCAGCTGGACATGGTGGCACGCGCCTGTAGTCCCAGCTACTCGGGAGGCTGAGGCAGGAGAACTGCTTGAATCCGGGAGGCAGAGGTTGCAGTAAGCTGAGATAGCGCCACTGCACTCCAGCCTGGCGACAGAGCGAGACTCCATCTCAAAACAAAAACAAACAAACGAAAAACTTCTTTTCTATGGCTTGTTGCATGCAGGGCACTCTCCCTAGCTCCAACCAAGAGGCTGACATCTCTGTCCTCCCCACCTGAAATTTCCTTTCTTGGAAACATCACATCTAAGAAAGGGAGAGATAAAACATTGTCTTTGTTCCTAACTCACTGGTAATTCAACATGGGATCTCTGTCTCTTTGCCAGACCTCATTTATTTATCCCTCCCAAACAGAATCTTTTAACAGAAATCCCATCTGTGGGCTATGCACAGCTTCCTTTCTAACTGGGTGGGTCATTTTGAAGACCACAACATCTTTTCAACAAGATCACTATAAAAAGTCAAAATGCTGTTATGGTACTTAGGAAAAACATTTCCAATCCACACAGTTCGTAATAGAGATACAAGTTTGCATAATGACACATGTGGCCTCTGATGTTACCGTAGTGACAAACCATGTTCTTCCAAGCACATCTTAAAGAGTTTTGAGCCACTTCCTGAGGGAAGATGTTGCAGTGGAAACAAAAAGAACTTCCCCAAGATCTACTGGAAAAAAGGTGACTAAAAAACAAACTGAAGTGGAAATTCCTACCTGAACAGTCTCATCTAGTAACCAGGATAAAGGATAATTCTTGGGTTAAACCAAGAAAGCAAGGACTGCTGTCTCCAGTAATCTCTTCAAAAGCTGACTACTGGCCAGGTGCGGTGGCTCACACCTGTAATCCTGGCATTTGGATAGGCTGAGGTGGGAGGATCACTTGAGCCCAGGAGTACAAGACCAACCAGGGCAACATAAGGAGACCTGGTCTCTACAAAAAATTTTAAAAGTTAGCAGGGTGTGGTGGCACACACCTGTAGTCCCAGCTACTCAGCTGGGACTGGCAACACAGTGAGACCCCATCTCTACCAAAAAAAAAAAAAAAAAATAGCCAGACGTGGTAGCACATGCCTGTAGTCCCAGCTACTCGAGAGGCTGAGGCAGGAGGACTGCTTGAGTCCAGGAGCTCGAGGTTGCAGTGAGCTATTCAGGAGGTGGAGGTAGTAGGATCACTGGAGCCCAGGAGATTAAGGCTGCAGTGAGCCATGATCATACCACTGCAGTCCAACCTGGGATACAGAGTGAAATCCTGTCTCAAAAAAAAATTTTTTTAGGCTGGGCGTGGTGGCTAACGCCTGTAATCCCAACATTTTGGGAGGCCGAGGCAGGCAGATCACGAGGTCAGGAGTCTGAGACCAGCCTGACCAACATGGTGAAACCCCGTCTCTACTAAAAATACAAAAATTAGCCAGGCGTGATGGTGTGTGCCTGTAATCCCAGCTACTCAGGAAGCTGAGGCAGGAGAATCGCTTGAACCCGGGAGGTGGACGTTGCAGTGAGCCGTGATTGTGCCACTGCACTCCAGCCTGGGCGACAGAGTGAGACTGTCTTAAAAAGAAAAAAAAACTTTTTTTTTAAAGCTGACAATTACTAGAATTCCTACTGCCTCCATCACTGTTCCTTCTATGCACTGCCAGTGAAGCTTCACAGTTGCCTGAGAAAGCCCAGAAGTTTATATGACAGTCATTTGAAAATTCATACCTAATTGGAGAAAATGTTGACAGTGATAGAGATGAATAATAAGCTGAGCTCTTCTCTGCCAGTGACCTCTGCATTCATCCAGCTTGGCTGTGGGACATTCATTTTTAGTCTTTTTTTTTTCTATAAACAAAATGGAATCACTATTTTAAAAACAATTAAAATTCAGTGTGCTGGCTGGGCGCGGTGGCTCACACCTATAATCCCAGCACATTGTGAGGCCAAGGCAGATGGATCATCTGAGGTCAGGAGTTCGAGACTAGCCTGGCCAACATGGCGAAACCCTGTCTCTACTAAAAATACAAAAAACTAGCCAGGTGTGGTAAGTGCACCTGTAATCCCAACTACTCGGGAGGCTAAGGCAGGAGAATTGCCAGAATCCAGGAGGAGGAGGTTGCAGTGAGCAGAGATCACGCCACTGCCCTCTAGCCTGGGCGACAGAGAGGACTCTGTTTCAAAAATAAATAAAAGATAAATAAAAATTCTGTGTGCTACCTTTTAGATCTTGAACGGTCTATTATCTACTAAAATAAGTAAGTAAAAATATTTTAGGTAGGGCATCGTGGCTCACGTCTGTATTCCCAGTGCTTTGGGGGGCCAAAGCAGAAGAATTGCTTGAGGCCAAAAGTTTGAGACCAGCCTAGCCTGGGCAACATAGTAAGACCCCATTTCTATCAAAAAAAAAAAAAAATAGCCAGACATGGTAGCACATTCCTGTAGTCCCAGCTACTCGAGAGGCTGAGGCAGGAGGACTGCTTGAGTCCAGGAGCTCGAGGTTGCAGTCAGCTAGAATCATGTCACTGCACTCCAGCCTGGGTGACTGAGAGAAACTGCATCTCTTAAAAAAAACAAACAAAAAAAGAAAAAGAAAAAAAAAAAGGTGGCTGGGTACGGTAGCTCATGCCTGTAATCCCAGCATTTTGAGAGGCTGAGGCAGGAGGATTGCTTGAGCCCAGGAGTTGGAGCCTGCAGTGAGCTATAATTGTGTCATTGCACTCCAGCCTGCGCAACAGAACAAGACCTTGTCTCTAAAAATTAAAAAAAAAAAAAAAATTAAGTCTTCAAGTCCCTTTAGTGTGTAGAAGAAGCTTTATTTCTCATAGGGACCTTTCTGAGACACTTGATTGGAATAAAGAGTCTCTTCTCTCATTTATAAAGTTATAATACTGTGCCAGGATCTTCTACTTACACATTTCTGCCTGACTGGCAGGCACAGTCCCCAGACCCCTCGTCAGTGCTTTTTGTCCTCAACTGAACGGGCCCTTCCCAGTCTAAGACCTTCCCCCATCCCCGGGGAATAAGCCATTATCTTCACTCTCCTTCCATCTTTCTCCACTTTCCTGTACTTTTTCCTTCAGAATATCTGACACACTTAGGTTGTCACATATGCCCCAGCCTGATAAAACTGAAAAAGCTCAGGCTTTGGAGTCAGACAGACCTAGGTTCACTCTATGGCTTTACCACTAATAGCTGTGTGACCCTGAACAAATTACTTAGTTTCCTTAGTGTATTCATCTATAAAATGATAAGTACATCTACCCCAAATAATTTACATAGGAATTTTTTTTTTTTAAGTTTCACTCTTGTTGCCCAGACTGGAGTGCAATGGCAGATCTTGGCTCACTGCAACCTCTGCCTCCTGGGTTCAAGAGATTCTCCTGTCTCAGCCTCCCACGTAGCTGGGATTACAGGCGCCCACCACCACACCTTGCTAATTTTTTTGTATTTTTAGTAGAGACGGGGTTTCACCATGTTGGCCAGGCTGGTCTCAAATTCCTGGCCTCAGTTGATCCGCCCACCTCGGCCTCCAAAAGTGCTGGGATTACAGACATGAACCACTATGCCCGACCTATGACATAAGCATTAAGTAAATAACCCATATAAAAGTGTGCAGCTCAAAAACTACCAGTTGTTCCTTTCCTTTTATCTATTTGCACATACTTTAAATCTGAAACACTTTCTCTCCTATCTAGGGCCTTTGGCAGTGCGGCTTATCTCCTGGTCCAGCGAAGACAGTGGTCATCCTAACAACACATCATTGTTCTGCTGACTCTCTCATGTGGGCTTTCTCAAGATGCCCTATATAACATAAAGATGATTACTGGGATAAGCAGCTTGTAAAACCCCACCTCATCCCCACTTTTGACGTGTCTTTCTGGCAGTAGTGAATCCAGTGAACAACTCATATCAAACATTTTTCTGCAAACAGGTCAGCTGAAATGCCAGAATCTAAACAAAGGCAACAAAGAAGGTGGGGTTGGATGGCCAGTGCTGGTGTCACATGCTCACACTCGAGAATTCGCAAAGCAACCATCATTCATGGCTACAGGGAGGCAGTGAAAGACTACAATACAGGTTGTTGTAGAAAAACATGATGCCAAGCACAGAAAACTGAGTTATGGCTGTCGTGGGAGTCTTACATCTCAGCTCTCCAGCACATGTCTCTGCCAAGGCTGCCTTGTGTGATGGTTCGGGTCCTGTTCTAAGATGAGAAAACACCACAGGAATTCTCAGAGTGGGCTGCTTAGAGAGGCCTCAATTACCCTATTTGAGATCCAAAGCTTCCCTGGGGAAAACTTTTACTTAGGTGGCTCCCATGGGGAAAGTGGGTCACATTCACCTCCTGCTCAGAAAACTCCCCCACACAGCTTTACAGCCCCCTTCTTTCAGTCTTCCTCAACAACCTGTGGTGTGCTGGAGATGGCTCATACAGAGGCTTGGCTTGTGAGAGTTGATTGTTAAATTTCAAAAATGGTGAGAGCCAGCTGGCTTCACATTAGTAGCCACGGTGGGAGCATTCACACTGAACACTACAAATCAGCCCCCCTCCCACCACTCACAGCTCCACAATCCCCGGCCCCCCAGCAATTGTTAAACATTTACTAGTAGGCCAAGGACCAACGACTCTCAAGCCGAAGTATCAGGCTCCATTTTCCTCATAAGTCTTTCTGTTCTCTGGCCCTTTCCCCAAGATCTTTCTGTTCTTCTGGATGTTCTCATGTAATGGATGCCACCCAGGGCCCCTAACAATGTTGTTCCCCACAAACTGGGGTTCTCCTCTTATGAGTGCTTCAATCCTTTCTGGGAAAATAAAGCTAGGCATCATTTGTATTTCTAAAGAGTCAGCAGTTATTTATAATGACTCTTAGGATCAGAAGAAAACAAAAATGGTTTAGCAAGATTACCAGTAGATGGAAATAAGAAAATACTTAGCAGCTTCTAACATAACCTTCACTCATTCAGATATAAAGCATATTTTTCCTTAATTTTATTTAACCTACTCCCACAAATGAATAACCTGTTTTGTCACAATACTTTTGAAGATATGTCTTATACAACATTATACAGATCTCCTCTGAATCCAAAATCCAAAGCCCTAGTTAGAGTGAAGACTTCAACTTAGGAACCTGGTTACACCATCCTACGGCCCTGTGACATATGGGGGTACCAGCAGAACACCTTTCTGCTCTTCCCAGAAAATTTCTAAATTTATATGTACAGAGATTTTTAGCAAGCTGCTGGGTCACTTGGTTGAAAAGAACACCAACTTCGAGATTAGTGTGCCCACTCTTAAAAACTGAAAGCAGGCTGGTGGTTACCAGGGCAGCTGAGGGTTGGGGGGAAGTTGTTCAATTCTGCAAGATGAAAAAGTTCTAGAGATCCGTGGCACAACAATGGACATATTGTTAAGTGTACTATACCATACACTTAACATGATTAAAATGGTAAGTAGTGACAGGTGTGGGGTTTTTTTTAACCGCAATTTTAAAAAAAAAGACAGATTTACCCAATAGGCCTCATCATATGTCTAGCATTGAGGCTGGCTCATACCAGGCCCCTAATAAATGCTTGTGAATTGAACCAAAGGCAGTACACTTAGGACAGGGATGAGAGGCAGTGCAACAGGGTTTATGGAGGCTGTGATTAAGTGACTGACTTATATTTTAAGTCATCCAGCCTCTGGGTGTTCTGTGACCCAAAGACATGACTTGCTAGAACTATTTTCTATTCTTTCTGTCCTTTTCAGATCCTGGTTTTGAGTACACTTAACAATTTATGCCTCTTCATTTTATCCAATCCCTACCCTTCCTCTTTCAAGGCCAAACTCAATTCTTTTCTCCTCCGTATGGCCTTTTCTGACCACTTTTCTGATCGTCTGCAGAGATCTTTCCCTAACAGAATAGATCCACTGGTAAGCTAACAATAACAAGTTGCCTTAAACCATCTCTTGCACTATTCCATCCTCTGATAGCAAAAGCCCTTTTGTATCCCTCAAATGCCTAGCACACTCAGAGGCAAAGAGCAGGCACTAAACACCAAGATACTGATAGCTGAATGAAGGTTGAAGAAAGCAAGAATGAGCCAATAATTTACTTGCTTTCCAGTGGGATATTTCAAAGGCATAAAATTGGTCAGGAATGTGACTGAAAGCTTAAGAAATAAGGTGTTCAGAGAAGGTTTTGCTTTGAACCCTAAGTTGCCACTATGTTTGCTAGATATTCAGGGCTCTAGAAAATCTTCTGCAAAGGTCTGCTATGAAGCCCTCTCTTGCCTATAAGGAAATTAGAGCAGATATAAATCACCATGTCATAGCATTTGTAAACCAACTCAAACGGTGAATAGCCTAAAAGGAGCTCAAGATCCTCAATGAGCATTTTCAAAGGTATGATGGCTTTGGAGCAAAGAAAAGTATGAGGTACTTTACCCCCCAATCCAACACTGAGACAGAGTCTTGCTCTGTCGCCCAGGCTGGAGTGCAGTGGCATGATCTTGGCTCACTGCAACCTCCGCCTCTCGGGTTCAAGCAATTCTCCTGCCTCAGCCTCCTGAGTAGCTGAGATTACAAGCACATGCCACCACGCCCGGCTAATTTTTGTATTTTTAGTACAGACAGGGTTTCAACATGTTGGCCAGCTGGTCTCGAACTCCTGACCTCGTGATCTGCCCGCCTTGCCCACCCAAAGTGCTGGGATTACAGGCATGAGCCACCACACCCAGCCTAAGTATGAGGTACTTTTGAAAGTAGCTAAGCTAGTGATTCTTAAAATATTGTAAAAGGGAAGTCAAAGACCAGTTGAGGATCTTAGGAAAGATGAACCCTCTTCAATAATAATAATTTAAAAAAGGACATATGCATATTTTCACACACAATTTCAGGGTGTGTACTAACTCCCTAAAGCCTATTTATTCTTGGACCTTAGGTTAAGCACCACCTGTGAATTAATATCATTCCAAGAAACCTCATGGCAGACCTCTAGCACATACATGGATGCATTTCTAATATGATGCAGTTGATAATATCAAAATCTTTTTCCTAGTTTGAAAAGTAGGAATAGGGCTGGGTGCAGTGGCTCACACCTATAATACCAGCACTTTGAGAGGACAAGATGGGAGGATCACTTTAGGCCAAGAGTGTGAGACCAGCCTGGGCAACACATTGAGACTCCTCTTTCCACAAAACTGAAAAAAATTTAGCGGGGCATGGTAGCATGCTCCTGTAGTCTTAGCTACTCAGGAGGCCAAGGCAGGAGGATCGCTTGAACCTAGGAGTTTGAGGTTACAGTAAGCAATGATCGCTCCATGCACTCCAGCCTGGGTGACAGAGCAAGACCTTGTCTCTAAAAAAAAATAATAAAATAAAAGTAAGAATAGAGGAGAGGGAGTATCTAAGAGTGTCAGATAGGACGGGGTAGGCAGAAGAACCTCCCTGGAGAGCTCTTCCATTTCAGCATACTTCTGTGAAGGTAGTAGCATTGCTTCATCAAGACAGGATATCCTCAAAGCATCCAAACCCAAGTATTTAAGTTTCTCTTAAATACCTGCCATCTACATTTATTTAGTACAGACAAAATGGTCATGAGGTTTATCTATGCAACACAAGTTGTATGACAACTATCCTCCCTGGGGAATGAAAATCAGAGTGCAGCCTGGTGCTCATGCCTATAATCCCAGCACTTTGGGAGGCAAAGGTGGGTGGATTGCCTGAGCCCAGGAGTTTGAGACTAGCCTGGAAAACATAGTGAGACTCCATCTCTACAAAAAATTTAAAAAATTAGCCAGGCATGGTGGCATGCGCTTGTGGTCCTAGTTATTCAGCAGGATAAGATAGAAGGATCACTTGAACCCAGGAGGTCGAGGCTGTAGTAAGTTATGATCATGCCACTGCACTCCAGTCTGGGCAACAGAGTGAGATCACACACACACACACACACACACACGCACACACACACACACACACACACCCGCCAAGCAAACAAAAAGAAAATTAGGGTGCAGGCCACTAGCGAGGGACAAGCTGAAGACCAGAATTTCGGAAGGCTTACAAGGGTGACTGATGTGCTCAGGTTGCATTATTTGTGGTCCTCTTTAAAAGAGAAGAGAGCTAGAGGAGATGAACACAACTGGAAGCAGAGAGAAAGTAGCCTTAGGAACGGAAAGAATCAAAGTAGACTCACAGTTCCTAATGTCAGAAACCACTTAAGCTGGTATGCATTCTAAATCTTCCAGTCTGACCCCTTAGTTTCATCATTTTGGGAATCCTTATTCCTTGATGATCAATTTTCCTGGACATATCAAATGATTCTACCAGGTAGGGATGCATGCTTACTAAAAAGCCACACTGGAGAGAGAAAGGAACTAAATCTCAGTTGAGGGGCGGGGGCGAGGGGCCTGAAGGACAATTTTGAAAGGTGTCCTAGAAACAGGCCAAATCCAGTAAGGAATAAACTATGAGTAGTTTCATAGCTCTTAGAAAAGCAAGTTGTATCTTCTCCATAATCTTTATTCATAAAGATATGTTAAATACAAAAAGAGGTCAAAATGCCCTTACCTAATGCCATATATAAAAATTAACTCAAAATGGATTAAATATCTAAACATAAGAGCTAAAACTAAACTCTTAGAAGAAAACAAAGGGGAAAAGCTTCATAATATTAGATTTGGCAATAACTTCTTGGACTTCTTGGATTTGACACCAAAAGCACAGGCAACAACAACAACAACAACAAAAAACAAAACAAAACAAACAAACAAAAAAAACAGGCAAATTGGACTTCACCAAAGTTTTTAAAAGTCTTATGCAGAAAGGACACTAACAATAGAGTAAAAAGACAAACCACAGAATGGAGTAGAGTATTTGCAGATATCTAATGAGGAATTAACATCCAGAATATATAAAGAATTCCTAACAGTAAACAACAACAACAAAAATTCCCCAATTAAAAAATGTGCAAAGGACTTGAAAAGACATTTCTCCAGAGATGATCTACAAATGGCTAATATGTACATGAAGAGATGCTCAATACATCATTAGGTAAATGCAAATCAAAACTACAATGAGATACCACGTCATACCCATTAGGATGGCTATTAAAAAAAAAAAACAGAAAACAAATGTTGGCAAGGATGTGGAGAAACTGGGATGTAAAATGGTACAGCCAATCTGAGAAACAGTCTGGCAGTTCCTCAAAATGTTAAACAGAATTATCCTGTGATCCAGCAATTCTACTTCTGAGTATATACACAAAAGAATTGAAAGCAGGGACTCCAACACATAGTTGTAATACGCCAATGTTCAAAAGCAACATTATTCATAATAGCTGAAAGGTGGAGATAACCCAAATGTCCACCAATGGATGAATAAACAGAATGTATATACATGCAATGGAATATTATGCAGCCTTAAAAAGGAACAAAATTGTGGCACATGGTACAATATGGATGAATCTTGAATACATGATGCTAAGTGAAATAACCTAGTCACAAAAGTCCAAATACTGTATGATTCCATTAAAGTACCTAGAATAGTCAAATTCATAGAGACAGAGTAGAACAGTGGTTGTCAGGGGCTCAGGGTAGGGGAAATGGGGAGTAACTGTTTAATGGATATAGAGTTTCAGTATGGAATGATGAAAAATCCCTGGAGAGAAGGAGAGCAGAGATGGTTGCACAACAATGTGAATGTATTTAATGCCACTGAACTGTACACTTAAAAAGGGTTAAAATGGGCTGGGCACAGTGGCTCACGCCTGTAATCCCAGCACTTTGGGAGCCCAAGGTGGGTGGATCACCTGAGGTCAGGAGTTCGAGACCAGGCTGGCCAACATGGTGAAACCCCATCTTTACTAAAAAACACAAAAAATTAGCTGAGCGTGGTGGTGGGCGCCTATAATCCCAGCTACTAGGGAGGCTGACACAGGAGAATTGATTGAACCCGAGAGGGGAGGCTGACGCAGGAGAATTGATTGAACCCAAGAGGCAGAGGTTGCAGTGAGCCAAGATCGCGCCATTGCACTCCAGCCTGGGCAACAAGGGCAAGACTCCGTCTCAAAAAAAAAAGGGGGGGTTAAAGTGGTAAATTTTATGTTATGTATATTCTACCACATATAAAAAAAAAAAGAGGTAAAAATGAACAAGCTTCACAATTAACCCCAGACAAATATAGCACCTGCATATACACCATAAAAATGCATACAGTTTATTACATTAAAAAAATGTATGACCAGGCTGAGTGCAGTGGCTCATGCCTGTAATGTCAGCACTTTGGGAGGCTAAAGCAGGTGGCTCATTTGAGGTCAGGAGTTCGAGACCAACCTGGCAAACATGGCGAAACCCTACTTAAAAAAAAACGAAAATCAGCCGGGCATGGTGGCATGCACCTCTAATCCCAGCTACCTGGGAGGCTGAGGCAGGAGAATCGCTTGAACCCAGGGGACAGAGGCTGCAGTGAGCTAAGATCGTGCCACTGTACTCCAGCCTGGGTGACAGAGTGAGACTCCGTCTCAAAAACAAACGAACAAAAAAGAACGATCCTTCAGTCACATTGAGGGTATTAACTGATTAAAAAGTTTATCATGAATGATGAAGCCAATGACAATTAACAGAAAAATGTCATTTACCTTCTGGATGTCTGAAAAGAAACCCCAATGTGAAAGGCTGGGCTTTGTTTAATATGCAATAATGGATTTACAAGTATCACCTTGAAATGCCTCAAACAGAGGCTGGAATGTGTCTAGGGGTTGTCAGAATTCAAGAATTCACAAATCTCTTTGCCAGAAAAAAACGGCAGGCTGGGCAGGCAGACATAGCAAAGAACCCTGTCTTCTCTGCTAACTTACTAAATGCTACAAATTCCATTTAACACCTATCCATGGTCTTTAGGTTTTATTTTAGGAGTACTTTAGAATCTATTGAGGATTAAGTTCTTGACTTTTTTCTCTACTCAGTCTGCTGCTAACAACTGCAGGGCCCTACTGCAATCCATAAAACTAGCTCTTTGAGAGGCCATGAATACTGTTAACATTAAGTGACATTCACATTAATGCTCCTAAGTGAAGGGAGAGAAGTGCTCCAACACATGCTGGAGATTAACAAGGAAGTCAAATACCTCTAATCTGATAGTGCTGAGAATAAACCAAGTGTACTGTAATGCTGTCATTTAGCACCCTTCAAAGTCAGTTAGAGAAGAGAAGCAACAACTATTTTGAGGGTGGCTCTCAAGAAGGTCCCAGAATAGTATCACCCTGCTCCAAACCCCCAAGTGAAAAGGACTGTTAAAAGAGGTAATGAGTACACAAAGACTCCATGAGAGCAATGACTAAGATTATTCACCACTGATCCCCATTTACCTTAGCACCACAACTTATATTATAGAAGGTATACAATAATAATGATAATTATTATTATTACTATTATTTTGAGACAGGGTCTCACTGTCACCCAGGCTGGAGTGCAGTGGCATGATCACAGCTTACTGCAGCCTCAACCTCCCTGGGTTCACCTCAGCTCCCACCTCAGCCTCCCAAGTTGCTGGGACTACAAGTGTGCACCACCACGTCTGGCTAATTTTTCTTTCTCTCTCTCTCTTTTTTTTTTTTTGGAGAGACAGCTTCACCATGTGGTACAGGGTGGTCTTGAATTCCTGGGCTCAAGCAATCTGCTCACCTCAGCCTCCCAAAGTGCTGGGATTACAGGTGTGACCCACTGCACCCAGCAGGTATACAATTATATATTGACCAAGTAAATCAATCTTGCTATCCTTTCCCCTTTCTCCTATGAAATCCCTCTCCACTGAAATCGCTTCATCTCTGGCTTGTGCACTCTTTTTGAGAGGCACTTTCATCATTTCATTTAACTTTGAAAGAAGTTGGAGGAGGCTGAGGACACGTGCTTGCTAATCATCCTTTCACAGATTGCCTTGTGTGCCAGAAAGGATTTTTATTATTGGTCTGTGGCAGCTACTGCTGGAGAAAGATTTCAGCTTGACCTTCCCAAGCTGCTGGGGGATGAATACTGCACGTGGCTGACACAGCAAATGTCTCTTCCTTTTTTTTTTTTTTTTTAAAAAAACCTTTTAGACTAACCAGAGCTCACTGTGGTAGGAAAGTCACCCCTTCTCTTACTGCATAAAACTCAAGATGTTGAATTATTTTGCATAAAAATGATATAGTAAAATTAGTGTGAACCAGTCCAACAAGAAAATGGTAGCATCACAAAGCACCTCACAGACAGCACAGCATCAAAGAACAGGATTCAGGATAGCTCCACAGGCAGAGAGGAAAAAAGGAAATGAAGGCCATTTATAAAAGCAGTTTTAAATGTGAGGATGGATTCTCACAGCTGGCCTCACAAAAGAGAACAAATATGTCAAAGGGAACAACTGACAGACTAATAGAGTCCTATCCATCTGGCTGAGAAAAGAGCCACTGGTGGGAATACTGAGAAGCTTGTCTATTAGGAAAAAGGCTTGCTTGGTGCTTCACTGGGAGAACTGAATAGCTTTGAGGAACACTGAAACACATGGTCAAATCATAGCTGGCTGGCTGGCTCTGCCAGCAAGAAGCTCAAACAAGGGTTACAAAGATGCACTGGCAAAAAAGGAAGAACAAGGCACATGTGGTCTTCCTACCAGCTTGGAGTCTATACCCTGGCCCCTCCAATTTGGGAGTAGGGTGAAAAGGAAAGGGAACCATATGAATAGGATGTCTTATTTTGTGCTTTTAAGAAAAGGACTCAAGAGTCTCATTTTGACACATCAAGTTCAATCCCATGCCACGCTAACGCCTCATCTGTACTTTTATATAATGCAGAGCTGAGTGCAGGCGCTCTGGGAGAAGGGGAAATCAGGCCAGATTTAAGGAAAACAAAGACACAAGGCTATATGCATCTCTAACTCAGTCCACACCACAGAAAAACCTCCTCAAAAATAATTGCTCAAGGCAAAGAGAACTCAATTACTAAGGAAAATCTGTCCCAATGAGGGCTCATGTTTTAACGAGCCAAATAGCTTCAAATTAAGCTGAACTCAGAGTTTTTCTAATTGGCAGTTTCATCCATTTCTAAGTTCTCATTTCTTATTTTCAAAAATCAAAATGACTCTCTGCCTAAGATTTTAAAAAAAGAAATGCCTTATCACATTCTAAAACAATAATTCACCAGATTTTCACCTACATATCTTCTATATAATTAACAAACCCTTCAGATGGCACAAAGACAGACAGCATCACTCTGTATTAAAAGTACCATCAACCAACCCCACACTAATTCCTCTCAGCAGCCTGGCCCTGGTCACCACCACAAAAGCTCAGTCACAGAATCCCCCTGCCATCAGAGAGAAGGCAACTAACTGCTTGATCCTAGCCACCAACTAGGTCATCTGGGGAAATAGTGGCTTACCTGCTCCTCTGACAGTTGGGATATGTGATTCACAGCAGCGTAGGACTCAATTTTGGGGTTAAAGTGGTTGATGATGGCTCTGAAACAAAGAATTCATATTAATATGGTGCCAGATGGAAGAGGGGGATACATCTGTTAAAAAATAAGGATCAAGTACCCTCTGGTTTAGAGTACTAGAGCATGGGACTGATTGTGACTGAGTAACTATCCTCTTATTGAACATGAGGTAGTCACAAATGGGGGTGAACTGATAACTCTGAAGTGGGAAGGATTTACTATTAGACAGAAAATAGAATCAAGCATCTCTGCTCTGCAAATGAACTAACGGAAAAAACCCAAGGCCAAACAAAAATATTGAGTCCTTCAGATGAGAAAGGGAACCCAGAGGGCTGTCCACTAGGGGGCCCTGGTGCTTCAATCAGCAAGAAAAGCTGTCTTCTCTGACTTGGGAGAACAGGGCACTCAGTAAAGCTGGGCCAACAACATACAGGCTAAATAGAAGCAATCTTCATACTTGTTAGTAAATAGTTTCAAACCAAAATTTTACATCCGGCCATTCAACCCAAAAGCTGAGTGTCATTTTAAAACACTCCCTTCTCCATCACTTGGTCACATCCAAAATTACCTAGTCTTATCAAATCTACCTCTTAAAAAATCTCTGAAATCTGAAATAAATTTCCCTGAAACCAATGCCTTGGTATAGGTCTTTGTCATTTCTTGCCTGGTGTAGCAAAAAGAACACAGGTTTTAGATCAGGGTTTTACATGAGTCCATATGAATATAAATGATTCATAGAGAAGAAACATCTCTTTTTTTCATATATATATATTTTAGACAGGGTGTCACTCTGTCACCAAGTCTGGAATGCAGTGGCATGATCATGGCTCACTGCATCCTTAACCTCCCAGGCTCAAGCGATCCTCCCACCTAAGCCTCCCTAGTAGCTGGGACTACAGGCCTGTGCCACCATGCCCGGCTAATTATTTTTGTATTTTGTTGGTAGAGACAGGGTTTTGCCATGTCACCCAGGCTCAAGCCTGGGCTCAAGCAATCCACAGGTCTCCGCCTCCCAAAGTGCTGGGATTACAGACATGAGCCACAGCAGCTGGCCAACAAATCTTTCTTATAGAACAATTTCAAATAATATATGTAGATACTTCTCCCTATAGGAAATGAAGTTTATTTCTCATCCTGAGGGTGGGCTAGATTTAGTGATTTATTGCCAAAGACTAGAGTAGCAAATGGGAAACACAGTAACTTGATAGCAAAGAAGCCTGGTAAACACTACCTTAACCAAATGATGAAGCTGTACATTGCCAGTGATATCATGTAGATATCATGTAACCCTTGGTATGATCTGATGAGAAGGGCACTTAATATCTCAATCTAATCACAAGAAAAATATCAGACAGGGGACATTCTACAGGATACCTGACTGGAACTTTTTTTTTTTTTTTGAGACAGGGTCTCACTTTGTCATCCAGGCTGGAGTGCAGTGGCACAAACATGGCTCACTACAGCCTCCATCTCCTTGGCTCAAGCAATCCTCCCACTTCAGCCTCCCAAGTAGCTGGGACTACAGGCATGTGCCACCATGTCTGGCTAATTTTTGTATTTTTTGTAGAGATGGGGTTTTGCCACATTGCCCAGGCTGGTCTCAAACTCCTGAGCTCAGGCAGTCCTCCCTCCTCACCTCCTAAAATGCTGGGATTACAGGCATGAGCCATTGCTCCCGGCCCTGACTGGTAGTTTCTTTCTTTCTTTCTTTCTTTTTTTGAGATGGAGTTTTGCTCTTGTTGCCCAGGCTGGAGTGCAATGGTGCGATCTCAGCTCACTGCAACCTCCACCTTCTGGGTTCAAGCAATTCTTCCGCCTCAGCTTCCCAAGAAGCTGGGATTACAGGCCCCCGCCACCATGCCCAGCTAATTTTGTATTTTTAACAGAGATGGGGTTTCACCACATTGGCCAGGCTGTTCTCAAACTCCTGATCTTTCAGGTGATCCACTCACCTTGGCCTCCCAAAGTATTGGGATTACACGTGTGAGCCACCGTGCCCAGCCAGTACTTTCTTAAGACTCTAAAAGTCATGAAAAACAAGAGTTGAGAAATTGTCACAAATCACTAGGGAGATATGACAATTAAACGCATATCCTGGAATGGACCCTGGCACAGCAAGAGGACATTAATGGAAAAACTGGTAAAATCTAATCAAAATACGGAATTTAGTTAATAATAATGCCAGTTACTTAGTGTTGATACATGTACCTTGGTGACATAAAATGAGGGAAACTAGGCTGAGGGTATCCAGGAACTCTGTGGATTATCTTTTTACTTCTCTGTAAATCTAAAATTATTCCAAAACAGAAAGTTTATTAAAATGGGTGGTGTGGGCTAGGCGTGGTGGCTCATGCATGTAATTCCAGCACTTTTGAGAGGCCAAAGTGAGCAGATCACTTGAGCCCAGGAGTTCAAGATCAGCCTGGGTAACATGGTGAAACCCTGTCTCTACAAAAAATACAAAAAAATTTAGCCAGGTGTGGCGGCACACACTTGTGGTCCCAGCTACTTGGGAGGCTGAGGTGGGAGGATCACTTAAGCCTGGGAGGCAGAGGTTTCAGTGAGCCAAGATTGTGCCACTGCACTCCAGCCTGGGTGACATAATGAAGCCCTGTCTCCCCGCAAAAAACCCCACCCAAAATCAACAACAACAACAAAATGGGTGCGTGGGCTGGGTGCAGTGGCTCACAACTATAATCCCAGCACTTTGGGAGGCTAAGGTGGGAGGATTACTTGAACCCAGGAGTTCAAGACCAGCCTGGGCAACATGGTGAGACCTTGTCTCTACAAAATAAAAAATAATAATAATAATAATAAGCCAGGGCCAGGTGTGGTGGCATTTATTTGCCTGTAGTCTCAGCTACTTGGAAGGCTGAAGTGGGAGGATCACTTGAGCCCAGGGGAATGAGGCTGCAGTGAGTGGCGTTTGTGCTACCACGCTCCAGCGTGGGCAATATAACGAGACCTTCTCTCAAAAATAAAAAATAAAACGTGTGCACGTGTGTATGTGTGTTTGTGTGTGTGTATGTATGAGCTAGCATAACAAATCACTATTTTCTTTTATAGCTTCTTGATAGTAAAGAATTATAGAACCATTTAATCTAATTCAGGTAATAAAAGTATAAACCAAAAACTTAAAAAAAAATACCAATCCCAGCACTTATCACAATACCTGGGAATAGTTTATTGCAGCCATATAAGAAATGTTTGTTGAAAGAGGGCTAAATCTTAGAGGGTACATTTATAAAATTTATATAACATAATATATAACATTTATAGTACATATAATAAAAACTTGGAAAAGCAATGCCAAACATCTAACCCAATGCCTGGTACACAGCTTGTGCTCAATCAATATTCAATAATGAATAAACCAAATACGACAGACATGAGTCAGGAGCAAGAAAAGAGTTCTGACAACTTATTTTTCCAGAAACTACTGAGAGAGCTGGAGATCATATCCGCAAGTTAAGGCTGAGGTTTGCTCTAAATCCAAAGTAGGAAAGAATTTTGTGACCAAGTGGGGGTCAAATATTTTTCTCAATCAGAGAGCAAGGCTCAAGGATGTTGGCAGAGATGACCACAGCCCATAAGCAGAAAGGAAAAACAGGACCCTAAACCCAATGAGAAGGTAAGGGAAGCAAGTTTAGAGGAGAACTGATAATCCCACTGATCCTAGCAGCAGCACTAATTTAAAGTTCACTTAGGGTGGAGTCTGAGTCATAGGGTTTAGCATCCAGGACCAACACGATTGAAGGAAAGGAGCTTCAGTAGTCAAATCAATCTACCATTAGACCACAGGTATCTTCGGAAAAAGATTTTGCACTCTGTAAATGCATCTACATTTTATGCTTTTTTAGGTTTGGTTTTTTGTTTTTTTAAATCAGGCTTTCCTTACATTTCTTAGGAAATTTTTTTTTTTTTTTTTTGAAAAATTCCTGTCTCAACTGAACTAGAGGTTTTGTTCTTGTTTATCTGTCTGGGTGGAATGTTAGCAGCCACCAGGGCAACCCAGGGGAGCTAGTGAGGTTGGAACAGTGAAATAATCCCTGGGAATGGAATTGCTGGAGATGTAATTCTCTTTCCTTTCTACCTGATAGTTATTTCACAAGGAAACAAGGCAAGGACATAAGAAAGGAAAGAAGAGAGAGGAAGAAGAGAGGGAAGGAGAAAAGGAAAGAGGAAAGAAAGGGGAGAGGGGCTGGGAGGCAGGGAGGGAGTAAGGGAGAGAAAGGAAAACCTAGAAGGCATTACCTTCAAAATGTACACTTGTTTCCTTCCCTTCTCACCATTACACTTATCAGGTGTCAGCTGGCTCTATGGGTGACCTGTTCTTCATATTGCAGGACATACATGCTGATATTGTTTGGGCAAACTTATCCTGAGGGTATTTACCACTCTGGGAATATATATTTGGAAAGAAGATAAAATCATCTTCCAACCTGCCCTGTGACAATCTCATCTCAGAACTTCAGATCTAAGCAGGTGATTAAGGTCTCCCACCAGGCGGGTTGAGAAACTGTTTAGAAACCTGAGGAAGGTGGGACAGTCTAGATTCAGTTAGTAGTCTCTAACTCAGTACCCACAAAGGCAGTATATGTGTCGGCCTTATGGTTTTTTTTTTGCTCTTTCTTTGGGACTGTTATCTGCAAAATCTGAGTCTAACCTAATGTCCTGGGGATGCCAGGTGGAGGGTATTCGGCCTAAGCAGTAAGAAAAATAGTCTAACACTGGCTCTTCTCTCCCCAGGCTCTTAAGAAAGGAATTCCAGACAGGGCTTGGAGGCTTCCCATTAAAGTTCTTAGTACTTTGTACTATTGAAATGGAAATATGTCCTGCTATGGCACAGAAATGACAGAAGGCTGGAACCATGCTAAGCCAGACCAAGCTGAGTGACACACCTTTGCAGTAACTGAATTACATCGCTTCTCCTTCCCCAGGAAGTCTGACGGCTACTGGGCTCACCTGTGTTGTGATTCCACAGCATCTCACCTGGCCAAGGCGCTAGATGAGGACTCATGCTTGACTAGCTCTTGGCGGGAGAAAGATGAGGCACCAGGTTTATAGATGAAGGAGGAATCTCTCCATTTTCTTTAGGCTTTCCTTCTCACTGATAGCACCTCCAAAAGGATTTACTACCATCTTTTCTGAACCTTTGGGGAGGGGGTTTCTGGGAGATTCTAACAGTACTTCTCTCTCACTTTTACCGGTCAAAACCCGACAGCTACTTGGGGGGCTGAAGCAGGAGAATCGGTTGAACCCAGGGGCCAGAGGTTGCAGTGAGCCAGAATCATGCCACTTCACTCCAGCCTGGGCAAAAGAGTGAAACTCTGCCAAAAAAAAAAAAAAAAAAGGCACCAGAGAGCTCTCTTGCTATCTGTCACATGACGACACAGTGAGAAGGCTGCCATCTCATAAGCCAGGAAGACAGCTCTCACCAGAAACTGACCCTGCTAGACCTTGATGTGGGACTTCTAGCCTCCAGAACTGTGAGAAAATACAGGAAGGTATGAGTGGACAATGAATGAGAAAACATAGCCATTATGAAAAGATTAAGGTTTCCCTTTGACAAAGGTGGCAAGGCAATTAAATAGGGAAAAAATAGTCTTTTCAACAAATGGTACTGGGACAAGTAGTTATCCACATGCAAAAGAATGAAATTAGATCCCTTCCTCATACCATACATAAAACAACTCGAAATGGATCACAGATCTAAATGTAATCTTTTTTTTTTTTTTTTTTGAGAGGGAGTCTCGCTCTGTCGCCCAGGCTGGAGTGCAGTGGTGCAATCTCAGCTCACTGCAAGCTCCGCCTCCCAGGTTCATGCCATTCTCCTGCCTCAGCCTCCCGAGTAGCTGGGACTACCGGCGCCCACCACCACGTCCGGCTAATTTTTTGTATTTTTAGTAGAGATGGGGTTTCACCGTGCTAGCCAGGATGGTCTCGATCTCCTGACCTCGTGATCCGCCTGCCTCGGCCTCCCAAAGTGCTGGGATTACAGGTGTGAGCCACTGCGCCCAGCCCTTAAAAACTGTAAAATTCTTAAAAGTAAATCTTCATGACTTGAGGTCAGGCAGTGATTTCTTAGATAAAACACCAAAAGCACAAATGACAAAAGAAAAAGTGGATCAATCTGAAGTTTAAACTGTGCTGCAAACAATGCCATCAAGAAAGTGAAAGGACAATCCACAGAATAAGAGAAAATATTTGCAAATTTTGTCTGATAAGAAACTTGTATCAGAATATATAAAGGACTCTTATAATTCAACAATAAATTACACACAATACAATTTTTAAAAGAACAAATTATTTGAATAGACAAGAAAAGATACTCAATATCATTAGTCATTAGGGAAATCCAAATCAAAACCACAATGAGATACCACTTCAAACCCATCAGGATAGTGGTAAAAAGAGAATAGCAAGGCTGGGCACAGTGGCTCATGCCTGCAATCCCAGGAGTTCGAGACAAGTCTGGGCAACATGGGGAGACCCCCATCTCTACAAAATTACCAAAAAAAATTAGCTGGGTGTGGTGGCGCGCATTGGTAGTCCCAGCTACTTGGGAGGCCAAGGTGGGCAGATCGCTTGATCCTAGGAGGCCGAGGCTGCAGTGAGCTAAGGTGGAGCCACTGCACTCCAGCCTAGGTGAGAGTGCAGACCCTGTCTCAAAAACAAACAAAACAATAACAAGTGTTGGCAAGGATGTGGAGAAGAACTCTCATACATTGCTGGTGGGAGTGTAAAATGGTACAGCTACTTCAATTTATAGGAAAGGTCCAGAATAGGCAAATTTGTAGAGGCAGAAAATAGATTTATGGTTGCTTAGGGCTACAAGGAGGGTTAGGGAAGAATAGGGAGTGACTGCTATTGGGTATAGGTTTTCTTTCAGGGGGAAAACAATATTCTAAAGTTAGATTGTGATGATGGTTGCACAAACCTATGATTATACCAGAAAACATGAACTGTATACTTTAAATGGATGAACTGTATCATATATAAATGATTATGGCCTCCTTGGCCCCAGCAGTTTTTGAGCAGGCTGCTTTTTCCAACCAGTTCCACACAGAATTCACGTGGTGATTCCCAGGGTGATTCACTCACCAAGAAAACTTTTCTAAGGCTGGGCGCGGTGGCTCACGCCTGTAATCCCAGCACTTTGGGAGGCCAAGGCGGGTGGATCACGAGGTCAGGAGATCGAGACCATCCTGGCTAGCACGGTGAAACCCCATCTCTACTAAAAATACAAAAAATTAGCCAGGTGCAGTGGAGGGCGCCTGTAGTCCCAGTTACTCGGGAGGCTGAGGCAGGAGAATGGCGTGAACCTGGGAGGCGGAGCTTGCAGTGAGCGGAGATTGCGCCACTGCACTCCAGCCTGGGCAACAGAGCGAGACTCCGTCTCAAAAAAAAAAAAAAAAGAAAACTTTTCTAAAGCTTGCATATGTTAGCAATGCTGATGGCAGTAGGAAAAGGAGCTTACTGGGCCATGGACTGTCCTATAAATTACAGAAGCTGGAGTTTCAGGAGCTTCTGGAGAGAGAGGGCTCTGTGGTGCAATACCACAAAAGGTGGCAGAGATGGCGAGTGAGACTGGTGCTGAAGGGCACATGCTCAGGAAGGACTGACCCTACCTGGAGGTGAGAAGAGTCCAACTCATGGTAATATGTATGATATACTTAAATCAAAAGTTCTGCATGTGGCAAAGGATGTCAACTTTTGGCTGTTGGAATAGGATTTTGAGGGGGTGGCAGAGTTGGTGGATGAGAAGAAAGTTTCTCTTATTCTCAACATCCTTTACCAATTTTTTTTTCCAGCAATAGTTGGAGTTGCCCACATTATTCAAGGAAACAGAATTGGGAAGAGGATTTAAAGAAATATAGGTAGTAACAAGGCCCAAGGAAGGGTAAATGAGTTCTACCCACAGACAGAACTTAGTGGGAAAAGAGAATATAATTTCTAACCAAACCTCTATCTTTTCTGAAACTTGAACTAAAAGCTCCAAGACAGCAGGTACCAAATTTATTTTGCTCACCAATATTTTGTCCAGTTTCACTGTAAGTAGCTTTTGCTTCTGGAGATCCAGAATCACTAGCTATCCTCCCAAAGTATGAAAATAAAAATTAAAATGTTTTATCCTAATCCCAGGAAAAAACGTGGCTCAGACATGAACAGCTGTCCTCCCAAAGAAGGAGCAAAAGTTGACACTGATGACAATAAAGCTTTTCTTCCTCTTAAGTCATATCAAGAGGCTAGAGGAAAGCTTTCTGGCATTTCTTCTTTAAGTAATCTAATACCTTCTAAAAGTAAGCCTAGGTTTTGTTTGTGTGTTTGTTTGAGAGTGGGGAGGATGAGGTGAGGTGTGGGGGAGTGTGTTTTATTCTGACACTGGGCCTCTGAAGCCACTGAATTAGAAAGTCCCAAACGGGAAGGAAAAATAAACAGACAACATCATAGTAAAGAGAAATTGCTAAAGCCAGCCACAGTGAGGGATGGCACTGTGCCCAATGCATCTTTAAGAGCAGGAATCTGGGCCACCCTCCAATGCAACTGTCAACTTCTGACTGCAGAAGATAGAGGTCACTTACACAGGCTGAAGCAAAATGAAGTGGACAGATGGAACAGTAAGGATGAGCAGTAAACTGGCTGGGGATTTCTTGGTCCATTTTAACTTATTCTCTCTGACTCATGACTCTGCAAAGCAGTTCTCTTTTCCCAAGTGCCGGGCGGTTGTTAACTGAGACACATAGTTAATGCCGAACTTGCATTAAAGATAAGCATGGAAATGTTCCTTTAACAACGTAGGCAATATAGCTTAAGAGAAAATGTGGACCAGGCACGGTGGCTCTCGCCTATAATTCCAGCACTTTGGGAGGCTCAAGTGGGAGAAGTGCTTAGCTCAGGAGTACAAAAAAAACAAATATATATATATTTTTAATTAGCTGGGCATGGTGACATGTGCCTGTTGTAGTCCCAGCTACTCAGGAGGCTGAGGTGGGAGGATGATTTGAGCCAGGGATGTCAAGGCTGCAGGGAACCATGATCACACCACTGTGCTTCCTAGCTGGGGTGACAGAGCAAGACCCAGTCTTAAGAAAAAAAAAAAGAAGAAAAAGAAAATGTGGATTCCTCCTCATATCCAATATAAAGATAAAGCAAATCCTCCAAAATGCAATCTCCCATGGACAGAAGCATCTACGAGTCTTTAATGAAACAATAAATAAATAGTTTCATTCAGAAGTTCAGAACACGGCGATTGTTTAATTACTGAGATACCTGAAGGAAGCAGGCTATCTCTAAAAGCTGCTATGTACATCTTTCAGGCAGAACAGGGAAAAACAAGCAAAAGTTGTTTTTGTAACTCTCATTCCAAGGAAGGAGGAAACATAACTGGTATACTCAATACGCACACACACACACACATGCACACACACGTATGTATATGAAGATTCTTGAAGGTTTCACCCTAAAACTACTCCTATAAGACTACCATATTTACATTAACGAGTCTGATTGTGGGTGAATTTCTCAAGCTTAGTAAAAAATTTGGATCTTAAGCTCCAACCTCATTAAGAGCTGTAGCCCTGTATTTTCAAATGCTTACTAAATATTTACACCTGGATGTCTTGTTTTTGTTTACCTGGATTTCTTCATATAGAATATTATCACCACTAAAAAGCCTAAGTCATCTTTTTCCTTGAAGGCCCAGTTAAAATACCATTGCTTCCCCGAACAACATGGTTCATACAGAAAACAGCAAGCCTTTAGAGAAAGGAGATCTGAAAAAATCTGGATTCCTCCACTTATTAACTGTGTGACTTTGGGCAAGAGACCAACCTCTCTGAGTAGTAGTTTCTTTGGTTGAATTTCACTTCCAAAACCTTCCTCTCTGTTTTCCTGTATACCATCTAACTACCCCTAAAGAATTTTTTTCCCCCAAGGCAGCTTCCCTTTTCCTAGACCAGTCCAGTGATATACTACTATGCAATATACTACAGAGTATGTTCTCAGGTATCTGCGATTAAAGACAAGAAAACCATCATATTCGTAATTGCTTTTACCTGGGAAACCTTCAGGCATACAGGTAAAATACTGGCTTCTGAGAAGGGGTAAAGGTATGACTGAGTGTATGTGGCAGTAGTTAAAATGGTTCATCTGAGGTTGAGTTATTTAATTTTAAACATTTCTTTCACCTTCAGAACCTCCTCACAGACTCCCATTTCATGCAGTACTAAGCTTCCTTCTTCATGGAGTCAATGAATCTTCAGCCCACCCAATTCAACAACAACAAAAAAAGCAATTTCCCTTGATGCCTGCTAACAGAAGTGCATTACAAGCCTCAGAGACTCTGCTGATTAACATTAAACAAAATAAAACCTCAAGTAAGAATACCTTCTAACCTTTTCACTTTGAAACTATCTAATCAAAACATCAGCAACTGACCTGTTAGGATTATCCTGCTAACTTACCCCCTAAGTTTTAGGTCTTAACCCTTTCAGGACAATTATTTCCCTCCATAAATTATACTACTGTCCCTGTGGCCATTCTTTTCAGGACCAAAGACACAAAAATGGAACCTTAGTATAAAAGGCATTTTGACAACCAGCAAGAAGGATGAACTACTGACCAGTGCATCTAGTTGCTTACTTTACCCAATGATCCAATGTAAATGGAGAATGAACCACAAGTGTTGAAAGAACCACAAAAGTCAAATGGACCATCTACATTTCCATAAAAGGCATCATCACTTAATCCATTCCCCTTATGTCTACTTTTTATTAAATCTTTCAATAAATGAAAAGAGGCTCCACAACTTTCCTAAACATAAAACACCTACAAGATTATCCTATTGTTGCTCAGATCCATTACTCTGTGCTTCTGACTACCTTACTCTGTTCTCTAGTGGCAGGTCCGAAGTTACTGGCAGAGTTCCTGGGGCTACAGAATGAAAACCTCTAATAACCTTTGGAATTGGTTTTCCTATTTCCTATTTCCTAGATTTCCTATTTCCAGAAGCAAGGCTCCTCTACACACTCAGAAATGCCAAATGAATATAAAGGAACAGAATGGCCTATAAGAAAATGTGTATTAGATGTTCTGTCCCTTTTCAGGACATAAGAAAATCCTAACACATACCTAAGAGGAATTCTGAAGCAATGAAGATAAGCTCAAAACCCCCAAAAACTGATCTAATTTTGATTAATGGTGAACATTCCAATCCCTTGAATATGAATTAAGAACGTTTTAAAAACTGGCATGAGACAAAAACCTGAAATATTTTAATTACACCTCATTCCCATTAGCCCAATTAATCAATTTATTATAAGACACTTACATTTTAAGCATGGGAGAGCAAGAAAATGAGCAATTGACTAGTCTTCTTTTCCCGTCACTTCAAAAATAAAGGCGAATTGGCTGGTCACAGTGGCTCATGCCTGTAATCCCAACACTTTGGGAGGCCCAGGTGGGAGAACTGCTTGAGGCCAGGAGTTCAAGAGCAGTCTGGGCAACACAGTGAGACCCCCACATCTACCAAAAATTTTTAAAAATTAGCCAGCATAATGTGCACACCTATAGCCCTAGCCATTCATGAGGATGAAGCACGATAATTGCCTGAATCCAGGAGTTTGAGGTTACAGTGAGCTGTGATCATGCCACTGTACTCCAGCCTGGGCAACAGAGCAAGACCCTGTCTCTAAAAATAAAGGGAAATTATTTTAGTGGATCACACGCTAGACTGAGGAAGGAGGGAAATATTCTGTGGATCCCATGCCAGTTAGAGAAAAAGAGGCATATGAATCCTAAACTAGACTAGATGAGCCATACATAATACCTCAGTGGTGGAGGAGGAGGATCTCGTGCACAAAGGAGGAAGAAACCTGTCAAGATTTCCCAGTGGTCCAGTGTGGGCCATATGGATTCCATACTAGATAGCAGTGGTCCTGATGTTCACATACAGGAGAGATGACAGGGTGGGCCATATGGATCACGTACTGGTTTTCAAGTACTCCAGGAAAAGAATGAAATTAAAAGACATGGAAACAGGCTTATACTCCATCCCAGGGGGAACTTTTAGAACTCCTCAGGAAAGGCAATCAGCAAGTCTGCCAAAGTAATTAAGCAAACGAACATTTACCATAAAGCCCACATCAGTTAAGTGAACAAAGATGAATCTTACTACAGTGCACTGTCAGCTCTGAGCCTGCAGGTGCTAACCACTGAGATGTGGTGTTACTTGGCCCTAGCTGCTCACCCACCCACTGTGACAGAGAGCTTCGCCCTTCTCGTCAGCTCTGAAAAAGCAGGCTGCTTTCACCTGCTCTGGCACTGACTTATGTTACTTTCAGACAGACCCTCACAGAGATGGCTTCCTATAAGAAGCCTGGGTGTGGATACTGTGGCAGGTGGTAGGGTTGGCTACAGAAGGGAGGCTTGAGAGGTAGAGAGGATGGGAGAAAGCAGGGGCGCTGGGTAGCAGTTATGTCAGTGAGGTAAAGAGAATGGGATAGTTTGGTAAATCAAGAAGTAAATAAAGAATAAACAAGCTGCCCAAAGTATTGAACCATTCTGCCTAAGTGAAGTTGATAGTCTCTCTCTCTCTGAAAAGGGAAGAAGTCAAAACTTCATTGCAAAATCGTTTCTCCTCAAGGAAAGAAATATTACTAGGGAACATTGCTTTTCTAATGTTAATGGCAGCCTCAACATCAGCTTTATTAATGAGTTAGCACCAAAGCTAACAGGGTCAGATTTGTTGAGACCTAATCAGTATCTATTATTTAACAAAATCCACTGCTTGCTAGAATAAATGAATACTCATCAATTATCCTAAGATTTACAAATGGCACTTGAAGCACCTTTTGGCCCTATTTCTTTCTGCAAATAATTTTGAGAGTCAAAATGAAAGCCCAAATTGACCAAATGCCAACCAACTACATCAGAGACCCAGAAAGCTTTTATTCAACAGAAACTCTCACAAGGGGAAGGCTGTAAGAGTACCTGTGAGACAAATTTAAAAAATCATATGACTAGTTTAAAAAGCCAAACACCGTATGTCTATTACTCAGAGGAATAGATATGAATAGACAGAAGTAGGTAAGGTCCCTGTGTCCAGAAACCAATACATCTCTAACTTATTATGGAGAAGAAATCCTAAAGACATTGCTGGGAGACAGATATAACCAACCAACTGAAGAAATGTCACTTGTGGCACTTCTGGGCTGGGCTTGTGACAGAAACTGATGTTGGAGGTCTCACAGCAGATGCATGCACAGGCACTCATATGTGCGCACTTCTCTTCAGGTCTAGAACAAGAGCAAACAAAGAGCTGTGGTAGAAAATGATTTGCAACCTTACTTTCTACCACAGCTCTTTGTCTGCAACAGGGCCTGCAGTTTCCTTACATTCAAAGGCAGCGGGAGGTGGGAAAAGGAGGGGAAACTAGATGACTGCTACTCAGAACCAAGCAGCGCTGCCCAGGAGAGGACTTAACGGGAGGATAAATTTGGGGCCTGATTCTTTGACAGCACCTCCAGTAATAGCTAGTAAAGCAGGGGGTGAGAGCCAGTTCCAAACATTCATCATAATAGTGCAACAAGATGAAGGTCTTTAGGGGAGAGTCGATGAGATTCCAGAGTAAGAAAACGAAGCCCATGCGGAGGGTGAGGCGGTTGGCTCTGGCAGACTGTCTCCACAGGAAGCTGGTATAATTGTTTTATGCTCACAAAGAGGTTATTAGCTGCCATCTCTCCAATATACCAGAAAGGGCAGTAAGTTTTCTTCCTCCTGAAAGGTAATGCTACCAAAAGGAGAAATTTAGTTTTAAAGTAATTAAAGAACTTTGTTTATGCTATAAGCACTGTTTTAGAAAGAGAACTTCTATATTTTTTCCTCTCTTACTCTGCAAATTGACTGGTTTCTCATATAGTCAAGGAATCTCTGTCCCTAGAAGGAAGTTCTACAGTATCTGAAGCCAAAGGTTTGCCAGCACTGCCAGTGACTCTTGATAATTCAGTTTGTTCGACAAACATATGAATACCTATCATGTGCAGGCACTATGCTAGGCAATGAAGGTTGTGAATAAAATAAATCCCAGAGATCAAGGAGTTCATAGATGGAAAAGACACACACCACAGACAGATAATTTCATTATGATGCGGTAAAGGCTAAGGCAGACAAAGAGTAGACAAAAGGTATCATGGAAGCACAGAGGAGGGGTGCTTAGCCCAACCTGCAGGCTTAGAAAGGGCATTCTGAAGGACATGGTGCTTGAGCAGAGTCTCGAAATATGAATTAGTTTATAATTAGGCAAGGAAAGGTGAGAATGTGTGGGCACATTTTCTTATAGGGAAAGAGACTGATACCGAACTTTTACTAAATCAAACAAAAGAAATCTTACTAGTTAAAAATTAGGTTCATGCATTCAACAAATAGTCAAATTTTTCCAGTAAACTAAAGATAAAAGTTATAGCTTCCTTTCCCAGTGTCTCATTTTAAATATTTTCCATCTAAGGGGAAGCAGGACAACTTTTGTGAAAGCCACAAGACCTCCGCCTGTTGGGGTTCTGTTTACACATGTTTGCTCAGTACTGACTCAAAGATGCTCACGGAGACAGGCTAGGGCAGGTTCTGTACTTCTTCTCCCCTAAACTAACTGTAAACACAAAGCAGTTTTCTAAATTGGAGGCAGGTCTTTCAGGCTCCCATAGGAGTAGATGGATCTCAGCTGTGCTGTGCCCGCCCTCTGCGGCTGTCAGTCTCCAGCTGGTGATGCAGCTGTTCCACTTAAAGCCACACTGAAGCCTCCAGTCTCTGATCTCCACCAAACCACACTGATGACACTAAACGGCTTGGCTTTGCAGCTGCCTGTTACAAGAGTGTCCTTGGTTCTCTTTTGGCTTATAAGATTAATAATATACATTTGGGAAGGTCCTCAGTGAGAAACACAGAAGAGAACCTTTAATGCCACGAAGAACCTGAGCAAATACCTTACCGCCAAGAGCAGTGA
This sequence comes from Symphalangus syndactylus, assembly GCF_028878055.3. Taxonomy (NCBI): domain Eukaryota; kingdom Metazoa; phylum Chordata; class Mammalia; order Primates; family Hylobatidae; genus Symphalangus; species Symphalangus syndactylus. The sequence continues at coordinate 36,737,155 of NC_072424.2, read as the reverse complement.
GGCATCCAAACACCTACACCAGTGGCATGTGAAACAGCCCCAGAACACACACACATTCCCTCAGCAGGGCCTCTAGCTTACATAAATGACAGCAACACAGCACTCAGCCAGTGAGGAGTTTTTTTAAGGCAGCCTTAAAATCCCTTATAATTCAGTGAATCTGCAAAGATAAAAATAGCACTAATTGCTTTGACTTGTTACTTAAAAAAAGAAAGAAAAACAATGCATAATGCTATCAATAATTCACTTCAAAGTGGCTTTAGTTGTCTCAAGCCCCATTTTGGATAATTAAAGCCTTTCAGCTGTCTTCCTGTTACTCTGGAGGGAACTGGAAGTCAGTAAATTCTACAGTGTTGGGATTAAAAAAAAAACTCAGTTGGTTGGGCATGGTGGCTCATGCCTGTAATCCCAGCACTTTGGGAGGCCGAGGCAGGCAGATTACAAGGTCAGGAGATCGAGACCAGCCTGGCCAACATGGTAAAACCCTGTCTCTACTAAAAATACAAAAATTAGCTGGGTGTGGTGGTGCGCACCTGTAGTCCCAGCTACTCAGGAGGCTGAGGCAGGAGAATCACTTGAACCCGGGAGTCAGAGGTTGCAGTGAGCCAAGATCGCACCACTGCACTCCAGCCTGCTGATAGAGACTCCATTTCAAAAAAGAAAAAAGAAAAGAAAGAAAAAACAACTAGTTCATCACTGAGAAAGGGAACTCTAACAATTTCAAAGCATACTTCCTGGCTATACTGGGTTAATCCAGGAGCTATTAAGACTATATTTCCTGTTGTCTGTTAAGATCTGAAGCAGACTTTTATAATGGGGCTCCACAGACACATTTGGGAAACATAATCAGAGGCAAAGTCCTATAGGACTTCTTAGGCATCTCAGTGTCCATTTCTGTAGCTTAAGGCCTCAGGTCAGGTGATGATTCTGGAAGACAATGATGGCAATGTAAAGGCCTTGGAAGATTAAATCCTTCATTCTGCTATCCATCCATTCACTCAACACTTATCGTAAGATATTGGATTGTGCTGGGGCAGGAATTACAGAAGTAAAAAAGTCATGGTCTCTGTCCATTTGGTGATAGACAGACATGTAAACAACCATACCACAATGTGATAAATGCTACAAGAGAGAAATGTACAAAACCCTTTGGCAATGCAGGTATGAATCATTCTCTCTCAAAGAATCCAGGAAGCTTTCAAGGAAGGTTACATCTGGGCTAGATTTTGAAGCATAAACAGAATTTTGCTAGGTGAAAAGTGAAGAGGGAAGACATTCTAGGTAAAAGCATGTGCAGAGGTATGAAATTTGAGACTCTATGGCCAAGTCTAATTGGGACAGATCTTAGGATAGATGGGAGAGTGACAACAAATAAGGCTAGAAAGGTAGGTTGGGATCAAATGTCATGCAAAAAGGTCTGGACATTATTCTATCCCTATCAATGATGGAGAATCAAGCAAGACTTAAAATCTGGTGGTTTCCTAATGAAATATTTCAGATGTACAAAAAGGCGCAAAAAAGAATACGCTGAATGCTTATATACCTACCATCTAATTGTAGAAAGAATTGTAACTACCTTTCAAACCCTCCATGAACCCCTTTTTTATTGTTTATCTGTCCGTCTTTTCCTGGAGTATCATTCTTATACAGAGTGTTTATCCTTTTATTTACTAAACACAAATGTGTCTCTAAATAACATATCACTTTGTGTTCTTAAATGTTACATACATGTTACATTCTGCACCTTACTTTTTAATGAATATTATCTTTGTGAGACTTATTCTGATTTGTGTAGCTCTAGCCCATCTTCAGTGTTGTATAACATTCCATTGTATAAATATACCACAATCCATTTTCCTGTTCATAGAAATGTAACTGGTTTGCTTTTGTTTTTTCTCTTGGTATTTCTTTTGGATTAATACTGCAATCAACGTTGTTGTTTATACGCCCTTGTTTGAGAAGGTTTCTCAAGGAAATGTACCTAGAGGTGAAGTTACTGGGTCATAAGGTTTGGGCAACTTTGACTTTACTAGCTGTTGCCAAACTGCCCTCAAAGTGATGCTGCTAACATATACTCCCACCAGCAGTGTAAAGACCTATGCTTCTGAAATCCAACTTGTGACTGAATAAATTGAATAGTGGCTGCTATAAGAAAAAGTCTGAAGGCAGAAAGAACAGTTAGGAGGCTCTTGTAACATGAGAGATTATGAGACCTTGAAATAAGATAGTGGTTGTAGCATTGGGGAAGAAGAATTTACTTGAGAGATATTTAGAAGGTAGGGTTGAAAGAACCTACTGACTGGGTAGCAGAGAGAGAATTTAAAGTAACTGAGATTTCTACTTTAGGCAACTGAACAGATGATGACACCATTAATTGGGATGGTAAACATAGGAGAGAAAAGTTCTTAAATTGTAGGGGTAGGGCAATAAAGCGTTTTCTTTGGAATGTCAAGTCTGAAGTACTTGTGGGACCTCTGGGTAGGGAATGAAGTTCAAGAGGCAAGACCATGCTGGTAGTAAAAACTGAAGCCTGTTCACCTAGGCAGCCGTGAAGAATCAGATATGTAGCTTCAAAACAGTTAAGGGCAAAATAAATAGCACTTCCTACCAGTTAACACCAGTTTCTCTATTCTAGGAAAAAAACAGTCACTAACATGCCCCATGATACAAGGTACCCTCCCCTTGAACTAATTCTATATCTGACTTTCCACCTGTCTAGACTAAAGCCTTCAGTTTAAGATGGAACAAGCAGGGATGAAAGAAGACAGTTTCATAACACTAGTCTTCAGAGAGCTACCAAACTGTGCTTTAAATGTCTACCAATGCGGAGACGACCTGACATCCTGTTTGACAAAGGTAACAAGCTTTAGTTCCTTTAAGTTCCTATTTAGATACATTTATAGATATAATTTGCTTATATTTTGAACTCCTTGCTCTTCTAGATCTATGGAAACGTATTTTTTAAGCAAAATAAAGTATTTACTGAGAAGTTATAGTGAATATATAATGTATCTTCATTTTCTTCCTAATTTCAACAAAGTGTGAATAGAAGCTCAGGAACTGGGTTATTTTTTTTTTTTTTTTTTTTTTTTGAGACAGGGTCTCACTCTGTCGCCCAGGCTGGAGCGCAGTGGCGCAATCTCAGCTCACTGAAACCTCCGCCTCCTGGGTTCAAGTGATTCGCATGTCTCAGCCTCTGAGTAGCTGAGATTAAAGGCATGCGCCACCACACCGAGCTCATTTTTTTGTATTTTTAGTAGAGACAGGATTACACCATTTTGGCCACGCTGGTCTCGAACTCCTGACCTCAAATGATCCACCCGCCTCAGCCTCCCAAAGTACAGGGATTACAGGCGTGAGCCACTGTGCTGGGCCGGGATAATAGTTTTGATTCCACAGTTTCATCCTAGTGGTACACACGAATAGCTGGGAATCTATTACACTACCAGAGTCAGGCCCGTTTTTCAGCAGTAACCAATCTTGGAAAATGCAAGGTTAAAACCCAAAGTAGTATCCTAATAAAACAACGTGTTGATTTCTCTATTTTTAGAAATCAAGTATAGGAAAATAGTGGCTGTAGAAACCAGGCTAAACTCAGCTCCCATGCCGCACTTCAAGCCCTGCAGTAACGAGTCAACCATCCTCACCCCTTGCCTTACAGTGTAAGGAATTTTTAGCCAACCCATCATATCTGATCTTCCTCTAGACATGTTCTGTAGCCACCAGCCACATGTAGCTCCTAAGCATCTGAAACATGGCCAGTGCAACTGAAGAACTGAATTTTAAATTTTATTAATTTAAATGAAAAAAACTAAAGTAGTTTAAATTTTGTTCCACTAAATACAATTGTATTGTTTTGGTAGGGCTACATTTCACTTTAACTGCTGCATTGTATAAGATATTATTGCTGTATTACAGTACATGTGTTGGGCACGTGTGTTGTTTCTAGTAGTGCATGTAAATACATCATCAATCTAGTTGATGTCAATGGATTCAGTTAAAATGACTTACTTTTTACATATTAATTTAACAATGTAATATATTTACTTAATATTTTATGTGATAACGTGAGTTATAGCACGGTTTCTCAACATGAGCACTACTAACATTTGGGGCTACTTTGTTGCTGTGGCTGTCCTGGGCACTGTAGAATGTTTCGCAGCATAGCTGGCCTCTACCTACTACATGCCAGTAATACATCCTCCTTTCTCCAAGTTGTGACAACTGAAATATAGCAAATGTCCCCCAGAGGGTAAAATCATATCAGTTGAAAACCACCAAGTTACAGTTCTGATTACGTAAATCAGAATTGCTAATTAAAGTAAAATAATTACCATTGTGGGTTTTTTCGGTTTTTTTGTTTGTTTTTTGTTTGTTTGTTTTGTTTGAGACAGTTTCGCTCTTGTCGCCCAGGCTGGAGTGCAATGGTGCAGTCTCAGCTCACTGCAACCTCCGCCTCCCGAGTTCAAGCGATTCTCCTGCCTCAGCCTCCCGAGTAGCTGGGATTACAGGCATGCACCACCACGCCCGGCTAATTCTGTATTTTTAGTAGAGACGGGGTTTCACTGCATTGCCCAGGCTGGTCTCGAACTCCTGACCTCGGGCGATCCACCTGCCTCAGCCTCCCAAAGTGCTGAGATTACAGGTGTGAGCCACCACCCCTGACCCTACTATTATTTTAATTATAATTAAATTTTGTTTCTAGTTTTAAAAAGTAAGTATCGAAAGATTTTTAAATTTAAAAGTGAAGGCACGTTATTGACACAGAATTGAGTGGAAATGCAGAAGATAGTACTATGTTCAGAACAGAAAAGAAAAAAAAAGACCAGGGACGGGCGCAGTGGCTCACTCCTATAATCCCAGCACTTTGGGAGATCGAGGCAGGCAGATCACTTGAGGCCAGGAGTTGGAGACCAGCCTGGGCAACATGGCAAAACAACATCTCTACTAAAAATACAAAAATTGGCCAGGTGTGGTGGCGCATGCCTGTAATCCCAGTTATTCGGAAGGCTGATGCAAGAGGACTGCTTGAGCCTGTGAGGCAGAGGTTGTAGTGAGCTGAGACTGCACCACTGCACTCCAGCCTGGATGACAGGAGTGAAACCCTAAACCCTATCTCAAAAAAAACAAAAAAAAAAACAAAAAAAAAACAGACCAGAGGAAGGTATGTTGCAAGTTTCTTTTTTTTTTTTTTTTTTTTTGAGACAGGGTCTCACTCTGTCCCGAGGCTAGGGTGCAGTGGCACAATCACATTTCACTGCAGCCTCAACCTCCCCAAGCTCACGTGATCCTCCTATCTCAGCCGTCTGAGTAGCTGAAACTACAGGCGCGTGCCACCAGGCCCAGCTAATTTTTGTATTTTTTGTAAATATCAGGTTGCCCAAGCTGGTCTTGAACTCCTGGGCTCAAGTGATCCTCCTCCCTTGCCCTTCCAAAGTGCTGGGATTACAGGAGTGAGCCACTATGCCCAGTCTCCCATTTTTCATGACACAATTACTAAACATTGCATGCCTGTATCAAAACATCTCATGTATTTCATATATATACAACTATTATGTACCCACCAAAATTAAAAATTAAAATTAAATTAAAATAATGTTTTCATATTGATTATATGTTAGAAGAATAATATTTTGGGTACTTTGGGTAAAATAATTATTAAAAATTAATTTCATCTGTTCAAAATTAAAGTTACATGTGACTCAATGTATTTCTATTGAATCATGCTATGTAGACCTTGTTGCAAATGCTTTCCCTGTTACTTGTCTACCTGCTCTTCCTGTGGCCTTCAACGTAGGAAATCAATACAATGATGCGACCCTGGCAAGTCAGAAACACTGGAGATTGGAATTTTCTTCAAAATGCCTAGTCCTTGGTGAATAAATGCTGTCTCTAACCATCTGCCACTGACACTTGAAGAAAGAATTACAACCAAACTGACCTTCATCCCGGAGATTTACTACCAAGGGGAACAAGCTTCTCCCTTCTGTTTCCAACACCTATGATTTGATAACCTAGCTACTCCAAATGTAGCTTTCCAGCACTGAACTGGGAGAATAAATATTAAAGTTAGTATTTAGATTATTTAGATTGTGTTATTTGCCACCATTTACCATACACACTCTGAATTCTTGAAAAAAGAACCTAAAATCTCAAGGTGGGCTGGGCACAGTGGCTTATGCCTGTAATCCCAGCATTTTGGGAGGCCAAGACGGGCAGATCACTTGAGGTCAGGAGTTCAAGACCAGCCTGGCCAACATGGCAAAACCTTGTCTCTACTAAAAACACAAAAATTAGCCAGCCATGGTGGCACACACAACTGTAATTCCAGCTACTTGGGAGGCTGAGGCATGAGAATCGCTTGAGCCTGGGAAGCGGAGGTTGCAGTGAGCTGAGATCGTGCCACTGTACTCCAGCCTGGGTGACAGAGCAAGACTCCATCTCAAACAACAACAAAAAAACTCCCAAAAAACTCAAGGTGTAATACAAGGGGATGATTTTCTCACAATCCAGGTCAAGCCCAAGCCATGCACACACACATTCAGTTCTTTTTTTTTTGGTTAATAAATGAGAATGTGGGCCGGGCGCAGTGACTCATGCCTGTAATCCCAGCACTTTGGAAAGCCAAGGCGGGAGGATCACCTGGGTTCAGGAGTTTGAGACAAGCCTGGCCAACATGGTGAAACCCCATCTCTACTAAAAATACAAAAATTAGCCAGATGAGGTGGCAGGCACCTGTAATCCCAGCTATTCGGGAGACTGATGGAGGAGAATCGCTTGACCCAGGAGGCGGAGGTTGCAGTGAGCCAAGATCATGCCACTGCATTCCAGCCTGGGTGACAGAGTGAGATTCCATACAGAAAAAAAAAAAAGAGAGAAGGTGATCAATGTTATAGTTCAAGTCCTCAGAAAATGTGTGTATGAACACAGTTCTGGGTATATTTTGAGGGGATTTATTGACACTCTATAAGCTGTCAATGGGTGCCAGGCTGCAATTCTCTGCTTTGCTGTCAAACATAGTGAAACCTCCCACACAAAAGAAGTGAGGGTTCTGTGAAGAAATGGTTGATTCCAGGTCTGGAGCAGGAAATGTAGATGATAATCCTGCAACATCTTGTGCCAGAAAGCAAAAAGGCTAACAAAGACTACCAGAGTCTTGTCAAAAAGATGTAGGCTGGACGCAGAGGCTTGTACCTGTAATCCCAGCTGCTCAGGGGACTGAGGCGGGAGGATGGCTTGACGCCAGGAATTCGAGAGCAGCATGGGCAACACAGCAAGACTCCATCTCTAAAAAATAAAGATAAAGTAGCTGGGCATGGTGGTATGCACCTGTAGTCGTAGCCACTCAGGAGACTGAGGCAGGAGGATCCCTTGAGCCCAGGAGTTCGATGTTGCAGTGAACCATGATCACGCCACTGCACTCAAGCCTGAGCGACAGAGCAACCCCATCTCTAAAATAAAACATAAAAAAGACATGGGGCCAGGCACAGTGGCTCACGCCTGTAATCCCAGCACTCTGGGAGGCAAGGCGGGTGGATAGCTTGAAGTTAGGAGTTCAAGACCAGCCTGGCCAACATGGTGAAACCCCATCTCTACTAAAAATACAAAAATTACCCAGGAGTGGTGGTGGGCGCCTGTAGCCCCAGTTACTCAGGAGGCTGAAGTAGGAGAATCACTTGAACCCAGGAGGTGGAGGTTGCAGTGAGCTGAGATCGTGCATCTGCACTCCAGCCTGGGCAGCAGAGCGAGACTCCATCTCAAAAAAAAAAAAAAAAAAAAAAGACATGGAATCCAGTATGAATGTACACCCATGAATGTCCAAAGAAAATGATTTGAGCATGGCTGGGTGCGGTGGCTCACGCCTATAATCCCAACACTTTGGGAGGCTGAGGCAGGCGGATCACAAGGTCAGGAGTTTGAGACAAGCCTCACCAATACAGTGAAACCCCATCTCTACTAAAAATACAAAAATTAGCCAGGCGTGGTGGTGGGCGCTTGTAATCCCAGCTACTTGGGAGGCTAAGGCAGGAGAATCGCTTGAACCCGGGAGGCGGAGGTTGCAGTGAGCCAAGATCGTGCCACTGCACTCCAGCCTGGCGACAGAGTGAGACTCTGTCTCAAAAAAAAAAAAAAAAAAAAAGATTTGAGCACAAGAATAATAAACTGAAATACATAACATGCTGAGTTCATGATACTAAAAAAGAGAAAAATTTCATTAGATACCATTTCTGATTGATTTTTGTACATCAAACTTGTATCCTACAACTTTGCTGAACTCATTTATTCTAGTAACTTGTAGACTCCATCAGGTTTTCTAAATTGACAATCATGTTGCTGCAAGTAAAGACAGTTTACATCTTCCTTTACAATTTAGATAGCTTTCTTTTTCTTGTCTGATTGCACTGTTTAGAACCTCCAGCATAATGCTGAATAGAGGTGGTGACAGCAGACATCCATCTTGTTGCTAATCTTAGGGAAAAGCACGCAGTCTTTCAGCATTAAATATGACAGCTTGTAGGCTTTGCACAGATGCCCTATATCATACAGAGAAAGCTCTCTTCTATTCCTAGTATGCTGAGAATTTTTATCAGAAATGGATTTTGCATTTCTCAGATGATGGATAAACAAAACCCTGAAGTCAAAACACACTTCCATATGTACATACTATCTATAAAAGGATACCAAAGACAGGGAAAAAAAGGAAATATTTAAATTTTTTTAGAGGCAGGTTCTAGCTTTGTCAGCCAGGCAGGAGTGCAGTGGCACAATCATAGCTCACTGCAGCCTTAAACTCCTGGGATCAAGGGATCTTCCTGCCTCAGCCTCCTGAGTAGCTGGGATTACAAGCATGCACCAGTACTCCCAGCTAAGCTTTTATTTTTAGTAGAGATAGGGGTCTCACTATGTGGCCCAGGCTGGTCTTGAACTCCTGGGCTCAAGTGATCCTCATGCCTCAGCCTCCTAAGGTGCTGAGATTACAGGTGTGAGCCATCACACCTGGCCAGGAATTCTTGGTCTAGGAGAAAGCTCTTGGTTAAAAGGACAGACAGAAGGAAGTACATTCTCTCTCTCTCTCTTTTTTTTTTTTTTTTTTTTTTTTTTGAGACAGGGTCTCTCTCTATTGCCCAGGCTGGAATGCAGTGGTGCCACCACAGCTCGCTGCAGCCTCAACCTCCCAGGCTCAAGTGATCTTCCCATCTCAGCATCCCAAGTAACTGGGACTACAGGTACACGTCACATACCCAGCTAATTTTTTAAATGTTTTTGTAGAGATGGGGTCTTGTATGTTGCCAGGGCTGATCTCAAACTCCTGGGCTCAAGTGATCTTCCTGCCTCAGCCTCCCAAAGTGCTGGGATTATAGGCGTAAGCCACTGCACCAGGCCCACATCAGTCTTGACCAGAGCCAAAGGATCCCAGACTTTAGTGAGCAAATGTCCTCAGCAGACCTGTTTGGTCTGGTGCGTAAAGCGGTCCCATCCTTCCCGGAGCTGCCATGACTGCACAAAAGGGAGGGAACGCTTCAGAAACTTCCCAGGTGCAAATAATGAGTGGTAAGCAGTGGTCTGTCATCTCCTGGAGCTTTTCAAAAGAGCTACAATGGAAGTATCGCTATTCTGGTCACATTCTAACTCGGGTACAGCAGGATTGTACCCTGGCCTTCAGCTGTTCCTCCGAAGTCTTAATTGCAAATGGCATTCTACCCTATGAAATCTTGCCATGTGGTAGTACTACCAATGTAGGTCAGAAACTAAGGACACAGGGTTGGGTACACAGGAAATTAACAATAAATAATTAATGACTAATTAAGTGTTGGCCAAGATGGACCTTCATTTCCCAGCTGGATGAAGTGCTGTGTATCTATTATGAATAGTCAGTAAATCGGGCTGAAGGGGCATAAAAACACAGGATTAAGATATGATACCCGAGCCAGGTGTGGTGACTCACACCTGTAATCCCAGCACTTTGGGAGGCCAAGGCAGGAGGATCATGAGGTCAGGAGTTCAAGACCAGCCTGGCCAACATAGTGAAATTCTGTCTCTACTAAAAATACAAAAAGTTAGCCAGGCATGGTGGCGGGTACCTGTAATCCCAGCTACTCGGGAGGCTGAGGCAGGAGAATTGTTTGAATCCAGGAGGCAGAGGTTGCAGTGAGCTGAGATCACGCCACTGTGCTCCAGCCTGGGCCACAGAGCAAGACTCCGTCTCAAAAAAAAAAAAAAAGCACTTATAATGTCATCTTATAATTCTTATAATTTATTTCCCTATTAAAACTTATTTTTACAAGGTTAATTACAGCTTTTTGTTACTTTCTAGACTCTGCAAGTATTGGTAACCATGATAAACAAGGATAAGAAAATAAGAAACCATTTGACATAGATGGCTATTTGAGAGTCTCATTTCTGTTTAGTTTAGTTCAACTCTAACCAAAATGATTCGAGTCCTGCTCCAATAGTAGACTTCATCTAGTATATCTGCATTATTTATCACACTAGGAGGAGGAGAAGGGACAGATATTTATAAAAAAGGGATACAAATCAATATGAGGCTTTAACAGATGGGGTCTTGGTTGAGGGCCACAGCAGCCTCTTCAGGTCCAGTGCTGAAAATCATTCAGCTGAAAGACCCAGGGACATTTGTTCAGCAAGTCACTTAGGCAATCAGCATCTTGCTAAATGTAATCTACCTGGTCTGAGCCAAAATGATGGCTACACATCTGCTCAGAGTAGTCAGCAGTGAGTGCACTAAGTTGCAGCCACAGAGCAATATTCAATACTATTGCTGCAAGTAATGCAATACTACTACCACCATGTATTCCCCCTTCCTGAGCAATTGAATAGAGATAGTTTGGCATTTGGGAAGGTATTTCAAATTGACCATGAGAAGCAAACGCTGTGTACACACAGTTCAGATCACTAGAGATGTGGCAGAAAGGGAGGAAGGAGGCACAGTAGCTGCCTGCAATAGTTTAGCATTCATGGTTCACCTATCCCTGGGTCCCTGATATTGTACAAATCTGCCTTACAAACCCATAGTGTGATGAAGCTTTCTGTCCCAGTCTAAGTGCAGAGGGGAGTGGAAGTTGTCTCTGAAGTTAGTCCTGGAACAGAAATATCCCTTGGCACTATTCCAAGTTTTGTTTTTTTTTTTTTTTGGAGACAGAATCTCACTCTTTCGCCCAGGTTGGACTGCAGTGGCACTACCTCGGCTCATTGCAAGCTCCGCCTCCCAGGCTCACGCCATTCTCCTGCCTCAGCCTCGCGAGTAGCTGGGACTACAGGCACCCACCACCGTGCCTGGCTAATTTTTTTGTATTTTTAGTAGAGACGGGGTTTCACCGTGTTAGCGAGGATGGTCTCAATCTCCTGACCTTGTGATCCGCCTGCCCCGGCCTCCCAAAGTGCTGGGATTACAGATGTGAGCCACCATGCCTGGCCTATTCCAAGTCTTATAATACATAGTTCAACAGTAGTAGGGCCCAGACAGAAGAAATAACAAAGCTTTAAAATGAAAGCTAAATCCAGAGAACTCAAATAATTAGATTCAATCCATAAAGTGGGGAAATGATCTACGTCTGATGGCTATCAATGAGGTCCAAGATCTTAACTGTGCCTTCCTTCTCAAAATAACCTTCTCATCAGTATATAGATTTATATAATGCAAACACCTAAGGAAAACCATCAGCAACCTACCCCCATCCCAGCTCCCACTCAAAAACAAACAAAAGAAACCTGGGAATTTGTAAGAAATATGAAGAAAATACAAATCCTCCAATTGTAACTCCTGTCATTCAAATTATTTTCAAAAGGTTGCCACACATAAAGAATGGAAACTATGGTCAGAAGTTGAATCTCTTACCCTTCCCTGTGAATAACTATTTCTTTTTCTGATTTTTAAAATTAAGGAATAACTTTCATACAGCAAAACTTACCCTTTTTAGTGTTGTAATGGTTAATTTTGTTATCAACTTGACTGGATTAAGGGATACCCAGATAGCTGGTAAATCATTATTTCTGAGTGTGTTGACAGGGGTATTTCCAGGAGACAGATTAGCATTTGAACCCATACACTGAGTAAAGAAGATCCACCCTCACCAATATAAGCAGCCATCATCTAGTCTGTTGAAAGCCCACCTGAATAGAACAAAAGGCAGAGGAAGGGCAAATTCTCTGTTTCTCTTTTCTTGAGCTGGGACGTCCATCTTCTCTTGCCCTTAGACATCAGACATCAGGAGCTCTTGGTTCTCCAGTTTTTGGACTCTAGGACTTACACCAGTACCACCCAAGTTCTCAGTCCTTCAACTTTTAATTGGAAGCCTACAGCATTAGCTCCCTGATTCTATAGCTTGCAGACAGCATATTGTGAAACGACTTGGCCTCCATAATCATGTGAGCTAATTCCCATAGTATATTTCCTCTTGTATAACTATGTATATTTTATCGGTCTGTTTTCTGAAAAACCCTGATACAAGTATACAGTTCTGCAAGTTTTGAAAAATGCATACATCCAGATAACCACCACCACAGTCAAGATACAGAACAGTTTCATCACCTCAAAAGTTCCCCTGTGCCCATTTGTAATCAACCTCTCCTGCCAACCCCAGCCTCTGAAAACAACTGACCTATACCCTGTCCCTATAGTTTTGCCATTTCCAGAATGTCATACAAATGGAATCATACAGCATGTAACCTTTTGGATCTGGATAGTTTCATACTGCATAACACAACTGAATTAATCCAGGTTGTTGCATGTATCAGTAGTTCATTCCTTTTTACTGTAGAATAGTATTTCATTATATAGATGTACCATAGTTTATCTGTTCCACTGTTGAGAGACATTTGGGTTGTCTACAGTTTTGACAGTGTATAAATAAAGCCACTATAAACATTTGTCCAATCCAAGTTTCTATTTCACTTGGGTAAACATTTAGGAGTGGATTGCTGGAAGGTCTACTTTGGAAAAGATCTGCCGGACACTATTTACGCTATTTCTATTTAGCAGATATGCAATTTCCCAAGGGAATAGCTGGGTTATTTTCTGTGATGCTTCTCTTTCTGGTCCATCAATATCATTTCTCTGCCCTCCCGGGTATAGGAAACACCTCCAAATCAGTATCACTTACAAACTTCATTAATACTTTGTTTACTTTTAGCCCTAGTTCATTAATAAAAATGCTAAATATGCCTGACTTCCTCATCAGCACCCTGCAGCATCCCAGGAAATAACAATCTTTCCCAACTACCCCAGCCCCCACACTGGCATTTAGGTTTACAATCGTTTTGCAGTTCATTTTGCATCAACAGCTTCTTCTCTATGTTCTTAATTAATCAATTTTCAATTGAGCCAAGAATCTCCAGCATTTATGGGGTTTTTTGTTTGTTTGTTTGTTTTTTTAGACAGAGTCTTATGCTCTGTGGCCCAGGCTGGAGTGCAGTGGTGCGATCTCCGCTCACTGCAACCTGCACCTCCCGGCTTCAGGCGATTCTCCTGCTTCAGTCTCCCAAGTAGCTGGGACTACAGGTGTGCACCACCACACCCGGCTGATTTTTGTATTTTTAGTAGAGACGGGGTTTCGCCATGTTGGCCAGGCTGGTCTCGAACTCCTGACCTCAAGTGATCTGCTGCCCTTGGCCTCCCAAAGCGCTGGGATTACAGGCGTAAGCCACCGCGCCTGGCCATCCATTATATTATCTTTAATAACTATAGGAAAACCAAACAGAGCTTTCCCCAATTCATTCATAGTTAGTCTACTTTTTGCCTGTCATGGATACAGAGTATACTTAGAAAACTGGAAGTGTTAATTCCCTAACATCAGCCTGTAAGCAAGTTTGGACTTTCTTATCCCTAAAACAGATAGTATCCCATCCTAAAAACAGTCTTTCAAATACATGCTGTATTAATTAAACTAGAGAACAGAAAAAAATGTCAGCATAATTAACATACCAAGCAACAGTATGGCCTAATTAATCACCATGAAGAGCAACAGAATAAAATACTATGCATTTTTATGGAGCAATTTAATCTGGCAAGTAATTAATCACAGAAACACTAAGCAAAGCAAATGGATTTCCCTTTAAGGAAGTCACATTTATCATTTGTAATGTATCCCTAACTCTAATTTGTTATCCCAACTCAAAATTGTCTAGGAGACAATGAATTGTCAGGCTTAGTAGAACACTGATTTCTGATGAAAAAGAACATTCAGCTTTTCAAATCAAGTTATAGTCCTGGAGCACTCAAAGAGCTCAGGTTTGTGGGGCAGAGGTATGTGGCACTAGGCATGGAAGGCTTAACCTAAATCTAAATCTAGGTCAGTTTAGTCAAATCTATAGATAATTAATAAATGACTTGTGAAAATATTTAGTATTAAGAGTAACAATTATTACCAAAACCCCAAAGGGAGGACCCTCAGCAGAAGAAAACAGAGCTTTTGGTCTTCAGAACAAGCAAAAAGGGGGAGGGGGCATATTAATGCAGTGAGATTTAACTCAAAGAAATTCCTTTGTTCCCTCCTTCACTCCCTTTCTTCTCTCCTTCTCTCCCTCCCTTCCTTTGTCTTAAACAATGACCCATTTTCCTTGAGCCCCCAACAGCCTCACCAGTTTGAAGAACACCAACAGGCTGATGTTTTGAATGGTCATTCAAAGGCAGAGTGACACACATTAGCTAAGGTTATCTTCATATCCCCTTCCCAGCTCCCTCTCTGCTTGGCTACATTTGAGACTAGATGAACAGATCTTTCTTTGCCAAGGAAGCTCACAGCACCTTATAAGCCTTTCCCTTAATAGTCTCTGTGCTGTTCTTAGAGGGCTTTGCTTCTCTTCTTAGCACACCCCTGTAGGCTGAAGCACCTGGCAAAGTTCCAGGCTTCTGGTGGCTGCGGCACAGTGGTTTGTTCTTTACTGACCTGCTTGACCTCCAATGCTGGATCCTACGAAACATTCAATACTTATTAAAGTGTACAGGGAGAGTTGCACTTTTCACACTCCACCTTGTCTCTGCTCACTATTTAAGAAATGCTGTTGGCCGGGCGCGGTGGCTCACGCTTGTAATCCCAGCAATTTGGGAGGCCGAGGCGGGCGATCACGAGGTCAGGAGATCGAGACCACGGTGAAACCCCATCTCTACTAAAAAATACAAAAAATTAGCCGGGCGTGGTGGCGGGCGCCTGTAGTCCCAGCTACTCGGAGAGGCTGAGGCAGGAGAATGGCGTGAACCCAGGAGGCGGAGCTTGCAGTGAGCAGAGATGGCGCCACTGCACTCCAGCCTGGGCGACAGAGCGAGACTCCGTCTCAAAAAAAAAAAAAAAAAAAAAAAGGAATGCTGTTGCAGATATCCTATTTATCCCAGAGCATTTCTTCTAGATTTTAACCCTTACCTTTTTCCTTCAAACCTTTTACTCTAGTATTTCTGGGCTGTACTACTGGCTTGACCTAGATTCTTATCCTCTGCCTGGCCCTTCAGTCAATTTCTCTTTTGGAAAGTCTGCCTGGCATTTTTGTTCAGTGTTTCTCTGAGCTTCTGTCTCTGAATTGCCCTTGTTGGCTCCCTCCATCTGCCCAATAACTGAAGTACCATTACTCCCAGCTAATCCTAGATCAGGCCCAACCAATATCCTAAATCCTCACTTCTCTAAGAGAAAGAAACTACGTTTGTTTATCTATTTTCAAGAAAGAGTCAATGTGTTACTAAGATGAGTGAGACATGGATGCTGCCTGCCTTCAAAGAGCTCACAGCCTAGTCAAGAGGACAACAGATAAGTAGATAGTTGCTGCTGTAGTGTGGCCAGGCCTGGCTCTAAGGATGAGGTGATGCTCAAAATGCACTATTTCAGGAGGTGGGTTGACAAGTTGGGAAAGGACATTCTAGGCAGGGAGGAATAGTATATCCAAAAGGCCTGCACTATAAAACAGTTTGTCCAGAGAATTCTAAGTGTCTCTGGTTTGTCCAGAGAACTCCAGGTGGTCTGGCATAGCTGCAGTGAGGTGACAGATAAGGACAGAGACTCTAGAAATAAGATGAAGAATGGCAATGTAGGCTACCCTACAGAGCTTAAATGTTTTTCTGTGGTGATGAGGGGGGCCAGCGAGGGGACAAGCACAGAGAGAAAAACGAGACAGAGAAAGAGGCAGGCAAGATGATAGGTGAGATCAGAGACTATGAGAATCCAAGTGAAAAAGAAATGTGAACAATAAATAAACTGTGGTACAGTTATGTAATAATAAAATACTGCTCAGCAATAAAAAGGAACTAACTACTAGATACTTGCACAAGCAATGTTCAGAGCAGTATCATTCACAGTAGCCAAAAGGTAGAAGCAACCCAAGTGTCACCAACCGATAACTGGATAAACAAAATGTGGTATATACATACAATGGAACATTATTCAGCCTTGAAAAGGAAGGAAATTCTGACACATGCTACAACATGGATGAACCCTGAGGATATTATGCTAAGCAAAATAAGCCAGTCACAAAAAGGTAAATACACTATAATTCCACCATAAGGTATCTAAAATAGTTAAATTTATAGAGACTCAAAGTAGAATGGTGGTTGGCAGGGGCTGGGGAGGGGGAAAATGGGGAGCTGTTTAATCAGTACAATTTCAGTTTTGCAAGATGAAAAAGTTCTAGAGATCTGTTGCACAACAATGTCAATATACTTAATGCTACCAAACTTAAAAATCATTAGGATGGCAAATTTCATATTTCTTACCACAATTTAAAATCTTAAAACATTTTTTAAAAGGATTGAACTACTGATATATACCACAAAGTAGATGAATCTCAAAAACCTGATATTGAGTGAAAGAAGTCAGACACAAAAGAAGGCACACTATATGACTCTGTTCATATGTAGTTCCAGAACAGGTACAACTAATTTATGGTGACAGAAGTCAGGAGAGGGCATAGTTCTGGGGAAAGGGACTACTGACTAGAAAAGAAGGGTCATGAGGGAACTTTCTAGGGTGAACTTTCTGGGGTTCTATGTCCTGATCTGGATGGTGATTTACACAGGTGGTACACATATATAAAAAGCTGTTTAGAATACCGCTACTGGGTATTTATCCAAAGGAAAATAAATCAGTATATCAAAGAGATACCTGCACTCTTACGTTTACTGCAGCTATTCACAATAGCAAAGATATGGAATCAACCTAAGTGTCTATGAATGGACAAACGGATAAAGAAAATGTGGTATATACACATGATGGAATACCATTTGGCCATAAAAAGGAATGAAATCAAGTCATTTGCAACAACACAGATGGAAAAGGAGGTCATTATGTTAAGTGAAATAAGCCAGGCACAGAAAGATAAATTTCGCATGTTCTCATTCATACATAGGAGCTAAAAAGTTCACCTCATGAAGGGACAGAGTAGAATGACACCAGAGGCTGGCTGGGAAGGCAGGGGTGCAGATAGAGTGGATAAAGAGAGGTTCATTAATGGATATAACATATAGTTAGATAGAAGGAATACTTTCTAATGTTCACTAGCAGAGTAGGGTGACTACAGTTACCAATAATGTACTATATATTTTTAAATAGCTAGAAGAGAGGACTTGAACTGTTCCCAACACAGAAATGATAAATACTCGAAGTGATGATGGACACCCAAGATACCCTGACTTGGTCATTATACAGTCTATGCATGTAACCAAATATCACATGTACCCTACAAATACATATAAATACTATACATCAATTTTAAAAAGGTGTTCAGTTACACACCTTTTAAGATTTTTAATATTTTACCATATATCGATATCTCAATTAAAAAGAAATAAAGATTGAGTTTCAGTGAGTTGGTAACATTCTATTTCTTTTTTGTTTTTCTGAGAAAGAGTCTTACTCTGTCACCCAGGCTGGAGTGCAGTGGCACAATCATACCTCATTGCAGCCTCGATCTCCTGGGCTCAAGTAATCTTCCCACCTCAGCCTCCAGAGTAGCTGGGACTATTACAGGTGCATACCACTATACCCAGCTAATTTTTTTAAAATTATTTTTAGTAGAAACAAGGTCTTGCTATGTTGCCCAGGCTGGTCTCAAACTCCTGAGTTCAAGTGATCCTTTTGCCTTGGCCTCCCAAAGTGCTGGGATTACAAGTGTAATACAGCCACCGTGCCCAGCCCCTTCTATTTTTTAAGGTGAGTGGTTCATCTATGTTCATTCTATGTCAAGTTTTATTATATATATTCATTAACAGAATTTATCAAATAGTTCTTTTTTTGCATAAGTAGGAAATTAGTTCAGATTAATTGGGTAAAAGGAACAGATTTTAATCCATCTCTATCTGAATCCCATCTAGTAAATTATCCCACAAGAAAGATGAAGTACATTCAAAAGTGGTCAGAAATGAGATCCAACTACAGATAGCTACTCCTGCTGCCTTTTCAGTGTGTCACCAAGATGAATGCATGTGAGGGGAGACCAATGGGAACCAACTGTCTTTGGAGCTTCCTTGAGATTGAGAATTTTCATCATATGAAAATGGTATCTAATGAGAGAGAAATTAATGTCCTTCGGTACACTGGGTAGTGAAAATGCATTAGTATACTCCATGTTTGACATCCCACTCACATGTTAGTGGTTTTAAAAGAAATTATATAGAAACCAATTAGAAAAAAAACTCTCATTAAACCTCTTACAACAGGAGCCCACTTTGCTAGAGCATGCACAATACCTGGGCTCCAGGGAGAAATGTATAATCGAGGTAAAATTAATCAAAACCTACATAAAAAGAACAGCAAGAGGCAGTTTAAGAAGAAAATCTTTTCCTCAGTGTTAGAAATTCCTGAAATCTGATCACTGAGTGCATAATTCTGCTTATTATTATCTTCCACTATGTAACACTATATTTATAATTAGGCTGATAGCACAGTAAAATGACAGTAAAATGCAGACACAATTCATTTAACAATTAATCTACTGGAGCTAAAAAATCTTACCATGTCATTAATTGCCTGCTTAAAATGCTGCCTCAGTTTCAGTTTCAGATTATCACACCTTCTTTAAGAATGCAGAGAAATGCATGCACTAGCAAGGCTTGTTTAGGGGAGAACTTGCAAGCAGCAGTGAGTTGCACACTTTTCCCTCCCTAAGGACCCCAACTCAGAAGAGCCTGTATTGTAACCCCCAAGCTTACTACTAATTAAAAGAGAAAACAGTGAAGACCATCTTCTTTCTCAGTAAAGTTCTCCCACCTACTCTCACTCCAAAAATGTCTTTTTTTACTGCCCTTTACTTGCTATGGTCTAATTTCTCAACAAAATAACTAATGCTTGCTACAATCTTATTTTATTTTTTTAAATTATCCAAATGGTGAATCCCTCTGCTGCGGTTTTGGGAAGAGTAGGAGGCTACAGGAAGATTTAAGCCACCCTATGAAGGTTGTCATCCCTGACTTTTCCATAAAAGAGTCTTATTTTTCTAGTCTAGCCCTGATGATTCCCCCACCCACAGATTTCTTCACAAATTCATTCCTCACAAAGAGCTTTGCAGTTGATTCTTAAGGAATTTTTTCAGTCTTCAAGGCCATTTCATATAACAGCAGGCCAAAGCCCAGAAAGGGGAGAGATTAGTCCCAAATTATCCACCAAATCAGTAGCAGAGTCAGGAATAGATCAAAGCATCTGGATAAAGATTTAGAAGGCGTATTTATTAAATGTGCTGATGATACAAAGCTGCAAAAGATAACCAATACACAGAATGACATAATCAGGATTCGAAAAATACCCTGAGAAGCTAGAATGATGGGCTGAAACCAACAAAATACATTTAACAAAAATAAAGTATTGCATATAGGTTAGTTTAAAAAGAAAAAAGTGAACTGTAGATGTTCAGAGGGGAGATTCACCAAAATAGCAATAGTAGCTATCTTGAAGGGTGAGATTTTAGATAATTTTATTTTACTTTGGTCTTTGTGCTTTTCTGCATTGTTTTTTTTTTTTTTTTTGAGACAGAGTCTTGCTCTGTCGCCCAGGCTCGAGTGCAGTGGCGCGATCTCAGCTCACTGCAAGCTCCACCTCCCGGGTTCATGCCATTCTCCTGCCTCAGCCTCCCAAGTAGCTGGGAATACAGGCACCCGCCACCACGCCTGGCTTTTTTTTTTTTTTAGTAGAGATGGGGTTTCGCCGTGTTAGCCAGGACGGTCTCTATCTCCTGACCTCATGATCCGCCCGCTTCAGCCTCCCAAAGTGTTGGGATTATAGGCGTGAGCCACCACGCCCAGCCTGCTTACATTTTTTTTTATAATAAGCAAGTAGCATTAAAATAAAATAAAATATGGCCAGGAACAGTGGCTCATGCCTGTAATCCCAACACTTTGGAAGGCCAAGGTGGGCGGATCACCTGAAGTCAGAAGTTCAAGACCATCATGGCCAACATGGTGAAACCCCATCTCTACTAAAAATACAAAAATTAGTTGGGTGTGGTGGCACGCACATGTAGTCCCAGCTACTTGGGAGGCTGAGGCGGGACGATTGCTTGAACCTTGGAGGCGGAGGTTGCAGTGAGCCGAGATCATGCCACTGCACTCTGGCCTGGCAACAGAGCAAGACTCCGTCTCAAGAAACAAAACAAAACAAAATAATAATAATAAAATAAAAAGCAGCACCACACAAACCAAAACAAAATACCACTATCAACTGAACAAGTATAGGACGAGAGAGAACTAGCTTGAAGGCAGGTCACTTTAAGCAGATTTGAAGGTTTTAGTGGGACTCAAGTTTGCTATGAACCAACAGTGTGATTCAGCTGCTGAATAACATAATGCAATTGGAGGCTGCAAATAAAATATGTCCATATCATGCGTATAAATAGTCTCCTTGTGATCTGAGCTACATATCTAGATCCAGTTCTAGATGTCATTCAATGCAGGAAACATTCACTGAATGCTTATTTGGTATAAGGCAGACCCTAACACCATATTTTAGGAGATAAATTAAGAAGTAAGAATATGTCCAAAGGACAATCACAGTATGTCAGAGATTTTGAAACCATAGCATATGAAGAATAGCTGAGAGAGAAAGAATGTTCAGCAGTAGTACACATGTTACTCCTTTGAAGAAGTTAACATTTAGAAGACAGGGTAAATTTTCTAGTGTTGTAACTAAAGGTAGAAATGGAATCAACAGGTTCAGGTTATAAAGAGAAAGACTGCAACATATGAGATACTCATCATTTAAAAGAATGAATGGGCTGGGGGCCGTGGCTCAGCCTGTAATCCCAGCACTTTGGAAGGTCAAGGAGGGCAGATCTCCTGAGGACAGGAGTTTGAGACCAGCCTGGCCAACATGGTGAAACCCCGTCTCTACTAAAAATGCAAAAAATTAGCTGGGCATGGTGGCAGGTGCCTGTAATCCCAGCTACGCAGGGAGGCTGAGGCAGGGGAATTGCCTGAACTCAGGAGGTGGAGGTTGCAGTGAGCCAAGATCGTGCTACTGCATTCCGGCCTGGGTAACAGAGCAAGACTCCTTCTCAAAAAAAAAAAAAAAAATGAATGAATGGTCTGGAACCTAAAGTATTAAGCACTATTTCTCTAAGTATTCAAACAGAAGCTGAATATATCTCCAACAAACGAGATTTATGCTTTGGGAAGGAGACTGACATAGATGGCCTCTTAGGTTCTTTCGGTGTTTAAGGTTCTGTGATCCAGGGACTACTAACCTGCAGGGGCAAGGCCCAATAGAAAAGATGAGCTCTGGTACCTTAGCCATTCTGATATAAACCTGATAATTTATTTTTTATTATTTTATTTTATTTTTTGGAGACAAGGCTCACTCTGCCGCCCAGGCTAGATTACAGTGGCGTGATCATAACTCACTGCAGCCTCGAACTTCTGGGCCCAAGTGATCCTCCTGCCTCAGCCTCCAGAATAGCTAAGACTACAGGCATGTGCCACCATGCCCAGCTAATTTTTATTTTTTATTTTTTGTATGTTGTCCAGGCTAAACTCCTGGCCTCAAGTGATCCTCTTGCCTCAGCCTCCCAAAGCGCTGGGATTACAAGTGTGAACCACCATGTGCAGCCAAACATGAGAATTTAGTGATTGAAAATCTGTGTTATATGCCCAGAGCTCTACTCTAACTTTTGGGAAAGATATGTGGAGAGGGAAAAATAAGGGATAAGAAAAACTGCACATGGTTTTAAAATAATTTATTTTTTTAAGTACCCTAGATATAGAATGGAAAAGATAAAGGAATTAGGGACCTAAACTATGCCTATTTATACACTTTGCAGCTAGACCTTATAAAAGTTATAATTAGTAGCCAGTATTTTATAATTCAATGGCTACATTTCCCAGGAAGAGTTCCTTTGGGGAAAAAAATTAACCTTTTCTTAAGTGAAAACAAATTTTTTTTTCCTACCTTGGAATTAATAATAATTAGGGAATAGCACAACCCTAAAGGATCAGGGATAGTTACGCCAGCCAAAGCAGTCCATCTCCAGAGAGCCAGAGCCTCGGGAGAGCTGGCCAGGACAGAATAAACGCCCAGGAATGATAGGGTTTGGATTGATATATAGACTCTAGCCCCTTCTCATCCCTATGACCCCATTATAGAATGAGTCCACTGGAAATATCTTTCTTCTACACTGCCTCTCATTCACTCTCCTCCTCTCAATCTCTCTCTTCCCATAATGTTGATGCTTACCTAAAGAAATTGGAAATAGCATATGGTAGGTCCTGCTAATTAAAAGCTTAGCAGAATAAAGGACATATGTCAGATGGCTCATTTCAGACACCTATAAAAAGTTAAAGCTAAGACTAAAAATTAAAGTTAATTTATCATACTATAAAATTATACGTAGGAGATCCAATCAATTACTAATGGCACAAGTGCAAACCCAAGGCCTTTGCTGTTTAAATACATATTTACAGAAATAATAAAGTGAGACTGTGGACCTAAAGAGAAAGGAGAGAATGTGCTCTCCTGCCATCGGGGGGCCATTTACTTACCTACCTGGGACCAAGAGCTATAATATTCTGGAGCAAACTGCCAATCATCCATTTCTTTTCCAATGTTCTTGGCAATTTCATCTGTAACTGTCTGCTCAGAACACAGCCCTTTAAATTTATCTTAAGGTCCATACTCTGAGTTACTGCTAGACATCAGGAAGCAGCTACTCCATTATCACTGTCTTAGTCACATAGGCAGTCCTTCCCAGCCACCTCCAAAAGGCTCAAGTAAGTATTTGGCATAATTCATTAAGAAAGAGGATGAACACTAAGTTTCAGCCTATAATCCCAGCACTTTGGGAGGCTGAGGCAGGAGGACTGCTTGAGCCCAGGAGTTCAAGACCAACCTGGCCGGGCAACATAGTGAGATCCTGTCACTACAAAAAGAAAAAGAAAAAGAAGAGCTGGATGCAGTGGCTCACGCCTGTAATCCCAGCACTTTGGAAGGCCAGGGCAGGTGGGTCACTTGAGGTCAGGAGTTCAAGACCAGCCTGGCCAACATAGTGAAACGCCATCTCTACCAACAATACAAAAAACTAGCCGGGTGTGGTGGTGCATCCCTGTAGCCTCAGCTACTCGGGAGGCTGAGGCACGAGAATCACTTGAGCCTGGGAGGCAGAGGTCGCCGTGAGCCAAGATCCTGTCACTGCACTCCAGCCTGGGTAACAGAGCGAGACTGTCTCAAAAATAAAATAAAATAAGAAAGAGAAAATGTCAGTGTAGTTAACCAACAAAAATGAATGTTTAATCATTTGCCAAAACAATATTTAAAGTAAGGTCACCAGATACATACAAGATCTTTCCCAACTAACTCACAAATATGATCAAAGGTTCTTATAAGGTTCCTCAGATTGGCTGTTCACGTTCTTATAAAATCTGAGACTTTACACAGGGTGAGGACGCATATCTACAAGGCTTCAAATGATACTCTCAGAGAATGCACCTGGAACCACTAAAGAGCTCTTTTTCAGAGTCCAGTAGCTTGATTCAGGAGAGAGGGCTGAGCTCAAGATTGACTCCTTTTCTCCTGGGAGCAATATTCTAGAAATAGTTCCTCATTTGAGCCAATAAAAACAGGCCACAATCAGCAGGCCCTACCTTAGTGGGAGAAAATGAGATACAAAAGACAGGGCACAAGCCAGGCACAGC
This sequence comes from Symphalangus syndactylus, assembly GCF_028878055.3. Classification (NCBI taxonomy): domain Eukaryota; kingdom Metazoa; phylum Chordata; class Mammalia; order Primates; family Hylobatidae; genus Symphalangus; species Symphalangus syndactylus. Next base: position 36,713,046 of record NC_072424.2, on the reverse strand, counting down.
GGCACATGCTTACGGTCCCAGCTACTTGGAAGGCTAAGGCGGGAGGATCACTTGAGCCCCAGAGTTTGAGGCTGCAATGAGCTATGATTATGTCACTGCACTCCAGTCTGGGCAACAGAGAGAGGCCTTGTCTCTAAAAGTAAAACAAACAAACAAAAAATACAATACAATAAGATATTTTGCTGCTGTTGTTGGTTTTTGTTTTTGTTTGAGATAGAGTTTTGCTCTTGTTGCCCAGGCTGGAGTGCAATGGTGCAATCTCGGCTCACTGCAACCTCCATCTCCCGGGTTCAAGCCATTCTCCTGCCTCAGCCTCCCGAGTAGCTGGGATTACAAGCACCCACCACCATGCTCGGCTAATTTTCATATTTTTAGTAGAGACGGGGTTTCATCATGTTGGCCAGGCTGGTCTCAAACTCCTGACCTCAGGTGATCCACCAGCCTCAGCCTCCCAAAGTGCTGGGATTACAGGCATGAGCCACCACACCTGGCCAATAAAATAAATTTTTAAAAAGATAGAGCACAGTACAAGAATGTCTTCTACAAATCATAAAGGAACTAGACTCTAGTTCTAAAGACTCCAGACATAAAGGAATACACCTAACAACTCCTTCTTTGACTACATTATCAAAGTACTGTGTCCTTTCAAAATTATATACCCCCAAAACAATTCTTCCCCTATTATTCCTGTTACTTTTGTACTTGTACTTTGTTATAAAGCTCAATATGCAGACCTTAAGAGCCAATGAGCACTGACTGCTCACATTTTGAGTACAGGAAAAGAAACAGCTGTGGGCTATCAGCTCACCAAGGAATAGAGCAGGATCTAAAATGCTGTGTTTGACACCTACATGTGAGAAAATCTCCCACAAAGGAAATGTATGTATCTAAAATCTAAATACAGACTTTTTCCCCACTATCATCTAGTCCTTGCTCCAGAAATGATAAAGTGGACAAAATTAGAGTCCTGTTTCTAGTGAGTCCTCACTTTCTCAGGAAAGAGTGTCCTCTGCAAATAAAGTTTACTGAAGTGGGTGTTGTATGTGTATGTTATTTAGAGTTGCATAGGAGTAACATTTCTATATTTCACTGGAATTAATTTAGTATAAATCTGAAGCTAATTCTGATAAATTAAGATATGTATGGTAAGCCCTAGAGCAAGCACTAGAGAAATAACTCAAAAAATAGTGAAAAAAAAATTAAAGCAATAAAAATGCTTTTTAGAAAATATTCACTTAATGCAAAAGAAAGCAGTAAAGAAGGATCAGAGGAACAAAAAATGAGATAGCAATACCTCTTTGGTCTGCAGATATTGCATATGGACGTAAAACATAGGCTGAATATCCCTTATCCAAAATGCTTGGGACCAGAAGAGTTTTAGGTTTCAGATTTTTTTTTTTTAATTTTGGATATTTGCATTATACTTACCAGTTGAGCATCCCTAATCCAGAAATCCGAAACACAAATTGTTCCAATGAGCATTTCCCTTAAGCATCATGTTGGTGCTCAAAAAGTTTCAGATTTTAAAGCATTTCAGATTTCAGATTTTCAGATTTGAGATGCTCATCCTGTACTAGCAAACTGAATCCTGCAAAATATAAAAATTATACACCGTGACCAAGTAGGATTTATCCCAGGAATGCAAGGTTTAACATCTGAAAATCAATTAATGTAGTACGTTTTATAAATAGAATAAGAAATAGAAACCACACAATTGTCTCAATAGAAGCAGAAAAAGCATTTGACAAAATCCAACACCCTTTGATGATAAAAACACCCAACGAACTAAGAACTGAAAGGACTTTCTTCAACCTGATAAAGAGTACCTACAAAAAAAGTTCACAGCTAAATGTTTTAATAAATTAAAATACAAGAAAGAAAACTTATTAGTTTGGTGCAAAATAATTGCTGTTTTGCCATTACTTTTGCACCAACCTATAAAACCACCTATAATCCTGCCACCCAGAGATAAGAACATGTTGGTTAATAGCCTCTCAGGTATATGTGTATTCATTTTGGAGACATTCTTTTACCACAATGATATAGCCAAGGTTGCATGGTCAGACATCTCCTCAAAGTGATAGAAAACACAAACTCTTCCCACCCAAACTATTTTCCCATCAATGATGCAAAGGCTCAGGCTGACAGCCTAAGTTCCAGTATTGCCCCTGATGTCAGCTTGTAAATAAATATCATTTTGTATCTCTGGTCCCTACTAAGCCCACATGAGTACGGAAAAAGGACTGAACAAAGTTGGGTATGGAAGGGGCTGATAAGATTCCCAGACTTGCACAATCAGGACAACAAATTTTTAAAGATAATAATAATAAACATGTATATAGCACTGAATATGTGCCAGGCACTATTCTACATGCTTTATATATATCGTCATTTAATAATCTCAATAATGACATAGGACCATTATTATCCTCACTTCATAGCTGAGAAAACTCAAGGAAAGAATGGTTAAATAACTTGTTCAAAGTAATGGTACAGCAAGGACTCAAACTCAGACAACCTGACTCTAGAGTCCCTACTCTTTTTTTTTTTCAACTTTTAATCCATCTTTATTAAAGTGAAACTGCTGTTTCAATATATGCAGAAAACAACATACTGGATATTTTCACCTCTGGGATAAAGGTTCAAAAGGAAGAGAACGTCCTGTTTTTAAGATTTTATAAAAGAAATCTATCTCTAGTACCAAATACCATATTGAGATTATAATATTCTTGCAGTCTAAATTTAAGCTATTGTTTAAACTTTTGCATTGTAAAAAGAAAAGTTCATGTGAGTGTGTGAGACATCAAAGTGTATCATAGATAATCCTAAAACAATATAACAATCATTTAACCCAAAGTCAATGACCTTTAAATGGAATATATCTTTTTCATTATTTGGTTATGAAATATACAGAAGGTACTGGGGAAGCAACAATGGAAGAGGCAGAAGCATTCTTGGCCCTCAAGAAGCTTACACTCTGTGGGGCAATACTAACATTGAATGAGCAATTACAAGTACAATACAAAAGGAGCTTATATGCGGGAAGCTAACCTCTCAGGCAGGGATGCGATTTAAAACTTTTAATGTCATCCTATGCATTGTTAAGGAAGCAGGGAAAGCCTGGGAAAGAACTGCATTAAGACATTTGAGCAAGGGTAAAACAGAAGGGGAAAACCTCAGCTCTTGACTTGAAATAGACAACCTATTCAAGGTTTTAGGTGCTTTTTTTTTTTTTTGAGATGGAGTCTCACTCTTGTCCCCCAGGCTGGAGTACAATGGTGCAATCTCAGCTCACTGCAACCTCTGCCTCCCAGGTTCAAGAGATTCTCCTGCCTCAGCCTCCTGGGATTATAGGCGCCTGACACCACACCCGGCTAATTTTTGTATTTTTAGTAGAGACGGGGTTTCACCATGTTGGCCAGGCTGGTCTTGAACTCCTGACCTCAGGTGATCCGCCCGCCTCGGCCTCCCAAAGTGGTGGGATTACAGGCACGAGCCACCGCACCCGGCCAGATTTCAGGTGCTTTTAAAAAGTAACTGAAATTTTATTTTTGCTTAATTCCTTTATTTATATATACCTGAAATTAAGGCAAAAAGCATGATATGAGACCCAAAAAAACTTATATCCTACTCACCCAACTAAAAGTGTTTAGGATCTAAACAGGGCAAAAGATTTCAATAGCACTAACAGCTCAAGGAATGTATAGGTTAAACCTTTTGTTTTACATCCAGAAAATTAGAAAACTCGGCTAAACATTGTATATATCAGAAGGTTTTAAAAATAATTTGTAAGATTTAATCTTACCAAAGAAAGCTTACTCATTTAAAGACATCTTTATACCAGCACTTCATATCATCAGTGGAAACTGTTTATTAAAAGGGAGTAGTATGGGATACAGAAATAGCATAAATCAAAATCTCACACTTAATCCTTTAATGTTAATTGGATTTCAGACTGAGTAAAGTCTGGCTAAAAATCACAGCAATGGGACAAAGCACTGCTCTGTTTTAAAACTGCACATGTGCTTTCTCCCCTGAGAACCTTTGGTTTAGACTTTTTGTACAGTAAGACATTTCATTAAATATGGTTAGATTTGCAGTCTAAAACCTTAAGTGACACACTCAGTGACAACATTCTTATAAATTATAGCCAATTATTAAGTCCTCCATCTGGTTTCTCTTCTGTGCTTCGTAAATATGTACAACTTTTTCAGGATCATAGTGAACCTTTCTCACAGTAAATTGCCTCTCCAGCATTGCTAAGAAGTGTCATCCCGTTCATAGCGAATTCGGCATGCTAAAAGAATCACACAGTGATTGCTACAGAGATGTTCCAGTGTTTGAAAAAGATCTGTGAATGTTTCTTCTAAATATATGATATCAGCTCCAAGTATCAGGTCAAATTCTCCAGGAGAAAAACTCCCCAAATTTTGTCCCCAGGTCAGCTCCTTAACAACAGTTTTGGGTTGGATTTGAGGAGGTAAGTTGGCTTGAACGTTTGATTTAAGAAATTCTAATGCTACTTTTCGATCCGTGATAGTCACATGAGCACCCAGCAGGGCAGCCACTATGCCCACCAGCCCCGTGCCAGCACCCAGCTCCACGGCAGAGCGGTCCCTGAGCTCCACAGCTCCCATCTCCAGATACGTGGAAAGAACGATGGCCGCATCCCAAACCACCACCGCGACTCTCAGGTGTCTCCAGTCCTGCCGGATCTGGATTGTGTGGTTTGCAAAGGAAAAAGTTGCAAGAAGCTTGTGGAATTTCTGCAACCCAAATTCCATGGTCTCCTCATAGGGCACGAGGGCCATTCCGCCTGCACCCCGCCCTCTGCTCAGATGGCTCGGGAGGCGGTCCCGCGTGGGGCTTGAGCTCCGCTTTCCCCACCCCACGAATCCCTACTCTTAACCACTACATTATGCTATCTCTTAAACAGCAGAGGAATGAGCAAACCTAAAAAACAAAAAGGAATGGAAATACGTAGGAAAAAATGGGAGAGGCTCCATTTCTATCTCTTACCACAGTTAAGTTCCAAATTCAGCCTAACTCAAGCTAAGAAATCTGAGCTGTGGTTATCTCAGAAAAGCAGTGGGGGCCGGGTGTGATGGCACACGCCTGTAATCCCAACACTTTGGGAGGCCGAGGCTCATATCTGAGGGTCAGTAGTTCAAGACCAGCCTGGCCAACATGGTGAAACCCTGTCTCTACTAAAAATACAAAAAAATTAGGCGGGTGTGGTGGCGGGCACCAATAATCCTGGCTACTCGAGAGACTGAGGCAGGAGAATCGCTTAAACCCAAGAGGTAGAGGTTGCAGTGAGCTGAGACTGCACCATTGCACTCCAGCCTGGGCAACAAGAACAAAACTGTCAAAAAAAAAAAAAAGGCAGCAGGCATTAGGGAAACTGGATATCCATGTGCCCAAAAATGAAGTTGGATGCTTACTTTATATCATATATAAAAATTCACTCAAAATGGATCAAAGGAAGCTGGGTGTAGTGGTATATACCCGTAGTCCTCGCTACTAGGGAGGCTGAGGCAGGAGGATCAATTGAGCCCAGGAGTTCAAGATTAGTCTGGGCAACGTAGCAAGACCCTACCTCAAAAAACAAAAAAGGATCAAGGACCTAAATGTAAGGGCTAAAACAACATAAAACTCTTAGAAGAAAACATGGGAGAAAACCTGATGACATTGGATTTGGCAATGATTTCTTGGATGTGATAACAAAAACATAAGCAACAAGCGAAAAAATAGCTAAGTTAAATTTCATCAAAATTAAAAACTTGTGCATCAAAGGACACCATCAATGAAATGAAAGGCAATCCATGGAATGGGAGAAAATATCTGCACATCATATATCTGATAATGAATTAATATCTAGAATATATAAAGAACTCCTAAAACTCAACAACAAAACACCAAAAAACTCCATTAAAAAACGAGCAGAAGACTTCAATAGACATTTCTCCAAAGAAGATATACAAATGGCCAGTAAGCATATAAAAAGATGTTCAACATCACTAGTTATTAAAAAAAAATGAAATTAAAACCACTATGCGATACCACTTCACACCCGCTGGGATGGCTAGTAACCAAAAAACGGAAAACAGGAGAGAGGTGGAGCAAACAACAAAAACAGAAACAGAAAACAAGTGTTGGGAAGAATGTGAAGAAACTGGAAAGTAACATGGTGCAGCCACTTTGAGTGGCAGTTACTCAAAATGTTATACAGAGAATTACCATATGATTCAGCAATAACACTTCTGGGTACATACCCAAAAGAAATGAAAGCAGAGTCTCAAAGAGATTTACATACACTCATGTTCACACTAGCATTAGTCACAATAGCTAGAAGGTGGAAGCAACCCAAGTGTCCGCTGACACGAACATAGAGAAACAAAATGTGGTATATTCATACAATGCAATATTATTCATCCTTAAAAAGGAAATTCTGCTACATGCTACAACATGGACGAACCTTGAGAATATTATATTAGGCAAAATAATCCAGTCACAAAGGACAAATATTTTGTAATTCCTCTTATATAAAGTTCCTAAAATAGTCAAATTCATAGAAACAGAAAACAGAATGATAATAGCCAGAGGCTGGGAGAAAGAGGGAATAGGGAGTTTATATTTAATGGGTACAGAGTTTCAGTTGAAGAAAAAGAAGTGGCCCTGGAGATGGATGTTGGTGATGGTTGTGCAACAATGTGAATGTACTTACCACTAAACTGTACACTTAAAAATGGTTAAAATGAGCCGGGCGCGGTGGCTCACGCCTGTAATCCCAGCATTTTGGGAGACTGAGGCAGGCAGATTACGAGGTCAGGAGATCGAGACTATCCTGGCTAACACGGTGAAACCCCATCTCTACTAAAAATACAAAAAATTAGCCTGGCGTGGTGGCGGGCACCTGTAGTCCCAGCTACTCAGAAGGCTGAGGCAGGAGAATGGCGTGAACCCGGGCGGCGGAGCTTGCAGTGAGCTGAGATTGCACCACTGCACTCCAGCCTGGGTGACAAAGCAAGACTCTATCTCAATTAAAAAAAAAAAAAAAAAGTTAAAATGGTAAATCTTATGTTATGTGTATTTTTATCACAACTAAAAAAAAATAGGGCAAATGTAGAAAAAGACTCTAAGAAAATTTCAGGATAAGTTTAGGAGGGGGTTTAGTGCTAAAGTCACACTCATCTAAAACACAGCAGCCCCCAGCTAAAAATCTTAATATTTAATTACGAATGTCTGAATCTTCTAAACTAAGACTTCTTTACTGTACTGCAGTTCACCAAGTCCAGCTATGACCTATTGAAAAACTTCATTTTGCAGCATAAACCAAACTAAGGTAAAACAGATGATTAACCACATGGGATTCAGTGTTTGGTTTTTCAATTCTAGCTGTAGTCTTCAGAGATTAGGGAACAGCGACCATTACAATGATATGTAATGCTCCCAGTCATTGGGTAAACAATATTATACCAGCTTCATTTTGGTGCTTCATTTTAATCTGCATAATGCTTTTCATTTTCTCTAATGGGAGATCAGCAGGGTCTGATTAACAGAAAAAAAAAGGTCATGATTGATAAATTCTAACTCAGTGGAGATAATCTGAGCCTACCTGCCACCTCAGAGCAGACAACTGCAGAATAGAAGGTTATGTTCATGTACTCCCTGCTATTCAAGAGTCAACAGCCCAATGGCTCTGCTTCTATCATTAATCAATTTAGTCCACATTTACTTTTCACGAGACTAAGTTGCATCCTTCAGTTGAAGTGCCTGGGCATGAAACTGCTTATCTCTCATTGGTATCCATTTTGTTAAGTGAACTACAGCAATGCAGCAAAGATTTTAGCCCAAACAGGTGAGTGGGCAAAGGAAGTTGGGGAGATTTTGGCTGGATGAGACCTCACATCCCTTCCTAACCCTAACTTTGCTATCGACAGTGATTACTGCTTGAAGGCTTATTTCCTGTGACATTCACAATTCTGTACACAGCCTATTCCAAAGGATGTTATACTCAATAACCCCGTTATCTCAGAGGCTGCTGAAAGCTATTCTTGTTCCTTAGCCTCCCCAGCAGTGCACACTTAACCATGTGTGTGTGTGTCTACGCTTGCGCACATGTGCGCACCCATGTATGAGGGGAAGAGTGTTTTTTAGGGTGAAAGAAAACAGCTACATAAGCAAGTAAGAAGGGTGGGTGAGGGGACCACTTTGGCACTGGAACAAAAAGACCACGAAGTAAACAGGAAGACAAGAAGAAAACTCGCTAGGTGAATCATCAAGAGATTTAAAAGAAATACACTAAATTCTCATTCCAAACCCCAGGCTTGTCACTAATCATAACAATATCTGAAAAGTCATTCTTAAGAAATATTGAATGTCAGCTTAAGGCATTCCAAATAAAGAAAAAAGTTAATATATTAACCATAGTTAAAACTTATCCACTTAAGAAAATTACAGATCAGGAGAATCACCTACTTGCAGTGTGATTCGGTCACTATTTCTTTCTTTTTTTTTTTTTTTTTTGAGACGGAGTCTTTCTCTGTCCCCCAGGCTGGAGTGCGGTGGCACGATCTCGGCTCACCGCAACCTCCACCTCCTGGGTTCACGCCATTCTCCTGCCTCAGCCTCCTGAGTAGCTGGGACCCCAGGCGCCCGCCAACACACCCGGCTAATTTTTTTGTATTTTTAGTAGAGACGGGGTTTCACCGTGTTAGCCAGGATGGTCTCGATCTCCTGACCTCGTGATCCACCCGCCTCGGCCTCCCAAAGTGCTGGGATTACAGGCTTGAGCCACCGCGCCCGGCCGGTCACTATTTCTTTCTGTGAGCAATCAGAGAATAGGATTTTGAACTTGGTCCTAATAAAATGCTCATTAAGTGAAAAGCATTAAAATTTTAATTAGAAGAGATTCATTAAGGGCCTCAAATTACTTACCCTGAAAGTTGTTTGGTTAGATGAAGGTCAGACTTTAGTTACTATCTTTCTCTCTTTTGACTAATAAGGTTAATAGCAGACATCTTCCTAAAGTACAAGACCTCACTGGGATTGCCTGCCAAGTGTTGGCAGGAAATATTTAGCACATAAGTCTTCAGACAAAAGTTCCCAAATTTCAGGATAAGTTTAGGATGGGTTTTAGATACTAAAGTCACACTCCTCTAAAACACAGCAGCCCCCAACTAAAAATCTTACTATTTAATTACAATGTCTGAATTTCCTAAACCAAGACTCCTTTACTGTGCTGCAGTTCACCAAGCAGCCCTGCACCGGCCCCTCAAAGTACTCCTTTGTGAACCATTAGATCTGTGGAAGCAGCTGAAGCAACAATTACACCAACAAGCAGAATCTCAAAGGTGGAGATATATATATATATATATATATTATAGCAAAGCAATGACACAACTCTCCTATAGAGAAGAAAACATACAGGGCCCTGTTTGTGTTCCAATAAAGACAGCAGTTTCTAAGCAGCTGCATTTTAAGAATCTCACTGAAGGATCAAACGGGCAGAGAGAGGCGAATTGTTTAAATACAAATAACTTTGACAGTTAAAGAACTAGCATGACTAAGCCATGAAAGACAAGTGAAAAGCAAAAAGACTGACACTTGAGCAAATTTAGGCTCCGAGTGTGTCGAAGTACTTTTAACTTTCACTGTCACAATCTAAGTATTCTTAGAACAGAAAGGTCTACAGCCTTCCTGCTGCCTTTCAACTGCTAGGGAGACACTACCTTATGGTAGTCATTAGATGCACTGCATTCCAGATCTCAAAGACATAATTTGGAGCTATCATCAACTGGCAAACTAGTCTGGAAGACCTCACAGCTGTTTGGTGTCTGAAGACTTCACGTGCAACCCAAGCCCTTCTCATGGTTATTAAAGAACATACTACAGAAGAGGTGGCTAAGAATTTGTTCACTCTGCCTTAAAAATCCTTTTCAGATGTCGGATCAGCACAAATACCTTTTATAAACATCAGAAGCAAATGCTGCGCAACATCAGAATTTTACTGCTAAGTGTTTATATCTCTATCCTTGATCATCAACTTGGTGTTAAATATCCCACAGCATTCCTGGATAACAACAGGTCAGATTTTCTGACACAGGTTCTTGTTTTCTAAACCACAGAAAGTAGTGTCATGGGTATATAACACAAGCTATTAGCAAAAGGCAAAAGAGCCTAAGGCAGCACTCATTACCATGGGTTCACTGGAGTACATACTTCCAAGTCATACTATTCTTTGCTCTCTGCTAAGAGAATAGTGACTGAGAAAAGAAAACTCCCTGGACTGCCCTCATTCAAAGCTATCAAGTTCTCCCTACCAAGGAAAGCAAAATATCTTTCAAGGTTAAGGTAATAACTTTTATAGAAAAGAAAAATTGGCCGGGTGCGGTGGCTCAGGCCTGTAATCCCAGCACTTTGGGAGGCTGAGGTGGGTGGATCACGAGGTCAGGAGTTGGAGAACAGCCTGGCCAACACGGTGAAACCCCATATCTACTAAAAATACAAAAATTAGCCGGGCGTAGTGGTGCATGCCTGTAATCCCAGTTACTCGGGAGGCTGAGGCAGGAGAATCACTTGAACCTAAGAGGCAGAGATTGCAGTGAGTAGAGATCACGCCACTGCACTCCAGCCTGGGCAACAGAGTGAGACTCCGTCTCAAAAAAAAAAAGGAAAGGAAAAATGAAGATGTACTTAGGAAACACTCTAAGGAAGGGTCAAAATGCTAAACCTAAAAAAAAAAAAAACTATGGCAATTTCTCAAAAAATTAAATACAAAATTATCATATGACACAGCACTTCCTCCTCTGGGGATATGTCCCCAAAAAGTGAAAGTGGGGTCTCAAACAGGTATTTGGAGACCCATGTTCATAGCAGCATTATTTATTTATTTATTTATTTATTTATTTATTTATTTATTTTGAGACGGAGTCTCGCTCTGTCGCCCAGGCTGGAGTGCAGTGGCGCAATCTCGGCTCACTGTGAGCTCCGCCTCCCTGGTTCACGCCATTCTCCTGCCTCAGCCTCTCCAAGTAGCTGGGACTACAGGCGCCCGCCACCACACCCGGCTAATTTTTTGTATTTTTAGTAGAGACGGGGTTTCACCGTGGTCTCGATCTCCTGATCTCGTGATTCGCCCGCCTCAGCCTCCCAAAGTGCTGGGATTACAAGCGTGAGCCACCGCGCCTGGCCCATAGCAGCATTATTTATAACAACCAAAGAGTAGAAGAAACTCAAGTGTCCATCAACAGATGAATGGATAAGTGAAATGTGGTATATACAGACAGAGGAAGATTATTCACCCTAAAAAGGAAGGGAATTCTGACACATGCTACAACAGGAATGAACCTTGAAGACACAAGTGAAATAAGCAGTATTTTATAGTTCACTAGGAGCTTTCATATGCATTACATTATATAATTCTCACAACTACTACCTGGTGAAATAGTTGCTATCACCATCACCCCCACTTTATAGATGGTGGATAGAGGCCCACAGAAGCTAAGTAACTTGCTCAAGGTCACACAGTAAGTGGTAGAGACAAAAGAAAATAATAAGTTTTTCCAACTCAAATTTCCATATTCCTTTCAATACATCATGGTGAGTTTTCTGTTTAACCCTCCATGTTAGTCTTCAATGCAGCTTTACAGAAGGAGGCATTATGGTTTGCAAGAAAGAGCAGCCCTGAACTTGGACTTAGAAGACCTATGATTAGGCTGGGCATGGTGGCTCACGCCTGTAATCCCAGCACTTTGGGAGGCTGAGGCAGGTGGATCATTTGAGCTCAGGAGTCTGAGACCAGCCTGGACAACATGGTGAAACCACATCTCTACAAAAAAATACAAAAATTAGCCAGGTCTGGTGGCAAGTGCCTATTGTCCCACCTACTTGGGAAGCTGAGGTGGGAAGATTGCTTGAGCCCAGGAAGCACAGGCTGCAGTGAGCAGAAATCGCACCACTGCCCTCCAGCCTGGGTGACAGAGTCAGATCCTGTCTCAAAAAAAAAAAAAAGAAGAAGAAGAAGAAGACCTATTATTAATTCTCAGCTTTGCCAAGGAAAAAATATGGGGCCTTCCACAATATACAACATCTTTAAGACTCAGTTTCCTCACTAGGAAAAAGTATATTTTAAAAAGTACATAATACACCCTATAGAGTTTGAAGATTAAAGAAGGTAGTATAAGAAAGAGTAGCACAAAGTCTGGCATTTAATAAGTGAGAATAGATGTCAGGAAAAAAAAAAGGGTAAACATTTGCAGGCTTAGTACTACCTGTATTTTTCCCTGATCTGGCCTTACTGTGGTGACATTCAAACATTTCTTTCCAATAATCTCTTGAGAAAACTGATTTGTTTGTTTTGAGATAGGGTCTCACTCTGTTACCCAGGCTGGAGTGCAGTGGCATGATCTTGGCTCACTGCAGCCTCAACCTGAACTCCTGGGCTCAAATGATCCTCCCACCTCAGGATCCTGAGTAGCTGGGACTACAGGCATGTGCCACCATGCCTAGCTAATCTTTGTTTATTTTGTTTTTCAGAGACAGGGTCTCACTATGTTGGCCAGGCTGGTCTTGAACTCCTGGGCTCAAGTGATCCTCCTGCCTCTGCCTCCCAAAGGGCCAGGATTACAGGCATGAGCCACTAAGCCTGTCCATGACTGGATCTTTTTGCTACTTTAGATGTATACTGAGTCCGGTCATGAGCAACAGTAAAAATGATGTGATTACTGCAGCAAGTTCATCAGAGAAATTTAAGGAATGAAAATGAAGGTATACGCCTGACAGTCATGCAAAGAGAATAAAGAGGTTACATGGTAACAAGGCTCAGCCCAGTCCTTTCTTAGCTGTCAGAAAAAGGAGAGGTCAAAAGCTTAAATCAGCTGCTTGATGGCCCTTTGGAAGAACAGAGACAGCAGCCAAGCCAGAAACCACCGAAAGGAAAAGTAAAGATAAGGCAAGTATAAAGGAATGTGATCAAGAAACAGGCCCCAGATGAAAAGAAGCTGCCTGGAAGGCCTACATAAATACATGAATGAGTCAACACAACATAAATTATACCCATATGCACTTCATACCCTAGCCCAGAACCTGGTGACCTGGTGCTTCATTCAAACACCCACATTTGTCATGCTGCCCTTGGGTCATAAACAGATATTTAGGAGAAAGCAGTTTGTAATTCCTGATTCTTACAGAAAATCGCATTTATCGTTAAGGCCTCACCACAGTATCTGGATTATTTGCTAGATGCAGATATTCATTTATTTGTGAGATTTATAAAATTGTGTTTGATGCAAAATGACTCTGGTGACAGGTAAGGCAGACCAAACCTTCACTGCAATCTTGTTAGCACATCTCACCCCATGCTCCCTCATCCCAGCCCTCTTAACACACACATTTCACACTTCTCCTTTTATGCCCAGATGTGCCAAACAGGGTAGTAAATCACTGCAGGGACAGGACATTTTAACTTCAAATAAAAAGAAAGAAAAGATATAGGAAAAAAATCACAGACCAGCTTTGTCACACATTAGAATCTATACCAAGTTGTAAATGTGCATGACTATTACTAGGAATGTCTGGCAAGGCTTACATCTGGAGCTAAATCAAGTTCCCCATCTGTTGGGTTTGCCTCTTTTACTCAATGTTAATTTTTCAATTGTTTATAAGAACAGTGTAATAACTGTTGAGAAAATGAAAAGTCATAGGCACAAAGGGAGCAACGAACAGAAGAAAAGTCGAATTTAGGTTTCCCAATGGTGAAAGCACTTTCTCTTCTCCATTTATCAATAGCTCACAACTGTGCATGGGTGGTGCCTCCTCAAGACCCTGACCAACTCCATGCCTGACACAACTTTATCCAATACATACAGCACTCTGTAATTGCCTTGCTGTTTCATAAGCAACCTAAAATGACTCAGCCCCATGGACTCCATTTGCCTCTGTTTACCATAAATAGAAACAGTCACGTAAAGTAAAAGGTCAACATTCTAGATCTCCATGAATCATTCACTGAAGTCATGGAGAAAAGCTGAAAATCTTTGGAGAAAAGCTTTCAGATGACCTATACATAGAGAACACTCTGGCAACTAGCATGCCTGAAAAGGGCTTGGAATCATCTCTCAGTAAAAAAATTCACAGGACAGCCAGCACTTTGAGCTGTTTCAATATGATAAAATAAAAGCCTCATGTACTCCTGCTTTTCTTGATCAAGTACGACAATTTTTCTTCCACTCCTACAGACATCAAGGCTTAAAATAGTAGCAGTGTTCAACACACTCTACTTAGAAAGGTACAATAAACCTCAAGAAGAGCCAAGGAACTCTGCAAGAGATACTTCTCATTCCTTACCTGATATTAACCAATGCATGGGTCACCTTGCTAGCTGCTTCCTTCCACTGGCCTGCATTGGTAGAAAGCCTCAGGACTGCAAAGAAGGAAAGAACATAGATCTGTCAAACCCCCGGCATAAAACACAAACATGAGGAATGAAGACACATCTCAGAATAGCACTCTCAGAATAACCAAACAAAGCCTGTGCCAATCTTCTGTTAAAAACATCCTCGGCTTAGATAAAAATACAAGGGCTTATAGAATTCTCTCAACTATTTTCCCTCGAGTTTTTTCTCTAACTTCTTTTCACTTTCTATCAAAATACTCTACTCCTTCTCTGCCTTAGGTTTTCCCTCCCCTCTGCTAACAGGGTTCCATAATTTAATTTTTGCATGCATTTACAATCTACACTGGGGTGGTGATGTGAGGGTAAACTGGTTGCCATATTTATCATTTCTCTAATGGTGGGGGCTGATTTAGTGGAACTGGCTGGCTTAGTTGATGTCCCTTCCTGCTCTATGTATATGCATAAACTCCTTAACATATAAACTCAGTCAAACAGGACACATCCACATAGAGGATGGTCATGTGTCAATCAAGGATTAACCTTTTTTTTTTTTATTACACTTTAAGTTCTAGGGTACATGTGCACAACGTGCAGGTTTGTTACATATGTATACATGTGCCATGTTGGTGTGCTGCACCAATTAACTCATCATTTACATTAGGTATATCTCCTAATGCTATCCCTCCCCCCTCCCTCCACCCCACAACAGGCCCCGGTGTGTGATGTTCCCCACCCTGTGTCAAAGTGTTCTCATTTTTCAATTCCCACCTATGAGTGAGAACAGATTAACCTTTTTTTGCTCCTCTGACTTAACTGTGTGACCTGCAAAATGAATCTACAAGAATGTTCTTCCCTTGTGTGACCAAATTCTCTCCCTTTTCCAAACTCACACACAGAGGAAAGATAATAGAAATACAGATCTGAATATATCCTCTATCAGCTATGATCTTCAGAGCCACACATGCCATTTTAGAAAAGAAACAAAACAGCACAAGTGCTCCTTGAAAGAGCAAGCACATGGTAGGCACTCTAAGTATATGTTTTAATGAATGGCTAATTAATAAGAGCTAAATATGTAGAGAGTTTACTACGTGCCAGGCACTGGACCAACTTAGGTTATATGTAATGTAGCATACAGATGAGGAAACCAAGACTCAGAGGAGACAAGTATGGTAACTGATTGCAGTCATTCACACAAGCTGTAAGTAATGGAGCTGGAATTTAAACCTGGAGGGAAATGACTCAAGAGCCTACATTTATGTAGAGAAGTAAGTACAAGATCTCTGAAGCCAATGGTCAGGGTCCAAGTCCAGCCCCTGCCACCTACTAGAGAATAACAGCAATACCTATATGAAAGAATTGTTATACATAAAGCTTTAGATTAGTGCCTGCCACATAGTAAATAAGTTTTAGCTATTATTAATTTCAACAGACTACCTCCCAAATGAATGAATGAATGAATGTACCTGAGACTTTCCCAAAAGAAAAAAAGTAGGGCCTCACTAACATTAAGAAATGTGTGACCAATCTGTATATGACCTTCACAGCTGAGTACCATCACTATGTACACCTGACCCAAGATTCTTAAGCGCTGTAGCAGAAGCTCTATCAGAGGGAGGGCCTGTGGCTGTAATGGGGGAAAGCAAGCTCATCTGGCTGCTCTACATCTGTTCCAGCAATGTCTCACGTTTATAAATTCATGCAATTTAATGAAAAAGAAGACAGAAGGCTTAATAAAACACATCAACAGTGCTGCTGTTTTAATTTATAAGATTTAGTGCAAGGGAATTTGGTATAGTTCCAAGTTAGAGCTCTACAGTCTGAACTTAGGTTTCACTGAGTGCATGTGCGAATTTATTCATGTAATAAACAAAATTGTTTCAGGAAGCCATACATTTATTGTTCAACTCAATTGTGAAATTTATTTAGATGCATTGGTTTTTCACCAGATTCCCCACAAAATCACAAGTTCTCTGATGGTAGAACCTAGACATTTATGAAATGGAGCTGAATTTTGCCTCCTCACATTTTCACAGAGGTATTGAACTCTGTCCACGGATTACTTCTCTGTAATATCCTGTCAGCTCTGTTCCTTACTTAACAGGCACCCAGATGACCTCATCACTACATTTCCTTTGGAAACGCCATTGGTTTTTACATTCTTTTCTAAGCTACCAAATTGAAACACAAAATTATTTCAAAATTCCCTAAAAGCCTCAAACTAAAGCAATCATTTATGTAGCAAATTATAGTACATAAAAATAATACGCAGCCATTTAAAAAGAGACATGAAAATTACATAAAAAAGAATCGTATGTTAAAAAACACAAGCTAGAAGGATATCATGATTATAATTCTGTAAAACTATGCATGCATGTGGGTTAATATACAACAGTGAAAACAGTGGTAGTACTAGAACAAAGGAATTATAAGATTTTAAATATTTTATATGCTTTTTCTTTAGTATTGGTAATTACCTTTGATTTTAAAAATAAGAAAAGACAGCTTAAAACATAATGTCATTTATGGTTCTGGGTAGCTTCTGTGGAGGTCCTTCCCATACAGTGGGCTTCACTGCAGCCAAACAGGAAGATTAAATGTGTGCTTTTATCAAAAATGTCTTAGTGAGCCAGGCACGGTAGCTCACGCCTGTAATCCCAGCACTTTGGGAGACTGAAGTGGGTGGATCACTTGAGGTCAGGCATTCAAGACCAGCCTAGCCAACATGGTGAAACCCCATCTCTACTAAAGATACAAAAAAAAATTAGCTGGGTGTCGTGGCACGTGCCAGTAGTCCCAGCTACTTTGAGGCAGGAGAATTGCTTTAACCCTGGAGGCAGAGGTTGCAGTGAACCGAGACTGCACCACTGCACTCCAGCCTAGGCAACAGAGCAAGACTCCATCTCAAAAAAAAAAAGTCTTTCCTCTTCTAGCCAAGATGCGGTAATAAGACATAACTTACCCTCCTACCTTGTTTAAACAACAGAAACCTGGACAAAACATATGAAACAATGGTTGTCAGACACTGGAAAACAAGCAGTATAGAATTGTGATCCCCTAAAAGGAAAACAAAGAAGGTGAACCCTACAACTGCCCTGCAGAAAAGTTCCCATACTGCAGGGCTGGGAAGAGGAATCTAAATAGAAGCCAGAAGTCTTGCCAAGTTGAAGACATAGAGATCAGCATTTGGAGAGGCCAAGACATCTAGAGGATGTGGGGCAGAAAGCTGGCAAGGAGGGAGTTTGACAGACAGCTCTGGAGATCCCTTACATCTCTTGCAGACACTGATCTATGCATATGGAAGAAGAAACTACCCAAGGCTGAGGGCGAAGAACCACTGGAAAGGAGAAGAAACTGAGGAGCTCATGGCACGCTCCGCAACAAAAATAACTTATGTTTCCAGCAGCAAGAGTGGAAAGACCTAGTAACACATGGAGTATCAGGCAGGTTCTGTAAATGGGTATTGCATTTGTAATGGGACAAATCAGCCTACATTCAAGGTTGCTCTTGATCTACCCTCAACCCTTAAAAGCAAACCCTGAAAAGATCCAACTGATTCCACATAACATAATCACATTCCAGAATAAAGTCCAATGTTACATAAAAGAAACGTAACAAAATCCAGCATCCACATCATAAAAATCACAATTTCTAAATTCTAATGACAATAATAACCAGACATGCAAAGAAACAAAAACATATGAACCATAAGAAACAAAAAATATATGAAGCATAAACAGAGGGAAAATCAGTCAGTAGAAACAGACCTAGACATGAAAAAAGACAATGGAAAGGGAAGACAAGGACAATAAAATAGTAATTAGAGGCCGGGCATGGTGGCTCACGCCTGTAATCCCAGCACTTTGGGAGGCCGAAGTGGGTGGATCACGAGGTCAGGAGATCGAGACCATCCTGGCTAACATGGTGAAACCCTGTCTCTACTAAAAATACAAAAAATTAGCCGGGCGTGGTGGCGGGCGCCTGTAGTCCCAGCTACTCGGGAGGCTGAGGCAGGAGAATGGCGTGAACCTGGGAGGCGGAGCTTGCAGTGAGCCGAGATCCCGCCACTGCACTCCAGCCTGGGCGACAGAGCGAGACTCCGTCTCAAAAAAAAAAAAAAAAAACAGCTATTAGAAATATGTTCAATATATTCAGGAAGACTGAGGAAAATTTGAAAATGATGAGGAAAGAAATGGAAATATTAAAAAAGAAACCCACGGCTAAGCACAGTGGCTAACGCCTATAATCTCAGCACTTTGGGAGGCTAAGGCAGAAGGATTGCTTGAGCCTATATATATATATATATAGAGAGAGAGAGAGAGAGAGAGAGAGAGTCCAGATTGAGAACAGAAGAGCAGGGTCAAAAAATATTTGAAGAAATTATAGCCAAAACATTTCCACATTTGATGAAAACTAGAAATGTACAGATTCAAGAAGTTCTAAGAATCCCAAGCAAAATAAACATAAAGAAAACCATGCCAAGGCATGTGATAATCACATTGTTGAAAACCAATGATAAAGGGAAAATAATAAAAGCATTCAGAGGCCGAGCATGGTAGCTCACACTTGTAATCCCAGTACTTTGGGAGGCCGAGGCGGGTGGATCACCTGAGGTCAGGAGTTCGAG
The DNA here is from genome assembly GCF_028878055.3 of Symphalangus syndactylus. Taxonomy (NCBI): domain Eukaryota; kingdom Metazoa; phylum Chordata; class Mammalia; order Primates; family Hylobatidae; genus Symphalangus; species Symphalangus syndactylus. Next base: position 36,694,021 of record NC_072424.2, on the reverse strand, counting down.
ACCAGCCTGGCCAACATGGCAAAACCCTGTCTCTACTAAAAATACAAAAATTAGCTGAGCATGGTGGTGCACACCTGTAGTCTCAGCTACTTGGGAGGCTGAGGCACAAGAATCGCTTGAACCCGGGAGACAGAGGTTGCAGTGAGCCCAGATGGCACTACTGCGTTCCAGTCTGGGGGACAGAGTGAGACTCCATCCCAAAAAAAAAAAAAGCATTCAGAGAAAAACAAAGACATTATGCACAGAGAAACAAAGATGAAAACAACGGACCTCTTACTAGCAACTATGTAAGCCAGAAAATAATGAAATGAGATTTTTAAAGTAATGAATGAAAAATTTTATATTAAACAAAAATATCTTTTTAAAAAATGGTGTTCTACTTCCAGCATGGCAGAGTAAGCCCACTAAAGCCTCTATCTCTTGCTGATTACAGCTAAAAACTCTAGACAAAACATGAAAAGTAATTATCTGAGGGCTCTGAGAATTAAACAAAAGCAGACAGATTATAGAGGGAAGTCAAAACTTGGAGAAACACTCACAAGAGGGTCAGTTTCCAGGTTTTATTTTTCCTATTTTCTCTTACAGCTTTGCCCCAAGGGTCAGCCAGTTCCAGAGCTGCACAGTGGAACTGTGTGGATGGCTAAAACTCAAAAGGAAGCCTCATCTTTCTGGAGAAAGAAATTGAGAGGCCAGGTGCAGTGCCTTGTGCCTGCCATCCCAACACTTTGGGAGGCCAAGGAGGGTAGATCACTTGAGTCCAGGAGTTCAAGACCAGCCTGGGCAACATGCCGAAATCCTGTCTCTACAAAAAATACAAAAATTAGGCCAGACACAGTGGCTCACGCTTGTAATCCCAGCACTTTGGGAGGCTGAGGCGGGTGGATCACCTAAGGTCAGGAGTTCGAGACCAGCCTGACCAACATGGTGAAACCCCACCTCAACTAAAAATACAAAACTTAGCCAGGTGTGGTGGTGCATGCCTGTAATCCCAGCTCCTCCAGAGGCTGAGGCACAAGAATCACTTGGACACAGGAGGCAGAGGTTGCAGTGAGCTCAGAGCGTGCCTGGGTGACACTCCAGCCTGGGTGACAGAACGAGACTCTGTCTCAAAAAAGAAAAAAAAAATCCATAAGATTATAACCAATCTCTGAGTGTATATAACATAACATTAAAAATGTCCAGGAGGAGGCCAGGCTCAGTGGCTCATGCCTGTAATCCCAGCATTTTGAGAGGCCAAGGTGGGCAGATCACCTGAGGTCAGGAATTCGAGAACAGCCTGGCCAACATGGCAAAACCCCATCTGTACTAAAATACAAAAAATTAGCCAGGCATGGTGGCAGGCACTTGTCATCTCAGATACTGGGGAGGATGAGGCAGGAGAATCACTTGAACCCAGGAGGCAGAGGTTGCAGTGGGCCACTGCACTCCAGCCTGGGCAACAGAGTAAGACTCTGTCTCAAAAAAAAAAAAAAAAAATGTCCAGGAGGTAATCCAAAATTACTCATAAAGAACCAGAATATATAATAAAACAAAAAAAGTGACCAATCCTCAAAAGAAAAGACAAAAAACAGATATCTGAGATGGCACATATGTTAAAATTATCAAGGACTTTAAAGCAGTTATCATAACTATGCTCCATGAGGAAAAGGTAAACATACTTGAAATGAATGGAAAGATAGAAGTTCAGCAAAGAAACTGAAGCCATAACAAAGAACCAATTAAAATATTTAGAAGTACAGCTGGGCACAGTGGCTAATGCCTTGTAATCCCAGCACTTTGGAAGGCTGAGGCAGGAGGATCACTTGAGCCCAGGAGTTTGAGGCTACAGTGAGCCAAGAGTGCACCACTGCACTCCAGCCAGGGTGACAAATATTTAGAAGTAAAATATGTACTATGTGAAATAAAGAATTCACTGGATGGGCTTAATAGCAGAATAGACTGACAAAGGAGTCAGTGAACATAAAGTATAATAGAAATAATTAAATATGAAGAATAGAGACAAATGGGGGAGGGGAGGGACAGGGCCTCAGAAACATATGGGACAATATCGAAAAGTCTAATCTTTGTGATACTATAGTCTCAGAAAAGGAGGAGACAGAAATTGTATAAGGAGGAGACCAAATTATATAATGATAAAAGAGTCAATTTGCCAAGATATAATAATCCTAAATGTGTATCCACCTAACAGCAGAGCTACAAAACACATGAACCAAAAAGTAAAAAGAACCAAAAAGGAAAAGAGACAAACCCACAATTACAGCTGAATGTTTCAACAATCTTCTCTGTCCCTTTATAATAAGTAGACAGAACAATTTGTGAAAACAGAACAATACCATCATACAACTCAACCAAACTGAAACTTACAGAACACTCTACCCACCAAGAACAAAATACAAGTGCATGTGGAATGGACCATTTACCAAGACAGACCATACTCTGGGCCACAAAACATGTCTCAATAAATTTCGAAGCACTGAAATAATACAAACAATATTCTTGGGCCAAAACAAAACTAAACTAGAAATTACTAATAGAAGAATATCTGGAAAATCCCCAAGTATTTGAAAATAAAGCAACACATTTCTAAAAAATTCAAAAGTCAAAGAAGAAATTCAAGGGAAATGAGAAAATACATTGAACTTGAAAGACAATAAAAATACAACAAAAAAATTTATGAGCTGCAACTAAAGCAGTACTTAAAGGGAAATTTATAGTACAAAATATTTATATTAGAAAAAAAGAAAAGTCTCGTATCAATGAACTATGTTTACACCCCAAAAAACTAGCAAAAAAAGAGCAAATTAAACTCAAAGCAAGCAATAAGAAGAAAATAAAAAACATAAATCAATAAAACACAAAAATGACAGAGAAAAAAATCAATAAAACCAAAAGCTGGTTCTCTGAGGAGGGGAAATCAATAAACTTGATAAACATCTATCCAAACTGATGAAGAAAAAAAAAAAGAGAGAAAATACAAATTACCAATATAGGGAATGAAAGAGGGAAGCTGAGTACGGACCCTACAGACATTAATAGTGAATATTACCAACAACTGTATGCCCCATAGAAGTGACAACAAAATAAAACAAATTTCTTCAAAGACACAAACTTCCAAAGGTCACTGCTAAATAGATAACTTAAATAGTCCTGTACCTATTAAATAAATTGAACTTATGGTTTAAAATCTTCCACAAAAGTAAACTCCAGATGCAGTGGCTTCACTGGCAAATTTTACCAAACATTTAAGAAATAAACCACTCTTAAACAAATTCTTCTAGAAAATAGAAGATGAGCAATGAGAGAACACTTCCCAATTCATATCATGAGGCCAAAATTAACTAATATTGAAATCAGAAAAAGAAATTTTCATAAAGTAAAACTACAGACCAATATACCTCATGAATACTAGCAAATCGAATACAACAATATGTAAAAATGATGTTATAATCATGTGGGGTTGGTCAACATTTAAAAATCAATCACTATACTAACAGACAATAGTAGGAAAACCATGTAATCATGTCAATAAATGCTAGAGAATGTTTAACAAAATTCAACATTCATTAATGACAACAATTCTCAGGAAATAAAAGGCAATTTCCTCAACCAGATAGAGGGCATCTATGAACAACCTAGAGCTAACATCACACTTAATGGAGGATAACCTTAATCCTTTCACCTTAAGACTGGACACAAGGCAAGTATGTCCATCTTTACCCTCTAATTTAACATAGTAGTGGAGGCTGTAACCAGTACAATAAGGCAAAAAAAAGAAATAAAAGGCACACAACATTCACATACAACATGAATGTCTATGTAGAAAATCCCAAAAAGGTTACAAAAACTAATAAACCTAATAAGTGAGATGACAGGATACAAGATCAAAAATAGCAAGATAACAGGACACAAGATTAAAAATCAGCATTGTTTCTTGCTTGTGTAAAATGGTACACCCACACTGGAAAAGTGAGGTCAAACAGTGTGGCAGTTCCTCAAAAGGTTATAAACACAGAGTTATCATATGACCCAGCAATTCTGCTCCTAGGTATATACTCAACAGAATGAAAACATGCCCAAACAAAAATTTGTACATGGATGCTCATAGCAGGATAATTCATAATAGGAAAAAGTAGAAGCAACCTAAATGTCTACCAATTGATGAATGGATAAATAAAATGTGGCATATCCATACAATGTAATATTGTTCCACAGTAAAAAGGGAACAAACTACTGTTACTTCATGGATACAACATGGATAAGCCTTGAAAAGATCCAAAATAAAAGAAGCCAGTCACAAGAGACCACATATTGTATGATTTCATTTATATAAAATGTCCAGAATAGGCAAATTTACAGACACAGAGAATAGATTAGTGATTGCCTAGAGCTCAGGAGATCGCAGTAAATGGGGAGTCACCACTCATGGGTAGGTTTCCTGTTGGGGTGATGAAAATGCTCCAAAGTTCATTGTGGTGATGGTGGTACAAATCTCTGACTATACTGAAACTCACCAAATTGTATGCTTTAATGGGCAGATTATATGGTAGGTGAATTATATCTCATAAAGCTGTCATATTAAAAAAATAAAAAAGTAGTGTTTCTGCATATTGACAATAAACAATTAAAAATTAAAATTTTCAAAAATACTAATAGCACCACCAAATGCCATGAAATACATTAAGATAAATCTAATAGAATATATGCAAGATTTTCATGTTGAAAACAACAAAACATTGGTGAGAAAAATCAAAGATTTCAATAAATAGATATATTTTGTCAGGGATTGTAAGGCACATTATCAAGATATCAGTTTTCCCCAAAATGATCTATAGGCTTGCCATAATCCCAATCAAAACTCCAGTAAGCTTTTGATTAAAACATATACTGGCTGGGTGCAGTGGCTCATGCCTGTAATCCCAGAACTTTAGGAGGCCAAGGCAGGAGGATCGCTCGAGCCCAAGAGTTCAAGGCCTGCCTGGGCAACATAGGGCAACCTCATCTATGCAAAAAAAAAAAACAAAAATAAATTATCCAGGCATGGTGACACACACCTGTAACCCTAGCTACTAAGGATGCCAAGGTGGGAGGACTGCTTGAGCCCTGAAGTTCAAAGCTGCAATGAGATGTGATTGACACTGCACTCCAGCCTGGGTGACAGAGCAAGACACTGTCTCAAAAAAAAAGAAAGCCAGGCACAGTGGCTCACACCTGTAATCCCAACACTTTGGGAGGCTGAGGAGGGCAAATCACTTGAGGTTGGGAGTTCAAGACCAGACTGGCCAACATGGTGAAACCCCACCTCTACTAAAAATAAAAAAAATTAGCCAGGTGTGGAGGCGTGGGCCTGTAATCCCATTTACCTGGGAGGCTGACGCAGGAGAATCCCTGGAACCCAACAGGTGGAGGTTGCAGTGAGCCAAGATTGTGCCACTGCACTCCACTGTGGGCCACAGAGCAAGACTGTCTCAAAAAAAAAAAAAAAAGAAGAAGAAAGAAAGGAAGGGGGGGCGGGGGCAGAGGATGAGGAGGAGGAAGAAGAGGAATAAGAAGAACAAGAAGAAGAAGAACAACAACAACAAGAACAAGCAGCAGCAGCAGCAGCAGCAACAGCAACCAAATTCTTACAGAAAAGTTCTAAATAATTTATATAGATATTCTTCTGCAGGAGGTGGAGCTTAACCTCCCTGTCCCCCAACTTTCAAGTTGGCTGCATTTAGTGATTTGCTTCCAAAGAATAAGACATGATAAAAATAAAAATAAAACAAAATAAAGAACAGACTACGAAAAAGTAGAAAAAATTACAACTCTGTGGTAAAGAAACATGGCAAACACTACCTTAACCAAGTGATCAAGGTTAGTATCATCAGTAATATAAGTCAGGGTACTTGGACTGTGTGGCATTTTTCTCTATAATCCACAATCCAAGTCAAATCGTGAGTAAAACACAAGACAAACCCAAATTGAGGAACATTCTTTTTTTTTTTTTTATTATACTTTAGGTTTTAGGGTACATGTGCACAATGTGCAGGTTTGTTACATATGTATCCATGGGCCGTGTTGGTTTGCTGCACCCATTAACTCGTCATTTAGTGTTAGGTATATCTCCTAATGCTGTCCCTCCCCCCTCCCCCCACCCCACAACAGTCCCCGGAGTGTGATGCTCCCCTTCCTGTGTCCATGAGTTCTCATTGTTCAATTCCCACCTATGAGTGAGAACATGCGGTGTTTGGTTTTTTTGTCCTTGCGATAGTTTACTGAGAATGATGGTTTCCAGTTTCATCCATGTCCCTACAAAGGACATGAACATTCTTGAAAACTATCAGGGTCATAAAAAACAAGGAAACACAAACAGTCACAGACCAGAGAAGACTAAGGAGTCACGATGACTAAATGTAATGTGGTAACATGGATGGGATCCTGGAATACAAAAGAGACATTAGTGGAAAAATTGGTAAAATCTAAATAAACTTTAGAGTTTAGGTTTGTTTTTACTGTGGTAAAAAAAAAAAAAAAAGAAAAGAAAGACATCTCATAAAGTTTACCCTCTTAACCATTTTTTTAAAAAAGACTCATCAATGGCAGTAGTAAGAAGGGGGAAAAGAAGAGAAGTTCAATCTTTAACTGACTGTGAATAACTGAGATACTCTACTTTTGGAGAGGCCCTTCTTAACCATTTTTAAGCATACAATTTAGGTGTTAAGTATATTTACATTGCTGTGAAACAGATCTCCAGAACTTTTTCATCTTGTAGAACTGAAACTCTACACACATTAAGCAACTCTCTTTGTCTCCTCCCAAAGCCCCTGGTAATCACCATCCTACTTTCCATATTTGTGAATTTAACTACTTTGGATACCTCATATAAGTACTACCCCATTGTGACTGCTTTATTTCACTTAGCACAATATCCTCAAGGTTCATACACACTGTAGCATGTAACAGGACTTCTTTCCTTTTGAAGGCTGCATAATATCCCACCCGGTGTATATACCACATTTTGTTTATCTATTCATCTGTCAATGGACACTTGAGTTGCTTCCACCTTTTGGCACTTGTGAATGGTGCTATTATAAACATTGGTGTGCACTGGTTTTTGTTTTGTCTTGAGATAGGGTACCACTCTGTCACACAGGCTGGAGTGCAGAGGTACAATCTCAGCTCACTGCAACCTCAGCTTCCTGGGCTCGTGATCCTCCCACCTTAGCCTCCCAAGTAGCTAGGACCATAAGCATGCACTGCCACGCCTAGATAAATTTTTGTATTTTTGGTAAAGACAGGGTTTTGCCATGTTGGCTGGTCTCAAACTCCTGAGCTCAAGTGATCTGCCTACCTTGGCCACCCAAAGTGCTGGACTACAGGTGTTTGCCACCATGCCTGGCTAATTTTTGTATTTTTAGTAGAGCAGGGTTTCACCATGTTAGCCAGGCTAGTCTTGATCCTCCCGCCTGGGACTCTGAAAGTGTTGGGATTACAAGCGTGAGCCACCGTGCCCAGCCTTTTTTTTTTTTTTTTTTTTAATGAGCAAAAGATTTGAGCAAATACTTCACCAAAGAAGATATATGGATGGCAAATAAGGACAGGAAAAGATGCTCAACATCATTATTCATGCAAAGTTAAAAACACAGTGAGGTAGCACTATATATCTACAAGCAAACAACAACAACAACAAAGTGGAGAATATCAAGTGCTGGATATGATATGGAATGATGACAACTTTCATGCATTGCTGGAGAGAATGTAAAATGGAACGTGCACTTTGGAAAATGGTTTGGTGGTTTCTTACATAGTTAAAACATACTTACCACAACACCCCAAAATCCCATTGCTAGGTATATAACCAAGTGAAATAAAAACCTGGGTTCGTGCTGGGCACAGTGGCTCACACCTGTAATCTCAACACTTTAGGAGGCCGAGATGGGCAGATTGCTTGACCCCAGGAGTTCAAGACCAGCCTGGGCAACATGGCAAAACCCTGTCTCTACTAAAAATACAAAAATGACCCGGGCATGGTGGCATGTACCTGTAGTCCCAGCTACTTTGGAGGCTAAAGTGGGAGGATTGCTTGAGCTCAGGAGGTAAAAGCTCCAGTGAGCCATAATTGTGCCACTGCACTCCACCATGGGTGAAAGAGCAAGACCCCATCTCAAGAAAGAACAAAAACAAAAAAAACCTTGTATTCACTAATGTACGAGAATGTTAACAGGAGCTTTATTTATCATCGCTAAAAACTGGTAACCTTCCAAATGTCCTTCACCTGATAAACAGATAAACTAAGATGGCAATTCATACAATGGAATATTACTCTGTAATAAAAAGGAAGGAACTACTGATACATGCAATGACAAGGATGAATTTCAAATGAAATACTATACGAAAGAAGCCAGACTCAAAAGGTTATATGATTCCATCTACAAGATGTTCTGGAAAAGGCAAAACCAAGAGAACAGAAAACAGATCAGTGGTTGCTAGGGGTTGTGGGTAGACAGAGTTGACCTCATATGAACACAAGGGAAATTTTTTGGATAGTGAAACTCTTCTATATCTTGATTTTTGTGATAATTACACTACTATATGCATTTGTCAAAACTCAAAACTGTACATTTAAAAGGGTGATTTTTGCCATATATGTAAATTATGTCTCAAAAAGGTTAATAAAAAACAAGTTTTTTTCACCATAAGTTTATACTTTATATAAAACAGAGCACTGAAACATGCTATCTCCTATTGTTTGCTGTGTTTCACTTTCCTATTTGTGCTCTCCTGGTTAACACTTTTACTCCCTTGGCAGATTTGGACATTCACAGGTATCTTCTCTTATCTTGTTGCTGTAGCTACAAGGGTTTATCTCATTTGACTAGTTACGTATGGCCCAGTTGAGCAGGTATGTCAGACTTTTATAAAATATCTCCCCCACTCCAACTCTTTCCTTTCCTCATTGAAAAGCATCTTTATTCATCTACCAATGAGTGCTAAAACCTTTGGGGCTGCTCTTTACCCTTGGAAAATTCTACATTCTACATTCTCAGGAAGTTGGTGAAGCCAGGCAGATGCAAACCACACTAGGGTAACCTGAGCACATCTAGCCAACGTGAAGTCTATTAGAGAGTTCTTATGTAAGGCTGCCAAGCTCCTAAAAAAAAGAGATGGGTCTTGATGGGACAACTGAAACTTGCTGTTGCATGGGCAACTGACTTGATGCTAAAGCTATTACAATGAGAGAGAAGAGATATTTTAAAAACCTGGGTCCTTGTAGACATTGTTGAGCAACTGATCATACCATTCTAGAATTGTCATATAATTTTCCTACTCTTTAAGATAGTTTTAAGTCCAAGTTTTCTGATACTTGCCATTGAAAACATCCTACTAATACAAGGCCCTACTTGCACTGCCTAAGACATTATATATAGCAAAAGTTCTCTTATAAAGTTCTCTTAAAAGTTTTCCTTCACTTCTCAAAAAAAATAAAGTATACTAGAAAAAAAAATATTTTCCTCCCAGGCAATCCTTCTTTTCCACTGCTGCTTCTATTCTTTCTCCTGGTACTTGTTCCAAATCCTCTCCAGTTTTCTCATGATACAGGAGTCCCAAGGAGAGGTTGGGATTTTCACAATTAATCTCATCACAAAGGATGAAGCAAACCAATCTACAGTGACAGAGGCACATCAGTGGTTGCCCAGGGATGAGGCACAGTGGGTGAAGGTGGTGAAGGAGATATGAGAGGATTCTAAGGAGATACAAGGAAACTTTTGGGGGGTGACGGATATGGTTATTATCCTGATCATTGTGATGGTTTCACATACGTACACATATGTCAAGACTTACTAAAATTTGTATAATTAACATGTGTGCAGTTTATATATCAATTATACTTCAATAAAGCTAATAAATTTGGGTTTTAAAAATAAGATAGTTTTACTGAGTGGCTGTTTCTGTGCAATCTACAGAGATTTTTCCTTAACCTTTATACTACAGGTAGAATTAACAAGGCCCTTATCCCAAACTTATAGGGACACGTGACTTCTTTCAGAAATAAGTTATACTTGCTATAGCTGGAGAGTACATTTTCAGTGAGCCAATCACCAAAAGATTTGCAAAAAAAGATTTTTATCTAATGCCCACTTCCACTTGTAAGTTATGCTAAAAATACATAGGTACACTAAGATTCCTTAAAATCCTGGACATCCTCAAATTACACAATGTTCTGGGATCCAAGTTCTTTTATTTGCTGCTGTCAATTCCCACCCACTCTTTCACCTCCTTCTCCCTGGCATTCAATGAATCCACAAGCCTCCCTATTCTCTCTCTCTCTCTCACACAAACATCAACAAAGGGCTGCTAACCAGCTTTACATTGAGATGAAATCTGAATTCCTAAAGGCAAAAAGGCCCACATGTACCTTCCTATTGCCTGAGAAGAGGAGGCTACTATATTTCTGTGCCACACAGGGCACCAAACAACTAGAGGAGAATCTTTTGTAGTCTTTTCCTCTTATATGCCAAAAGCTAGACAAATGGTGGAGAGAGGAGTAAAAAGAAAAGGCAGCTTACCCATGGAGTAGAGGTTGTCAAAGCTCTGGTGCATGCGGATAATCTCATAGTAAAGTTCATCATAGCTGCTGGGGGTTGGCAGAAATGTGTCGCCGTACGTGATAAACATATTAAATAGGTTCACAATCTAAAAAAGAAGGAAAGGCCCATATATAGGCATCAGGCTATGAAGACTAGAAATTATCAGTGGTATGCTGTAGCCAGCTCTTACTGTCTTGCAAGAGTTGACTGTAAAATTTTCAGGAATTTTGTAAGCCAGTTGTTAAACACAGGCATTATTAGAAATTTCACTCATATAAACTTATAGTTAAGTAAATTATATTAAAATGAAAGTAATAAATATTAAAAACTTATCACTTCCTAATTATTTTCTGCCTTTTACTATAACCTATGCTCTGGAGATTTATAACTATTATATCTGTGTGGTGGAAACGTCATATAATGGTGTGCTACTGCACATTGCTTGCCAACTCTGCATGACTCTGATGTCACACTGATAGCTTGAAATTGGCCATGGTGGGTGGAGCTCTACAATGAAAATCAGCAAATGCTATGAATCAAGACTTTTTTTCCCTCTAATGTTGAACATTTAAGAACACATTGTATAACATCCTAAGAAGATAGTCAAAATGCACAATGGCCTCCTTCTATCCCAAATAACCAGCCAGATAAGCAAGCATCTGTAACGTCCCTCAGAAACCAAGTGCAGCCATGATGGAACCTTCAGAGGGTTTGCTATTTACCAACATAGAGACCGCAGTAGTATACAGTAGTCTCTCAGCTGGGACCAAGGCTCACTATTCATACACAGAGATCTAACCTATACCCACCTCTGCCAGACAATATATTTTCATGAAGGAAAGAGAGTCATGCAGAGTTTGCCAAAGATATAGGTGAGAGTGGGTACCACCAGTCCAGATTCAGATCCAAAAAAATTATATAGGTCTGGTTCCCTCTATGGCTTAGTCCCCAGACCACCAGCTCCTGTTTCAAACCAGTGCATTTCTGCCTTAGCATATGGCTTCAGAAAAAGAAGTATTTGTTTTGATACTCACCATAAGGGCTAATGTAAAAATGTTGTGTTTGGCCAAAAGTACAGTCTCATTTGACATAAGGAACTTCAGCAAATTTATCAAGGCTTTAAAAAAAAAAAAAAAAGACATCAACAAGCTGTTCAAACCATGATTAATAAAGTTAAATAAAAACAGACTAGCTCTAAAAAAAATCCAGAGGGTTAAAGTGAGTAAGTCTCGGCCACCAAGGTCTTTTAAAAAGCATGTAAGGTAGGTATATTTGAGGAAAGCACTCACCTTCCCAAGCACGTGTCTGCTTATCCGATCATGGAAGGTTTTTAAATATCTACTTCTTTTTGCCACTTCTTAAATAGCAATTAAGCTCAGAAATTTGACTATAAAACTGACATCTTGGTGTTTCAAATTTACTCCCACATGGTGATTTCCCCATCAAATTTGCTCAATTTGCAGGTGAAAATGAGGGTCCCCCTTCCACCCTAGCTGCTAGCTTCTATTGTCATCAAGCTTTAGACATGTATCTGTTTCAGACATCATTGCTAAGAGGAAAATGTATCCATTCTAACTGGTCACCAGATATGGCAGCTATACTGTAGAACCTACAGCTGGGCTGCAGCGGTAGATGAGGAGAGCTCATAAAGAGAAAAAAAGCCCTTAACTGCTCTAACTATTCAAACAAAGTGAAGCTTGCGCTGACCTCTAGTGACAGTGACAACATTTACTGAAACCTCTTTCTGCTTGGCAATTCTTAATGAGGGGAGATATTCTTAAAACTCAAGCAATTTCAATAAAGAGACTGACTGCCAAGTCCCTAGTTAACGGTACAGCTTCAGACATTTTTGCAAATAAATATTAAGCATAAAAGAAGTTATCAGTTACCTTATACTCATTCACCTAGCACATTTTGTCCACGAAATGAGTCCTGCTTCTCTGCCCATCTCAGATAATGCTCCTGTACCTACCTCCCCTACTTGATGGGATACTATAAAGGGGTTCAGCAGCTGCAGGCAATCTGTGGTCCTTCTGTCTTCTCCCCCACAAACCCCCACCTTCCACAGACCCAAGAAAAGCCTTGACCTCTCTTTTTCTAGGACCATATCTGCTTCTTTGCCAGCAAAGAAGTTCATTCTCCCATGCTGTCAGAGTTTTGTGTGGTTTACTACTCTTAAAGAAGAGACGTGAGCTTTGATTTGGAACAGCAGGGAATGATGAGTAGGAGTGAGACTCTCCAGACTCCTGCTGCCTGCCACACAACACCCCTCACTCTCAATCCTTTAAAAGCACAGGTACAGTAAAGAAACAGCAGGCAAGGAAAGTACAAGAGGCTGGCTTCACCCACATTCTGTTTCTAAAGCCTGAATCTTCCCCTCAAATAGCAAAAAAGCCTTGCCAGGCATGAAGGAGATAGGCATCTTCATTTATAAACTCTTTACCCCGGCCCCAGCTTGAGTTCTCTGGGGTTTCATAATGAAAAGGCAAATGATAGGCAGCTGGCCCTTTTAATATGTCTGTTAAGTGATCAAGTGATCTGTTGGACTGGGGGGACAAAAAGCCTCTAAGGGAGCCCATTCAGGATCACACAACCTGCTTAGCTCCTACCAGGAGCACACAAATAAGGGGGCTAGCTAAAATTCACATAAAAATGACTAACCCAAACTTCCCTCCTTAAAGAAGATCACCTTGCTGAGTGAGCTACGTGGGGGCTGCCCACCCTGCCACCTAATCCCCAGAGTTTAGACAAGCCCTGTTAATGATACACTATCTGACAATCGGACTCTATAAACTCATAGAGGCGAGAGAAAGGGATGGGCAGCACGCATGGCGCTCTGCAAAACGTAATGGCTAGCGACAAAGCAGCATTTGCACACATCCCATCAACAAGGGCTTTTGTCCCCAGGACACACAGCACAGAGATGCAGCCTCAGCAGTGGCTATGTGGTAATTAAAGGGCAGGAAACCTGGAGGAAAGGATGCGGGAGCAATGATTTATTGCTCCTCTGCTGGACTACAGATAGTCTTGATCTCTGGGATTCAGAGTCCAGGATGACAAAGTGATAAATATTAGAGGAGGAAGAGAGCAATTCTGGCACAGGCAACCTGTGTCCCAACTGCCACAGACATTAGCGGAGCCAGAGTATTGAAAGGGAGAGTCCAGTACCGCAATACTCTGAGAGTCAGTGCCAGAGCGGCTTGTATTCTGCCCCTGAAAATGCAGGTCAGATATTCTGCTCCTCCAAGAACCAAGGTCTTCTCACTTGGAAGTAAGAATTCTCTACAGGGGCCAGGTGCGGTGGCTCACGCCTGTAATCCTAGCACTTTGGGAGGCCGAGGCAGGCAGATTGCCTGAGTTCAGGAGTTCGAGAACAGCCTGGGCAACACGGTGAAACCCTGTCTCTACTAAAATACGAAAAATTAGCTGGGCGTGGCAGTGTGCACCTGTAGTCCCAGCTACTCGAGAGGCTGAGGCAGAAGAATTGCTTGAACCCGGGAGGCGGAGGTTGCAGTGAGCCGAGATCACACCACTGCACTCCACCCTGGGCGACAGAGCAAGACTCCTTCTCCAAAAAAAAAAAAAAGAATTATCTACAGGGAATTTAACAGGCAACTAAAATGAAGCCTCTGACATCATAGATGGTAATTCTTCAAGAGAGAATGTCCCAAATATCCCATGAAATAGTGCTTTTCTCCATCATCATCTCCCTGACTTTGCACTCACTATATCAACTGTTCAGTGTATAACACACCACTACACACAGATTCTAGCCTCTGACCTGATATGATGGGAGTTTTAAGTCTGTGAGGCTTTGACATAGCTGATTATAGATTTTTAGAGCTAGAAAATACCTTAGGTCATTTAATCCAATTTCCTCATTTTTAGATAAGAAAACTCCATGCCCCATTCCACCCTCACCCCAAACTAGCTGGTGACTAAGCTGGGACTAGAACCTGGTCACCTGTTTAGTGTTCTTTCTACCATGACATTAAGAAGATAAACAAGCCGGGTACGGTGGCTCATGCCTGCAATCCCAGCACTTTGGGAGGCTGAGGCAGGCGGATCATGAGGTCAGGAGTTCGAGACCAGCCTGGCCAAGATGGTGAAACGCCGTCTCTACTAAAAAATACACAAATTAGCCAGGCACGGTGGCGGGCACCTGTAATCCCAGCTACTCGTGAGGTTGAGGCAGAAGAATCGCTTGAACCCAGAAGGCGGAGTTTGCAGTGAGCCGAGATCACACCACAGCACTCTAGCCTGGGCGACAGAGCAAAACTCCATCTCAAAAAAAAAGAGAAGATTAAACAAAGGTGCGAGATCAAGTTGAATGTTAAAGTGGGGAGTGGGGTTACAGCTTACTATAAATGGTGTGCTTAGACCTGCTGACTATACTGTTATCAGCACTTCTCTAGACTCTGGTTTATAACTTTCTCCACCTGTCAGCTGCTCTATGTCATTTTCACGTATTTGGTCCCCGTTTTCCCTTGGTCCTCAGCTACCTGTTAAAGTACAAGTATTTAATACCTCATTATTGCCTTCCTGTCACTCACTGGCAACACAAAAAGACTCCCAGAAGCTTCGCTCAGCACGAGCCACCTCAGCAGGCCTCTCTGCCAGCTCCTTGGCCTGCTCTCTGCTGTCTTATCTACATCTCAGCTCTCACCTCCACCTCTCTATCCCTTGTGGCTTTCTCTCTTTTTTTTTTTTAAGCACATAACTATCAACTAAAACTGTTCCTAATTCCCTCAGTCAGAGTTGCCTTCTTCAAAATTAGGTACTGCCAATGGAAGATGATTGGATATGGACATTAAAGGGAGCCAAGATCCCCTTTCTTTAGGCAAAATCAGAACCAAAACAAAAAAAAATGGGTATAAACAATTAATAACCAGGTTTATTATAAACTATTATAGACTGAGCTTTGCACAGGGTTTATGCCAAAAAAGACAGGTTTAGGCCAAAGAAGAAAATGCCCTGTGTCAGGGGCAGTTTCAAGGACAGCAGAGAACTGGCACTCAGGATCTCAGTGCCAACACAGAGCTCACGCTAACAGGCTCCTGACTCACCCCCTCTACATACACACACACCTTTAGAAAACTGCCCTTGATCCACTTGTCCACTTGATGCCATCTGGGCACATGACCAGCCAAATTGTTCCAAGGACACTCACAGAAGTAGCAGTACATACAGGGAAGAATTAAGATAACTAAAACATAAGGGGATGACTGCATAAACATAGTACTGTTAATCAGTCATACATCTGTAAGACTTTGCAATCAAGTACAGTAAATGTTGTAGTCATTATGAAGATATGAGGGACAGGATGTACCATTTAATTTAATCCTTTGCCTTATCATGTTTCTCATTGTTAAATAATAGTTTCTAAAACGAAGTGGGGGAAAAGGGCTAACACAGGATTCTTCACCAAAGGCCTGACTCCTGGTCTGAGAGATTTCCAATGAAGCATGACCTTATGGTATAGAAACTTAACACTGTGTAAACAGCTTTGCTCATTAGGTGAGCAATGGCTGCTCACTCCCTCAAAACAGAATGGCATAGCTTGTTGCAGAGAATATCCTTTTGGGTAAGGGCAAGCTTGGTAGTTGAGACTTTCCAAACCTTAAGAGATAATGCCCATGGGCCCATACTCCACATCCCTGGGAATGGGCTGTCCCAAAATACCAACGCGAAGACATATATCACAGAGGAATGCATCATTTCCTCCAGAAGAGTGACAACAACTACAAGTTAATAACTGTGTCCAGAAGCTCACACAGAGCATCTCAAACTTTCCTTTTTTTTTTTTTTTTTTTTACCCTCTTATCTGATACCTTAAAAAAAGACACTTAACTACAGAAATCACCTTCCTAAAACTGCATTCACCTCTTTTCAAAGTGAGAAACACCATGGTCATAAATGGCAGGAAAGGTAACACTTAGTAGGTGCTTGCTAGGTGCTAGATATTATGTAAAGCACTTAAAGTATATTCTTCTCACTGAATCCTCTTAACTATCTGATGAAGTAGGTATTATTGTTCCCATTTTACAGATGAGCAAATCAAAATTCAGAAAGGTTAAATAAATTACCCAAAGCCAATATGCTGGTTAGAGCTAAACTGCATTAAGGACAAATCATGCTGGGGAGAAGAAGGTCTCTGAACTCCCACTGCTGAGGTCTATGAAACTGTATTGGATCCACCCAAACTTCAATTTAAAAAATATTTGTTGGGGATACAGGAGCTATCTAGGGCCAATATCTATATTTGCCACCAAAAACCATACTTTGATCACAATTCCACTGATTAGCCCCTCACATAACAAAGTGACCAAAAGAAAAATCCTATAAGCTCAGAGTACATCTCCTTTTTTTTTTTTTTTTTTTGAGACAGAGCTCAACTCTGTCACCCAGACTGAAGTGCAGTGGCGTGATCCTGCCCTACTGCAACCTCCACCTCCCGGGTTCAAGAGATTCTCCTGGCGTAGCCTCCCAAATAGCTGGCATTACAGGAACCCATCACCATGCCTGGCTAATTTTGCATTTTTTTTTTTTTTTTTGAAACAGAGTCTCACTCTGTTGCCCAGGCTGGAGTGCAGTGGCACGATCATGGCTCACTGCAACCTCCACTTCCCGGGTTCAAGCCATTCTCCTGCCTCAGCCTCCCGAGTAGCTGGGACTTACAGGCACCTGCCACCACACCTGGCTAATTTTTTGTATTTTTTATTTCACTGCGTTAGCCAGGATGGCCTCCATCTCCTGACCTCGTGATCCGGCTGCCTCGGACTCGGCCTGCCAAAGTGCTGGGATTACAGATGTGAACCACCGTGCCCGGCCATTTTTGTATTTTTAGTAGAGATGGGGTTTCACCATGTTGGCCAGGCTGGTCTCGAACTCTTGACCTCAGGTGATCCACCCGCCTCAGCCCTACAAAGTGCTGACATTACAGGCGTGAGCCACTGTGCCTGGCCAATTTACTTATTTATTTTTATTTTTTATTTATTTATTTTTGTTTTTGAGATGGGGTTTTGCTCTTGTTGCCCAGGGTGGAGTGCAATGGCATGATCTCGGCTCTCAGCAACCTCTGCCTCCTGGGTTCAAGCGATTCTCCTGCCTCAGCCTCCCGAGTAGCTGGGATTACAGGCATGGGCCACTGCACCTGGCTGTCTCCTGGTAGTAGTTTTAAAAGGTCAACTTAAAATAAGGTGGTAGTAGGCTATTGACCTACTTATTTTATGCCATTCCCCTTTCGTTAAAGTAGGGCTTCTCTTTTTCTTTTCTTTTTTTTTTTTTTTTGAGATGGAGTCTCACTCTGTCGCCCAGGCTGGAGCGCAGTGGCGTGATCTTGGCTCACTGCAAGCTCCGCCTCCCGGGTTCACGCCATTCTCCTGCCTCAGCCTCCCAAGTAGCTGGGACTACAGGCGCCCGCCACCACGCCCGGCTAATTTTTTGTATTTTTAGTAAAGATGGGGTTTCACCGTGTTAGCCAGGATGGTCTCGATCTCCTGACCTCGTGATCCGCCCACTTCGGCCTCTCAAAGTGCTGGGATTACAGGCGTGAGCCACCGTGCCCAGCAATTTTTGCATTTTTAATAAAGACAGGGTTTCGCCACATTGGCCAGACTGGTCTCAAACTCCTGACCTCAAGTGATCTGCCCGCCTTGGCCTCCCAAAGTGCTAGGATTACAGGCATGAGCCATCCCGCCTGGCCAGCTCAGAGTACATGTCTCTAAATGTCTCAGGACTTCACTCCACTGGCCTAAGATAATTAAACCCACACAATCTCAAAAAAACAAGAGATTGCAGGAACTCAAGTATTTGTACACCCATGTTTACAGCAGCATCATTCACAACAGCCAAAAGGTGGAAGCAACCCAAATGTCCATCGACAGATGAATGAATAAACAAAATATGGTATATACATATGGCAGAATATTACTCAGCCTTAAAAAGGAAGAAAATTCTGACAACATAGATGAACCTTGAAGATATTATTCTAAGTGAAATAAACCAGTTACAAAAGGACAAATGCTGTTTAATTCCACTTAAATGAAATACCCAGAGGAATCAAATTCAGAATTAGTGGTTACCAGGGTCTGGCATGAGGGGGAATTAAGAATTATTGCTGGCCGGACATGGTGGCTCACACCTGTAATCCCAGCACTTTGGAGGCTAAGGAAGGTGGATTACCTGAGGTCAGGAGTTCAAGACCAGCCTGCAACATGGTGAAACCCCCGTCTTTACCAAAAAAAAAAAAAATTAGCCTGGCTTGGTGGTGCACACCTATATAGTCCCAGCTACCCGGGAGGCTGAGGCAGGAGAATCACTTGAACCCAGAGGCGGAAGTTGCAGTGAAACAAGATCGCACCACTGCACTCCCACCTGGGAGACAGAGTGAGACTCCATCTCAAAAAAAGAAAAAAAAAAAAAGTTACTGTTTAATGAGTACTGAGTTTCAGTTTGGGAAGATAAAAAAAAAGTACTGGAAATGGAACATAGTGATGGCTGCACAATGTGAATACACTTAATGCCACTGAACTGTATGGTTAAACATAGTTACAATGATAAATTTTATGTTTATTTTACCCCAATTAAAAAGAAAAACAAAAGGTCAATGTTTTTCTTCCCACAGACACTCTCAATGGCCTCACAAACACTCCAGTCTCTCTGTAACCTCTGCATAACTGACTGGCTGACATTCACATCAAAGTACACCATACTGAGTACAGGGACAAACATACAAAGATGCTTCCTCACTGATAGGTAAAAGGAAAGGAGCCAAATATACTGAATCAACAGACAGCCCACGAACTTGAGCAGGAATGCAAATTCAAAACGAACCCCAGGCAGCCTTGAAGGCAACACTGCGGCAATCTTCAAAATAATCACCAAAGTTCACCATCCAAACTAACAATGCACTAAGTACCAACACTATCCTACAAAATCCTCAGGGACTCTGGGTTTGACTCCTAATCCTTGCTGTTTCATCTGTTATACTTAATGAGGCTCCAAGTACTCTTACTCTGCACCAAGTGAAGAACTGAGAAATTACTGCAGTAAAATATTTGAGGTATTATATTACACATTAAATACGTTTAAGTTGTAGGGAAGTGAGTGCTCAATACACACTCATTTCTTCATTGGCAAGTCTTTCATACTAGGCTCCTTGAAAACTTAGTTTCTGGGCTCTTTTTCAGGAACTCCAAATTGGCTACAACTGCTGTCTCTTTTGACTCTGTACTAGAGGCAACTATCAGTCTCACACTCAGCTTCAGCCCATGTTCCCTTCCTTGGGGAGTCCTGTGCATCATATTTGGTGAAAGAGTATGACAACAGTGTGTAGAGTTCTGACTTTTCTGCATGCAGATGCAGGTGGAACATAGAAGAGTGTACAGGTTCTGGGAAGCTGAGCCAGGACCAGGCACTCTGATGGTTCTCAGAGTGAATCCTAGAGGCAGAGGCAGAGGCAGACAATCTTTTTTCTTTTTCTTTTTTTTTTTTTTTTTTTAAGACAGAGTCTCACTCTGTCACCCAGGCTGGAGTGCAGTGGCGCAATCCTGGCTCACTGCAACCTCCACCTCCCGGGTTCAAGCGATTCTTGCGCCTTAGCTTCCCGAGTAGCTGGGATTACAGGCATGCACCACCACACCTGGCTAATTTTTGGTTTGGGTTTGTTTTTGTTTTTGTTTTTGTTTTTGAGACAGGCTGGAGTGCAATGGTGTGATCTTAGCTCACTGCAACCTCTGCCTCCCAGGTTCAAGCAATTCTTCTGCCTCAGCCTCCCAAGTAGCTGGGATTACAGGAGCCTGCCACCACGCCTGGCTAATTTTTGTATTTTTAGTAGAGACAGGGCTCCACCAGGCTGGTCTCGAACTCCTGACCTCAGGTGATCTGCCAGCCTTGGCCTCCCAAAGTGCTGGGATTACAGGTGTGAGCCCCTGCGCCCAGCCCACCCTAATTTTCAAATAGGAAGGGTTGAATACAATCCATCTGAGAATCCTGCCATCTTACACAGCGCCCCGAACACACACCCCACAAGGAACCTTTTTTGCAGAGCTGTTCCTAGCATTAATACACAATGAGGACTTTCCCAGAATTTTTTCTATCCTGCTTTGAATTCAGGAGGAGGGAAAAAAGGTAGCAGCAAATTGTGTTGCCATGTAGCAGTAGAATGAATAATGGATATGAGAACTTCTCCAGGACTAAAACCTGTCCCCCACATTAAGGTAAACCAGGTGCAGAGAGGAACAAGCCAACCATAAGAAGACACAATTAAATGGTAGCTCAGGCGCCTGCCTCAAAAAAAGGAGAGGGGAGGCTTAATTACAAAACCGAGTGAATGACATTTAAATAAGATTAAAAACAGGAAGGAGACAGCCTCAAGGAGAGCACAAATAAATGTCTCCAAAGAATCAGGTCATAGAAAGCTGTCTATTTGAGCAGCTTTTACATGCTATGAAGACAAACAGCAAAGACAACACTCACCCAGACTCGATTTTGTGACCTGGCATGGAGCTAGGATTAGGCACCACAGAACCCAAATCAAAACCTGGTCATTAGGAGAGATGGATAATTTCACAGTGACTGATAAAAGAATAATATTACCATCTCAGTTGCTTAGGAGAGAAGTCAAGAAACTCAAAGGACACGATGAAAATAGCACTAGTGTCACAAGCTCATGCCACCAAAACCCTGGAGGCACTATAAACTCTAGCCAATTCCAGCATCTCTGGACAAAATCACCAATTACCCAGGGACATTGCCAGCAATCAGCAGGCTGTCAATCAGCAGAGTAGTGCAGGAGAGAATCTGAAGCCAACATCTGGCAGTAGAATAATTTAAAAATACTCAGCCAGACGCGGTGGCTCAAGCCTGTAATCCCAACACTTTGGGAGGCCAAGGTAGGTGGATCACAAGGTCAGGAGTTCAAGACCAGCCTGGCCAACATGGTAAAAGCCCGTCTCTACTAAAAATACAAAAATTAGCCAGGCATGGTGGTGTGCGCCTGTATTCCCAGCTACTCGGGAGGCTGAGGCAGGAGAATTGCTTGAACCCAGGAGGCAGAGGTTGCAGTGAGCTGAGATCGCGCCACGGCACTCCAGCCTGGGCTACAGTGCAAGACTCCGTCATGGGGGGACCGGGGTGGGGGGAACAACTCTAGGTGGCTTTTCAGAATACAGGCATCTGTCTGGCTGCAAGCCTAAGCACTTCACTGACACAGAGGCCAAAGAAATAAACAAGAAAATGAAATGGCTCTGGCTGTATGCTATCAGCCTCTCCAGGTGAACAGAGCACACAAGTCAGTATGTCAACAGCCTGCACTGACTAAAGGTTCCACATTCCTCTAAATGAGTCAGAAATAGAACAAATCCTTTCTTTAAACGGAAATCTGCTTCCATCCTTACCATTTTCCTTGCAGTCAATGTGTATCTGCTAAAAAAATAGTAATAATAAGGTTCTCAACCATCTTCCATTCCCCATTTTCTTGCAGACAATGCAAACCTCACAATTAGCACCCACCCTCTTCTTTTTCATGAAAATGAGTTTCCACATGAAAGTTCCCAGATCCTAGACTTTGGGAAATGTAGGGTCCCTGTGCAGCTGCCTCTAACCAAGCATGCTCAGGAGCCACTGCCTTCTTCTAGGGCCCTATACCACCTGCTCCTTTCCCCCCAACGTTTCCCAAATGAGTGACAGCCAAAATCACCCTTTAAGAAATCTAAAAGTCAATGAGACCATGTCTCAGTGGAGCCATGTGACACAGAACCAATAACTTTACTTTTTGCCAAAATGAGGTAGGACCAATAACAGACTTGTCTTGCTCCCTCGAGATCCAGAGAAGGATGATACCTTATGAAACCACATGATATGTCCCTTTGAAACTAATATAGGCAGAGTAACCAAAAGCACAGCTAATCCTTCCCCGGTCCCTTTTACTTGACAAAATGCTCATGGGCCTATGAGAGTTGACATTTTTCTGGATAGGAAGTGACTGCATGCACAGAGAAAAGAACAAAGTGATTTCTTGCTCTTTTGGGGGCTTTTACGTGGGAATCTTTTTCTCCCTGTAACAGGCTAAACCTGTTAGAGATTCTTATCTTTTGCTTTTGCCAAGTTTCTGAGGGGATGAGAGAAAGATTCAAAATAGTGTAAATTTTGGATTCAGCCAAATGTAGTGATTTGAAAGGGAAAAAAGCTTCCTGGCATTCCTTTTTAGTCCTTGGGCTTTCTATACTGCTGTAGAGAATATTTCATAACTACATTATAGAACCAGAAAGATACCTTCTAATGCCCCTGAATTAGAACATTCTAATTTTGAAAGGAATTGATCACCCATAGAGGAAAAAAGGCTCTCTATTTTTGCATATGGAAGCTAGAGCAGTCTTAATTAGGCACATCAGCCTAGAATATATCTTGTGACATATTTGCCTAAATCAGAGAAAATTTAGCGGAATGAGGAAGAGCAATTTTAAAAACAAGATAGAAATAGCAGCTGCCAAAATTCCCCTTCCCATCTACTCTAGTTTTTACTGCCATGTTCTTTCCCGCCTGGATACTCTCTTCAAAACTAAAAGAAGCAATGTTGTAGAGTTATATAAGATGTCATCATTGGAGGAAGCTGGGTGAAGGGTACATGAAACTCTACATACTATTTTTGCAACTTCCTGTAAGTCTATAATTACATCAAAATTAAAAGTTTAAAAAAGAAACTAAACTAAAACAAGCACACAATGAAAAGTTCAAAGGATAGTTTCTCAAAATCAAGAGGGGCTGCTGAACTATCAAAGCTACATCTACACAAGAACTGCCAGATAAATCTATGGCTTGAGTCAGCCTTTCTCTTGAAAAATTTCAGTCCTGTATGGCAACACTTAAAAGTAAAACAAGCTTCCAACGAAAGGCTCTCAATTGCCAGTCTTGAGATGTACCTAACCTAGAAGGCATAGGCCTCTGCCAGTAATGGGAGAGCCAGCTGGATCCAGAACGCTGTGATACTCCCTGGGTTTTCCATTTTTCCCAGTAGATATCTAAAAGGTCAGGCCATGTACAATTTCTTTTTCACAAAGCTGTGAATGCTTTGGATGTTACTTAGCACAGTGAAGCTGAACAGATTGTTCTGGGGGCTTAGGGGGCCTTTCTTCCTGCAGGGAGTCAAATGTTGCTTAGTGATCTGTGTCTGAGCATAGGAGTCAGGAACTCTTAAGTTCTAATCATGACTGTTTAGTGTCTGGTTCCATGATCCTTAGCAAGTCACTTAACCCTTCTATATCTCTACTCCCTTCCCCAACAAATGGGGATAAAAATAATGCCTTATCACTGGGATGTGGCAGAGTGAAAGGGTAACAACTGTGATCCATAGATAAATGTCGAATATAAAATGTCAGTATAAATCTGCCTTTAAATCAACCCATGTTTTCAGACAAAGGAAAGTCATACTATTTAAATGCAGCCTGCCCCTCCAATGCCCCTTCTTCGTGCAGTGGAAGTAAAATAAGCTGACTCCATGAAGCTCTGTTCAAGTATTTCTCTCTCCAACAACTACACGCTTCTCTCTGCACATCCTGCTCAATCTTTGCTTAATGGCTTAGAAACCATCAAAGTTTCCATTTTTACTTGGTTAAAAGCAATCCATGCATCTGTGGGTAAGGAAGAATGAGAAAAACAAAAGAAATTACTAACTACTCTCTTTCATATCAACAAATCAAATAAACTAAGGTGGATGGCTGGCCCTATCAAAGGTGATGATGTCAGCTCAACAGAAACATTAACGACATCCTACTGGGTTCTATTATTATTATTATTATTCGGCTCAAATACAACATTGTGCTGCTTTTGGAGAATGTTGATCCATCATTAATGAAAATCCTACATATCCATTCATCCATTTATTTGTTCATCCAAATGTTACCTGAGTTCCTATTAAAAAGCTAAGTAGGCCGGGTGCTGTGGCACATGCCTATAATCCCAACAATTTGGGAGGCCAAAGCAGGCAGATCACCTGAGTCCAGGACTTCAAGACCAGCCTGGGCAACATGATGAAACCCTATCTCTAAAAAAAAAAAAAAAAATACAAAAATAAGCCAGGCATGGTGGTACACATCTATAGTCCCAGCTACTTGAGCGGCTGAGGTGGGAGGATCCACTGGGCCCAGGAGGTCGAGACTGCAATGAGCCATGATTGTGCCACTGCACTCCAGTCTGGGCAAGACCCTGTCTCAAAAAATAAATAAATAGCCAAGCAGTCTGCTGGAGATGTAACAATGATTACAAAACAGGCTCTGCCCTCCAGGAACTTTTTTGAGAGGAAATATAGATATTTAAACAAATCATTGTAAAAACATATGAAATTAGCTGGGGCATGGTGGCTTACACCTATGGTCCCAGCTGCTCAGGAGGCTGAGTTGGGAGGATCACTTGAGCCCAGGAGACAGAGGTTGCAGTGAACTGAGATTGTGGCACTGCACTCCAGCCTGGGCAACAGAGTGAGACTCTGTCTCCAAAAAAAACAAAAAAAGCAAACATAGCAAAACAATGTGATACACTAAAATAGGGGCCCAATATGCTATAGAAAACACTCCGAAAATAAGACATAGTGAACAAAATGGTCTATAGCCTCAAGAAGTGCAAAGGAGATTGCTAACCTAAAGTTCCCAGTAGGAGCGCAGTGTGACTAGTAAATAAGGAAAAAATATTGGCCGGGCACAGTGGCTCACACCTGTAATCCCAGCACTTTGGGAGACAGAGGAGGGCAGATCACCTGAGGTCAGAAGTTTGAGGCCAGCTTGGCCAACATGGTAAAACTCCATCTTTACAAAAGTTAGCCAAGCATAATGGTGTATGCCTTTAAGTCCCAGCTACTTGGGGCGGGGGCTGAGGTGGGAGGATTGTTTGAACCCACAATCACACCACTGCTCTCCAGCCTAGGCAACAGAGTGAGACTCTTTCTCAAAAAGAAAAAAAATTACCTAGATACTAAGATGTTCTGTGAGAACAGGATTAATTGGGAGGTTGTGGAACTTAAAATTAAGACAGAGGTTTTTGACAGAAGATGATGGAGGGGCTTCAGAGGATCCAGAAACTCTGTGAAACTATATGCAAAATATGTATGTGCAAATGGACATTTTTTCTGGATACAAAGATGACTGTAGCTTTCATTCTATTCTCAAAAGTAAAGAACTATTTCAGTATGATCTTATCCCAAAACCCAGTGTTCTACCTCTATCAGTGGAGAGTTTTAAGATCTAATCTTTTACTCAGACTGGGAGATTTGGGTTGCCTAGACATCAGAGAAGAGCTTTCAAACTTTCTATAATGTGGTGAAAAACAGTGATTGCTGAAAACAGAGCAATGCAGAGCAACAGGACTTTTTCCTTTCCATATTCTAGTTAAAATTAGCCTAAATATATTTTCCTATATACTCAGATATCATGGTGACACGCATCATAGAAACAGACAGTGGCAGCAGGGAATAGGTCAGGGCTCATATCTGTAAAACCAACTAGGAAAAGCTTATCAGGCAAGATTGAACCCCCAACTAATACAGCTGGCTCCTCCTTGTCCATAAGATCACACCTGTAAATTCGTTATAGGAATCTGGGGACCTCTGGCTACCTCCCCAATAATAACAAAGAGCTAATATAGTCAAACAGCATAGAAATAAAAATCAGCAATGAAGTACAGTGATACTAAACACCCACATTCTAAACTACGTCTGGACCCTAGACGATTGCTTCCTAGATAACCAAGGGCTTTTGTGTGTCCAGTCTAATAACACATGCCTTACCAGTCTTATAAATAACATTTCATTACAGTTTGCAGCACATGTATGGCAAAGGATATATACACATAAGCATATTTGCCACGATGAGTTTCACACAGCTCCCTCAAATCCCTAAGTCTAGAAGGCAAAGAAAGAGTGAAAACATGGGCAATCCAACATATGAGGGGTAGTGCCTGCTAAGAGGTAGGTGGATAGACACACTTGTATTCACAGAATGCAATATTATACACTATTACGGGCTCTGACTGCATGGGATGCAACATTGTTTTGCAGCTTTCCTTAATGCCTGCTGCTCTGCATCTCACTGTATGCTCCACATATGAATACACGGAGCCAGCATACCAGGAGGGCTCACCCAGCCTATACAGGAAAAGGAGCTAACGTCACTTAGCAGAGAACTCCAGTACAAATGTCTAGATGCCTTCGTGACAAGCAATGGTCCATGCCTAAGGACACTCATATGTACTTCCCCTCAACTCATCAAGGGCCTTAGACTGTCATGCAATCAGTCCTGAGAATAGGACATAATTATAAATAGAGCTGAAAGTTCTGAAAGACACAATGTCAACTGACCAACACAGAATAAAGAATGGCCTTCTTCTTCACCATTTCCTAGTGAGAAGAGCAAAATGCTGAGTCAGAAAAGATAAATATAAAAGACATTTTTAAATCTCTTTAAAAGATAATCGCAGCCAGGCATGGTTACTCACACCTGTAATCCCAGCACTTTGGGAGGCTGAAGTGGGCGGATCACAAGGTCAGGAGTTCGAGACCATCCTGCCTAACACGGTGAAACCCCATCTCTACTAAAAATCCAAAAAAAATCAGCCAAGCGTGGTGGTGGGTGCCTGTAGTCCCAGCTACACGGGAGGCTGAGGCAGGAGAATGGTGTGAACCCGGGAGGCGGAGCTTGCAGTGAGCCGAGATCATGCCACTGCTCCAGCCTGGACGACAGAGCGAGACTCAGTCTCAAAAAAAAAAAAAAAAGAAAAGAAAAAAGATAATCACTTGTTTAAGCAAAAATGAGGACAACGTATTCTGGAGTTTATGACATACATAAAAAGTAAAATGCATGACTATAATAACACAAAGAACACTTCATACCAATAAAAGTGTCGATTCATCAAGAGAACAGAGGATACAAAATGGGGATAGGAGGAGAATAACAGGAAGCCCTGAGTCTCAGGAGACAGACCAGAATGAAGAGTAGAAGGCAATGTGGACAAGACAATGGAACAGGATAATGAGGAAGAGGACAACAGATCATGAGAATGAGAGAAAAGCCACAGAGATCACAGAGGCCACAGACAGAATAGCTAGGACAAAAAGGAAAGAAAATAGAATGAAAGAGAAAGTAAAACCAGAAGGGAATCAGAAGAGGCAGGCAGAAACAACTACTACTACCAACTTGTTTAGTACTACAATGTGTAATTTCATTCAAGTTATAGACATAAACCATTTGTACTTATTATAAATCCAACAACTGTACCAACATCTGAAGGTCTGCATCATTATTGTGTTTTCTCTTTAATCCTATGCTTTTAGAGCCTAATAATCATACAACTATCCATAGGCAACAATAATAGTCCTTTATATTAAAAGGAGGTGTTGCTACCTAAGAAATTCTACTGTTGGTCATTTCCATCTCTTTTGATCTCTCTTTAACTCTCCTGCCATTCTTTCAATCTCAAACTCTCACACAATCATACTCTCCTCTCCTAAAATATCAAAATGCCACTATTGCCACTTAGTGTTATTCTCCTACTCCCCCTTTACCACCATCAGCGGTAACTGCAAAAACTTGCTAATCCATTAATTAAAGATCTCTACTTCCTATTATGGAGGACTAAATTTAGAAAGCCAAATTGGGTTGGGAGGAAATCATGTGTCACAACAAGTGAGATGAATTCCATGGAAGGGGGCTGGGTTACTGGCCTGTTTCTTATAAAGCCTCTGACACTAACACACCCTATTCTGCTGAAAATACAGAGCAGCTCTCCCATGGGTGGGCAACCTTTCATCACTGGAATCATCTGGAGAAGATTTTATTGTACCATCAGGTCTCAAAAGCCACAGGACCTAGCAGCAAGCAACTGCCAAGACAAGGGAACATGTCTCCTCTGCTTTCCTGAAACCTCCAATTTAGTCACACAAAAGAAAGGGGTGGCAAGCCAGCATTAATTGTACCCTTAGAGAAGAGCCACTTCCCCCCTGCAGGGGTAGCAGTGACTTTACTGGGCTACCAAATGGTTACAAAGACAAAAGTAAACACTGTAATTTGCTGTTTTGTCTCTGGCACAGGGGGAGTGGTACAAGTGACACTGTCTGTAAACAGTAATAATGCCAGATGTAACACAAAGAACAGGATTCCCGCATCTCCCCACCCCGTCCCCATCCCTCCATCTCTCCCTATGACATTCCTGAGGAAACATACAGAAGCCTCCCTATAGTCCATATGTGGCTACCAAATGAAACCGAGTGAGAACCCAAGTTTGTACAGACTCCTCCTACCTCACTCTTACTCAAAGGAAGATTTACTGGAACACAAGAAATACTCAATTGTTTTTACCAGTTGACAAAAAATATAGGAAGGGGAAGGAACAAGGGACAAAGTAAAGAATAGACATGTGACACACCCAGGTCTGGATTCAAAAAAAGCTAAAATGTAAAAAAAAAAAAGACAAAAAGAGTAACTGAAAATAAAGGCATCCTAAACAAACCAAAAGGTTAAAAAACAAAAAATCCATCTTGAGCCCAGGCCTAGGGGCTCATAAAAGGTATAGAAAAAGGAGATGAATTCAACAGAGAAAGTTACCTGACCAGAGCTCCCGCCAGGTGTAATGCAGGCGTACCCGACATTTCTTCTGGTAGCAGAGCAGTTTGTGTACTACCTGGATGCAGCGTCTGTAACAGGGAAAGCAAAAAATGAGGGTAAGCCTGAGAATATAGTGCAACTCACCACAGATCCCTTCTTAGTGAGCCGGCTTTGCTAAGGCCACTAAAGACCCTGGATATGAATATGTATACATGCAAAAAAATACATAAAACTTCTGGCCGGGCACGGTGGCTCACACCTGTAACCCCAGCAATTTAGGAGGCCAAGGCAGGTAGATCATTTGAGGCTAGGAGTTCAAGACCAGCCTGGCCAACATGGCAACATGGCAAAACCCGTCTCTGCTAAAAGTACAAAAAAAAGCCTGGCGTGGTGGCACATGCCTGTAATCCTAGCACTTTGGGAGGCCGAGGCAGGCAGATCACAAGGTCAGGAGTTTGAGACCAGCTTGGCCAATATGGTGAAACCCCATCTCTACTAAAAATACAAAAATTAGCTGGGTGTGGTGGCGTGCACCTGTAGTCCCAGCTACTCGTTTGAGGCAGAAGAATCACTTGAACCCAGGAGGTGGAGGTTGCAGTGAGCCGAGATCGCGCCACTGCACTCCAGCCTGGGCAACAGAGCAAGAATACATCTTAAAAAAAAAAAAAAAAAAAATAGGCTGGGCACGGTGGCTTACACCTATAATCTCAGCACTTTAGGAGGCCGAGGTGGGCGGATCACAAGGTCAGGAGATCAAGACCATCCTGGCTAACAAGGTGAAACCCCGTCTCTACTAAAAATATACAAAAAATTAGCCCAGGGTGGTGGCGGGTGCCTGTAGTCCCAGCTATTCGGGTAGGGCGGAGGGGTGGCTGAGGCAGGAGAATGGCATGAACCCGGGAGGCAGAGCTTGCTGTGAGCCGAGATCGCGCCACTGCGCTCCAGCCTGGGTGAGAGAGTGAGACTCCGTCTCAAAAAAAAAAAAAAAAAAAGCCAGGTGTGGCGGCATATGCCTGTAGTCCCAGCTACTCAGGAGGCTGAGGCAGGAGAATCGCTTGAACCTGGGAAGCAAAGGTTGCAGTGAACCAAGATCGTGCCAGTGTACTCCAACCTGGGCGACAGGGCAAGACTGTCTCCAAAAAAAAAAAGAACTTCTGCCTTCTTCTAGTAGATTAATCAATCTCTCACTCTCTCTTTTTCTCTCTCTCACACACACACACACACGCAATCACACAATCACATACTGCTTGTGCTACCCATTCCCCTTATCAATGGGAAAAGGGTGCTATAACTACTTAGAAGTCAATAATCAATTAGGCGCCATTGACATCTTTCCCTTGAGTACCTTTCCAGGGAAAAAGGATAAACCAGTGGATCACAATTAAATTATTCCACTCAAAGTGGTATAGTGACATGGAATGCAAAAACACAAAATTAAAGACCTTAACTCTCTATATCTATCTGAATGTGGTTTTTATTTAAATTAAATTTTTAATTAAATATATAATTATGATACCAGTCTTACTTATAAATAAAATCTATTAAAAAATTAGCTGGGCATGGTGGCACATGCCTATAGTCCCAGCCACCCTGTAGGCATGTGCCACCATACCCAGCTAATTTTTTTTGTACTTTTAGTACAGATAGGTTTCACCTTGTTGGCCAGGTTGGTCTAGAACTCCTGGCCTCAAGTGATCTACCTGCCTCGGCCTCCCTAAGTTCTGGGATTACAGGCACGAGCCACCGTGCTCAGCCAGAAGTTGTTTCTTTTTCTTTCTTTTCTTTTCTTTTTTTTTTGCTGCAAACTGTAAAATTTAAATTCTATTTACATTAAAAGTTAAACTTAAAAATGCAGTTTGTCAGTTGTGCTAACCACCTTTCAAGTACTCAGTAGCTACATGTGGCTAATGGCTACTATAGTGAACACAAAAAAATATAGAACTTTTCTATTATCACAAAAGTTTCTACTGGACAGCATTCTGCTAGATCACTGGAATATTCAGGGTTATTCACATCTCAATGACATATATGTTTCTGAGAGTATTTCCAAATAAGCAGTTAGTAGCTTGAGGTTAAGATAAATGATATTTTTAAAAATTATAAACCTACCAAAAACATTTTTTTCATCTCTGACTGAGAAAGGATTTTGAAAGGTTAAAAAGCCAGATGAAATTATAAAGGTAAATACTGATGAAATTTACTTCCTAAAAATACAAATATTTTGTTTAATAAAAAAAATTTCAATGATTAAAATTAAATGGCAAACATGGGAAATTACATTTGCAATAAATGATATAATAGAGTTACTATGTTTAATATATAGAAGTTTATATACATAGATGATAAAAACAGTGTCCTTTGCTATAGTCTGAATGTTTGTCCTCTCTCAAACTCATGTTGAAACGTAATCGCAAATGTAATATTACTAAAAGGCAGGGCCTTTAAGAGGTGACTGAGTCATGAGGGCTCTGCCCTCAGGAGTAGATTAATCCACTCATGGGTTAATGGATTAATGGGTTATCATGAGAGTGGGTTAGTTATCATGAGAGTAAATCTGTTATATAAGCCAGTCTGGCTTTCTCTCCTGAGCCCCCTCACCATACAATATCTTGCACCACCTCGGGACTCTACAGTGTCCCCATCAGCAAGAAGATCCTCACCCAGATGTAGCCCCTAGAACTTGGACTTCCTAGTCTTCAGAACTGTGAGACTAAATAAATTTCTTTTCTCTATAAATTTTTCAGTCTTAGGTATTCAGTTATAGCAACAGCAAACAGACTAAGACAACCTCGAACAACAAAGACAGGCCAAGGAAACAGTCAACAAATTCCTCCATCTCCCAAAAAAGGGGAACAGGGAAAGCCAACATTTTTCTATAATGTTCAACTTCATTTTTAAAAGGCATATTAAAACATGATTCTACTTTTGCATATCAAATGAACATAGATTTCATGCTTACAAAGAAACAGCATTCATAAAAGAAAACTGGAAACAACTATGGAAAGAACATTTGATGCCAGGAGAAGAACAAGTAAATCATTACACACATGTTCCAGATTGACATCTGTCCCCCAAAATTCATATGGTGAATTATAAATACACATCAGTTCCTCTAGCTAGTGTCTCTGGCTCTCACTTCACAGAGGGAAGTTAATAGTAGAGAAATTAGAACCCTCGAAGAATACTGGTAAAAATAAAAATAGTACAACCACTTTGGAAAAGTTTGGAGTTTCTCAAAATGTTAGATACAGAGCTACCACATAACCCAGCAATTCCGCTACTAGGTGTATACAAAAGAAAAACACAAACAGTCTAGGTGCAGTGGCTCACATCTGTAATCCCAACACTTTGGGAGGCCAAGGCAGGAGGATCACTTGAAGCCAGAAATTTCAGACCAGCCTGGGAAACAAAGCAGAATCCCACGTCTACAAAAATTAAAAACTAAAAAAATTAGGCCAGGCACAGTAGCTCATGCCTTGTAATCCCAGCACTTTGGGAGGCCAAGGTGGGTGGATCATGAAGTCAGGAGTTCAAGACCAGCCTGCCCAACATGGTGAAACCTCGTCTCTACTAAAAATACAAAAAATTAGCGGGGCGTGGTGGCGGACGCCTGTAATCCCAGCTACTCAGGAGGCTGAGGCAGAGAATTGCTTGAACCCGGGAGATGGAAGTTGCAGTGAGCCAAGATCGCGCCATTGCACTCCAGCCTGGGCAACAAAGTGAGACTTCATCTCAAAAACTAAACTAAAATTAAATTAAATTAAATTAAAATAAAATAAGTAAATAAAATAAAAATAAATAAAAATTTTAAAATTAGCTGGGTGCAGTGGCATGCACCAATAGTCCCA
This sequence comes from Symphalangus syndactylus, assembly GCF_028878055.3. Lineage (NCBI taxonomy): Eukaryota > Metazoa > Chordata > Mammalia > Primates > Hylobatidae > Symphalangus > Symphalangus syndactylus. The sequence goes on along the minus strand of NC_072424.2, from coordinate 36,661,015 downwards.
GCTACTCAGAAGGTTGAAACAGGAGGATCGCTTGAGCTCTGGAGTTTGAAGCTATGATTGCACCACTGCACCCCAGCCCAGGTAACAGAGTAAGACTCTGTCTCTAAAAAAAATAAAAATAAAACAAAATATATGTCCACACAAAAACTGGTATACAAACAGTCATGGTGGCATTCATAATAGCCAAAAAGTCTAAACAACCCAAATGTCTATCAATTAGTGAATGAATAAACACAATGATGTGGTATTCTATACAATGAAATATTAACCATAAAGAGGAATGGCTACAACATGGATGAATATGGAAAATATTATGCTAAATTAAAGAAGTCAGTAGTAAAAATCCACATATTCTATTATTTCATTTATATAAAATGTCCAGAATAGGCAAATACATAGAGACAAAAAGTAGATTTTTTAATTTTTGTAGACCTGGGTTATCTAGGCCTGAGGGAGAGGACAGAGCAAGAAATACGGAGAGTAACTACTACTGGGTACAGGATTTCTTTATGCAAGAGTTGATTGAAAATGGTCTAAAATTAGTTCATGGTAATTGTTGCACAATTATGTAAATATATTTTAAAAACACTAAATTGTATAATTTAAAGCTGCTTAAAAAAAACTCTGTGGCCTATGTTTTCCAAATATTTGTCAAGATATGCAAGTTACAGCTTTCACAGCAATGTTCATTTCATATATTCTATAACTAGGTATGCTTGGATTCTTGATTAAGCCATTAAATGTCCACTTTAATAGCCTGTGTTAGGTGAATAAATTGATACTTTTCATTTGAGAGGATTAACTTTTATATTTCCTATTTTCAACTTTTTTTTTTTTTTTTTTTTTTTTTTTTTTTGAGATGGAGTCTGGCTCTGTCGCCCAGGCTGGAGTGCAGTGGCGCGATCTCGGCTCACTGCAAGCTCCGCCTCCCGGGTTCACGCCATTCTCCTGCCTCAGCCTCCCGAGTAGCTGGGACTACAGGCGCCCGCCACCGCGCCCAGCTAATTTTTTGTATTTTTAGTAGAGACGGGGTTTCACTGTGTTAGCCAGGATGGTCTCGATCTCCTGACCTCGTGATCCGCCCGCCTCGGCCTCCCAAAGTGCTGGGATTACAGGCGTGAGCCACTGCGCCCGGCCCCTATTTTCAACTTAAATTCACAAATTCAACATTCAATTAACTATGATCTCAGCCCTTAGAATCCCTCGTGTATAGAGGTTTCTAAATGGCCTAAAATGCAATGTCTTAACTAAATTCAGATTCTAAGTCTCACTTTGTCATATCCTCGCTACCCTAAAAGTACTTAAATTAGGACTTTTTTAGTTAAGGGAGGGTTTGGTCAGCCACAGGCCCCAGGGCTTGGACTGCACCCCTCTGGAACTCCACGCTCATCACACAAACCAAAAGGTTCAGAAGAAACTGTCAGACCTACCCTTTTCATTCATTCATTCAACAAATCTTGACTGTATACCAACTGAATGCTACTGCTTAAGTCTTATTATAACTAAATTATAAAGTTCCTAGAAAACTGAACCTAGGTAAACTGCCAGTTTCAGGTAAATGAAACTGGCTCCTCCTTTTGTCTTTTGGGGGTTTTGTTTTGTTTTTGTTTTTGAGATAGAGTCTCACTCTGTCACAGAGGCTGGAGTGCAGTGGCATGATCTCGGCTCAGTGCAACCTCTGCCTCCCGGGTTCAAGTGATTCTCATGCCTCAGCCTCCCAAGTAGCTGGGATTACAGATGTCTGCTACCATGCCTGGCTGATTTTTGTATTTTTAGTGGAGATGGGGTTTTACCATGTTGGCCAGGCTAGTCTCAAACTCCCAACCTCAGGTGATCCGCCCACCTCAGCCTCCCAAAGTGCTAGGATTACAGGCGTGAGCCACCGTGCCCAGCCTGAGACTCTTTTAAGTTCTATGGCTATAACCCGAGACAAAGAATATCCTAAGACCCCACTGACTTTAGCAGACACCACACTAATCTGTGGGATATCAATCTGACAGCTCATGGAATCAAGCTAAAATAGGGGTAGCTACTACTATAAAGACACATGCACATGTATGTTCATTGCAGCACTATTCACAATAGCTAAGACATGGAACCAACCCAAATGCCCATCAATGATAGACTGGATAAAGAAAATGTGGTACATATACACCATGAAATACTATGCAGCCAGAAAAAGGAATGAGATCATGTCCTTTGCAGTGACATGGATGAAGCTGGAAGCCATCATCCTCAGCAAACTAACACAAGAACAGAAAACCAAACACTGCATGCTCTCACTCTTAAGTGGGAGCTGAACATTGAGAACACATAGACACAGAGAGGGGAACAACACACACTAGGGCGTGTTGCGGGGTGGGGGGGTGAGGGGAGGGAACTCAGAGGATGCATCAATAGGCCATGGCATGTGTACACCTATGTAACAAACCTGCACATTCTGCACATGTAATCGTTTTTTTGTTTTTTTAAGAAGAAATAATGAAGAAAAAGAAAAAGAAAAAAAAAATAGGAGTAGCTAATTTCTTGGGCCTCTTAGCAGAGGAGAAAAGAAGAAAGCAGAAAAAACACTACTAACCTCTCTCTGCAAAATGAGAGCCAGAGACACCAGGTAGAGGAATTAAAATGCTTAACAACTGGCTGGGCTTGGTGGCTCACACCTGTAATCCTAGCACTTTGGGAGGCTGAGGCAGTAGGATTGCTTGAGGCCAAGAGTTCAAGACCAACCTGGCCAACATAGTGAGAGCCCATCTTAAAAATAAATAAATAAAACAAACAAAATGCCTAAAAACGTACCAAGGATACAAGTGAATTGAACTAAATTTATAAGTTAAACTCTTAAAATTACTCTTCTCCAGATATTTTCATAGTACTCCAAATAATAAGCCTCCATTGCTACCTTATTAGCTTATTCTACTTGCTCCATTATTCACATCTCTCTCTGTTCTTCTCACTCCCTAAGTGGTCTTGCAGGAGCCTCTCAGACAGAATTTAGTAAAAACTATTTAAACAGTACTCTCTTAAAAGACTTCGGTACAGGCCGGGCACGGTGGCTCACACCTGTCATCCCAGCACTTTGGGAGGTAGAGGTGGGTGGATCACGAGGTCAGGAGATCGAGATCATCCTGGCTAGCGTGGTGAAACCCCGTCTCTATTAAAAAATACAAAAAATTAGCTGGGCGTGGTGGTGGGTGACCGTAGTCCCAGCTACTCAGGAGGCTGAGGCAGGAGAATGGCGTGAACCCAGGAGGTGGAGCTTGCAGTGAGCCAAGATCGCACCACTGCACTCCAGCCTGGGCAACAGAGCGAGACTCTATCTCAAAAACAAAAACAAAAACAAAAAACAAAGACTGGGGTACTTTCAGCAGTGATAGAGCCGAGATCGTGCCATTGCACTCCAGCCTGGGCAACAAGAGCAAAACTCCGTCTCAAAAAAAAAAAAAAAAAAAATATTTTACAGGCCGGGTATAGTGGCTCACACCTGTAATCCCAGCACTTTGGGAAGCCAAGGTGGGTGGATCACCTGAAGTCAGGAGTTTGAGACCAACCTAGCAACATGGTGAAATGCCATCTCTACCAAAAAAACACAAAAATTGGCCAGGAGTGGTTGTGCAGGCCTGTAATCCCAACTACTTGGGAGGCTGAGGCACGAGAATTGCTTGAACCCGGGAGGCAGAGGTTACAGTGAGCTGAGATTGCGCCATTGCACTCCAGCCTAGATGCCAGAGTAAGACTCTGTCTCAAAAAAAGAAAAAAGAAAATATTTTACAAACCGTACAGAAAAATAATCTATAAATCAATACATACATGGAAAAATTTTAAGTCATTCCCTTTTATTCTCTAATAAACTAACCTTGTGATATTGTAAAAAGGGTCCCCAACACCCAGGCCACAGACCAGTACTGGTTAGAAACCAGGCTGCACAGCAGGAGGTGAGTGGCAGGTGAGCAAGGGAAGCTTCATCTGTATTTACAGCTGCTCCCCATGGTTTGCATTATCACCTGAACTCTGCCTCCTGTCAGATCAGTGGCAGCATTAGATTCTCATAGGAGCACAGACCCTATTGTGAACTGCACATGCAAGGGATCTAGGTTGTGGCTCCTTATGATAATCTAATGCCTGATGATCTGTCACTGTCTGCCATCACCCCTAGACAGGATCATCTAGTTGCAGGAAAACAAGCTTAAGGCTCCCACTGATTCTACATTATGGTGAGTTACAGAATTATTTCATTATATATTACAGTGTAATAATAACAGAAATAAAATACACAATAAATGTTATGCACTTGGATCATCTCGAAACCATCACTGCCCCCAGGTCTGTGAAAAAATTGTCTTCCATGAAACTGGTTCCTGGTGCCAAAAAGGTTGGGGACCACTGTTGTAAAATATATATTTGGTCTTCAACCCTGTTTCCTGACATATAACTCCTAAAATCCTTAGAATCTCCAAAGTGATGTATTTTTGTATGTTGAGGTGACTGACGGCTGGCCTCCCCCAGGTAGCTTTAGAATGAGGGTTGGTCACCGGGGAGGCCAAGGCATGATTAGCGAGTTGGGCTTTCAGCCCTAGCCCTGACTTCCAGGGAGAGAAGAGGGGCTGAAGGTTAAGTTGATTACCAATGGCCAATGGTTTTTATTTTATTTTATTTATTTTTTGAGACAATGTCTCACTCTGTCACCTAGGCTGGAATGCAGTGGTGCAATCACGGCTCACCGCAGCCTTGACCTCCACGGCTCAAACCATCCTCCCTCCTCAGCCTCCTAAGTAGCTGGGACTACAGGCACACACTACCACACCTGACTAATTTTTGTAGAGACAAGGTTGCTCAGGCTGGGTTCAAGTGATCCATCTACCTCAGCCTCCCAAAGTGCTAGGATTACAGGCATGAACCATGGCCAGCCAATGGTTTAATCAAACATGCCTACATAATGAAATCTCCATAAGAAACCAAAAGGACAGGGTTTGGAGAGCTTCTGGATAGCTAAACACATGGAGGCCTACAGGAAGGCGAACAAGAATTCATCTACGTGCCGGGAGGTTGGCACACCCCAACTCCAAGGGGTCAGAAGCTCCTGGGCTCCAGACCCTTTCAGACCTCACCTTATGTATCTCTTCATCTGACTGTTTATATGTTTCTTTAAAATATCCTTTGTAATAAACTGGTAAATGTGTTTCCCTGAATTCTGTGAGCCACTCTAGCAAATTAATCAAACCTAAGGAGGAGGTTGTAGGAACCCCAATTTATAGCTGGTCCATCAGAAGCACAGGCAAAATAACCTTGGGCTTCTGATTGGCATTGAAAGCCGGTGGTAGTCTTAGGGACTGAGCCCTAAACCCATGGCATCTGAAACTACCTCCAGGTAGACAGTGTCAGAATTGAAATACAGTACACCCAGCTGGTATCTGCTACAGAATTGATTGCTTGCTTGGTGTGTAGGGAGTAAACCCTCCCCACATTTGGTCATAGAAGTCTTCTGTGTTGATTGTTGTTGTTGAGTGAGAAAACAGAAAAAACACTGTTTTTTTACACTCATAAACCTGTACCAAAATTGCTTACCAAGTGATATAAGTTGCAATATAAATCATCCTAATTGTTTCCAAATAATTTGCTGATTTTTAGAAATTGTGATGTGATCCTGTTTGATACAGTTGTCACTTAATGATGCCCTTGTTTGAGCATGATTTGCCTTAACAATCTACAAACTCGTCTGTCAATTTTCCCATGAAATTGAGAGTCATGAGGTCCCTGGTGCTAACGGCTTTGTTGCAGCCAGCAAATGTGACTAGATGCTGCCCATACATGACTACCTAGGCACACATAGTACATTCCTGAATGCCAGCACCTCTCATATGGCCTGGATCTGGACGGCCTGTATTTGGCCCCCTTTGATAACGCCATCCCACCAACACCGAGCCACTCCAGAGCAGCAGTGAGATGCGACCTACATCCCCAACCCCTGCGGCCACCTATCCACATCCACTCCAGCACTGCTCCTAGGCTCTGTTCCTGTCTCCACAGTCACCAACAGGTGACATCATTAGCCTTGTGGTTTCAATAATTTATACTATTCATCAAGCAGAACGAAAATTTTAACCACTGCTGTGGCCTTAAAAATACATATATACTGGAGGCCGGGCACAGTGGCTCATGCCTGTAATCCTAGCACTTCGGGAGGACGAGGCAGGTCGATCACGAGGTCAGGAGTTCAAGACCAGCCTGGCCAAGATGGTGAAACCCCATCTCTATTAAAAATACAAAAATTAGCCAGGCGTGGTGGTGCTTGCCTATAATCCCAGCTACTCGAGAGGCTAAGGCAGAGAATTGCTTGAACCTGGGAGGTGGAGGTTGCAGTGAGCTGAAATCGCACCACTGCACTCTATCCTGGGCAACAGAGCGAGACTCCATCAAAAAAAAAAAAAAATATATATATATATATATATATACACACACACACACACACACACTCACTCATATATGTGTACATATATACACACACGTGTACATATATATGAATATATGTATATGTGTATATACATATATGTATATATGTGTATATGTATACACACATATATACGTATATATATGCATATGTATACATATATGTATACATATATATACTTGTATATACATATATATACAGATCCCATGGGTTTATATATACACATATATATACATATATACACACATATATACATATATATACAGATCCCATGGGTTTACATATATACACATATATACATATACATATATATAATACGTATATACATATACATATATATAATACGTATATACATATACATATACACATATATACACACACATATATACGTATATGTGTATATATATACACACACACATATATATGTATATGTGTATATATATACACACACACATATATACGTATATATACATACATGTATGTGTATATGTGTGTTTATATATACTGGAGGCCAGGCATAGTGGCTCATGCCTGTAAATCCCAACATTTTGGGAGGGTGAGGCAGGAGGATCACTTGAGGCCAGGAGTTCAAGACCAGCCTAGGCAACACAGCAAGACTCCCACCTCTACAAAAAATATAAAAATAGCCAGGCATGGTGGTGCAAGCCTGCAGTCCTACTTACTCATGAGACTGAGGTGGGAGGATTGCTTTAGCCCAGGAGTTCCAAGTTAGAGTGAGCCATAATCATGCCACTGCATTACATCCTGGATGACAAAGCAAGACCCTGCCTCTAAAAAAAAATTACACACATAGGCCGGGTGCGGTGGCTCACTCCTGTAATCCCAGCACTTTGGGAGTCCGAGGCAGATGGGTCACCGGAGGTCAGGGGTTCAAGACCATCCTGGCCAACATGGTGAAACCCTGTCTCTACTAAAAATACAAAAAATTAGCCAGGTGAGGTGGTGGGCACCTGTAATCCCAGCTACTCGGGAAGCTGAGGCATGAGAATCATTTGAACCTGGGAGGCAGAGGTTGCAGTGAGCTAAGATCGTGCCACTGCACTCCAGCCTGGCGACACAGAGACTCTGTCTCAAAAAAATATAAAAATAAATAAAATACACACACACATAAACACACACACACATATGTATGTACTGGCAGAATGACTCTAAATTTAGTGCTTCTTGTGGGGATTCTTTCATGCTTGTAGCAATTTCCTATTTCAACACAAAATGAGTTCCACTTTCTCCTGAAATCTTCTTGTAGGACCCACTGAAGTCTCTACCTTTCTTCTGATGCCTACCTACAGGTTTGGAAATATGTAACTTAAGAAGAGTCCAAGTTTTCCATGTAAGAGTAACTTAAAGGAAAATTTACTCTCCCAGAGACTATATCCCCTCACTCCCCAATCCTGTGGTGGCAGTGAGAGTGGCAGCAAGAATCAAGCAGTACAGCTAGGAGGTGAAAGTAATTGGTTCAGTTTTGCTACCTCTTAACTGCTCCAGGCAAGACCTTTCTTTTTTTTTTTTCTTCAGTATAAGCACCTTCCCCCATCATTACCCACAGCATTCACACACAGATGTGAAATTGTTTCATTTCTGACTCAGATTCTGGCTTTGAGTATTAAGTCTTTCCAAACTCCATATTTCTTCATATTTCACTAGGAAGATTATAAACTTATCTGAAATGGCAGAAATTCATTTTGCTTTCAATTTCTCATTTTGCTGTATACTGCCAAAAAGGGGTAAATAATGAGAAGGGAGAGCAGCAGCCTGGCCTGCTGCCCAGCTGGAAGCAGGAAGTTCACCCAAAAGGACTTGATGCTCCAAATTCTAAAAACTGGAAAGGGAGCTAGAAGCGGGAGAAGGAAGATCTGGAAACATGCCCATGGGTAGTAATGAAGAAAGTGAATTCAGCCTGAGGGTGGGACCTTCTGCCCAGTCTCTGTCAACTTGATGCCTCGTTATCTTCTCCATCTTCCCTAACCCTAGGGCAGTAAATTAAGGAGCAGGTGGAAAAAGCACCTAAGAAAGCAAGGCAAGATAAAAACTCTTTCGAGGGTGAAGTTATGAACTAGGGCGAGGAGGGGGGGTTAGAACATTTGGGGAGACCAGGTTCATTGGCTAGAAATGTGGGGGGTTGGGTGAACAGATAATATACCTGTAACTTTACAGTAATGAACATACAATCTTATCATATCAGCCCCACCTTCAACTGTTCCTCATCATCCACTTAATCTTGGGCAAGCTTTTTTTCTACCTCTTATCCTCCCTCCATGCACTCTACACTCTAACCACCTGGAATTATGCTCTATTCTCCAAACATACCACATTTTCAAGCCTCCAAGCACCTAAACATGCTGGTCCCCTACCTGGTATGTCCTTCCCTGACTCCTCCACACAGAAAATCCCTAGAGTTTCTTCATGACTCAGGTCAAATGCAACCTTGGGATATCTTCTCTAATGCTCCAGCCAGCACAGTCACTCTATACAAATCTTTCCTCCATCACTTATCACAGACATGATTAAGAGAACAGCCTCCGGAGTCAGACAGTCATGAATTTTAACCTTAGTTATGCAGCTTACTAGCTGTGCAACTGTGGTACCAGCCTGCAAGATGGACCCCAACCTGGTATTCACACACTCATATAGTCCCTTTCCACACTGTATCAGGGTTGGTCTGTGTGACCATTAGAAATGATATGTTACTTGAAATTAGGTTATAAATCATACTACAGCTTCCATCCTGGGCTCTCACTCCCCTTCTCTTTCTCTCTTAGATTAATTGCTTTGGGGAAAGACAGCTGCCATGCCTACCAACCCTACGGAGAGACCCACGTGGTGAAGAACTGAGGCTTACCAACAACCATTAGGTGAGCCTGAAAGCAGATTTTTGAGCCCCAGTAGAACCTCAGATGCTTGCTGCCCCAACTAACCTGGCCATCATCTTATTTTAATAAAGTTTAAGCCTTAAGATTTTAATTCTTTGCCACTTCTGCATTCTTCTCTTTAAAACTCAAGAACACCTGTGCCACGTTAATGTGATCCTCAAGTATGCATATTACCTTTATTCCTTAAAAAGCATCCTTTTGAGAGGCCCTATGCCAAAACTATCCAGTTAAATTTCTCCTAGATTCCTGAACCACAGAAACTGTGAGGTGATAAATGTTTGTTTTAAACCACTATGTCTGGGGTAGTTTGTTACACAGCAGTAGATAACTAATACACCTGGGAAGGTAACAGTTCAGAATTTATAGTAAGAAAATTTGGGTTCAAATCCAGGCAATGATGCTTACTAACAGAGTAACCCTGGGCAAAGTAATTAATCTCCTGAGCCTCAGCTTCCTTTCTTGTAAAATGAAAAAATTGAAACTACAGTAATACATGTTACAAAGTAAATAGCACATCCTAAAACTAGGATATAAAATAATCGAGCCAGAAATAAAGTCTATAGCAAAAACAAATCTAAACCCTAAGATAATGAAGTTCAGGGACCCCAGCTAAAATAAGCTGAACACTCATCTGTTAAGTGTTATAAAAAGCAGCTGTTCATGGTCTTTGACTTGAAATAAAGGATCAGACTTACTTCTAAACACCCAAAAGGTATGGAAAAATCCAAACTGTAACCAACTTACCTAAAAGTAAAATTTATATCATTATTTCAGACCTATGAAAGCAAGACTATATAGTTTATAAGCAATCTAAGAAGCTGGAAGGTTGGACACAGTGGCTCACACCTGTAATCCCAGCACTTTGGGAAGCCAAGGCAGGCAGATCACCTAAGGTCAGGAGTTCTAGACCAGCCTGGCCAACATGGTGAAACCCTGTCTCTACTAAAAAATACAAAAATTAGCCAACATGGTGGTGGCGCGACTGTAGTCCCAGCTACTCAGGAAGCTGAGGCAGGAGAATCACTTGAATCCGGGAGCAGAGGTTGCAGTGAGCTGAGATCATGCCACTGCACTCCAGCCTGGGCAATAGAGTAAGACTCCATCTCAAAAAAAAAAAAAAAAAGCAAGCTAGAGGTCTACTCTATTTAGACTGAAATCCTTTATACCTCCCTAGATCCCAGGCCTGGCACTGCAATGGGGTTTACTCAGTTTGCTGTTCACCAAATTACTCTCTTGCCCAAAAAATGGAGGTAGCAATTCTGATGTCACACTCAATTCAGATATTTTATAAGGACTAAATATATGTATTTGAGATGACATTAATGTGGCACAGCTGTTCTTGGGTGTTAAAGAGAAGAATGTAGGAGGAGTGGCAAAGGAGAAAGAAAACGCTTAAGGTTTAAACTTTATTAAAATATGATGATGGCTACGTGTAATGGCACACACCTGTAGTCCCAGCTACTTTGGGAGGCTGAGATGGGAGGACTGCTTGAGCCTAGGAGTTGAAGACCAGCCTGGGCAACACAGTGAGGCCCTGTCACAAAGTAAAAATAAAATATGATGATTCTGAGTTGCCTCCAGTTGTGCTCATTATAAAGAATTGTGATGGTCGGCCAGGTGTGGTGGCTCATGCCTGTAGTCCCAGCACACTGGGAGGCTGAAGTGGGTGGATCACCTGAAGTCAGGAGTTAGAGACCAGCCTGGCAAAGATGGTGAAACCCCATCTCTAGTAAACATACAAAAATTAGCCGGGCATGGTGGTGTGCACCTGTAATCCCAGCTACTTGGGAGACTGAGGCAGAAGAATCACTTGAACCTGGGAAGTAGAGGTTGCAGTGAGCCGAGATCATGCCACTGCACTCCAGCCTAGGCAACACAGTGAGATTGTCTCAAAAAACAAAAAACAAAAACAAAAACAAAAAACTGTGATGGTCAATCAGATCTCCTCAGGAGGCAGGAATCTCATGGCCAGGCCACTGGAGACATAATCTGCCCAGCTAATAGGGCTCCAGCTAGGCTGTCAGGACAATGTAGGCTAAGAATGGATCAGAAGCACTCTCTCTCTAAATTCATCCTACCTAATGCTAAAGCTCAGAGACAACTAAGTGGTCTGCTGGTATTGCATATCTTTGATTACAACAGCCCCCTGCGATCACTATATTCATGTGTCGGCTCCCTCTTCATGCAGTGTGCCTAGAAGTGATCATGCAGATATGTGCAGAATCCAAATTGTGGTTTGTGCTTATTACCTCTTCCGAAAAGATGTACAGATCCAGGCCAGAAAATGTTCCCTAACACTTCTCCACATGCAAATGTGTTTTTCTTGAAGTATACACAGATCATGAATTTTCTTTTCTTTTTTTTTTTGAGACAGTCTCACTCTGCCGCCCAGGCTGGAGTGCAGTGGCACAATCTCAGCTCACTGCAAGCTCCGCCTCCTGGGTTCACACCATTCTCCTGCCTCAGCCTTCCAAGTAGCTGAGACTACAGGCACCCACCACTGCGCCCAGATAATTTTTTGTATTTTTAGTAGAGACGAGGTTTCACCGTGGTCTCGATCTCCTGACCTTGTGATCCGCCCGCCTCGGCCTCCCAAGATGCTGGTATTACAGGCGTGAGCCACCACGCCTGGCCTACACAGACCATGAATTTTCTAACATTCAATTCTTTAAAATAGATTTGTACACATTAAATGAACCATGGTACTTACATATAGAGATCCATAGGAAACTCCTTCATCATGTGTGTTACAATAAACTCTACCATCAGGTCTGAAAGGGGAATAGAGAAAAACTGGATCAATTACAATGGAATTCATTTCTTGCCTTTGAGTTGGAAAAAAAGCTTCTGAGTACACCTTGCACTCACACTGAACGGCATCCACTAACCACATCTTTATTCATATACACTTATTTTGTATAACGCTCTTTGTGTAACACTGTTCACCACCTGCCACTTGTAAAGTAATAAGAAATTATTTCACTCGCCGACCTCCAGAAGGATACCCTAACCTGCCAATAAATTCAGATAAATGGAAAATTTCATTGTATAGATATTTCATCCCACGGCATTAATGCAGACCGCCAAAGGGAAATCATATTCTGAGACTAGACAATGAGGCAAGCTCAGAGAAGAAATTATGGATCACATTTGTGTAACCAGAGACTCAGCTCTAAAGCTATGTCAGTCAATCTCATCTTACTATCATGCTCAGTTGGACAGATATTGACTGAAATGGGCTGTGGGGCTTTGGGTCAATAGAGGCTTATTATATAGCCTTAATTACTGTTTCTAAAATTAGGTAGATTTAGAAACTGGGGGTGAATATCCAAGTGAAATGGGATTAAGAATTCAGCTAATTCCCTGAGGAAAATGCAGAATTCTGGACAGACAAAATTACCCAAGATATAGACCCCTGTCAACTCAGTCAGCCTCATCTCAGTTTAATTTACTCAGGGGAAGTTTCGTATAGGTGAACCATGAACTTCAAGCCTCCTGGCCAGCTGGCACATCAATTCGAACCAAAAAAGGATGGGAAGAATTTGAAATCTTTTTTTTTTTTGAGATGCAGTATCGCCCTGGCTGGAGTGCAATGCCGCGATCTTGGCTCACTGCAACCTCTGCCTCCCAGGTTCAAGCGATTCTCCTGCCTCAGCCTCCTGAGTAGCTGGGATTATGGGCACCTGCCACCACACCCAGCTAATTTTTGTATTTTCAGTACAGATAGGTTTTCACCATGTTGGCCAGGCTGGTCTCAAACTCCTGACCTCAAGTGATCCACCCACCTCAGCCTCCCAAAGTGCTGGGATTACAGGCACGAGCCACTGTGCTCAACCTGAAATCTTGATCAAGAGTAAGATATTTTACAAATGTAAATCATGTATCAAGTTTAGACATAGCCATTTGTCTCCCCAGAATGACTTTTTTCTTTGAACGACAGGACCCTTTTATTGACCACTCTATAACTGGGGTTGCTTTACCAAACACAACAATAAACATGGTTTCTTAGGCCAGGGAAAAAACACTAATAATTTATTTGCGGAAGAAGCACATCAAACAGGTTCTACTCTTCATCTTCATCATGAAAGCCTATCACTGTCACAGAACAATGTCAATGTTGATGATACTCACCCAGTACTGCACATACTAAAGGACGGCAGGGAAGATTCTTGTCTGCTGCCTTCTTCCTATGTCTCATAGGCTTCACACACAAAAAAATGAAGAAAGGAAATTAGTAGACACTGGCACTGACATCCAGTGGCCCATCATTATGTTCCTTGTGCAAATAAAATCACTATTACAGGGATACTTCCTTTTCTTTCCCTTTTTCGCATGGTGGGAGAGGAACGGGGTAGCATGGAGTGAAGCGGGAAAGGGAGGACTTGTGAATGCTTCAGTTATGAATGCACACCTGTTACAAAATTACAATTCACAACCTTAAAGGGCACTAGAGAATACTAAAATGGGAAAACCGTTGGTTTTACTTTGCTTTTAGTTATATAAATGGCATTACTAATGACAAAAGAGGTACACTGGTATTTTTCTTTGACAATAAATAATAATAATAAAAAAAGAGGAAATGATGGTGAAGCAGCAACAGTAGTAGTTGCAAAAAAATAAAGTAAGTTTTACATCTAAACCTCAATGTAATTTTTTTTTTTTTTGAGACGGAGTCTCGCTCTGTTGCCCAGGCTGGAGTGCAGTGGCACGATCTCGGCTCACTGCAAGCTCCATCTCCTGGATTAATGCCATTCTCCTGACTCAGCCTCTTGAGTAGCTGGGACTACAGGTGCCTGCCACCACACCCGGCTAATTTTTTGTACTTTTAGTAGAAATGGGGTTTCATCCTGTTAGCCAGGATGGTCTCAATCTCCTGACCTTGTGATCCCACCTCGGCCTCCCAAAGTGTTGGGATTACAGGTATGAGCCACCAAGCCCAGCCCTCAATGTGATATTTTTTAACATATCTCCAAGCTTTAAGAAATTCCCTGATCCTCCATATTCTATTTGCCCACTTCTCAGATGAACAAATCTGAGCAGCAGCTAGTCTTAGCCAATCAAAAATTATACTACATTTTGAAAACAAAAGGCTTAGAACGATTTCCTTGCTGAAACCTATATTATTGAAATCCAGTATCAGGCCAGGCGTGGTGGCTCACACCTGTAATCTCAGCACTTTGGGAGGCCAAGGCGGGCGGATCATCTGAGGTCAGGAGCTGGAGACCAGCCTGGCCAACATGGTGAAACCCCGTCTGTAACGAAAATACAAAAATTAGCCGAGCGTGGTGGCGGGCACCTGTAATCCCAGCTACTCAGGAGGCTGAGGCAGAAGAAGTGCTTGAGCCCAAGAGGCAGAGGTTGCAGTGAGCAGAGATCACACCATTGCACTCCAGCCTGGGAGAGAGAGAGAGAGACTCTGTCTCAAAAAAAAGAAAAAGAAAAGAAATCCAGCATCATTGCCACGCTTGTGAATCTTCCAAAACTCTCGAATAAGAAACAGCTCCATGACACACAAAAATCCCAACAACAAGCATGGGTCTGTTGAACAGCCGTCATGCAAAGCCCTTTGGCAAAACTTTCCACCCACATTTGTTCTAGTAGGATCAATTTCACCCCAACCCTGCCGACATACAAAAAATTTCCTCTAAGAAAAGACAAGAAGCAAAAGAAACACCTACCATTCTATGTAAGTTTACTCGAAAATTCATGTTGTCATCATGCAAAAATGCATTGGCATATTGATCCTAATAAAAATATAGAGAAAAAGTAAGAAGTGAGAGCTATATTTAAGAAACTGTAATCTATCGCACTTCGTACAAATCCTTGGACTTTAAGAACTACTTTCAAGGATCATCTGGACAGCTAATAGGATAAGCCTAGAGCCTTATGTCAAACCCTACTTAAGCCATGAGATTTTTCTTCAGTATAATTTCCCAGTGTATCTCTAACTGGTCAAAAATTTCCAAGCAAAAACAATAAAAATTAAGATGCAGGGACTTAAGACAGATGCTGAAAGGAATGAGAGTAATCTGTTTTCCTATTCCCTCTTCCGTCCCATCTGCCCAAGGAGCTGGCTCTGTTTGTGATAGCTTCAGGTTTTCATAGGGGCTGCAGGATTCACGCGCAGGCTCCAAATGAGGGTTTAGGAGCAAGAAGAAAAATCTGTGCTCTGCTGGGAATGAGTTCAACCCAACAGAAGCAAACTGCTACACAGGCAGCGTGGAAGCAGGCAAGACCCTGTCTATTCCGGGCTTTCCTGAAGACTGATGGAAAATCAAAAACCTCTTACCATGGATTAGTAATAAACATCCCTTGGCCCTTTCCCAATACCTTTTCTGAAGATCTGACAAGCCTACAGACTCCAATTACAAGGAACTGTTACAATTTGTGAAAAACAACTCCTTTAAAGATTTTCTTAGAAAGATTTTTGAAAAGCAATTATACCAGGCCCACTGCTAATAAGCAGCTCTTCTATAATCAGCCACCCCTAATCTTGTGAAAAGGAGGTCATCTTTCCACAGAGAACATGAAGAGAGAGAGACTGAGGAGATCTCTACTTCATGTGGACTACCTTCACCATTTTTCTTAAGAGAGAAAAGAGCAGAGTGGGGAATAGTAAAGGGGGAGGTTGAAGCTATAAATTTAGCTCTAAACTCACTCAAGTTCTGCCATGCCTGTGTGTCACCAAGATACATGGTGAGTTTGAACCTAATTAGTCCAACCAAAAGTGGCTTCTTAAAAAGCCAAAGCACCCCTTCCTTTTTCCCCTCAGCTCTTGTTTCTCGGCAAACTGCAATTACTGAGTTTCCAATTCCCCTCTTTGGCTTTACTATCAACCCCTTCACCCCATCACAGGAAACCTGAGCTCCTTTTTTATTTTTATTTTTTAAACTGCTCCACTGCCGGGCATGGTGGTTTACACCTGTAATCCCAGCACTTTGGGAGGCCGAGGTGGGTGGATCACCTGAGGTCAGGAGTTTGAGACCAGCCTGGCCAACATGGCAAAACCCCGTCTCTACTAAAATTACAAAAATTAGCCGGGCAAGGTGGCGCTGCCTGTAATCTCAGCTACTAGGGGGGCCGAGGCAGGAGGATCGCTTGAACCTGGGAGGCGGAGGTTGCAGTGAGCCGAGATCATGCCACTGCACTCCAGCCTGGACAACAGAGTGATACTCTGTCTCAAAACAAACAAACAAACAAACAAACTGCTCCACAGTTTAAAAACACAGAGCTAAACAGCGTGGAAGCAGACAAGACCCTGTCTATCCATGGCTTCATCAAAGACTACACTCTAGTGGGAGAAGACAGATAATACAAAGGGGGAAGATTTTCTCTCCTAAACTTTAGGACCCTAAATGTCATGAGATAGTAATGGGGTGAGGGGAGGCAGGGAAAGACAGCACTTTGTAAAAGACTGCCTAATAGCAGAAGGCTGGTGAGACCTACCTCTGCAATACATGTAAGGATAATCAGACAGAGTTTGCCACTGTGAAGCCTGTGTTCATCTGTAAAGAAAAAAGAAACTCTTCTCTGTAAATCATCCAGACTTACATCATCTGTTTCAATACAGAACAAGGACGTATATCATAAAAGGAAACATTCACACTTTCTTTTCCCACAAAATCCACAAATGAAAATCAAGGTACTACTATAGTAATTCTTCCTTCTCTCCTAGGCAAAAGAATTCCCCCAGAAGATTTATTTTTTGAATATCCTGGTAGTCTGTTAAATGGCTAACCACCTTCCTGAGAGCCATCTAACTCATAATGGTTCCTATTGTCATGGCTCAAATCGTGGCCAGTACTCTCACATCAGCCCTTTGCTGATAGAACTTGAATAGTCAGGTCCATTTCCTTTTCCACCCTCTCATCTGCCAACTCTAAGCACCACCTACCACAAAATCTAGAAAGATTTCATGACTGCTCATAGCAAACTGGCAATGAAATAAAAAAGAAATTAACTGGAGACTAGGGTCCAGCCCACGCTTCTCCTTGCAATTGTATACTTATGCCCTAGAAAGCTGTGAACTCTTGATCATTTTTCTTCCTGTCAAAGTTACTCATTCAACAAATATTTCCTTAGCACTACTATGTGGCAGGCACTGCGCAAGGCACTAAAGATATAGCACTGAACAAAACAGACAAAGTTCCCTGGTCTCTCACAACTCCCATTCTAGTTATTAAAAAAGAAGAAGGCAACCTCCAATAGCAGGGCTCTAAGCCCACACACAAAAGGACAAAAAAGAGCTAATCCATTACTGCCAAGTACGAGAATCCATCAAGCTTACTTTACTTTCCAGAAACTCTGTGGGTGAAGGAGTGAAAAGGAAGTAAGAAGAGGATCATGCCAGCATAGCCAAAACAGACAAATGGCTCATGATTTTCAAATTAGCTTCAACAGGACCCAGAATGAAGTCCAATCTAGAAAGAAGACCTCTTAATGGATTAGAGTGCTGCAGACGTTAGCTATTACTATTTACCCTGACATTGACCTGCTTCTTTGTCAAAAATGGGATCTACCAATTAAAACCTGATAATTAGATGGCATAATGGGGATTACAGTCCACAAATATACTCACCTCTCCTCAGAGATAGGCAATGCAAAGAGAGTAATGGTGACAATCCCTATCTGAAACTCCCTGTAGCTTCATCAAAGCCCCAGTATAGCCAAAGAGTAATGCCCTTGCCTCCGGAAAACTAGATTCACGACTCTTCTACCCACCTTTAGCCACAGTTTCTATGGCACTATCCTCCCAAAAACTGATAGGCAACTCCCACAGAAAAGCCTGCAGCTATCTCTCCACTTAAGATATTTTTTTTAATTTTAAAATTAAAGTGTTTATGAATACAAAACTAAGGCCTATTTCATTATAGACGGTCGTTTTTTTTATTATTATTATACTTTAGGTTTTAGGGTACATGTGCACAATGTGCAGGTTTGTTACATATGTATCCATGTGCCATGTTGGTGTGCTGCACCCATTAACTCGTCATTTAGCATTAGGTATATCTCCTAATGTTGTCCCTCCCCCCTCCCCCCACCCCACAACAGTCCCCGGAGTGTGATGCTCCCCTTCCTGTGTCCATGTGTTCTCATTGTTCAATTCCCACTTATGAGTGAGAACATGCGGTGTTTGGTTTTTTGTCCTTGCGATAGTTTACTGAGAATGATGGTTTCCAGTTTCCTCCATGTCCCTGCAAAGGACATGAACTCATCATTTTTTATGGCTGCATAGTATTCCATGGTGTATATGTGCCACATTTTCTTTCTTTTTTTTTTTTTACTTTTTTTGCACACAAAAACAATAAACATTTTCTAAAAATACATACAAACAAAAAGATGCGTATCAAACATATTAGGAAGGTTGCACATGGGAAGACGGGGAACAGAAATGGGGAGTGGGAATCAAAATAAATGAGAGAGGGACTTTATATGGATCAGTGATAATAACTCAATCCTCTATTTGACGAAGAAGGAGAAGGAAGAGGAAGAAAAAGAAAATGGGATAAAGGATCAGAAAGGGAGGAAAATAGAAAAAATTAGAGTATGACTCCAGGATAGACCTGTTTTGTTGTCACTGAGTTGGTTGGTTGGTTTGTCTGTTGTATTTTTCATATGTTTCGCCATGTTGGCCAGACTGGTCTCGAACTCCTAGCCTGAAGTGATCAACCCGCCTCGGCCCCCCAGAGTGCCGGGACCACAAGCGTGAGCCACCACGTCCAGCCCCCAGATTGCTTCTGGCCTCCGTGGTATACCTCCCAGACGGGGCGGTCGGGCAGAGGCGCTCCCCACATCCCAGACGGGGCGGCCGGGCAGAGGCGCTCCTCACTGCCCAGACCGGGCGGCCAGGCAGAGGTGCTCCTTACTTCTTCCCAGACGGGGCGGCCGGGCAGAGGTGCTCCTCATTTCTTCTCAGACGGGGCGGCCGGGCAGAGGCGCTCCTCACTTCCCAGACGATTGGTGGCCGGGCAGAGGCGCTCCTTACTTCCCAGACGATGGGTGGCCGGGCAGAGGCGCTCCTCACTTCCCAGACGGGGCGGCCGGGCAGAGGCGCTCCTCACTTCTTCCCGGACGGGGCGGCCGGGCAGAGGCGCTCCTCACTTCTTCCCGGACGGGGCGGCCGGGCAGAGGCGCTCCTCACTTCTTCCCGGACGGGGCGGCCGGGCAGAGGCGCTCCGCACTTCTTCCCGGACGGGGCGGCCGGGCAGAGGCGCTCCTCACTTCCCAGACGGGGCGGCCGGGCAGAGGCGCTCCTCACTTCCCAGACGATGGGTGGCCGGGCAGAGGCGCTCCTCACTTCCCAGACGATGGGTGGCCGGGCAGAGGCGCTCCTCACTTCCCAGACGATGGGTGGCCGGGCAGAGGCGCTCCTCACTTCCCAGACGGGGTGGCCGGGCAGAGGCGCTCCTCACTTCCCAGACGATGGGTGACCGGGCAGAGGCGCTCCTCACTTCCCAGACGGGGCGGCCGGGCAGAGGCGCTCCTCACTTCCCAGACGATGGGTGGCCGGGCAGAGGCGCTCCTCACTTCCCAGACGGGGCAGCCAGGCAGAGGCGCTCCTCACATCCCAGACGATGGGCGGCCGGGCAGAGGGGCTCCTCACTTCCCAGATGGGGCGGCTGGGCAGAGACGCTCCTCACTTCCCAGACGGGGTGGCCGGGCAGAGGCGCTCCTCACTTCCCAGACGATGGGTGGCCGGGCAGAGGCGCTCCTCACTTCCCAGACGATGGGTGGCCGGGCAGAGGCGCTCCTCACCTCCCAGACGATGGGTGGCCGGGCAGAGGCGCTCCTCACCTCCCAGACGATGGGTGGCCGGGCAGAGGCACTCCTCACCTCCCAGACGATGGGTGGCCGGGCAGAGGTGCTCCTCACTTCCCAGACGATGGGTGGCCGGGCAGAGGCGCTCCTCACTTCCCAGACGATGGGTGGCCGGGCAGAGGCGCTCCTCACTTCCCAGACGGGGCGGCCGGGCAGAGGTGCTCCTCACTTCCCAGATGGGGCGGCCGTATGTGCCACATTTTCTTAATCCAGTCTATCATTGTTGGACATTTGGGTTGGTTCCAAGTCTTTGCTATTGTGAATAGTGCCACAATAAACATATGTGTGCATGTGTCTTTATGGCAGCATGATTTATAGTCCTTTGGGTATATACCCAGTAATGGGATGGCTGGGTCAAATGGTATTTCTAGTTCTAGATCCCTGAGGAATCACCACACTGACTTCCACAATGGTTGAACTAGTTTACAGTCCCACCAACAGTGTAAAAGTGTTCCTATTTTTCCACATCCTCTCCGGCACCTGTTGTTTCCTGACTTTTTAATGATGGCCATTCTAACTGGTGTGAGATGGTATCTCATTGTGGTTTTGATTTGCATTTCTCTGATGGCCAGTGATGATGAGCATTTTTTCTGTGTTTTTTGGCTGCATAAATGTCTTCTTTTGAGAAGTGTCTGTTCATGTCCTTCACCATAAAAACCCTAGAAGAAAACCTAGGCAATACCATTCAGGACATAGGCATGGGCAAGGACTTCATGTCTAAAACACCAAAAGCAATGGCAACAAAAGCCAAAATTGACAAATGGGATCTAACTAAACTAAAGAGCTTCTGCACAGCAAAAGAAACTACCATCAGAGTGAACAGGCAACCTACAAAATGGGAGAAAATTTTTGCAACCTACTCATCTGACAAAGGGCTAATATCCAGGATCTACAATGAACTCAAACAAATTTACAAGAAAAAAACAAACAACCCCATCAAAAAGTGGGCGAAGGGCCTAGTATCTATTGTAAAGGTTAAGCAGAAGCTTCTTTAAGGTGACACCACCAAAGTCAGAAAAATCCCAAGGAATAAAGGCTTTAAAAGCAGGAGAAAACCCAAGGGAATCGGGGCTCGGCTTGGTGTCTCACACCTGTAATCCCAGCACTTTGGGAGGCTGTGGTGGGAGGATCACCCGAGGTCAGGAGTTGGAGACAAGCTTGGCTAACATGGTGAAACCCCATCTCTACTAAAGATACAAAAATCAGCCAGGCGTGGTGGCGTGCGCCTGTAATCCCAGCTACTCAGGAGGCTGAGGCAGGAGAATCGCTTGAATCCGCGAGGCAGAGGTTGCAGTGAGCCTAGAAGATCGTGCCACTGCACTCCAGCCTGGATGACAGAGTGAGACTCTGTCTCAAACAAACAAACAAACAAAACCAAAGGAATGATAAATACAAAATTCTGGGCCGGGCCTGGTGGCTCATGCCTATAATCCCAGCACTTTGGGAGGCCGAAGCGGGTGGATCACAAGGTCAGGAGATGGAGACCATCCTGGCCAACATGGTGAAACCCCATCTCTACTAAAATACAAAAAATTAGCTGGGCATGGTGGCGCAAGCCTGTAATCCCAGCTACTCGGGAGGCTGAGGCAGGGGAATCACTTGAACCCGGGAGGCAGAGGTTGCAGTGAGCCGAGATCGTGCCACTGCACTCCAGCCTGGCGACAGAGCAAGACTCTGTCTCAAAAAAAAAAAAAAAAAAAAAAATTCTGGAGAATGGAGAGGAGAGAAGTGATTAGGGAGGGGACACACAGGTAGCTTCAACAGCATTAATGTTGTTTTATTTAAGAGTGGTAGGTTCACATATGTTCATTTTATTATTATACTTTATAAGTTATGCTATTTATTATAGTTATTATAAACTTTATACCTTATTATACATATCTATTAAAAGTATCTTTTTGGGTTAAAGGATAAATATAGAATAAAAAGGAAAAAGATAATATCCTCATGGGGGCGGGTGGTGGAAGCAGAGCCAAGAAAAAGTTGCTTCTATTGCTGCTAAAAACATAATGAGATGCTGTTAGCCAAGGCATGCAGCAGGTCAGGGGCTGAGGCAGCAAGAAAGCTGGGCCAATAAAGCCACACAGGAGTCATTTTTGAAATTAACTCTTCATTCCTAACCTTGCCCTTTGCCATATTTAGGTTGCCTGTTGGCCAAGACCACTCATTCTGCAATTAATCAGCCTTTAATTTTGCCTTCCATTTTATGGATGGCAAGTGACCAGGACAAAGAGGCTTATATAATCACTAAAGCTAAAAATGAGTTCCAAGGGCCTCAGTTCACTGTGTTATATCAGGCAAAGCTAAAAGTTCATTTTCTAGGTCACATCCATGCAGTTTCTCTATTCTGTGGTTGCTGCAATACTTCTAGAGAAAGGAAGAGGTTACCATTTCCATAAAGAAGCAATGGCTTCAAGAAAGTGATACACAAGTCTGGTTATCCTTGCTTACCAGATCTCTCTTGCCAAGTCTCAGAGGTTCAGCTATCTCTGCAGCTCCCAATGGACTGTTTTATGTTAGGAGTTAGTGACATGGACTACTTACATCTATCTCATCCCTGATATAGCTCTCTCTCTTGAAAGAGAACACTCGCAAAACATAAAGGAAGAAAAAAGTCTAAGTTTGCAAGGCAGAAATCTCCAAGAGCTAATACAATACGTCTGAGTGTAACATATCTTAGACTCTGCCCACCCAGGCTCCTTTCTGCTCTGGCAATTCTTCATTTCCCATACTCACCTTTTAGCTCTCCTATCTCTGTCTACCAATGTTTCTTTCTCACTCTAAAAGCCTCCGAATCCTGGTCTTCGTCTCCTATGCAGTTCTTGCCTTTCAGCTCCATTCTGAAACTTCTGAAAACTCTCCAACCAGAAACCTACCTACCTCACTTGGCAAATAAGAGCCTTCTAGAGTATACTTAATGCCTAAGGGAAACTTAAACCACCTACAAGGCATTAATCTCTCCTCAGAGAAAGTAAAGTGGCAAAAACCATAGTATTTCAGCAATTTTGCTTCTAAAGTGGAACTGGTTTTTTTGTTATTTGGGAATCTGAAGTTCATCTGCGGACCATAATTTAAGAACCCAAATGTAAACTACTGAACAGTTAGTTCCTAAAAAGGATTTAAAGATTCTTATAAATAAGTCTTAAAAAGGAAGAATCTATGCCAAATTGTTAAGAGTGATTAACTCTGGAGCGTTTAAATTACAAAGAACTTTCACTTTCTAAGTTAACTATTGCTAGAACATTTTAATTTTTAATAAGAATATTTCAATTATTTTTGTAATTAGGAAAAAAAATCCTTTTTTTTTTTTTTTGAGACAGAGTTTTGCCCTTGTCGCCCAGGCTAGAGTGCAGTGGCATGATTTTGGCTCACGGCAACCTCCGCCTCCCACATTCAAGCGATTCTTATGCCTCAGCCTCCCAAGCAGCTGAGACTACAGGCATCCACCACCATGCTGGCTGATTTTTGTATTTTTTAGTAGAGACAGGTTTTCACCATGTTGGCTAGGCTGGTCTCAAAGTCCTGACCTCAGGTGATCCTCCCACCTAGGCCTCCCAAAGTGCTGGGATTACAGGCGTGAGCCACAGCGCCTGGCCAAAAAATCCTTTTAAATAGGAGAAGCCCACTGGATCGACCTGTAGGTACCAAAAGAAATGCTAACAAAAATGTTCATTAAAATGCTAGCTTTGTGTCCCAAAAAAGCAAGCATTTTGAGGACAAATGGGGATACTGAAATAGGGACTAAATATTACATGATATTAGAGAATTATTGTTGACTTTCTTAGATATAATAATGGTATTCTGGATATCTAGGAAAATGTCCTTAACTTTAGGTGATATTTATGTGTAAAGCAGAGTCATGATGTCTGAAACTTCATTTAAAATGATTCAGCCAGGCCGGGTGTGGTGGCTCATGCCTGTAATCCCAGCACTTTGGGAGGCTGAGGTGGGCGGATCACAAGGTCAGGGATTTGAGACCAGCCTGGTCAACACGGTGAAACCCCGTCTCTACTAAAAATACAAAAATTGGCCAGGTGTTGTGCCACATGCCTGTAGTCCCAGCTACTCCAGAGGCTGACGCAGGAGAATGGCTTGAACCTAGGAGGCGGAGGTTACAGTGAGCCTTGGCTGCAATTGCACTCTAGCCTAGGCAACAGAGCAAGACTCTGTCTCAAAAAAATAAAAAATAGAATAAAATAAAATGATTCAGCCAAAATAACAACAACGACACACAGAAAGAAATTTAAGTGCAAACCAAGTATGGTAAAATGTTAATGAGTATATAGGTAAATCACTTCATAATTATTTTCAACTTCTGTATCCTAGAATTTTTTCATTACAAAAAATCGAGGAAAAAATGCTAGCTCGGTGTCACCATGAAATCAAAGGCTTACTTCCAGGAAATCCTAAAACTGGGATATATTCCACTTATATCAGGTTCCTAGAGTAGTCAAATTTATAGAGGCAGAAAACAGAATGGTGGCTGCCAGGCCTTGGGGCAAGAGGAGAATGGGGTATTAGTATTTAATGAGTACAGAGTTTCCATTTTGTAAGAAGAAAAAGTTCTGAGGCCAGGTGCGGTGGCTCACACCTGTAATCCCAGTACTTTGGGAGGCCAAGGTGGGCAGATCACTTGAGCCCAAGAGTTCAAGACCAGCCTGGGCAACATGGCGAAACCCCATATCTACAAAAAATACACACACACACACACACAAAAATTATCCAGGTATAATGGTGCACACCTGTAGTCCTAGCTACTCAGGAGCCTGAGGTGGGAGAATCACCTGAGCCCAGGAAGTCGAGGCTGCAGTGAGCTGAAATCACACTACTGCACTCCAGCCTGGGTGACAGACTGAGACCCTGCCTTCAAAAAAAAGAAAAAAGAAAAAGTTTTGGAGATGGATGGTGATGATATTTTTTTTTTGTTTTTTTTTGTTTTTTTTTTTGAGATGGAGTCTCACTCTGTCATGCAAGCTGGGGTGCAGTGGCGTGATCTCAGCTCTCTGCAACCTCCACCTCCCAGGTTCAAGCGATTCTCCTATATCAGCCTCTCAAGTAGCTGGGATTACAGGCACATGCCATCGCGCCCGGCTAATTTTTGTATTTTTAGTACAGACAAGGTTTCACCATGTTGGCCAGGCTGGTCTTGAACTCCTGGCCTGAAGTGATCCTCCCGCCTTGGCCTCCCAACGGGCTGGGATTACAGGCATGAGCCATCACACCCAGCCAGTGATGATGGTTGTACAAAAATATGGAAGTAAGTAATGCAACTAAATAGTACATTTAAATATGGTTAAGATGGTAAATTTTGTTATATATACTTTACCACAATAAAAACAAACACATAAAAATTGTGAACACTCACGTAAATCCTGTATATAGAAAAATGCTAAGTAGGGGAAAAAAAACAAAACTAAGATATATACTGGATAGAATTTGCTGTGTCTCCTCCCAACCCCTTCTCACTCCTAGGACAACTACTCCACTACTCTACCACCAAGTAAAAGGCCATAGCAAAATCATAAACAGAGGAAAAATAGGAAATCACACAACAAAACCTCAAACTTTTCCAACACTCAATCTTCTCCCACTTCCACTCTTGCATTTCTAGGATGGCTACTGACACTTCTATTTTAAGTGTTAAAGAACAGAGTCCCTCTGAATCTCACCTCTTCCTACTGTACTGTGTACGACAGTCCTCTAATTCTCACCATGAGCTGATGCTTTCAGTTCCTGTCCTCAAAAGGGAATTCCCTGAAGCGTGCTAATCCCTCCACTTCCCACACATGAGTCTGCATCTACTTACCAAGATCTGCTAAGAAGATTTGCTAGTTTTCAAAGAGACCAATTTTTTTCCTGTTCTATTTTTGAGTACTCCCCTCCAGCTTCAGGTTTTCCCAACACCACCTAATTGCCATCTAGCAGTGAGACATCACTGTTTTCCAGCAATGAAGACCATGTACACAAGGCCCCAATAGTTCATCTTGTCAAAGCTTCAAAATATTAATGTTGCTCTTTGATGCTAGCTGCCTGCCACACCTTTGACTTCCTGAGCCCCCAAAATAGCTATGGCTTACCTTTGGTGTCCTGCATGACAATTGAGCTATACTTTAAAAAGGTTATCAGTAGATTACTGGTCTGTACATCTGCATCCAGTGGGAGTTCCACAGAACTTATAACTGGAATAGAACAGATAAAATGCACTTAGCCTGCAACATATTCCATCTAACACTTCTACCCACATAGCCAATTTGCCAGCAGGCAAAAAAATCACTAAATAAGCTTTTTCCACAACAGAGGAAGGACCATGTGCTCATCATAAAACTTTTATCTACTCTTCCTAAGCCTGTAGAGTCCCCTTCCTATTCCCCAAATTAAGCCCAGTGACCTGCTCTCCTATCTAGGGCCAGTCTCCAAGAACGGTGCTTTTTCTCCCAACATCCTGGGAAGGGTATGTTGATTCCACTTCCTGCCCCAAGTACCCCCAAAGAGTTTAAGGCCCTTCTTAAAGGCACTTTGATTTCTACCTGAAGCAAAGATCTGTATTGAATATAAATGAGTTTTACTTTGATAGGTCTCCTGCTTAAAATCAGTGAAGATTCCTTCCTAACAAGGAGAAATCTTGCTGAATTTTGAGAACAAGTCTTTAGGCTGGACGTACCCATGATAGAGAGGGGAAAATGTTAAGGCAGAAGTATATTCAAATTCTGCCACTATTAAGTGGCAGACTTCCCTGCCCCCCTTGAGGGAACTGAAAAGTAATAGTAGACTGAAAACAGATGAACAGGCCAAGCGCAGTGGCTCATGCCTGTAATCCCAGCACTTTGGGAGCCCGAGTTGGGCACATCACCTGAGGTAAGGAGTTCAAGGTCAGCCTGGCCAACATGGTGAAACCCCATCTCTACTAAAAATACAAAAATTAGCTGGGTGTGGTGGCCAGTGCCTATAATCCCACCTACTAGGGAAGCTGAGGCAGGAGAATTGCTTGAAACCGGGAGGCAGAGGTTGTAGTGAGCCGAGATGGCGCCACTGCACTCCAGCCTGGGTGACACAGTGAGACTCTGTCACAAATAAATAAACAAATAAAAACAGATGAACATTACTGATTGGAACAGCCTGGGAACTGAGTTTTATATACCTAGCTGATGTTTCTAAGAGAAATTCTCCACAAAGTTCTCTGAGCCACGTCCCAATGAACAATGACAGATAATTGGTCTCTAATGACCAGGGCTGACCCATACAGAACACAATATTTTCTTTTTTTTTGAGACAGAGTCTCGCTCTGTTGCCCAGGCTGGAGTGCAGTGGTGCCATCTCAGCTCACTGCAACCTCCGCCTCCTGCATTCAAGCAATTCTCCTGCCTCAGCCTCCCAAATAGCTTGGATTACAGGCACCCACCACCATGCCCAGCTAATTTTTGTATTTTAGTAGAGACAGGGTTTCACCATGTTGGCCAGGCTGGTCTTGAACTCCTGACCTCAAGCCATCCACCCGCCTCGGGCCTCCCAAAGTGTTGGGATTAAGGCATAAGCCACTGTGCCCGGCCCAGAACACAGTCTTAGTGGAGGCTTCCCAAAATTCTAGGACTTTAAATTAGACTCAGACCTCTTGTTAAGTGCTTTTACACTGCCTAAGACACAATATATAAGTAAAAGGAGTCTTATAATGGCCCAGAAAAGCTAGAGAATCTATGGCTTTCTGCTATATTTTCAGCCATGAAGACTCAGTTGACTTTGGGATATTACTCATAATATGTATTCATAACCATAACAGATCCCTCTGGAGTTATTACGATATATGCAGAGAACGTTTATTAACAGTGGGAAACATGTGCATATTATGAACCCATAATAAACAGCAAGCACAACAAAAAGCCTTATGAAAAGAAATCAGCATGCCCAACCCCTGGCTATTTTCCCAGTTAGGCCTCCAAGAGCTAATATAAGACAAATATATTTTTATGTTGAAATACTAAAAGGTTTTAATTCATTTATGGGTTAATGACCCAAGACTGTCATTTCAAACCACAGCCTGTTTTGAAGCTCAAAACCCATAATCATCTCTTTGTACAATACAAGGAGGCACCTAACTGGTAAGTGGGGCTTTTTTCCTGCTCATACACAGCAATAACTGGAAAACTATCTTATATAATATGTAGAAATATAGAAGTATATGTATTTTTAGTTTACCAGAAAGTCCTCTCATGCCAAGGCTGAGTTGTCAAATGTCAAGTCTGAGCTGAGAACAAATGTTATAGCTAAACTGCCGGCTTTTAAAAATATGGCTCTGGTGACATACCTTTAAATATAAGTGGGCTACTGAACACTACTATAATTAAGATCTAAAAATTAAAAACAAGGTTGTAATACTTAGGAACCCTACAGAAGGAAATGAGTTAGGAGACAGGGAAAAGAACAAATAGAACAGAGACAGAATAAAATCCCTCACAAATTAAAATCTTCTTCCTAAGGAAGAGTCATTCCTTGATCTTTGGCTTCATAATTCTTCCCAGCAGCTTTTGTCAAGGGAGACAGTCATTTGAAAGTGGGCTGACTTGATCTTCCCACTAGAAAAAATAAAAGCTCACTGGTTGTAGGTAAGTAAGCACAAATCCTGCCATTGCATAATCAAGTGTATGGGTGGAAGTGTTCACAATGAACAGTTTGAAAGGCAGTTCTCTGAAGCATCCAAACCCCAACATCACATGGAACTCATATATATATATATATTGCTTTTGATATCCATGGTAACCGGGCAGGCTTCATTCTTAAAGAGAAAGTACAGGATTTCCACTGGGTTATTCTGTGGCCCAAATAAACAGAGACAAGTAGGCAATCCTTACTACTTGCTCCTTCTCAGTAAGATACTTTGGGGCTGGGAATGGTGGCTCATGGGTGTAATCCCAGCACTTTGGGAGCCTGAGGCAGGCGGATCACCTGAGTTCGAGACCAGCCCGGCCAATATGGTGAAACCCCATCTCTACTAAAAATACAAAAATTGGCCAGGCGTGGTGGCTCACGCCTGTAATCCCAGCACTTTGGGAGGCAGGCGGATCACAAGGTCAGGAGATCAAGATCATCCTGGCTAACACTGTGAAACCCCATCTCTACTAAAAATACAAAAAATTAGCCGGGCGTGGTGGCACGCACCTGTAGTCCCAGGGAGGCTGAGGCAGGAGAATCACTTGAACCTGGGAGGTGGAGGTTGCGGTGAGCTGAGATTGCGCCACTGCACTCCAGCCTGGGTGACAGAGTGAGACTCCGTCTCAAAAACAAATAAATAAATAAAAATAAAAATACAAAAATTAGCCAGGCGTTGTGGTACATGCCTGTAATCTCAGCTACTCAGAAGGCTGAGGCATGAGAATCGCTTGAATCCGGGAGGCAGAGGTTGCAGTGAGCCGAGATCACACTACCACACTCTAGCCTAAATGACAGCGAGACTCTGTCTCAAAAAAAAAAAAAGATATTTTGGGATTTGGCTTTCAATTCTAAACAGATCCAATTTGCTACCATACATATGACTAACAATGGCACCTCCCTATCATAGTTCTGTATTGTTTATACTGCCTGGAAATGTTACTGCCACAGGTGGTATATGAAAACTTAAAGGAGAGAAAGAATAAAGAAGGTCATTTCACGAACAGTGGGGAGGCAAAAAGAAAGTATCAAAGTTGGATTGTCTGTACTTCTTTACCCAAAACAAGGTCAATCTTTGAGCTACAACATCAAATATTAACATAGATAGTTTTTAGGTTACAATATTCCACCAAACACACTCAGCCTATAATAGACCTCAAAGTTTTTGGCGAAAATTCATAATTTCTTTTCTGTTGCCTTTTTCTTAGGTTACAGCCATAAGATTTATGAAGGAGAAATTTTCACCATTGTTGTCTTGAGGGAGAGAAATCTTACATATCCACCAAACTCCCAATTATAATATACTCAAAGCCTGTCATTTCCAACTGGGAGTGGCTGATAGACACATAACAATGAATGAGAGACAGGTTCACATTCCCATTCATTTATTCAACAAATATTTATCAAGCAAGTACCATGCCGGGCACTATGCTAGGCATATAGTAGCAAACAAAATAGACAAGATCCTGCTTACACGTTTGGGTTCTCAGTCTCTACTCTCACTAATTTTAGGCAAACTGCTTCATTTCTCTGGCCTTAATTCCCTCATTGATCACATGGTAACATCACATAACATTACTATTTTACATTCATTTCAGTGCTTTATAATCACAAGGTGGCATTTTTCACAAAATATCTCATCTGAGCCTCACAAGGACTCTGAGACTGTGGCAGGACAGGCATTACTGACCTTTCAGGTCTAGTACTCCATGCCTCTACAACTACTCCCTGAGAAGGAAAAGCTAGAGTTATGTAAGCTTCTTTTACAGAGAAAATCGCTGGACTGTCTTTTTCCAAAGTTTTCTTTGGAAATTTAGGAGGCCTGAAGGATAGTACTACAGACAAATTTAGTGGGAAAAATTAACAACTACGTTCTTCGTTGAACACGGCTATGCTCACTCTGAGAGATCTAAGATCATATTAACCAAGAAAAGCAAAGTGGTGGTTGGCTCACCATCAGAGGAAGGCGGTGTGGTCCCAAGTGGTGTGACTGGGGTTGTAGGAGCAGGACTGACAGGAGTCGTCAGCAAGCCCATTTCTGGATGGCTCTGAAAAAGATACACAGATGTGTAAGAAAACAGAAAATCCAGTTCTCCCTGAGTATCAACTGCCTAATACCAATAAGGACTGGTATTCCGGACCTGATAATTTTTTTTTTGAGACAGCATCTTGCTATGTTGTCCAAGCTGGTCTCGAAATCCTAGGCTCAAGCACTCTCCTGCCTCAGCCTCCTGAGTAGGTAGGACTACAGATGCATGCCACTGTGCCCCTAGTCTCATAATTAGAAAGCTCACTGAGGCTGGGCACAGTGGATCACACCCATAATCCCAGCACTTTGGGAGGCCGAGGGAGGCAGATCACGAGGTCAGGAGATGGAGACCATCCTGGCCAACATGGTGAAACCCCGTCTCTACTAAAATACAAAAAATTAGCCAGGCATGGTGGTGCATGCCTGTAGTCCCAACTACTCGGAAGGCTGAGGCAGGAGAATCACTTGAACCCAGGAGGCGGAGGTTGCGGTGAGGTGATATCACGCCACTGCACTCCAGCCTGGTGACAGAGCAAGACTCTATCTCAAAAAAAGAAAAGAAAAAAAGCTCACTGAGAAGGGACTACTTCTGCATTTAGTTCTCATGAGTACTTGATTACGGCTGATGCCTGCTAATCTCTAATAAGCTCTGTGTGCTAATTTATCTTAAGCAACTAGGTTCCCATTACATAAGTTTTTCTGTGGCACCATAGAAATTAAAAAAAAAAAACAACAACTGGATAAACAAATATACAGGATTATTCTACAAGAGAGCAGAGAACATTTGCAATCCCATCTGGACCTGGGATCTCATCAGATCAACCTAAAACACATCAATAGGCTGTTCTGATAACCACATAATTGACTAGTAGATGTACATGAGTTAAGGGGATACCAGGTACTATAAAAAGAGCTATTCAGCCGGGTGCGGTGGCTCACATCAGTAATGTCAGCACTTTTGGGAGGCCGAGGCAGGTGGACCACGAGGTCAGGAGATCAAGACCATCCTGGCTAACACAGTGAAACTCTGTCTCTACTAAAAATACAAAAAAAAAAAAAAAAATTAGCCAGGTGTGGTGGCGGGCACCTGCAGTCCCAGCTACTCGGGAGGCTGAGGCAGGAGAATGGCCTGAACCCAGGAGGCAGAGCTTGCAGTGAGCAGAGATCGTGCCACTGCACTCCAGCCTGGGTGACAGAGCAAGACTCCGTCTCCAAAAAAAAAAAAAAAGCAAAAGAGCTATTCAGACGTCGGCCTTCCTGTTCCACAACAAACAAAAGTCTGTGTTGCCTTCACTGGGAGGCAAAGACATAGTGAGACACCAGTAGGGACCAAAACAGATGACACTTCTGTCCCTAACCTTTCTTAGCCATCCCTCCCACATCAGCTCTTGAGAATTAAGCTGAGTGACAGCTGTTTTAAACTTCCCTTTTCTTCCCTAACAGCTTTACCAGCACTTTACCTTCTTCACCTCTTCCTTTAAAATCAGTTATAGGATTTGAAGAGCAGATAAGAAACAGAGTGAAAATAATAACTAAAGTCTCTATGTTATCAGCCATGAAAACTCTTAAGTGTTCTATGAAGCAGATCTCAAACCAGCACGATGCTTTTTAAGCATGACCTTATTTTTGTGTTAAAATTCAAATCAATAGATTCCATATACATCTACCTTTTGAGAAAAAGCATTAGCAAACTTTCTTTTTTTTTTTTTTTTTTTTTTTGAGACGGAGTCTCGCTCTGTCGCCCAGGCTGGAGTGCAGTGGCGCGATCTCGGCTCACTGCAAGCTCCGCCTCCCGGGTTCACGCCATTCTCCTGCCTCAGCCTCTCCAAGTAGCTGGGACTACAGGCGCCCGCCACCACGCCCGGCTAATTTTTTTGTATTTTTAGTAGAGACGGGGTTTCACCGTGGTCTCGATCTCCCGACCTCGTGATCTGCCCGCCTCAGCCTCCCAAAGTGCTGGGATTACAAGCGTGGGCCACCGTGCCCGGCCTGCAAACTTTCCCTTAAAATAACCCTACATACATAAACAGTCTGGCTTTAAGATAAAAACACTTTATCAATTTTTTAAAATGGCTTTCATGAACAGCTCTTGAGTTCTCGGTCTACTTTAGTCCTCTTCTATGCCAATTACTGCTGCTATCCCTCAGACATGTGACCCATCGCTCAGTATTCTGGGGGTATTTTTGTTTGTTTTTTATTTTGTTTTGTTTTGTTTTTATTTTATTTTATTTGAGACAGAGTCTCGCTCTGTCCCCCAGGCTGGAGTGCAATGGCGTGATCTTGGCTCACTGCAAGCTCCGCCTCCCAGGTTCATGCCATTCTCCTGCCTCAGCCTCCCAAGTAGCTGGGACTACAGGTGCCCACCACCACGCCCAGCTAATTTTTTTTTTTTTTTGTATTTTTAGTAGAAACAGGGTTTCACCGTGTTAGCCAGGATGGTCTTGATCTCCTGACCTTGTGATCCGCCCACCTCAGCCTCCCAAAGTGCTGGGATTACAGGCAGGAGCCACAGCACAGGGCCCAGCGCTCAGTATTCTATGACTTCCTTTCAATGCATGCAAACCACATTATCTGTTAACAGCTAACCTTAACCTGGCCAGGATATTTTTTACTTTTTTCCTCTGGAAATTGGTGAAATAATAAGATGAGTGGCTTGGCCTATTTTATCTCCAGTTGTAATTCCACAGTGGTGTGGAAAGCAGACAGCCCAATATAAAAATCCACATAGCAGATAATACCAGGGATTTCTAGTGAGCAAAATGAAGTCATGACAACTCATTTGGGTTAATAGGATCAGTAAACTGGCCAAAAAAACTAACTTTGCACATTATTAGACCCATTTCAGCACCGATGGAAACATACATATTTGAGGACAGCAGGAAACAAAGGCAACTGATTCAACTCCTTGTTACTATCACTTACCAATGCAAAGCAGAGTTTAAACAAGTACAGCCAGATAGGCTTTTCAATGGAATTAATCGGTATGAAATTTAGGGAGAAAAAAATACTGGGATTTTTAATGTAACCAACCTGAGCTAATACTGTGATGAAGTTGCGATTTAAATGAACAGCTTCATAAAGTGCCAGAAGAATGGCCTCATTGGTTCTAAAGAAAAAGAGAACAAATTGAAGCGGCTTTTATAGTGGGGGGAGTTAAACAGTATAACCATGAAGATTGGATTGCACCCCAGCGCCTCATTATCAATTCCTTTGCATTTCTAAAGTTCCCCTTTACTCGCCATTTGGGCGTATGCAAAAGTGTATAGGCAGGAGTCAGGGCCTTCACTTTAATTCCTTAGGACCAGTTCTCATCTACTTCATTATCTTCCCTCTGTTTTTCCACCTCAACCCAGTTAAGTCCTCAACTGGCTCAGACACTCATCCCTCTTTTGTTTCATTGCAGAGATAGGCTGGCAACAGTTGTTCAGCTTATGGTCGCTCAATACATATGAAAAGCAGAAATTTCTAAGGGTCCATTAATGTTCAAAACCCATGAAACATTTGAAAATCACCAAAAAAGTATGATGCTGTAAAAGATTAGCAAGAGGTAACACTGCACACTCTCATATCCAGCAGGACAGCCCACACTAAAGTCCAAGTCACTGCACAAGAATGTCAGGCACTTACTGTACTGAGATTTTCTCATGGGCATCTGCTATGAACATGCTGCCCACCTGTGGAAGAAAAGGGGAATTGCAGACTTATAGCAGGAGGATATGAGAGGAGCTTTTTGCCTAGGAAGCCTTTTGTCAGTGAAGAAAACAAGCTGCTTCCAGCTGGGGAGAACTTGGAACTCTGGGCCATAAGTCACACACACTAAAACCAGCCCACTTTGAAAATCTTAAAAGACTCATAAGTAATAAATGAAATAATGAAATAAATGAAATAATGAGAATCCTACTAAATCATCTTGCCTAGTAAATCATCTTGCTTACTAAATCATCTTGCCTTAAAGAAAAAGCCTAGTACTTTTGTCCAACTCTCCTTTTCAGTGTGTAAGTTTAGTCGCTCTGACAGTTAACCTACACATCTTCATCACTCTGTATCTTTCCTAGAAGTTGCTTATTTGAAGTCAGAAACTAACTTAGGAAAAACTTCACAGGAAGCAGGCTGACTTCAACCAACATAAAGCTATCTTTGGGAACAATATTCGGGTTTCAGACCAAAGCTGTCTATATAAGATCCACTCTCCATTTTTCAGATAACAAAATCTTTAGTCTGTGTCCTAGTCAGAGCAAGTGAATAAGTAAATGGAGTAGGCTGCCTCTAATGTGTATGATATCAGAAGCACTAAGATGCCCACCCCCACTAAAAAATACCTCTTCCACCTCCTTAATTATGCTTGAAACTATACACAAACCTATGCTGCTAGAGCTTCATGTGTTTGGTACAAAACTTTCTGAAAACTTGACTGAAAGGCAGAGATATCTGGCAGCAGTATAATTGTATCTAATTCATTTAATCAAACACCAGTACAAAACTCAAACTTCTCTAGCCCCCGAGAGACTTCACTCATTTACATTTTGGAGTTAAACAGTTTATCAGGCCCCTTCCTGAGAACAGGCTGAGAAGGCAGAAGGAACAATTCGTAAGCAGTGGGGGAAAAAAAATTGCAGAAGTGGAGGAGGAGAGGGGGCAACTGCTTCTTGCAATTGACCAAAAAATTGTCTTGCCCTAGAGCTGATTACTTGGATAATAATGCCCAGAAGACAGACTTTCTGAATCTGCCTAGATTCCAGAATCTCCTAGATTTATCTCTTCAAAATCAGTCTCGGATTATCTGGTACCAAATGCCAAGAAACCTTGCCCTGAAGTCTTGCAAACTGGACCAATAACTTTCCTAAAATTCAGACCTCTAAGCCCAAACCCTAAGCTATTAGAAGAGTGGCTCAGATCTACTGCACAATCGCTCAACCCTAGGACCAGCTATGAGGATCAAACAGCCATGGCAGACAGCAAAGGAGCATTCAGGAGAGCACTCAGATCCAAACCCTACTATACTGTGTTCCACAAAGTCAGTGCCTAAACGGAGCCAACTCTTTAGGAAGCAAATTCTGGCTTAATGTGTACCTTTTCTTTAGCCTTTAAAAATTAATTAATTAATTAATTAATGTGGAAAAACTAAGTACCAGAGAAACTAAAGCTCTCCTTTCCCCTATCTCACTTGGTTTTGAATCTCACTAAAGGTACATCAAAAGTGGGGATTTAAAAAAAAAAAAAAGAAAGAAAGAAACTCACTAAAGGAAATACACTCCCCAAGAAAATCTGCTCTGAGCAGCCTCTCTCTTGTCATCATGCCATCACTTCAAATATCTGAACTTCGGAGCCTGATTTGTCCACCCCTGCAGACCACACTGTTTGTTTTTTTCAGGAGAAAAAAAAAAAAAAAAAGCAGGACTTACCATATTTGTTAAAGCAGAGAAAAAACCACTTTGGTGTTCTTCTTCCTTGTCTTTATACTGCCTAAACAAAAAGAACTAAATTCAACTCTAGGATTATTTATCAATTATGTCTTTGTCCTTGGCATTTGGGATAATCAGGGCAGAGCACTCTTAAAATTCTCTGACTCCAGAAAACTAAAGCATTATGACAATCAAGCATTATGACAATCCCTGCAAGCTAAGAGGCACCTGTCTGCTCTTGAGGTAGTGTGTACCAAAATGCCTGGCTACTTTGGGAGAGACTCAGACTTACAAAGCAGGCTGCAAAAGTGCCCTAACATATAGCTGATCCAGTTACTTCTCAAACAATCTATTACTTGAAAAGTGTGACAGCAAAATTACTTTAGGGCTACAACACTGAAAATCTTGTTTCTTTTTAAAGGAGGAGGAAGGAAATCAGTAAACTAAACTCTCTGCAGAGATGGGACAGATTTGAAGTTCTGATACCCAAGTGTGTGAGAAAAGTCTAGAGAGGAGCATGAAAGATCCTGCCTGGCCCTTGCCAGAATTAGGGATACTTCTGGTTTCCATTCACTAATGTCAGATCCTTCCAGCAAAAGGGAAAGCAAGCATCAATGAAGGGAGCCCCCAGGAGAAACAGGGACTCTGGGAAGTTGAGATTCATTCCCAATAAAAAAGAAACATCTGTCAAACTAGGGCTACCTAATATACTTTCTCCTTTTATATATTTTTTAAGATAACAAAAAAGCAGTCTCCACAACCTTTTTTAATGGAAAATACTTGTATGATACACTGGACTAAATGGAAGTGCCCACTTGTGGCTGGAAGACTAGTTAAAATGCTCTGTAATAAAATACCAAAAGTTGCAAAGGAATGTGCCTAACTGCCTAAAGAGACACTAACCTGGTGGCTACTTTTCCCCTGGTGTTAAAAACAATCCCTGCTAAGGCCATCAAGCAAAGCTAGAGCAAATACATCTGCCAGGGGCTATACCTCTGAATACTCTTAGACTAGGTAAGGGAATTTGACCCAAGAACTCTAACAAAACTCTAACAACCAATTCAAATGAAAATCAGACCCCCTTCCATTCTGGAAAGGTGGACTTACCTGTTGTACTCAGATAAAGCCTGAGCAATTACAAGTCCCATTCCCTAGAAGGGAAAAGATAGCACAGGTGAAATAAGACAGCAGCCTTTGGGGGTTGGTGATGATGCTAGAACAAGGTCAGAAAGAACACTAACTAGCCCAAGAAGTCCTGCCTGAAAGTTGGCAACAAGGACAGAAATTCTGAGCGGCACTGTCAAAGCATCAAAAGGAAGTTCTTTGGGAAGATTTTTCGTGTCTAATTATCTTAATGTTCCCAGGTACAATTAAAATGGATTATCAAGCAGTGAAACAGACCAGCCCAGATTGTTGACAATTTCACTGGCATCATTTTCACTTTGAAAGAGAAGATCCAGTTAGAATCTTCAAACAAAAAGCCCTCAAATGTCTCCAAAACAGCCACAGCAAGGTGACAATGAGTCCATGCTAAATGAAGGTGCACATAGATAAGCCGCTTTCTTTAAAGCCACAGAAATGTAAAGGCAAGTAGCATTCAATAAATGTTAAAGTGACTTATCAACTTTCCCCCAGAACCTGTGATGCATAACACAAAGATCAATTAAGGCCACAGCATGAATCATGTGTGCATTTTTTTCATAAAGGAAATTGGAAAGAAGGAATAGGGTAGGATGGAAAGGGAATAAAGCAAGACACCTGGTCATCTTCTTCCTCCCTATATTCAGAGATCAGATGTTATTTCCCAAACTTTCAAGGATACATATAGTAGATATAGATCATCCCCATGTTTCAGCTTCACCAGGTCAGGCTATAAATACTATCTGGCTAGTTCTAAAAGAAGGAATCTCCCATCATTTAGTCATCTAAGCTTTCTTATTCTTGAATGTGTAATTTATTGACATCATAGGATAATCAACTTCAGCACACTATAACGTGAAACATAACCACTTCATCATGATTAGCAGGCAAATTTCCCCTCAAATCTTCCTTCCATGATAAGTCAGAAGACAGTAAAACGGGAGCACTGATGCACTAAAAAGAAATATTAATTCCCTCTCTATAACCAGATGAAATTGACAGAATAGCTCTCTTCTCTCTGTTCTAAATGTACTTTCCACTGAAAGTAATACCATTGAATGCAAATAAGTAAGACAATACACAAGGATCCAGATACTCACATTGAGTGTGGCCTCATCATCCACGATAGATAGCTTCACAATATAAGGATTCGCAGACTGTTAAATAAGAGAAGAGACTCCAGGTAAGTCTGACCTTAAGAAAGCCCATCAGCTGTCTTCAAAGTGTTAATAAAAATGCTTCTATAAGGCCCTCTCTCTACAGTGATGCTCCTAATACACAGTCCCAATCCATATTGCCTGCTGACTCCTCCCATTTCCAGTTAATTTCTCAGTGTGTCTGGGCATTCATCAAGTGTACACACAAATACATATACACACCTCAGTTCAGTTCTGCCATTAGGCTGAATCAGTGCAGGCCCTATGTCCACCATTTCTACGATCTTTCTGTTTTACTTGCATCTAAAAAGTAAGTGAATGCTCCACAACACTCACTTTGTCCTACCCTACCAATAATTTACTAAGTCCATAGAGATAGCCGTCTTTTGGGGAACATAAAAGCTTCTTGCCATAAGGCACATATTTATAAGTTGCTAACTTACATTTTCATCCCAAAGGCTCCCTAACCATTTCACAAACTATATGCAAGGACTGATTCACCCACCCGTAAAGCAAAGCCACCTTGGGGTGGAAAGTGGCAGCTGCTTAACAGCCAGAGAGGTCATTTATGGAGATCTGATACCCAAATAACACTGCAGGGAGAACTGAAAAAAAGGATGTAATTACCCAAACAACAATCTGGTCTGGACACTGGGATTTAATGATTGTCCCATCACTTAGAGCACTGGAAGAGTTCTTGGGTTTTTCCAGACCCAATCTCAGTTGGGCAGCATAAGAAAATGGTCATATATTTAAACTCATAAAGCAACATATATTTAAACTCATAAAGCAATTGGATCATCTCCTACAAGGGGAATGAGAACCAATGACCTTTCCTTACATCTATGGGATATGAGGAAAAATTTTATATAGATCAAGCACCAATTCTAATCCAAGAGAGGCAAGGAACAATAGTTCTCAGACTGGCAGTTTCTACAGCTACCAAAAAAAACTCATAACTGAGAAACTTGAAAACTCAACT
Source organism: Symphalangus syndactylus (assembly GCF_028878055.3). Lineage (NCBI taxonomy): Eukaryota > Metazoa > Chordata > Mammalia > Primates > Hylobatidae > Symphalangus > Symphalangus syndactylus. The sequence continues at coordinate 36,621,511 of NC_072424.2, read as the reverse complement.
GAAAGGCTCATTCCCCACACAGACCTATTTAACCAAGCTTCTGAGGGCATCTTTCGCATGTCAATTGGGAACAGAGAAAGAGACAGCTTTGCTTTCTTAACAGCCCAAATTTTTATAAGGTTTAATGCAACACAACTTAAGGTCTAAAACCCACTCCATTTGTTACTTGATCTGACAGAACGAAGGCTCTCAACACTTCTTCCTATAACCAACAGTCAAATTCTGCTGATTCTACAGACCTCAGGGAAGCTCCCATGCAAGTGGGTCCTTGGAAAAGAAAATCAAGCAAAATCGGCTGACTTAGATATGCTGCCACGATCACAGTAACACTAGAAAGAGCAGACCACTATATCTTGGCATAATTTTTGAAAGTTCTAGTCACCCAAAAGCAGACTGTTTTAAGTTTTGGGTTTTTTTTTTTGTTTTTTGTTTTTTTTTTGAGACAGAGTTTTGCTCTTGTTGCCCAGGCTGGAGTGCAATGGCATATCTCGGCTCACCGCAACCTCCGCCTCCCAGGTTCAAGCGATTCTCCTGCCTCAGCCTCCTGAGTAGCTGGGATTACAGGCATGTGCCACCACGCCCAGCTAATTTTGTATTTTTAGTAGAGACAGGGTTTCTCCACGTTGGTCAGGCTGGTCTCAAACTCCTGACCTCAGGTGATCTGCCTGCCTTGGCCTCCCAAAGTGCTGGGATTACAGGCGTGAGCCACTGCACCCAACCTGTTTTAGGTTTTAATTGGGGTCATCTGATTTCCAAGCAAACGTTGGAATGCAAATTCTGTATTCTAGTTCTGCTTATTAATTGCGACGAATTAGGCACATAAAGCTAAGTTTCTATTTCCTCATCTGTAAAATGAGGATACAGATTAAGTATCTCATCTAAAATGCTTTAGGGCTGGGCATGGTGGCTCATGCCTGTAATCCTAACACTTTGGGAAGCCAAGGTGGGAGGATCACTTGAGCCCAGGAGTTCAAGACCAGCTTGGGCAACATGGCAAAACCCTATCTCTACAAAAAATTGAAAAAGTTAGCCAGGCATAGTGGCACATGCCTGTAGTCCCAGCTACTCGGAAGGATGAAGTGTGAGGATCACTTGAGTCCAGGAGGTCAAGGCTGCAATGAGCTGTGATCACATCCTTGCACTCCAGCCTGGGTAACAGAGTGAGACCCTGTCTCGATCAATCAATCAAACAAACATTTGGGATAGAAGTACTTAGGATTTTGGATTTTTTTTAACATTTTGGAATATGTGCATTATACTAACCTGTTAAGCATCCCTAATCCAAAAATCTGAAATGCTCCAATGAGCATTTCCTTTGAGTGTCATGTTGGTATTCAAAAAGTTTCAGATTTGGGGGCATTTTGAATTTCAGATTTTCAGATTAGAAACGGTCAACCTGTATTTTTTCTCCTGGGGTTGCTATAAGGCTTAAAGGAAGTAAGACACATCAAATCCTTAGCACAACAGCTGGTACATGCTAAAGGCTTAATAATTGGTACAGGTAGCTATGTGTTTTCCTCTTTTACATTATTATCACATTCAAAGGAAAGCTCTTTAGGAAAAAGGGCAGTGTGGGGAGAAAAGGAACAACTTAATTAGACATAATAAACAATATGGTAACTTCTGAGAAATGTCATGCTCTAGGAAACAGTTGGGATCTGAGTCACTTCATCTCAGGAGACTTGGCCAGCCTAGAAAGTCAGGATCTTATGTTGTGAAAATTTCTATTTTACCAAAGGCCAATTATTTAAACTATACCCCCGTTGTACTGGTCACTTTTTAAAACTGGAGGAAATCTACTTTTCATCCATAAGACAGAATTACAAAATCTGTGAGTCTTCACAGTATCACTCTACTAGGATCCTGCCTTTATTTGACTGCAGGTACACTTAACATTTTCCATTGCTCTTCCCTAGACCTTTTTTGGGGGCTCTTTTGTCTTTTTAGATGAAATGATTAAAATGGAACACATTACTTGAAGTGAGGAAGAACTACACATTCACTACATGGTATCTTTTCTATCACTTTTATTGCTTAAGTCCAACAACTTCTTCACTTTCTTTGTGCTTAGTTGGGTACCCAGCCTCTCTGTGCCTCGGTACCTTTCTGGAAAGGTTACAACTTACCCCATTGGTCATGAGACTGATTGTGCTGGTGGCTAGAATGCTATTCTCCCCAGCACACTGTCTCATGCTAGTTTGCACAGAATTTCACCAGCTTTGGTTTTGCTATGTTCATCTGGAATTCTTCACGTTCCTGTCAAAAACCTTCCTTAATGGTTTCTGGTGAATGATTTATATCAAAAGCTGCAAAGCCCAGATATATTAGGCCCACCAGCTCGCCCTTGCCCACTATATTAATTCTTCTGGGGGGCTTCTGAAAGACTAGAGATGCATACTTCATTCCAGAAATATGATTCTCTCCAGTTCCTTGGCCATGTCCAATATTTCAGACTGACATTTGAGAGAGCCCTACTGAGCTGAGCCAGGATTCAGATCACAATCAGCGAAGCCAAGCCATTGCCTCAGAGTGGACTGCATCCAGTAGAATGTTCCAAAAATATTCATTACTGATGATAGTGTGTTCCTATCACATATAACCCTCACCTCTCTTTAACTATCCTCAGCATTTTTCCACAGCTATTTTTCTTGCAGTTGTAATGAGGCCCCAGAGGCTATTACACATGACAGAGATCAAAATGGCTACCATGCCAGCCCCTCCAGATCATCAGTAAAACAGGTGTTGGGAATAAATTTCATATTTATGGCCGGGCGCGGTGGCTCACGCTTGTAATCCCAGCACTTTGGGAGGCCGAGGCGGGCGGATCACAAGGTCAGGAGATCGAGACCACGGTGAAACCCGTCCCTACTAAAAAATACAAAAAAAAAAAAAAAAAATTAGCCGGGCGTGGTGGTGGGCGCCTGTAGTCCCAGCTACTCAGAGAGGCTGAGGCAGGAGAATGGCGTGAACCCGGGAGGCGGAGCTTACAGTGAGCCGAGATTGCGCCACTGCACTCCAGCCTGGGCGACAGAGCGAGACTCCGTCTCCAGAAAAAAAAAAAAAAAATTTCATATTTATTAGGAGCTCTACCCACCATTCATCAGTTCCTCCAAGACAATGAAAACAATCGGATCCTGGAATTTATAACACATTCACATTGCTCTGCATATTCTAGTCCCTCTTTAAGTATTCCTTTCTCACAGCCTCTCCTTCTTCCATATCTCTTCTTGTAAGAATAAGCTCCAGATTTTGTGTTACCCATCACTTTCAGCCTGGCCAAATAAAGCCTAACTAGGAATCATATCAAAAATCACTAGGTGAAGATCCAGAAGCTCAAAAAAGAAAATTCTCTCTCCAGCTGACCCAGTTCTCACAGTACTGCTATTTATTAAGTGAAGAAAGTCAGGTTGCCTCAGTGCAGCTCCTGACTTTTGGGTTCAGTAATGTACTCCTAGTGTCCAGGACTCAGTGCCAAATGCTTCCTACTCCTCAAAAGCAATCTCCAATGAAGCCTCCGGTCTTCCTTGAGTGGTCCCCTTCCTTTTCTGTGTATTCTGCCTTTTGAAGGGAATCAAATATATGTGCCAACCCAAGTATAAATCTCTGGGTTCTGCTCTTCATCTCAAAAACCTATAAATCTGCACCTTGATTAATTCGGGGGCAAAAAGAACTCCAGAACTCATATGAATAAGGCACTGTCTTCAATTTTTCATTAAAATCAGAAGGAGTTTCTAGGCCAACAGCGATACTTACATAAGCAGATTGCATAAGGAGATGTGATATACAGTGATGTGCTGCATAAGGACATTTTGGTCCATAATGGACTGCATATACTATGGTGGTCCCATAAGATTATAATGGAACTGAAAAATCCCTATAACCTAGTGACATTTTAGCCATTATAACAGTGCAACGCATTCATTACTCACATATTTGTGGTGATAATGGTGTAAAGAAACCTACTGTGCTGCCAGTCATATAAAAGTGTAGCACATACAATTATCAGCTGGGCACGGTGGCTCACTCCTGTAATCCCAGCACTTTGGGAGGCTGAAGTGGGCAGATCACTTGAGGTCAGGAGTTCGAGACCAGCCTAGACAATATGGTGAACTCCATCTCTATCAAAAATACAAAAAAATTAGCTGGGCATGGTGGCGCATGCCTGTAGTCCCAGCTGCTCGGGAGGCTGAGGCAGGATGATCATTAGAGCCCAGGAAACAGAGGTTGCAGTGAGCCAAGATCATGCCATTGCACTCCATCCTGGGCAACGGAGTGAGACACTGTCTCAAAAAAAAAGTACAGCACATACAATCATGTATAGTACCTACTACTTGATAATGACAATAAACGACTATGTTACTGGTTTATGTATTTACTATATTATACTTTTTTTTCTTTTGAGATGGAATTTTGCTCTTTCACTCAGGCTGGAGAGTAGTGGTGCGATCTCAGCTCACTGCAACCTCCACCTCCTGGGTTCAAGCAACTCTTGTGCATCAGCCTCCCAAGTAGTTGGGATTACAGGTGCACACCACCATGCCCAGCTAATTTTAGTATTTTTAGTAGAGATCGGGTTTCACCATGTTGGCCAGGCTGGTCTCAAACTTCTGACCTCATGTGATCCACCCGCCTCAGCCTCCCAAAGTGCTGGGATTACAGGCATAAGCCACCACACCCAGCCTATACTATACTTTTTATTGTTATTTTCTAGTGTACTCCTTCTACTTATTGAAAAAAAAAAAGTTAACTGTAAAACAGCTGAAGGCGGGTCCTTGAGCAGGTATTCCAGAGGAAGGCATTATTATCATAGGAGATAACAGTTTCATGTGTATTATTTCCCTAAAGATCTTCCAAATGTGGAGGTGAAAGACAGTGATATTGATCATCTGGACCCTGTATAGGCCTATGCTAATTTGTGTGTGTGTGTCTCAGTTATTAACTAAAAAGTTTTAAAATTTTTTTAACTAAAAAAACCTGGGCCGGGCGCGGTGGCTCACGCCTGTAATCCCAGCACTTTGGGAGGCCAAGGCAGGCGGATCACTGGAGGTCAGCTCAAGACCAGCCTGGCCAACATGGTAAAACCCTGTCTCTACTAAAAATACAAAAATTAGCCGAGCATGGCCGGGCGCGGTGGCTCACACCTATAATCCAAGCACTTTGGGAGGCCAAAGCAGGTGGATCATGAGGTCAGGAGATCGACACCATCCTGGCTAACACGGTGAAACCCCGTCTCTACTAAAAATACAAAAAAATTAGCCGGGTGTGGTGGTGGGCGCCTGTAGTCCCAGCTACTTGGGAGGCTAAGGCAGGAGAATGGCATGAACCCGGGAGACAGAGCTTGCAGTGAGCCGAGATCGAACCACTGCACTCCAGCCTGGACGACAGAGCGAGACTCTATCTCGGAAAAAAAAAAAAAAAAAATTAGCCGAGCATTGTGGCAGGTGCCTGTAATCCCAGCTACTCAGGAGGCTAAGGCAGGACAATCACTTGAACCTGGGAGGCAGACACTGCAGTGAGATCACACCACTGCACTACAGCCTGGGCAACAGACTAAGACTCTGCCTCAAAAAAAAAAAAAAAAAAAAAAAAAAAGTCTATAGTAGTATACAGTAATGTCCTAGGCCTTCACATTCACTCACCACTCACTCAGACTCACCCAGAGCAATTTCCAGTCCTGCAAGCTCCATTCGTAGTAAGTGCCCTATTCAGGTGTATGATTTTTTTTTACAGTTTTTTTCATGCTTCATGAAGATCAACAACTATTTTATATCTTTTATACCATACCTTTTCTAGGTTTAGGTTTTGTGTGTGTTTTTGTTTTTGAAACAGGATCTGGCTTTGTCACCCAGGCTGGAGTGCAGGGGCGTGACATCAGCTCACTGTAACCTCCACCTCCCGGGCTCAAGCCACCCTCCCACCTCAGCCTCCTGAGTAGCTGAGACTTCAGGCATGTGCCACCATGCTGGGCTAATTTTTGTATTTTTAAAAATATAGATGGAGTTTTGCCATGTTGGCCAGCCTGGTCTTGAACTCCTGGGCTCAAGCAATCCACCAGCCTTAGCCTCCCAAAGTGCTAGGATTACAGGCGTTAAGCTACCGTCCCCAGCCTTACATTTTTTTTTTTTTTTTAAAGATAGGGTCTCAGTATGTCACCCAGACTGGAGTGCAGTGGTGTAATCATGGCTCACTGTAGCCTCAAATTCCCGGGCTCAAGCAATCCTCCTGCTTCAGTCTCTCAAGTAGCTGAGACTACAGATGCATATAACCACAACCAGCTAATTTTTTTTTTTTTTTTTTTTTTTTGAGACGGAGTCTCGCTCTGTCGCCCAGGCTGGAGGGCAGTGGCACAATCTCCGCTCACTGCAAGCTCCGCCTCCTGGGTTCACGCCATTCTCCTGCCTCAGCCTCCCGAGTAGCTGAGACTACGGGCATCCGCCACCACACCCAGCTAATTTTGTTGTATTTTTAGTAGAGACGGGGTTTCACCATGTTAGCCAGGATGGTCTTGATCTCCTGACCTGGTGACCTACCTGCCTCGGCCTCCCAAAGTGCTGGGATTACAGGCATGAGCCACCGTGCCCGGCCTTTTTTTTTTTTTTTTTTTTTTGAGACAGAGTCTGGCTCTGTTGTCCAGGCTGGATGCAGTGACATGATCTCAGCTTACTGCAACCTCCACCTCCTGGGCTCAAGCCATCCTCCCGCTTCAGCCTCCCAAGTAGCAAGAACTATAGGTGCACGCCACCACATCCAGCTAATTTTTTGTATTTTTAGTAGAGACGGGGTTTCACCGTGTTAGCCAGTATGGTCTCGATCTCCTGACCTCGTGATCCACCCACCTCGGCCTCCCAAAGTGCTGGAATTACAGGCGTGAGCCACCGCGCCTGGCCAAAATTTTTTCATTTTAAAAACTTCTAGGCCAGGGGTGCACTGGCTCACGCCTGTAATCCCAGCACTTTGGGAGGCCGAGGTGGGCGGATCACCTGACATTGGGAGTTTGAGACCAGCCTGACCAACATGGAGAAACCCCATCTCTACTAAAAATACAAAATTAGCAGGGCATGGTGCCGCATGCCTGTAATCCCAACTACTTGGGAGGCTGAGGCAGGAGAATTGCTTGAACCCAGGAGGCGGAGGTTACGGTGAGCCAAGATCGTGCCATTGCACTCCAGCCTGGGCAACAAGAGCGAAATTCCGTCTCAAAAATATTAAAAAAAAAAAGTTCTTAGGTGATTCTAATAAGCTGGGTATGGGAATCACTACATTAGGGAGTACTTACTCACTTCATTAGAAGTTGCTTCACAGGATTCCTTTGAACAACTAGATCCTCTGCCCCATGCATTTAATATAAGATTTTTAGAATCTGGATTATCAAAATTAATCAATATACCATTTACCAAGAACATGTCTTCTACATTAAGCAAAGTCCTTTAGGAGGGGCCACATTTAAGAAGATTATAGGCAGATAACGACTGTCCACTAAGGAGCCCAGTTACCTCATATTTTCTATAGTTCACCAGCAAAGCCAAGAGGACGACAGCATCATACCCATGCTCCCTACGACTTGGGGGATGGGAAAGTATCTGTAACAAGAACCAAAAATGCATGAGACTGCTAACTCCTGGTTCCTGAGAACACAGAGAAAACTTGAAGAGGTGGTTTACCCCAAAGAGAGGAGGTAACAAGGGAATTGACCTACCTGTAAAATTGCTTCAAATATGCTGTTGATCATTACATACTCAAGAATAGTGTTCTGGCTGATGTTATCTGTCACCTGAATGTAATAAAAGGCTTTTTAAAGTCTATACTGAGGCATTCTGATATCTTGTGTAGTCTCCTCCCCTAACATCTAAGAGAAACAGAAATATTAAAATATTTCTACTAGATAACTTAGCTGACCTTTCACAAGTGCCCCTTAAGTCATGAGAGCCTGAACAGACAGTCATAAGGGTAGGAAATCAGCAAGTTAAAACTTCCTAAGTCTTTGAACTCCTCATTCTTTCTCTCATATCCTCACACATGCGTTTGCTTAAGTTTCTTGGGTTTCATTCCTCAAGTGCACAGGAAGAGGTTTATGAATGCAGAAGTCTTCAAGAGGTGGCAGGGAAAGGGACCCTCCTAAAGTAAATAATCAACACCCCACCCTTCTTCCACTAGAAAGTACAGGCAGCCTACAGTTATAAAATCAAAGCTACCTGAGCGCAGTGGCTCACATCTGTAATCCCAGCATTTAGGCTGAACTGGGTGGATCACGAGGTCAGGAGTTCAAGACCATCCTGGCCAACATGGTGAAACCCCATCTCTACTAAAAATACAAAAATTAGCCAGGCGTGGTTGTATGTGCCTGCAATCCTAGTTACTCGGGAGGCTGAGGCAGGAGAACTGCTCAAACCCGGGAGGTGGAGGTTGCAGTGAGCCGGGATCACGCCATTGCACTCTCCAGCCTGGGCAACAGAGCAAGACTCCACCTTGAAAGATAAATAAATAAAAGCCAAAACAAATAAAAATACTCAAAATCGGCCAGGCGCGGTGGCTCACACCTGTAATCCCAGCACTTTGGGAGGCCAAGGCAGGTGGATCACCTAAGGTCAGGAGATCAAGCGGGTGGATCACCTAAGGTCAGGAGTTCGAGATCAGGCTGGCCAACATGGCAAAACCCCATCTCTACTAAAAATACAAAAAAAAAAAAAAAATTATCTAGGCATGGTGGCACATGCCTGTAATCCCAGCTACTTGGAAGGCTGAGGCAGGAGAATTGTTTGAACCCAGGAGGCAGAGGTTGCAGTGAGCCAAGAACACGCCATTGCAATCCAGCCTGGGCGACGGAGCAAGACTCTGTCTCAAAAAAAAAAAAAAAAAAACTCAGAATCACAAAAACTATTTCCAAATGAGACCTGATGAGGACAAGTCTGACAACCCAGAAGACAGTTGTTCTCCTGAAGTGAAACTTCTAAAGTAAAATATCACATAGCCTGCAGGCTAAAAATGCCAGTAATTGCTCCAAAGAGGAAGCAAAAGACCAGGCAGCTAACTTCCTATACATCCAGACACAAGGGAGTGATGTAATACCCTCATTGAGAATATTTTTTCTCTTTTTCCTTCTATCTTTGGGCTCAAGTATTCAAACAGGATTGCCCCTCCTGTCAATTAATACCCTTGACAAACATAGGTCACTTACGGTCACTAAGCAAAGGAGAAGTTTCAGACATAAACTCTTCAGACTTTCAGAACCTTCTGCACAAAGCAATGAATCCAAACTCTCCATCAAGTTCTGAGAAAGAGAACCAATAAGCATTAAACCATACCAGATAACACCCCACCTTTGTCTAACTCTGGGTTATGTTATACAGGGTAATGTGAATAATACACAATAAAGCAACAATATCATTTCCTTAGGCCTAGAACTTACAAGATTAGATAAAGAAAAGGAGGACCTTTTTCTCAGGCTGGGGTTGCTAAGAAAGAAAAATAGGAAGACTTCAAAATCTAGCTATATTGAGAAAAATGCTGTAGAACAGTTGCACAAGAGAGTAAAGAATTCACTGTTCTACCAAATGAATGAATGTTTGCAGTCTGTCATCCCCATACAAACCTTTAGATTACAAGGAAGCAAATAAAAAAAGGAAATCTAATGGTTAAATAATTGTATATAAGTTTCTTTTCTGTCTGTCAGCCAGGCTGGAAGGCAGGCCATGTTCATAGCACACTGCAACCTCAAACTCCTGGGATCAAGACATCCTCCCACCTCAGCCTCCTGAATAGCTAGGACCACAGATGTGTGCCACCACATCCGGGTTTTTTTTTTTTTCTCTTTTTCTTTATAGAGACAAGGTCTCACCATGTTGCCCAGGGTGGTCTCAAACTCCTGGGCTCAAGTGATCCTCGGCCTCCCAAAGGGTTGGCACTGCAGGTGTGAACCACTATGCCTGGCAAGTTTCATTATTTGGTAAAGAAAGCATAACACTTGATTCAGGCACACTGAATAAACGAAAAAGAAACAGTATCATTACAGGCTATCACTAGCCATATAAATTATCCAAAGAAGCTAACTTGTGTCCATCCTGGTCTCCGCTTGGCAATGTAATCGGAATTTATCACTTGCACTAAAAGCCAGCTGACAGACCCAAACTAATCAAAAGATGAAACCCTTGTATACTACAATAAAGGCAAGATGAAAAAGAAATATTCTACATTAAATGAGGGAGAATAGATGGAGAATAAGGATTTAAGCGTGCTAGAAGGCCAAGGTAAGCTGCTTCAGTTCAATTCAATAAATATGTGAGCATCTACTCTGTGCTGAATATTGTGCTTTAAAAGAATATACGAAAAAACTCAGACCATGACTCTTGCTTTCAAGGTGCTTTTAGTCTAATGTGAGAGAAAAACAAGCCAACAGTTTCAATTCAATGGTTACTATGATGGAAATATACACAGAGGAATGGAATTTGCTCTAAAGTCACCTATTCCAAGACCCCTCAGGAGTGCGTTATATTTTGAAAATTCAATAGGAATTGGGGAGGAAAGGAATTCCAGACAGGTATTAGCATCATCAAAGACACATAAGGAAAGAAATGGCCCTGGTGTGGGGTTGGAATAAAAGTAGTTTGTTTTTAAGGAAGTATAAAGAATGAGGCACAGTGGTGAGATGTAAGCCTGGAGAAGTAAATATGGTGCAGATTTTGAAAGTTTTGTAAGTCTAACTAGGGAGTTTGCTCTTTATCCTGTTAGTGACAGGAGACTAATGAAGGATTTTAAGCAGGAAAGATGTACACACTAGCATGAGATATACACACTAACAACACACAGTTGTGGTGTCAGTGTGGATGATGGATTTAAAGATGGTAAGCTTGAAAAGATGGAGACTAATGAGGACTTCAATTTCCTGAGACAGTTGCCATGTCTTATTTGCCTCTTGTATCCTCAGTGTCTACCACAGTACCTGGCATATAGGGGCCCAACAAATATTTGTCAAAAAATGAATGGGCCGGGCGCAGTGGCTCATGCCAGTAATCCCAGCACTTTGGGAGGCCAAGGCAGGCGGATCACCTGAGGTCAGGAGTTCGAGACCAGCATGGCCAACATGGTGAAACCCTGTCTCTACTACAAATACAAAAATTAGCTGAGGGTGGTGGCGCATGCCTGTAATCCCAGCTACTCAGGTGGCTGAGGCAGGACAATCGCTTGAACCTGGGACAGGGAGGTTGCAGTGAGCTGAGAATGCACCACTGGACTCCGGCCTAGGTGACAGAGTGAGACTCCATCTCAAAAAAAAAAAAAAAAAAGAATGAATGAAGGCATCACTGTAATAGTTCTGGTGAGAGACAGCATAACAGAGATGGTGGGAACAGAAGAAGACAAGTATGAGGAATATGAACTGAGATAAAATTAGCTGAACTTGGTGATCATCTGGAGATAAAAGATGAGAAGTCCCCTCATCACAGCGTGGGGCCTGTGAAAAGAGCTGCTCCCATTCTGAAAGAGAATGAATGAGGAAGAAGAGATGCAGGAGAAACAATGAGCTCCATTCTGGATATATCAAGCAAGAAGTACTTATGGGATGTGTCAGCGAGTACATTCAGCAAGTACTTGCAGAGTATACAACTCTGAGATCATGAAGAGACATTAAGGCTAAAGACAGAGACTTAGCAGTCATCAACATACAAGCAGTAGTTAGAACTATGAGAATGAGGAGCTATCTGGGATTTTACCATGACATATATATGAACTGCAAAAGGCCAGAATTTAAAAATAACTCTTAAGTATTAAATATTTGTATATTCATAATTATATATTAATAACTTTTTTGTAACCTAATCATTATAAAGATTCTCTGGTATACAGATTTATTTTACATTTAATGAGTGACAGAAGACTGTTCTTCAAAGTTCAAACATTCATTCAATATGGTGTCCAACACTGCAAATCATATATCTGCTAACGGACATATTCAGAATACGAAAAGAACTCTTATAACTCGACAATAAAAGACACCCCCATCTAGAAATGGACAAAGGATATGAAAGACATTTCTCCAAAAAAAAAAATAAAGACAGACAAAAACAACTGTTGACATAATGTGCAGAAACTTGAACCCTCATACATTGCTAGTGAAATTATAAAATGGAACAGCTACTATGGAAAAATGGTTTGGTAGTTCCCAAAATGTCAAATATAGAGTTACCATGTGACCCAGCAATTCTACACCTAGGTATATGCCCAAGAGAATTTAAAACATATGTGTGGCCTGAGTGCAGTGGGTCATGCTTATAATCTCAGCACTTTGGAAGGCTGAGACAGGAGGATCACTTGAGGCCAGGAGTTCAAGACCAGCTGGGGCAACATAGCAAGACCTCATCTCATGAATAAATAAATAAATAAATAAATAAGAGCATACATCCATACAGAAACTTATACATGAACATTCATAGCAGCATTATTCCTAATAGTCAAAATGTTGAAAGGACCCAAATATCTATCAACTGAGGAATGGATAAACAAAATATAGTGAGTATCTCCAGCCAAAGAAATATTATTAGGCAATAAAAAGGAATGAAATACTGATACATCCTATAGTATGGATGAACCACAAAAACATTATGTGAAGTAACTGCCAGACTCAAAAGGCTACATATGATATGATTCCATTTATATGAGGTGTCCAGAACAGCTAAACCCATAGAGACATAAAGCAGATTAATGCTTGCCAAGGGTTGAGAAGAGTGGAGAATTGGGGAATGACTGCTAATGGGTACAGGTTTTCTTTCTAGGGTGATGAAAATGTTCTGAAATTAATAGTGATGATAATTGTATAATTCTGTGAATACACTAAAATCCACTGGATTGTACACTTTATTTATTTTCTTCTTTTTGAGACAGGGTCTTGCTCTGTTGCCCAGGCTGGAGTGCAGTAGCATGATCTTGGCTCACTGCAACCTCTACCTCCCAGGTTCAAGCAGTCCTACCACTTCAGCCTCCCCTAACTAGCTGGGATTTACAGGCACGTGCCACCAGCTAATTTTTGTATTTTTTGTGGAGATGAGGTTTTGCCACGTTGCCCACGCTGGTCTCAAACTCCTGAGCTCAAGCGATCCACCTGCCTTGGCCTCCCAAAGCGCTAGGATTACAGGCATGAGCCATGGCGCCTGGTCAGACTGTACAATCTAAAAGGGTGGATGTATGCTATATGAATTATAAGGCTGTTATTTTAAAAAGATAGTGTCAAACAGCAGAAAGAAAAATTCTGATAAAATCAAAGTAATTGTGTTAAATAAGCTTAAAGTTTAGAATTAAAGTTACCCTTGTATGTTAATTTGTTATATTTTATTTAAATTCATAAATGTCCTTAAGAATGTATGATCATATGATACGAGTAACAAAATATTCTGTCTTTATCCTGCAGGGAAAGAATACCTCCATTCAAATTTGAATTTAAAATTTTCCTTTATTCAGATAAAGCAAATCTGTGAAATAAAAATATCCAAATGCAAGGCCAAATTCAATCATCTGTATCTTTCTGAGTCCAAATCTTTGAGTACATTTGTCTGCTGACAGCGTCCAGGAACAGCTGTCAGACGTTGCCATCCACAGGCACATCTGCAGCTTATGCCTCACCTTCATGCACAGCTCCGCCTTGTCAAAGCCCATCAGCATGTTGATAATGTCAAACCCAGAGGTAGACTTATTCTTTTGATGGACTCCTCGAATGAGTGCACAGAGGGTCTGCAGAAATGAGAGGAAGAATTATTTCTGGAGAGGAAGTCTCAAAACTAGGACACTGGGTCTGTAGACCCACATTGCAGCCTCATCCTTACACAGCTGACACTGAATAAATTCAATTTCTCTGAGTTCTGAGCTCCAAAACACAGCCTGAGTTTTTGTGGGGTTTTCTGTTTGGTTTGGGTTTTTTTGTTGTTTTTTTTTTTTTTTTTTGAGACAAGGTCTCACTCTTCACCAAGGCTGTAGTGCAGTGGTATAATCACAGCTCACCACAGCCTTGACCTCCTGGGCTCAGGTGATCCTCCCACCTCAGCCTTCCAAGTAGCTGAGATGACAGGTGTGCTCCACCACACCTGGTTAATTTTTTTATTTTTTGTAGAGACAGGGTCTCACCATATTGCCCAGACTGGTCTCCGACACCTGGGCTCCAGTGATCCTCCTGCCTCAGCCTCCCAAAGTTCTGGAATTAGAAATGTGAGCCACTGTGCCCAGCCCAGTCTGAGTCTCAGTATGTGCAAAATCCAGCAAATAAAAGAGGAACAGTAACTGAGACTGCTGTCATCCTTATTTTTTATTTTCTTGTCATCTTGTTTTTAAAAATTATAAAGCAGACTGGGAGGTGATATTCAAAGATTAAAAATAGTTCTTGAGTTCAATCATGGGATTGGTGGAGTTTTCCTTTATTTAAAATTAATTTTGGGGCCGGACACAGTGGCTCAAGCCTGTAATCCCAACACTTTGGGAGGCTGAGGCAAGTGGATCACCTAAGGTATGAGTTTGAGACCAGCCTGGCCAACATGGTGAAACCCAGTCTCTACTAAAAATACAAAAAAATTAGCCAAGTGTGGAGGCAAATGCCTGTAATCCCAACTACTCGGGAGGCTGAGGCAGGAGAATCCTTGAACCCAGGAGACGGATGTTGCAGTGAGCCGAGATCGCTCCACTGCACTCCAGCCTGGGCAACAAGAGTGAAACTCCGTCTCAAAAATAATAATAATTTTGGCATTTATATTACAGTTTAACAGTTTTGTTTTGTTTTTGTTTTTGTTTGAGATGGAGTCTCACTCTCTCACCCAGGCTGGAGTGCAGTGGCGCGAGTGATCCCAGCTCACTGCAACCTCCACCTCCTGGGTTCAAGTGATTCCCATGCTTCGGTCTCCCTAGCAGCTGGAGTTACAGGTCTGTACCACCACGCCTGGCTAATTTTTGTAGTTTTTTAATAGAGACAAGGTTTCATCATGTTGGCCAGGCTGGTATTGAACTCCTGACCTCCAGTGATCCGCCTTCCTCAGCCTCCCAAAGTGTTGGGATTACAGGCATGAGCCACCATGCCTGGCCAACAGTTTTTGTAATTATTTTTAATAACTACAACAGTTAAGTCCCTATATAATAGCCAACTGCTTCAAATCTTAAAATCTTCATAATCCTCATCCACTATGTACTAGCTGTGAGAATCTAGACACACACATTAGTTAACTTTCCAGTGGCTCAGTTTTCTCATCTATAAAGTAGGAATGATAATAACAACACCCATCTTGTAGGAACGTTATGAGGGCCATGTGAAATAATACTGTAAAGTACTTAGTCCCTGGAACTCTGTTAGAGCTCAGTAAGCATAAGCTATTATAACAATGTACAATATTTTATGGGTCACTAAGTGGCTTAATGCCAACTTATTTCCACTGAAATAAAACAGTCTACAATTCATGCCCACACAATGAGCACTGCAATTACTGGAAGTACAATTTCGACGTTTCATTGAGCCCCTACGCTACAACTTAAAATGTGGAACCTACGTGCCAAAAATTAACAAAGCTATAGTATAAACATGGTCCATCTTTCTGGGACATCAACTCAAGATGTAATTATTATTGCCATTCTACAGATGAGAAAACTGGGGCTCACAAAGTGATCTGCCTAACTAGTAAGTTGGAAACTTAAACCCCATCTATCACAAGTTCCAATAAAATTATTTATCCCATCACGGATTCTTCATATTCTTTTTTTTTTTTTTTTTTTGAGATGGAGTCTCGCTCTATCACCCAGGCTGGAGTGCAGTGGCCCCATGTTGGCTCACTGCAAGCTCCGCCTCCCAGTTCACACCATTCTCTCGCCTCAGTGTCCCAAGTAGCTGGGATTACAGGCATGCGCCACCACGCCCAGTTAATTTTTTGTATTTTTAGTAGAGATGGGGTTTCACCGTGTTAGCCAGGATGGTCTCGATCTCCTGATCTCGTGATCCGCCCACCTTGGCCTCCCAAAGTGCTGGGATTACAGGCGTGAGCCACCGTGCCCGGCCCAGGATTCTTCATATTCTAAACCTATCAATCACTGCCCTAGGTACTCTCAATCTAGGCTATACTAAACTTACTAGACTAAATTTTAGAGACTTTGTCACCATTCATTCAATAAGAACTTACTTCTAGAGTACTATTTGCTACACACTGCTCTCCGTGCACAAGGAGCATTCTACTCACTGGAAACAAACTACTGAATGAAACTCTCAAAGTCTCTTCCCTCAAGAAGTCTGTAGTGTATCTCTATCACCCAGTCCAAAGCCTGGCACATAACATTATTCAAGGAATAGTTGTTGAATGAATCTTATGATCATGCCACTTAACATAAAGAACAGTTGGGCCCAGGATGTAGAGCTGGCAGTGCCTGATGGCGCGTCTGACGCGGAGTTGGCTGGGGTAGAGAGTAGGGGGCAGTAGTCGGGGGTGGTGGGAGAAGGAGGAGGTGGCGAATCACTTATAAATGGCACCAAAGCAGGACCCGAAGCCTAAATTCCAGGAGGGTGAGCGAGTGCTGTGCTTTCATGGGCCTTTTCTTTATGAAGCAAAGTGTGTAAAGGTTGCCATAAAGGACAAACAAGTTAAATACTTTATACATTACAGTGGTTGGAATAAAAATTGGGATGAGTGGGTTCCAGAGAGCAGAGTACTCAAATACGTGGACACCAATTTGCAGAAACAGTGAGAACTTCAAAAAGCCAATCAGGAGCAGTATGCAGAGGGGAAGATGAGAGGGGCTGCCCCAGGAAAGAAGACATCTGGTCTGCAACAGAAAAATGTTGAAGTGAAAACAAAAAAAGAACAAACAGAAAACACCTGGAAATGGAGATGGTGGCAGTACCAGTGAGACCCCTCAGCCTCCTCATAAGAAAAGGGCCCGGGTAGATCCTACTGCTGAAAATGAGGAAACATTCATGAACAGAGTTGAAGTTAAAGTAAAGATTCCTGAAGAGCTAAAACCGTGGCTTGTTGATGACTGGGACTTAATTACCAGGCAAAAACAGCTCTTTTATCTTCCTGCCAAGAAGAATGTGGATTCCATTCTTGAGGATTATGCAAATTACAAGAAATCTCGTGGAAACACAGATAATAAGGAGTATGCAGTTAATAAAGTTGTGGCAGGGATAAAAGAGTACTTCAATGTAATGTTGGGCACCCAGCTACTCTACAAATTTGAGAGACCACGGTATGCCGAAATTCTTGCAGATCATCCCGATGCACCCACGTCCCAGGTGTATGGAGCGCCACATCTCCTGAGATTATTTGTACGAATTGGAGCAATGTTGGCCTATACACCTCTGGATGAGAAGAGCCTTGCTTTATTACTCAATTATCTTCACGATTTCCTAAAGTACCTGGCAAAGAATTCTGCAACTTTGTTTAGTGCCAGCAATTATGAAGTGGCTCCTCCTGAGTACCATCGGAAAGCTGTGTGAGAGGCACTCTCACTCACTTATGTTTGGATCTCCGTAAACACATTTTTGTTCTTAGTCTATCTCTTGTACAAACGATGTGCTTTGAAGATGTTAGTGTATAACAGTTGATGTTTGTTTTCTGTTTGATTTTAAACAGAGAAAATAAAAGGGGTAATAGCTCCTTTTTTCTTTTTTTTTTTTTTTTTCATTTCAAAGTTCCTGCCAGTGTTTTCAATGATGGACAACAGAGGGATATGCTGTAGAGTGTTTTATTGCCTAGTTGACAAAGCTGCTTTTGAATGCTGGTGGTTCTACTCCTTTGACACTATGCACTTTTATTATACATATTAATGCTATATGACAAAATGCTCTGATTCCTAGTGCCAAAGGTTCAATTCAGTGTATATAACTGAACACACTCATCCATTTGTGCTCCTTTTTTTTTTCTTATGGTGCTTAAAGTAAAGAGCCCATCCTTTACAAGTCATCCATGTTGTTACTTAGGCATTTTATCTTGGCTCAAATTGTTGAAGAATGGTGGCTTGTTTCATGGTTTTTGTATTTGTGTCTAATGCAGGTTTTAACATGATAGACGCAACGCATTGGGTAGCTAGTTTTCTGGAAAAGTCAATCTTTTAGGAATTGTTTTTCAGATCTTCAATAAATTTTTTCTTTAAATTTCAAAAAAAAAAACATAAAGAACAGTTTCTTAATGTTTGTTGAATTACAGATCCCTTTCAAAATCTTTGGTTTTTGAGATGGAGTCTCACTCTGTTGCCCAGGCTGGGGTGCAGTGGCGCAATCTCGGCTCACTGCAACCTCCGCCTCCCGAGTTCAAGCGATTCTCCTGCCTCAACCTCCTGAGTAGATGGGATTACAGGCACCCGCCACCATGCCCGGCTAATTTTTGTATTTTTAGTAGAGGTGGGTTTCACCATCTTGGTCAGGCTGGTCTCGAACTCCTGACAGGTGATCTGCCCACCTTGGCCTCCCAAAGTGCTGGGATTACAGGCGTGAGCCACCGTGCCCAGCTGTCTTCTGATTTTTTATAAAGACTAATCATTCTTGTCTCAGTTTCCTCTCCTTCCCTTTCTCAAGCAAAAACAAGAACTCTGTCTAAGAATCTACTTTAGCATTAGATCAAATTATACAAATGGATACGATTACTCCTAAGTGTTAGTTTGTATAAATAGAAAGATGGCTAAACCGAGATTGCGCCACTGCACTCCAGCCTGGGGGACAGAGCAAGACTCCGTCTCAAAAAAAAAAAAAAAAAAAAAAAAAAAAAAAAAAAAAAAAAAAAAAAAAAAAAAAAAAATAGAAAGATGGCTAAACCGAGATTGCGCCACTGCACTCCAGCCTGGGGGACAGAGCAAGACTCCGTCTCAAAAAAAAAAAAAAAAAAAAAAAAAAAAAAAAAGATGGCTAAACAAACATGGCATAAATATTTGGTAACTTACAGAAATAAAAAAGAAAACCTCATACCTCAGAGCAACTCTAGGTTCCTCAGTTCCAACAGATGTGTTACAGTTCCTTTCTCCTGTTAAACAAGACTTCCCCAGTCTCCCAGCCTTGTACCTGCAATGCATTGACAACTCGAATTGGATGCTCCTCTCCCAGAGCCTGGATGCAGTGTTGGAATAGGCAATTAATATTGTCCTTGATCTTCATTAACTCCTCACCATCAAGAGATTCCAGCTTGCCTTCTAGGTACTCTAAATTCACCTGCCAAGGAAACAAATAAGGGGCAGAGTGCATTTTTAGCTTAGCGCCTAGAATATATGAGAAGGCAATTTTAGTTACCAGGAAATTCCACAGATGCCACCAACTCTTACCTTCATGAGAAAGAGCTCCTCCCAAAACCGAGGACTGCACTTACTGGGGTCCTCTGTCTGAAACCAGAAGATAAGCACATTCAGCCTTCCCAGCTAACACCAAAAGCATTAAGAATACTATACACAGTCAATGTTAGTTTTCTTTTTTTTTTTTTTTTTTTTGAGACGGAGTCTCGCTCTGTCGCCCAGGCTGGAGTGCAGTGGCGCGATCTCGGCTCACTGCAAGCTCCGCCTCCCGGGTTCACGCCATTCTCCTGCCTCAGCCTCTCCAAGTAGCTGGGACTACAGGCACCCGCCACCACGCCCGGCTAATTTTTTTTGTATTTTTAGTAGAGACGGGGTTTCACCGTGGTCTCGATCTCCTGACCTCGTGATCCGCCCGCCTCGGCCTCCCAAAGTGCTGGGATTACAAGCATGAGCCACCGCGCCCGGCCTTTTTTTTTTTTTTTGAGACAGAATCTCGCTGTCACCCAGGCTGGAGTGCAGTGGCGCGATCTCGGCTCACTGTAGGCTCTGCCCTGCAGGGTTCACGCCATTCCCCCACCTCAGCCTCCCGAGTAGCTGGGACTACAGGTGCCCACCACCTCGCCCGGCTAATTTTTTGTATTTTCAGTAGAGATGGGGTTTCACCGTGTTAGCCAGGATGGTCTTGATCTCCTGACCTCGTGTTCCACCTGCCTCGGCCTCCCAAAGTGCTGGGAATACAGGCGTGAGCCACTGCGCCCGGCCCCTTAGTTTTCAAAATTAACTTTGAAAATTCTTGGTCATTCCAAACTGCTAGAACGGGAAAAAGAACAGTTACCTCTTTATGTTTTTTTCCCCAAGTGGAAAACTGTGTGCATGGATATATATTCTCTGCACCAAAAGTTAAATAATAGCTCAAAGAACTTCCCTAAAATATTTATCTTCTAGCAAAAAATGAACACAAACATCAGAATAAGTTGGTCACATCACAACATGTCTCCCGTGCATTGGTACAGTGTTGTTTTCAAACCTATTCACATATGTGAAATACAATCCAGTGAGCCAGGAAGGACAGATATTATCAGCGTCCTCCCATTTTAGGAAAGAGAGTCCACAAAGTTAAGTGACTTACACAAGTTTAGGAGCCAGAATTCAGATCACCTCAGTAATACCGCAGTGGTTTTTATAGCATGCTGTGTTGACTGCTTCTACTTGCCCTCTATATGCATTTAGTATTCTGTACAGAGCTTTTAATGTGCTCTAAATTTCTTAATTTAAATTGGTCCAAAGAGTAAGCAAAATTATCATGCTAAAATCCAAAATTTCCTAGCAATAATTTTCAAACAAATTCTAGGAAGTCAGAAGCTGCTGGTTAATGGGTAAAATAAGAAAAAGAGAACCCTGGCCAGGCACAGTGGCTCACATCTGTAATCCTAGCACTTTGGGAGGCTGAGGTGGGCGGACCACGAGGTCAGGAAATCGAGACCATCCTGGCTAACACAGTGAACCCCATCTCTAACTAACAACACAACAAATTAGCCAGGCGTGGGGGCGGGCGCCTGTAGTCCCAGCTACTTGGGAGGCTGAGGCAGGAGAACGGCATGAAGCCGGGAGGCAGAGCTTGCAGTGAGCCGAGATCGCGCTGCTGCACTCCAGCCTGGGCGACAGAGCGAGACTCCGTCTCAAAAAAAAAAAAAAAAAAAAAAAGGAAAGAAAAAGAGAAGCCCTACTTTAAAGAAAGAGGAATGGCATAAAATAAGTAGAATAGCCCACTACCACCTTATTTTAAGTTGACCTTTTAAAACTACTACCAGGAGACAGCCAGGTGCAGTGGCCCATGCCTGTAATCCCAGCTACTCAGGAGGCTGAGGCAGGAGAATCACTTGAACCCAGGAGGCAGAGGTTGCAGAGAGCCGAGATAATGCCATTGCACTCCACCCTGGGCAACAAGAGCAAAATCCCATCTCAAAAACAAAAATAATTAAATAAAAAATAAAAATAAATAAGTAAATAGGCCAGGCACAGTGGCTCACGCCTGTAATGTCGGCACTTTGTAGGACTGAGGCAGGTGGATCACCTGAGGTCAAGAGTTCGAGACCAGCCTGGCCAACATGGTGAAACCCCATCTCTACTAAAAATACAAAAATGGCCGGGCACGGTGGCTCACATCTGTAATCCCAGCACTTTGGCAGGCCGAGTCCGAGGCAGCCGGATCACGAGGTCAGGAGATGGAGGCCATCCTGGCTAACGCAGTGAAATAAAAAATACAAAAAATTAGCCAGGTGTGGTGGCAGGTGCCTGTAAGTCCCAGCTACTCGGGAGGCTGAGGCAGGAGAATGGCTTGAACCCGGGAAGTGGAGGTTGCAGTGAGCCGTGATCGTGTCACTACACTCCAGCCTGGGCAACAGAGCGAGACTCAGTCTCAAAAAAGAAAACAAAACAAAAATTAGCCAGGCGTGGTGGCATGCACCTGTAATCCCAACTACTTGGGAGGCTGAGGCAGGAGAATTGCTTGAACCCAGGAGGTGGAGGCTGCAGTGAGCCGAGATCATGCCACTGCATTCCAGCCTGGGCGACAGAGAAAGACACCATCTCAAAATAAATAAATAAATAAATGATTAATTAATTAAAATAAAACAGCATAAAATTACTACCAGTAACTAATGTCATCAGTAGTTAAGTCCTGATCTAATAAAATATTAATAATCTCTTCTGGATTTTGTTTTCCCTTTTTTTTTTTTTTTTTTTTTGAGATGGAGTCTTGCTCCGTCACCCAGGCTGGAGTGCAGTGGCATGATCTCAGCTCACTACAACCTCTGCCTCCCGGGTTCAAGCAATTATCCTGCCTTGGACTCATATAAATTGCTGGGATTATAAGCATGCACCACCACGCCCAGCCTCCCAAGTAGCTGGGACTACAAGCGCCCACCACCATGCCTGGCTAATTTTTTGTATTTTTAGTAGAGACGGGGTTTCACCATGTTAGCCAGGATGGTCTCAATCTCCTGACCTCGTGATCCACCCACCTCGGCCTCCCAAAGTGCTGAGATTACAGGCATGAGCCTCCATGCCCAGCCAAAAGAATCCTAATAGGATCCTAGCACCTACTTATTTTCTCTGTATAGCTGCTTGTACTGGCCTGGGCAATGTGTATTAATCTTCTGCACTCTGTTTCCAACGCTTGCCAAAGTTAGGTATTTTAGTAGACTGAATTATTTATTCTTAGCCATGGCTTTGGAGTCAAGCACCAGGGTTCAAATCACAGCTCCATCACCTTCCAGCAGAGATCTCAAATTACTTCATCTGTTTTTTTTTGTTTGTTTTTTTTTTTTTGAGGCGGAGTCTCGCTCTGTCACCCAGGCTGGAGTGCAGTGGCGCAATCTCGGCTCACTGCAAGCTCCGCCTCCCGGGTTCACGCCATTCTCCTGCCTCAGCCTCTCCGAGTAGCTGGGACTACAGGCGCCCGCCACCACGCCCGGCTAATTTTTTGTATTTTCAGTAGAGACGGGGTTTCACCGTGGTCTCGATCTCCTGACCTCGTGATCCGCCCGCCTCGGCCTCCCAAAGTGCTGGGATTACAAGCGTGAGCCACCGCGCCCGGCCTACTTCATCTGTTAAATGAGGATACTACCAGCGCCCTCACAGAATTCTTGTCAGAATTAGAACTCCTCTATATTTAGTGATACATTTAGAATGCTCCAGGCACATAGTAGAAATCCAATATATGATCTTATTTTTTTTCTTTTTTTTGAGATAGGGTCTCACTCTCTCACCCAAGCTAGAATGCAGTGGCATGATCACAGTTCACTGCAGCCTTGACCTCCTGGGTTTAAGCAATGCTCCCACTTCAGCCTCCCAAGTAGCTGGGACTATAGGCACACGCCACCACACCTGGATAATTTTTGTATTTTTTTTGTAGAGACGAGGTTTTGCCATGTTGCCCAGGCTGGTCTTGAACTCCTGGGCTCAAGAGATCCACACACTCAGCCTCCCAAAGTGCCAGGATTACAGGCTTGGGCCACTACACCCAGCCAGTAATTCTTTTTGTAAGTATTATACTACTTTATGTGTACTACTTATGACCAGAATTTCAGAAGGCAGGTACCCCTGCTGCATATCTAATTAATCTTCCCTGATAGTGTATTTTTTTTTTTTTTTTTGAGATAGGGTCTCACTCTGTTGCCTAGGCTGGAGTGTAGTGGCACGATCTCGGCTCACTGCAACCTCTGCCTCCCGGGTTCAAGCGATTCTTGTGCCTCAGCCTCCCGAATAGCCAGGATTACAGGAGTGTGCCACTACGCCCAGCTAATTTTTGTATTTTTAGTAGAAACGGGGTTTCACCATGTTGATCAGGCTGGTCTCGAACTCTTGACCTTGTGATCCACCCACCTCAGCCTCCCAAAGTGCTAGGATTACAGGTGTGAGCCACCGCGCCCAGCTCCTGATAGGGTATAGTTTACAATATAGGCTTGGACCATATTCAATCAGTTCTGAAGACCCGAAGAAATCCCCAACCCAATTACTAATAATTCCTCAGTTATCCCATATAGTTGGAGAATGAGATAGTCCTAAGAAATTATTTCGGCTGGGCGCAGTGGCTCATGCCTGTAATCTCAGCACTTTGGGAGGCCGAGGCGGGTGGATCACGAGGTCAGGAGATCGAGACCATCCTGGCTAACACGGTGAAACCCCGTCTCTAGTAAAAATACAAAAAATTAGCCAGGCATGGTGGCAGGCGCCTGTAGTCCCAGCTACTCGGGAGGCTGAGGCAGGAGAATGGAGTGAACCCGGGAGGCGGAGCTTGCTGTGAGCAGAGATCGCGCCACTGCACTCGGCCTGGGGGACAGAGTGAGACTCTGTCTCAAAAAAAAAAAAAGAAAAAGAAATTATTTCCTTTACCAACAACTTGAGATGGAATATAATAATGTATCCTTTAAAAGTATCTGAATTATAGAATTCTAGGTCCAAAAGAAACTTCATGGGACATCTAGGATAAGAGAGTCCTAAGTTAGAGCATAAAGAGAGCAAGTCTTTCTTTAAAATATTCAGAAAAGGAGCTTCCCCAGCCTTCCTCCCTCCTTTCGATTGTTTTACCTGGCTCATGGCAACAACCTATAAGGACAACACAATAACAACCTATATTAATTAATACATGATTATAATCTCTACTCTGAGAGCTTTCATTTTTGCCCTCAAACCCTCTTTCTCTCCCCTCTTCCACATCCCCCAAGGAACCTGAAGGTAGCAGGTAGAGGTAAGGGTATTTCTCATCTTGGACTAAGAAACTAAAGAGTCAAGCTGTACACAAGGCTGCGGGCCTTACCATGAAGATCTCATCATACATCAGCACCACTTTTTCCTTCAGTGGTTTTTTGGAGGCTGAAGATTTCCGGAGCAAACCTCCACGTTTCTCCACCTGTGCCATGGTTAGAAAATCTGTGAACAGAAAGTCACATTTTAGGATAGTGAAAATACTCAGTATGATACTATAATGGCAGATATATGTCATACATTTGTCCAAGCCCATAGAATATACAACACCAAGAGTGAACCCTAATGTAAACTGTGGACTTGGGTGGTCACAATATACGAATGTAAGTTCATCATTTATAACAAATGCCACTCTACTGGGAGATGTTGTCAATAGAGGAGGCAGTGCATGTGTGAAGGAAGCAGACATATGGGCTATCTCTGCCCTCTCCTTTCAATTTTGCTGTGAACCTAAAAACAGCTCTAAAAAAATTAAATCTTAGAAAAGAAAAGAAAGCCAGTCAGTGCCAGAATGCTCTCCAAGGTGCTGGAGTCCCTGACATACCACTTAATGAGAAAACACTTAGGAAGAAGAACTGACAAACAACCATGCTACAGAGCTAGTGCATCTGTCCAACACTCTCCTCTCTGACTAGGTAATGTCAAGGTTTAAATCATTACTTGGCCAACAGCACAACACATTTTACATTCTTAAAATGTGCCAGTGGACAAGGCTTAAAGCAGATCCAAAACCAAACACAAAAGTGCAACTCGCTCCATCTGTAATTGGTCTGGCCATATATTTGAGGTTGATGGAAGGAAGGCAGCAAAGCACACACTGCCCACAGACTGATGGTGAAGTTTAATTTCAAATATTGATCGAGCTTAGGACCATTAAGGCAGGAAGTGTGCTGCAGACTGATGTGCTTCATTGATTTCCCCAAAGTAAGTAGGTCCTCGTCACTGCAAAGTACTTGGCCTTCACTGCCTCATAAATCACACTGCACTTGACTGTCTTTAGAAATTCCTCTAGAAAGAGACCCAAGGCAGAAAATAGCAGCTAAGAGGCCAAAAAAATCTCATTTTAAAATAACTGAATAGAGTAATATACTACTTTCAAATTTAATTGTGTGTATGTGTGTATATATATATATACACATATATATATAAAACACTATTGCAGATCAAACTCCAAGGTATTTTTCAGTTCTATATAAAAGTAGTTCCATGAATCATGCCCAAATGTTCCCATCTTGCTTCAAGGAATTCTCGATTTTTTTTTTTCAATTGAGAACCCGAAATCCCACAGGTCTTTACTGTGAATTTACACATATTCCCTTCACCTCCCAGGTTCTTTTCATTATTAACAAAGTTCCTCTCTTTCCTTTAAATCCTACGCTCTAGAAATGAAACTTAATCTCATCCAATGACAAGTATGTGAGATAGGGAGGGGCTGGATTTTACTTCCAGACAAATCCGACACAGCAGAACTAATTTTGATCAGTGACTTTTGGAAAATATGCACTATCTTTCTGATCAAAATCAAAATTTTGTTTAAGGAAGAGATATATCCAATAGTACAAAAGATTGTATCTTAGACATTGCCCTTCTCTAACACATATAGCAAAAAGAGGAAATTCATCTTTGAGCATACACTAAAGCACAGGAAATTTCTCCAACTAGATATTTTTATTTTTAGACTTTTTTTTTTTTTTTTGAGATGGAGTCTCGCCCTGTCACCCAGGCTGGAGTACAATGGCACGATCTCAGCTCACTGAAACCTCTGTCTCCCAGGTTCAAGTGATTCTCCTGCCTCAGCCTCCTGAGTAGCTGGGATTACAGGTGTGTACCACCACACATGGCTAATTTTTTGTATCTTTAGTAGAGTCGAGGTTTCACCATGTTGGCCAGGCTGCTTTCGAACTCCTGACCTCGTGATCCGCCTGCCTCGGCCTCCCAAAGTGCTAGGATTACAGGCATGAGCCACTGTCCCCAGCCTGACCTAAAATTTTACTAAGACATATCTCTATCGAGGCTTAGTTTAGCCCTCAAATTCTGTTATGGTCCAGAGAGAACTGATGAAAAAAACAATAACAATAACAAAAAGAGAAGACTCTTGGGGACAATTTACATTTTATTGATCATGGCTTTTCCTTAAAGCATGAAATATAGCCTCCATTCAAAACATTCTTGTGTCTTTTAAACACGTTGTCAAGAGGAAGATGTCCTTATCCAGGAAAAATAAATTGGAAATCAAGAGAATCCTACTAGAATAAATCAAAAGCAATGCAATTCTAAACTTAGTGGATATGGATCTTGCCTGTGCTCAGTTTCAACCAGTTGATTAGCAGGAAGAGTGGGAACCACAAGTTCTTAGACGTGAAAAGTACATGTTTACAAATATCCCCTTCTGAGGATTTATAATTGGGTTACAGCTAATCAATGTCCACCCCAAATCTAATAAACTCACTTTCTCTATTTCAGAATCAATACTTTCTAATAAGCAAAGGGAACAGGAGAGGAGGGAAAAACAATTCTAATCCAAACTACCAAATTTCCTACGAAATTAAATTCTTTTCATCATTCTCCTTCCATCTGGAGCAGCGGGAAAATCAGCCAAGGCCTCAACTCATTACTCTCTGTCATCACAGGCAACTGGAATTTACCACCCAAGCTGCCTGAAATGTGACTGGAAAATGACAACATAAAGTCTTCTCCTCCTGCCAGCACTCCTACCCAGGGAGTTTCTAAGGTGGCAGACTGGGAGAACTATAGAACTGTAACAAAACTTTTTCTTTGGGTCTCAGAAATTAAGCCTATGCTCCTAATTTTGAAAGTAAAATATCGGCCGGGCGCAGTGGCTCACGCCTATAATTGCAGCACTTTGGGAGGCCAAGGTGGGCAGATCACCTGAGGTTGGGAGTTCGAGATCAGCCTGACCAACATGCAGAAACCCCGTCTCTACTAAAAATACAAAATTAGCCAGGCATGGTGGCTCATGCCTGTAATCCCAGCCACTCAGGAGGCTGAGGCAGGAGAATCGCTTGAACCTGGGAGGTGGAGGTTGCGGTGAGACGAGATTGCACCACTGCACTCCAGCCTAGGCAACAAGAGTGAAACTCCATCTCTAAGAAAAAGTAAAATATCTGATTGGTAGAGCAGAAAGTTGCAGCACATCAGTAATGTGAGTGTAATCTGTAAATTCTCAAGCACTTTTTTCCTATTTCACAACCATCCCCCTCCTTCCCAGAAGAGCGAACCAGCATCAGCTGAGAAATTGCAAGGCATAATGGAACAAGTAACCAGCAGAACTGAGACTAGAACACAGGTCTCCCAACCAACTCGGCGACATGGACAAGTTACTATGCTTCTCAGTTTCCTCACAAGTAGAACAAGAGGATTGAACCAGACTATTACCTAATGATTCTCTCAGCATCACTGAAATACCACAAATATATAAAAAGCACCTAAAGCCCTAGTTTAGGCACTACAGGATTAAAGAGAGGAAACTCCAGACCTGATTCTCTGGGAGCTCATAATCTACTGGCAGAGACAGACACATAACAACCCATAGTGCAAAGCAAATCATGAGAAATAAATGGAGTAGAAGTACAAAGAAAATGCTATGGGATAATAAGGGAGAGAAAGAAACATTCTGTGACTATGCTATGACCCCTGTTGATCCAAGCTTTTAAATCCTTCTGGCAAAGAAGCAAATACAGCAAAGGCACAGTAATCCCACAGAAATGTCAGTTTAGGCTTTAAGGCAGTGTCTCAGCCATAAGACATAGACAAATTATAAAAAAGAATCAGGCAACTTTTCAATACTAATTTCACCTACTATCAAACTTACAAATGGTTTCAAATCCCCTCAACTGAATGGTAAATCAATGAAGGCTTTTATTCCTAAACCTGAAAGACTGTTAGCCATGTGAGCTGCTGTCACTTCTCTCTGGAAGATCCAAGTCATACAACTTTTTTTTGTTTTTTGAGACAGAGTATCACTCTGTCACCCAGGCTGGAGTGCAGTGGTGCAATCTCGGCTCACTGCAACCTCCGCCTCCTGGGTGTAAGTGATTCTTGTGCCTCAGCCTTGTGAGTAGCTGGGACTACAGGTGTGTGCCACCACACCCAGCTAATTTTTTTTTTTTTTTTTTTTTTGAGACAGAGTCTCGCTCTGTCGCCCAGGCTGGAGCGCAGAGGCACCATCTCGGCTCACTGCAAGCTCCGCCTCCTGGGTTCACACTATTCTCCTGCCTCAGCCTCCCAAATAGGTGGAACTACAGGCACCTGCCACCATGCCCGGTTAATTTTTTTGTACTTTTAGTAGAGACGGTGTTTCACCATGTTAGCCAGGATGGTCTCAATCTCCTGACCTCGTGATCCACCCACCTCTGCCTCCCAAAGTGCAAGGATTACAGGCGTGAGCCAGCGCGCCCAGCCTAATTTTTGTATTTTCAGTAGAGACAGGGTTTCACCATGTTGGCCAAGCTGGTCTTGAACGCCTGACCTCAAATGATCTGCCCGCCTCTGTCTCCCAAAGTGCTGAGATTACAGGTGTGTGACACAACTTTTTAAGATATGTGTCTTGGGGGTTGGGAGGGAGGGGTAGGAGGAGATCTGCATCTTAAGCAATCCAGCCACACACTTCTTAAATGCACATGATTTCACATCTTTGCAGGATGAAGTGCCAAATGTCAAGATTTTAAAACCTAAACCCAAATTCTTCAACTGTCTAATAAGCAAAGAATGGTAGTTATACTTAGCTAGTTGGTTATTCATTTATTTTACTGTCTTCTTGAGCATAGTGCCAACTCTAGTACCAAAAAATGAATTTAACAGAAATTCACCCTAATTTCCAGAGTTACCACAGCTGATCTGTCAAAAGCCTTAGGTTTGGCAGGGCATGATGGCTCATGCCTGTAATCCCAGCACTTTGGGAGGCCAAGGCGGGGGGATCACCTAAAGTCAGGAGTTCAAGACCAGCCTGACCAACATGGTAAAACCCCATCTCTACTAAAAATACAAAATTAGCCAGGCGTGGTGGTGCATACCTGTAATCCCAACTACTTGGGAGGCTGAGGCAGAAAAATCGCTTGAACCCAGGAGGCGGAGGTTACAGTGAGCCGAGATTGTGCCACTGCACTCTAGCCTGGGCAACAAGAGTGAAATTCCATCTTATTTAAAAAAAAAAAAAAAAAGGCCGGGCGCGGTGGCTCACGCCTGTAATCCCAGCACTTTGGAAGGCCGAGGCGGGCGGATCACGAGGTCAGGAAATCGAGACCATCCTGGCTAACACAGTGAAACCCTGTCTCTACTAAAAACACAAAAAAATTAGCCGGGCGCGGTGGCGGGCGCCTGTAGTCCCAGCTATTCAGGAGGCTGAGGCAGGAGAATGGCGTGAACCCGGGAGGCGGAGCTTGCAGTGAGCAGACATCGAGCCACTGCACTCCAGCCTGGGCGACAGAGCCAGACTCCATCTCCAAAAAAAAAAAAAAAAAAAAAAGCCTAAAGTTTTAGTTCCAAGTCTTATACACTCATTCTATAATGCTAATTTATTTTTCCTTTCCTGGGCCTCAATTTGCCAATCTGTAGAAGGAAGCAAAGGAACACTCCCTGTGGCCTTTCAAATTTAACAGTCCAGGGTTCTAGGTTAACTTTTTTTTTATTTTTTTTGAGACGGAGTCTCGCTCTGTCACCCAGGCTGGAGTGCAGTGGCACGATTAGGCTCACTGCAAGCTCCGCCTCCCAGGTTCATGCCATTCTCCCGCCTCAGCCTCCCCGGTAGCTGGGACTAGAGACGCCCACCACCACGCCCGGCTAATTTTTCTGTATTTTTAGTAGATACAGGGTTTCACCGTGTTAGCCAGGATGGTCTCGATCTCCCGACCTCGTGATCCACCCGCCTCGGCCTCCCAAAGTGCTGGGATTACAGGCATGAGCCACCGCACCTGGCCAACATTTTTTTTTTTTTTTTTGAGACAGTGTCTCACTCTGTCACCCAGGCTCGAGTGCAGTGGCACAATCTCGGCTCGCTGCAAGCTCCGCCTTGTAGGTCACGCCATTCTCCTGCCTCAGCCTCCCGAGTAGCTGAGACTACGGGCACCCGCCACCACACCCAGCTAATTTTGTTGTATTTTTAGTAGAGACGGGGTTTCACCATGTTAGCCAGGATGGTCTTGATCTCCTGACCTGGTGACCTACCCGCCTTGGCCTCCCAAAGTGCTGGGATTACAGGCATGAGCCACCTTGCCCAGCCTTTTTTTTTTTTTTTTTTTTTTGAGACAGAGTCTAGCTCTGTTGTCCAGGCTGGATGCAGTGACATGATCTCAGCTTACTGCAACCTCCACCTCCTGGGCTCAAGCCATCCTCCCGCTTCAGCCTCCCAAGTAGCTAGAACTATAGGTGCACGCCACCATATCCAGCTAATTTTTTGTATTTTTTATAGAGACAGGATTTTGCCATGTTTCCCTGGCCGGTCTCAAACACAAGCAATCCACCTGCCTCAGCCTCCCAAAATGCTAGAATTACCCAGGCGTGGTGGCTCACACCTGGGATCCCAGCACTTTAGGAAGCCAAGGCGGACAGATCACATGAGCTCAGGAGTTCAAGAACAGCCTGGGCAACATGGCAAAACCCTGTCTCTACTAAAAATATGAAAATTAGCCAGGCGTGATGGCAGGAGCCTGTAATCCCAGATACTCGGGATGCTGAAACAGGAGGATGCCTTGAGCCCAGGAGGCAAAGGTTGCAGTGAGCTAACATCACTGCATCCAGCCTGAGCAACAGAGCCAGCCCTTGTCTCAAAAAAAAAAAAAAAAAAAAAAAAGAGAGAAACAAAAGTAAATAGTTTAGGGGGAAAAAAAATATGTACAGATCAGACATTTATTCATTCATTCATTCAACAAATATTTTTTGAGTACCTTTTAGGCACAGACACTGGGAACACAGCAGTAAACATGACAGAAAAGATCCCTGCTCTCACAGAATTTTCATTCCAGTAGAAGGGAAACAGACAACAAATAAGATAAACTGAGACAGTGATAAGGGCCCTGAAGACAAATTGCAAAGGGGACTACTCTCAACTGGGAGATTAAAGTAGGCCTCTTTGAGGAAATGGCACTTGGACTAAGATCTAGAATAACAGGAAGAAACCAGCCAAGTAAAAATCTTGGGAAAATTGTTCAAGATAGAGGGAATAGCAAGTGCGAAGACCTCAAGATTTGAATGCCCTTGGCGTGTTCAAGAAACAGAAATGCCACCGTGCCTAGACACAGCATAAACATTCCTTTTCTGAAATGTTTTTGTAAAGTTTATTAAAGTGGGTATTTTGTGTTTGTGAATTTTTTTAATATATAAGAAGAATCCAAATATCCATCAGCAGTAAATGGGACAATTATGATACAGTCATACAACAGAATACCATATAGAAATTTACAAGAGCCCATTACTGATACATGAAGCAATGTGAGTAAGTTACATAGAAAATATTGAATGAGGGCTGGGTGTGGTGACTCACGCCTGTAATCCCAGCACTTTGGGAGGCCGAGGTAGGCGGATCACCTGAGGTCGGGAGTTCGAGACCAGCCTAACCAACATGGAGAAACTCCATCTCTACTAAAAATACAAAAAATTAGACAGGCATGGTGGCGCATTCCCGTAATCCCAGCTACTCAGGAGGCTGAGGCAGGAGAATCGCTTGAAGTCAGGTGGAGGAGGTTACAGTGAGATGAGATCACACCATTGCACTCCAGCCTGGGCAACAAGAGTGAAACTCCATCTCAAAAAAACAAAAATAAAATAACAACCAGAGTCTATTTAGCTCTTATTATGTACCAGGCACTGTTCTAAGCACTTTATATATATTAATTCATTTTATCCTCATATCAATCCTATCATCCAGAAAGTTTACAATGAGAAAACTAAAGCATGAACTGGAAAAGAAAGAAACAGAGAAAAAGAGAGAGAGGGAGAGAGAGAAAGAAAGAGAGAAAGAGAGAGAGAAAAGAGAGAGAAAAGAGAAAAAAAAAAGAAAAAGAAAAGAGAAAAGAAAAGATGGGCCGGGTTTGGTGGCTCACGCCTGTAATCCCAGCACTTTGGAGGCCGAGGCGGGCGGATCACCTGAGGTCAGGAGTTTGAGACCAGCCTGACCAACATGGAGAAACCCCATCTCTACTAAAAATACAAAATTAGCCAGGCATGGTAGCGTATGCCTGTAATCTCAGCTACTTGAGAGGCTGAGACAAGAGAATCGCTTGAACCCAGGAGGCAGAGGTTGCGGTGACCCGAGATTGCGCCACTGCACTCCAGACTGGGCAACGAACGAAATTCCATTTCAAAAAAAAAAATAGAAAAGAAAATAAACTTGTCCAGATAAGTGAGTGTGGGGACTCAAACCCAGGCAGCCTGATATTAGGGTTCCTGTTCTTCTCCACTATGCTATACTGTATCTCAAAAGGCAGAGGAATGAGCAGGAGCAGAGTCATCTACACATAAACAAAGCTGAGGGCCTACAGAGAAACTGTGAAGAGGTTCTAGGTGAGTAAAGGGGAGTATGTACTCATTGGCTTTAATGAACAAACTGTGAAATGTCCAGATATCTTGAGTAGTCACCACTCTAGCTTGTCAGTGGATGAAGGTGCCATGGTAGAAAGTAAAAGATAATTGTCTGATGTATATACATCTGTCTGTAAATGTAGGTAATAGTAAAGTGAAACAGAGAGAAATAGACAAAATCACAGGCATGGCAGAAAACTTGGAAAAACAGGAGAAGAATCTGAGTGTCTAGTCAAGTTGATAGATGTACCCAATATGGTAATTTTTTTAAGGATAAAACACCCTAATGTCCACTACAGGATTTAATTGATATTTTTTTTAAACTCTCCCACTATCTTTCAGGATTTTTAATTTTTTTTTCACTATTTTAATTGAGTATAGTCAGTGCTCTGAGGATAATTCTCCCTCAAAATTTGATAATGAATAGAAAGATACTATAAAACAGGACAGAAGAAAGAAATGGAAAACAAGTCAAGTAAGAGTCTGTACAATCCTCAGCTTAGGAGAGAGTATGTTTTAATACTGATGAGCTGTGATCACCTATTTCAGAATCTCCTAGGGTGCCTCCTAAATATGTAAATTCTTAAGCCTTCCTACCCTTCTATTGAACCAAACTTTTTTTTTTTTTTTTGAGAGACAACCTCTCACTCTGTCACCCAGGCTGGGGTGCAGTGGCATGATCTCGGCTCACTGCAACCTCCACATCCCAGACTCAAGTGATCCTCCCACCTCAGCCTCCCAAGTAGCTGGGACTACAGGCATGCACCACCACGCCTGGCTAATTTTTTCATTTTTTTGTAGAAACGAGATTTCGCCATGTTGCCCAGGCTGGTCTCAAAACTCCTGAGCTCAAGTGATCTGCCCACTTGGCCTCCCAAAGTGCTGGGATTACAGGCATAAGCCACAGTGCCTAGCTTGGGTCTACATTTTTAACAATCACTCCAGATCAGTGATTCTCAACTGGTGCAATTTTGCCTCCCAGGGGACATTTGTCAATGTCTGGAGACATTTTTGATTGTCACAACTGGGAGAGGAGGTAATACTGGCATCTACTAGGTAGAGGCCAGGGATGCTGTTAAACACCATACAACACTCGAGGCAGCCTCCCACAACAAAGAATTATCCAGCCCAACATGTCAATATCAAAGAGGTTAAAAAACCCTGCCCCAAGTAATTCTGATGACCACTCAAGTTTGAGAAGTACGCATCCCAGCCTTAAACCAGACTTGGAAAAGGAAGGAGTATCTAGACAGAGGATAATGAGAGAATGAATGAAACCTCTGCAGTCTCTAAAAAGGGCATTGAAGCAACACTCACCTTACCACATATCATTCTCCCCACATTAAATCACACTTCCTTTGGGACTGTAGCCCATTTCCCCATATGTGAAAGAAGATCACTACAAGACACACTGACTATAGTATCCACAATACTTAGTGATGGAGATGAAAATCTTATGTAGCTATCTGTCCAAGAGTTGTGGCTAAGTCAAATAAAATACTACCAGTATCTGACCATGAGCCATTCACCCAATATACAAAGGAGGCAACACGTTTTTGTTTTGTTTCATTTTGAGAAGGGGTCTCACTGTGTCGCCCAGGCTGGAGTGCAATGGCACAATTTCACTTCACTGCAACCTCCGCTTCCTGGGTTCCAGCAATTCTCCTGCCTCAGCCTCCCAAGTAGCTGGGACTACAGGCGCATGCCACCAGACCCAGCTAATTTTAGTATTTTTTTGTAGAGTCAGGGCTTCACCAAGTTAGCCAGGCTGGTCTCGAACTCATCTTAAGTTATCCACCTGCCTCAGCCTCCCAAAGTGCTGGGATTACAGGCATGAACCACCGCACCCGGCTGAGGCAACATGTTTATATCAAGCCAGAAATAGTCTCCTACTCTGACTTTCCAATAAGTCTCCTGTCCTGATCTCCTAAAAATTCCCTAGTTCCTCTAAATACAGGGTTTTTTAAAAAACCTTTAAGCAAAAGTTACCTGCTCCCTAAGCCCTTCTGCAAGGCCTACCATACTACCTGGAGGTAAACATTAGCACTATAAGAACTTAAGGAGAATGCAGTTTTTCTATCTCCAAGCCCCAGCCCTTCAAGCTATCTCCTAATATGCCTCTCACTTTCTTTTTTTTTTTTCCTTTGTGAAGAATGTGGGCATCATTCTTTCTTCTTTTCTAAAAGCCCTAGGTATTTAGCTCACTTGCTAGATCACATCCTACTGTTCCACGTGGTTCCTTAGCACAGCTTCTTTCAGTAGCATGGGACGGGTTCCCCCAATTCCACCCAAAAGACTGGCTCTAAGACAAGCAAATAGCCCCTTTCTATTTTAATGAATTTCTACTGCTAGTTCACTCCAAGGATTCTATATATCCAAAATGAAAATAGGGCTGGGCATGGTGGCTCACGCCTGTAATCCCAGCACTTTGGGAGGCTGAGGCGGGCGGATCACTTGAGGTCAGGAGTTCCAGACCAGCCTGGCCAACATGCAGAAACCCCGTCTCTACTAAAAATACAAAAATTAGCCGGGCATCGTGGCAAGTGCCTGTAATCCCAGCTACTAGGGAGGCTGAGGCAGGAGAATTGCTTGAACTCAGGAGGCGGAGGTTGCAGTGAGCCAAGATCGTACCACTGCACTCCAGCCTGGGGGATAGAGCGAGACTCTGCTACCAAAAAAAAAAGAAAGAAAGAAAATAGAGTAGGGCCTGCATCCTTTTTTTTTTTTTTTTTTTGAGATAGGGTCTCAAGGCTGAAGTGCAGTGGCACAATCATGGCTCACTGCAGCCTCAGGGATCCTCTGACCTCAGCCTCCTGGGTAGCTGGGACTACAGGCACATGCCACCAGGCCTGGCTAACTTTTCATATTTTTTGTAGAGATTGAGTTTCACCATGTTGCCCAGGTTGGTCTCAAACCCCTGGGCTCAAGCAATCCTCCCACCTAGGCCCCACAAAGTGCTAGAATTACAGGCATGAGCCACTGCACCCAGCCCCAACCTATTTTTACAATGAGGATATTACTTTGCCCAAAGTAACACAACTAGTAAGTGATAAAGCCATTAAATCTTTCTCTCTGGTAGTGCTTCTCCCTATCAGAATGTCCTGTTAGTGCAAAACATCAGGAGCTAACTAGACCATTAAAAACCAGATTCACAGTAACCCCAGCTACTCAGGAGTCTGAGGCACGAGAATCACTTGAACCTGGGAGGTGGTGGTTGCAATGAGCTGAGATCACGCCACTGCACTCCAGCCTGGGCGATAGAGAAAGACTCAGTCTCAAAATATAAAAAAAAAAGCCAGGCACCGTGGCTCATGCCTGTAATCCCAACACTTTGGGAGGCGGAGGAGGGCGGATCACGAGGTCAGGAGATTGAGACCACCCTGGCCAACACAGTGAAACCCCGTCTCTACTAAAAATACAAAAAAAAAAAAAAAATTAGCCAGGCGCGGTGGCGATCACCTGTAGTCCCAGCTACTCGGGAGACTGAGGCAAGAGAATGGCTGAACCCAAGAGATGGAGCTTGCAGTGAGCCAAGATCGCGCCACTGCACTCCAGCCTGGGCAACAGAGCAAGACTCTGTCTCAAATAAATAAATAAATAAGAAAAGATTCAGTTAAAGTTACACTTCTATAGAAACTCCAAACTGATATCCATAATATCAACACTCCCATTTTATCCAAGAAAAGTCACCAAATGTGGTGGCTCAAGTCTGTAATCCCAACACTGTTGGAGGCCAAGGCAGGTGGATCACTCGAGGTCGGGAATTCGAAACCAGCCTGGCCAACATGGTAAAACCCCATCTCTACTAAATATACAAAAATTAGCCGGCGTGGTGGCACACGCCTGTAGTCCCAGCCACTCGGGATGCTGAGGCACGAGAATTGCTTGAACCTGGGAGGTAGAGGTTGCACTGAGCTGAGATCATGCCACTGCACTCCAGCCTGGGTAACACAACAAGACTCCATCTCAGAAAAAAAAAAAAAAAAATAAGGCCGGGCATGGTGGCTCACGCCTGTAATCTCAGCACTTCGGGAGGCTGAGGCAGATCACTTAAGAGTAAGAATTCGGCCGGGCGCGGTGGCTCACGCTTGTAATCCCAGCACTTTGGGAGGCCGAGGCGGGCGGATCACGAGATCAGGAGATCGAGACCACGGTGAAACCCCGTCTCTACTAAAAATACAAAAAATTAGCCGGGCGTGGTGGCGGGCGCCTGTAGTCCCAGCTACTTGGAAAGGCTGAGGCAGGAGAATGGCGTGAACCCGGGAGGCGGAGCTTGCAGTGAGCCGAGATTGCGCCACTGCACTCCAGCCTGGGCGACAGAGCAAGACTCCGTCTCAAAAAAAAAAAAAAAAAAAAAAAAAAGTAAGAATTCAAGGCTGTCCTGGCCAACATGGTGAAACCCTGCCTCTACTAAAAATATAAAAATTAGCTGGGCATGGTGGCAAGCACCCGTAATCCCAGCTATTCAAGAGGCTGAGGCAGGAGAATCACTTGAACCCGGGAGAGGCAGGTTGCAGTGAGCAAAGATTGTGCCACTTGTACTCCAGCCTGGGCGACAGAGCAAGACTCTGTCTCAAAAAAAGAAAGAAAGAAAGAAAAGTCAGGCGGGCACGGTGGCTCATGCCTGTAATATCAGCACTTCGGGAGGCCGAGGCGGGCGGATCATCTGAGGTCAAGAGTTCGAGACCAGCCTGGCCAACACAGTGAAACACCGTCTCTACTAAAAATACAAAAAGTAGCTGGGTGTGGTGGAGGGGGTCTGTAATCCCAGCTACTCAGGAGGCTGAGGCAGGAGAATCACTTGAACCCAAGAGGTGGAAGTTGCAGTGAGCCAAGACTGGGCCACTGCACTACAGCCTGGGCAACAGAGGGAGACTCCATTTCAAAAAAAAAAAAAAGAAAAAGAAGTCAGTCAACTCAGGACATCACCTGACAAGCATCATCCCTATTTTCTAGAAGCTAGGACAGAACCAGACTGATTAAGGAAGCACACGAACCACTACAAGGCAGGGTCCATAGCTTGTGTGCTCTAGACAATGCTCCCCTCAGAATGGGTGTTCAGCCTATACCTGAAAACGGAAGTAACTCAGAGACTTTCCCAAGACTAAGAAGCAAGTGGCAAAACCAGGACTATTTCAGGTATCAGCCACAGTCTGTACCTACTACAGGTCAACCAGCTTCACAAAAGACAATTTAATCTGGTCCCATCAGCATCTACTCAGTTTGCCTAATGTTACAAATGATAAATGTATATGAGCTCTCATTTATTTAAATAAACATGACCACCTTAGGTTCCCTTTCAAATTATCCTACACAAGAAGGAATGCGTTCCTCCTTCCGAAGGGGAACCAGCTCCAAATTGACAGTATTTCAGGAAATTCTGATTGGAAACCACATTTTCTGACATATCCCAGAATGAAAATTCATGGTAAGATCTTCTCAATGAGCCGGAGATTCCTGTAAATTAATATTGTCTGTCTCCTGCTCCAGCCCTGAACTTCCTCACACGGCACACCGTCACTCATATCTTCTCATTTCTTCCCCTGCTCAATTATACAAGCCTCATGAACACCACCTAAATATAAAATGAAAATTATAAGATAAAGTCCCATAATCATCTTCTTCCCCCCCTCCCCCACCCCATCGAAAGGCAGTCTCCCTCTGTTGCCCAAGCTGGAATGCAGTGGCACAATCACAGCTCACTGCAGCCTCAACCTCCTGGGCTTACACTACCCTCCCACCTCAGCCTCTGAGTGGCTGGGACTACAGGCTCACACTACCACACCCGGCTAATTTTTGTATTTTTTGTAGAGACAGGGTTTTGCTATCTTGCCCAGGCTGATCTTGAACTCTTGAACTCAAGCAATCCACCAGCCTCGGCCTCCCAAAGTGCTGGGATTACAGGCGTGAGCCACCTTGCCTGACCCCATAATCTTAAAGGAAGCCCAAAAGGTACCTGCCATCTTGCAAAGTAAATTGATTTCCTGCTACTTTAATAACACTTACTCAGACCTTATAAATAACATAAGCATAGTGTAAGACAGAAAGGGACCAAAAAATTACTAAATTACAGTCCCTGCCTTGAGAAGCTCACTATTAAGTGGAGGAAGTGCATAATCTGCTACTTCCTTATAGACAAATAAAATAAACATTATTTTTTCCCCAAGACTTTTTTCATATATGCCCTCATTCAGAGCTGGTGCCAATACATTAAGCTCACCAGGTCTCTCACTTCCAGCTGCCTACTAAGGTCTCCATCGGTACATCCTACAAGCAACCTGAGCTCGGCATACCAAACCATATCCCCTATGCCTCTTTCCATGCCCTAACCTTAGGAAACCTGCTCTACTTTTTCTAATCCATATCTTGTCAATGAAATCCCCATACATCCACTCTCTCAAATTAGAAATCCTAGCCCACTCTCTTCCTAAGAAGTTGAATCAATCTCAGAAGTACAGTATTTCCAAAATCCCCTCCTCTTCATTCCCACAGCTACACTTTCTTCAGACTCTCAGTCAATTGCAACAACTCTAATTAGTCTCACTGCCTCATTCTTCATTACTTTAATCTGCATTTCTGTCACTCCCTAACTTAAAAAAAACTCCTCAGAAGCTAAAAAAAAAAAAGAGAGAAAAAAAAATTCCAATGACTCCCCACTTTCTTTTCAGTCTCACCTCCTAGCAATTTCCCCACCACATATCTTGTTTGGGACAAATTTCTGAGATTTAAAATAATTTTTTTTCCTCTCACACCCTCACCAAGCCTTTGCAAGTACTGTTCTCTCCAAATGAAATGCCTTTTCTTTTTTAGAGATGGGGTCTCGCCATGTTGAGCCGGCTTGTCTCAAACTCCTGGGCTCAGGCAATCTACCTGCCTAGGCCTCCCAAAGCACTAGGATTACAGGTATAAGCCACCGGGCCAAGTCAAAATGCCTTTTCTTACTTGTGCAATCTCCTACTCATCCTTCAACATCCAACTCAAGTATCTCCCCACTGCAAAGATTTCTCTGACTCTTCCAAGCAATGGCAGTATTCCCATTACACTGTATAATTTTTTTTTTTTTTTTGAGAGGGAGTCTCGCTCTGTTGCCCAGGCTGGAGTGCAGTGGGGCGATCTCGGCTCACTGCAAGCTCCGCCTCCCGGGTTCACGCCATTCTCCGGCCTCAGCCTCCCAGTAGGTGGCACTACTGGCGCCCGCCACCACACCCGGCTAATTTTTTGTATTTTTAGTAGAGACGGGGTTTCACCGTGTTAGCCAGGATGGTCTCTATCTCCTGACCTCGTGATCCGCTGGCCTCCGCCTCCCGAAGTTACACAGTAAGTGCTCAATGTGTTGAATAAACAGTTCACTCTCATATATCCTGGATCAATTTTTGGCCATTTTCCCCAAATGTTACAGATTCCTAAACTGTGCTCAGTGTGAAATTCCAAATTTCATAATGACTGCTTTGGGGTTTTCACATTGTTTTAATCATACAAATGTTGAACAAGTCGGCTGGGGGCAGTGACTCACTCCTGCAATCCCAGCACTTTGGGAGGCCGAGACGGGTGGATCATGAGGTCAGGAGTTTGAGACCAGCCTGGCCAATATGGTGAAACCCCGTCATTACTAAAAATACAAAAATTAGCCAGGCATGGTGGTGCGCACCTGTAGTCCCAGCTACTCAGGAGGCTAAGGCAGAAGAATCGCTGGCACCTGAGAGGCAGAGGTTGCAGTGAGCCGAGATCATGCCACTGCACTCCAGCCTGGGCGACAGAGCGAGACTCCATCTCAAAAAAAAAAAAAAAAGTTGAACAATAAATTATAATACCTAAAAGTCCAATAAAAACACCTTAAAGGCTTCTCTAGTCACTGAAATGGGTATTCTCCCTTTACAGTCGTAACAGGAGGGATCTCTCTTTCCCTTGACTGTGATCTGATATCCTGAAAGCCTTCACATAGAAGCTATTGTGCACACAAATCCAACTTAAGGTACACCCAAAATAATTCCAATCCTGCTAAATTACGGGCAGGGACACAAATCATATTTACCCTAGTTTACAAAGTAACTAAAGGATAGCAAAGAAAAAGCTCTCACTAAACTCAAAACTTTTTCTGGCCGGGCGCGGTGGCTCACGCCTGTAATCGGAACACTTTGGGAGATCGAGGTGGATGAATCACCTGAGATCAGAAGTTTGAGACCAGCCTGGCCAGCATGGCGAAACCTTGTCTCTACTAAAAATACAAAAATTAGCCGGGCGTGGTGGCTCACGTCTATAATCCCAGCTACTTGCGGGGCTGACAGGGAAGAATCGCTTGAACCTGGAAGGCAGAGGTTGCAGTGAGCCGAGATCACGCCATTGCACTCCAGCCTGGGCAACAAGAGCGAAACTCTGTCTCAAAAAACAAAAAACAAAACAAAACAAAACAAAAAACGGCCGGGCGCGGTGGCTCACTTCTTTAATCACAGCACTTTGGGAGGCCGAGGCGGGCATATCACCTGAGGTTGGGAGTTCGAGACCAGCCTGACCAACATGGAGAAACCCCGTCTCTACTAAAAATACAAAATTAGCTGGGCGTGGTAGCGCAAGGCTGAGGCAGGAGAATCGCTTGAACCCCGGAGGCGGAAGTTGTGGTGAGCCGAGATCGTGCCATTGCACTCCAGCCTGGGCGACAACAGCGAAACTCCGTCTCAAAAAAAAATAATAAATAAAAAAAAACTTTCTGGAAAGGAAGAACTGCGGAGGGTGGGATGATCCAGTGACATACATTTGGGTCTGGCCCGAGTTTCTGCTTCCCCATTCGCCAGGGACAGCACGCCTCAGCTTCTCCTTCTCCAGGGGACCAGGTTTCTCTCTACTTTTTCCTTCCCTATACCCTCCTGGGAACAGGTTCCTTTCCTGGGCTCTCGCCGAGTAATCCAAAGAAAACACAGTAGCTTCACTGATTCCGTGTGAAGAGTGGGTTAAAGCCTGTCAGAGCCTGGAAAGAGACAGGACTGCAGCCCTTCTGGGACACCTGAAGACTTCGTACAAACCGGCTTTCCTCTATCCCTGAGATTCTCAAAGGTGCCTTGCCCTACGCCCGTACCACAGGACCAAGAACCGGGGAGGAGGCTCTCGAGGCAGCTGGTGGGGTCAAAGGTCAGCGCCTCGGCAGCCAGAAGGACCCGCAGGGATGGGGGAGAGGGAAGGACGTAACCGGGACCGGGTGGTCCGAGGGACCGGCCGCTGGAAGGGCGAAGCCGTTTCTCTCTAGGCTCGGCCGCCCCCAGGCCCAGCCCTCCCCGGCATACGCAGCCTCAGCAGCCGTCCTCCCTCCCTCTCCCCTCGCGTCCTCGTCGTCCCCGCGGCCAGAGCAGGCCCCGCCCCCAGAACCGCCTCGGGGCCAAGGCCTAGTATGGCAGGACCCGCAGGGTTGGTCAGGTTCGAGGACCGGGCCGGGCCGGGCCGCCGCCGCTTACCGAGCCCGCGGCTCCTCCTCTACCACCCGCGCCGTTCCCGGGCCCGCTCGCTCCCGACGCCACCGACGCTGCCGCTGCTCCGGGCTCACGGGCGCGCTCCCGACCTCCCCGACCCTTCCCTTGTCCCCGCGCCCGCCGGGTCCTAAAGCCCGCCGTGTAATGGGTTAGTCCACGCCCGCTTCCTGAGACCGGCTCAGACCACGATTCCCAGCAAGCATCGCAAAGACTACAACTCCCGAAAGGCATCGCGAGAAATAAATTCGCAATGGAATTGTCTATTGAGGGCCTATTGGGTCGCAATGGCAGTTTTCCGAAACATGGCCGACTCTTTGACCTCAGCAATTTTACTTCTAGGAATACATGTATCCTCTAGAAATACTGGCGAAGTTTGGAAAGATATATTTTCCAAATGTGTATTACAACTTTGTACGTGAAAGATTGAAAACAAACTCATTCTTTCAACAAATACGTGTGTGCCTGTTAAGTGCAAAGTAGCGTGTAAATCTCTATTAACTTGGCCAGAAATCTATTTTCTTTTCTTTTCCTTTTTTTTTTTTTTCTTTTTTTGAGACAGGGTCTTGCCCTTGCCCAGGCTGGAGTGCCGCAGTGGCATAATTACAGCTCAGTGCAGCCTCCACCTCCTAGGCTCAAGCAGTCCTCCTGCCTCTGCCTCTGGTAGCTGGGATTACAGGCACCTGCCACCACTCCCTGCCTCTGAGTCTCTGTTTTCTTTTTTTTTTTTTTCTTTTATTTGAGATGGTGTCTCACTCTATTGCCCAGGCTAGAGTGCAGTGGTGCGATCTCGGCTCACTGCAACCTCTGCCTCTCGGGTTCAAGAGAGTCTCCTGCCTCAGCCTCCCCAGTAGCTGGGATTACAGGAGTGTACCACCACCCTCGGCTAATTTTTGTATTTTTTAGTAGAGACAAGGTTTCACCATGTTGCCAGGCTGGTCTCAAACTCCTAGCCTCAGGTGATCCACCTGTCTCTGCCTCCCAAAGTGCTGGGATTACAGGGGTGAGCCACCGTGCCCAGCCTGAGTCTCTTTTTTTATACACAAATGAAAGGTTTAAAAAGATGTGCTATAACAGCAAGAATACTATTAAAAAGAAAAAATAAGTAAAAAAGTTAAAATAAGCCAGGCGCGGTGGCTCACGCCTGTAATCCCAGCACTTTGGAAGGCTGAGGCGGGTGGATCACCTGAGGTCAGGAGTTCGAGACCAGCCTGGCCAACATGGTGAAACCCCATCTCTACTAAAAATACAAAAAATGGCCGGGCGTGTTGGCAGTCCTCTGTAATCCCAGCTACTCAGGAGGCTGAGGCAGGAGAATCTCTTGAACCTGGGAGGCGGAGGTTGCGGTCAGCCAAGATCACGCCATCGCACTCCAACCTGGGCGACAGAGTGAGACTCCGTCTCAAAAAAAAAAGAAGTGGAGGAGTTCTGTGGGCAGCAAGCCAGCCAGGTGCCGAGGCAAGAGACCGAAGGCACAAGCTGTTCCAGTATAATAAAGAAAATAATTAAAATAAGAATAGCTATATTAGAAATAGAATATAGAGTGATTATATATGAATATTATTAATCGTTAGTTCGTAGCGTTACTTTTATTAATAACTTCTATTTTACAATTATAACTTAGGAAAACCAGGCCCTACAGAGTTAGGAGCTGAAGGGACACGGTGAGAAGTGACCAGAAGGCAAGAGTGTGAGCCCTCTGTCATGCCCAGACAGGGCCACTAGAGGGCTCCTTGGTCTAGCGATAATGCCAGTGCCTAAGAAGGCACCCGTTACTTAGCAGACCTTGGAC
Source organism: Symphalangus syndactylus (assembly GCF_028878055.3). Classification (NCBI taxonomy): domain Eukaryota; kingdom Metazoa; phylum Chordata; class Mammalia; order Primates; family Hylobatidae; genus Symphalangus; species Symphalangus syndactylus. The sequence continues at coordinate 36,577,237 of NC_072424.2, read as the reverse complement.
TAGCCGTAGTGCCAGTGCCTGGGAAGGCACCTGTTACTTAGCAGACAGGCCTTTCCCTGGGGAAGTTAGAGAACACTCTGCTTCACCACCTCTTGTGAGAAGTCTGACATCAGCCAGGCCTACCCACAGGCATCCGGAGGCTTAAACCTCTCCCTGTGATGCTGTGCTTCAGCGGTCACATTCCTGGTTCACTTTCATGTTCTGCTCTATACACCTGGCTCCACCTTCTAGATAGCAGTAGCAGAACTAGTAAAAGTATTAAAGTATTTGATCTTTCACAGAAATGCATAGAAGAAATAATGACGTAAGCTGTCCGCTCTCTCTCTCTGCTTCGGCTACCAAATAGGGAAGGGCCCCCCTGTCCGGCAGACACGTGACTTGTGTAACCTTACCTATCATTGGAGATGACTCACACTCCTTACCCTGCCCCCTTGCCTTGTATACAATAAATAGCAGCGTGGCCAGGCATTAGGGGCCACTACCAGTCTCTGCGTCTTGGTGGTAGTGGTCCCCTGGGCCCAGCTGTCTTTTCTTCTCTTTGTCTTGTGTCTTTATTTCTACGATCTCTCATCTCCACACATGAAGAGAAAACCCACAGGCCCTGTAGGGCTGGACCCTACAGAGTTCAAACCCAGATCTGTCAGGAAAGACCTCTCAATCCAGAAGTTCAGGTTCTACCTTGGTACAGTTTTATTTTTCTTGTCTACTTACACAGGAGTGTAAGACATGATTGGCTGTTAAAAAAATGAAAGCTGTACTCTAATACAATATAAAAGAATGGGCAGGGGCAAGAGAATGGTATCATGAGGTGAACCCCAATAGTTCTTGAATACCAGTTAGAAGCCTGTGTTCAGCTAGAAGAACCCTGTTCTATACCTGATTTTTTGTTTTGAGAGGGAGCCTCACTCTGTTGCCCAAGCTGAAGTGCAATGGCACCATCTTGGCTCACTGCAACATCCGCCTCCCGGGTTCAAGCAATTCTCCTGCCTCAGCCTCCCAAGTAGCTGGCATTATAGGCATGTGCCACCACGCCCAGCTAATTTTTGTATTTTTAGTAGAGGCGGGGTTTCTCCATGTTGGTCAGGCTGGTCTCGAACTCCTGACTTCAGGTGATCCACCCATCTTGGCCTCCCAAAGTGCTGGGATTACAGGCGTGAGCCACCATGCCCTGGCGTATCTGATTTCTTTTTAACAAAATTATTTTTCTGGCATGCTGCCATGGCTCATGCCTGTAATCCCAGCAGTTTGGGAGGTCAAGGCAGGAGGACCACTTGAGCTCAGGAGTTTGAGACCAGCTCGGAAAATATAATGAGATCTCATCTCTACTAAAAATTTTAAAAATTAGCTGAGTGCACCTGTAGTCCCAGCTACTTGGGAGGCTGAGGTTGGAGGATCGCTTGAGCCTGAGAGGTAGAGGCTACAGTGAACCACTGCACTCCAGCCTGGGCAACTGAGTGAGACTCTGTCTCAAATAAAATAAAATAAACAACATTGTTCCCCTTGGCACTTACTGAATATCCAATCCTGGGAGCAGTAAAAAGAAAAATAACAATTCTGAGAGTATATTGTAACAAAGTGATAGGTACAGAGATAGAGATATATACAATTAAATGTTTTATTTTTTTTTTTTTTTTTTTTTTTTTTTTGAGACGGAGTCTCGCTCTGTCGCCCAGGCTGGAGTGCAGTGGCGCAATCTCGGCTCACTGCAAGCTCCGCCTCCCGGGTTCACGCCATTCTCCTGCCTCAGCCTCTCCGAGTAGCTGGGACTACAGGCGCCTGCCACCGCGCCCGGCTAATTTTTTGTATTTTTAGTAGAGACGGGGTTTCACCGTGGTCTCGATCTCCTGACCTCGTGATCCGCCCGCCTCGGCCTCCCAAAGTGCTGGGATTACAAGCGTGAGCCACCGCGCCCGGCCAAATGTTTTAAATCTCAATGAATACAAGCTGGAATACAAAGGCTCAAGTTGTAAATGCCTTGAAAATTCAGAGAAGGGAAAATGTCATGTGAATCTCCAGAGGCTTTCTGAGAAAGGTGAAGATTGAGTCAAGCATTAGAGGAGAGGAGAAAAAGAAAGAAGGTATGAGAATGAAGCAACACAATACATTGCCCACATCTATGCCAGGGAAGTCAATTTCATACTGATGCAGACTAGAATATAGAAGGCCACATACTGAGTAGGTAAGAGGACTACCTCTGGAAAACTATGAGAAGGGATCCCAGATCTGCTATCCACTAACTCTAAGACTGAGAAATTACTTGAGCTCTCTGAGACTTAGTTTCTTCATCTAGAAAATGGGGATAATAAAAACCCTATGTCATATCGTTTAGGTTATTCAGCATTGAATTCTTCCTCCTTTATTCTGGAAGACTCCTCCTTGGGTGTAGTCTCAATGGAAAACTATGCCCTGGGCAACCAAGATAAGTGAGGGCATGTGACCTGGGTTCAGACACTAGGTGCAGCTTTCAAGGGCTTTATTTCTTTTTTTCTTTTCTTTTCTTTCTTTCTTTCTTTTTTTTTTTTTAGGCAGAGTCTTGCTCTTTCGCTCAGGCTGGAGCGCAGTGGCACAATTTCAACTCACTGCAAGCTCCGCCTCCTGAGTTCACGCCATTCTCCTGCCTCAGCCTCCCGAGTAGCTGGGACTGCAGGCACCCACCACCACGCCTGGCTAATTTTTTTGTATTTTTAGTAGAGACGGGGTTTCACCGTGTTAGCCAGGATGGTCTCAATCTCCTGACCTCCTGATCCACCTGCCTTGGCCTCCCAAAGTGCTGGGATTACAGGCATGAACCAACGCTCCCGTCGCCTTAGTTCTTCATCAAGAGATGTGGGCTGGGTGCGGTGGCTCATGCCTGTAATCCCAGCACTGTGGGAGGCCAAGGCAGGTGGATCACCAGGTCAGGAGATCGAGCCCATCCTGGCTAACATGGTGAAACCCCTTCTCTACTAAAAATACGAAAAATTAGGCTTCCTTTCTTCCTTCCTTCCTTTCTTTTCTCTCTTTTCTTCCCTCTGTTGCCCAGGCTGGAGTGTCGTAGCTCGCTGCGCACTCCCTGCCTCCGGCTGCCGTGATTCTCCTGCCTCCGCCTGCGGGCTGCCAGGGATTGCGGCCGCGCGCCACCACCGCTGCCTGGTTTTTGTCCTTTGGCTGGAGGCGGGGTTTCGCCATGTTGGCCAGGCTGCTCTCCGGCTCCTGACCTCGAATGGTCTGCCCGCCACGGCCTCCCGAGGTGCTGGGACTGCAGACGGAGTCTCGCTCACTCGGTGCTCGGTGTTGCCCGGGCTGGAGTGCGGTGGCGTGGTCTTGGTTCGCTGCAGCCTCTGCCCGGCCGCCACCCCGTCTGGGAGGTGGGGAGCGTCTCTGCCCGGCCGCCCATTGTCTGGGATGTGAGAAGCGCCTCTGCCCAGCCGCCCCATCTGGGAGGTGAGGAGCGCCTCTGCCCCACCGCCGCCCCATCTAGGAAGTGAGGAGCGTCTCTGCCCGGCTGCCCATCGTCTGGGATGTGAGGAGCGCCTCTGCCCGGCCGCCCATCATCTGCGAAGTGAGGTGCGCCTCTGCCCCGCCGCCCCGTCTGGGATCTGAGGAGAGCCTCTGCCCGGCCGCCCCGTCTTGGATGTGAGGAGAGCCTCTGCCCAGCCGCCACCCCATCTAGGAAGTGAGGAGCGCCTCTGCCTGGCCGCCCCATCTGGGAAGTGAGGAGCGCCTCTGCCCAGCCGCCCCGTCTGGGAAGAAGTGAGGAGCGCCTCTGCTCGGCCACCCCGTCTGGGAAGAAGTGAGGAGCGTCTCTGCTCGGCCGCCCCGTCTGGGAAGAAGTGAGGAGCACCTCTGACCGGCCGCCCATCGTCTGGGATGTGAGGAGCGCCTCTTCCTGGCCGCCCCGTCTGGGAAGTGAGGAGCGCCTCTACCCGGCCGCCCCGTCGGGAAGTGAGGAGCGCCTCTGCCCGGCCGCCCCGTCTGGGAAGTGAGGAGCGCCTCTGCCCGGCCGCCCATCGTCTGGGACGTGAGGAGCGCCTCTGCCCAGCCGCCCATCCTCTGGGAAGTGAGGAGCGCCTCTGCCCGGCCGTCCCGTCTGGGACGTGAGGAGCACCTCTGCCCGGCTGCCCATCGTCTGGAAAGTGAGGAGCGCCTCTGCCCGGCCGCCCCGTCTAGGATGTGGGGAGCGCCTCTGCCCAGCCAACCTGTCTGGGAGGTCTACCACGGAGGCCAGACGCAATGTGGGGGCTGGACGTGGTGGCTCACGTCTGTAGTCCCAGCTCTCTGGGAGGGCGGGGCGGGTTGATCACTTGAGGCTAGGAGTTCGAGACCAGCCTGGCCAACATGGCGAAACGTATGAAAAATACAACAGACAAACCAACCAACCAACCCAGCAACAACAAAACAGGTCTACCCTGGAGTCATACTCTAATTTTTTCTATTTTCCTCCCTTTCTGATCCTTTATCCCACTTTCTTTTTCTTCCTCTTCCTTCTCCTTCTTCTTTGTCAAATAGAGGATTGAGTTATTATCATTGATCCATACAAAGTCCCTCTCTCATTTATTTTCTTTAATTCCCAACCCCCATTTCTATTCCCCGTCTTCCCATGTGCAACCTTCCTAATATGTTTGATAGGCATCTTTTTGTTTGTATGTATTTTTAGAAAATGTTTATTGTTTTGTGTGCAAAAAAAAAATTAATAAAATTAAAAAAAAAATTAGCCAGATGTGGTGGCACGCAACTGTAGTCCCAGCTACTCGGGAGGCTGAGGCAGGAGAATAGCTTGAACACGGGAGGCGGAGGTTGCAGTGAGCCAAAATCGCACCACTGCACTCCAGCCTGGGTGACAATGAGACTCCCTGTCAAAAAAAAAGTGAGAGAGAAAGAGAATGAGAGAGAGAGCACGCAGTGGCTCGTGCCTGTAATCCTAGCACTTTGGGAGGCCAAGACCGGTGGATTACTTGAGGTCAGGAGTTCGAGACCAGCCTGGCCAACATGGGGAAACCCTCTCTCTACTAAAAAAAAATACACATACAAAAATTAGCCGGGCATGGTGGCAGGTGCCTGTACTCGGGAAGCTGAGGCAGGAGAGTTGCCTGAACCCAGGAGGCAGAGGTTGCAGTGAGTAGAGATCATGCCACTGCTCTCCAGCCTGGGCAACAGAGCAAGAGCCCAGCTCAAAAAAAAAAAAAAAAAAAAAAAGACAGAGATGTAAAGTTAGTGAGAAGTGGAAAAGCATTTGAACCCAGATCTATTAGGAAACACCTCTTAACACAGAAGTTCAGGTTCTTCCTTGGTAGTTTTATTTTTCTTGTCTACTTACACAATAGTATAAGACATGATTGGCCTGGCGCGGTGGCTTACGCCTGTAATCCCAGCACTTTGGGAAGCCAAGGCAGGTGGATCACCTGAGGTCAGGAGTTCAAGACCAGCCTGGCCAAGATGGTGAAACCCTGTCTCTACTAAAACTACAAAAGTTAGCTGGGCACGGTGGTGGGCGCCTGTAATCCCAGCTACTTGGGAGGCTGAGGCAGGAGAATCGCTTGAACCTAGGAGGCAGAGGTTGCAGTGAGCTGACATCGCACTACTGCACTCTAGCCTGGGTGACAGAGCAAGACTCCATCTCAAAAAAAAAAGAAAAAGAAAGACATGATTAGCAGGTTGTTTTTTTTTTTGAGACTCAGTTTCACTCTTGTTGTCCAGGCTGGAGTGCAATGGCATGATTTCAGCTCACCGCAACCTCCGCCTCCTGGGTTCAAGCGATTCTCCTGCCTCAGCCTCCTGAGTAGCTAGGATTACAGGCATGCGCCACCACGCTGGGCTAATTTTGTATTTTTCGTAGAGACAGGGTTTCTCCATGTTGGTCAGGCTGGTCTAGAACTCCCGAACTCAGGTGATCCGCCTGCCTCAGCCTCTCAAAGTGCCGGAACTACAGGCGTGACCCACCGCACCCGGCCAATTTGCAGTTTTGTTTTTTTTTTTGAGATGGAGTCTCGCTCTGTCGCCCAGGCTGGAGTGCAGTGGCTTGATCTCGGCTCACTGCAAGCTCCACCTCCCGGGTTCATGCCATTCTCCTGCCTCAGCCTCCCGAGTAGCTGGGACTACAGGCGCCCACCACGACGCCTGGCTAATTTTTTGTATTTTTTAGTAGAGACGCGGTTTCACCAGGTTAGCCAGGATGGTCTCGATCTCCTGACCTCGTGATCTGCCCGCCTCGGCCTCCCAAAGTGCTGGGATTACAGGCGTGAGCCACCGCGCCCGGCCTGAATTTGCAGTTTTTTAAAAAAATCAAAGTTGTACCCTAATAGAATATAAAAAAGTGGGCAGGGGCAAGAGAAAGGTATAATGAAGTGAACCCCAGTAGAAGGTATGATCAGAATTTATTCATAACAGGTGCTGTCTTCCAGTGCGGTGATCAGCTTGTATAGCACCAGAGATCATGGTATCTTTAACAAATTGTTCCGGCTAAAAAAACAGTTGTGGCCGGGCACAGTGGCTCACACCTGTAATCCCAGCAATTTGGGAGGCCAAGGCAGGCGGATCACCTGAGGCCAGGAGTTGGAGACCAGCCCGGCCAACATGGCAAAACCCCATCTCTACAAAAAATACAAAAATTAGCAGGGCATGGTGGTGTGCACCTGTGATACCAGCTACTTGGGAGGCTGAGGTGGAAGAATTGCTTGATCCCAGGAGGCAGAGGTTGCAGTGAGCCAGGATTGTGCCACTGCACTCCAGCCTGGGGAGACAGCAAGACTCTGTCTAAAAAAAAAAAAAAAAAAAGTTGTGCTTCCTACTTCTTAGTCTTCGGTGGGTGTCTTGGTTCATGACCATTTGCCACACCTGTTCTTCCTTTCTCCTGAAGATTCTGTGAGTCCCCTGTGTTCTTCTAAATAACTTCATTTTTGCTTAAGACAGCCATGGTCTATTTCTGTAACTTTTTTTTTTTTAAGAGACAGGATGCTTGCCATGTTGCCCAGGCTGTAGTGCAGTGGCTATTCACAGGCACAATCATTGCACACCGCAGACTCCAACTCCTGGCCTCAAGTAATCCTCTCACCTCATCCTCCTGAGTAGCTGGAACTGCATGCTTGAACCACCATGCCTGGCCTACTTCTGTAATTTTTAAGGAAAAGTTTTCTAAGTGATATCACACACACAAACATGTGCCCATGAAAACGTTATGATTCCTTCACCAAACATCTGTGGAGACTTTCTTTGTGTCAGGCTCTACTCTAAATATGAGGATAGGATACAAAAACAAAAGAAATCTATGTCAACTAAGAGCAATTGAAGGAGGAGCAGTTTGGGGCAGGAAGATGATGTTTAGGACATGTTGAGAATGAAACGTCTGTGAGATGAGACCTCTAGGCAGAAATAAATAGTAGACATTTGGATGCTCTTTTTTTTGTGGAGCTTAGCAGAGATGTCTGAGCTGTAGGCAAAAGAAAAAAAGAAAGGGGCTCAAAGTGGAATCAGGATATAGGAGGAAGGGCACATTTAAAGGATGGTGGAGGGGCCAGGTGCAGTGGCTCACGTCTGTAATTCTAACATTTGGGGAGGCTAAGGCGGGCAGATCACTTGAGGCCTGGAGTTCGAGACCAGCCTGGCCAACCAACATAGCAAAACCCAACCTCTACTAAAAATACAAAAAGTAGCTGGGCATGGTGGTGTGCTTCTGAAATCCCAGCTACTAGGGAGGGAGGCTTAGGCAGGAGAATCGCTTGAACCTGGGAGATGGAGATTGCAGTGAGCCGAGACCGCGCCACTGCACTTCAACCTGGGCAATGGAGCAAGACTCTGTCTCAATAAATAAATAAATAGGCCAGGCACGGTGGCTCATGCCTGTAATCCCAGCACTTTGGGAGGCCGAGGCATGTGGATCACAAGGTCAAGAGATCAAGACCATCCTGGCCAACAAGGTGAAACCCTGTCTCTACTAAAAATACAAAAATTAGGTGGGCGTGGTGGTGGGTGCCTGTAATCCCAGCTACTCGGGAGGCTGGGCAGGAGAATCGCTTGAACCCAGGAGGCGGAGGTTGCAGAGATGGTGCCACTTCACTCAAACCTGGGCGACAGAGTGAGACTCTATCTCAATCAATCAATCAATGAAGGATGGAGGAAGATGGACCAAAGGCAAACAAGGTAGTGCTATCTAAAAAAAAAAAAAAAAAAAAAAAAAGAAAGGAAAACCAGCCAGGAAAGCAGGAAAGATGGAGTGCAAACCACAGGAGGGACTTTCAATGAGAAGGTTGTCAAATAAAAATGTCCTTGAAGACCTCAGCAAAAGCTACTTCAGGGAAGTAGTAGGTTGAGGATAGAAGGAAAGAAAGTGGAGGTGGCAAATGTAGCATCCTTGCAAGAAAATTGACTGAGAAAGGAAAGGGGGAGGGAGTGATGGAGATGGAAGTGGGGAGATGAGGATGAAAGAACGAATTCCAAGACAGGAGAGATGAGGGGGTATTTCTATGCTGAGGACGGAATGAGGGCAGTGAAACAGAAATGGATGCAAGTTCTCAAGGAAGGTAGGGGCCGGGGAGGAGAGGCAGGGCTCATAAAGAGGGATTGGCCTTGGAGAGAGGAGGAAAACTGCTCACCTGAAAAGGCAGTCAAGGGGTGCAAGGACCCCTGCATACAAATTTGTAGGTGTTACTGAAGAGTCGGCACACAGGCTCAGTGCTTCTAAATTATGTTTCTCTGTTTTGGTTTGGGTGATGAGTTGTTGATATGATAAAGTGATTTGGTGCGCTGACTGGAGCCAGAGTGCCTGTGGTTGAAATCCCACCTCCACCACTTAATACCTGCTTGATCTTAGTTAAATTACGTAATCTCTCTGTGCTTCATCTTCCTTATCTGTAAAAGGGACTAGGGGATAGAGAAGGCTGTCACATAGTGATATGGAAGTGGTTTTCTTTCCTTCCTTCCTTCCGTCTTTCCTTCCTTCTCTCTCTTTCTTTCTTTCTGTCTTTTTAAAATTTTTATAGAGACAGGGTCTCCCTATGTTGCTCAGGCTGGTCTCGAACGCCTGGCTTCAAGCAATCCTCCCACCTCAGCCTCCCAAAGTACTAAGATTATAGGCGTGAGCCACCGCGCCCAGCCATGTTTATTACTATTTCCACTAGATTGTCATCTCCATGAGGTTGAGGTTTTCTATTTTGTTTAGGGCTGTCTACTCAGAGCCTGGCACAAAGCATGTGCTCAACAAAAATTTCCTGAATGAGTAAATTGGGGTGAAATCCTTGGGAGAGGGGCTCAGGGGGCTGGAATCCCTATTCCTGCGTCGGACTCCGGGCCACTGGGCGGTGTCCTGGGGTCTGGGAAAGGGCTTCCCCCTGCGCCGAGAGCGTGCCCGGGCGGGCGCGGTCCAAGAGCTGAGCCCCTGGGGTGCTCCCGTGGCTCCTCCCACGGCGGGCGTGTAGTGCCGGCACGGCGACTGCAGGAGCCATCCCGGAGCCGGTCTGGCGGGGCGGAGTCGACGCTCAGCCCGGCCTCTGCTCACCTCATCCACGGGGGACGGAAGTCTTGGCCCTGCTCCGCTCCCCCGAGAATCGGGCCTCGCCCTGCTGGGCGGCTGGACCTGGGCAAAGCCTGGGCGCGCTCCCGCGCGGCGGCGCCATGAAGCGATCGGGGACTCTGCGGCTGCTCTCGGACCTGAGCGCCTTCGGCGGCGCGGCGCGGCTCCGGGAGCTGCTGGCCGGGGACTCAGCGGTCCGAGTCCGTGGCAGCCCGGACGGCCGCCACTTGCTGCTCCTGCGACCCCCTGGGGCGGTAGCCCCACAGCTGCTAGTCGCGTCGCGAGGGCCCGGCGCGGAGCTAGAGCGGGCCTGGCCAGCCGGCCAGCCCTCCCCGCTGGACGCCTTCTTCCTGCCGTGGCCAGCGCGGCCGGCGCTGGTGCTGGTGTGGGAGAGTGGCCTGGCCGAGGTGTGGGGCGCGGGCGTGGGGCCCGGCTGGCTGCTGCTGCAGAGCACCGAGCTGTGTCCGAGCGGGGGAGCCCGCGTTGTGGCAGTGGCGGCGCTCCGAGGCCGCCTGGTGTGGTGCGAGGAGCGCCAGGCCCGGGCCGAGGGCCCGTCAGGGTCGCCAGCAGCCGCTTTCAGCCACTGTGTGTGCGTCCGGACCCTGGAGCCCAGCGGAGAAGCTAGCACCAGCCTGGGCCGCACACACGTCCTGCTGCACCACTGCCCCGCTTTCGGGCTGCTGGCCTCCTGCAGACACCTCTTCCTGGTGCCCGCTGCCACCACCTGGCCTGGCGTGGCCCACGTTCTACTCATCTGGAGCCCAGGCAAGGGCAAAGTGATGGTGGCTGCCCCACGGCTTGGCCTCTCCTACAGTAAGAGTCTGAATCCTGGACGAGGGGACACATGGGACTTCCGGACCCTGCTCCGAGGCCTTCCTGGGTTGCTGTCCCCCAGGGAGCCACTGGCTGTACACACCTGGGCCCCAACTCCCCAGGGCCTGCTATTGCTTGACTTCGGGGGTACCGTGAGCCTAGTGCAGTCCCACGGTGGTACCCGGGCTGTGGGCACCCTGCAGGAGGCACCTGTAGGCCCGTGGGGGTCTGCAGCCCTAGGCACATTTCAGGGCACTCTGGCCTGTGTGCTGGGCTCCACATTGGAACTGCTGGACATGGGCAGTGGGCAGCTGCTGGAGAGGAAGGTCCTAAGTACAGACAGGGTACATCTGCTAGAACCGCCAGCCCCCGGCATGGAGGATGAGGAGGAGCTGGAGACCCGAGGGAATCTTCGTCTGCTTTCAGCCTTGGGTCTGTTTTGTGTGGGCTGGGAAGCCCCACAGGGTGTTGAGTTGCCTTCAGCCAAGGATCTGGTGTTTGAGGAGGCCTGCGGGTACTACCAGCGGCGGAGCCTGCGGGGTGCCCAGCTCACTCCAGAAGAACTGAGACACAGCAGCACATTCCGGGCACCTCAGGCTCTGGCCTCCATCCTCCAGGGCCACCTGCCCCCATCTACACTGCTGATCATGTTGAGGACCGAGCTTCGGGATTACCGAGGCTTAGAGCAGCTGAAGGCCCAGCTGGTGGCTGGGGATGATGAGGAGGCTGGTTGGACTGAGCTGGCGGAGCAGGAAGTGGCACGCCTGCTGAGGACCGAGTTGATAGGAGACCAGCTGGCCCAGCTCAACACCGTTTTCCAAGCCCTTCCTACAGCAGCCTGGGGTGCCACCCTCAGGGCCCTGCAGCTCCAGCCAGATGGGAATGGCAAGCTGAGGTCCCAAGCACCCCCTGATGTGTGGAAGAAAGTGTTAGGGGGAATAACCACTGGAAAAGAACCCCCCAATGGAATACTGCCCCCCTTTGAACTCCTGTGCCAATGTCTGTGCCAGCTGGAGCCTCGATGGCTGCCACCCTTTGTGGAGCTGGCACAGCAGCAGGGCGGGCCGGGCTGGGGGGCAGGGGGCCCCGGACTGCCCCTGTATCGCCGAGCCCTGGCAGTGCTAGGTGAGGAGGGGACCAGGCCTGAGGCTCTGGAGCTAGAGCTGCTCTTGAGCAGTGGGCGGCCTAAAGCTGTGCTCCAAGCTGTCAGGCAGCTGGTGCAAAAGGAGCAATGGGATCGGGCTCTGGATGCTGGCCTGGCCCTCGGCCCCTCCAGTCCCCTGCTTCGAAGTGAAATCTTCAAACTGCTGCTGGCCGAGTTTGCCCAGCACCGCCGGCTTGATGCTCACCTCCCCCTCCTTTGCCGCCTGTGCCCACCAGAACTGGCTCCAGCTGAGCTCCTGCTTCTACTGAGGACATACCTCCCAGATGAGGTGGGGCCCCCTACCCCATTCCCTGAGCCTGGAGCAGAGCCCCCTCTCACTGTGGGCTTGCTCAAAGCCCTGCTGGAGCAGACTGGGGCTCAAGGATGGCCCTCGGGCCCAGTTCTAAGCCCATATGAGGACATCCTATGGGACCCCAGCACTCCACCCCCAACTCCACCTCGGGACCTATGACTACCCTTCAGGCATCGGAACACTCAGGGCCTGGAGGCGTGCTTGGGACTGGAGGCTTGCTTGGACAGGTCCTCTGTGTCACTGACACAGGAAATCATTTCTGGGACACAGTGATCAGGGAAGAGTGCCTGGGACTTGGAGGGGCCCATGTATGGACCTGTGTATGCAATACTGTTCTGTCATCTGGAGCTATTTTTAAGATGTGTGTGTTAAATATATACATAGTTTAATATATACACAGTTGTGTGTTTTTAAACAGCTACGGGTCTCAGAGGATGCAGGTTATAGAGGGAGTGGTTGGATCTGGATGTTTTGGCTAAAGTCCCCACTTCCAATCATGAAAATAGTTAACATTTATGAGCATTTAATACAAGCCAGGCATTCTACTCATCTTTATATAATCCCTCATTTAATGCTTCTCATAACCCCAGTGGGGAAAGTACTGATATTATTCCCATTTTACAGGAAATAGAAGGTTAGAAAAATTAAATGACTTGACCAAGTTCATTTGGCTAGAAAGTAGCAGCTCAAAGATTGGAGCCACCTCACTGAACAGCCCAGTAGGTCCCACCTGCTTGGGCTTGGATGTGCTCCCCATCCCTGGCTCCATGCTGACTTCCCTGGCCCGCTAAGAGGAGGAGGAGGACTACAGAGCTCCACCTTCCTTTCCCCAGGACTCCTCTGCTCCAGAGTAGGAACTTTGCTGGGCCCTAGGTCCTTGCCTGTCTCCACCAGGATTTCTGGAGCAGCCTCTAGTTTAGGGGAAGATTTGCCACAGACAGGAGAGCTGCCTGCAGAGCTCTCTGGCTCAGTAACAAAATTCACTGGGAGCAGAGCTACCTGGAGAGCCCCATATTCCTGCTGACTCTCCCAAGTCAAGAAATAAGAGCATCTGCAACACAGATCTCTGCTTGTCTGGATTTATTCAACAGGCTCAATTCTGAAGAGGCCTTTGCCCCATGCTCATTTCTACCTAAGTAACCCCTCAGCCTAGCTAGCCTAGGATAGACCCCTGGTTCTAGCTTAGGGTAGGACCCTGGATGCAGCTACTCAGCATCATCCCCAGTCCCAGATACCCCTTGTCCAGGGTTGGGGCCAAGGTTAGAGCTGACGCTCAACTTTGTCCTCAGCTGGGACCTGCAGCTTAGATTCTGTTAGCCTTAACCTGGGCTTAAGGTGGACTCAGGCTAGGACTAATGAGACTAGGGACAGTTCCTGTCTCTCAGGGGAGAGAAGTAGCTACTTAGTCTTATCTATGGCTGGTGTTAACTCTTCAGTCTCATAGAGGTCCTGAGGTGGCTCATCTACATGGCCAAGTCCTGAGGTACCATCTTGGCCTCCTCCAGAGCTTGGATGGCCCTTGTCCTGGCCCTCAAGCCAGGCTGCCTACCAATACCTGGAGTCAAGCTACTGTTCTTCCCAGAGGCCCAGGGATAGGGACAGTTCCAATCTTGGCTTCCACCTCAGCCCCTTCCTGGTCTGGAAGGAGTTCCTCTTCTTGGTCTTGAAACTGGGCTCATCATGGCTCCTCAGTGGGAAGCTGCTTCCTGTTCATGATCCTGCTTAATCATTGTTGCTTCTTCTCAAATCTCCCAAGCCTGAGATTTGGCTTGGTCCTCCTTCTGTGCCCAGAAGAGAAGGAATTCTACTCAGTGGGCCCCTGGGGGCATGGGCAAGGGAAGGAAGCCAGGTTTTTGCTTAAGGTTGTATGGCTCAAGGAAGTTCCCTGGGACCACCCACTAGTAGGGCCTCCAGATGAAGGCCACCCAGCCCAGCATCTCTGAGCAGAGCAGGTGGGCTTAGATGGTGACTTTTACCTGCTTTTACAGGCTTGGTGCTTGATCACACTAGCCTTATCCTTCCTTTCAATGTGGAGGGTGCAAGTGATCCCAACTGCATCTCAGGACTTTGGAAGACAGCTCAGGGATGCAGGACTTTGGAAACAGCACAGGGATCACCGTGTGGCTGAGTTTCAATGGAGTTCCTGAGCGGGCTATCAGACAGAAGTCTCTGAATAGGAGGGTGGAGATCTTAAGCCAAAGTCCTTGGCCTTGAGTACCTGAGAAAGGGGTAAGTTCTGGCATTGATGGGTTTCATTTTTATTTATTTATTTATTTATTATTTATTTATTTATTTTTTGAGACGAAGCTTCACTCTTGTTGTCCAGACTGGAGTGCAATGGCGCGATCTCGACTCACCACAACCTCCACCTCCCGGGTTCAAGTGATTCTCCTGCCTCAGCCTCCTGAGTAGCTGGTATTACAGGCATGCACCACCACGCCCAGCTAATTTTGTATTTTTAGTAGAGATGGGGTTTCTCCATGTTGGTCAGGCTGGTCTCGAACTCCTGACCTCAGGTGATCCGTCCACCTCGGCCTCCCAAAGTGCTGGGATTACAGGCGTGAGCCACCGTGCCCAGCCTTTTGCTTCTGTTTTTAAGAGACAGGATCTTGCTGTGTTGCCCAGCCTGGAGTGCAGTGGCTTATGGGCTCAAGCAATCCTCCTGCCTCAGCCTCCTAAGTAGCTGGAACTACAGACACAGGCCACTATGCCTGCCTTGGTTGCCTTTTTTCTTTTCTTTTTTTTTGAGACAATTTCTTGCTATGTTGCCCAGGCTGGACTTGAACCCCTGGACTCAAGCACTCCTCCCACCTCAGCCTCTCAAGTAGCTGGGATTTTAGGAACATGCCACCACACCCAGCTGCTGAAGGTTTTGAGTGGTGAACAAGGTCTCAGATCCAAGGTCCCTGGGCAGGACTGGAGTAGGGGGATCTGAAGTCCCTGGGAAGGTGAGGGGAGGATCCTAAGCCAGTGGGCAGGAGCATTTCCATAGGTGTGCCTCACCTCAGGAGCTCTCTCAGGTTCACATGGCAGTAAAGCTAGGCACAAGGAGTGCTGCACAGTAGTCCCAGCAAGCATCCTGGGTGAAGGCGAGGAAGCAGGGCACAAGGCTCCTTCAACTGCCTATGTGGCCTCAGGGACCCAAGCCTCCCTTTTTCTTTCTTTTTTTAATTTTTTTTTTTTTTTTTTTTTTTTTTTTTGAGACAGAGTCTTGCTGTGTCACCCAGGCTGGAGTGCAGTGGCGCTATCTCACCTCACTGCAAGCTCCGCCTCCCAGGTTCACACCATTCTCCTACCTCAGCTTCCTGAGTAGCTAGGACCACAGGTGCCTGCCATCACACCTGGCTTTTTTTTTATTTTTATTTTTATTTTTTTGTATTTTTAGTAGAGACGGGGTTTCACATGTTAGCCAGGATGGTCTCGATTTCCTGACCTCGTGATCCGCCCACCCTGGCCTCCCAAAGTGCTGGGATTACAGTTGTGAGCCACTGCACCCAGCCTTTCTTTTCTTTTCTTTTTTTTCGAGATGGAGTCTTGCTCTGTCACCCAGGCTGGAGTGCAGTGGCACAATCCCAGCTCACTGCAACCTCCAGCTCCTGGGTTCAAGCGATTCTCCTTCCTCCCGAGCAGCTGGGCCTACAGGCGTGCACCACCATGCCCGGTTAATTTTTGTATTTTTAGTGGAGATGGATTTTCACTGTGTTGCCCAGGCTGGTCTTGAACTCCTGACCTCGTGATCTGCCCGCCTTGACCTCCCAAAGTGCTGGGATTACAGGCGTGAGCCACCGCACCCGGCCTATACTGGCTTTCTAATTGATATCCCTGTCTCCTCAAATCTAACCTTGGTTACCGAGAGTATTGTATACTATAGCAAATCTGATCAAGTTCATCACCTACTCCAATATTCAGGGTAAAGGCCAAACTCCTAAGAAAGCCATCCCTTCCTTTGTGTCTGGCCCTGCCTCTCCAGTCTTCTCTTCCAGTCTTCTCTTTTTTTATACTGTGATTGCCTAGTTATTTGTTCATTTCCCTGATTAGTATACAAGTTCCTTGAAGACACAGACCATGGTTATTTGTATTTTGGTATCCTCAGCATGTATCACGGTGCCAGGTTCATAGTAGGTTTAATTATTATTATTATTATTATTTTTTTTTTTTTTTTGAGACAGAGTTTCGCTTTTGTTACCCAGGCTGGAGGGCAATAGTGTGATCTTGGCTTATCGTAACCTCTGCCTCCTGGGTTCAAGCAATTCTCCTGCCTCAGCCTCCCAAGTAGCTGGGATTACAGTCATGCACAACCATGCCTGGCTAATTTTGTATTTCTAGTAGAGACCGGGTTTCTCCATGTTGGTCAGGCTGGTCTCGAACTCCTGACCTCAGGTGATCCGCCTGCCTCGGCCTCCCAGAGTGCTGGGATTACAGGTGTGAGCCACTGCAACTGGCCTAATTATTATTGTGAATGCAGGAACTGACAAGGCCCTATGCCTATGACCTGGGGTGAAAAGAAGGGATTAAGCTCTGGCCTGTAGAGATTCTCTGGCTCTCTTCCTTTCTTTTCATAAGCCAGACTGACTCTTTGGTTGATCCAGCCCTGAAATTGATGGCAGTAAGTCAGGTGGATCTGAAGGCGGAACCTAGCCACCAAGGACAGTGGCAGGGGTGAAGAAGCCACTGAGCTGGGACCATCTTAGGAGTTGAGAAGGTGGAGGTGAAAGGAATGGACATAACTGGTACTACCCAGTGCCCCCGATCCCCAAATCAGGAGAGTTTGAGAAGGGATAGGAAAGCCTGAGTCAATGAGGTTCCAGGGGAGAGACTGGTGACAGGGGCTAGTGGAAATTGTGGGTTGAGGTCAAAGGTCTGGAAGATTGATCCCTACGTTGAATATGGCCATCCAGGCTGGGCACTGTGGCTCACGCCTATAATCCCAGCACTTTGGGAGGCTGAGGCAGGCAAATAGATTGAGCCCAGGAGTTCAAAACCAGCCTGGGCAACATGGCAAAATCCCGTCTCTACAAAAAAACAAAAAATTAGCCAGGTAAGGTGGCACACGCCTGTCGTCCCAGCTTCTCGGAAGGTTGAGGTGGGAGGATTGCTTGAGCCCAGGAGGTCAAGGCTGCAGTGAGCTGTGATCACACTACTGCACTCCAGTAATAGAGTGAGACCCTGTCTAAAAATAAAAAAATAAGGCCCTCCAGGGGCCATGTTCTTCCTAACCTGTCCTTAGGAAGCGTTCACATTGTGTAGATGTAGCAGTTTGGTTCACACTGACCCGGGTAATCAGGAAAAGAGAAGGAGAGCCAGAAAAGGGGGAGGAAGGAGCTCTAGATTCCCAGGTCTATAAGGAGCCACCCTGGGCCGGAATGCTTGGCAGCCTTACTGCCCGGGAATGAAGGGGGAAAAGTCCTGAGTGGCTCCCCTATGCCACCTCAGTCTCTTCTTAGGCGCAGGCTCCCCATGGTGGTTACTCTTGTCACTGCCAACTCCACCCATTGCCCTCAAACATGCACACTTGCCCATTTCTCAACTAAGGACTGAGGAAGCCTCTGGATGTAGTAAATGGAGCTTCTCTTAGAGCAAGAGAGGAGAAGAGGGAAGGAGAGATTCAGGGAACAGAATCATGGAGAAGGGAAAGGGCCCTGGACTTGTACTAGGACGGTTATCACCCAGAAGAAAGGGGACCTGGGCTGGCAGGATTCTTCGTCTCCAGTATTGGAAGTCTGTTCCAGCTACCAACCCGACTTAGATAATTTGGGGAGGAAGTTGAGGGCACACAGCAGAGTTTCCTGGGAGGGCATACCAAGTTCACATTTTATATGAACTTCCTTGAACAGGAAGATGCTGGGACTTTTTCAAAATAAATAAAGTCTCACTTAATGCACGAAATGTGAAATAGAGGTGAGCCCCCCCATAAAAATATTTTCCAGAATCACAATTTCAGGGCTCACAGACCATGAGAATTATAAACTTTGCTTACACTATTACTGCATGGGTCCCCATTTCTGCTGTAAATAAAAATTCAGGTGGGGAGAGAGGATGAATCAGGCTGTGAAGTCAGGACTGAGTGCCCAGGGTCACTCCCAGTGGTGGATAGAAGACTTAAGAGTGCTTTCTCCTGTAATTCCCAAACAGAGGGCCTGGGCCTGGCTCTGAAGGTCTCTGCACAAAAGCAAAACAGGACAGAAGCAAGAACAAAGGCGAGGAGAGACAGAATCAGAGAGATGAGGAAGAAGATGGGGCTGGACTGGATGCAGAGAATGAAAAGGAGAGACGACAGATGAGCATGGGGAGAGGGGCCTAGGAGGGAGAAGCAGGGAAATTTGCTCACTCTGGGGAGCAGAGGAGGCTCTCAGGTATGAATGCTGGGAGGATGAAGGAAGGCACAGAGAGAAGGTCCTTTGGGGCCTGTCACCAGAATTATGGCCAATGCATAAAGCCAATGGGGCAGCTGAGCTAGATCTGGCCTTCTAGAAGTTTCCATTATCTAGAGAATAGAGGAAAAGGGAAAGAGCTGTGATGGGCTAAGGAAAGGGGAATGGTGACCTCCACCAAGAAAGTGGAAGACCCATCTCATCCTGGGCCTCCTGGAGTTCCTGGAGGAGCAAACTGTTCAGGCTTTACATAGATTTCAGGTCCTCAGGCTTTGGCAGCCATTTGGATTCCAAGGTGATATGCAGTCATCTCAAATTCTATTATTTTTGTTTTATTCTGGAGAAAAGGGGGGAAGGTGGGCATTGCCTTCATCCCTAACAGCCCCAGGCAAGCTCTAGGAACAGCCTGGAGCCTCAGAATTGAGGGGCAGGCCTTTCCTACAGAGCCCTGATGCTGGGGGTGGGAAGGCTATTGGGAGCCACAGTAGAGGAAGGGAAGGAAGGGTAGACTGAGGGGAGGTATTAGGTCAGGCGGACACAGAGTTCCTAGGCCAGGTCCTAGGACAAGGCAGGGGGGATGCTGATCTAGGTATCACTGAGATAGTTGCCCAGATGGGAAATCAAGTGACTGCTTATGACTGAGTAGATAAGCTCGTTGTTCTCATAGCTTCTTTGGGATAGTGGAGGGTCAGTGTGGGGTATGGGATTTACAGGGAGCCTAAGGAGTGGGAAGGGACACATCAGCAACCACTTCCTCCCTTTACCATACTGGTCAGACCATAGTGAATTCCCTAGTGAGTAGGTCTCCCCTGCGAATGTTGGGAAAGGGAAGGACATAATGTGGCTTTTCTGGGAATAAAGAAAGGGTTGCAGCCGGGCATGGTGGCTCACGCCTGTAATCCCAGCACTTTGGGAGGCCAAGGCAGGTGGATCACAAGGTCAGGAGATCGAGACCATCCTGGCTAACACGGTGAAACCCCGTCTCTACTAAAAATACAAAATTTAGCCGAGCGTGTTGGTGGGCGCCTGTAGTCCCAGCTACTTGGGAGGCTGAGGCAGGAGAATCACTTGAACCTGGAATGACAGGTTGCAGTGACCGGAGACTGTACAACTGCACTCCAGCATGGGCAACAGAGTGAGACTCTGTCTCAAAAAATAAAATAAAATAAAAATAAAAATAAAAATAAAAAAAGAAAAGAGAAAACAAAAGAGCAGCAGATTTCAGTCAGTTGCAAGTCTGCCCTGTGCCTCCCAGCTCTGTCCCCCAGCTTCAATTGCCCACCATACCCTGTCAAGCCCTGGTCATCCCTTTTCTTTCTTCACATCTGTCCCAGGTCAGTGCTCATATCCCTGTCTCTCAAAAGGATGGATTCTGAACTTGTCCATATTAATAGTCAAATCCACAGAGTCTATCAGTGCACCAAATTTCTTTTTTTTTTTTTTTTTGAGATGGAATCTTGCTGTCACTCAGGCTAGAGTGCAGTGGCGTGATCTCAGCTCACTGCAACCTCCGCCTCCTGGGTTCAAGTGATTCTCCTGCCTCAGCCTCCCAAGTAGCTGGGATTACAGGCGCATAGCCGCCATGCCTGGCTAATTTTTGTATTTTTGGTAGAGACAGGGTTTCTCTATGTTGGCCTGGCTGGTCTCGAACTCTTGACCTCAGGTGATCCACCCGCCTTGGCCTCCCAAAGTGCTGGAATTACAGGCCTGAGCCACCACATCTGGCCCAAATTTTTTTTTTTTTTTTTTTTTTTTGATATGGAGTCTTGCTTTGTCGCCAGGCTGGAGTGCAACGGCATGATCTTGGCTCACTGCAACCTCCACCTCCCGGGTTCAAGCAATTCCCCTGCCTCAGCCTCCCAAGTAGCTGGAACTACAGGCGTGTGCCATCATACCCGGCTAATTTTTTTTGTATTTTAGTACAGACGGGTTTCACCATGTTGGCCAAGATGGTCTCCATCTCATGACCTCGTGATCCATCTGCCTTGGCCTCCCAAAGTGCTGCGATTACAGGAGTGAGCCACCATGCCTGGCCAAATTTCTTAAAATTTGAATTCAGCAAATCTTCTGTTTCATCAACTCTGTTGACATCCCAATGTCTTCCACCTGCGTATTCACATGGATGGGGGCAGATGGTAGAAATGGGATGGTAATGTAAAAGTGGGATCTGGAGCTCGGAATATACCCCCATCCCATACCTACCACAACATCTGTGCCTTCTTGTTCACTATTTTTGGGGTACCATAGAGAGACTACGGGTCCCCTGATAATATTGGAATTTTCTCTAACCTCAACTCCATGGGACTGATTACAGGAAAAGGGAGATTGGAGGTCAGCCCTACTAAGACCTCCTTGGACTGAGATCCTTTAGTCTTTGTGGCTCTCCTAGAAATATTTCCTTAACGGGTCTGTTCCTGCATGGCACTGAGGAAATACAGAGGTGAGAATAACCAATTAGGACCAGGCACAGTGGCTCACACCTGTAATCTCAGCACTTTAGGAGGCCAAGGTGGGTGGATCACCTGAGGTCAGAAGTTTGAGACCAGCCTGACCAACACGATGAAACCCCCTCTCTACTAAAAATACAAAAATTAGCCAGGTGTGGTGGCAGGTGCCTGTAATCCCAGCTACTTGGGAGGCTGAGCCAGGAGAATCACTTGAACCCGGTAGGCAGAGATTGCAGTGAGCCGAGATCGCACCGCTGCACTCCAGCCTGGGCGACAGAGCAAGATTCTGTCTCAAGAAAAATAAATAAATAAATAAATAACCAATTGGAAGAAGCTCAAATGCAGTCATGTCTGAGGCAAGGAGGACATGAACAGTTGCCCTGCTTGATGTCTTCAAGCCAGGACTAAGAGGAGAGGAGAAAGAGCCATGCTACTGGCTGCCCTTTCATTCCAGAGACCAGGGCTGGCAGAAGTTTCCTAGGTTTCTTAAATTTTCACACCTTCCCCCAGACTAGTGACTTGGTAATCTTGGGTCTCTTTCCCCACAATGATCAACTGTAAAATCCTTCAAAGGAAAAGGTACCATGTAGTTGTCTTTAGGGAGATGTGAACAGGGAGGCAAATAAGTGTGGGGAGAGCTGAGGAGATATTAGCCCCCCTCAGCTTCTAATCTATAGGAGTGAGGAGTCCCAGGGATTGAGTAAGTAGACAGTAAGCAGGCTGAGGCTCTTGCAGCTTGTAGGACGGAAGGAAGAAAGAGGGTGCAGATTATCAATTTGGGTATGATATTATATGGCTCTCAGTTCAGGAAAAAAATCCCCAGAGTCGTTGGGCACAGTGGCTCACACTTGTAATCTCAGCACTTTGGGAGGTCGAGGCAGGAGGATCACTTAAGCTCAGGAGCTCGAGACCAGCTTGGGCAACATAGTGAGACCTTGTCTCTACGAAAAGTAAAAAAAAATTAGCCGGGGTGGTGGTGCACACCTATAGTCCCAGCTACTCAGAAGGCTGAGGTGGGATTGCTTGAGCCCAGGAGGTCAAGGCTACAGTGAGCTGTGATTGCACCACTGCACTCCGGCCTGGGTGACAGAGAGAGACCCTGCCTCAAAAAAAAAAAAGAAAGAAAGAAAAGGGAAGGGGAGGGGAGGGGAGAGGAATTGCCAAAGTGGAAAGAAAAGGAACCCAGCTGAATGGCCTTGTCCTTGTAAGATAGGAAAAAACAGTGTTCAGAGAACTAGCTTGAATTGACAGAAGGATCTTCCTAGGGGTTTAACCCTGATGGCTTCCCCACCCATAATGGGACACCTCTCATCCTAGAGAACAGTCCCATTTTGTTGTTGATCACATGGAGGTTCATCTTCAAAAAGGTATTCAACAATGATACCTGTTCTTTTACATCTGGGAGCTGAGGAAAGTTAAAAAATTAAAAAAAAAAAAAAAAAAAAGATGGGCAAGGCTGGGTGCGGTGGCTCACACCTGTAATCTCAGCACTTTGGGAGGCAGGAGAATCACTTGAACTAGGGAGGCAGAGGTTGCAGTGAGCCAAGATCACACCACTGCACTCCAGCCTGGGCGACAGAGCAAGACTCCATCTCCCCACACACACACATACAAAATATATCTATCTATCTATCTATCTATCATCTATCTATCTATCTATCTATCTATCTATCTATCTATCTATCATCTATCTATCTATCTATATCTATCTATCATCTATCTATCTATCATCTATGGGAAAAAGATTAGGAACAGGTGTCTGGCTTGCCTCACTTGCCGTGTCAAGGCAGAACCAATCCCTCCAAATTCTGACATGAATGTCCTTACTCTTCCAAATCCTGACCAATGTCCTCACATTGTTCTATAGAGAATAGTGGTCTGGATGTTGCCAGTGCTGACCGTTCCTTGTCATCAACATTTGTGGGCCTGTCTCTTTTTTTTTTTTTTCTTTTTAATAGAGATAGGGTTTCACCATGTTGCCCAGGCTGGTCTCCAACTCCTGGGCTCAAGCAGTCCTCCACTGGGATTACAGGTGTGACCCACCACACCCAGCCCTATCTCAATTTAAAGGCTCCTGAGGACCAGGCTGTGAATCAAGGTCTTCCCTGTCATATAAGGGCTTCTTAAAGTAGGGGCAGATTTCACCTCTAAGACTAGAGGACTCTCCAAGAGTGGGGTTAGGTCTCTCCCATCAAACTGGAGGCTCCTTGTTACAAACCAAGTTGTGACTCCCAAAATGTGTCCACCTAGAACCTCAGAATGTGATTTTATTTGGAATAAGGGTATTTGCAGATGTAATTAAAGTGAGGATCTCAAGAGGAGATCATTCTAGATTAAGAAGAGCCCTAAATCCAATAATGAGTATTTCTTTTTTTTTTTAATTTCTTCTTTTTGGAGACGGAGTCTTGCTCTGTTGCCCAGGCTGGAGTAGTGCAGTGGCACGATCTCAGCTCACTGCAACCTCCGCCTCCCAGGGTCAAGCAATTCTCCTGCCTCAGTCTCCTGAGTAGGTGGGATTACAGGCGCCAGCTACCACATCCAGCTAATTTTTTTTTTTTTTTTTTTGGCAGTGTCTCACTCTGTCACCAGGCTGGAGTGCAGTGGAATGATCTCGGCTCACTGCAACCTCTGCCTCCAGGGTTCAAGCGATTCTCCTGCCTCAGCCTCCTGAGTAGCTGGAATGCTGGAATGACAGGCATGTACCACCACACCCAGCTAATTTGTGTATTTTTAGTAGAGATGGGGTTTCACAATGTTGGCCAGGATGGTCTTGATCTGACCTGGTGATCCGCCCTCCTGGGCCTCCCAAAGTGCTGGGATTACAGGTGTGAGCCACCGCGCCTGGCCTAATTTTTGTATTTTTAGTAGAGACGGGGTTTCACCTTGTTGGCCAGCTGGTCTTGAACTCCTAAACTCAAGTGATCTGCCTACCTCAGCCTCACAAACTGCTGGGATTACAGGTGTGAGCCACTGTACCCAGCCCCAATAATGAATATTTCTAATAAGACAGAAAAGAAGAAAACAGAGAGACACATAAGGAGAAAGCCATGTGAATGCAGAGGCAGAGACAGAGACTGGAGTGATGGGTCTACAAGCCAAAAACACCAAGAATTGCTGACAGCCACAGGAAGCTGGGAAAGTGTCATGAGGCAGATTCTCTCCTGGAGTCTCCCGAACAAACCTGCACTACTGACACCTTGGTTTGGGACTTCTGGCCTCCAGAACTGTGAGAAAATTTCTGTTGCTATAAACCAAGTGTGTGGTAATTTGTTATAGCAGCCCAAAGAAATGCATCTACTGTACAAGAGTGAGGTCTCCCTCATCACTGCAGTTCCCTAAGGAGGGATGGATATTATATCTTGGGTAAAGGCTGTCTTTTGTGGGTCAGACTCAGGATGCCAGGGAAAGGCTGAGAGTCTCAGGAGAGCCTTCACCAGTCTCAGACTGAGGTTGAGCTTTAGGCTGTGAACTTGCACTTCCTGGCCGAGCTCCCTTACTTGCCCAGGGTAGCACGGATATTGCTGCCCTGTGTCTGAAGCTCTTGGTCCAGCTGGTCCCTCTCCATAGTGAGCTGAAGGGCAAGGTCCCTGATGCTCTGCAGAACCTTTTCAAAGCTTTGGTTGCTAGGAAAGGAGTCAAGAACAATAAATGGAATATAGATCCTGGCATTGACAGTGGAAAGATGACTTGGCTTTGACTCCGGCCCAAGGAGGCACTGCTCTGCCAGGCCAAGCTGGAGCCACAATCCTGGGGACTCTTTGGATAACTTCCATCCTCCCCCCTAACACACTGAAGAGCATTTCATACCTCAAAGCACCTCCCTGTCAGTCACTTCATCTGATCCTCCTATCCCTGAAGCCCACAGGGCAGGGGTTATGATGCTTAGATTACAGATGAGAAAACTGAGCTACAAACAGCACCCTGGCTCCTTGGCTAGCAGATGAGAGAGCTGGGACTAGAAAGAAGATGGGTCTGCAGGCTTTAGGCCAGAACCTTTCTCCATGGACTCCTCTTAACTGCAGAATAGGACCCCAGCCACGGCTGGACTGCCATAGCTGCAGAACTTTTTTTTTTTTTTGAGACAGAGTTGCGCTCTTGTTGCCCAGGCTGGAGTGCAATGGCACGATCTCGGCTCACCGCAACCTCCGCCTCCTGGTTCAAGCAAGACTCCTGCCTCAGCCTCCTGAGTAGCTGGGATTACAGGCATGCGCCACCACGCCCAGCTAATTTTGTATTTCCAGTAGAGACGGGGTTTCTCCACATTGGTCAGGCTGGTCTCGAACTCCTGACCTTAGGTGATCCACCTGCCTTGGCCTCCCAAAGTGCTGGGATTACAGGCATGAGCCACTGTGCCTGGCCTAGCTGCATAATTTTCACTTTGGACTTGGGGAAAGCAGATGTGTGACCAAAGGACCGAGAGCATTACAAGTTAGAAAGCAAAGGAGGTGTATGTAAAATTATATCCTTCCATTTTATGACTGTCTTTGCTTCTTTTTTTTTTTTTTTTTTTGAGACGGAGTCTCGCTCTGTCGCCCAGGCTGGAGTGCAGTGGCGCAATCTCAGCTCACTGCAAGCTCCGCCTCCCGGGTTCACGCCATTCTCCTGCCTCAGCCTCTCTGAGTAGCTGGGACTACAGGCGCCCGCCACCACACCCGGCTAATTTTTTGTATTTTTAGTAGAGACGGGGTTTCACCGTGGTCTCGATCTCCTGACCTCGTGATCCGCCGACCTCGGCCTCCCAAAGTGCTGGGATTACAAGCGTGAGCCACCGCGCCCGGCCTTGTCTTTGCTTCTTGAAGGAAGCTCAGCTGCCCACTCAGGCCTGGGGCATTTCTGCATGCTGCTGACCTGTTTGGATTGTATTCTGAACTGTTAGTAGTGTACCTAGAGGCTCACTGGATAAGAATTCATGAAAATTTAATCCCTCCTTCACCACCTGCTGGCTGTGTAACCTTAGGTAATTTTCTTAACCTCTCTGTATAACCACATCAAACCAATCTCGTCCAACTTAATAATTATTTTTATTTTTATTTTTATTTTTATTTTTTGAGACGGAGTCTTGCTCTGTCGCCCAGGCTGGAGTGCAGTGGCACGATCTCCACTCACTGCAACCTCTGCCTCCCGGGTTCACGCCATTCTTCTGCCTCAGCCTCCCAAGTAGCTGGGACTACAGTCGCCCACCACCACACCCGGCTAATTTTTTGTATTTTTTAGTAGAGATGGGGTTTCACCATGTTAGCCAGGATGGTCTCGATCTCCTGACCTCACGATCCGCCCGCCTCGGCCTTCCAAAGTGCTGGGATTACAAGCATGAGCCACTGCGCTTGGCCAACTTTATTTTTTATGAGACAGGATCTCACTTGTTGCCCAGGCTGGAGTGCAGTGGCTCGATCACTGCTCACTGCAGCCTCAACTTTCGCATCTCAAGCGATCCTCCTGCCTCAGCCCCGCAAGTGGCTGGGACTACAGATGCACACCACCACACCTGGCCAGTTTTTGTAGAGACAGGGTTTTGCCATGTTGCCCAGGCTAGTCTGGAACTCCTGGGCTCAAGCAATCCATTTGCCTTGGCCTCCCAAAGTTCTGAGATTACAGGCGGGAGCCACCACTCCCACTGCACCTAGCCTGGTCCAACTTTTATGTAACAAAGTTGTGAGTTGTTTTTCAGTTGCCAGGGACCCCCAGGTTGAAGATCATGTAACCTGAGCATGACCAGATGATCCAAGCATGCAGCCAATAGCGGAACCTAAGTGCTCAGATCAAGGAGCAGGGACTGAATTAAGAGGTGGACACCTCGTGGTGGGATCCAAGATTCAATAAGATGGAGCCCTGGCATCACCCCATGGCAGGATCCAGTCAGATCCTGCCTCCTGGTATCACCTCATTGAAAGATCCAATCAGTTCTCACCTTATCCTATGTTTATAAAACCTGACCCATCCCCCAGCTCAGGGAGACAGATTTGAGAGTTTCTTCCTGTCTCCTTTCCAGCTGACTTGCAATAAACTTTTCTCACTGCAAAAACTTGATGCTTTGGTATTTGGCTTTCCATTGCACATGGGCAAATTAACCCAGTTTGGTTCAGTGACATCTGAGCTTCAATTTCCTCAGCCACAAAAAACGAAAGATAAGAATAGTACTTCACAGGACAGTCTTAAGGATTAAAAGAGAGAATACTTTGGGAGGCCGAGGCGGGCGGATCACGAGGTCAGGAGATCGAGACTACAGTGAAATCTCGTCTCTACTAAAAATACAAAAAATTAGCTGGGCGTGGTGGCGGGCGCCTGTAGTCCCAGCTACTCGGAGAGGCTGAGGCAGGAGAATGGCGTGAACCCGGGAGGCGGAGCTTGCAGTGAGCCGAGATTGCGCCACTGCACTCCAGCCTGGGCGACAGAGCAAGACTCCGTCTCAATTAAAAAAAAAAAAAAAAAAAAAAAAAAAAAAAAAAAAAAAAAAGGATTAAAAGAGAGAATAAATGTGGAGAAAATTATTTGTAAGCTTGTAAGTTCTTTACATATCACTTGGAGGCACTAATAGGATTTTTAGGGGTCGCTAAAATCAGTTTCTTTATTTTTATTTTAGTTAGTTATTTTAGAGACGGGGTCTTGCTCTGTCACCTAGGCTATGGTGCAGTGGTATGATCATAGCTCATTGCAACCTCGAACTCCTAGGTTCAAGCAATTCTCCTGCCTCAGCTTCCCAAGTAGCTGGGACTATAAGCACTTGCCACTATGCCAAGCTAATTTTTATTTTGTATAGAAACAGGATCTTATCATGTTGCCCAGGCTGCTCTCAAACATCTGGCCTCAAATAATCCTTCCACCTCAGCCTCCCAAAGTGCTGGGATTATAGGCATGGGTCACCACACGCAGCCTTTTTTTTTTTTTTTTTTTTTTTGGTGGGGGTGGGGTAAGTGTCTTTTTTAATTGAAAAGCTAACAAATTTTCCCAGTCCATTTCTCCAAAAAAAGCCCACAAACTGTGTAGTAACTGAGTCTCTCAGCAATATATTCAAAGCTAAGAGGATTTTTTTTTAAAGTCCTCAGATGCAATTAAGGAAGCTCTGCTACATACAGGTTAATCAATATCAGTAATACTCCTTGACTCTAGGAGGCTAGAAGATATCCTAGTAACCCCACTCAGATCAATTGTTTCAAGTAGCCTTTTTCCAGTTTCCAGCTCATGAGTAAAGATAATATTTTGTGGCTAGGTGTGGTGGCTCACACCTGTCATCTTAGCACTTTGGGAGGTGAAAGTGAGCAGATCACTTGAGCCCAGGAGTTCAAGACCAGCCTGGGCAACATGGCAAAACCCTATCTGAACAAAAATTACAAAATTTCAGCAGTTGTGGTGGTGTGCACCTGTAGTCCCAGCTACTCGGGAGGCTGAGGTGGGACGATCACCTCAGCCCAGGAGGTCGAGACTACAGTGAGCCAAGATGGCGCCATTACACTCCAGCTTGAGTGACAGAGTGAGTCCCTGTCTCAAAAAAAAAAAAAAAAAAAGACCAGGCATGGTGGCTCATGCCTGTAATCCCAGCACTTTGGGAGGCCGAGGCGGGTGGATCACAAGGTCAGGAGATCGAGACCATCCTGGCTAATGCAGTGAAACTCTGTCTCTACTAAAAAAATACAAAAGTTAGCTGGGCGTGGTGGCGGGCGCCTGTAGTCCCAGCTACTCAGGAGGCTGAGGCAGGAGAATGGCGTGAACTCAGGAGGCAGAGCTTGCAGTGAACCGAGATTGCGCCACGGCACTCCAGCCTGAGCGACAGAGTGAGACTCCGTCTCAAAAAAAAAAAAAAAAAAAAAGATAATTTTTTAAAATTCTATTTCAGAAAACGTTTTGCAAGTTGTTTTACTTACAATGCCAACTTTTTTTTTGTTTTTTTTTGATGGAGTTTCGCTCTTGTTGCACAAGCTGGAGTACAATGGCGTGATCTTGGCTCACTGCAACCTCCACCTCCCAGGTTCAAGCAATTCTCCTGCCTCAGTCTCCCACGTAGCTGGGATTACAGGTGCATGCCACCACACCCGGCTAATTTTTTGTATTTTTAGTAGAAACGGGGTTTCACCATGCTAGCCTGCCTGGTCTCAAACTCCTGACCTCAGGTGATCCACCCCCCTTGGCCTCCCAAAGTGCTGGGATTACAGGCGTTAGCCACCGTGCCCAGCCTACAATGCCAACTTTTAAAAAGGTCACTAAAGTTAACTGGACAATAAACTAGGCAGGCATCACTTTACAAAAACAGGGGAAAGCCCAAAATGCCACTTTCTTTAGAGAACCCACATTTCAGTTTTATGCAGAGCAAAGAAGACAGGAACTTTTATCACACTGGAAGAAACTCAGCCATAGGTCTGGAATCTGTACTCAAACTATGCATGCAATGAGGACAATATTCTGCTGGTATAATTGATTTGCGGTTGCATTTGTCTACTGTTTGTCTAATATTCATGATTATAAACAGCAGTGCAACTCGTATTTGAAACAATCCTTACAGTGCTACAGAGTCAGGCACAACATCTGACTTCTCTTCACATCACTGGTTCTCTTTGGGTGCCTGGGCTTCCTGCTCTTCAGTAGTGTCATTTTTGATGTTGAAGTTCTTGCAAATCTCCTCAGGAGCTTTCCCCTTGATAGTATTGGCAATGGTCTTGCATGTAATACCAAGCAAGCCTTTGATGTCTCAGGAGTTTGCAGCCAGAATAAGTTCAAAAAGTGTTCCTTGGTCAACTTTCAGGAATTCCTGGTCCCAAACAGAGATATCATGTTTGCTTTTCTTTGTACTCATTATCCTCAGAAGGAGGAGGGCCGTCCTTGTCATGTGCAGAGGGCCAGTGCAATCGCTCATGCCTGTAATCCCAGCACTTTGGTCGGTTGAGGAGGGAGGATCTCTTGAGCCTAGGAGTTGGGGACCAGCCTGGGCAACATGGCAAAACTCCGTCTCTACAAAAAAATACAAAAATTAGCCAGGTGTGGTGACACACGCTTGTAGACCCAGCTACTTGGGAGGCTGAGGTAGGAGGATCACTTGAGCTCAGAAGGTCGAGGCTGCAGTGAGCTGTGAACGTGCCACTGGACTCCAGCCTGGCAACAGAGTGAGACCCTGTTTCAAAATTACAACAAAAATAAAATCAAAGTGAGGCTGGGTGTGGTGGCTCACTCCTGTAATCCCAGCACTTTGGGAGGCTGAGACAGGAAAATCCTTTGAGGACAGTAGTTCAAGACCAGCTTGGGCAACATAATGCGACCCTACCCCTGCAAACAAAAACAAAACAAAACAAGGAGAACAACAGGTGGAACATCTACAAGAAGATAAGGAGAGCTCTGTTTGCAGGTCTGGCTTCTAGAGGCCACGGCTGCCACTTCCCCTCCCTACCCTGCACACCCAGGAAGGAGGACATATGACCAGATGTCTAACTGAAGCCCAAGACAACATTCCCCACTGCGCTGCTCCCAGGTCTTGAAAGATAAAGCTGGCTACCTGATGTGCTTATGCGCCTGGTGTTTGCCTTCATTGTTCCTTTGGTGCTCTTCATTTATTTTTTAATTTTTTATTTTATTTTTTTTGAGACGGAGTCTCGCTGTGTCGCCCAGGCTGGAGTGCAATGGCGCAATCTCGGCTCACTGCAAGCTCCACCTTCCGGGTTCACACCATTCTCCTGCCTCAGCCTCCCAAGTAGCTGGGACTACAGGTGCCCGCCACCATGCCCAGCTAAATTTTTTTTGTATTTTTAGTAGAGACAGGGTTTCACCATGTTGGCCAGGATGGTCTCGATCTCCTGACCTCCTGATCCGCCCGCCTCGGCCTCCCAAAGTGCTGGGATTACAGGTGTGAGCCACCGCGCCCGGCCGGTGCTTTTTTTTTTTTTTGAGACGGAGTCTCGCTCTGTCGCCCAGGCTGGAGTGCAGTGGCGCGATCTTGGCTCACTGCAAGCTCCGCCTCCCGGATTCACGCCATTCTCCTGCCTCAGCCTCCCAACTAGCTGGGACTATAGGCGCCCACAACCATGCCCAGCTAATTTCTTTTTTTGTATTTTTGGTAGAGACGGAGTTTCACCATGTTAGCCAGTAGGGTCTCAATCTCCTGACCTCGTGATCTGCCCGCCTCGGCCTCTCAAAGTGCTGGGATTACAGGCATGAACCACCGCGCCTGGCCTTTTTTTTTTTTTTGAGACAAGTATCATTCTGTTGCCCAAGCTGGAGTGCAGGGTGTGATCAAGGCTCACTGCAGCCTTGACCTCCTGGGCTCAAGCGATCCTCCCTCCTCAGCCTCTAGAGTAGCTGGGACTACAGGCATGCACCACTGTGCTCTGCTTATTTATTTATTTGTTTGTTTATTTATTTATTGAGACGGAGTCTTGCTCTGTCTCGCAGGCTGGAGTGCAGTGGCACAATTTCGGCTCACTGCAGCCTCTGCCTCTCGGGTTCCAGAGATGCTCCTGACTCAGCCTCCTGGGTAGCTGGGATTACAGGCACATGCCACCACGCCAGGCTAATTTTTGTATTTTTAGTAGAGATGGGGTTTCACTGTGTCGGCCAGGCTGGTCTCGAACTCCTGACCTCTGGTGATCTGCCTGCTTCAGCCTCCCAAAGTGCTGGGATTACAGGCGTGAGCCACTTTGCCTGTCCTGTGCCCTGCTTATTAAAACAATTTATTTATTTATTTATTTATTGTAGAGACGAGGTCTCACTATGTTGCCCAGGCTGTCTTGAATTCCTGGGCTCGAGAGATCCTCCTGCCTCACCTTTCAAAATGCTGGGATTATAGACGTGAGGTACTGCGGCCAGCCTTTGCTCTGCTGCTCTTCCTGTCCAGCCTCAGCTGTCTGGCTGCCACCTGTGCAGGTTCTGCAGGGGCTGTGTGTTCCCTCAGCCCATTTCCCAGCACCACCTGCCTGCTTGCTTCCTGCTGGTCATGACTGGGCTCCTGCTATACCTTAGCCTTCCCCTACCCAGAGCCCACCCCTCCTCTCTCAAAACTGATCCCTCAGGCCAAGAGCCACCTCTGGTCTCCTCAGGAAGATCCTAACCTGTAACCCCTCCACACCTTGTGAGGCTTGTTCCCCCCTTGGGCTATCCTTGCCCCATTCCTCTGAGAACCATTCCCTTTCATTACCCAGAACTCCCCAAACCCAATCCTGCCCATACTCTGCCTCCTCTCTCATCTGCCCCGATGCCTCTTCCATTTTCCTCTCTCCCATCCTTGACTCCTTCACCTCCATCATCCTCTCCTAACTTCCCGCCCTCCACTTGTCCCTTACCCCATTTTCCTCTCCTGACTCTACTCTTCTCCCCATTCTGACCCAGCCTTGAGTTCCCTAAGCCCCTCCCTCCTGCCTTATCTCCCCACAGACTGGAACATCTGCTGCTTCATAAGCAATGGGGAGCTGTATGAGGCCATTTTCTACAGTGGCCTCTTCCTCAGGAACAACACATATGACCTTCACTCCTTCCTTAAGTTCATCTTCTAGGTGTAGAGGGGGACTTGACTCTTCCTCTACCCCTGGGAATTTCCCTCTGTTCCCTCAGCTCAGCTCTACTCATACCCCCATTCCAGAATCCCAGTCTCCCAGAGCGCCTGGGTTCACACCCGCAGGAGTGTCAGATTCTAGGCTTCACAGTCCCAGAAACCAGAAGCCAGCCCACCCAATCTCATTTCTCTATCCCTTCTCCCTAGGGGGTTATTTCTGGGCAGGAAACCTCTCCTCTCAAACTTTCCCTTACTCCTAGTATACAAACACTATCTTTGGATGGAAGCCCATCAGAAAAATTTAATCCAACCTGCTGGGTGAGGTGGAGCTAGTCTTCGGTGGGACTGGAAAGGGTGGTGCTCTCTGATGGTTCGTCTTTATCCTGTCTCCCCCAGACTTTAGCCCTCACCGAGGATCAACAGATGGGATTGTCCTCCATGGGCCTCAAAAGTTCATGCTGGGCCGGGCACGGTGGCTCATGCCTGTAATCCCAGTACTTTGAGAGGCCAAGGTGGGCAGATCACTTGAGATCAGGAGTTCCAGACCAGCCTGGCCAACATGGTGAAACCCTGTCTCTACTAAAAACACAAAAAAATTAGCCGGGTGTGGTGGCAGGTACCTGTAGTCCCAGCTACTAGGGAGGCTGAGGCAGGAGAATAGCTTGAACCTGGGAGGTGGAGGTTGCAGTGAGCCTAGATTGCACCATTGCACTCCAGCCTGGGTGACAGAGCAAGACTCCGTCTCAAAAAAAAAAAAAAAAAAGAAAAGAAAAACTGGCCTTCAAGTAGCCTTGTCCTCTGCCTTTGTCTTCTGTGCTGATGCCACCTCAAGCTGGCCAGTCTCCTTGGGACCAAACACTGTGCCTTCAATTAAGGTGCAGAGTTCTGATGGAGAGATATTTGAAGTTGAGGTGGAAATTGCCAAACAATCTGTGACTATCAAGACCATGTTGGAAGATTTGGGAATGAATGATAGAAGAGATGATGACCTAGTCATTTACCACATTTATTATTATTATTAATTTTTTTAAGTGGAGATGAGGTCTCGCCATATTGCCTAGGCTGGTCTCAAACTCTTGGGCTCAAGTGATCCTCCCACCTCAGCCTCCCAAAGTGCTGGGATTACAGGCGTGAGCCACTGCACCCAGTCCTCTCCTTGTGGTTTATTCTCTCAGTAAGTCTAGGTCCAGGTGGAGGAAGAGGCAGAATGTACCCAATTAGCCAGCACCTATTAGGCAAAGGACAGCCCCTCCTGCACCCCATCTTCATGCGAGGTTGTATCTTGATATACTGACATGGAATAGGAGGGCTTCAATGGGGTGCTCCAGGGCATCTCTGCTTTACTGCTAGCTTGGCCTACCTAACTTGAAATTTCCTAAATCATAACTCCATCCCATTCCTGATTCTTCCTGCCTCCAGTCCTCCCATGTGTCCCACTTCAGGCTTCCATCTATTCTCACTCCTGTGGGTTTTAGAGCATCCCCTGGGGCCACCTCCTGGCAGTGAACTGGCTGACCCAGGAAAGGTAGAGGAACTATTTTTTGTCTGATAGGTGGCTGGGGACAGAGAAGTCCTAGCCCCAGATCTCCCAGGGCTGCTGGGCGTATCACAATACCTAACTTTTATCGAAAGTTTATTCTGTGTCAGACACTTTCTAAATTCTCTATATCAGTTCATCCTCCTAACAACCCTCTAAAACAAATGCGATTATTATCTCCACTTTAGACAGAAGGAAGTAAGGTCAAACAGGTTAAATAACTTGCTCAGGGTTAGCCATCTATAATCCCGGTTGGGCAAGGATTCAAAATAGGGGTGTCTATTGCAGGAGCCTGTCCTCTGAACCACGGTGCTGTGATTCCTCCAGGGATCTCCATTTGAGTTCATGGCACTGGCGTCCTTCCAGTTCCTTCAAACATCAGCATTGCCATCCATCCTTCCCACTACTCACCACCCATGACTCAGTAAGGAATAGGACTGTATCCATTCCTCTCCTTCCTTCCCCAGGCCCAACACAAATGCCCTAATTCGGTCTTTTTTACTTCCCATCAGGATTCTTTTTTTTTTTGAGATGGAGTTGGAGTCTCGCTCTGTCGCCAGGCAGGAGTGCAGTGGCCCTATCTCGGCTCACTGCAACCTCTGCCTCCTAGGTTCAAGTGATTCTCCTACCTCAGCCTTCTGAGTAGCTGGGATTACAGGTTCATGCCACCACACCCAGCTAATTTTTGTATTTTTAGTAGAGGCGAGGTTTCACCTTGTTGGCCAGGCTGGTCTCGAACTCCTGACCTCAAGTGATCCACCCACCTCAGCCTCTCAAAGTGCTGGGATTATAGGCATGAGCCACCGCGCCTGGCCCTATCAGGATTCTTTGTCTTTTATGGTTATTATTTGTTACTATAAAGATGGCTTGGGCCAAGAGCGGTGGCTCATGCCTGTAATCCCAGCACTTTGGGAGGCCAAGGCAGGAGGATCGCTTGAGCCCAGGAGTTCAAGACCAGCTTGGGTAACATAATGAGATCCCATCTCTATTTTACATACATTAGCCAAGTATGGTGGCTTACACCTGTGGTTCCAGCTGCTAGGGAGGCCAAGACAGGAGGACTGATTGAGCCTGGGAGGTCAAGGCTGCAGTGAACTGTGATTGTGCCACTACACTCCAGCCTGGGTGACAGAAAAAGACCCTGACGAAGAAAAAAAAAAGTAAAAGAAAAAATGATATTTATTGTATTTATTTATTTATCGAGATGGAGTCTCACTCTGTCACCCAGGCTGGAGTGCAGTGGTGCAATCTCAGCTCACTGCAACCTCCATCTCCTGGGTTCAAGCCATTCTCTTGCCTCGGCCTCCTGAATAGCTGGGATTACAGGTGCGTGCCACCACGCCAGGTTAATTTTTTTTTTTTTTTTTTAGTAGGGACGGGGTTTCACCATGTTGGCCAGGCTGGTCTCCAACTCCTGGCCTCAAGTGATCTGCCCACCTCAGCCTTCCAAATTCTGGGATTACAGGCGTGAGCCACCTCACCCAGACAAATATGATATTTAAAAAGGTAGCATGAGTACATTAAAGGAAGCTTGACAAATAAGCAAAAATCCAACTAGAGCCCAATCCTCTTTTTTTTTTTTTTTTTTTTTTTGAGATGGAGTCTCGCTCTGTTGCCAGGCTGGAGTACAGTGGCGCCATCTCAGCTCACTGCAACCCCCGCCTCCCAGGTTCAAGCGATTCCCCTGCCTCAGCCTCCGGAGTAGCTGGGACTATAGGCATGCACCACCACGTCCAGCTAATTTTTGTATTTTTAGTAGAGAGGGGGGTTTCACCATGTTGGCCAGGATGGTCTCGATCTCTTGACCTCGTGATCCGCCCACCTTGGCCTCCGAAAGTGCTGGGATTACAGGCGTGAGCCACCGAGCCCAGCCTAGAGCCCAATCTTCTTATTACCACCAATCTTCTTATTACCACCCATCTACCTTTTCCTATCACACAAGTTTTAACAGAATTGAAGCCACTTTGTAAGATTTTTTTTTTTTTTTTTTTGAGATGGAGTTTCACTCTTGTTGCCCAGGCTGGAGTGCAATGGTGTGATCTCGGCTCACCGCAACCTCCACCTCCTTGGTCTCAAGTAATCTGCCTGTCTCAGCCTTCCAAAGTGCTGGGATTACAGGCACTAGCCACTGCACCTGACCTAGCAGCCTATTTCATAAGAGCAAAAAAGTGGAAATAACCCAAATGTCCATCAATTGATGAAAGGATAACTAAAATGTAGTATATCCATATAATGTAATATTATTGAGCAAGAAAAAAATTAAGCCAGGCGCAGTGGCATGTGCCAGGAGTTTGAGTCCAGCTTAGGTAACATAGTGAGACCTTGCCCCTTAAAAAAAAAAAAAAAAGAAAGAAAGAAAATAAATACTGGTACTTGCTACAAAATGGATGAGTCTTGAAAACCTCATGCTAAGTCATAGAGGCCAGTCACAAAAGGTCATATATTGTATGATTCCATGTATATGAAATGTCTTATAGACATAGATTAGCGATTACCTAGGGCTGAGAGAGTGGGGAAAATGTGGAATGACTGCCAACGGATACAGGTGTTCTTTCGGAAGTGATGAAAATGTTTTAAAATCAATTGTGGTGATGGTTGCACAACATTATGAATATGCTAAAAGCTGTTGAATTGTATACTTTGTTTATCTATTTATTTATTGACAAGGTCTTATTCTGTTGCCCAGGCTGGACTGCATTTGCCTGATCTTGGCTCACTGTAACCTTGACCTCCTGGGCTCAAGGCATCCTCCCACCTCAGCCTCCAGAGTAGCTGATTACTACATGCTTGTACCACCATGCTTGTCTAATAGTTGTATTTTTTTGTAGAGACAGGGTCTCACTATGTTGCCCAGGCTGGCCCCCAGCTCCTGGCCTCAAGTGATCCTACCACCTCAGACTCCCCAAAGTACTGGGATTACAGGCGTGAGCCGCCTGGCCCCGCTGAATTGTCATTTTTATTTTTATTTTTATTTTACTTTTTTGAGATGGAGTCTCACTCTGTCACCGAGGCTGGAATGCAGTGGCACCATGTCAGCTCACTACAACCTCCATCTCCTGGGTTCAAGCAATTCTCATGCCTCAGCCTCCCGAGTAGCTGGGATTACAGGCACCCACCACCATGCCCGGCTAGTTTTTTTTTTTTTTTTTGAGACAGTCTCGCTCTATCCAGGCTGGAGTGCAGTGGCGCCATCTTGGCTCACTGCAAGCTCCACCTCCCCGGTTCACGCCATTCTCCTGCCTCAGCCTCTCGAGTAGCTGGGACTACAGGCGCCCACCACCACGCCCGGCTAATTTTTTGTACTTTTAGTAGAGACGGGGTTTCACTGTTAGCCAGGATGGTCTCGATCTGCTGACCTCGTGATCCGCCCATCTCAGCCTCCCAAAGTGCTGGGATTACAGGCGTGAGCCAC
The DNA here is from genome assembly GCF_028878055.3 of Symphalangus syndactylus. Taxonomy (NCBI): domain Eukaryota; kingdom Metazoa; phylum Chordata; class Mammalia; order Primates; family Hylobatidae; genus Symphalangus; species Symphalangus syndactylus. The sequence continues at coordinate 36,540,249 of NC_072424.2, read as the reverse complement.
CACGCCCGGCCATGCCCGGCTAGTTTTTATATTTTTAGTAGAGACGGGATTTCACCTTGTTGGCCAGGCTGGTCTCGAACTCCTGACCTCAGGTAATCCACCCACCTCAGCCTCCCAAAGTGCTGGGATTACAGGTGTGAGCCACCGCGCCCAGCTGTCATTTTTATTTTTTATTTATTTGTTTTGTTTTTGAGACAGAGTCTCACACCATTGCTCAGGCTGAAGTGCAGTGGCACAATCTCAGCTCACTGCAAACTCTGTCCCAGGTTCACGTGATCTCCAGTCTCAGCCCCCAAGTAGCTGGGATTACAGGCACCTGCCACCATGTCCAGCTGATTTTTGTATTTTTTGTTGTTATTGTTGAGATGGAGTCTTACTCTGTTGCCCAGGCTGGAGTGTAGTAACGTGATCTCAGTTCACTGCAATCTCTGCCTCCTGGGTTCAAGCGATTCTCCTGCCTCAGCCTCCCGAGTAGCTGGGATTACAGGCGTGTACCACCATGCCCAGCTAATTTTTTTCTATTTTTACTAGAGACGGGGTTTCATCATGTTGGCCAGGTTGGTCTTGAACTCCTGACTTCACGTGATCTGCCTGCCTCAGCCTCTCAAAAGGCTGGGATGACAGGCATGACCCCACCGTGCCTGGCTCCCATTTATTTATTGAGGGGCCTTTTAAAAAGCAAAACAAAACATATTTTGCATAAATTAATTATACAAATTTATTTATTTATTTATTTTTAGGATCAGAGTCTTGCTATGCTGCCCAGGCTGGGCTCAAACTCCAAAGCTTTTTTTTTTTTTTTGAGACAGAGTCTCGCTCTCACCCAGGCTAGAGTGCAGTGGTGCAATCTTGGCTCACTGCAAGCTCCACCTCCAGGATTCATGCCATTCTCCTGCCTCAGCCTCCCGAGTAGCTGGGACTACAGGCACCCGCCACTGTGCTCGGCTAATTTTTTGTATTTTTTAGTAGAGACGGGGTTTCACCGTGTTAGCCAAGATGGTCTCGATCTTCTGACCTTGTGATCCGCCCGCCTCAGCCTCCCGAAGTGCTGGGATTACAGGCATCAGCCACCGCGCCTGGCCTCAAACTCCGAAGTTTTATAAAGGGATCCTCCTGTCTCACCCTCCCCAGTAGCTTGGACTACAGGTGTCCCACACTGCACCCTACTTATACAAAAACATTTTAACTCTTTATCATATTTGCTGCAAATATATTTCTCAGCATATTGCTTTCTTGTTTGTTCTATTTAGAGGTTTGGTTTAGTTTTTACTTATACATATATACACCAAAGTTGTAAATTTGTATGTAGTCAAACTGGTCATTCTTTCCTTTTTTTTTTTTAAATTGGGATAAAATTTACTCTCTTCCTTTTTGATTTCTTCTATAGTATTTAAGCTTGCAAGTTTATCACCCACACACATATTTCTACAAGGCTGATGAATACTATTTAATCTCATTTTCTTCTAACTTTATTTACTTACATTTAATTCTTTAATCTTTTTTGTTTTTCTTTTTTCTTTTTTCTTTTTCTTTTTTTTTTCTTTTTTGATGGAGTCTTCTCTGTCACCCAGGCTGGGGTGCAGTGGTGCTATCTCAGCTTACTATAACCTCAGCCTCCTAGGTCAAGCAATTCTCCTGCCTCAGCCTCCCGTAGCTGGGATTACAGGTACCTGCTACCACACCTGGCTATTTTTTTTTTTGTATTTTTAGTAGAGACAGGGTTTCACCATGTTGGCCAGGCTTGAACTCCTGACCTCAGGTTTTGAACTGCTGATCTCAGGTGATCCACCCACCTTGGCCTCCCAAAGTGCTGGGATTACAGGTGTGAGCCACCATACCCGGACTAATTCTTTAATCTTGTATTTGTTTTATTTTATAAGTTAGGATCTTTTTGTGTGGTTTGGTTTGGGTTTTCTACATTACTAGCAGCATGGACCTCATAGCCTCCTAATTAGTTTTCCCTCTCCAGTTCTACACACCTTGTGATCTGCCCACCTTGTCCTCCCAAAGTGCTGGGATTACAGGTGTGAGCCACTGCGCCTGGCTGGTCAGTTTTTAATGAGAAAATTGACTTAAAGGGTTTCTCACAGTAGCTGGTGCAGAATGAATGTTAAATGCTATCATTATAATTATCATCCACACTGCAGCCTTGTCCAGTCTGGCTCCAGCTTGTCCCTCCTGCTACCATTTGCCCTTGCTCAGAACCCACTGGTTTTCTTCTAATTTTTTTTTCTTTTTTTTTTTTTTTTTTTGAAATGGAGTCTCACTCTGTCGCCCAGGCTGGAGTGCAGTGGCATAATGTTGGCTCACTGCAAGCTCCGCCTCCCGGGTTCACACCATTCTCCTGCCTCAGCCTCCTGAATAGCTGGGACTACAGACGCCCGCCACCATGCCCGGCTAATTTTTTGTATTTTTAGTAGGGACAGGGTTTCACTGTGTTAGCCAGGATGGTTTTGGTCTCCTGAGCTCGTGATCCACCTGCCTTGGCCTCCCAAAATGTTGGGATTACAGGCATGAGCCACTGTGCCCCGCCTTTTTTTTTTTTTTTTTTGAGATGGAGTCTCGCTCTTTCGCCATGCAGTGGCGTGATCTCAGCTCACTGCAACCTCCACCTCCTGGGTTCAAGCGATTCTCCTGCCTCAGCCTCCCGAGTAGCTGGGACTACAGGCGCCTGCCACCACGCACAGCTAATTTTTGTATTTTTTAGTAGAGACGGGGTTTCGCCATGTTGGCTAGGCTGGTCTTGAACTCCAGGCTTTAGGTGATCTGCCCGCCTCAGCCTCCCAAAGTGCTGGGATTACAGACGTGAGCCACCTTGCCCAGCCTCTTTTTTTTTTTTTTTTTTTTTTTTTTTTTTGAGATGGAGTCCCGCTTAGTTGCCCAGGCTGGAGTGTAGTGGCATGATCCTCACTCACTGCAACCTCTGCCTCCCAGGTTCAAGCAATTCTTGTGCCTCAGCCTCCCGAGCAGCTGGGACTACAGGCTTGCACACCACACCTGGCTAATTTTTTTTTTGGTATTTTTAGTAGAGACAGGGTTTCACCATGTTAACCAGGCTGGTCTTGAACTCCTAACCCCAAGTGATCCACCCACCTCAGTCTCCCAAAGTGCTGGGATTACAGGCGTGAGCCACCGCACCTGGCCTTCTTCTAATGTAATCCAGCGAGCACTCCCCAGCATCAGAGTGTGTTTCCTATACCTGAAATCCTATTCCCCATACTCTACTTGACTAAGTCTTCCTCATCCTTCAAGTCTCCGCTGAAATATTCCCTCAGAGAGGCTTTCCTTAACACACCAGATTAAATAAGGTCTCCCTGTTATATGTTTATCCTACACCATTTGGTTATATCATAAATTGTCGGCTGGGTACAGTGGCTCTCCCCTGTAACCCCAGCACTTTGAGAAGCCGAGGAGGGCGGATGGCTTGAGCCCAGGAGTTTGAGACCAACCTGGGCAACATGGCGAAACCCCGTCTCTACAAAAACATACAAATATTAGCCAGGCATGGTGGTGCATGCCTGTGGTCCCAGCTACTCTGGAGGCTGAGATAGGAGAATTGATCGAGCCCGGGAGGTTAAGGCTGCCGCGAACCATGATCGCACTACTGCACTACAGCCTGGGCAACAGAGTGAGAGCCTGTCTCAAAAAAAAAAAAAAAAAAATTGTCACTGCGTATGTGTATATGTATGTATGTGGCCATTTATTTATTTTTTTATTTTTGAGACAAAGTCTTTTTTTTTTTTTTTTGAGACGGAGTCTCGCTCTGTCGCCCAGGCTGGAGTGCAGTGGCGCAATCTCAGTTCACTGCAAGCTCCGCCTCCCGGGTTCACGCCATTCTCCTGCCTCAGCCTCTCCGAGTAGCTGGGACTACAGGCGCCCGCCACCACGCCCGGCTAATTTTTTGTATTTTTAGTAGAGACGGGGTTTCACCGTGGTCTCGATCTCCTGACCTCGTGATCCGCCCGCCTCGGCCTCCCAAAGTGCTGGGATTACAAGTGTGAGCCACGGCGCCCGGCCTTTGAGACCGAGTCTTGCTCTGTTGCCCAGGCTGAAGTGCAGTGGTGTGATCACTGTTCACTGCAAACTCTGCCTCCCAGGTTCAAGTGATTCTCATGCCTCAACCTCCAGAGTAGCTGGGATTAGGCGTGTGCCACCACACCTGGCTAATTTTTTATTTTTCATAGAGATAGTGTTTCACCATATTAGCCAGGCTGGTCTCGAACTCCTGACCTCAAGTGATCCACCCACCTCGGCCTCTCAAAGTGCTGGGATAACAGACGTGAGCCACCGTGCCCACCCCCATTTGTTGTAATATCTATTTCTCCACCCAATTGTATAATATGCCATATTGTCTTATTCACTGTTCTGTCTCCAGCTCCAGGCATTTTGTAGATGCTCACTAAATTTAGCTTCGTTGGCTGAATGGATGAATGAGCTGAGTAGAGTTTATATAGCAGGGACTCAATAAATTTAATTTGAGTTAACCCTAGAACTTCTGTAGTAAAAGCACTCAAGCTTGGGCTTCAGAGGTGGAAACATAAGTTTGCAGAGACTACTACTAAACATATAACCAGGAAAAACTGCACATTTACAGTAGGAGATGGAAGTAAAATTATGGAAATACTCTTCACAATAGCCAAAACCTAGAAACAACCCAAATGTCCAGTGACAGGAGAATGAATAACTGAGTAGAGTCACAAAATGGAATATTACAGAGTTCTCAAAATAAGTAAACTGTAAGCAATATGTAACAATATAAATCTTGTTAATACAATATAATAAGCCACCAAAAATTACATACAGCAATACTCCCTTATAATAATGTAAAAAATAACTAAACTTAAAAAAAAAATTTTTTTTTTTGTGATGGAGTAATCCCAAGTAGCTGGGATTACATGTGCCTGCCACCATGCCCGGCTAATTTTTGTATTTTTATTATTTTTATTTTTATTTTTTTGAGACGGAGTCTCGCTCTGTCGCCCAGGCTAGAGTGCAGTGGCGCGACCACGGCTCACTGCAAGCTCTGCCTCCCGGGTTCACGCCATTCTCCCACCTCAGCCTCCCCAGTAGCTGGGACTACAGGCGCCCACCACCACACCCAGCTAATTTTTTGTATTTTTAGTGGAGATGGGGTTTCACCGCGTTAGCCAGGATGATCTCAATCTCCTGACCTTGTGATCCGCCCGCCTCGGCCTCCCAAAGTGCTGGGATTATAGGCGTGAGCCACCGCGCCCGGCCAATTTTTGTATTTTTAGTAGAGACAGGGTTTCACCATGTTGGTCAAGCTGGTCTTGAAAATCCTGACCTCAGGTGATCCACCCGCCTCGACCTTCCAAAGTGCTGGGAGTACAGGTATGAGCCACCGCTCCCGGCTAAAAATTCATATAAATTTTCAGGAATACATACAGCTGATAAGTATGTGAAACGAGCCAGGTGTAGTGGTGCCACCTACAGTCCCAGCTGTGCATGTAGTCCCAGCTACTTGGGAGGCTGAAGCAGGATGATTGCTTGAGTCTAGGAGTTTGAGGTTGCAGTGCACTATGATCGGGTCTGTGAATAGCTACAGCACTACATTCTGAGCAACATAGTGAAACTCTGTCTTATAAAATATATGTGTGTGTATATATAAGGAAAACAAGAGAATGATGGATATCTTGAGAGATGGAACACATAGCTAGATTTAAGTTATTGCCAAGGTCCTAGCTTTCATGTTGATTATTTCTTTTTTTTTTTGAGACGGAGTCTTGCTCTGTCACCCAGGCTGGAGTGCAGTGGCGCGATCTCCGCTCATTGCAAGCACCGCCTCCTGGGTTCAGGCCATTCTCCTGCCTCAGCCTCCCGAGTAGCTGGAACTACAGGCACCTGCCACCACATCCAGCTAATTTTTTGTATTTTTAGTAGACAGGGTTTCACCGTGTCAGCCAGGATGGTCTCAAGCTCCTGACCTTGTAATCCGCCCGCCTTGACCTCCCAAAGTGCTGGGATTACAGGCATGAGCCACCATGCCCGGCCCATGTTGATTCTTTTTTTTTGTTTGTTTGTTTTTGAGATGGAGTCTCACTCTGTCTCCCAGGCTGGAGTGCAGTGGTGCTATCTCGGCTCACTGCAAGCTCCGCCTCCTGGATTCACGCCATTCTCCTGCCTCAGCCTCCCGAGTAGCTGGGACTACAGGCACCTGCCACCACGCCCAGCTAATTTTTTTGTATTTTTAGTAGAGACGGGTTTCACTGTGTTAGCCAGGATGGTGTCGATCTCCTGACCTCGTGATCTGCCTATCTCAGCCTCCCAAAGTGCTGAGATTACAGGCGTGAGCCACTGCGCCTGGCCGATTATTTCTTATAGTCTTTTTTTGAAACGGAGTCTCGCTCTGTCGCCCAGGCTAGAGTGCAATGGTGCAATCTCCGCTCACAGCAACCTCCACCTCCCGGACTCAAGTGATTCTCCTGCCTCAGCCTCCCAAGTAGCTGGAATTACAGGAATGCACCACCACGCCCAGCTAATTTTTTTTGTATTTTTCGTAGAGACAGGGTTTCACCATGTTGGCCAGGCTGGTCTCGAACTCGACCTCACGTGATTCACCTGCCTTGGCTTCCCAAAATGTTGGGATTACAGGCGTGAGCCACCGCACCTGGCCCCATATGATAGTCTTATAAGTAAATAAATGTGTGCTGTGCATGGAACAATGATGAGAGTGTGTCATGAACCAAGGTTATGATTAATCTAGTTCTGTGCATCTGAAGTCCGTTAAAGGAAAGGGAGAGAAATTAGCCTACCTCCTCCTCCAGGCAGCCTCAGTTGTTGGGGGTGATGGGGAGAAGATTCTTCTCCCCTAAGCTCCTTTGAGACTTTTCTCCAGGGACTGGCCCTAGGTCCTCCTCTTGTAGAGGTGAGCTGGTGGCATAGAGGTGGGGCAGCAAGGAGGGAAGTAATCCAGGGTTTGGCTTCCTCTGGAAATGGGTCCTGGAATCAGTGGGAAAATGAGCCTCTCCTGAGGCTGAAGAAGGAATCTGGAAGTGTGAGTCAGCTTCCATTCCCATTCAGCTTCCCACACTCCCCAGCTTAGAACTGTTGGGTATGTAGTCTCCCATCCATTTCATCTATGACTTTAGGGTGGGGTTAGGAGGAGCCCCAGAGCTGGGCCCTGAGTGAATGGGGCTGTGGCCACATGAATGACAGTCATAGTCATTATAAACATTCTGGGTACTAGGGAGCTGGGACCAAGGTCTTGTTATGTTGCCCAGCTGAAGTGCAGTGGTGCACTTGGTGCTATCATAGCACACTGTGGTCTCAAGCTCCTGGCCTCAAACAATCCTCTTGCTTCAGCCTGCCACCTGCCAAGTAGCTGGGACTATAGGCACAGACCTATGTGGGCACAGTCCCACTATGCCCAGCTTAAACCAGCACCTTTGAAGTCCGTCATGAAACTAGGGAGCCGCTGACTCAATATATATATATTTTTGAGACAAAGTGTCACTTTGTCGTTCAGGCTGGAGTGCAGTGGCGCAACCTCGGCTCACTGCAACCTCTGCCTCCCAGCTTCAAGTGATTCTCATGCCTCGGCCTCCCGAGTAGCTGGGACTTCAGGTACGTGATCACTCCCAGCTAATTTTTGTATTTTTGGTAGAGACAGGGTTTCACCATGTTGGCCAGACTGGTCTCAAACTCCTGACCTCAGGTGATCAACCTGCCTCGGTCTCCTAAAGTGTTGGGATTACAGGCGTTCCGAACCACTGCACCTGTTTTGTTGTTGATGTTGTTTTTTGAGACAGAGAATCTTGCTCTGTCACCTGGGCTGGAGGGCAGTGGTGCAATCACAACTCAATGTTGTCTCAACTTCCCAGGCCCAAGTAATTCTCCCACCTCAGCCTCCCAAGTAGCTGGGACTATAGATGCACCACTACTCTCAGCTTATTTATTTATTTTAGAGATGAGGTCTCGGTTGGGTGGAGTGGCTCATGTCTGTAATCTCAGCACTTTGGGAAGCCAAGGCAGGCAGATCACTTGAGGTCAAGAGTTCAAGATCAGCCTGGCCAACATGGTGAAAACCCATCTCTACTAAAATTACAAAAATTAGCTGGGCGTGGTGGTGCGCACCTGTAGTCTCGGCTACTAGGGAGACTGAGACAGGAGAATCACTTGAACCCAGGAGGCGGAGGCTGCAGTGAGCTGAGATCATGCCACTGCACTCCAGCCTGGGCGACAGAACAAGACTCCATCTCTTAAAAAAGAAAAAGTAGGCCAGGCACGGTGGCTCACGCCTGTAATCCCAGCACTTTGGGCGGACGAGGCAGGCGCATCATGAGGTCAGGAGATCGAGACCATCCTGGCTAACACGATGAAACCCCATCTCTACTAAAAAATACAAAAAAAATTAGGCGGGAGTGGTGGCGGGCACCTGTAGTCCCAGCTACTCAGGAGGCTGAGGCAGGAGAATTGCGTGAATCCGGGAGGCGGAGTTTGCAGTCAGCTGAGATTGCGCCACTGCATTCCAGCCTGGGAGACAGCGAGACTCCGTCTCAAAAAAAAAAAAAAAAAAGAAAAAGTAGAGATGAGGTCTCACTATATTGCCCAGGCTAGTCTTGAACTCCTGACCTGGTGAAACCACGTCACTACTAAAAATAAAAAATAAAAAATTAGGTGGGTATGGTGCCATGTGCCTGTAGTCCCAGCTACTCGGGACGCATGAGAATCATTTGAACCTAGGAGGCAGAGGTTGCAGTGAGACGACATCATGCCACTGCACTCCAGCCTGGGTGACATAGCAAGACTCTATCTTGAAAAAAAAACAAAAAGTCAGGCTAGACTGGGCTAAGGGTATAAAAGAGGGGTTGGAGGTTGCACCAGACTACAGTAGGTTCCTAGGAAAGGGGATGGAGCTCTCTGGCTGAATCAGATCAGACCGGGTCAGGAAAAATGAGGAAGGAGCTGGGAGTCTAGGAGGGACAGAGGTTTGGGGTTGGGTTCAGACCTCTGTGGATTCAGAGGCCCTGGTTGGGGTACATGGTCAGACTATTCGAATGAATTAATTCACCAACAGACACATACATAAACATATGCATATACATGCCTGCATACAAACACAAGTATACACTCACTTACCTGCACATATAAACAGATTCAGGCCCTCCCTAGCTCAGCAGCACAAAGCTCTTCAGCAATGTGCTAAGGCTTGGGACTGGGCCCACACATGTACCTGAAAACAAAGGGCATGAGGGCTTTGGAGGGTCTCTCTCTTCCCTCACCCTAGTAATTCCTCTTCACCAGGGTCTCCTGGGGGCAAATGGGGAGGAGCCAGATATGGGGCTCCAGAGGAAGTTGCTGGCCACTGTGTTTCCTGAGTTCAATAGTGTGTTTTCCTGCTTCTCTGCCCTACCCCCTGCCCCCAAGTAGGATGGGGTCCAGGCCTGGCAATCTACCTTTTCCTTTGACTACCTCCCTCCATACACAAACATACACATACAAGATGTGAACCTACAAATACCCAACCGAGTCACACAACCACTGTCCCAGCAGCCCCATAACTCAACACAGTCACACTGCTAAGCCACACATTTAACAACACATCTTCATTTATGGATTTATAGCCTTCACTCACACTCAGCAGTCACATCTTCTCTGCTTTGTTCAACATCATATCCCCAGCACCTAGAATGGGCCTAGTACCTAAAGAGGGCTCAATGAATAATATTTGAATGAATTAATTAACCAACAGACACATACATAAATATATGCATATACATGCCCACATACAAACACATGTATACACTCCCTTACCTGCACATATAAACAGATCCAGGCCCTCCCCAGCTCAGCAGCACACACATACACACAGACACACACTCAGGCTAACGGGCTAGATGTACACCCAGTGCCAGACACAGACCCACTGTAGATATTACCTGGCACTCTCAGGGTGAGTTGCTGGTGGCAGTTGGCTGGTAAATGTCCTTCAGGCTGGCCAGATCTACAAAGGAAGAGTTGGGGGTGGGGTGCAATAGCATTCCTTGGGTTCCTGAGGCACTGGGCTATGAGAAGCTGGGCTGGCAGCAGGGCAGGGCCAAGGTAACTGTAGATTGGAGATTGGACAGGTCATACAGTCCCTTCCTCTAGTGTCTTCCTACCAGCTAGGGAGGTGAGGGTAGAGGTGCAGGTCTATGGGGCTTTATTTCAGGTCCAGGGAGACCTTAGGAGGGGAATAGTTTGAGGCCTCAGCTTCCTCTACCTGGGATGACAAAGAAGGACACTGGATAGGGAGCTTTATGGGCACTAAGACCCCATCTCCAATCCACAGCAGGGTCTCCATATCTTCCCAGTCTTTAATGGTGAAGAGGAGGCGACTTGGAGAGTTAACTAACTGGAAAGCGGTCTGAAAAGTGCCCTATTTATCCTCCCATCCACCCATAGAGCTTCAAGCTACCCACTAGCAACTGAACTGTCTTCCTCCGTCAGCATCCTCACCCAAAGTCAGCAAGGAGACAAACAATCCTCCTACTCTCTTAATCCCCCACCCAGGGACCTTAGCACCAGGGGAGACTAATTTAGACCTCAGCTGCTGACCGGGCAGAGTGGATCACGCCTATAATCCTAGTACTTTGGGAGGCCAAGGCGGATGGATCACCTGAGGTCAAGAGTTTGAGACCAGCCTGGCCAACATGGTGAAACCCTATCTCTACTTAAAAGAAAAAAAAAAAAAATTAGCCAGGCATAGTTGCGGGCGCCTGTAATCCCAGCTACTAGGAAGGCTGAGGCAGGAGAATCACTTGAACCCAGGAGGCGGAGGTTGCAGTGAGCTGAGATCATGCCACTGCCCCCCAGCCTGGGTAATGGAGCAAGACTCCATCTCAAAATAAATCAACCAACCAACCAACCAACCTCAGCCAGGCTAGTAGGCTGGGGGCTGGGTAGGGGTAGGAGTCTCCCAGGTACTCTAAGTACCCCAACACTGTCTAACCCAAGCCCCCTCCTAGGCCAAGTTCCCTCTCCCACCCCTCTTTCAACAGCATAACCCAAGGCAGTCTATCCCAGGAACCTGCCCCAGGAGGGCCACCTGTCTGGCTGCCCCGACAGCTAGGGGTGAGAAGCAACAGTCCTGGGGTGAGAGGTGGGGAGCAGACTGAGAAAGCCAGCTCTCCCTCAACTTTTGAGGGAGATGGGGCCAGGCTGGGACATCTGGGAACAAACTTTAGGGTCTTGGGTGAAGGAGAAGTATAATTCAGGGAAACAACTTCAAAAGAGTGAGGGGAAATGTGAGGTGAGTGAAGGGAGTCTTAGGAACTGCAAGGATGGGGAAAAGACTGCCTTGGACTGAGTCATTATTAGGCATCAATGACCAACCAGGACACTCTCAAACCGAAAAGTCTCTTTATTGATCGGTACCATACATGACTCAAATGGCCCAAAAAAAAAAAAAAAAAAAAAAAAAAGGCATTACAGTTGGGGTGGGATGTCCACCTTCCTCATCCCTTCCCTCAGCTCCTGACTCAATACCCTTCCAAAAGTGGCTGCTGGAGTGGAGGAAATACGGTGTGGGGGACCCCAGAATCCAGAGGGAAAAGTGGGGAGAGAGGTGGTGCTAGCACTTCCTGGGACTGGCCACAGGAAAAGGCAGCAAAGCCACAGAGCTGGCCCAGCTGCGTGAAACCCTTGCTCCTGGCTGCACCCTGGCAGAGCTGAGGATCCCGGCTGCCTCCTCCTCCTCCCTTCTGTGAGGAAGGAGCGGCAGGGGATACTGGCAGCTGAAGACCCTCTACCTCACCTAGGGGGACAGAGGCCTGTTTCTCTCTGGTGGGCTTAGAACTGGGACGTCATCTGTGGCTCCTTCCCCTCTATGAAGGACAGAGTAGGATTACATATGCAGTTGGAGGGGTTGAGGGAGGATTCTGGAGGAAAGTGGCTAAGCCCCTCTCCCATCCCATGCCTGCCCAACTGAAACAAAACCAAAAATACAGCAACAAGGCTGCTCCCTTCTCTCCACGCTCCCTAAGGAAAGGAGCCTCCCCGCCCTGCATCCTAGACAGCTGCTCTTGTGGAGGACTTGTAAGGAATATACATACCATGGGGGTGGGGCTGGAAGAGAGGGAGTCACAAGCACTAAGAGGGCAGGCCAGAGTTGAGAATGGGGAGACAGAGACAACAGCAGGGGTCTGTCACCAAGATGTGGCCACCAGTGTCCCCCTACCCCATGGCATGCTTTCCTCAACTGCAGTCACCCCAGAGGAAAGGGGGAGAGATGGCAAAATGTCTCCTTGGTCTGAAGCTCTCACACACCGTATAAAATGGTATGCATACCTCCCTCCCCGACTCTCACCCCCACCTAGGCCCTAGGCCCCCATCTACCAAGAACAGGGAGGTAGCTGGACTTTTAATAGGTGGGAGAGGGGGGGACATGAGTGATTTTTTTTTAACTTACATTTTTAATAATATTATTTTTTTAAAAACTTGGAGCTGGGTAAGTGGCAGCAGGGAGGAGGGGCCCAGAGCTTTACTCCTCTATTACCAGCTGCCTAGGGGAAGGGGCATTCAACCAAGCCCCATAACTTTAAGTCCCTAAGGGCTGTGAGTATAGACAACCCCAGGCTTGAAAGGGGTAAAGTCAGGGGGATGGGAAACCCACAATCTGGGGTGAGGATGGAGGCAAATGCCCTGGGGGGTAGTCAGGACATGTCTCAGAGGCCCAGGTTCCAAGTAGGCATCCACATGAGTACCCCCTTCCCCTAAAAGGCTCTGCAGAGGCCAGGCCCAGCCCAGGGCCACTGGGGGGGCAAATCTTGGCACCTGCCCCCAGCGAGTCCAGTTCCTCCCTGAAGCGGGTGGATGGAGCCTGCCCATTTTAGATGCTCAGTCTCTTCATTCTGTCTTCTGCTCCCTGGGACTGCGAGGGGTGGGGCAGGTAGGCAGAGCACTGGGTGGCCATGGCAGGGCCTTTTACTGGGAGGCCTGTGACGTGGGGTTCTCCGATTTGCTTTCTTGGCTGGACGGAGGCTTGCTGTTCCAGGGGCTGTTGGCGCCCAGTGCAGGGGAGTTGTTAAAGCTGTCCTCGTCGTCAATGCCGTTGGCTGCGTCAAACTGGGTGTTCTCCAGCCGGGTGATGAGCCTCTCGTCCTCGTCCCCGAACTCCCCGCCCATCAGGGTGGGCTCCCCCACCACCATCACATCCTGAGAGTGGCGGAGGTCCCCAAACATAATCGGGGCAAGGGCTCGCCCGGCCCAGGGCGGCAGATACCCCCAGAGCCCCAGTACCCACCCTGGAAGCTCAAGAGTCTCCACCCCCTCCTCATACCCGAATTTAAAACCCCAATTCCTGACACCCTCAGCTCCTGGAATCCTTCCTACTGAAGAACACCAGAGCATCAAAGCCTTTAGCCCATATCCATTACATTCTAGAAGTCACTCTACTCCCCTAGCTCCCTAGCCCATCTCCCCAAAATTTTAGGGGATTCCTCAACTTCTGTCCACATGTAAGAAAGGGAGCATATCAAAAACATGAGGGAGGGCAGTGTGTGCATGTGCAAGGATGTGTATTCCGGATTTGCAAACACTCCAGTCTGCGTGTCTCTCTATCAGTGTGAGTGTGTGCACTGGATGGTCTGTGAGCCCCAAGCTGTCTGTCCTGAACGTCCGTATGTCCTCATGGCTGTCTCTGTCCCTTTATGCCTTAGCTTCCTAAGGCTGAGTCTGTGTGATCACACCCATGCAAGTGCCTGACAAGGACTCTCTCACCAGTAAAAGCAGTTAGCCCATGCTGGCAGAGCACATGAGGAAAACTGTCTTTGCTTCTACGCCTGCTAGTGAGCTCAGGCTTGGACAGGGGTCAAGGGTGAGTGGCGGGGCAGCCCAGAAGAGAGAAGAAAGCCGAGATGCTTACAGGTACCTGGCTGGAGAGGGCGAAGGTGCTAGCTGGGCTCTTCTTCTTGCTGTTGCTGTTGTTGGTGTTGCCACCCCCCGAGCTCATGGTGCTGCCCCCTGACATCTTCCGTTTCCGCCGTTTGCTGGGCTGCTGACGTGTGGGCTCCGCTGTGCCGGGAAAAGGAGACTGAGATGGGAGAGGGCCCCAGGTCCCCTATTCTCCATTGTGGCTCCCAAGGAGCATGAGCTTGCCCTGATCCCAATTTTGTAGACCCAGGAACAAGGAAGCGGCAGGGAACACTTCAAAAGGAAATAAAGATACAGCTTTGGGGAGCAGTGTGAGATCCTGGTAAGAGCAGGTGCAAGGCACTCACCAGGGGGTGCTACCATGCGCTGCCACTTCTGGAAAAGGCAGGTCTTGAGGCAGTCGCGGGGGCTGAGGCTGTAGGTCTTGTGGCGGGACATGAGCTCTTGCATGGGCTCCAGTATCACACAGAGCTAGGGGTAGACAAGGAGGTGGCTTGTCAGGGGACAGACATGGAGCCGAGACTGTATGGACTGGGGCAGAAACTGGGTGGTCGGAGACTCACTCGGAGGTAGTTAAGAGTGGAATTGGACAGCCCACACCGGGTGATGTTTTTGGAGAGCTGATCCAACATCTGGGGGTCTTGGGCCTAGAGTGGGAGAAAAGACAAGAAAGAACATTGACACCTGGGTTGCCTCTGCTCATCTGCCCTATCATCTGAGCATTGTGACACTCCTCAGAGAGGACAGTCTCTTATTAAACCTGCTGTTCAGACGAAGAAACCCTAACCCTCTGTCTAAGTAGTCAGTCGGGAAATGACAGACCTTGTTCCACCCTTCCCCCTGCCTGCCTTCACTCTTGCATCCTGGGTCCTACCCACGACTCACATGCATGGCAAGGATGCTGCGGGGGATGAGCTCTCGGTGCTGCCGAATGCTGAAGTGCCACGTCTTTATCCGCATCATGTCGTCAAACATGAACTCCAGGTACAACCGGCCCTCCACACACACCTGGGGACAGGCTTGTCAGAACCCTGCCCCCTCCCCACATACCATACCTGAAAGTATGTCTATTACAGTCTCCCATTTGCTTACAACTCTCCCATTGCATACACTTTTGTCAACTGCACATTAAATCTGGGTGCATAAATGTCACAGTACCCCCCACCCATATACCTGGCCCTTACACACACAGACACACAGTAGAAAAGCTTAACTGATCCTTGTCCTCTCACCATGTGGCTAGCGATACACCCACCTGCTCTAAGCTATATGAGGGCAGACTCTTATTCACTCGTGTAGCCCTGGGGCCCAGAAAACCATCCCATACAAACACAATACATGTTTGCTGACGGTTGCAACATGCCTACCCGCCCTTCTTATTTTGCCATTTCGCATTATGGCTCCCTGGGGAACAGCTGTGAGTATACACTGGGAGAGAGGATGGGAATCAAACCCAGGTGCCATGGTGTTCCACATCCAGCTGGGTTGCTGACCTGGGTGAACATGGGCTTGCCATGCTGGGTCACCATGCTGCCCTGGTCACAGTCGAGGGACACAAAGTTGCTGTGGAATGCCTCCTTGGGGTGCTTAAGAACATAGTACAGCTCCGTAGCACCCCCCTCAAAGATGCTGCGGAAGTAGCGTGGGATCAGGGTCCGGCCAATGGCTGTAGAGATGGGACAAACTCTTCAGGACAAAGGGACCGCAAAAGGGGCCAGGCAGATGCCTCCCCTACCAAGCTAGATATCCCCTGGCACTCCCAGACCCACTTCTAGACCTTAGAACGACATAGGAGGTATACACTCTCATAGCAAGACCCCAGAGGCCACTTACTATATCTCTTTGGTCCATCCTCCAGGCAGAAAGTGATGGTCAACATGGCATCGTCCTCAAAGAACTCAGTCGTGAATGCATCCCACCAGAGATTGTCACATTCCTAGGGAGCACGGTGAGGGGTGTTCATGTGTCATAAGATATCCCATAGGGTGCCCAAATGGCCCTCCTGCTCCCAGCCCCTTTTCCCTTGGCCATACCTCTGTCCAGTTCTGAAGCCTTTTGTTAAGCTCAAATATTCTGTAGTCAGTTTGGTTGCCATATGGTGTGTGCCTCCTGGAGGAAGTGAAGGAGGGAAGTCAGTAGGAGCGGAGCCTGCCCATTCCACCCCCTACCTCGGCCTTCACCCAGTGGAAAGCACCTTCTTCCCCACTGGACTCCACTTACCCAATCCCTGGCTCCAGGTATGTAGGCGGGTACATGGGAGTTGGGCTGTGTAAAGGAAGAGGCTATAAGAATGGGGGTTGAAGACAGGAATTATTGGGGGCAGGGGGCTACTCCCTCCCCTTTCCAGGCAGGATCCCACCTGGAGAAGGATTAAGAAGTGGCCAAGAGACTTACTTACCCCACATCCCTATCCAGCATGGTGCCGGGATGGAAGGGGGGAAAGGCGTTGCCGTTCGGGGGCTCCTTCGGCGAGTACAGCTTGAATGACTTTGAGGAACAACCTAGACGAGAAAGAAAGGAGTCATAGCTGGGAGCGGTGGCTCACATCTGTAATCTTAGCACTTTGGGAGGCCAAGGCAAGAAGATTGCTTGAGCACAGGAGGTCGAGGCTGCAGGGAGCAGCCTGGGCAACATAGCGAGACCTCGTCTCTAAAAATAATTTGAAAAGTTGGCCGGGTATGGTGGTGCATGCCTGTGGTTCCAGCTACTTGGGAGGCTGAGGCAGGAGGATCACTTGAGCCTGGGAGGTCGACACTGAAGTGAGCGGAGATCATACCACTGCACTCCAGCCTGGACAACAGAGTGAGACCCTGTGTCTAAAAGAAAAAGGAGTCCCCTGACTCCCTCTTGGGAGCTTTCCGATAATCCTGCTAGACTGTGTGGATAGGGATAGTCTTTTTTTTTTTTTTTTTTTTTTTTGAGACGGAGTCTCGCTCTGTCGCCCAGGCTGGAGTGCAGTGGTGCAATCTGGGCTCACTGCAAGCTCCGCCTCCCGGGTTCCCGCCATTCTTCTGCCTCAGCCTCTCCGAGTAGCTGGGACTACAGGCGCCCGCCACCACGCCCAGCTAATTTTTTGTATTTTGTATTTTTAGTAGAGATGGGGTTTCACCGTGGTCTCAATCTGTTGACCTCGTGATCCGCCCGCCTCGGCCTCCCAAAGTGCTGGGATTACAAGCGTGAGCCACCGCGCCCAGCCAGGGATAGTCTTATGGAGCTCCCTGGCCTGATTACAAGAGAGTGGTGGACTAGGGGAGGGGGCTACTCTAGGGAGCACCTGTCTCTCCTTCTAATTCTGGCTCCAATTAAGAAACAAGACTATTCCACCCTAATCCCAGCGCATACCCAAGATCCCATTTCTTCATTTGGCTGAGTCCTAGATGACAGAAGAGGAATTGAAGCTGGGAAGAATTATCACAGAATAAATAAATATCCAATCATTAGAATCTAATTTTGATAAACCCCCTTTTAATCTACATAGTTTCATTCAATCATCACAACAACCTTATGAGGTAGCAGGGCTGACCATAACATTCCCATTTTATAGATGAGGCAACTGAGGGCTCAAAGGAACTTGCCAAGATCATAAAGCTAGTAACTGTCAAAGCTAGGACTTGAGCTTGGATCTTCTGATTCCCACATTCTATACTATTTCTACTATCTGACCCCTCTATTGCCCTCTAGAGACCAAAGTGGGGGAGGAAAAGGGAGGATTTTCGAACTCTGCCCCTCCTCCACCCTCAGGGTCTCAGGAGGGCAAGGGATAGAAAGATAAATGGGGGTGGGTGCCTGTTGGGTGTGGCCTACCAGATAACCAGTTGGGCCTTCTGCCTCCCCACTAACAGCCACTCCCTTATCAGCCCAGCCCCCACCCCCGCCCCCGCCCCCAAGGGTAGACAGTATTGTCTCCAAACCAGAAACCCAAAGCCTCAACCCCTTTTTTTCTCTTCTGAGACTTGGGAGTGGGGGAAGCAGGCAGATGAGCCTCCTTTGGATCCCACTCTACCTATAATTGAGAAGTAGGTGGTCTGGGAAGAAGCCTATGTTCCTCAGTCTAGGGGCAAGTGGTCACTAGACAGGGGTCTTGCTAGTGTGTATCTGTGATGTGCAACATGTCCTCTCTCTCACCTCACCTAACAGCAAACAGTTCCTGGAATACTGTTTTCTGACTGGAAGTAGTGTTAAATTCATAGTTGGGTATGAGCCAGGTACCCCTGCAACTCTGTTTCCCCTTCTCACCAGATGGGAGGGGAAACTGAGGCACAGGCCCAAAAGTTCATCTGACTCCAATCACATTTGCTTCCTTGGGTCCCTAAAACTTGACTGCATTTGGAAGGGTAGCTAGATTGGCTGTATCTAGATCTCCTCCCCAACTTAGATGCAAAACCTATTTTGTTGCTTGGGGGGAAGAGACAAAAGAAGACCCTGTGCCAACATGTGTCATTTAATTCTCTCCCCAGGGCCCCGTCCTCACAATGCAGGCAAAAGGAGGGTCCCAGACTGCACAGTCTCTGAAGGTGCCAAGAGTCAGAGCCTGTGTGTGCCTGCACACACGTGTGCCTCATCCTGCCTAGCAGGCTTTCACCCTCAGCTCGCCCTAACATGCCTATCAAGGGCTGGAACCCAGCAGCCCCAGGCAGATTCAGATGCCCGTAACAGGCCCTCACCCCATGCACGAGCTCTCATGGGCCACATCCATATGCTCCAAGGACAGCACACACAGCCTTCACATGCCAGTCTGGACTGAGCCTGTGTCTCCAGAAAGACAGTCCCCATCCAGCCACCAAGTCTCCCTACTCCACAGACAGGCAGACTAAGGCCACACAGGAAGCCCAGGCTTACACAGCCCACCAGAGGCCAGGCCTGGGCAATAAACCCAAGAGTAGATTTTCAGACCTGGCCCTCATCCCCCAATTAGGCCATCCTTCCTCCCATAGCTTAACCACCCCCGCCTCCTCAGTTTCGGGGCCACTTGAAATGTGTTAGCTCAAGAACCTGAAGAGACAGGAGGCAGGACGCCTGGGTTTCTCTCCAATTTTGTAAAAAAAAAAAAAAAAACTCTCAGAGCTTCCATTTCTCTCTCTAGAGAATGAACAGGCATTGTCTAGGCCTGGGTAAATAGCTCTGAGGAGCTAAAGCCCAAAGCTCTGGGCCTCTATTTACACCTCTAGTGAATGGACACAAACTCAGCATCTCTCTAGAGCCACAACTCCCAGTGGCTCCAGCACAAGGGCTTGGGAGTGAGTAGAGAAGGGGAGGGACATCACCCAGACCATCTGTCCCTGTTGCTGCCTGTCCCCAGCAGCAGGAGTAGAGGGAGCAAGGTGGAGGGACGGGGGAGATGTGTCATCCAGCCCTGGAGTCAGCCATAGCCCCCCTCCCACCTCTAGCAAATTGGAAGCCTTTAGGAAGGGGGTGAGAAGAGCCCAGAACTAGTAAAGTTTTCTCAGGGTGGAAGCTGCATCCCGGGGCTGAGGGGGGCACCTCCAGCTGGGTATTGCCATGGTAACCAGGCTGACCCGAGGGCAGGCCCCCTCCCTTTAGGGGCTGGCCACAGGTCAGCAGGCCTGAGCGCCCGGGCGGCTCTGGGCTGGGGCACCTCTCCCCCAGCCCGCAGACCAGGCCCGGGCCGGGCTGAGGGCCTTCCGCCCACCCCAACAGGCTTGCAGGGTGCCCAGACTTACCTGGGAGAACTGAGGGGGCCAGGAGAGGTGCGGGGAGCGACTGCAAGCCCAGAGGAGTCCTGGCAGGGGTGAGGGCTGACGCGGGCACAACTTCAGCAGCTCATGTCCCGAGTGGGACAGGCAGGCCCGACTGGGAGCTCCAGTCCGCCGGCCGCACAAAGACTGGCACGCACAGCCTCGGCCCGCCCCGCGGCGGCCGCAGCCCCGGAGGAAAGTTACAATGGTCACTGGGCCGGGGGCTGGGGGCCAGGGGGCCTGCCTGGGGGGCGGGGGGCCGCGGGGAGTCCGGAGCCTTCTTTGTTTGCAAGGTTTCCCTCAACAATGGCTGCTCCGCTCTTTCCTCTCTCCTCCTCCTCCTCCTCGGCTCTCCCCGCCGCCGCCTCTCGCTGCCTCTGCCTCCGAGCAGCCCGCCCGCCCTCCCCAGGCCACCGGGCCCCTCTGCTGGGGGCACCAGGAGAGGTAGGACCCGGCACTCACACTCACTCACACTCGCACACTCAGACACACACGCAGCGCCCGCCGGCTGCCTGCCTTTCTCCCTTTCTCTCCCTGCCTCCCTCCCTCCCCACTCGCTCTCTCCGAGCCTCTCTCAGAATGAGGCCCCAGGGCGGGCGGAGGGTGGAGCTGCCCCCACCGGCCCCGCCCCCTCCCTGAGAGGAAAGAGGAAGAGCAAGGGAGGGAGGGAGGCTGGGACGGAGGGACTGCTGAGAAAAACAAAAGAGAGACAGAGACTGGGAGAGACAGGGGACGGATCAGATTGGGCCAGGAGAGACCTGGATGGAGGAGAGGCCTGTGGGGGCCAGGAATGAAATGCAGCCCGCCTCCCCGGAGCCCCAGGCGCGGTGCTCAGGAGTGAGCAGGAGGACCAAAGCCACTGGCAGAGATGGAGGAGGGCGGGCTCCTCTCTGCAGACTCCAAGATCTTCAAAGCACCTCCCAAACCTCCCCCAAATCTTTCTCGCCCCTGTGATCGCTCAGGTTGAAGGCTGGCCCAGGCTGCCACCCTGGGCTCCCCTGGTGAAATCCTGGAGCAGCTGTGGGGAGAAGCTCCAGGGGGTTATTTTTGACAGACACACATTCTGACATCAGCCTGTAAACACTGATTGGAGGGAGGGGGACACTCCAGGCTTCCCTGCCCCCAACCCAGCTAAATTCCAAGCCTTGACTTAGATCTCCCTTAACAGGAAGCCCCCTTCCCCACCACCACTGAAGACAAGTGGGTGCCAGGGAAAGAGGTATTGTCAGAGCTAGGGAAAGCCAACTTGGCCATCCAAGGGTCCCCAGAAGGAGCTTAGTTTGCTGCTGAATCCTCCCCACCACCCCAGAAAAAAAAAGGTGTGGTTAGTGGATAGGGCCTGTTCTCCCATCCAGCAGGGCATCCCAAGGGAGCAGGTATTTCTATTTTTTTTTTCTAAGGTAATTTTGTTGTAGCAGGAGGGAGTATTTCTAAAACTTAGGTAGTGGTCCAGACCTTACTCGTGGGCAGATAGGAAAAGGAAAATACATAGCGCGCGCGCACACACACACACACACACACACACGGGAAGGGGGAGCACGAACCTTCTATTTCCTTCTTTGCAATTTGAGTGTTTGTTTCTCTACTTCCTGCCTCCTACCCCCAACTATATTCACACATAACTCCAAGGACAGGATTTCTCATGACATACTCACTAGTTAACTGTGCAGTAATATTGCACCTGGCTCTGTGAACATCTTCACATAAATAACACATCTCACTTTCACATAAATCACTACCTGATACACATTTCAACCTGTGATGTATCTTTTTTCCAAGACGGAGTCTCGCTCTGTTGCTTAGGCTGGAGTGCAGTGGCGCAATCTTGGCTCACTGCAACCTCTACCTCCTGGGTTCAAGCAATTCTCCTGCCTCAGCCTCCTGAGTAGCTGAGATTACAGGTAAATGCCACCATACCCAGCTAATGTTTGTATTTTTAGTAGAGACAGGGTTTCACTATGTTGGCCAGGCTGTCTCAAACACCTGACCTCAGGTGATCCACCCACCTTGGCCTCCCAAAGTGCTAGTATTACAGATGTGAGCCACCGCATCTGGCCATCAACCTGTGATGTATCTCAAAACCTAAATATACCCAAATCCTGGATATATACACACACACACAGTCTAAGTCATACACACTGGGACCTATGACACGCATCCTGACCTCAATACACACACCAAAACTGTGTTATAACCCCTAAACCTGTGACAGCCTATCACATACACACCCTGATCATTTATTATGCAAGGACTTAACCTATAAATCACCCTCTCTGAAGCCTGTGTACCATTCCTCATCACAGCCTGGCCATAGAATAAACCCCAGCTTTCACAAACGTATTGAAATCTGTAACATTCAGCCAGACCCTGCAACATACAGCCTATCACCAGGACTTAAGGCATTCCCACTGACTCCCAAATTTACAGCTTAACTCTGGGGTAGTCCCACTTCCCCACTGCCTTTAAACTTTCCAAAGTGCATTCACAGGCAGTACCTCAAGAGATCCTCATAGCACATAGGGCCAAATATCCTAACAGTGAGATCCTAACAGAACCCACTGAGACAGGATGACCAGGGTGGGTTGGGGGGTGGGGGTGTTGAACCCTGCACTTCTAAACCCACCAGATACAAGCCAAGCCCTGCAGCCATTCCTACTCCCTTCCCCCTCCAGGCCTCCAATCACCGTCCACATGGGGAGGGGGGAATGTGCTCTGGCTTTTGCCTCCAGCCCAGAGCTCAGAACCCCGCACCCACCCTGTCTCCTCAGACAGGAGGGACTACAAGGGCCCTCTAGTGTCGCTGTGGGGTGGAGGGGTCCCTAAATGCCAAGATGTATCAAGACTGGCAAACCATTCAAAACAGGCCTCCTAGTTCTCCTTCTCCAGCAAGTCTGCTCCTTTCTCTGCTCTGACCCGATTCACCCAGTTGCACAGGGGCAGAACAGATCCAGCTAAAAAGAGCAAGTCTGAGTTAGAAGGCCTTAGAATTGGTGGTGAGGTGGAGGGAGCAGCAAATAATGACAAAGATGATGAGGGAAAGTACTCCTCCTGGAGGTGGGGACTCAAAGGGCAGCAGCCAGCCCCAGCCCACAGAATAAGGTACCAGCACTGCCCCCTGCCCGGGCCCCTGGGGCTCCCTGACCCAGGCCTCCAGTGTGCCTGCCCCCCTTCCTTTGTCTGTGCCCGGCCTCCCGTTGGCCTGGCACTCTGCCATCCTCCTCTCCTGGCTCCCAGCCGCCACCACTGCTGCCTCCTCCCCTCCCCCTACTCCTCCCTGCCTTAACCCTTCTGAGCCACATGCTGCCCTAGACAGGCCCTGGCCCCCTCAGCATCTTGCTCAGGGTGATGCCCCTTAGCCAGAGGCTCTCCCTGCTCCCAGCCATTCCAGCCCCAGAAGCTGGTCCTCACCCCAGGAGCACTATGGGAGCTGGGCGTGTGTATGTGTGTATCTTGTGGTGCTTCTGCGTGTGCATGTGTGTGGGTCTGTGTGCGCTCTTGCTTCCCTCAGTCACATGTGTGGGGCATGTGCTGTCTCTGCTGGGCTGGGGGAGGAGGAGGAGCCCGGAGACAGCAGAGCACAAAGGAGAGACTCAGACAGGCAGGCAAGCAGGCGGCAGGCGGCCTGCCAGGGAGCCTCAGCCCTCACCCCAGGGCTGCTCAAGGTGGGGGAAGTCTTCGGGCCTGGACTGCTACATGCTGCCATGCTATCCTTGTGTTCAAGCGTGTGCTCCCCCATCCAAGCAAGCCGCAAGCCAGGTCCCCTCTCTAACCCCAACTGCTACTATTCCCCACCTCCAGTCTACTCTGAAGCCCTCCCCATGTGGTTCTCCTTGAAGTTTAACCTCCATCCACCCTCTTTGGCATCAATCTGTAAGACTTCTTCACAATCTGGAAAAAGACTCCCCACTCTTCCCTATCTTTTGCCCTCTCTCCCTCAGTCAGACCAGACACAAAAGAAACATGCCTTCTGGGGCACTGACTGAAGTTGTCTTCCCACCCACCCACAAACCCCTGGGCTTCGGCCCTCTTCCTGTTCCCATGCTGCTCCCAGAGACTAAGAAGAAGAGATTTTCTCTCTCCTCCCACTGGACCCAGGCACCCTGCCCCAACTTCAGGGCCAACCTCCCATCCACCTCCAGCCTGACAACCCCTCCATGCATACATACCCGCTTACCCACTATTTGTAGGAACTAAGAATCACAATTTAAGACTCATCCCTCTAGCTTGTTCAGATCCTTAGTTTAACTGCTCCGCTCATGTGTGGTGATGGAGGGTCAGGGCCCTGGGGTGGCCTAAGAACATGATGGATCTGAACGGAGTACCCAGCATGGGTCAGTTATAAAGGAGAAAATCCACACATAAACATGTACACCAAGCTGGTAGAAGAAAGGGCGACGGGGCCAGGCAGGATTCCAGCTTGGCAAGCTCTTCCCTCTCCTCTCCCCAGTCCTCTGCAGCAGGAGCCAGTGGTTTCCCTACTCGGATATTCTAGGATTCTTAGGTTCTCTTATTCCTCCTTCTGGGACCCATGCCCCTTAAACATCAGCCTCAGCAGGCACCTCAAGTGTGTGCCCAGCCCAGCTTGGCCTGGGTCACATGATTTTCAAGGAAGCTTCCGCACTGGCAGCTTCCCTTGGGGATTTGTGGGGGAGTGGGGGTTGTCCAGTTGTGAAGTATGTAGCCAAAGCGGGCTACATTCATGGACACTGACTTCCAGGAGAAAGCTGACTCCAGTCTGGGGCAGGAGGGCCAATTCCAAGACCCAGAGTCCCGGGGATGGAGACAGTGTGCCGTGAGGCCCTCTGTAGACTACCTCTCCAGTCGCATGGCTTCTCTCTTTCCTCCTGGCAGTGAGGTAGACGCCCCCTGCCCCCCCCCGACCAGCCCCCCAGGAAAAAAACTCAGACCTAGGCTATCCCTGGCAAGAGCTGGTATGTTTTGGGGAGGCAGGGATCTGAGCCTGGGTCCTCTCTCAAGTTCTCAGTTTTGGGTCAAGTATTGCTCCCCCAGCTTACCTCTCCACAAATCACTCTATTTCCTAGCCTGCCTTCCCACTAGGGCGGAGATGCAGACCCAAGGGTCCAATTATCTGGCACCTCTTAGGAGTACCTCCGGTGCCTCAGGAGGGCCAACCTTCCCTGGCAACAGGCAGGAAAAGTTGAAGGGGGGGGGCAAGATGGGCCCCAATCAATACCTCCCTGCAAACAGGGTCCTCAGAAACAGCATGGGGGGGATGTCACAGAATAGGTAAGTGGCAATGGGCAGCAGGGAAGGGGGGGCAGCCCAAACCAGCCAATCACAACTCTATGGTAACCTGAGGGGGGGGTCAAAAGTCCAGAGTCACTTCTGATTGGCTAACAACCTGGAATTCTGAGAATTTCAGCCCCCCCAAACCTCTCCCCAATTAGCCTACCCCCAAAAAACCATACACATAAGCCATCCCCAGCGTCTCCTCCCCGTGTTTCTGGGCTGCTGCGCATTTACACATTTGGGGAAAACGCTACCCGCCGGCCTGAGGCCCCGCGTAGCCCTTCCAGCCCCCGGCTTCCCCCATGCCATCGACGCCCCCCACACAAGTTCTCGCCAAACACGGGGTGAGGGGTCCGCGGGGACGGTTGGGCAGGAAGGGGCCAAGTGGCCGCACGCCCCACTCACCAGGACAGGCACAGCCCACTGACATCTTCACATCGCCCGCCTCTGGGGGCCCAGCCGAGTCACAGTGCCCGCCCCTCGCGGGGACAGGCCGGGCATGAGCCGCCGCCGCCGCCCGCGGCCCCCGCTGCGCTCGCCGCCGGCCCGGCCCGGCCTCGGCCCGGTGCGGGCGGCCCCTGGCTGCGGCGAGGGGCCTGTCAGGCGCGGAGCAAACAGGAAGGAAGCCAGGCAGGAAGGCGAGCGGCCTCTGCGTGTGTGCGCGCGGGTGTGAGTCCGCGGAGTGTGTGTCCGTGTGTGCGCGTGTGCGTGTGCGTGTCTGTGCGCTCCCGCCGCCGCCGTCGCCGAGCGCCCCCCTCTCCGCCCTCGCGCTCGCGCTCCCTCGCGCCGGCGCCGGCTCCCCAGCCCAAGCCGGGCAGGGCCAGGCTTTATTAATATGCTAATTGTCCTGCTAGTGGGAGGGGAGAGCGGTGTCAAAGTGACCCGGGAGAGCGCGCAGCAAGCAACGACGTGCGTGCGCCGCGCGGCGGGCGGGCGGCGAGGGACTGGGGAGCGCTCGGGGAACGGCATGCATGTGACGCAGCTTGTAAAAAAGGAGACGGAGGCAGAGACCCCAGAGAGGGAGGGCGAAGGGGAGGGCTTGGAGGCGCAGCCGCGCGCTTGGTGTCCGTCCTCCGGGTGCCACCGGGTGGGGAGTCTGGCTGAGCCGGAGCCGGAGCGGGAGCCGCGGCTGGGGGAGGCGGAGCCGGGGTGGGCAGTGTGGTGTATCTCTCCCCACCCCGGGCCGCGCTCCGGTAGGGAGAAGGGACTGCAGACCCCCTTCCCGTGCTCCCTGCTGAGACGCCAGCTTTCTTCTGGAGGCCCGTTGTTTCGCGTCCCTACCCTAGGCTGGGTGGGTAAAGAAGCATTCTCTTAATTTTTGTAGCAACCCCTCAACTCACCCCCTCCCTAAATTAACCACTCCTCCTTTGGCTGCGAAACCAGTTGGGACTAGAACTAAAAGGGTTAATTAAGTGGGGTCCCCGCCCTCCTCCGCCTAAGGGCTTGGGATCTGTGTTTTGCTGGGGGGAGGGGGCTGCGGAATGACCACCAGATTGGATTACGGAGGGGCGATACAAGGCCATCCTTCCTCCTTGCAGACTGACGCATCAGTCAAGACACTCTCCTCCCTTCCCCCCTTTCTCCAGCCTTAGTGCCTTCACCTCCGTACCAACCCCCCAACCCCACCGCCTCCGACCCCCCTGCCTGGAAGCTGCTGTCTTTTGAGGGCTTCGGAGATGAGAACAGGAAACAGGCCCCTCCAGTGCCCCCTAACCCAGAGAGGCAGAGGCTGTGGGCCATGGGGGGTTGGATGGGAGATGATATGGATGGTCAATGTAAGGAACACTCCTTCCCCTGGGAGGAGCCTCCCAACCTTCAGTCACACTTCAAGGACTCCCCAACCCAGCCCTAGGAGGGGAGGGGCTCCATCTCCATCCCTTCCCAAAAGCTCAGCTTTAGCTGCCTCATAAACAGGAAATACCTATTAGCCAGGAGGAGGGAAGGGAGGGGAGCCGCCTGGAGTAGAGAGTTGACCCCCTCCCTCCTGGGGTCCCCAGCTGCTAGCTTTTCTTTCTTAAGTTTCAGTATGGGCTCCAGGGATAGACGATAGAGACTTGGACTAGTGTCTCCTCCCTAGGGTATCTGGCCCTGACTGGGTAGGGGGTTCTCCTCTTTGTTACTTAGAGCGGTGTTGGTTGAGAAGGCTGTTTGGTTCCCTCACTCTGGCTCAGAGTCCGCACAGCTGGCTTGACTGGCTGGGGGAGGGTTACAAATGCGGAGGCTTAAGTGTTTATGAGACCTCTTCTCTCCACCTTAGGTTTTTGCTGAGGGAGCATGAAATGATGGAACGGTGCAGAGTCCGGGGATTGAAAAGAAGGCCTGCCTAGGAATGGAGACCCTCCCCACCGTGTGCTTAGGATGGGGGATAGGGGAGCTCTACACTGTGGAGTCTCCCACCCCCAGGTTTCCCCATCTCCACCCCCACCAGGAGCAGAGAGGACCTGACTGAAGCCATCCACACTCGCACAAGTATTTCCTTGGCAGCATCCCCTGCCTGAGTGCTCCTCCTCCCTGCATTCTCCCAGACAAAGGTCAGCACTAGAGGGAGTAGAGAGAACCTAAGGCAACAGAACACTGGCCTGGAATTGTGGATACCTAGGTTTGAACGCAAGATTCGCTCCTCATTACCTGAGTGATTTGAGACAACTGACCACCCCACCTGGAACACTAGCTTTATCCTCTGTAACTGGTACCTATGGCTTGGTGAGAATCAAACTAGACAATGTACACCCAGTCACGTAGCCCAGTGTCAGCCAGGCAGTCCTGTAGATACGTGTTCTTTCTGCGTTTTTTGTTTTTTTTTTTTTAAGATTATCCAATTCCAAGAGAGGAGGAGGCTGAATTGGCAGGACAATTTGAGATGGTTTGGAAGAGGGAGAATACCTACCTTGACCTCCTTCTCTCTTTTCTGTCCATGAATTTGCCTTCCTCCAATCCTGTGACCACTTACGCCTAAGGCCACTCATTCCAAACAACTAGCTTGGTCAGATTCCATGCTGACCAACACAATGGTGATCATCTGGGTGGACAGGGGGACTGCAACCCACCCTATAAAGGTCTTTGCCTCCTGTGAATCTGAGATTTCCCTCTCCTGGATTACACATGTGGAAGGTAGAAGCTTAGGAAGGAAGGAAAAACTGCCTTACTTGAGCATGCACTAGTGCCAGGCACTGCCCTAGGCCTTTTACACCGGCCAACTCATTTACCTTTCATGAGGACCTTTGGAAGAAGGTGCTATTACCTCCATTGAACAAGTAGGAAAACTGAAGTTCAGAGATGATAATAAATTTGAACTTGCCTGTAAAACACTGTTCTCCCTCTTCTTCACCTACTAATTAATGCTTCCTTAACACCTTAGTTCTAGCTTCACCTTCTCTGGGAAAATTACCCTTCCCACTCCCACTGACACTATAGCCCAGTTACCCGTAAGGATGTACCATCTCAGTACTGTTGAATGGGTGGTTAAAATAAGTGATTGGGGCTCCTACAGGAACTCCATTTAGGCAAGTTAGTTAACTTTGCCAAGGTAACAGAGCTAACAAGCACTTGACCCATTGCTCCACTCCTTGCCTTACTACTAGTGTGGATCAGACCTGGGGAGGGAGAAGAGAACATCTTTGGAGCATCTCTGGGAATTGTGGTATAGGCAAAAATGGGAAGAGAGGTCACAGACACCTGGCAGACAAGACGGGCTGTGGTAGGAAGGGGGTGGAGTCTATGTGGAGGGAGGGTCTTTAACTTAATGACAATGTCCTGGAGGACTGGAGGATTAGCTGATTTGTATGGATGGGTGTAAGTGCCCAGTGTTCTCTCCCTCTGTGTGTGGTAAAATTCACATAACATAAAATTAACCTTTTTTTTTTTTTTGAAGGAGTCTCGTGCTGTCGCCCAAGCTGGAGTGCAGTGGTGCGATCGCGGCTCACTGCAACCTCCGCCTCCCCAGTTCAAGCAATTCTCCCTGCTTCAGCCTCCTGAGTAGCTGGGATTACAGGCACCTGCCACCACGCCTGGCTAATTTTTGTATTTTTTTTAGTAGAGACGGGGTTTCTCCATGTTGGTCAGGCTGGTCTGGATCTCCCAACCTCAGGTGATCCACCCACCTCGGCCTCCCAAAGTGCTGGGATTACAGGCGTGAGCCACCACGCCCGGCCTTTTTTTTTTTTTTTTTTTTGAGATGGAGTTTCACTCTTGTTGGCCAGGCTGGAGTGCAATGGCGCAATCTCAGCTCACTGCAACCTCTGCCTCCCGGGTTCAAGCGATTCTCCTGCCTCAGCCTGCTGAGTAGCTGGGATTATAGGCATGTGCCACCATGCCCAGCTAAAAATTAACCATTTTTAAATGATAAATTCAGAAGCATTCTAGCTTTTTGTTTATTTTTAAATTTTATTCTATTTTTTTTGAGACAGAGTCACGCTCTTGTTGCCCAGACTGGATTGCAGTGGCACGATCTCGGCTCACTGCAACCTCCGCCTCCCAGGTTCAAGCGATTCTCCTGCCTCAGTCTCCTGCCTCAGTCTCCTGAGTAGCTGGGATTACAGGCACCGCCACTACGCCTGGCTAATTTTTGTATTTTTAGTACAGACAGGGTTTCGCCATGTTAGTCAGGCTGGTCTTGAACTCCTGGCCTCGTGATCTGCCTGCCTTGGCCTCCCAAAGTGCTGGGATTACAGGTGTGAGCCACCACGCCCAGCCTTCTTTCTTTTCTTTTTTATTGAGACAGTCTCTCTCTGTTGTCCAGGCTGGAGTGCAGTGGTGCAATCTCAGCTCACTTTATCCTCCGCCTCCCGGGTTCAAGTGATTCTCTTGCCTCAGCCTTCGGAGTAGCTGGTATTACAGGCGCACACCACCACACTTGGCTAATTTTGTATTTTTAGTAGAGATGGGGTTTCACCATGTTGGCCTCCAAGTGATCCACCCGCTTCGGCCTCCTAAAGTTTTGGGATTACAGGCGTGAGCCACTGGGCCCGGCCTTTTTTTTTTTTTTGAGACAGAATCTTGCTCTGTCACCCAGGCTGGAGTACAGTGGCATGATCATAGGTAACTGCAGCCTCAAACTTCTGGGCTTAAGCAGTTCTCCTGCCTCAGCCTCCCAAGTAGCTAGGACTATAGGTGCACACCACTGTGTCCAACTAACTTTTTTATTTTTTGTAGAGACAGGTTTCTTGCTGTTAGCCAGGCTGGTCTTGAACTCCTGGCCTCAAGTGATCCTCCTGCCTTGACCTTCCAATGTGCTGGGATTACAGACATAAGCCATTGCCTGACCCTGGCCCTTGTTTTTTGTTTTTTATTTTATAGTCTTGCTGTGTTGCCCAGGCTGGACTCGAACTCCTGGGCTCAAGTGTTCCTCTTGCCTCAGCCTTCTGAGTATCTGGGACTACAGGCCCATACCACACCAAGCCTCTAGTATTATTTATTTATTTATTTATTTTTGAGACAGAGTCTTGCTCTGTCACCAGGCTGAATGCGGTGGCTCGATCTCAGCTCACTGCAACCTCTGCCTCCCCAGTTCAAGCGATTCTCCTGCCTCAGCCTCCCAAGTAGCTGGTACTACAGGTGTGTGCCACCACACCCAGCTAATTTTTTTTTTTTTTTTGAGACGGAGTCTTACTCTGTCACCAGGCTGGAGTGCAGTGGCACTATCTCAACTCACTGCAACCTCCGCCCCCTGGGTTCAAGCAATTCCCCTGCCTCAGCCTCCTGAGTAGCTGGGATTACAGGCGTGAGCCACTGCACCTGGCCCAATCTTTTGTATTTTAGTAGAGACGGGGTTTCACCATGTTGGCTAGGATGGTCTCGATCTCTTGACGTCATGATCCGCCTGCCTCAGCCTCCCAAAATGCTGGGATAACAGGGGTGAGCCACCGTGCCCAGCCACTTCTAGTATTTTTCAGTACTAGTCATTAGTGCAAGATGGGCTCTGGACACAGGCAGGAGGTAATGAGAAGAGGTTAAGATTAGGAAAGGGGAAGGGAAGAGGAGCCTCACAAAAAGGCAGACAGCAGAAGCAACTGGCTAGACTCATTCCAATAGAGGTAAGCCCCCTGTTTGTCCCAACTCCTAGAACCGCTCCCATCCAACTCCCTCTGCTGACCTTGGCCTTCTATATTTTCTCTTATATTTCTCTCACCCTTGAAATTCCTTCAACTAGCCAGGCGCGGTGGCTCACACCTGTAATCCCAGCACTTTGGGAGGCCGAGGCGGGCGGATCACGAGGTCAGGAGATCAAGACCACAGTGAAACCCCGTCTCTACTAAAAATACAAAAAATTAGCTGGGCATGGTGGTGGGCGCCTGTAGTCCCAGCTACTCCGAGAGGCTGAGGCAGGAGAATGGCATGAACCCGGGAGGCGGAGCTTGCAGTGAGCCGAGATCGCGCCACCGCACTCCAGCCTGGGCGACAGAGCAAGACTCTGTCTCCAAAAAAAAACAAAAAAGAAAGAAATTCCTTCAACTAGTTACTGGCATCACTCTCTCTTTCTTTTCTTTTCTTTTTTTTAGACAGAGTTTCGCTCTTGTTGCCCAGGCTGGAATGCAATGGCGCAATCTCAGCTCACTGCAACCTCTGCCTCCCGGGTTCAAGCAATTCTCCTGCCTCAGACTCCCAAGTAGCTGGGACTACAGGCATGCACCACCATGCCCAGATAATTTTTTGTATTTAGTAGAGAAGGGGTTTCACCATGTTGGTCAGGCTCATCTCGAATTCCTGACCTCAGGTGATCCACCCGCCTTGGCCTCCCAAAGTGTTGGGATTACAGGCGTGAGCCACTGCGCCCGGCTTGGCATCGCTCTGTCTTTCAAGGATGAGTATTGACCTGGATGCTATGGCTCACACATGTAGTCCTAGAAACTCAGGAGGCTGAAGAGGGAGGATCACTTGAGCCCAAGAGTTTGAGACAGCAGTGAACTGAGATTGCACTATTGTACTTTAGCTTGGATGACATAGTGAGACTCCGACTCAAAAGAAAAAAAAAGGATGAATCTTTCTCCAAACAGACAGCAGATGATATATGTCTTATTGATGGCCAAACCTCCAGCATCTAACAGAGTGCCTGGAACCTAGTTTGTGAACTATAACTTTTTTTTTTTTTTTTTTTTTGAGATGGAGTCTCGCTCTGTTGCCCAGGTTGGAGTGCGGTGGTACGATCTCAGCTCACTGCAATCTCTGCCTCCCATGTTCAAGCGATTCTCCTGCCTCAGCCTTCCGTGTAGCTGGGATTACAAGCATCCACCACCATGCCCAGCTAATTTTTATATTTTTAGTAGAGACAGCGTTTCACCATGTTGGCTAGGCTGGTCTCGAACTCCTGACCTCAGGTGATCCGCCTGCCTCAGCCTTCCAAAATGCTAGGATTACAGGTGTAAGACACCACGCCCAGCCGTGAACTGTAACTTTTGTTGAATGATTACAGCAATTTTTATAGATCATCCCTTGCCCTGACATGTGACTCCTCCCCTCTTGTCTATTTGCTACCATCATCATCATCATTATTTACAACCATCAGTCGTTTTTCTGCCAAAGCAGTTTCTCAAAGTATGTAAGAAATTCCCAGGAAACTTGTTAAACATGGAGAAGGCACCACCCTTGGATGAACTAAATCATATTTTTGGAGAACCAAGGAATATGGTTTTTTACTTATTTTATATATATATATATATATATAAATTTAAAAAAAAATTGAGACAGAGGTCAGGCATGGTGGCTGAAGCCTGTAATCCCAGCACTTTGGGAGGCTGAGGTGGGCAGATCACCTGAGGTCAGGCATTCAAGATCAGCCTGGCCAACATGGTGAAACCTCGTCTCTACTAAAAATACAAAAATTAGGCAGGTGTGGGGGCACAAGCCTGTAATCCCAGCTACTCAGGAGGCTGAGGTAGGAGAATCGCTTGAACCTGGGAGGCAGAGGTTCAGTGGGCTGAGACCATGCCACTGCACTCCAGCCTGGGCAGCAGAGTGAGACTCCGTCTCAAAAAAATAAATAAATAAAATAAAATAACATTGTGATAGAGTCTTGCTCTGTCTCAAGGTCGAAGTGCAGTGGCGCAATCTCAGTTGGAGTACAGTTGCACGATCTCGGCTCACTGCAACATCCACCTGCTGGGTTCAAGTGATCCTCTCATCTCAGCCTCCCGAGTAGCTGGGATTACAGGCACGTGCCACCATGCCTGGCTAATTTTTGTATTTTTAGTAGAGACAGTGTTTCACCATATTTGCCAGGGCAGCCTCAAACTCCTGACCTTAAGTGATCCACTGGCCTTGGCCTCCCAAAGTGCTGGGATTACAGGTGTGAGCCACCACGCCCAGCCAATTTTTCTATTTTTAGAGACAGGGTCTTGCTCTGTCACTGAGGTTGGAGTGCGATTATAGCTCACTGCAGCCTCGAACTTCTGAATACAAGCAATCCTCCTGCCTCAGCTTCCCAAGTAGCTAGCTAGGATTACAGGCACACACCATCATGCCCAGCTATTTTTTAAATTTTTTCTTTTTTTTGAGACAGAGTTTCACTTTGTTGCCCAGGCTGGAGTGTGGTGGCATGATCTTGGCTCACTGCAACCGCCGCCTCCCGGGTTCAAGCAATTCTCATCCCTCAGCCTCCTGCATAGCTGGGATTGCAGGCGCCTGCCACCATGCCTAGCTGATTTGTTTTTTTTTAGACGGAGTCTCGCTGTGTCGCCCAGGCTGGAGTGCAGTGGTGTGATCTCAGTTCACTTCAAGCTCCGCCTCCCAGGTTCACGCCATTCTCCTGCCTCAGCCTCCTGAGTAGCTGGGACCACAGGCGCCCGCCACTACGCGCAGCTAATTTTTTGCATTTTTAGTAGAGACGGGGTTTCACTGTGTTAGCCAGGATGGTCTTGATCTCCTGACCTTGTGATCCGCCTGCCTTGGCCTCCCAAAGTACTGGGATTACAGGCGAGAGTCACCACGCCCAGCCTGCCCAGCTGATTTTTTTGTATTTTAGTAGAGACGGGGTTTCACCAT
This sequence comes from Symphalangus syndactylus, assembly GCF_028878055.3. NCBI lineage: Eukaryota > Metazoa > Chordata > Mammalia > Primates > Hylobatidae > Symphalangus > Symphalangus syndactylus. The sequence goes on along the minus strand of NC_072424.2, from coordinate 36,506,455 downwards.
GTTGCCCAAGGTGGTCATGAACTCCTGAGCTCAGGCAATCCGCCCATCTCGGCCTCCCAAAGTGCTGGGATTACAGGCATGAGCCACCGAGCCCGGCCTATTTTTCAAATTTTTTCTAGAGACGGGTTTCACTATGTGTCCCACAGTGGTCTTGAACTCCTGGGCTCAAGCAATCCTTCCATCTTGGCCTCCTAAAGTATTGGGATTACAGGTGTGAGCTGCCACACCTAGCTGGTTTAAGATTTCTCACAAGGTTGCAGTCAAATGGCCAGCCGGGATGTAGACATCTTAAGGCTTGACTGGTGTTGGAGAATCTGCTTCCAAGCTCACTGTCATGGTTGTTGGCCAGCCTCAGTTCTTCACTGGTTGTTGGTCAGAAGCTTCTTCTTCTTCTTTTTTTTTTTTTTTTGGGACAGAGTCTTGCTCTGTCACGAGGTTGGAATGCGGTGGTGCGATCTCAGCTCACTGCAACCTCCGACTCCCTGGTTCAAGCGATTCTCCTGCCTCGGCCTCCCGAGTATCCGGGATTACAGGCACGCGCCACCAGGCCCAGCTAATTTTTGTATTTTTAGTAGAGACGGGGTTTCATCATGTTGGCCAGAATGGTCTCCATCTCCTGACCTCCCACATTTGATCTGCCCACCTCAGCCTCCCAAAGTGCTGGGATTACAGGTATGAGCCACCGCACCCTGCCCCTATAAAAGCTTCCATTTTTTTGCCATGTGGGCCTCTCCATAGTACTGCTTATAACGTGGCACTTTGATTTCCCCAGAGCAATAAATCCAAAAGAGGGAGAAAGAGAGAGATAGAAAATAGGAGCCCGTAAGCCCACAGCTGCAGTCTTTTTTTGTTGTTTTTTTTTTTTTTTTTTTTTTTTTTAAGAGACGGAGTCTCGCTCTGTCGCCCAGGCTGGAGTGCAGTGGTGCAATGTTGGCTCACTGCAAGTTCTGCCTCCTGGGTTCACCTGCCATTCTCCTGCCTTAGCCTCCCGAGTAGCTGGCACTACAGGCGCCCACCACCACGCCGGGCTAATTTTTTGTATTTTTGGTAGAGACAGGGTTTCACAATGTTAGCCAGGATGGTCTCGATCTCCTGACCTCGTGATCCACCCACCTCAGCCTCCCAAAGTGCTGGGATTACAGGCGTGAGCCACCGTGCCTGGCCAGCTGCAGTCTTTTTGTAACCTAATCTTAGAAGTGGCATATCATCTGGGAGGCACTTCTGCCGTGTGCTATTGGTCACAATCCTGGTACAGTCTGGGAGGAAACCCACAGATGAGTGTGAATAACAGGAGGCTGATTATTGGGAGCCATCTTGAGGGTTTCTCTCTCTCTCTCTCTCTCTCTCTGTCTCTCTCACTCTTTTTTTCCTGACACTATCCACCTAGAGATTGAGGGTTTCTGAACATACCAGGTCTTTGCAAGTCTGGAAATGCAATTTAGGCAGTGTATCAGAGTTCATCAGTTTCAGGACACTGATTCACACAAATCAGGTTAACAGGAAACCTTATCTTGGTATGACTTCCCCCCTTTTCTGGAACTTCTTAGCTAAATTGGTCTTTCTTTTGAACACAACAAATTTGTTCCATTTCAGAGTCAATTCCCTGGCTGATTCTCTTTTTTTTTTTTTTTTTTTTGAGAGAGAGAGTCTGGCTCAATTGCGCAGGCTGGAGTGCAGTGGCACAATCTGGGCTCACTGCAGTCTCTGCCTCCCAGGTTGAGGCAATTTTTGTGCCTCAGCCTCCCAAGTAGCTGGGACTGCAGGCGTGCACCACCACACCTGGGGAATTTTTGTATTTTTTTTTTTTTTTTTTTTTTTTTTTTGAGACGGAGTCTCGCTCTGTCGCCCAGGCTGGAGTGCAGTGGTGCAAGCTCGGCTCACTGCAAGCTCCGCCTCCCGGGTTCACGCCATTCTCCTGCCTCAGCCTCTCCGAGTAGCTGGGACTACAGGCGCCTGCCACCACGCCCGGCTAATTTTTTTTGTATTTTTAGTAGAGACGGGGTTTCACCGTGGTCTCAATCTCCTGACCTCGTGATCGCCCGCCTCGGCCTCCCAAAGTGCTGGGATTACAAGCGTGAGCCACCGTGCCCGGCTGTATTTTTTTTGAGATGGAGTCTCGCTCTGTCGCCCAGACTGGAGTGCGGTGGCACAATCTCCGCTCACTGCAAGCTCCATCTCCTGGGTTCACACCATTCTCCTGCCTCAGCCTCCCGAGTAGCTGGGACTACAGGCGCCCCCCACGACGCCTTGCTAATTTTTTATATTTTTAGTAGAGACAGGGTTTCACCGTGTTAGCCAGGATGGTCTCGATCTCCTGACCTCGTGATCTGCCCGCCTTGGCCTCCCAAAGTGCTGGGATTACAGGCATGAGCCACCGCACCCAGCCAAATTTTTGTATTTTTAGTAGAGACAAGAGTTTCACCATATTGGCTTGGCTGATTCTTTTACCACAGAATATTCTTTGAATGCCTAGGTAGGTCTTCCTTTTGAGCAGGTCTTCAAATGTTTCCTCCTCAGAGGCTACACAATGTAAAATTATTCCCTCTTATCTTTTACACTTTCCATCCCATTATTTTCTGACAGCATGTATGGCTCTCTGAACTTGTTTTAATTCTTTGTTCACATGAAGATTGTTTCCCGAGGAGAATATAAGCTCCATTCTGTTAAGGAGAGTTTTTTGTTTTGTTTGTTTTTGGTCCATTTTGTCATTGCTGTAGTGCCTGGCATATGGAAGGCACTCAACAAATAAGCGATTATGCTGGTTTAATTCACATAGAAATATACGTCACATGAACTGGAGATTTTTGTCTCACTTGATCAATACACTTTCTTCCCATAGAAAATTATTATTATTATTTTTGAGACAGAGTTTCACTCTTGTTGCCCAGGCTGGAGTGCAATGGCACGATCTTGGTTCACTGCAACCTCCGCCTCCTGAGTTCAAGCAATTCTCCTGCCTTAGCCTCCCAAGTAGCTGGGATTACAGGCATGTGCCACCACATCCAGCTAATTTTGTATTTTTAGTAGAGAGGGTGTTTCTCCATGTGGTCTGGCTAGTCTCAAACTCCTGACCTCAGGTGACCCACCTGCCTCAGCCTCCCAAAGTGCTGGGATTACAGGTGTAAGCCACTGTGCCTGGCCCTATTATTATTATTATTTTGAGACAGAGTCTCACTGTGTTATCCAGGCTGGAGTGCAGTTGCACAATCTTGGCTCACTGCAACCTCCGCCTCTGGGGTTCAAGTGATTCTCCTGCCTTAGCCTCCCGAGTAGCTGGGACTATAGGTACACGCCACCATGCCCAGCTAATTTTTGTATTTTTAGTAAAGAGGAGGTTTTGCCATGTTGGTCAGGCTCGTCTTGAACTCTTGACCTCAAGCGATCCACATGCCTGGGGCTCCCAAAGTGCTGAGATTACAGGCGTGCACCACCATGCCCGACCTCCACAGAAAATTATAAGTCAGTTACTATAATCAGATGAGTCTTTGGCAAGCATAGAGTCAGAAAAGGACAAACGATTGGAGGTTCCCAATTTTTGGTGGCCTATGGCTCTAAGGTTTTCCTTCATGGTCATTAGGAATGCACTTAAGGACTAGTAGTCACAACACCCCTGTTCAGGTGGCACTGAAGACCCAGAGATATATTACCTTTTTTGAGTAGATTTTATGGAGACACCAGACTTAGATGCATAGATTGTTTTTTCAGATGCTGAATAAAGCAAAAAAGTGGCAAAACGTTCTGCTTTCTTTTATTAGTCTTCTTCTCAAAGCCTTATCACCATAAACCAGTAGCATTTTTTTTTTTAATTTTTATTTATTTATTTATTTTGAGACGGAGTCTCACCCCGTCGCCCAGGCTGGAGTGCAGTAGCGTGATCTTGGCTCACTGCAACCTCTGCCTCCCAGGTTCAAGCGATTCTCCCTGCCTCAGCCTCCTGAGTAGCTGGGATTACAGGTAGGCGCCACCACACTCGGCTAATTTTTGTATTTTTAGTAGAGACAGGGTTTTGCCATGTTGGCCAGGCTGGTCTTGAACTCCTGACCTTGGTGATCCGCCTGCCTCGGCCTCCCAAAGTGTTGGAATTACAGGTGTGAGCCACTGTGCCCAGCCTTAGAGCATCTTTTAGAGTATGCACCTTCCACACAGGAAAAACTGTGCCATCTGTATTAACCTTGCTGGCTGCTCATAGGCAACTTTATTTCAAAATTTTTTTTTTTTTTTTTTTTTAATTCTTTTTTTTTTTTTTTTTTTTTTGAGACAGAGTCTCGCGCTGTCACCCAGGCTGGAGTGCAGTGGCGCGATCTTGGCTCACTGCAAGCTCCGCCTCCCGGGTTCACGCCATTCTCCTGCCTCAGCCTCTCCGAGTAGCTGGGACTACAGGCACCCGCCACCATGCCCGGCTAATTTTTTGTATTTTTAGTAGAGACGGGGTTTCACCGTGGTCTCGATCTCCTGACCTCGTGATCCGCCCGCCTCGGCCTCCCAAAGTGCTGGGATTACAAGCGTGAGCCACCGCGCCTGGCCTATTTCAAACTTTATTGTTGCTCCTCATATGACTATTTTATAGAGAAAACTGGACAAGACACAGTTTGCAAATTAGTGGCTTTTAAAGCCTTTTTGGGAAGACAAAATTGATTCACCTGAAACAACTAATTAAGAAACAACTAGGCCGGGTGCGGTGGCTCACGCCTGTAATCCCAGCACTTTGGGAGGCCAAGACGGGCAGATCACGAGGTCAGGAAATTGAGACCATCCTGGCTAACATGCTGAAACCCCATCTCTACTAAATATACAAAAAAATTAGCCGGGCGTGGTGGCAGGAGCCTGTAGTCCCAGCTGCTGGGGAGGCTGAGGCAGGAGAATGGCATGAATCCGGGAGGCGGAGCTTGCAGTGAGCGGAGATCGCGCCACTGCACTCCAGCCTGGGTGACAGAGCAAGACTCCGTCTCAAAAAAAAAAAGAAACAACTAAACAGGGCTGGGCGCAGTGGCTCATGCCCGTAATCCCAGGACTTTGGGAGGCTGAGGCAGGCGGATCACCTGAGGTCAGGAGTTTGAGACCAGCCAGACCAACATGGAGAAACCCCCTCTCTACTAAAAATACAAAATTAGCCAGGCGTGGTGGCACAAGCCTATAACCCTAGCTACTCGGGAGGCTGAGGCACAAGAATCACTTGAACCTGGGAGGCGGAGGTTGCGGTGAGCCAAGATTCGCCATTGCACTCCAGCCTGGGTGACAAGAGTGAAACTCCATCTCACACACAAAAAACAAAACAAAACAAAAGAAACAACTAAACAGCCAGGCACACTGGCTGACACCTGTAATCCCAACACATTGGGGGGCCAAGGCAGGAGGATCTTCTGAGGCTAAGAGTTGGAGAACAGCCTGGGCAAGATGTGAGACTCCCCCAGACCCACCCAAAAAATTAGCTGGGCATGGCCAGGCGTGGTAGCTCACCCCTGTAATCCCAGCACTTTGGGAGGCCGAGGCAGGCAAATCATGAGGTCAAGAGATTGAGACCATCCTGGCCAACATGGTGAAACCCCGTCTCTACTAAAAATACAAAAAAAAAATTAGCTGGGTGTGGTGGTGGGCACCTGTAGTCCCAGCTACTCAGGAGGCTGAGGCAGGAGAATCACCTGAACCCGGGAGGTGGAGGTTGCAGTGAGCCAAGATCGTGCTACTGCACTCCAGCCTGGCGACAGAGCGACACTCCATCTCAAAAAAAAAAAAAAAAAAAAAAAAATAGCTGGGCATGGCAGTGTGTACCTGTAGTACCCAGCTACTCTGGAGGCTGAGGCAGGTGGATCCTTTGAGCTTGAGAGATCACAGTGAGCTATGCTATGATCTGCCACGGCACTCTTGCTCACCACAGTCCACGCTCCAGCCCTGGGTGACAGAGTAAAACCCTATTGTCTAACAAAAAAAAAAAAAAGAAGAAAAAAAAAGAAACAACATCTAAGAGAAGGTCCAGAAAAGGTCCTCTCTTTTCATGAACATTTGTGGGGATGTATAGTGATGCAATGTTTCCAAAGAGAAATTTTCTACTGTATTTCAAATACATGCTTTTTTTTTTTTTTTTTTTTTTTTTTTTTTTTTAGACAGAGTCTTGCTCTGTCGCCCAGGCTGGAGGAGTGCAGTGGCTCAATCTCGGCTCACTGCAAGCTCCGCCTCCCGGGTTCATGCCATTCTCCTGCCTCAGCCTCTCCGAGTAGCTCTAGGACTACAGGCGCCCGCCACCACGCCTGGCTAATTTTTTTGTATTTTTAGTAGAGACGGGGTTTCACTGTGGTCTCGATCTCCTGACCTCGTGATCCGTCCGCCTCGGCCTCCCAAAGTGCTGGGATTACAAGCGTGAGCCACCGCGCCCAGCCTAAATACATGCATTGTTTAACTCAGCACTTGAATTTCATGGAAACTATTCCACAGAAAGATTGCACAAAAGTGCAAAGATACATGTACGTGACATATGCAAGGGTGCTCATCATAACAATATATAATAGTGAGAAACTGTAAACAACTTAAATATTATTTATTTATTTTTGAGAAGAAGTCTCACTCTGTCACCCAAGTTGGAGTGCTGTGGCATGATCTTGGCTCACTACAACCTCCACCTCCTGGGTTCAAGCAATCCTCCTGCCTCGGCCTCCTGAGTAGCTGGGACCACAGATGTGTGCCACCACATCCAGCTAATTTTTTAATTTTTGGTAGAGGCGGGGTTTTGCCATGTTGTCCAGGCTGGTCTCAAACTTCTTAGTTCAAGTGATCCACCCACCTTGGCCTCCCAAAGTGCTGGGACTACAGGTGTGAGCCAGGGAGCCACGGCCAGAAACAACTTAAATATAATTTAAATAACAATACATTCATAACATAGAACTGGTGCTAAAGGCTCAGTAAATATTTAGCTAGTGAATGGATTAACATATTGTTACATAAAAAAAGCAAATCACCAATTTGTGCCCCTATATATTTTTCCATTCATAGAAAAAAGTGTTAATGAATACACACTAAAAGTAACAAGGGGTTTAAATCTGGGCAGTAGAACTGTAATTTGCAGGCCTAGTACATTTTTTTCCTCTAAACAGTTTTGTACTTTTTGAAATAATTTTTGTGCTTTGTAATAAAGTTATTTAAAAATAGAAAAACAATATGAAGTAGCTTTTAAGTGGCAAATGAATGAAGAGTAGAGACAGTGATGGACCGTAGAAACACAGAGCGGGATCCCTCTTTGCTAGGACAACCAAAGCCTTTCCTAGATTAAATAAGGCATGAAATGTTTTGAGGTTCAAGTATTCCAGGTCGACACATAGGCAGGAGAACACCTGCTGTCTTTAGGGAACAGCAAGGAGACCTGGAGCAGCAAGAAACAAATTTGATAGAGAAGGCAACGTAAGTTTCTGAGTAGTAGCAGAGAGGGCGGAGAATGCGACATTTTCCGATTAAATTTGCAGTATTGCCGCAGTATGGGATTAGGTGAGGATTAGCGCTTGGAGCGCAAGTGCCCACTAGGGGGTGGTGTTTCAAAACATATATAGGCCCAGTTGGCCCCACTTGGACTAAGGTGAAAGGAACGTACAGCAGGTAGAACGTCAAAGAGGACGTTCCAACAGTTGGACAAGTTAACGACAATAAAATACGCAAATGTTAACTTTCCCCCTTACTGCTAAGCGCTCCCTAAATCGGTAACCCAGTGTAACGCGAAACTAAGCCCTACAGGATGCCTGGAGCTAGCGCCAAACAGTCCCCACTTAAAGCGACTACTAGTCCCAGGAATCTTCGCGCGAGGCCAAGGCCTTCTTCCAGGGTGCAAGTGGGTCTCGCCGCACGGCTCTCTGGGATTCGTAGTCTTGCAGTGTCATTCGGGAGTTGTAGTTCCCTTCCCACAATCGGCTGGGCGAGGCGGCGCCGGCGATCAGAGCAGCGCTGGGTGTTCAGGGGCCAAGATGGCGGCGCGCCGGGGACGGAGAGACGGAGTCGCGCCGCCCCCGAGTGGGGGCCCCGGTCCGGACCCTGGCGGGGGAGCCCGCGGCAGCGGTTGGGGGAGTCGAAGCCAAGCGCCGTATGGGACTTTGGGCGCTGTGAGCGGCGGCGAGCAGGTGAGAGGCTGGCTGGCGGCCCGCGGCAGGCAGCAAAGCGGTGTGTGCCGGGTGGTGACACGTGGACGCCACAGGAAAGGGAGGAAGCGCCTGAGAGTCGATGCGGGGTGGCCGGGGGAGCCGGGCCGGACCAAGTGGACCCTAGGCCGTTTGCTGGGGGTAGGCGGACAGAGGCAGCGTCTCTACGGCCATTCTTGGGGGACGCTGGAGGGGCAGAGTGGGGTGTCGGAAACGTAACCCGCGGTTGGGGGTCAGGGATTCGGACTTAGGGTCGAAGGCTGAGACCTCCCTGTAAGGATGCCCAGTGAGGCTCCCCGAGCCTGGCGCCGCAGTTCCCTTTTCGGAGCCACGTGGGGTGGGGGGAGCAATTTTCCCGGGAGAACTTGTCTCCTCCCCTCCCCCTCTAGGCGGCCCCGGCATCCACGTGGGTCGGGCTCCTGGTGGAGGGGGGCGCAGGCCGCGGGTCCACGTGGGGGCGGGGAAGGAACGTCCACGTGGCTCCCGTCCCAGGCTGTCGGGCATCTAGTATCGGCCTTGGAGCCTGGCTGACGCGAACTGGGTGTGTCTCCACCGGTCCCGCCATCTCCTGCCGGGGCTGGAGGCCCGGGCCAGGAAGGAAGGTAAGGGCTGCTAGAGTTAACTTTGTTCAGAGCCTTGGAGGTTTTTTTTTTTCCCTGCTGCTTGGGTCCGCAACATCTCTCCACTGCGGATGGTGGTGAAGGACTCTCCAGATGTTCCGGGAGTTTGTTCCCTGCGGATGGCTGAGTGTGATGGGGAGGGTAGAGGGCTGAGGCTGAAGGGTTATGGAGGAGTGAGTTTGTGGCACTTCTGTCTGACCGGCTTGGGGTGGGTTGTGAGTCACGGGCATTGGCGTTTTGGTTGCCTTGCAGTCTTGCCTTATTAGTGATTCAAGGGGCATGGGGAGTGTCAACATACACCTGGGACAAGGTTAAGAAAGGGAAAGGGAATCCTCTTCTCTCCTCACTTTTCCCTCCAGCATCTCTTTTGGGAAGGCATGCTCCTGTAATCTGACACGCAGAAACTGGGGTGGTCCGTACTTATGGCTCTTTAGATTTTTTGCTGGGGATGGGAAAAGTTGGAGGCGGTTTGAGAACTGTTCAACATGTTGTTCAACAGTTGAACATGTACTGGATGAGGGGGAATTCTGTTAGATTTTTTTTCTTGGCCTTCAAAAAGTGTTATTGTTCTACTCTACAATGGAGGGCTTCTTAAAAGTTTCCACCCAGGGTGGAAGGGGCAGGAATTAGTTTGAACTGTTACCTCTCTTAAACAATTAAGCTGAGTCCTTGACAGCATTTTTTGCGTGTTACTAGGTGGAAGTTGGGCTGCAGGCTGCCTGGTAATGTCAGATCCGGCAGACCAATCCAGGCCCTTGCCCAGGGGAGAATGGTTTCTGGGGCAAGAATTTGGGAGCGCTGATCCCTTCTCCCCTACTTTCTCAGAGGTCACATCTTTTGGGGCTGGTGCTGCCTACCTACCAGGGCTCCAGGGACTAGGCCGTAATCTCAAGGCAATGCCCAGCTCTCTATGAACCATTCATCTTCACCTCCATCAGGTGTCCAATCAGAGACACACCCTCACACCTGACCTCACCCATCACTGAATTCCCAAATAGCACAGGGAGAGTCAGGAAGGATCCAAGATCCAGCTATAATAGTTAAGTGGTAATTTGGGATTGGAGAGGATCTCATGGGGAGATTGTCATTCCCTTCCCCCCAAAACCAAAGATGAGTATATGTGAGCTGGTCAGTCAACCAGTTATTTATTGAAATACCATTATGTTTAGGCACAGGGGGTACACTGGTAAACCACACAAACATGGTCTTTATCCCTCAGGATCTATGTTTTAGTCAGCATAGACCGATGATAAATAATAATGAGACGAAAGTGCAGGATATTTGGGATTATGTAATTGGCAGTAGTGATCTACTTTGCAGAGTCTGGGAAGGGACATTTAAAGCTGAGATGTTAAGACTGTGGAAAACCTTTAATCAGGGAATAGTGAAGGCCTCAAGGAGGAAGAGAGCATGGCTTATTGGAGAAACCAAGACCTGTACTACAGAGTAGTGGGAGAGGACATGCTGGAGCAGAAGTCTGGTGGAGAAGACAGGACTTTTGTAAGCTATATATTTATGTATATACACATATATATTTTTATTTGTTTGTTTTGTTTTTTTGTTTTTGTTTTTTGAGATGGAGTCTTGCTTTGTCACCCAGGTTGGAGTGCAGTGGTGTGATCTTGGCTCACTGCAACCTCCATCTCCTGGGTTCATGCTATTCTCCTGCCCCAGCCTCCTGAGTAGCTGGGATTACAGGCATGCACCACCATACCTGGCTAATTTTTGTATTTTTAGTAGAGACAGGGTTTCACCATATTGGTCAGGCTGGTCTTGAACTCCTGACCTCAAGTGATCCACCCATCTCAGCCTCCCAAAGTGCTGGGATTATAGGCGTGAGCCACCATGCCTGGCCTGTAAGCTATATTAAAGAGTTTCAACCTAATGCTAAGAGCAGTAAAATGCCATTGAAGGGATTTAGGGAGGGTCTCAGGCAGTGATCAGATATGCATTTAAAAAGTTTCTGGCTGTTTTTGAACCCTGGAGGGAGAAGGTTTGGTGGGGGAAAGCTAGTTGGGAGGTTTTTGAAGTTAGAGATACTGATGGCTGGCTCACTTTCAGCCTGGGCTTAGCACTCGGATGATCTTGGTACTCTGGGAGCTGTGCTATTTGGGAATTGAGTGATGGGTGAGGTCAGGTGTGAGGGTGTGTCTCTGACTGAACACCTGATGGAGGTGAAGATGAGTGGTTCATAGAGAGCTGGGCATTGTCTTGAGATTCCAGCCTAGTCGCTGGGGCTCTGGTAGGTAGGTGGTGGCAGAGCAAGTGGAGTTGCAGCCTCTTGGCTCACCCTGGAGTGTTTGCAGAGCCAGGTGCTATTCAGCTGCTGGTTTGTAATTATAGGATTGTGAAGGCTTGGGAGGAGTTAGTGCCTAAAACCTACCACGTTTCGCTTATTCTCTGGGCCTGGCCTCCTAATGTGTCCTTAACCAGCCTTTCCTTTTCCTGGGCGTTGGTACTCAGCTCTGTTAGGAGGGTATATATTGGCGGAGTGTGGGGGGTGGGAGTGTGGAAGACACCTGTTGCTTTTTTCTTTTGAAAGTGGTGCAGAATTTCACTTTGTTGCAGAAGGGGAAAGGGAAGGTCTGGCCTGTCTGTATGTGATCCGGTTCTCAGGCCTTTTTACTTCATGTTTCCTATGCGGTAGTTTCCCCTTATCCATAGTTTCTGTTAACCTGCCGTCAACTGGGGTCTAAAAATACGTGAGTACAGTACAGTGAGATATTCTGAGAGCCAGAGAGACCACATTCGCATAAGTTTTATTATAGTATATTGTTTTAATTATTCTATTTTATTATTAATTTCTTATTGTGCCTAATTTATAAGTTAAACTTCATCATTGGTATATATTGGTAGTATCTGGTTTCAGGCATCTACTGGGGATCTTGGAACATATCCCTCTAGGATAAGGGGGCATTACTGTAGTGGAGATCCGCATGGCTCTGGCCTCACCACTACCATTCTGGTCCCTTCTGGCCCTGCCCACACCCACACTCTTGACAGGTCTGGGTGGGCTGCTTGATGCCTGACACAAGAGGCCGTAAATGCTGCTAGTTCTTAGAGGAGTGTGGGGCGGGGCCTTTCCATCTAGGGAATCAAGCTTTCTCTTCACTTGCTCACCTGGTAGGAGTGGAGAAGAGGCCCTTCCCTTGGAATTACCATTGAGAGGTTGAGTGTCTCACTGTTGGGCCTTCAAAATAAGTGTCGGCCGGGCGTGGTGGCTCACGCCTGTAATCACAGCACTTTCAGAGGCCGAGTCAGGCGGATCACTTGAGGTTTGGAGTTTGAGACCAGCCTGGCCAATATGGTGAAACCCTGTCTCTACTAAAAATACAAAAATTAACCAGGCGTGGTGGTGGGCGCCTATAATCCCAGCTGTTCCAGAGGCTGAGGCAGGAGAATCGCTTGAACCCAGGAGACCGAACCCATGAGTGTCATGGGGCTGGGGGTAGGGGGTGGGGTGTGATTGCCAGAAAAGTTAATGCTGCAGAAAAGTCTATGATTTTAGAGTTATGAGGAGAGATCACCGTGGGCTGGGGAAGCTGGGGTGTCTTCTTGAAGAAGGTAGGATTTGCACTAAGCAGAGAGCAGAGACCTAAATGGGATTTGAGGTAGGTGAGGTTGTTGGAGCTGAAGCTGTCTCCTTGCTGACCTCTTTTGCTTTGGTGTGCCCCTCAGACTGTTATCTTCACTGCTGCCAGTAGATGATTCTGAACAATCTTGATTTTCCTGATGTTTTCACTCCCGGGTTTTAATCTCCTGTGACTCTAGCTGTTTCTGGTTGGAGCCCAAACATTTTTCTGCCCCAGAAGGTCCTTGAAAACTGCCATCCTGGTTGGGGCTTTTGCTCATAGGTTGTGCTTCTCTCTGCTCTGCTAGCCCAGAAGTTTGGTGACAGTGTTGCTGCTGCTGAGTTTGGGCCCAGCAGTGGAGGGTACCTGATTTATGGAGCATATCAATCAGCTGCTGCTAGAGAGCTCATACCCTTCTCACCTTCTTCTCTGCTCCAGGTGCTGCTGCATGAGGACGGGGGTGATTCTGGCTTTGTCAGTCTCTCTCGGCTGGGCCCATCTCTGAGGGACAAGGACCTGGAAATGGAGGAGCTAATGCTGCAGGATGAGACACTGCTGGGGACCATGCAGAGCTACATGGATGCCTCCCTTATCTCCCTCATCGAGGATTTCGGGAGCCTTGGAGAGGTGAGCTGGGGCCGGACTCTGAAATCTTCAAGGAGGAGGTTTACATGGGAGGTTCTAGCCCAAATTCTTGGCATGGCTGTGCTCTCCCAGGACCTTAGCTTCTTCCTGGGTGCCCAACCTGAACCCTTCAAGTGTATTTTTGTCTCTAAGTGGGAATTAGACTGCAGGCTGCCAGATTATGTCCCATGTAAGAATTCCTTTCCTAGCTTAGACTATAGTCCAAGGCCTTTCCCACTGTCTGGGCCCCTGAACTACATGTCCAGAGGGTTCTGATCTCTGTTTTTCAGCTCATTTCTAGCCTAGCCGATGGTTGTCTGCTGAGCATCCCACATCTTATCTGAGGGTAGGGGAATGTGTGAAACCCAAGCTTGAGTCAAGCCTGACAGGTCTCTGTTGACACCAGAGAGCTGGTGGATGGTAGCTGAGATTGGAATCCATGCCTTCTGGTATTCAGATCCCTCTCACTGCCCCATTAGCTGAGTTGAACCTGGGAGACTGATTCTCTTGATATCCAGTCCTTAGTAGCATAGTAGGTCATTAGGGATGTTGGTAGGACCTTCTGGTTGTTTTTCTGGAGCAGAGCAGGTTATCTCTGGAGGACCAGAATGAAGTGTCGCTGCTCACGGCTCTGACGGAGATCTTGGACAATGCAGATTCTGAGAACCTTTCTCCATTTGACAGCATTCCTGATTCGGAGCTGCTTGTGTCACCCCGGGAGGGCTCCTCTGTGAGTGTGGGACCAGGGGAAGGGGATTGGTACAAAGTTTAGACCCATGCCTGTGGACCTACTCATATAGCTCTGAAGCATAGACTGATCTCAGGTCTTTCTTTCCCTCTTAGCTGCACAAGCTGCTTACTCTCTCTCGGACACCGCCAGAACGTGACCTCATCACCCCAGTTGACCCACTGGGGCCCAGTACAGGCAGCAGTAGAGGGAGTGGGGTAAGCCTGACCTTGGGGGCTTCAGAAACTCCCAGGTGGGAGGAGTGTGTGGGGACAGGTCTGGAAAATACTTTCCCAAAGAAAACTCCTCCTGAGACCTCTCTTCTCTCCTGCAGGTTGAAATGTCTCTTCCAGATCCCTCTTGGGACTTCTCCTCACCCTCTTTCTTAGAGACCTCTTCCCCCAAGCTTCCTAGCTGGAGACCCCCAAGATCAAGACCACGCTGGGGCCAATCCCCACCTCCCCAGCAGCGCAGTGATGGAGAAGAAGAGGAGGAGGTGGCCAGCTTCAGTGGCCAGATTTTTGCTGGGGAGCTTGACAACTGTGTGAGCAGTATCCCGGACTTCCCCATGCATTTGGCCTGCCCTGAGGAGGAAGATAAAGCAACAGCAGCAGAGATGGCAGTGCCAGCAGCTGGTGATGAGAGCATCTCCTCCCTGAGTGAGCTGGTGCGGGCCATGCACCCATACTGCCTGCCCAACCTCACCCAACTGGCATCACTTGAGGATGAGCTTCGGGAGCAGCCAGATGATTTGACACTGCCTGAGGGCTGTGTAGTGCTGGAGATTGTGGGGCAGGCAGCCACAGCTGGCGATGACCTGGAGATCCCAGTTGTGGTGCGACAGGTCTCTCCTGGACCCCGGCCTGTGCTCCTGGATGACTCGCTAGAGACTAGTTCTGCCTTGCAGCTGCTCATGCCTACACTGGAGTCAGAGACGGAGGCTGCTGTGCCCAAGGGAACCCTGTGCTCTGAGAAAGAGGGGTTGTCATTGAACTCAGAGGAGAAGCTGGACTCAGCCTGCTTATTGAAGCCCAGGGAGGTCCTGGAGCCGGTGGTGCCCAAGGAGCCTGAGAACCCACCTGCCAATGCAGCACCAGGTGCCCAGAGAGCTCGAAAGGGCAGGAAGAAGAAGAGTAAGGAGCAGCCAGCAGCCTGTGTGGAAGGCTATGCCAGGAGGCTGAGGTCATCTTCTCGCGGGCAGTCTACCGTAGGTACAGAAGTGACCTCTCAGGTAGACAACTTGCAGAAACAGCCTCAGGAAGAACTTCAAAGAGAGTCTGGGCCTCTCCAGGGTAAGGGGAAGCCCCGGGCTTGGGCTCGGGCCTGGGCAGCTGCCTTGGAGAATCCTAGCCGTAAGAACTTGGAGAGAAGTGCTGGACAATGTAGTCCTGCTAAAGAAGGCCCTCTAGACCTCTACCCCAAGCTCGCTGACACTATCCAAGCCAATCCTATACCAACCCATCTCTCATTGGTCAACTCTGCCCAAGCCAGCCCCATGCCAGTTGACTCTGTTGAAGCTGATCCTACTGCAGTTGGCCCTGTTCTAGCTGGCCCTGTACCTGTTGACCCTGGGTTGGTTGACCTTGCTTCAACCAGCTCAGAACTGGTTGAACCTCTCCCGGCTGAGCCAGTGCTGATCAACCCAGTCATGGCTGACTCAGCAGCAGTTGACCCTGCAGTGGTTCCCATCTCAGATAACTTGCCACCAGTTGATGCTTGCCACCAGTCTGGCCCAGCACCAGTTGATCTAGCACTAGTTGACCCTGTTCCTAATGACCTGACTCCAGTTGACCCAGTGCTAGTTAAGTCCAGACCAACTGATCCCAGACGTGGTGCAGTGTCATCAGCCCTGGGGGGTTCAGCACCCCAGCTCCTCATAGAGTCAGAGTCCTTGGACCCACCAAAGACCATCATCCTTGAAGTCAAAGAGGTTGTGGATTCTCTGAAAATTGAAAGTGGTACCAGTGCTACAACCCATGAAGCCAGACCTCGGCCTCTCAGCTTGTCTGAGTACCGGCGACGAAGGCAGCAACGCCAAGCAGAAACAGAAGAGAGAAGTCCCCAGCCCCCAACTGGGAAGTGGCCTAGCCTTCCAGAGACTCCCACAGGGCTGGCAGACATCCCTTGTCTTGTCATCCCACCAGCCCCAGCCAAGAAGACAGCTCTGCAGAGAAGCCCTGAAGCGCCCCCTGAGATTTGCCTTGTGCCTGTAGGTCCCAGCCCTGCTTCTCCTAGTCCTGAGCCACCTATAAGCAAACCTGTGGCCTCAGCTCCCACTGAGCAGGTGCCATCCCAGGAGATGCCACTGTTGGCGAGATCTTTCCCTCCTGTGCAGTCTGTGTCCCCTGTTGTGCCCACACCTCCCGCGATGTCTACTGCCCTGCCTTTCCCTGCAGGTAGGCTGGGCATGCCCCCCAGTCTGCCCCCACCTCCCTTGCAGCCTCCTAGTCTTCCGTTGTCTATGGGGCCAGTACTACCTGATCCGTTTACTCACTATGCCCCCGTGCCACCCTGGCCTTGTTATCCTCATGTGTCCCCTTCTGGCTATCCTTGCCTGGCCCCCCCACCAACAGTGCCCCTAGTGTCTGGTACTCCTGGTGCCTGTGCCGTGCCTCCCACTTGCAATGTGCCTTGGGCACCCCCTCCTGCCCCAGTCTCACCTTACAGTTCCACCTGTACCTATGGGCCCTTGGGATGGGGCCCAGGGCCTCAACATGCTCCATTCTGGTCTACTGTTCCCCCACCTCCTTTGCCTCCAGCCTCCATTGGGAGAGCTGTTCCCCAACCTAAGATGGAGTCTAGGGGCACTCCAGCTGGCCCTCCTGAAAATGTACTTCCCGTGTCGATGGCTCCTCCCCTCAGTCTTGGGCTACCTGGCCATGGAGCTCCTCAGACAGAGCCTACCAAGGTGGAGGTCAAGCCAGTGCCTGCATCTTCCCATCCGAAACACAAGGTGTCTGCCCTGGTGCAAAGTCCCCAGATGAAGGCTCCAGCATGTGTGTCTGCTGAAGGTGTGACTGTTGAGGAACCTGCATCAGAGAGGCTAAAGCCTGAGACCCAAGAGACCAGGCCCAGGGAGAAGCCCCCCTTGCCTGCTACCAAGGCTGTTCCGACACCAAGGCAGAGCACTGTCCCCAAGCTGCCTGCTCTCCACCCAGCCCGTCTAAGGAAGCTGTCCTTCCTGCCTACCCCACGTACTCAGGGTTCTGAAGATGTGGTACAGGCTTTCATCAGTGAGATTGGTGAGTGCCACACAGTTCCCCCACGTAGTCCCCAAGTTGGCTGGGGGACTCCTCTGTAGAATATGATAAGCCACCCTGATGAGGCTGGCCTTTGTTGGATTTCTTTGGAGGAGTTTTTTTGTTTTTATTTTGAGACAGAGTCTTGCTCTGTCTCCAGGCTGGAATGCAGTGGTGCAATCTCGGCTCACTGCCTCCCGGGTTCAAGCAATTCTCATGCCTCAGCCTCCCAAGTAGCTGGGACTACAGGTGCCTGCCACCACGTCCGGCTAATTTTTGTATTTTTAGTAGAGACGAGGTTTCACCATGTTGGCCAGGTTGGTCTTGATCTCCTGATATCGTGATCCACCCGCCTCAGCCTCCCAAAGTGCTAGGATTACAGGCGTAAGCTGCTGTGACATGACTTTTTTTTTTTTTGAGATGGAGTCTCCCTCTGTCGCCCAGGCTGGAGTGCAGTGGCATGATCTTGGCTCACCGCAACCTCCGCCTCCCGAGTTCAAGCGATTCTCCTGCCTCAGCCTCCCCAGTAGCTGGGATTACAGGCGCTTACACCCACGCCAGGCTTTTTGTATTTTTAGTAGAGATGAGGTTTCACCATGTTGTCCAGGTTGGTCTCAATCTCTCCTGACCTCGTGATCCGCCCGCCTCAGCCTCCCCAAGTGCTGGGATTACAGGTGTGAGCCACCGCCCCTGGCCTGTTTTTGTTTTTAAGAGATGAGGTCTCACTGTGTTGCCCAGGCTGTACTTGAACTCCTGGGCTCAAGTGGTCCTCCCACCTCGGCCTTCCAAATAGCTGGGATTTATAGGCACAGGTGTGTGCCATTGTGCCTGGCTGTGGAGGGTTCTTCAGAGGCAGAGCTCTGTGTTGGTTTGAATCCTTCATGCTTTGTGCTGCTACCTTGGTTCACTTAGTACAGAGGGCAGGGGGAGTGGAAAGGGAGAAGTGAGATGATTTGGGGGCTTCCTGGGACCTGTGTACTCAGTTGATAGGGGCTCGTTTTCAATCCTGTGTTGTGTGCCTCCACAGGAATTGAGGCATCGGACCTGTCCAGTCTGCTGGAGCAGTTTGAGAAATCAGAAGGTGAGGGAACATGGGTAGTTTTGCTCCAACTCTTTTTTTGGTGATACTTCTTTTGGGCCCAGCCCTGTGGTTGCTTAAACTAGGGTGAGAGGGGACAGCCTTAGCCACTAGAGCAGACCCCTAATTGGAAGAGGGAGACAAGATTGAACTGTGACGGTAATCCAAGCCAGGGACGGCAGTGATACAGTAAGGAAGGTATTAAAAAGAGTAGACTGGGAATCCAGGCCAGGCGTGGTGGCTCATGCCTGTAATCTCAGCACTTTGGGAAGCTGAGGCGGGTGGATCATGAGGTCAGGAGTTTGAGATCAGCCTGGCCAACATGGTGAAACCCTGTATCTACTAAAAATACAAAAATTAGCTGGGCGAGGTCGCGGGCACCTGTAATCCCAGCTACTAGGGAGGCTGAGGCAGGAGAATTGCTTGAACCCAGCAGGCAGAGATTGCAGTGAGCTGAGATCATGCTATTGCACTCTAGCCTGGGCCACAGGGTGAGACTCTGTCTCAAAAAAAAAAAAAAAAAAAAAAAGGGAATCCAAGCAGGTTGGGGTTGTTTAGGGACATTTTTCTAGAGGGAAGTAGCTTTCAGGCTGGGCATTGAAAGACAGGAATTCACAGAATATGTGTGGCAACTAAAGGCAGAGGGTAGGTATAGGAAGAATGGCATATGGAACATTTGAAAGGCAATGAATAGCTGGCTTTCTCAGTATAAGGCATGGATGTAGGTGCTATGGAGGACACTGTATCCTGTTCTCAGGAGCTTATGGTCTAACTGGGGAGAAGAATCTACAGAAATGATTCCTGAGTTGGTAACAAGGCAAAATAGAAAATGTGATTTGTAGAACGAGAGTAGGCTGTGAGGCCAGGAAGCTAGTTAGGCAGATCATAGATCACTTTGAACGCTAGGCTTATACATTTGGACTTTATCTCAAATTCAGTGGAGGAATGTGGGTGTTTCTGAGCAAAAGAGACATGATTAAAAATAGTACTTGGGCATCCACTGGAGGAGACTGGATCTCTTTGGGGAGATCCCAACAGGGAATATGTAGGCAAAGTGGATTTTCATCCTTTGGGTCTCAAAGCAAGCCCTTCTGTGCCACCTCAGTCTAGAACATCTGGTTGGGCTTTTAACTAGTATGGTTTCTTTGCAGCCAAAAAGGAGTGTCCTCCTCCGGCTCCTGCTGACAGCTTGGCTGTAGGAAACTCAGGGTAAGTATGGAGACATGAGTGAGTTACCCTACAGCTGTTGGTCAGCAGCCGGCTGACACTCCAGGACCGTCAACTGGATGCCTCTGTTTGCAGGGACGTTGTAGTCAGCTCTAGAGTCTTTCCCTGTTTCCCCACCCCTTACTCTGCCTATCACTACTGGGCAGTGTCTTGGGTGGTGAGGTGAGAACAGGGCATGTTCACTGCCCTCCAGCTGATTCCAGTTGGGTTCCAAATGTCCTGGAGGTGCCTTTTATCTCCTGGCAAGTCATGCCTTTGGGGATTTCTTTCCTTCATTTAATAACACTTCAAGTTTGCTCAGTGCTGGTAATGGTGTAACTTAAAGTGAAGGAAGATGTTAATGGCTAGGACTCATTTTTCATGTTCATGGTCATCCATCCTGTTCTGCCAAGCATGTTCCCCTCCACATTGATTTCAGGTTGGTGTGAGCTGGGCAGGTGAGACTCGATGTGAAGGAGGTGGGGGGTATTCAAGGTCATGGCCAGCCTGCCTCTTGGAATTGGGCAGGGCTCAGTTGAGACCCAATCTGTAGTTCAGTTAATAAGACCCTTTTGTGCAAGAAGATGATGATGGAGGCAGTTTGTGCATCCCTTTCTTCTCTGCACCCACCCCCTACCATTGATGTCTGAGAAAGGCAAATGTGTAAGATATTGAGGAGGCAATGAATCAGGCTTTCCCTTTTCCCCCCCGCCAGCGGCGTTGACATTCCCCAGGAGAAGAGGCCCCTAGACCGGTTACAAGCCCCAGAACTGGCCAACGTGGCAGGTGGGTTCAGGGTGGGGAATTCTGCCTGTGATTAGTCTATGCAGCAATATTTGCTGAGCCTACTCCAAATCAACTGTGTGTAGGCGTTAAGGATATAGAGATCTGATCTCCAGCCTTGAGATACTCACAGTCTAGGGGGCAGACGTGTAAACGAATGAGCATGTTGAGTATCAGGTGCTATGTTACAGCCTATGGGCCAGGCGCAGTGGCTCGCGCCTGTAATCCCAGCACTTGTGGGAGGCTGAGGCGGGCAGATCACTTGAGGTCAGGAGTTCGAGACCAGCCTGGCCAACACAGTGAAACCCTATCTTTACTAAAAAAATACAAAAATTAGTTGGGCGTGGTGGTACACGCCTGTAGTCCCAGCTACTTGGGAGGCTGAGGCAGGAGAATTTCTTAAATCCAGGAGGTGGAGGTTGCAGTGAGCTGAGATCGTGCCACTGCACTCCAGCCTGGGGGACAGAGCAAGACTCTATTTCAAAAAAAAAAAAAAAATGGCTGGGCGCGGTGGCCCGCGCCTGTAATCCCAGCACTTTGGGAGGCCGAGGCGGGTGGATCACGAGGTCAGGAGATCGAGACCATCCTGGCTAACACGGTGAAACCCCATCTCTACTGAAAATGCAAAAAAATTAGCCGGGCGTGATGGCGGGCGCCTGTAGTCCCAGCTACTTGGGAGGCTGAGGCAGGAGAATGGCATGAACCTGGGAGGTTGAGCTTGCAGTGAGCTGAGATTGCACCACTGCCCTCCAGCCTAGGTGACAGAGCAAGACTCTGTCTTAAAAAAAAAAAAAAAAAAAAATCTATGGATTACGGTGAGATGTGAAGAGGGACAGTCAGGGAAGGGTTATATAGAAACTAATCCCCTAAGCTGAGGCTTGAGAAGCTCTATCAGGTGGTAGATTTAGGGGACAGGGCATTCTAGGAACACGGAGCAGCTTGAATGAACTGAAGAAACAAAACCAACTGGGTATGTTTTGGGGAATTGTGAGAGGCTTGGTTTGGCTGGAGTGTAGTAGCTGATCAGGGCAGTGGGCAGAGGTAAAGCGAGAGAGAAAACGAGTGGTACATAGAAGGTCAGATTATAGGGACCTCGAATGCCATATTAAGCTCTTTGGACTTTATCCTGTGCATTGAAGAAACTTTGCCAGATTGGTTTTTGGGTGCTCCATCTAGCAGGAATGTAGAAGACAGGTGGACTCTGAGGCTGGAAGTGGGGAGATGATGAAGATGACTGCATGAGTCCAGGCAAGATGCAGCCCAGAAGTCAGGCAGTACTGGGTGGAGGGGGCGGATCTGAGAATGGAGAGCTTAGACTCTAGGACCTGGCTACTAGGTTTGGGTAGTGAGAGGATGAGGGCTTCAGGAAGACCCTAGCTGGCTGGATTTCTCTTGCTGGTCCCCAAGTTGGGGAACATGGGGAAGGAGCAGTTGAAGCAGTGGGAGAAGTTGGGCTGCTTACCTTGCTTGGTGTACTTTGTGAGATGAGGTGGGGGTTTCTGGAGGCTATATACACAGTATTTGGAAGCATAGAATCGGATCTCATCCTGCTATCTCCATCCTCCCTCCCCACCACAGGGCTCACCCCTCCAGCTACCCCTCCCCACCAGTTATGGAAGCCCCTGGCTGCTGTCTCACTGCTGGCCAAAGCCAAATCTCCTAAGTCCACCGCCCAGGAGGGAACCCTGAAGCCTGAAGGAGTTACGGAGGCCAAACATCCAGCTGCAGTTCGCCTCCAAGAAGGGGTCCACGGCCCTAGTCGAGTCCATGTGGGCTCTGGGGACCATGACTATTGTGTCCGGAGCAGGACTCCCCCAAAAAAGATGCCTGCCCTAGTCATTCCAGAGGTGGGCTCCCGATGGAATGTCAAGCGCCATCAGGACATCACCATCAAACCTGTCTTGTCCTTGGGCCCAGCTGCCCCTCCGCCCCCATGCATAGCTGCCTCCCGGGAGCCACTTGATCACAGGACTAGCAGTGAGCAGGCAGATCCCTCAGCGCCCTGCCTTGCCCCATCCAGCTTGCTGTCCCCTGAGGCCTCACCCTGCCGGAATGACATGAACACTAGGACTCCCCCTGAACCCTCAGCCAAGCAGCGGTCAATGCGCTGTTACCGAAAAGCCTGCAGGTCAGCCAGCCCCTCAAGCCAGGGTTGGCAGGGCCGCCGAGGCCGCAACAGCCGTTCTGTCAGCTCTGGGTCCAACCGGACCAGCGAAGCATCTTCCTCCTCATCCTCATCGTCGTCTTCCTCATCCCGATCTCGGTCCAGGTCCCTCTCCCCCCCACACAAGAGGTGGCGAAGGTGAGCTTTGATGGCCCTGTAGGTCCTCTCCATTTAGGAAGTTCACGTACTTCTGTGGTTTACTTTGAAAGCTTTTACCCGTTGACTTTGGTACTTTCAGGTGCTAAGGCTTCTATTTCTGTCTTTGGCTTTTGTGTTTTCCCTTTTCCTGGATTGTTGAAGGAGGCAAGCTGTGAGACGATTGCTTCTGTCCCTTGTTGGAGCTTGGGGTGTCAGTGAGGTCTCCTGCTTCCTTGAGACCTGCCTTGGGGAGACTTTTAGGGTTTGATTTTGACCATGTTGATTTTTTTCACATACTGTATCAGCCTTCATTTTTGGTATTCTGGGTGCTATGTGAGGTAGTGGGTTACTTGTTAATAGGAAATAGTTCTTCCCTTAATCATCTGCTGAAGAAGGTGTCTGGGGCAGTTCCTTTGGGTGTCACTATGGCCTCATCTATTTCCTGGCAGTATCTTTTTTTTCCCAGTAACTAAGTTTTCCCACTTAATGAAGAATTCTTGGGTTTTGGAGATGATGTATATCTTCAGAACTGGCCCATACTACAAGTCTAGTAGTTACCTCTCTCATGGTCACAGTATTTCAGTGAGACCTGGTAGGGGAGCAGTAGTAACCCAAAAGACCCAGGCTTGGCCCCAGCACCACAGATAGCTGGGTGTGAGACCTAGGGCTCAGCCCTCTCCCTGAGGCTCCATTTATATTTCTTCCTTTTTCTGATTTGTTAAATATTTTTCAATTTTTAAGTGCACAATTGAAAATAAATGTGATCTCTTCCAAAACACTCCACAACATTCCAGGTGCACCTAAATTTCCATGAAGGGCCTCAGTTTGTTCATCTCTGAAGGAAAATTGTTCTTCTAGACCTCTTCTACTCTGCTTTGTCTTTGGTCCTGAGCTTCCTAAAAGAAAGACAGGACTGGGGCCTGAGTGAGATAAGCAGAGTATACCTGAACCACTCCCAGCATTCCTGCATGCCCTCTTATCCTTCAGGTCCAGCTGTAGTTCCTCTGGACGTTCTCGAAGATGCTCTTCCTCTTCTTCGTCATCATCTTCCTCTTCGTCTTCCTCATCCTCATCATCCAGTTCTCGAAGCCGCTCACGCTCCCCATCCCCCCGCCGAAGAAGTGACAGGAGGCGGCGGTGAGCATGTGTTCAGGGAGCGCCATGCACCTGGGATGCAGGTCCCTAAGAGTTGAGTCTTGAATTGTCTTATGTTTGGGGGGCTGATGACACCGTCTCTTGTCAGGTACAGCTCTTATCGTTCACATGACCATTACCAAAGGCAAAGAGTGCTGCAAAAGGAGCGTGCAATAGTGAGTAGAGGAACAGATCATGGGAGGAGGGGGCTTACCCCCTGAGCCTTGAGCTCAGAGAGCTGCCTGCAACTGTAGCCCTGGCTAATGGTGTGTTGATTTTTTTTCATTTCCAAACATAGGAAGAAAGAAGGGTGGTCTTCATTGGAAAGATACCTGGCCGCATGACTCGATCAGAGCTGAAACAGAGGTTCTCCGTTTTTGGAGAGATTGAGGAGTGCACCATCCACTTCCGTGTCCAGGGGTAAGCTTGGGCCCCAGGCTCAGGATGTTCTTTCTATCCCATTCATCTACCTTGATGTTTCTTTGTCTTGCCTCCTTGCTCTGGTGTGCTGAGCAATATGGGGCACCTTCATTTCGGCAGTCAAAGGGTTGGCCACTGGGAATGAGAAGAACCACCTCTGTACCTTGGGGTGCTGTGTCTCCTCCATGGCATGGGCCCATATAGCCACTCCAGCCCCTGCCTCACCCTCCTCCTACCAGGGACAACTATGGCTTCGTCACTTATCGCTATGCTGAGGAGGCATTTGCAGCCATTGAGAGTGGCCACAAGCTGCGGCAGGCAGATGAGCAGCCCTTTGATCTCTGCTTTGGGGGCCGAAGGCAGTTCTGCAAGAGGAGCTATTCTGATCTTGGTGAGTGGAGGGAGGGCCTAAAGCTTTGGAATACTTCATCCCCTCCCCAGAAGGGTTCCTAACCCTTTGTGAGTGGGGCTAGGCAGACTTATCTTAGTTTGACATACAAAGAACCCAAGGGGGCTGGGCACGGTGGCTCACGCCTGTAATCTCAGCACTTTGGGAGGCTGAGGCGGGCAAATCATGAGGTCAGGAGTTCAAGACCAGCCTGGTCAACATGATGAAACCCCGTCTCTACCAAAAATAGAAAAAATTAGCTGGAGGTGGTGGCACGCACCTGTAATCCCAGCTACTCGGGAGGCTGAGGCAGGAGAATTGCTTGAACCCGGGAGGCGGAGGTTGCAGTGAGCTGACATCACAACACTGCACTCCATCCTGGGCGACAGAACGAGACTCTCAAAAAAAAAAAAAAAACCCAAGGGGTGGGACGAGAGGAGAAATGGGGACTGGGGACTCGCCTGTCTCTTTGACTTAAAATTAGAGCAGTTTTCACTCCATCCGTTTTTGGGATGGGAGATGGCTAGCTGTTTGCAGACCCTGTGGTTGGGAAGTGTGGTCAGAGACCTTGAAGTTTGTCTTTACCTTTATAGACTCCAACCGGGAAGACTTTGACCCAGCACCTGTAAAGAGCAAATTTGATTCTCTTGACTTTGACACATTGTTGAAACAGGCCCAGAAGAACCTCAGGAGGTAACCTTGGGCCCTTCCCCGCTACCCTTTTTCTCCTTTGGAGGTGTCCAACCTCCTTCACCCCCTTCCCCTACTCTAGGGGAGAGAGCTGCTAGTGAGATGACTGTTTTATAAAGAAATGGAAAAAAGTGAAATAAAAAATATGTTGAATCAGATTTTTTAAAAGGGGTATTTGTTTTTTTATAACAGGTATTGAAACAAGTTAACTTGCATTCTTATGTAAGATAGGTGGGGCTGAGGGGATCCCCAGTGTTTGGAACATAAGTCACTATGCAGACTAATAAACATCAACTAGAGAGAACTCCCAACTGCTGTTGTGCGTCTTTATATGGTGCTAATGCCAAATGTATTCACTTTTCCTATCTGAACATGGTCCAGGGACATGCCTCTCCCTGGTCAGGTGCAAAAATCCCACTGGATTTGAAACTTGGTTCCTCAGATGTATTGTCTAAAATGAGTCATTTAGGACAGTGCTTCTCAACTTTAAAGGGAATTTGAATCATCTAGCAATCTTTTTAGAATGTAGATTCTGACAATGGGATGATGATACTGGTCCAGGAAGGGATTTTGATAACAAGGACCTAGAGAAGCTCACACTTGTTCCAAAGAAAGGTTTTCTAAACTGGGACTGGCGTATACCTTCATCATGTCAGTTATATTCATCATTTTATAATAGCTTGAGCACACTGCATGGCACAGCAGGTGCTCAAATGTTGTTTTTTTTCTTTTTTTTTTTTTGAGACAGAGTCTCGCTCTGTCGCCCAGGCTGGAGTGCAGTGGCGCGATCTCGGCTCACTGCAAGCTCCGCCTCCCGGGTTCACGCCATTCTTCTGCCTCAGCCCCTCCGAGTAGCTGGGACTACAGGCGCCCGCCACCACGCCCGGCTAATTTTTTGTATTTTTAGTAGAGATGGGGTTTCACCGTGGTCTCGATCTCCTGACCTCGTGATCCACCCGCCTCGGCCTCCCAAAGTGCTGGGATTACAAGCGTGAGCCACCGCGCCCGGCCTCAAATGTTTTAAATAATGCATGCATGTGGGTAGAACAGGAACCGTGGGGAAGAGGGAACTGTGGAGTTTTTTGTTTTTGACTTTTTGTTTTGGAGATGGAGTCTTGTTCTGTCTCCCAGGCTGGAGTGCAGTGGCACAATTTTGGCTCACTGCAAGCTCTGTCTCCCTGGTTCAAGTGATTCTCCTGCCTCAGCTTCCTGAGTAGCTGGGATTACAGGCACCCACCACCATGCCTGGCTAATTTTTTTGTATTTTTAGTAGAGACAGGGTTTCACCATGTTGGCCAGGGCTGTTCTTGAACTCCTGACCTCAGGTGATCCACCCACCTCAGCCTCCCAAAATGCTGAGATTACAGGCATGAAACACCGTGTCCAGCTTTGTTTTTGATTTCTGAGATAGCATCTCACTCTGTGGCCCAGGCTGGATTGCAGTTCCAGGATCATAGCTCATTGCAGCTTTGACCTCCCTGGCTCAGTCGATCCTCCTGCCCCAGCCTCCCAAGTAGCTGGGACCACAGGTGCATGCCACTACACCTGGCTAATTTTTAAAATTTGTTGTAGAGATAGGGGGGTTTCACTGTGTTGTCCAGGCTGGCCTCTTAACTCCTGGGCTCACGGGATCCTCCCACCTAGGCCTTCCAAAGTGTTGCGATAACAGTTGTGAGCCACTGTGCCTGGCCAATTTTATATAGGAGAGGGGAGTGTCTGGAGACGGGCAAAGGAGAGGTGTGTTCCCATGAGGATCCTTATCCTTCCTGAGCGGCATTAGTGGGAGGTAGCCAAGGGGTAGTGGGTAGGATTGAAGGGATTGCTAACTGCTAATATGATCTGAAATGTGGCAGAACTTGGAATTAACTTGGTAGGTCTGAGCATTGATACCGGAGTTACTCATGACAAAGGCAGTGTGAACTCTGACCCCGGAGGAAGAAGGGTTATTTTCAACAGTCTCTTCAGCTTGAATAGATTGTTGCTGTGTGTGATTAAGGTTTGGCGCATGACGCCTTTCCTCTTCATGGAGCTGACCTAAGGCGGAATATAAGGGGGATGGGAGGGGCGGCTTGGGAAATCAACACCTCCCACCCTCAGGACGGATAACTTGAAGGATATTCTGCAGCAGAGGCAGGAGTCTGGAGGCTGGGATGGTATCAGAAAGGGCCTCCCTGGGTGTTGGAGGCAGTGAAGACGAAGGGCGAGAATCCATTGGCCGCGCCAGTGCGCCATGGGGGCGATTGGGAGATCTTGTAGACCAACTGTCCGAGCCCGCTTGTCCACTCATTACTCTGGAATCCGAGTCCCAGCAGGGGCGCGGGAAACCGCTGCTCTGAGAAAAGGTACCTCCCCGCAGAAAGAGCGCGGGAAGTCCTGAGTTTTCCCGCCACGCCGAGGGCGTGACCCCTGACGTCAGAGCTCCGCCTCCACAAACTGGCGGCCGGTGGGCTCCGCCCTAAGCCAAGATGGCGATACGCGTGGGACCGGAAAGAGTTTATAGATTTCCCGTCTACCCTACCTCTGAGGTGAAGGTGGGACTGCCCTGTGGAGCCCCACCCTTTCCGTTATGCGCCCGCGCGGCGCAATGACGTAACAAGCCCGCCCACTGCTCATGTTGGGTTCCTGAGTTGTGCTGTGTCGACAACGGTAGTGACGCGTATTGCCCGGAGGATGGCGGACGCCGGCATTCGCCGCGTGGTTCCCAGTGACCTGTATCCCCTAGTGCTCGGCTTCCTGCGCGATAACCAACTCTCAGAGGTGGCCAATAAGTTCGCCAAAGCGACAGGAGCTGTGAGTTCCGGGCTTGTGGCGGGGACCGGGCGGAGATGACCACAAGGCTTCAGGCCTTGACATGCTTAGGTTTCCAGGTGGGGAAGTCTGTGGGGTCCGCCAGTCCAGTGTCTGCAAGGCCTTTACGCCGACTCCTCGGCAGTGACCAGAGAAAGCCTGCGGCCTCGGTCGCTCATCTTCCTCCAGGTCTGACTAGATATCGCTGAGTCTTGTTGCTTTTTTCTTGTGAGCCGTGCAGCGGCGGCAGCGTGGGAGCCTCGTGGCCCCAAGTCACATGGCTGGCAGAGTGCAGCGGGGAGCTAGAGCCTTGTCCACTGAGGACACTGGTTCTTCGGCATCTTCTGGGGGGCTTTTCGTTGGGTGAGGCAAACCGCAATTTGACCTTAGCCTCAGTCACATTTACTGGGAATCAAAAGCAAGTGAAATTGCTTTAGAATGAAGGTTGGGATTTTCGTTAGTAAAGAAGAAAATGAATGAAAGTAGAAGCAGAGTTTTGTTTTGAGTTACACTGAGAATTGAGCGTCATAAACAGCCCTACCAAGTAGGCATAGTAGTGGGCTTGGAGCTTTGGTTAATTGAATCAAACAAACCTAGGTTTGGGACCAGGCTCTGCCACTTTTAGATACGTGACCCGGGCAGTTTATTTAATCTTTCTGAGTCTTTCTACAGGGATGTCATCATCCATTTTATAGGATTTTTGTGAGTTTCAGTAAGATGATGTGTAAGAGTAGCAATCTCAGTGCTGGTACAGAGGAATCTTGTAAAAGTGAAAGCTGTACCATAGTTATGGCAATTTAGGATGCTCCAAACACATGTAAGAGTAAGAGAACCTGGAATGTGAAAGGTTTGTAACCTACATCAACGGACATTCCTGCATGGGAAGACACCTTGAGAGAGGAGAGAGTGGGGGTCTTCTGCAGGGATGATAGCATGACTAGGAAGGATGGCTTGCACTTTTAGCAGAATCAGGCTGCAAAAGCAAAGAATCAGATCAGCCTCAGAACTTCCTTAAGCTGGGACAGGCTGCCATGTGATCTAACTGCTTTCTTTATGAAACTGTTTAGAGTTGACTGTTAAGGAGACTGCAGAGAGTGCTTTCACAGTGGACTGGATGGAATTGGACATTTCAGAGTTAGGGTTCTTTTTTTTTTTTTTTTTTTTTTTTTTTTGAGACGGAGTCTCTGTTGCCCAGGCTGGAGTGCAATGGTGCGATCTTGGCTCATTGTAACCTCCCGCCCAAATTCAAGTGATTATCCTGCCTCAGCCTCCCAAGTAGCACCACCACGCCCGGCTAAGTTTTGTATCTTTAGTAGAAACGGGGTTTCACCATGTTGGCGAGACTGGTCTTGAACTCTTGACCTCAAGAAATCCACCCGCCTCAGCCTCTCAAAGTGCTGGGATTACAGGCGCGAGCCACCGTGCCCAGCCTCAGAATTAGGATTCTGAAATGGTTTTATGTGAGAAAAGCTAATCTTTGTGAAGAGCTTACTAAGGGTCAGATGCTAAGCCCTTTACGTGCATTTAATTTTTTTTTGTTGTTGAGGCGGAGTCTGGCTTTGTCGCCCAGGCTGGAGTGCAGTGGCACGATCTCAGCTCACTGCAACCTCTGCCTCCCAGGCTGAAGTGATTCTCCTTCCTCAGCTTTCCAAGTAGCTGAGACTACAGGTGTGCCCCACCATGCCCGGCTAATTTTTTTTTTTTTTTTTTTTTTGTATTTTTAGTAGAGACGGGGTTTCGCCATGTTGGCCAGGCTGCTCTTGAACTCCTGACCTCAAGAAATCTACTGCCTCAGCCTCCCAAAGTGCTGGGATTACAGATGTGAGCCACCGCACCCAGCCAACATGCATTATGTCTTGTCCTCTCAATAACTTAATGCGATGTGTAGTATTATCTCCATTTTATAGAAAAGAAAATAATCTCAGGGAGATTAGGTAATTTGTCCAAAGGTGAGTTCCCATCTGTACTGACTCTGATCCTTTACTCATTTTTGGACCACAGAGTCTCACTGTTGCCCAGGCGGGAGTGCAGTGGTGCAATCTCGCCTCATTGCAACTTTCGCCTCCCAGGTTCAAGCGATTCTTGTGCCTCAGCCCGTGCCTCAGCCTCCCGAATAGCTGGGATTACAGGCGCCTGCCTCCATGCCCAGCTAATGTTCGTATCTTTAGTAGAGATAGGGTTTCACCATACCAGCCAGGCTGGTCTCAAATTCCTGATCAGGTGATCTGCCCACCTCAGCCTCCCAAAGTGTTGGGATTACAGGCCCGTGAGCCACTGCACCTGGCCTGATCCTGTACTCTTCTGTGTATTGTTTTGTGTTTGGTTGTTTCTTTTAGAGGGTCTCACTCTGTTGCCCAGGCTGGAGTACAGTGATGCAATCATAGCTCGCTGTAGTGTCGAACTCCTGGGCTCAGGCAATCCTCCTGCCTCAGTCACTGGAGTAGCTAGGACTACAGACATGCGCCACCACACCTGGCTAATTTTTTTTTTTTTTTGAGACAGGAGTTTCGCTCTTGTTGCCCAGGCTGGAGTGCAATAGTGCAATCTCGGCTTACCACAACCTTCACCTCCCGGGTTCAAGCGATTCTCCTGTCTTAGCCTCCTGAGTAGCTGGGATTATTACAGGCATGCGCCACCATGCCCAGCTAATTTTGTATTTTTAGTAGAGACGGAGTTTCTCCATGTTGGTCAGGCTGGTCTCGAACTCCCGATCTCAGATGATCCACCCGACTCAGCCTCACAAAGTGTTGGGATTACAGGTGTTTAGCCACCACAGGCCGAGCCACCACAATGCCATTGCAATCCAACCTGGGCGACCAAGAGCGAAATTCCGTCTCAAAAAAAAGAGAGAGATGGAGGTCTCACTGTCTTGCCCAGGCTGATCTTGAACTCCTGTCCTTAAGTGATCCTCCTGCCTTGGCCTGCCAAAGTGTTAGTGTACCTGCGCCCGGCCTGAATGCATTTTTTTTTTTTGAGACTTACTCTGTTGCCTAGGCTGGAGTACAATGGTGTGATACTGTCTCACTGCAACCTCAGCCTCCTGGGTTAAAGCGATTCTCCTGCCTCAGCCTCCTGAGTAGCTGGGATTACAGGTGTGCGCCACCACACCCAGTTAATTTTTTGTGTTTTTGGTAGAGACGGGGTTTCACCATGTTGGCCAGGCTGGTCTCAAACTCCTGACCTCGTGATCTGCCTACCTCGACCTCCCAAAGTGCTGGGATTACAGCAGACCTGAGCCACCGTGCCTGGCACCTAATGCAGTTCTTTACATTCAATACAGTACTTACCAGTCTTGTTTCTTTCTTTTTTTTTTTTTTTTGAGACAGTCTTGGTCTGTCGCCCAGGCTGGAGTGCAGTGGCGCGATCTCGGCTCACTGCACCCTCCGCCTCTGGGGTTCAAGCGATTCTCCTGCCTTAGCCTCCCGAGTACCTGGGATTACAGGCACCTGCCACCACACCCAGCTAAGAGACAGGGTTTCTCCATGTTGGCCAGGCTGGTCTTGAACTTCTGGCCTCAGGCGATCTGCCCGCCTTGGCCTCCCAGAGTGTTGGGATTATAGGCGTGAGCCACCACATCCGGCCTGGAGGCTTATTTCTAATGATTTGGTATTATAATCCACATTGCAGGAAAAACCTTCTTGTATTAGTGTTTGTACCCTCAAGTAATGGATAAGATTACATTCTTAGATAGTACATTGCTAGAATAAAGAGAAAGACTTTTTTTTTTGGCAGGGGGGTAGAGATGAGGGTCTTGCTATATTGCTCGGGCTGGTCTTGAACTCCTGGCATCCAGTGATCCTCCTGTCTCAGCCTCCCAAAGTGCTCAGATAACATGAGATAACAGGCATAAGCCACTGTGCCTAGTCAAAAGTGATATGCTTTTTTTTTTTGAAATGGAGCCTTGCTTTTGTTGCCCAGGCTGGAGTGCAGTGGCGCGATCTCCTAGGTTCAAGTGATTCTCCTGTTTCAGCCTCCTAGGTTCAAGCGATTCTCCTGCTTCAGCCTCCCAAGTAGCTGGGATTACAGACGTGTGCCATCACGCTGGGCTAATTTTTGTTTTAGTAGAGATGGGGTTTCACCATGTTGGCCAGGCTGGTCTTGAACTCCTGACCTCGACCTCTTGATCTGCCTGCCTCGGCCTTCCAAAGTGCTAGGATTACAAGCATGAGCCACCGTGACTGGCTGATTTTTTTTTTTTTTTTTTTTTTTTAGGACTTTGATCAATATGGATTGGCGGGCAGGGGGTTAGATGGTTAGATGGTGCCACAAACATAGGAGTAGCCCGTTTTTTATAGCAGAAATTGGGACATCCACAAATAGAATATTTTTCTCCTGATTTATGCACGTAGCAAAAGTTTTATGAAGATGTAACATTTATACCAAGTTTAGTAATTATGTATATAACAGGCCACATTTAATGAAAGCATAACCAGGATAAAATAATTTCCTTACCCAGCTCTTTTTCTTCTACAGACACAGCAGGATGCCAATGCCTCTTCCCTCTTAGACATCTATAGCTTCTGGCTCAAGTAAGCCTTTCCTGTTCCATTTTGGCTATTTTCTCCCCCAAGATGGGCTGGGTTATGTTTCTTGGTTTGGGAAGATTCCAGTCTCCTAGAAGTTGGTCTAATCTACCTCAGCAGGTCTGCGAAGGTCCCAGAGCGAAAGTTACAGGCAAATGGACCAGTGGCCAAGAAAGCTAAGAAGAAGGCCTCATCCAGTGACAGTAGTGAGGACAGCAGTGAGGAGGAGGAGGAAGTTCAAGGGCCTCCAGCAAAGAAGCCTGGTAAGGCAGAGTAGTGGGTGGGCTTGGTGGTGCCAGGAAAAGAATTTACAGCCTGCTTGTTTTACATGGCTGATTCTTACTGGGACCTGTGTTTTTGTTCAGCTGTACCTGCCAAGCGAGTCAGTCTGCCTCCTGGGAAGGCTGCAGCCAAAGCATCAGAGAGCAGCAGCAGTGAAGAGTCCAGTGATGACGATGAGGAGGAGGACCAAAAGAAGCAGCCTGTCCAGGTTTGCAGCTTTGGGAAGAAAAAGGGGTTTAAGGATTGGAAAGGAAGAAACCTAAAATCTTGGCCTCTAGCTTGTAACCAAGGAGTGATGGCGGCAATACAATAGGTGATTATGAGGAAGAAAATCTGGGGATTTTCAGGGAGCTGGTAAAAGTATGAGGTCTGGAAGGGATGTGTGAGGTTGAGGTCAGGCTCAGAATCTAGAGGAAATTAAATCCATTCTGCTTGAGGAGTTTGGGTTCTTCTGGGACACTATTCAGGGCTCCAAGAATAAGATAGAGTGTTTTCTTGGGAGCTTTGGCAGGATAGGGCAGGAACAGGGCCAATGTATCAAGTGGCTGAACTTTATTGTTTCTTAAGAGTTTTTTGCCCTTTCCATATCCTGTCCTTAGTTTTCTCTTGCTCTTATTGCTCCATTAGGCCCCTAAAAATAAAAGGGACCTAGGATGCCCTTTGGGTACCCGGAAGCTTTTGCTGATTTCTCTCCTTGTGTCTTTTCTAACAGAAGAGAGTTAAGCCCCAAGCCAAGGCAGCCAAAGCTCCTCCTAAGAAGGCCAAG
Source organism: Symphalangus syndactylus (assembly GCF_028878055.3). NCBI lineage: Eukaryota > Metazoa > Chordata > Mammalia > Primates > Hylobatidae > Symphalangus > Symphalangus syndactylus. Next base: position 36,473,200 of record NC_072424.2, on the reverse strand, counting down.
AGCTCTGAGTCTGATTCTGACTCAAGCTCCGAGGATGAGCCACCAAAGAACCAGAAGCCAAAGAGAACACCTGTGGCAGTTAAAGCTCAGACTAAAATCCCTCCCAAACCAGGTACTGTTTCTGTTCCCAAGAGGCTGGGCCGGGGACCAGATTGCTCTGGGGACTGGAGTTAAAATTGCTGATTTGGCACAGGGGTGAAATGGTACTGTTTGTTGAACTGGAGGTATTGATTACTGGTCTTTTAGTTTTAAAGGTTTTACTAATAAATAACAAGATTTCATAGGAGCTAGTAAATAGAGAAAGTTATTGCAGCAAGGAAAAATGTGTATTTTTTTAAATGGTATCCATTTGGTATTCTTTGAAGTTTCATAGACATTTTATGTTTTCACACATCCCATTCCACTGTAACCACTTAAATATCTATTTGTTGTGCTTTTCACTGCCATATTTACTCTTCTACGTTCATTCTATGAGACAAATGAGAATTTTTCTTTTTTTTCTGTAACTTGTGATGAGGGTTAGATTATTTCTCTGAATGGAGGTTGACGTGAAAGATTTTAGAGGGCATATTGAGATTATTTATGTCATCTTTTCTAAGAAGACAGTTTTATTCCTGTCATGGGATAGGAAAGGTATCCTTTGATGTGGTAAACCATGGCTGGCATTCTCCTTGATGGCTGCTCTAAAGTTGAAAGAACTGGTGGACTCCTGGCCAGGCACAGTGGCTCACACCTATAATCCCAGCACTTTGGGAGGCTGAGGCAGGTGGATTGCTTGAGGTCAGGAGTTCAAGACCGGCCTGGCCAACATGGCAAAACGCTGTCTCTACTAAAAATATAAAAATTAGCTGGGCATGGTGGTGGGCACCTGTAATCCCAGCTACTCCAGAGGCTGAGGCGGGAGAGTTGCCTGAAGCACTGCACACTAGCCTGTGCAACAGAGCCAGAATCCATCTCCAAAAAAAAAAAAAAAAGAAATTGGTGGACTCCTAAGTTCTCTGCTCATAGGAAGGAAGTTTTTCATGGTCCTGACTTGCCCTAATACTCCTTACTCTTTCTTTTTCTTGGGTATTCCAGCTCGAGCAGCACCTAAAGTAGCCAATGGTAAACCAGCCAGTAGCAGCAGCAGCAGCAGCAGCAGCAGTAGCAGTGATGACTCAGAGGAGGAGAAGACAGCAGCCACCCCCAAGAAGGTCTGGGCCATAACTTCTATCAGGGAAGAGGTGACCAGGGTGGGATGTGTGTGTGTCTCCATTCCCTGGCAGGATTGGTTGGGTCAGCATTTTCCTGTGGTAATCAATTTTCTTTCTAATGCAGGCTGTACCTAAAAAGCAAGTTGTGACCAAGGCCCCAGTGAAAGCAGCTGCCACCCCTACCCAGAAGAGTTCCAGCAGTGAGGAGGATTCCTCCAGTGAGGAGGAAGAGGAGCAAAAAAAACCCATGAAAAATAAACCAGGTGACTGGACATGAGGAGCGAAGCTGTATGACTGTGGTCGGGGCCCAGCTACAGTAACCACATGGACCTCTCCATAGAGCTGCTTGAGCGTCCTCAAGACATGACAGCTAGCTTCTCCCAGCACTAGTGATCCGGGAAAGCAAGGAGAAATCTCACAGTGCCTTGTATAATCTAGACTCAGAAGTGACACCATGTTCTGTTAGAACTGAGCCATTGATTCTGGCCCATACTCAAGTGAGGGGGAATTAAGCTTCATTTCTAGAAGAAAGTAGGATCAAAAAAAGTTGTAGACATATCTTAAAACCATCACACTATCCTTTTTAAACAGGTCCCTACAGTTCAGTCCCCCCGCCTTCTGCTCCCCCACCAAAGAAGTCTCTGGGAACCCAGCCTCCCAAGAAGGCTGTGGAGAAGCAGCAGCCTGTGGAAAGCAGTGAAGACAGCAGTGATGAGTCTGGTGAGTCAGAGGGATGCAGCCTCCCCTCAGCATGGGTCTGGAGGAGGGGATGAGGAATTAAGGGAGAGAGAAAGCCTTCCATCCTTCCATTGCTTTTTGCTTAAAGCAAGACAGAGCTAAGGCTCTGTGTGTGTCTTTGCATTCTTTTTATTGCTGTCCTGGTTGGGTTGGGACTCTGGACCCAGCATAATGCTACAGGTTCTCCTCAGATTCAAGTTCTGAAGAAGAGAAGAAACCCCCAACTAAGGCAGTCATCTCTAAAGCAACCACTAAACCACCTCCAGCAAAGAAAGCAGCAGAGAGCTCTTCAGACAGCTCAGGTAAGGCATATGGAGGCCCTCAGTTCAGTGAGATGCTCAGGCAGCTGCTAAGGGCTCCCCTGAATCTGATTTGGGGAGCTGTTGATTCCATCCCTTCTGTGTCTAGACTCTGACAGCTCTGAGGATGATGAAGCTCCTTCTAAGCCAGGTGGTACCACCAAGAATTCTTCAAATAAGCCAGCTGTCACCACCAAGTCACCTGCAGCAAAGCCAGCTGCAGCCCCCAAGCAACCTGTGGGCGGTGGCCAGAAGCTTCTGACGAGAAAGGCTGACAGCAGCTCCAGTGAGGAAGAGAGCAGCTCCAGTGAGGAGGATAAGACAAAGAAGATGGTGGCCACCACTAAGCCCAAGGCGACTGCCAAAGCAGCTCCACCTCTGCCTGCCAAGCAGGCTCCTCAGGGTAGTAGGGACAGCAGCTCTGATTCAGACAGCTCCAGCAGTGAGGAGGAGGAAGAGAAGACATCTAAGTCTACAGTTAAGAAGAAGCCACAGAAGGTAGCAGGAGGTGTAGCCCCTTCCAAGCCAGCCTCTGCAAAGAAAGGAAAGGCTGAGAGCAGCAGCAGTTCTTCCTCTGATGACTCCAGTGAGGAGGAGGAAGAGAAGCCCAAGGGCAAGGGCTCTCCAAGACCACAAGCCCCCAAGGCCAGTGGCATCTCTGCACTGACTGCCCAGAATGGAAAAGCAGCTAAGAACAGCGAGGAGGAGGAAGAAGAAAAGAAAAAGGCAGCAGTGGTAGTTTCCAAATCAGGTCTGTACCCAATGAACATGCCCTCTGGGTTTTGTCCCCCCAAACCAGGATGGGATATACTCTTTGAGAGTGGGGTAGTGAGAGGAGGCCCACCACTGGGCTTCCAGTTGTGGAAACTGGGAGGAAGAACAGGAAACTGGTCTCCGTTTTTTTTTTTTTAATTAGAGTCTCACTGTGTCACCCAGGCCAGGGTGCAATGGCATGATCACGGCTTGTGCAGCCTTAACCTCATGGACTCAGGTGATCTTTCCACCTCAGCCTCCGGAGTAGCCAGGACTACAAGCATGCACCACCATGTCTGGCTCATTTTTTAACTTTTTATAGAGACAAAATCTCACAATATTTCCCAGGCTGATCTGAATTTCCTGGGCTCAAGCGATCCTCCTACCTTGGCCTCCCAAAATGCTGGGGTTACAGTTGTGAGCCACTGCACTCGGCCTGAGTCTGCCTTTTTGTTTTGTAGGTTCATTAAAGAAGCGGAAGCAGAATGAGGCTGCCAAGGAGGCAGAGACTCCTCAGGCCAAGAAGATAAAGCTTCAGACCCCTAACACATTTCCAAAAAGGAAGAAAGTAAGTTGTCTCACTTTCCTCTCAGGAGCCAGCTCTTTAAAAGTAGAAAAATCTAGGATCATCTGGACAGCTCTGCCTGGCGTGACCTGGCACATGTGCCCATGTGTATCACTCAGGAGAGCTGTTACATGACCACTCTGTCTTTAATTTCCTACTTCATTCTTCTGTAGGGAGAAAAAAGGGCATCATCCCCATTCCGAAGGGTCAGGGAGGAGGAAATTGAGGTGGATTCACGAGTTGCAGACAACTCCTTTGATGCCAAGGTGAGAGAGAGATCTGTGCCATTCTTGGGAGGGAGGATGGGTAGAGTCAGAGAGGACAGCTCTTGGTTCAGGTTGGTGGGAATCTTCTCTGGGTTCAGGTTTCCTTGAGCAGGGAGTAGAAAGAATAAAGTGACAGGGCCCCAGCATGGTCCTCCTCTGTTAATCCCCCTCTCAACTTACCAGCGAGGTGCAGCCGGAGACTGGGGAGAGCGAGCCAATCAGGTTTTGAAGTTCACCAAAGGCAAGTCCTTCCGGCATGAGAAAACCAAGAAGAAGCGCGGCAGCTACCGGGGAGGCTCAATCTCTGTCCAGGTCAATTCTATTAAGTTTGACAGCGAGTGACCTGAGGCTATCTTTGGTGAAGCAAGGGTGATGATCGGAGACTACTTACTTTCTCCAGTGGACCTGGGAACCCTCAGCTCTCTAGTTGAGGGTCTTGATGAGGACAGAAGTTTAGAGTAGGTCCTAAGACTTTACAGTGTAACATCCTCTCTGGTCCTTTTCTGTGTTCCTAGTTTTGTACAGACTTGTTTTTGAGTGTTGAGTAGCAGGGACAAAATAAGGGAATGTTATTTTTTAAGAAAATTCATTTTCATTGTTGTCTCTTTCCTTTTCTGTGAAAGTCCTCATACTGAGAAATTTGTATATTTTATATTAAATCACTTACTATTGATTTTTGTTGTGATTTTCAAAGGTGGATTCCCACAGATAAAATCTTGGCTATTGCCCTAAATATAGTAAAGGGTCACATGTGTGACTTTTTATAATAAGAAGAAAATTCTGCCTTTGTGAGGGCACATGTCCAAATTTCATCCTTCCTTCCCTCAAAACCCTAGAGAGGGGCATTAAAGAATTGTTGATGTATATGCAATATCTGTTAAGCATGCACTATGTATTTCATCCTCATTTATTGGGTCTGGGACTGAAGTTTTTAGCCAGCATGGACCTAACCTACGTTTTGGGATAAAATTCACTGTTTTGTTACAGGCAAAATTCTGGTGTGGCGTGAATGCCATGGGTCATTCTGAATATATTTTTTTCTGTAATTTTATCATTACATGATGTTTGCAATACGTGCTTTGTTTTTTTAATTTGGAAGCAAACTTTTCTACTGTTGAAAGACATTTTTTGACAACTTGACCCTTCCTAGTATTGAGTACTAAGTTGAGAACTCCATTTTCTCTTTTTCTACAGTATAGAGAACAAAATGACATTAGTTTGAAAAATACATATCACTTGGTGTCACTGTCTTGGTTGCAGTGGTGATACAGAATTGGCTTCATTAATTCCTACATGGTTGAGAATCACTGATCAAGAAAGTAGGAAAAAAAAACGTTAAAACCTCAATCCTCAGTAGGAAGGTAGATTACATTAGGTGAAATTATAGGTAATCTATGTATGTGCTGATGGGGTTGAAAAGAAACTTACAGAGCATATTACCTGATAAACTTGAGTGGGTTTGGGAGAACAAACTAACAGGATTATTGTGTCTCGTAGTTGGTACCTGGGAGCAATTGACATGCCCCCTTCAGAACCTTAACTGTTAGTAACAGTGGCTGTAACAACACAAACCAGTGACCAGAGATACAGCTCTTAGGCCAAGCTGGCCTGACGGTATGACTGCAGGAAGTGACTGAGCAGTAGTGGTACTCAGCCAGACCAAGACGGAGAGGGAAGAGTCCACAGCTTTCTGGAGGCTAAGGCATTCCGGTGGTAGGAAAGTGTGCCCCAAGCCTTCATGGATGAGTTATAGGTCTTAAGATTAGTCTCCTCTTGTTTGGATTCCATACTTGCTAAATAACCTGATAATAACCTGGTTTTCCATGTAACTGCCTCTAGGAAGAAAATGTACTGTTCATGCTGACACAGATATTTCAGTCTGCATGGTAAAAGTTCTACATCTTACCACAAAATAATAAACTGGCTGGTTTATAATGTGTCTTGGGAGTTTTATTATTGTGAATCTAAACCCCTTCCACCCCCTAGTCAAACCAGAACAACTTTGGTGCCAGTTATAGGACTGGGGTCCAGACCTGTGATTTCACTGCAGAGGCCTTTTGGCAGCAGCTTGCAGGGTTTTCCTGGCCACAGCTTGTCTCACGGTGCCTTTTCCAGGCTGTATTCTGGAATATAGCCAATAGTCCAAATTGGGGGTTGGCAAAATGGCCTATGGGTCAAATCCAGCCCATGATTTGTTTTTATATTACCTAGGAGCTAAGAATGGTTTTTACATTTGTAGAGGTCTTTTAAAAAGAGAGAGAATATGTGACAGAAATCTTATCAATGGCCCACAAAGCCTAAGATATTTAGGATGCAGCCCTTTACAGAAGAAGTTTGCCAATCCCTGGACTAAATCAGCAATTCCTAAGACATCAGCTGAAAATTAGGATCATCTGAGGAACTTAGAAACGCGGGTACTCGCAAATCAAAACCACAACGAGATACCATCTCACACCAGTTAGAATGGCGATCATTAAAAAGTCAGGAATCAACAGGTGCTGGAGAGGATGTGGAGAAATAGCAACACTTTTATACTGTTGGTTGGACTGTAAACTACTTCAACCATTGTGGAAGACAGTGTGGCAATTCCTCAAGGATCTAGAACTAGAAATACCATTTGACCCAGCCATCCCATTACTGCGTATATACCCAAAGGATTATAAATCATGCTGCTATAAAGACACATGCACACGTATGTTTATTGCAGCACTATTCACAATAGCAAAGACTTGAAACCAACCCAAATGTCCATCAATGATAGACTGGATTAAGAAAATGTGGCACATATACACCATGGAATACTATGCAGCCACAAAAAAGGATGAGTTCCTGTCCTTTGTAGGGACATGGATGAAGCTGGAAACCATCATTCTCAGCAAACTATCACAAGGACAGAAAACCAAACACCGCATGTTCTCACTTAAAGGTGGGAATTGAACAATGAGAACACCTGGACACGGGGTGGGGAACATCACACCCCGGAGCCTAACGTGGGGTTGGGGGAGGGAAGGGATAGCATTAGGAGAAATACCTAATGTAAATGACAGTTAATGGGTGCAGCAAACCAACATGGCACATGTATACATATGTAACAAACCTGCATGTTGTGCACATGTACCCTAGAACTTAAAGTACAATAAAAAAATATAAAAAGAAACACGGATACTCAGGGGCCCATCCTGAGATCTATTGAGTCAGACCCTGGTGCTCTCTGGTGAGGCCCAGGCGCTAGGGTATTTTTAAAGCTCCCAGATGATTCTAATGAACAGAGTTGAAAACCGCTTATCTAAAGAGTATTTGAAAAGAAGTGAGTTGGTATTTCCCACCTTCATGCTTCCATTTTCAAATATACTTGTTACAAGTAATATATAAAACGAAAATTTCAGGCCAGGTACAGTGGCTTACGCATGTAATCCCAGCACTTTGGGAGGCCAAGGCAGGCGGATCACCTGAGGTCAGTAGTTCCAGACCAGCCTGGTCAACATGGTGAAACCTTGTCTCTACTAAAAAATACAAAAATTAGCTGGGCGTGGTGGCACGTGCCTGTAATCCCAGCTACTCAGGAGGCTGAGGCAGGAGAATTGCTTGAACCCTGGAGGTGGAGGTTGCAGTGAGTTGAGATCGTGCCACTGCACTCCAGCCTGGTGACACAGTGAGACTCTGTCTCAAAAGTTAAAAAAAAAAAAAAAGAAAAGTTTCATCTCAGCTCTGTTTCCTGGAACCTGCTTCTGTGTCTCCTTCCAGACAGTTTCTAGGTATGTGCTACTATATGCGTCCTCCCCTCCTTTTTTTCCTGGCACAAATGGGGCAGTTCGTCACATGCAACGTTTTGCAACTTTCAGAGCTCATTTCACAGCAGAACACAACAGCTCATTTTTAATGGCTATATGGTACTCTGTTTTAAGTTATTTAAATTAGTACTTTAGGGGCAGAAGTTTAGGTTAGGTATTTTGACACTGGATAGTCTTATACATGAGACTGAGTATCTGTGTGTTTTTATGTAGGAAATATTCCTAAAAATGATGGCTGGTTCAAAGGATATTTGCATTTATTAATAATATTTTGATCATTATTGCCCTCCAAAATCGTTCTACTAATCGTATAGTTTCAGCAACACTTTATCAAAGTGCCTCTTTGCCCTCTTGCCAACACTATTTACCAAATTGATCTTTGCTACTTGGATAAATGAAAATATTCTCTCATTTTTGTTTGTTTTTGTTTTATAGTGGTAAAACACAACATTAAATTTACCACTAACCATTTTTAATTGTATGGTTTAGTAGTGTTAAGTATATTCACATTGTGTAACAGATACCTAGGACGTTTTCGTCTTGTAAAATTGAAACTATATTCATTAGACACTAATATCCCCTCCTCCCCAGCCCTTGGCAACCATCTTTCTACTTTGTTTTTATGATTTTGACTACTTTAGATATAACCTCATGAGTGGAACAGTAATGATATTATCTTTTTGTAGCTGGCTTATTTTACTTAGCCTATGTCCTCAAGGTTCATCCATGTTATAGCAGGTGACAGGATTCCCTTCCTTTTTAAGACTGCATGATATTCCATTGGACGTCTATACCACTTTCACCCAGACTGGAGTGCAGTGGCGTGATCTCAGCTTACTGCAACATCCGCCTCCCAGGTTCAAGCAATTCTCTGCCTCAGCCTCCTGAGTAGCTAGGATTACAGGCATCCGCCACCACGCCTGGCTCTAGACGACGTCTCTAGACGAAGTTTCACCATCTTGGCCAGGCTGGTCTTGAACTCCTGACCTTGTGATCTGCCCGCCTCGGCCTCCCAAAGTGCTGGGATTACAGGATTGAGCTACCACGCCTGGCCTTGGCATTTTAATTTTATTTATTTTGAGACAGGGTCTTGCTCTGTCACCCAGGCTGGAGTGCAGTGGTGCAAACTTGGCTCACTACAACCTCCACCTCCCAGGCTCAAGCAATCCTCTCATCTTAGCCTTCCTAGTAGCTGGGACCACAGGTATGTGCCACCACACTTGGCTAATTTTTGTGTTTTTTGTAGAGACAGGGTTTTGTCATGTTGCCCAGGCTGGTCTCGAACTGAGCTCAAGCTATCTGCCTGCCTTGGCCTCCCACAGTGTTGGGATTACAGACAGGGGCCACCGCGCCCAGCCCATTTTCATTTTTAAGTTGAATATGACATACATCCATTAATTTATTCTCCTTAAAACAAATAATTTGTGAGGTTGCTGTTTATTGTTTAAAGCTATGACTTTTCTTTTGCCTTTTATAACCCTTCCCAGTCTTGTTTGCTTTTTTCAGACAGAACTCATTTCCTCTTAGGCCTTGCAAAGCTGAGCCTGCTACGTTTTGCAGCTAGTGTGTTACACAAATGAGGCGGTTTAGCAAATTGCCTAACAGTATTCATTAGGAAGGTTAACCTGAGTCTACATTTGTTTGTTTGTTTGTTTGTTTTTGAGACAGGGTCTTACTCTGTTGCGCAGGCTGGAGTGCAGTGGTGCGATTACGATCACCGCTCGCTGCAGCCTCAGCCTCTGGGGCTCAAGCAGATACTCTGACCTCAGCCTCCCGAGTAGCTGAGATCCTCCCACCTCAGCCTCCTGAGTAGCTGGGACTACAGTAGTCACTAGGCTTGGTTAGTTGTTTTTTTTGTTTGTTTTGTTTTTGTTTTTAATTTTGTTTTGTTGAGATAGGGTCTCCCTGTGTTGCCCAGGCTAGTCTCAAACAATCCTCCCACCTCATCCTCCCAAAGTGCTGGGATTACAGGCGTGAGCCACTGTGCCCAGCCCAGAGTGTACCTTCTGATGTAAAATCAGAATACTGGCTGGGCCTGTAATCCCAGCACTTTGGGAGGCCGAGGCAAGCAGATCACGAGGTCAGGAGATCGAGACCATCCTGGCTAACACGGTGAAAACCTGTCTCTACTAAAAATACAAAAAAATTAGCCAGGTGTGGTGGCGGGTGCCTGTAGTCCCAGCTACTTGAGAGGCTGAGACAGAAAAATGGTGTGAACTGGAGAGGCGGAGCTTGCAGTGAGCTGAGATCGCGCCACTGCACTCCAGGCTGGGTGACAGAGCGAGGCTCTGTCTCAAAAAAAGAGAGAATACTATCGCATCTTATTTGTAGATTCTTGACTCTCTCAGAGGCTTGTTGTAAGGACTGAGAATTTAAAGCACTTAGCACAGTCCCTGGCATGTTATAAGCACTCCATAACTGCCTCTTGCTCAACAAAAAAGGCTTTGGAAATGACGTTCTTTGGTTTCCTTGTGATGTGCAACATGCCATTTCGGCAAAGGCATCAAGCATATGTTAACGATTATTTCCCTGCAATGGTTTTTTGTTGTTTCATGTTTATCATCTTCATTCCTGATGCAAAAATGGATATGTGGAATTGGTCCTATTAGAAACTTCTTAGTTTTGGGAAGGATCTGGAATTCCCACCCCTTGCTGACAGGCTCTGGCACTGAAATCCGCAAATTCAGTCAACCAGACACATGGCTCATGCCCCTCTGCATCATGCTTCATGGACACAGGCAGGAGACTTCCTAATGCCCTGTTGGGGGCTTGCCCTTCGCCCGATGTAGCCTCACTGCAACCCTGTTAGGTGGGTATCGAGTAGATCATTCCATTTGGAGCCAGGGAAGTCTTTGCTTTTGAGGACTGCCCTGTGTGTTGTGGGATGTGTGGCAGCGTCCCTGGCCTCTAACACTGCATGCCAATAGTTTCCCCTACTTGTGACAACCAAAAACGGCTCCAGGCATTGCCAAATATTTCCTGGGAAGGAAAATTGCCCCTAGTTGAAAACCACTACAGAAACAGCCCTGAGTATCACATGATTTACTTAGGGTTGATGAAACTGCAACTTAGTGGCACATTGAGACAAGAACACAGGTCTCTGTATGTCCAAACATGGAGCTACCTGTATTCAATAGTCTTTGTGAACCTGCTGTGTACTCGTCATAGAACTCCCAGAGAGCTCAGTGTCTAATGGGGGAAGTCAGGCATGGGAATGTTTTCTGTGCACTGAGCTGAGTTCTGTCCCAAACTGAAGGTCAGAGTGGCACCCCTAAGGGTACAAGCAAGAAAATACTTGGCTTGGCCCGGCGCGGTGGCTCACGCCTGTAATCCCAGCACTTTGGGAGGCTGAAGCAGGCAGATCACGAGGTCAGGAGTTCGAGACCAGCCTGGTCAACATAGTGAAACCTCGTTTCTACTAAAAATACAAAAAATTAGCCAGGTGTGGTGGCGGACGCCTGTAGTCCCAGCTACCCGGGAGACTGAGACAGGAGAATCGCTTGAAACCGGAAGGCGGAGGTTGCAGTGAGCCAAGATCGTGCCACTGCCCTCCAGCCTGGGCAACAAGAGTGAAACTCCGTCTCAAAAAAAAAAAAGAAGAAGAAGAAAAGACTTGGCTGATGTTGGCCTAGGATTCTGAAGACAGCAGCAGTTTGCCAGGAGCAAGAAAGGTGCATACCATGTAAGGAAGGGTGCCTTTTCCAGTGGGAGAAGAGGGCTGTTAGAATGGGTCAAGCAGAGGTGTGTGGGAGGTGGGGGCAAGATACAGCGAAATTTCACTGAGAGTTCAATGTCAATGGCCTTTTGTACCTAAGTTAGGAATTAGTACTTTATTTTGTCCACCTGAGTATGTTAGGAGATTTGATAGTCTAATACAATACTCCTGGCACTAATCCGGTTGCAGTGAAAGCAGTATTTCTGCCGGACCAAGTTCTCAAATCCCTCCTGAAGAGCCTGTCTGCAGTTACTGATGGGGCCAGTAGGTGGCGATCTTGCCCCCCTGTTTAGGGAGCTGGGCTAGACTTAAATAGAAGCTTAACTCCTTGCTCCAGTGCTATTCAACAAACTCGAAGAGCCAGGCGCAGTGGCTCACGCCTGTAATCCTAGCACTTTGGGAGGCGGAGGCGGGCGGATCATGAGGTCAGCAGATCGAGACCATCCTGGTTAACACAGTGAAACCCCGTCTCTACTAAAAATACAAAAAAAAAAAAAAAAAAATTAGCTGGGCGAGACTCCGTCTCAAAAAAAAAAAAACAACAACCCTTGAAGAGCCTACTGTGAGCCTTTGGATACACAGATGAATAAGACACAGGCCCTCATCTGAGGCTCTTTAGTTTTGGAAATTAGAGAAGGGGTTATTTTGTTTGTTTGTTTGTTTGTTTTGAGACGGAGTCTCGCTTTGTCACCCAGGCTGGAGTGCAGTGGTGCGATCTCGGCTCACTGCAAGCTCCGCCTCCTGGGTTCACGCCATTCTCCTGCCTCAGCCTCCCGAGTAGCTGGGACTACAGGCGCCCAGTATGGCGCCCGTCTAATTTTTTTGTATTTTTTAGTAGAGACGGGGTTTCACCGTGTTCTCCATCTCCTGACCTCATGATCCGCCTGCCTCGGCCTCCCAAAGTGCTGGGATTACAGGCGTGAGCCACCACGCCCGGCGGAGAAGGGAGGTTTTCCGTCTCTGGTCTGTACTGGTTATCTATGAGAGGTTACCTGATACCTGAAAGCCAGTGGCAGGCAACATGGCTTGTAGAAGATTCATGTTCTCCGTGGAACCCCAACCCTACCCCCAGGTCCTGACAGGGCCTTGGGGCTCCTGCAAGGGTGACCGGCTGCAGATCCCACTGCTGATGGAAATTGCTGGCCTGTGTTCTTCCTAGGTCTGGGAGCTCAGAGGCTTTGATGCCTTCTCCTCTCTCCTCTCTCTTCCCTCCTCTCCCAGCATAATCTCAAGGAGCTCAGGATTGAGGAGAACAAATGCCAGGCTTCCGCCTTGGAAGTGGATACTTCCAAGTGGCAGAGGGAGTACAGAGTATTTCAAGAAATTAGCCTGCCAAACAGAAATTTATCCATTCAGCAAAAATTCATCCATTCAGAAAATATGAGTGGCTGCCATGTGCCCGGTACATGACATGTGATCCTGTGTGGTAGCTGTTGCGGATACAATCCTGAACGAACAAAAAGCACAGTCCCAGCAATCAAAGTTTACTCAGACTAGTGAGGGACAAAAATATTAATCCTCACAAATAAATGTGTAAATACAAACTTCAGTGTGTGAAGGCAGGTTGTACAGAGCTATGAGAGCATGTAATAGGGGCAGCTGACCCATGTGGTGGTGGGACTTCCTCATGGATAGCATGACCATGTAACTTTTTTTTTTTTTTTGAGACAGAGTCTCGCTCTGTCGCCCAGTCTGGAGTGCAGTGGCATGATCTCGGCTCACTGCAAGCTCCGCCTCCCGGGTTCACTTTATTCACCTGCCTCAGCCTCCCAAGTAGCTGGGACTACAGGCGCCCGCCACGCCAATTTTTTGTATTTTTCGTACAGACAGGATTTCACCGTGTTAGCCAGGATGGTCTTGATCTCCTGACTTCGTGATCTGCCCGCCTCGGCCTCCCAAAGTGCTGGGATTACAGGCGTGAGCCATCGTGCCCAGCATGACCATGTAACTTATTGTCTGAACTGGGATGCTTTTGAGAGGAAGAGGGAGGGAAATTAGGCTGAGATGAATAGGTGTAAAGTGAGGCTATGCTAGTCATGCCAGGACATATGGTCACTCTAGTAATAGAAATCTAACAACAGGAAGTGATGTTTCAGCCGAAACCTGAAGGTAAGAGTTAATTAGGTGAAGCTAGGGGGTTGGGGGTGCTGGATGTGTGAGTTTTCCAGTTAGAGGGAATAGCACGTGCAAAGGCCTTTTGGTGCCTTGGGAGGATGATGGAGACCCCACACTAAAAGAAGGTCTATGCAGCTGGAATGCAGAGTGAGGAGAGAGAGAGCAGTGTGACATGAAGCTAGAGAGGTAGGCAGGGGCAGAGCAGGCAGAGGCTTTGTAAGGCATGTTTAAAATGTTGGTCTTTAATAAGGCAATAGGGGCCAGGCGTGATGGCTCATGCCTGTAATCCCAGCACTTTGGGAGGCTGAGGCGGGCAGATCCCCTGAGGCCAGGAGTTTGAGACCAGTTTGAGGCCAGGAGTTTGGCCAATATGGCGAAACCCTGTGTCTACTAAAAATACAAAAAATTAGCCGCGCGTGGTGGTGGGCACCTGTAGTCCCAGCTACTTGGAAACCTGAGGTAGGAGAATTGCTTGAACCCGGGAGGTGGAAGCTGCGGTGAGCTGAGATTACACCATTGCACTCCAGCCTGGGTGACAAGAGTGAAACTCTGTCTCAAAAAAAAAAAAAAAAAAGTCAATAGGAAGCCATTAAAGGTGTGAGTGTCTTAGCTTGGGCTGCAATAACTAAATACTACACTGGGTGGCTTAAACAACAGAAACTGATCTCTTACATTCTAGATGCTGGGAAGTAAAGCATTGAGGGGCCGACCAATTCACTTCCTGGTGAGGGCTGTCTTCCTGGCTTGCAGATGGCCATCCTGCTGTGGCCTCACATGATGGGGGCAGAATGGGGCGAACAAATTCTTTGGTGTCTCTCTTTTTTCTTTTGTGTTTGTTTGTTTTAGAGACAGGGTCTTGCTATGTTGTCCAGGCCATAGTGCAGTGGCTATTCACAGGTGTGATCGCAGCACACTATGGCCTGAAACTCCTGGGCTAAAGTGATCCTCCCACTTCAGCCTCCTGAGTAGCTGGGACGACAGACACGTGCCACTGCACCTGGGTCTTCTGTCTCTCTCTTTTTTTATTTTTTTGAGATGGAGTCTTGCTCTGTCGCCCAAGCTGGAGTGCAGTGGCATGATCTTGGCTCACTGCAACCTCCACCTCCTGGGTTTAAGTGATTCTCCTGCCTCAGCCTCCCAAGTAGCTGGGATTACAGGCGCATGCCACCAGGCCTAGCTAATTTTTGTACTTTTAGTAGAGACAGGGTTTCCCCATGTTGGCAAGGCTGGTCTAAAACTCCTGACCTCAGGCTGGGCGCGGTGGCTCATGCCTGTAATCCCAGTACTTCGGGAGGCTGAGGTGGGTGGATCACGAGGTCAGGAGATTGAGACCATTCTGGCTAACACGTGAAACCCTGTCTCTATGGAAAATACAAAAACTTAGCCAGGTGTGGGGGTGGGTGCCTGTAGTCCCAGCTACTCAGGAGGCTGAGGCAGGAGAATGGTGTGAACCTGGGAGGTGGAGCTTGCAGTAAGCCGAGATTGCGCCACTACACTCCAGGCAGAGCTTTCAGTGAGCCGAGATCGCGCCACTGCACTCCAGCCTGGGTGACAGAGCAAGACTCAGTCTCAAAAAAAAACAAAAACAAAAACAAAAAAACCACTCCTGACCTCGTGATCCTCCCGCCTCGGCCTCCTGAAGTGTTGGGATTACAGACGTGAGCCACTGCGCCCGGGCCACAGTCTCTTCCTATGAAGGCACTGATCTCATCTGAGTCTGCACCATCATGACCTCATCTAAACCTAATTAGGTGGTGATTAAAGGCCCCATCTTCCAACATACTACACTGAGATTAGGGAGTCAATATATGAACTTGAAGACTTCACAAACATTCAGTCCATAAGAGTGAATGTGTATGCGGGTGTGGTTTTTTTTTTTAATTAAAAAAAATTTTTTTTTTTTGAGGCGGAGTCTTGCTCTGTCGCCCAGGCTGGAGTGCAGTGGCACTATCTCGGCTCACTGCAAGCTCCGCCTCCGGGGTTTGCGCCATTCTCCTGCCTTAGCCTGCCGAGTAGCTGAGACTACAGGCACCCGCCACCACGCCCGGCTGATTTTTTGTATTTTTAGTAGAGACGGGGTTTCACCGTGTTAGCCAGGATGGTCTCGCTCTCCTGAACTTGTGATCCGCCCACTTTGGCCTCCCAAAGTGCTGGGATTACAGGCGTGAGCCACAGCGTCGGGCCTTTTTTTTTTGAGACAGAGTCTCGCTCTGTCGCCCAGGGTGGAGTGCAGTGGCGCGATCTCGGCTCACTGCAAGCTCCACCTCCTCGGGTTCACGTCATTCTCCTGCCTCAGCCTCCCGAGTAGCTGGGACTACAGGTGCCCGCCACCACGCCCAGCTAATGTTTGTATTTTTAATAGAGATGGGGTTTCACTGTTAGCCAGGATGGTCTCGATCTCCTGACCTCGTGATCTACCTGCCTCAGCCTCCCAAAGTGCTGGGATTACAGGCGTGAGCCACTGTGCCTGGCCTTTTTTTTTTTTTTTTTTTCTAGAAACAAGGTCTCACTATGTTGCCCAGGCTGGTCTGAAACTCCTGGCCTCAAGTGATTCTCCTGCCTTGGCGTCCCAAAGTGCTGTGGTTACAGGCATGAGCTACTGTGCCCAGTTGTGTATGTGTGTTTTTTTGTTTTTTTTTTTTCTTTTTTTTTTTTTGAGACGGAGTCTCATTCTGTTGCCCAGGCTGGAGTGCAGTGGTGCCATCTCGGCTCACTGCAAGCTCTGCCTCCCGGGTTCACGCCATTCTCCTGCCTCAGCCTCCCGAGTAGATAGGACTACAGGCCCCCGCCACCACGCCCAGCTAATTTTTTGTACTTTTAGTAGAGACGGGGTTTCACCGTGTTAGCCAGGATGGTCTCGATCTCCTGACCTCGTGATCTGCCCGCCTCGGCCTCCGAAAGTGCTGGGATTACAGGTGTGAGCCACCGCGCCCGGCTGTATGTGTGTTTTTAAAAAGGATTTTATTAGGGAAATTTTCACATACTTACCAAAGTAGGAAGAACAGTATAATTAAGCCCCATCTTCCCATCCAGCTCTTAATAATACACAGCCCATCTTATTTCATCTCTTATTAGCCCAACTCATTCCCCTTCCCACTTCCCATTGGATAATTTTGAAGCAAAAACAAGACTTTTTTTTTTTTTTTTCTAAGCAGTCTCACTCTGTTCCCCACGCTGGAGTGCAGTGGTGCAATCTCAGGTCACTGCAACCCTGCAACCTCCAGCCAGGCTCAAGTGATCCTCCCATCTCAGCCTCCTGAGTAGCTGGGACTACAGGTGCACACCACCACGCCCAGCTAATTTTTCATCCCATCAGAGCAAGTAAACATGTGGGTGCCACGGCTCTTGTGGGTACTGTCTCCCTCACGGTGAACAAGCCTCCTGGTGTTTCGTCCAAGAAAAGGAAGGGTGTCAGCAGAACCACAGTCCTTTTTCATTTATAAACTGCCTCTTCATGTTGCTTGCTCAAGTTTCCACCTAGAATTGCTATCACTGTGGCTCTTTCTTTTTCTTTTTTTTTTTTTTTTGAGACGGAGTCTTGCTCTGTCGCCCAGGCTGGAGTGCAGTGGCACTATCTCGGCTCACTCGAAGCTCCGCCTCCCGGGTTCACTCCATTCTCCTGCGTCAGCCTCCCGAGTAGCTGGGACTATAGGCGCCCGCCACGGCGCCCGGCTAATTTTTTGTATTTTTACAAAATACAAAGTAGAGGCGGGGTTTCACCATGTTAGCCAAGATGGTCTCGATCTCCTGACCTCATGATCCACCCACCTGGGCCTCCCAAAGTGCTGGGATTACAGGCGTGAGCCACCACCCCCGGCCCACTGTGGCTTTTTCTAAAAATCCTTCTATTTAACTGGCTCACTGAAATTAGTCATAGGAAACTTGTGATTTGGTGAAGAAGCATTCCTTGTAATAACCAAATGACGGGATGGTTTGCATAGCAACAGTATTACACTTATGAGGGCCGTCTCTAGAATCCAGGAAGTCTCTGGGTCTAAAGGATAGACAGTTCTTCCTGCTATGAATGAGAGTGGACTCTTCCCCTCACTCCCAACTGAAACCACAAACACCTAGAATCTTCTGGGATTCTGACTTAAGAGTCCTTGTTATAGACCTTGTTGCCATGGAACATGAAACTGTGTGTGTCAGATGGAGAGATTCCCTTAATTTAAGAGCCTTAAATAGCCCTGAAAGTACACTGGGACAGTTTGCCATGGAATTAAAATTAGAAGTGAATATTTTTAGGTGCCCTTGAAGCTTTCTGGGGACTCAAAATTATCGAGAGTCAGGGACAGTCCGGAGGAAGAACGTCTGCAAAAGTGGGTTCCTGGAAGTATGGACGGATGTGGCTTTTTGTAGAAATTGGTGGGGACCAGTGCCTCGTGAAAGCGGAATGGCCTGGCGTAGCCAGTGCTTCCCGGCAACACGTGGCTCTGCCAGCCTCCAGAATTCCCCCGTTCTGAGCTTGATGCCCTTAGCCTGTCCCCCACCTCCTTCCTCCCCTCCCCTCTAGCCCTCTCACAGGGGTGATTGCTACCTATCTTTTCTTGGGCCTAGGCAAGTTTTAGAGGAGTTCCCAACCATTGTCACGCCAGTGTGCTCCCTGGGCTGGATGGCCTGGGCTTGCGTGTGACCCGAGGGCTCTCCTGGAGCCTTCCTTTTTCCCAGTCACTGTCCAAGCCACAGTGCACTCATTGGATGTCTGTTCTTAACATAGCTCATTGCTTCTCTTTTTACATTAAAAAAATCATTATTGCATTTTGGAAAGCAGTGCTTATCAAAAGCAACTTTTTTTTTTTTCTTGAGACGGAGTCAGCCGGGCGCGGTGGCCCACGCCTGTAATCCCAGCACTGTGGGAGGCCGAGGCGGGCGGATCACGAGGTCAGTAGATCGAGACCATCCTGGCTAACAGGGTGAAACCCCGTCTCTACTAAAAATACAAAAAAAAATTAGCCGGGCGAGGTAGCGGGCGCCTGTAGTCCCAGCTACTCGGGAGGCTGAGGCAGGAGAATGGCGTGAACCCCGGGGGGCGGAGCTTGCAGTGAGCCGAGATCGCGCCACTGCACTCCAGCCTGGGTGAAAGAGCGAGACTCCTTCTCAAAAAAAAAAAAAAAAAAAAAAGAGAGACAGAGTCTCTCTCTGTCGCCCAGGCTGGAGTGCAGTGCCGCGCCCGGCTCAAAAGCAACTTTTAAAACCTATTTTATTGTTCCTTTAAATGTTCTCTCCAGCTGAAACTGCCTTGGGGAGGCTAGCTGCTGCTCTTCCACTTCCCCACATCAGGGTATTCTCACGTCACTGAGTGGAGATGACTCCAGGTATGTTTAGACTGGACAATTCACCTATACTGTGTAGGAAATTACCTCCTTAATTACCTGGTAGAATTGTCAGCAGACATGTTCATCGAGGATAGTACTGCTGTTTTCTATTAATAATTTGCTGACTTTTATCTAACCTGCACTCATGTACAGATTATTAAAAGTTTTAAAATGTAACTGATCAGTATTGATCAATCATTGTCTTGACTTTTTTTTACAGTATATATTTCTTTTTTCTTTTTTTTTTTTTTTTTTTGAGATGCAGTCTCGCCCTGTCGCCCCGGCCAGAGTGCAGTGGTGCCATCTCGGTTCACTGCAAGCTCTGCCTCCCGGGTTCACGCCATTCTCCTGCCTCAGCCTCCCGAGTAGCTGGGACTACAGGCACCCGCCACCACGCCCAGCTAATTTTTTGTATTTTTAGTAGAGACGGGGTTTCACTGTGTTATCCAGGATGGTCTTGATCTCCTGATCTCGTGATTCACCCACCTCGGCCTCCCGAAGTGCTAACAGGCATAAGCCACTGAGCCCACCCCCTACGGTGTATATTTCTAATCATATTTTTTAAAGCCAAGAGAACTGGTTGAATGAATGTTTATTTTCCTGAAGCTATTTTTAAGATAAAGCTGACTAACGGCCTGTAAACTTTGCCTATATATGTAGTTTGGTACATATTGTCACATTTGAAAATCTTGTGAGTTGTAACTGGTTTTATACAAAATATCAAATAGTGGAAATTGTATAATTACAATCATGTAATTAAACTCCCCCCCAAAAAAAATACCAAAATTAGTCGGGCGTGGTGGCATGTGCCTATAATCCCAGCTACTCCGGGGGGCTGAGGCAGGAGAACCGCCTGAACTTGAGAGGTGGAGGTTGCAGTGAGCCGAGATCTCGCCATTGCATGCCAGGTTGGGCAATAAGAGTGAGACGCCATCTCAAAAAAATTTAAAAAGTGAAAGCCTTTAAGGAAAAAGGCTTTACTTTTCACACTTAAAAGAATTATCAGGCCGGGTGCAGTGGCAGGCGCCTGTAGTCCCAGCTACTCGGCAGGAGAATCACCTGAACCCAGGAGGCAGAGGTTGCAGTGAGCTGAGATTGCACTACTGCACTCCTGCCTGGCGACAGAATGA
The DNA here is from genome assembly GCF_028878055.3 of Symphalangus syndactylus. Classification (NCBI taxonomy): domain Eukaryota; kingdom Metazoa; phylum Chordata; class Mammalia; order Primates; family Hylobatidae; genus Symphalangus; species Symphalangus syndactylus. Next base: position 36,453,320 of record NC_072424.2, on the reverse strand, counting down.
GACTCCGCCTCAAAAAAAAAAAAAAGCATTATCAGTATAGTAATTAGTTGGTATCATTAAACATCCAGTCAGTACCACCATCCAGTCAGTAGAGTGGGATTTCACCATGTTGCCCAGCCTGGTCTCAAACTCCTGGGCCCAAGAGATCTGCCCACCTCTGCCTCCCAAAGTGCTGGGATTATAGGCATGAGCCACCACACCGGGACTTTAAAAAATTTTTTCTTGAATTGAGTAGTGCTTTAGAATTATCCATTAAGCTTCATGTTTATGTTTGCTGTATTTCACACACACATACAAAGTGGTGTTGTTGTTGTTTTAAAGAAGAATGCTGTGTTTCCTTGGGACAGGTGAGGTGAGAGGAGAAACGTAGAAGGAGAAAAGTAGAGAGATGGAACAAAGAGGGCTCTGAGGAATACAAAACCTGCAATACGAAAGGGAAAAGAGTGGCTGTGGGGGCCGTGGACCCTGAGAAGGTATTTCCAGGGTTCCACAGAGGCACCCCAGACCTTGCATCTGCAAGCCCACTCAAGAGCTCCAGGCTTCTGGAGAGGTCTCCAGAGAAAGACAGCCCCAGGAGTGATGATGGTGAGCCTGCCCGGGCCAGAGCAACTCCAGGACAAAAAGCGAAGGGTGCTGGGAAGTTGGAGAAAGTTTCTTTTCATTTTCTCTTTTTCATTTGAGAAAGGCAGCAGAGAGCAGTGGAAAGGACCAAAGGGCCCCGTGTCTGAATTGTAGCACTAGTAGTTGTGTGATACTGGGTTATGATACTCCGTTAAAATTTTTTTCTTTTCTCTTTTAATCTCCTCTAATTTCTTTTACCAGACTCCATTAATTTTTATCTCAGCTTCATTATACAGATTGAGTATCCCTTATCCAGAAGGGCTTCAGATTTTGTGTTTTTTTTTGTTTTTGTTTTTGGACTTTGGAATATTTGCATGTACATAATGAGATATCTTGGGGATGGGACGAAAGTCTAAACAAGAAATTCATTTATGTTTCATATACATTTTATACACATAGCCTGAAGATAATTTTATTATATATTTATGTATATAAACATAAAAATATATGTGTATATATATTTTTTTGAGATGGAATCTCACTCTGTCGCCAGGCTGGAGTGCAGTGGCACGATTTTGGCTCACTGCAACCTCCACCTCCTGGGTTCAAGCGATTCTCCTGTCTGAGCCTCCCGAGTAGCTGGGACTACAGGAGTGCGCCACCACGCCTGGCAAATTTTTTGTATTTTTTAATAGAGACAGGGTTTCGCCATGTTGGCCAGGTTGATCTCGAACTCCTGACCTCAGGTGATCCACCCGCCTAGGCTTCCCAGAGTTCTGGGATTACATGTGTGAGCCACTACACCTGACCAATTTTATATTATATTTTAAAACAATTTTGTGGCTGGGCGGGGTGGCTCACACCTGTAATTCCAGCACTTTGGGAGGCTGAGGTGGAGCCCAGCATTTCGAGACCAGCCTGGCCAACATGTTGAAACCCCGTCTCTACTAAAAATACAAAAATTAGCCACTAGTGGTAGCTGGCGCCTGTAATCTCAGTTATTCGGGAGGCTGAGGCAGGAGAATCTCTTCAGCCTGGGAGGTGGAGTTTGCAGTGAGCCCAGATCACGACACTGCACTCCAGCTTGGGCAACAGAGTGAGACCCCATCTCCAAAAATTAAAAAAAAAAAAAAAAAGAAGCTGAGGTGGGCGGATCACTTGAGCCCAGGAGGTCAAGGCTTCGGTGAGCTAAGATCACGCCACTGCACTCCAGCCTGGGTGACAGAGCAAGACCCTGTCTCAAAAAATAAAATAATTTTGTGCATGAAACAAAATTTTGACTTCACTCGACTGAGACCTGTCATATGAGGTCAGGTGTGGAATTTTTCACTTGTGGCATCATGTTGGCACTTAAAAAGTATCAAATTTTGGAGTATTTTGGATTTCAGGTTTTGGATTAGAGATGCTCAGCTCAGCTTGCATGTAAATAATAGCAATAGCCAAGCTTTATTATATGCTTACAATAAGCCAGGCCCTGTAAACCTTGTAAATATGTCTCATTTGGCCAGGCGCGGTGGCTCACGCCTGTAATCCCAGCATTTTGGGAGGCCAAGGCAGGCAGATCATGAGGTCAAGAGGTAGAGAACATCTTGGCCAACATGGTGAAACCTCATCTCTACCAAAAATACTAAAAAAAATTAGCTGGGCATGGTGGCACGTGCCTGTAGTCCCAGCTACCTGGGAGGCTGAGGCAGGAAAATCGCTTGAACCTGGGAGGTGGAGGTTGCTGTGAGTACCACTACTCCAGCCTGGCGACAGAGCGTGACTGCAACTGAAAAAAAATATATATATATGTGTGTGTGTGTATATATATATATATCATTTATTCCTTATAACAGCCCTCGAAGGTATTATCCATATTTTACAGGTGAGGAAAATAAGGCAGACGGGTTATGTTACCTGCCCATATTCACACAGGCAAACATAGAGCTGAGACTTGAATCCAGGCAATTGGACTCAGAATCCATGTCCTTACCACTATATTACCATTGCCAAGAGATATAACATTACAGAATTGTTTTATTGGTTATAGATAATTAATGCAAAGTACCTGGAACCAAGTAAGTATAGTCATCCTTCAGTATGGGGGAGATTGGTTCCAACCCCCCCAATACACCAGATATCAAAATCTGCAGATACTGAAGTCCCTTATATAAAATGAGCAGTACTTGCATTTAACCTATGAACATCTTCCTGTATATATTTAATCATTCTAGATTACTCATAATACTTAACACAATGTAAACGCTATGCAAGTAGTTTTTATACTATTTTTTTATTTGTTTGTTTTTTGAGATGGAGTCTCACTGTTTCGCCCAGGCTGGAATACAGTGGTATGATCTAGGCTCACTGCAACCTCCGCCTCCCAGGTTTAAGCAATTCTTCTGCCTCAGTCTCCTGAATCGCTGGGATTACAGGCGCTTCCCAGAACACCTGGCTAATTTTTGTATATTTAGTCAAGACAGGGTTTCACCATGTTGGCCAGTCTGGTCTCGAACTCCTGACCTCAGATGATCCACCTGCCTCGGCCTCCCAAAGTGCTGGGATTACAAGCGTGAGCCACTGCGCTTGGCCTCAGATAAGACTTTTTAAAGCCGAGCCCAGTCATGGATTATAGGCATGAGCCACCGCACTTGGCTGCTTTCTGAGAAACTTTTACTATAATGGATTATAAAAATAACCACTTTAAGGACAGCATCAATAATTTAATTTTATTATTTTTTTTTGCCCCACCCCTCTGCCTCTTATTTATTTATTTATTTTTTGAGAGGGAGTCTCTCTCTGTCGCGAGGCTGGAGTTCAGTAGTGCAATCTTGGCTCACTGCAACCTCCGCCTCCCAGGTTCAAGCGATTCTCCTGCCTCAGCCTCCTGAGTAGCTGAGACTACAAGTGCACACTAATTTTTGTATTTTTAGTAGATATGGGGTTTCACCATGTTGGCCAGGCTGGTCTCAAACTCCTGACCTCAAGTGGATCCGCCTTCCTTGGCCTCCCAAAGTGCTGGGATTACAGGCATGAGTCACCAAGCCTGGCCAATTTATTTTTTTCTCCCCTTAATTTGAAATGCTACAGAATGAAAGAACATATTTGTTTGTTTGTTTATTTATTTATTGAGACAGAGTCTTGCTCTGTTGCCCAGGCTGGAGTGCAGTGGTGCAATCCCGGCTCACTGCAACATCCACTTCCTTGGTTCAAGCAATTCTCTGCCTCAGCCTCCGGAGTAGTTGGAATTACAGGCACCTGCCACCATGCCCAGCTAATTTTTGTATTTTTAGTAGAGATGGGGTTTCACCATCTTGGCCAGGCTGGTCTTGACTCCTGACCTTGTGATCCACCCACCTTGGCCTCCCAAAGTGCGGGATTACAGACGTGAGCCACCGCGCCAGGTTCATATTTGTTTATTTTTATTTCGCTTGAGATAGAGTCTTGCTCTGTTGCCCAGGCTGGAGTGCAGTGGCACGATCTCGGCTCACTGCAAGCTCCGCCTCCCGGGTTCACGCCATTCCTCTGCCTCAGCCTCCCAAGTAGCTGGGACTACAGGCACCCGCCACCATGCTCGGCTGATTTTTGTATTTTTAGTAGAGACGGGGTCTCACCGTGTTAGCCAGGATGGTCTTGATCTCCTGACCTGGTGATCCACCTGCCTCGGCCTCCCAAAGTGCTGGGATTACAGGCGTGAGCCATCGTGCCTGGCCTTGTTTATTTTTTATTTTTATTTTTTTTAATTGAGACAGAGCCCAGGCTGAAGTGGTGAGATCTCAGCTCACTGCAACCTTCGCTTCCTGGGTTCAAATGATTCTCCTGCCTCAGCCTCCCAAGTAGCTGGGATTACAGGCACTAAGTCCCTAGGCTGCACACCGCACAGGGACCCTTGGCCCAGCCCACAAAACCAATTTTTCCTCCTAGGCTTCTGGGCCTGTGATGGGAAGTGCTGCTGTGAAGACCTCTGACATGCACTGGAGACATTTTCCCCATTGTCTTGGGGATTAACATTTGGGTCCTCATTACTCATGCAAATTTCTGCAGCCAGCTTGAATTTCTCCTCAGAAAATGGGATTTTCTTTTCTATTGCATTGTCAGGCTGCACATTTTCCAAACTTTTATGCCCTGTTTCCCTTTTAAAAACTGAATGCCAGCTGGGCGCGGTGGCTCACGCCTGTAAACCCAGCACTTTGGGAGGCTGAGGTGGGCAGATCACGAGGTCAGGAGAACGAGACCATCCTGGCTAACACGGTGAAACCCCGTCTCTACCAAAAAATACAAAAAATTAGCCAGGCATGGTGGCGGGCGCCTGTAGTCCCAGCTACTCGGGAGGCTGAGGCAGGAGAATGGTGTGAACCCGGCAGGCGGGGCTTGCAGTGAGCCGAGATCACGCTACTGCACTCCAGCCTGGGCGACAGAGCGAGACTCTGTCTCAAAACAAAACAAAACAAAACAAAAAACTGAATGCCTTTAACAGCACCCAAGTCACTTCTTGAATGCTTTGCTACTTAGAAATATGTCTTCCACTGGATACCCTAAATCATCTCTCTCAAGTTCAAAGTTCCACAAATCTCTAGGGCAGGGGCGAAATGCTGCCAGTCTCTTTGCTAAAACATAACAAGAGTCACCTTTGCTCCAGTTCCCAACAAGTTCCTTATCTCCATCTGAGACCACCTCAGTCTGGACCTTATTGTTCATATCACTATCAACATTTTTTTTTTTTTTGAGACAGTTTCACTCTTGTTGCCCATGCTGGAATGCAATGGTGTGATCTTGGCTCACCACAACTTCCACCTCCTGGGAAAGTTATTTTCCTGCCTCAGCCTCCCGAGTAGCTGGGATTACAGGCATGTGCCACCACGCCTGGCTAATTTTGTATTTTTAGTAGAGACGGGGTTTCTCCATGTTGGTCAGGCTGGTCTTGAACTCCCGATGTCAGGTCATCTGCCAGCCTCGGCCTCCCAAAGTGTTGGGATTACAGGTGTGAGCCACCATGCCTGGCCCATTATCAGCATTTTTGTCAAAGCCATTCAACAAGCCTCTAGGAAGTTCCAATCTTTCCCACATTTTTCCCTCTTCTTCTGAGCCCTCTAAATAGTTTCAGCCTCTCCCTGTTATCCAGTTCTGAAGTTGCTTCCACATTTTCAGGTATCTTTTCAGCAACACTCCACTCCTGGTACTTATTTACTGTATTAGTCCATTTTCATGCTGCTGATAAAGACATACCTGAGGCTGGGCAATTTACAAAAGAAAGAACTTTAATGGGCTTACAGTTCCACATGGCTGGGAGGCCACACAATCATGGTAGAAGGACAAGGAGGAGCAAGTTACAACTTATGTGGATGGCAGTAGGCAAAAAGAGAACTTGTGCTGAGAAACTCCCATTTTTAAAACCATCAGATCTTTTGAGACCCATTCACTATCACCAGAACAGCACAGGAGAGACCCACCCCCATGATTCAGTCATCTCCCACTGGGTCCCTCCCACATCTTATTGGAGCTACAAGATGAGATCCGGGTGGGACACAGAGCCAAACATATCACTGCATGTTCTCACTTATAAGTGGGAGGTAAATGATGAGAACACATTGGCACAAAGAGGGGAACAACAGACACTGGAGCCTACTGGAGGGTGGAAGATGGGAGGAGAGAGAGGATCAGAAAAAATAACTAATAAATACTAGACTTTATACTTGGGTGAAGAAATAATCTGTACAACCAACTGCTGTGACAAGTACGAATTTGCTTATATAACAAACCTGCACATGTACCCCTGAACTTAAAAGGTAAAAAACAAACAAATGAAATCAACCCAATAGTTCCAGAGACTATTGTTTTGGATAAACATAAAAATTGATCTTTCTGGTCTTAAAGCTTGAAACTTACATTTGCTTTATTTGAGTTCCTTCCTCAGTAAATGACCTTCAGGCTTCTCCCCCGCAAAAAAAAGTATCAATGAACTGAAACTCACCAGATCACTACATCCAGACAATGAGACTTTGGACCCCTTATTCATTATGATTACTTCCTTGGCCTTCCCTACTTCCTGTTTTCTTAAATATTACATTTCTTCCCTGCTGTATAAAACCCTTGTTTTAGTTGATCAGGGAGATGGATTTGAGGTTTTGAGCTCCCATCTCCTCAGCTGCAGCACCCGATTAAAGCCTTCTTCCTTGGCAATACTCGTCATCTCAGTCGTTGGCTGTTGTGGGAAGTCAGGAACCCCAAACAGAGGGACCGGCTGAAGCCATGGCAGAAGAACGTGGATTGTCAAGATTTTATGGACATTTATTAGTTCCCCAAATTAATACTTTTGTAATTTCTTATGCCTGTCTTTACTGCAATCTCTAAACATAAATTGTAAAGATTTCATGGACACTTATCACTTCCCCAATCAATACCCTTGTGATTTCCTATGCCTGTCTTTAATCTCTTAATCCTGTCAGTTGAGGAGGATGTGTATCGTTCCAGGACCCTGTAATAATTGCGTTAACTACAAAAATTGTACAGCATGATAGGCCGGGCACAGTGGCTCACGCCTGTAATCCCAGCACTTTGGGAGGCCGAGGTGGGCGGATCATGAGGTCAGGAGATCGAGACCATCCTGGCTAATACAGTGAAACCCCGTCTCTACTAAAAATACAAAAAATTAACTGGGCACGGTGGCAGGCGCCTGTAGTCCCAGCTACTCGGGAGGCTGAGGCAGGAGAATGGCGTGAACCCAGGAGGCAGAGCTTGCAGTGAGCCGAGATAGTGCCACTGCAGTCCGGCCTGGGCAAAAGAGTGAGACTCCATCTCAAAAAAAAAAAAAAAAAAATTGTACAGCATGTGTGTTTGAGCAATATGAAATGTGGGCACCCTGAAAAAAAGAACAGGATAACAGCAATTGTTCAGGGAATAAGAGAGATAACCTCAAACTCTGACCGCCAGTCAGCCGGGCAGAACAGAGCCATATTTCTCTTCTTTCAAAAGCAAATGGGAGAAATATCGCTGAATTCTTTTTCTCAGCATGGGATATCCCTGAGAAAGAGAATGCGCACCTAGGGGTAGGTCTCTGAACTGGCCCCCCCGCCGGGCGTACCTGTCTCTTACGTTCGAGACTGCAGGGGTGAAATAAACTCCAGTCTCCCATAGCGCTCCCAGGCTTATTAGGAAGAGGAAATTCCCACCTAATAAACTTTGGTCAGACCGGTTGATCTCAAAACGCTGTCTCCTGATAAGATGTTATCAATGACAATGGTGCCCAAAACTTCATTAGCAATTTTAATTTCGCCTCAGTCCTGTGGTCCTGTGATCTCGCCCTGCCTCCACTTGCCTTGTGATATTCTATTACCCTGTTAAGTACCCTGTCTGTCACCCAAACCTATTCGTATACTCCCTCCCCTTTTGAAACTCCCTAATAAAACTTGCTGGTTTTTGTGGCTTGTGGGGCATCACGGATCCTACCAATGTGTGATGTCTCCCCCGGACGCCCAGCTTTAAAGTTTCTCTCTTTTGTACTCTGTCCCTTTACTTCTCAAGCCAGCCGACATTTAGAAAAATAGAAAAGAACCTACGTGATTTTCGGGGCAGGTTCCCCGAAAATTGGCTTTCTGTGCGGCAAGCTGTAGGACGTAGACTGAACCCCTGATGTTTCAATAACATGTTTTGGTTCCCTGACTGGGAACATGTTGTTTGTGGCTCAGCTGCCATGGGTGGAGTCTCAGAAGCCCTCTTACACAGCTGCCTGACAAAATTTTATTTTATTTTATTATTTTATTTTATTTCCTTTGAGATGGAGTCTCACACTGTCACCCAGGCTGTAGTGCAGTGGCACAATCTTGGCTCACTGCAACCTCTGCCTCCCAGTGCTATAGGAGTCAGAAGAAATCACTTAGGCAGACAGCAAGGGTATGGGAATCCTCGGTAAGGCTTTTTTTTTTTTTTTTTTTTTTTTATGAAAAGCTGCCCCAAATCATTTTCTAACAAGGAACAGCCTGAAAGCTGGGAGTTTGCAAGGGTGAATGCCAGCAGGAACTAAGGAGTAGACATGTTCAAGATAGCGACTTCATCTTCCCTTCTCTGCCAGTCATGTGTACTGTAAGGAGCAGACCAGATGGTGTCCATTACCTCGCCTCTACTAAAAATATAAAAATTAGCTGGGTGTGGTGGTGGGCGCCTATAGTCCCAGCTACTCAGGAGGCTGAGGCAGGAGAATCGCTTGAACCGGGGAGTCAGAGATTGCAGCGAGCTGAGATCGCACCATTGCACTCCAGCCTGGGTAACAAGAGCAAAACTCCATTTCAAAAAAAAAAAACAAAAAAAAAAAACAAAAAAACAGATGGTGTCGATCAACTGGAAAGGCCATTTCCATAGCAAGATTAGGGTGGGGCAACCAGCCTTCCCTGAGCACTATGTAAACGTCATACTTGATCAAACCAATCTATGAGCCCTATGTAAATCAAGACACATTAAAACAGTCCACACTAAATCAGACACTGCCTCATCAAACTGGTGCCTTCACTACTAGCCAGTCCCTTCCATTCGGAGACCCCTTCCTCTATAGAGGAAGCTGTTTCTCTTTCTCTTCTACTTATTAAGCCTTTGCTCCTAAACTCCTTGTGTGTGTCTGTGTCCTAAATTTTCCTGGCCCGTGACAATGACAAACATATGCCCTAGGGCACATACCCCAGACAATGTAGGCACTTCACCAGGTTCAAGTTATTCTCCTGCCTCAGCCTCCTGAGTAGGTGGACTACAGGCATGCACCATGCCCATCTATTGACCAATTTTAGCTGGAAGTGAGTTTCAGTTTCTCTCTGGCCCCACCATGGTCAGCCCCAACCATGCTCCTGATTGCCTTGGAAGAATAGCCTTTGAAATTGGACATCTGCATCCAGATAGGTGAGTATCCTTTGTGGGCCCAGACAGCAGGATTTGCTCCTCTCAATTTGGGAAATTTTTTAAAGAATTTTCATTTGCAGGTTGAACAAGCCCAACTGACTGAGGGAGGGAAACACCCTGACTGTTTTCATGTGGACACTCTTGGGGGCTAGTTTATAATTGTGTGTTGTGTCTGGGCAAGTGAGTGCCTTGTGTGTGTACCAGACAGCGGGATCAGTTCATCTCAATTAGGGAAATTCCTAAGGAATTTTTGTTTGCATTTGATCAAGCCCAACCAATGAAGAGGGGAAGCACCCTGACTGTTTCAGTTTAGACACTCTTGGGGCTTGTTTTTTGCTGCAGCAGTTGGATTGTGTTTTGATGATTGTTTGTGTGTGTTTTATATAGCCATGAGAAGTTAGAATTTGGTAAACTGATATTCATTTGCAATACTGTTTGGCCCCAGTGTTGTTTGGAATCTGGAATTTGCTGTTTGGAATCTGGAGTTTGCTGCTGAATGGGAAAGTGGGATAGAGTTGTATGTATCCAGGCTTTTGTGCTGCTGTTCTAAGCAAGGTTGGGCCTGGCAGGTATGTGATGTTTTCCTTTGTTGCTGTTTGACCCCAGTGTTCTTTGGAGTCTGAGGAGGTTTGGCCTTTAAAAATCAAACTGCCGTGGAAACTTCTGTACCCAAAATTCTGGTTCACAGCCTTCACTGAATTACCTACTGGGGCAAAGTGCAACCATGTAAAACCAGTAAGCTTGTATTGCTATCTCATAGCTATAGTTTCAACGTAAAAGCTATTGGATCTTCGTTTATGTGTGTATATTCATGTTTAGATGTGTTTATTTATAGGTACACTTATTGGTATATGTTGTGTCTACCAAATTGGCTTATAAGTAAAAGAGCACTCATAAATTAAATAAGTCAAAGCAATTTTCAAATTCATGTGAATTAAGTAAACTTTTTCTAAACCAGCTGGCTTTAAAATTATTGGTAAAATGAAAATAGAAATGTCTTCAAAATTGTGAGCATACATTTTTGTCTGGATTTTATATTTGTCTCTGCTAGGTATTTTGAGGTTTCAGGATTTGGCATAGAAGGTTATAAAATTATAAACCCAGCCAAAACAAATGATCTTTATGCAAATTTTTTGAAAAGTAGTATTATGGGATCACTGGATGTCAATTTTTCTGGCCTGAAACCTCTGTGGCCAGTGGTGCTTTTGCCTGAGTTCTTGTCCTGTGTTCAGGAAGAATGAGGTACTCAGGCAAGTGAATGGTGAACAAGACAAAGAGGAGCTTTATTTAGTATTAGAGCAGCTCAGGGGAGACCCACAGTGGGTAGCTCCTTTCTGTTACTCATTGTCCCAACGTCTGCTGCTCTCAGCAGAGAGGAGGCCCTGGAGAGGATGGCTCCTCTCTGCAGCTGGTCCATGCAATGTCTCTTCTGGTCTCTGAAGCTCTTAGCAGAGAGGGTAGCTCCTCTCTGCCAGCTGGTCATCCCACTGTCTCTAGCTATCAGCAGGGGGAATAGCTCCTCTCTGCATCTGGTCTTCTTATTGTCTCCCCATCCTCTGCCCTGCTGTGGCTGAGCCCAGGGCTTTTATGGGGCTCAGGGGGAAGGGAGTGTGTGCTGATTGGTCCACAGGAAAAAGCACCATGAGTTCCTCCTCCAATCAGCAGGAATGGCAGCCTGGCCCCCACACTTCAGGCCTGTCCTGGCATGAAGGTGGGGCTTCACTGCGGACTTGCCCGCTTCCACCCAGAAGCCTATCTGCCTCCCACAGCCATCCATAGTGCCCAGGCTGCTAGCACCAAGGGGCACCTGCAGGCCAGCACCAGTCACTCTCAGCCCCTCTCACCTTCCCTTCCTGCACTCCTCAGTGCCCAAAGTCCAGAGGGGGGCAAGGCAGCAGGGGACTGGCGTGTCAGCACTGCCCTGAGCTTGCACACACCTGGCAGCACTATGACAGACCCCGGACTTGGCCCCAAGCCTGCTCCAAGATCAGAGTGGGCACCGGGAGCAGGGAGAGGCCAAGCAGCAGAAGCAGGCACCTCTGAGCCTACAAGGGCAAGGAGGGGGCCTTCTCGGGCCCCCCAAGAGTGCAGGGATGCTTGGGTCTGCAGCCCCAGTTTGGGTGGCTGCAGCACCCCACAGCAGGGTGGGGTTCCTGCCTGCTCTGTGGAACTGGAGGCCTGTATCTGCAGCTGTGGACCAAGTTGCTGCAGCTGCACCCAGGAAGGGATGGATCCTGCCTGCTCCCGGCCCCAACAAGAGCACAGGGAGGCTCAGATCTGCAGCAAACATCTGTAGTCTCAGGTACTCAGGAGACTGAGGGAGGATGATTGCTTGAACCTAGGAGGCAGAGGTTGCAGTGAGCTGAGATTGTGTTACTGTGCTCTAGTCTGGGCAACGGAGCAAGACTCTGTCTCAAAAAAAATAAGAATTCTGTCAACCACAAATGATGTTTTGCTTTGATTCTTCTCAAAAAGTGACTTACAATCAGTTACAGTCCAGGGCTTGCTTCTTTGGAGGAGTTCATGAAAAGCACTCTTGATTTGCAGGTTTCTGATAACTTTGGAGTTTGTGCCACTGAATTAGAGAGAAAACTTCCAGGACTGTAATTGAAAAGCTGGTGTGTTCATAAAGATTGCTAACTCAATATAAAACACAGCAAGAGTTGATTGCATGAATTGAAACTGAAACTGAAATAGTTTTTATGGCTTTTTGTTTGAAATATTGCGGATTCTTTTTTTTTTTTTTTGAGATAGAGTTTCCCTCTTGTTGCTCAGGCTGGAGTGCAGTGGCAGATCTTGGCTCACTGCAACCTCCACCTCCCAGGTTCAAGTGATTCTCCTGCCTCAGCCTCCTGAGTAGCTGGCATTTCAGGCATGCATCACCACGCCCAGCTAATTTTGTATTTTTAGTAGAGATGGGGTTTCTCTATGTTGGTCAGGCTGGTCTTGAACTCCCGACATCTGGTGGTCCACCTGCCTTAGCCTCCCAAAGTGCTGGGACTACAGGTGTGAGTGACCGCACCCAGCTATATTGCTGATTCTTTTTGTTTTTTCAGAGTCTGAATAATTTTTCCTTTTAAGCTGTTTATAGCCTTTAAGCATACTTTAAGTATATTAAGTGGAGTACACTTTTTTTTTTTGAGATGGTGTCTCGCTCTGTTGCCCAGGCTGGAGTTCAGTGGTGTGATCTTGGCTCACTGCAACCTCCACTTCCTAGGTTCAAGCAATTATCCTGCCTCAGCCTCCTGAGTAGCTGGGATTACAGGTGTGCACCACCACTACCAGCTAATTTTTGTATTTTTAGTATAGATGGGTTTTTGCCACATTGGCCAGGCTGGTCTTGAACTCCTGACCTCAGGTGATCTGCCTGCTTTAGCCTCCCAAAGTGCTAGCCACTGCTCCCAGCCAAAGTGCAGTGTACTTTTTTATTTTTTTGAGATGGAGTCTCACTTTGTTGCCCAGGCTAGAGCGCAGTGGCGTGATCTTTGCTCACTGCAGTCTCCACCTCCTAGACCCAAGTGATTCTCCCACCCTAGCCTCCCAAGTAGCTGGAATTACAGGCGTGTGCCACCATGTCTGGCTAATTTTTGTATTTTTAGTGGAGACAGGGTTTCACCACGTTGGCCAGGCTGGTCTCAAACTCCTGACCTCAAGTGATCCACCAGCCTCAGCCTCCCAAAGTGCTGGGATTACAGACGTGAGCCATCGCGCCCAGCTGAGTATACTTTTGTAAACAGAATTTGAATCATGTATCTCTCTCTGCCTAATTTCTCCAGAATTTGTAAACTATTTGTGAATATTCTTAATTCATGGCAATGTATATGTGTGCATATACTTAATAACAACATATTTTCAGCCAGGCGCGGTGGCTCACGCCTGTAATCCCAGCACTCTGGGAGGCCAAAGTGGGTGGATCACGAGGTCAGGAGGTCGAGACCATCCTGGCTAACACGGTGAAACCCCGTCTCTACTAAAAATACAAAAAATTAGCTGGGCATGGTGGTGGGTGCCTGTAGTCCCAGCTACTCGCAAGGCTGAGGCAGGAGAATGATGTGAACCCAGGAGGCAGAACTTGCAGTGAGCCAAGATTGTGCCACTGCATTCCAGCCTGGGCAACAGAGCGAGACTCCATCTCAAAAAAAAAAAAAAAAAAAAACCAACAACATATTTTCTTTTGTAACAGTGCACAATGGAAGGAACTGGTTTATTATTATTATTATTATTATTATTATTATTATTATTTTGAGACAGGGCCTTGCTCTGTCGCCCAGGCTGGAGTGCAGTGGCACAATCTCGGCTCACTGCAAGCTCTGCCTCCTGGGTTCACGCCATTCTCCTGCCTTAGCCTCCCAAATAGCTGGGACCACAGGTGCCCACCACCACGCCTGGCTAATTTTTTTTTTTTGTATTTTTAGAAGAGACAGGGTTTTAGCCAGGATGGTCTCGATCTCCTGACCTCATGATCTACCCGCCTTGGCCTCCCAAAGTGCTGGGATTACAAGCGTGAGCCACCGCACCTGGCCAGGAACTGGTTATTTTCTCAGGGCTTTGACTGAAATGGTCTTGTGAGATGTTCCAGCAAAGCTGATTTGGGAGAGTCAATGATTCTTGCTGCACTTTGTGTGGGTAATCAGGCCGAGTATATGGGACTGCAGCTTATTTTGCAGGTAGATTGGTCCTGCTGTGATTTGTCTTTGGTGGAAGCAGTGGACTGTAGAGAGAAATACCATGTGTCAGAAGAAACTCTATATTAGATTAACCTTTGATCCCTGGATGGCTACATGGTCACCCATGGTATGGGGCTGCCTATGACACCCCTCCTCATTATGAAGCAGCCAGAAAGATAGACAACCAGATTCCTCATGATTGAGGAATTGATCAATAGAAAGGGGGCACTGAAACCAACCCAATGGTCCCATAGACTGTTTTTTTTGATAAACATAGAAATTGACCTTTCTCATCTTAAAGCTTGAACCTTATATTTGTTCTACTTGAGTTCCTTCCTCAGGAAAGGACCCTTAGGCCTCTCAAAAAAAAAAAAAAAGTAAACTGAAACTCATCAGATCATTACATTTGGATAGACTTTGGACCCCTCATTCATCGCGATTGCTTTCTTACCCTTCTCTAGTTCCTATTTGCTTACACATTGTTACATTTCTTCCCTGCTATATAAACCCCTTGTTTTAGTCAGTCAGGGAGATGGATTTGAGGCTGAGCTCCCATCTCCTGGGCTGCAGTACCTGATTAAAGCCTTCTTCCTTGGCAATACTTGTCATCTCAGTCATTGGCTTTCAGTGTGGCGAGCAGCAGGACCTGGACCAAACCCCTGGTGTTTTGGTAACACAAAAAGAAGAAGGCTGACTGGAGGCATCTTGCACTTGCCTCCTCCACAAAGAAGAACCAAAATAGCGGGTAGATAATACTACTTTGAATCAAGCGTCTAAGGGAGACCACTGGAACTCAACAGGGAAGCGACAGGAAACACCTGAGGCACAGTAGGAGAGGGAAGCGAGACAGCCAGCTCTGCAGGCCAGGATTGGCTGGGAGGCCAAGGAGTTTCCCCAGTGTGGGAAAGTGTAAATGAGAGATCCCTAGTGATCACATTCCCACCTGAAACCCGAGACATGGGAGAACCTCGTGACCCTTGCAGGCCCTGAGAATAGCATAGGAGCTGCCTGGAGACTGCGTGACATCAGTGCTCTAGAGAGGGAGCTCACACTGGGTCCCACACCCCAACTCCCCGAGCCCTAAGCAGCTGCAGCATGGGGCCATTTTTAGAGCTAAGCACCTATCAGACTGCATTCTGTCCTGGGGCCCAACAGCCCTTGCATCTCCACATCTCTGGAGCCCCACTGACATCCACCTGTGTCCACCCGGAGGGCTGAGCAGCAGACGTGGTTGGACCCAGTAGAGGTTCCCTCCAATGTGGTTGCTCTAGCACACAGTATCTTGCACCCTAGGGAACAGGTAGTATAGCACACCAGGGAAGCTGCCCCCAGGGCAAACAGAGCCAAAGCACAAGGTCCCTAGAGCCTGAAGGAGATGGGTTAATGGACACAAACATGCAGTTAAATAGAAAGAATAAGTTCCAATATTCCACAGCAGAGTAGGGCGACTATAATTTGCAACAATATATTGTCTATTTCGAAATAGCTAGAAGAGAGGACTTTAAAGGTTCCCAACACATAGAAATGATAAATACTTGGAGTGATTGTGAGAAACCCTCACCTGTCCAAAATCAAAGAATGGACTCAGAGACACGAAATGCAGCAGAAGCGAGACTTAATGGCGGACTTGCAAGATCAGGTGTCTGGTAGGCAGGCACACCCGGGGCAGTTACAACAGGTAATTTATCTCCTAGCATGCAAGGCCCTCCCCCAGCTCCTCATTGTTCGAGTACTATGGGATTACAATCTTCCCGGACGTCGCATAAGTTTCATTATCCCCTTATAAGGTTATACCCCAGTCCCCTTCCTCACTTAAGTTTCAATTTCCCAATAATGAAACTTTCTTCCCTTTTATGGGCTGACCCCTCCTCTACATTCTGTTCTCTTATCATGACTTTCTAGGTGCATGAGCCGTTCGGTTTGTCACATCTTCAGGCTGGCTGCCAGTACACAGATTTATCATGCCTTGAAAATAGACCATTTAAAATATTCTCTCACAAATTCCCGGCCGGGTGCGGTGGCTCACGCTTGTAATCCCAGCACTTTGGGAGGCCGAGGCGGGCGGATCAGGAGGTCAGGAGATCGAGACCACCGCGTGAAACCCCGTCTCTACTAAAAAATACAAAAAATTAGCCGGGCGTGGTGGCGGGCGCCTGTAGTCCCAGCTACTCGGAGAGGCTGAGGCAGGAGAATGGCGTGAACCCGGGAGGCAGAGCTTGCAGTGAGCCGAGATTGCGCCACTGCACTCCAACCTGGGTGACAGAGCGAGACTCTGTCTCAAAAAAAAAAAAAAAAAAAAAAAAAAGCAAATTCCCTCCTCTTTTCTATTGACTTTCCTCAGTCTCATTTTTATCTAAACCCTTTTGGTCCTCAAATTGCTCTAGAAGTCATTTACTTTCTTCCTCATAGGAGAGTGAGTTTAATTTGGTTTCTAATAGTAGTAGGTTATTTTTCTGGTAAATCATGGACATTTGTTTATTAATAGCTGTTTCAGGCCGGGCATGGTGGCTCATGCCTGTAATCCCAGCACTTTGGGAGGCTGAGGCGGGCGGATCACTTGAGGTCAGGAGTTCCAGACCAGCCTGGCCAACATGACAGCACCCCATCTCTACTAAAAATACAAAAATCAGCCTGGCATGGTGGTGCACATCTGCAATCCTAGCTACTCCAGAGGCTGAGGCAGGAGAATTGCTTGAACCCGAGAGGCAGAGGTTGCAGTGAGCTGAGATCCTGCTACTGCACTCCAGCCTGAGTGACAGAAGGAGACTCCAAAAAAAAGAAAAGAAAAGAAAAGAAAAAATCGATGTTTCAGTTAATCTCTGTGCTAGTACCGTCACACAAAGGATAATACAACATCCCACTGCTAAGACTCCTGCTACAATTATGAGAGATGTAAGGATTGAAGCTACCACGTACCATGCCTTTCCTTTTTTTTTTTTTTTTTTTTTTTTTTTTGAGATGGAGTCTCACTGTCGCCCAGGCTGGAGTGCAGTGGTGCAAACTCAGCTCACTGCAATCTCTGCCTCCTGGGTTCAAGCAATTCACCTGCCTCAGCCTTCCGAGTACCTGGGACTACAGGCACGCACCACCATGCCTGGCTAATTTTTGTATTTTTAGTAGAGACAGAGTTTCATCATATTGGCCAGGCTGGTCTCGAACTTCTGAAGTTATGATCCACCCCACTCGGCCTCCCAAAGTGCTGAGATTATAGGTGTGAGCCACCGTGCCCGGCCACCTTTCCTTTTTTTTTTTTTTTTTTGAGACTGAGTCTCGCTCTGTCGCCCAGGCTGAAGTGCAGTGGCATGATCTCCGCTCACTGCAAGCTCTGCCTCCCGGGTTCAAGCCATTCTCCTGCCTCAGCCTCCTGAGTAGCTGGGACTACAGGTGCCCACCACCACTCCTGGCTAATTTTTTTGTATTTTTAGTAGAGACGGGGTTTCATCATGTTAGCCAGGATGGTCTCCATCTCCTGACCTCGTGATCCACCTGCCTCGGCCTCCCAGAGTGCTGGGATTACAGGTGTGAGCCACCAGGCCTGGCCCACCTTTCCATTTTTGTAAACCATCTTTCTAGCCAGTCTATAAATGGGTCCTCAATCCCGGCATTTTCTGCCAGTTTATTGGCTAGGGTTGTTAGCCTTTGTAATGCCTTTGTGATAGTTCTGTCTGGGGCAGTATTATTGGGAATGAAAGTACAACATTTTCCACCCAGCATTAACACATACACTTCCTTTTTCTGCTAATATCATATCTAATGCAAACCTGTTTTCCTAGGCCATTAGGCTGGTGGCATCTAACTGGCTAGCCACCCCCTTGAGAGCATCTTGAGTATAATGAATGTCTGTTGACTATAATAGATGTAATTAATCCAATCTACTTTTTTGTTAATAGTTGACCAGCAGAAGAGTGTTGACTCAAACCCCACAGCTGTTTGGTTTTGGGCCTTGAATTAATTAGGCACCCCCCTGGGGACTCACTGAGTCAATGTAGATATTGGGATTAAAGGAATTTGTTAAATGTCTCCGGTTTTGGTGGCCATGTGAATTTTCAGGTATCTTATGGAATGCCAGGGTAAAGGGAACAGCCAGTTGGACTAAAGCACAAGTCCCGGTCCAATTGGACCGTAACAGGTTATGGAGGTTCCTCTTCCCACAGTACCACCAGACATCAGCCCAGGGTATATGGAGAACTGAGTAATTGTCATTGCCTGACTCACCAGTGACGTTTAGGATGTGGGTACCAGTCGAGAGTTCTCCCGTGGACTTATTGAACTCAGCCTCCTGCCTGGAGAGGCAAGAGGAGTGGTTCATACTCCCTATAGAGAATGAGGGGATTGCTGTGGGATCCGACCTCTGCAATGCAGGAAAGAGCAATGACAGACTATTGCAAGTCTCATCTCCCCACGCATTCTTGTCCTGGTATAGAGCCAACATGCAACACATTCCTTCAGGATCGGTATCCTATCCTAGGGGAAACGGAACCACCTGTGCTTGAGGTCCTCCTGCAGCACACATGTAGTAGTTACTCTTGTTGAGGGCTTGTACCGAAAATTTGATCTATTTGACCCAGGCATTCACATTTGCGTACCCTGTCTCAATGTCTTTCTTCTTTTTCTCCCTTCTTTCCTTCCTTCCTTCCTTCCTTCCTTCCTTCCTTCCTTCCTTCCTTCCTTCCTTCTTCTTTCTTTTCTTTCCTTCTTTACTTTCTTTTTTTTGAGATGGAGTCTCGCTCTGTTGCCCAGGCTGGAGTGCAGTGGCACAATCACGGCTCACTGCAACCTCCGCTTCCCAGGTTCAAGCTATCCTCGTGCCTCAGCCCCACTAGTAGCTGGGACTGCAGGCGCCCGCCACCTCGCCTGCCTAATTTTTTGTATTTTTAGTAGAGACGGGGTTTCACCGTGTTAGCCAGAATGGTCTCAATCTCCTGACCTCGTGATCCACTCACCTCGGCCTCCCAAAGTGCTGGGATTACAGGTGTGAGCCACCACACATGGCCCCCTGTCTGAATTTCTAAGGTTTGCCTTAAATCCTTCATTGTTGGGTGAACTAGAGTGTTTGTTGGGGTCTGGAGTTGGAGTGGTCCCAGGCAAATGAGAGGTTGAGTTCTCGACTAACTTGAGAATAAATCAACCAAAAGGATTCCTCCCTATAATATCTGCCCCTAACCCATATACCCAAGATGCTACCTCTGGCTTTTGGTTTAAAATGGCTGGGTTGTCAATAAAGATGAGTGTAGCGTTACATTGTAGATTCTGACAATTATTTGGTGGGGAGCCCTTGGACAGATGTATTTTATTATTTAGGGCCCTCCAAGATGGGGTTACCCACCCCATATTGACAGTCCAAGCCTGGTATTTGGTGGTCCAGCAAACATCATCCCAGCTAGGTCAGGGACTTGCCCTACTGTAACCTTTGTCTGGTTCAGGGCAGAGATATACTTATCTGCCTGTGAAAGCTGCCTCTGGTTTTCTAAACTTCTACAGGATAAAATTTGGCAGGCATCAAACTATAGTTTGGGGTGCTATTGTTCTAGTCACATTAATCACCAATTTAATTGGGTAGGAAGGGGTCCCCTGCCAATTTCCATTTTGACCTTCCACCCTTTGTATAGTAAGCCATCCCAACCACATTAATTTCCAAAAGTAGGGCCTTCCCATGGTCTTCTTTTTAAGTTTTTTTTCAGAGTCAACTTTAAAGATTTCTCGGGTAACTGACACACTTTCCACTGGTCTTTCTTCCTCCCTTCTGGGGTTTCTTTTACCAGTCTCTTGACTCGTGTATAGTGAGTCCACCCCCGTTCAGCTTTTCATACAGCTGTCTTGGTGGTCAGGAGCACTTGATAGGGAACTTCCCAGCTGGGTTGGAGCATATCTTCTTTCCAAGTCTTAATCAGCAGCAAGTCATTGGATTGGAAGTGGTGAACTGTGAACTCAAGAGGCAGAGTTTGAGTTAGAAGTCCTTTTAACCTAAGGGATGACAAGGTGGAGGATTGGCCAGTATATAATTTCTTAAGAACTGGTCCTTGGTTTCCATAGTAGGAAGATCTGTAGCCCTGCCCAAATATTGGAGTCGGTATAATAACTCATATGGGGACAGTCCCAAGTCTGTTTTTGGGGCTGTCCTTACCCTGAGGAGTGCTATTGGAAGACATTTGGTCCAAGGAATTTTAGTTTAGTTTAGATTTTTTTTTTTTTTTTTTTGAGACAGAGTCTCGTTCTGTTGCCAAGGGTGGAGTGCAATGGCGCTATCTCAGCTCACTGCAAGCTCTGCCTCCCGGGTTCACACCATTCTCTTGCCTCAGTTTCCCGAGTAGCTGGGACTACAGGCGCCCACCACCACGCCCAGCTAATTTTTTGTATTTTTTAGTAGAGATAGGGTTTCACCGTGTTAGCCAGGATGGTCTCAATCTCCTGACCTCGTGATCCACCCGCCTCGGCCTCCCAAAGTGCTGGGATTACAGGCATGAGCCACCGTGCCCGGCCGAATTTTAGTTTTTAAGATTAGTTTGGTAATATGCCTTTTGAGAGTTTGATTCATTCTTTCTACGTTTCCAGAGGAAGGGGGATGCCAAAGGGTGTGATAATCCCATGTAATTTGTAAACCTTCCATAATTCCCCTTAATACCCTTGAAATAAAATGGCTCCCATTGTCTGAATCAGTATTTTCTACCAAGCCAAATCTGGGTATAATCTGCTCTAAGATTATTTTGATCACATTCCTGGCAGTGGCTGTTGGAAGGGGAAAGGCTTCCACCCTCCTGGAAAGGTAATCTGCAATCACCAGCAAATACTTTAGTTTTCCTACTTCAGGCATTTCTGTGAAATCTACTTGAATGCTCTGGAATGGTCTCAGTCTGGGAGGTCTTCCTCCTGTGGCCTGTTTTCTAATTACCTTTTTGTTTGTCCTTTGACAAGTTACACAACTTCCACATATTTGTTTAACGAGGGTGTGGATCCCTATACACCCATTATTCCTAAGTATTCCATCACACAGAGCCTGGGGTTCCCAATGACTCCCTTTGTGTAATATAGACATTAGTTCTCTCATCAGGGGGTTTACTTCTCATTTCTCTCCCATCAGGAAGTACCCATTTCCTATCTTTAGTTCGAGTGACCCCCTATCCTGTCTAATTCTTCTTTCTCCTCTCTGGTAAGCTGGGGCCTTAATACTACCTTAGGGATGTCTGGGATCAGACTAAATAGTCTAATTTCTTTCTCCAGGGAGGCTTGCTTAGCAGTTTCATCTGCAAGCCTGTTTTCTGCAGCTTCTATAGTGTTTCCTTTCTGATGGCCATTTATTTTTATATTTATTTATTTATTTATTTATTTTTGAGATGGAGTCTCTCTCTTGTCTCCCAGGCTGAAGTGCAATGCCACGATCTCAGCTCACTGCAACCTCCACCTCCTGGGTTCACGTGATTCTCCTGCCTCAGCCTCCCGAATAGCTGGGATTACAGACACCTGCCACCAAGCCTGGTTAATTTTTGTATTTTTAGTAGAGACAAGGTTTTGCCATGTTGGCCAGGCTGGTCTCGAACTCCTGATGTCAGGTGATCCACCCACCTCGGCCTCCCAAATTACTGGGATTACAGGCATGAGCCACCATACCCAGCCTGTCTGATGACCATTTATATGAACTATGATTACTTCTGCTGGAAGAAGGAGGTTTCTAAAACCTGTCTGACCAGTTCCCCAAGTACCAATTCTTTTCCCTTGCTATTTATTCGGCCATGCTGTGTCCCAATTTTTCCAAAACTGTGTACCACCCCGTAGGCATATTTAGAATCAGTATATATAGTGCCTTCTTGGCCTTCAAGGAGCTTTATGGCCTGGTTAAGAGCATATAATTCACAAGTTTGGGCTGACCAGCCATTAGGTAATCTACCTTCCTCACATAAAGAGTGTTTATTCTTATTAAAGACAGCATGACTGTTATGTTTCTTGGCATCTATCACTCTGGATGGCCCATGCACAAACAGGCTTATCCTACCATGTAGTGGAGCTTCTCTAAGGTCTGGTCTAACTTTAATTTGGTATTCTATGATATCTAAGCAGTTATGGACTGATGCCTCTTTGTTCTTCTCTCCTTTCCATAGGAAACTGGCTGGATTCAGGCAAGTATCTGTTGTTATGACCAAATCATCTTTTTCTAGTACCATGGCTTCATATTTTAGAATCCAAGAATCCATTAACCATCTCTCGGCTTTTTGATTTAATATATTCCTGACCCGATGTGGGGTGCTGACTGTTAAGGCCCCAGCAAAGGTTAGCTTTTGACTCTCGTCTGCCAGCAGGGCTGTGGCAGCTATTACTTGCGCACATTTGGGCCACCTTCGAGAGACAGGATTGAGAAGCTTGGAGACAAAAGCAACAGATTGCCTCTTCCCTCCCCAGGTTTGAGTGAGCACCCCAAGAGCCACACCCTGGTCTACTGTTACAAATAGATGGAATGGTTTCTCTAAAGATAGGAGGGCCAGGACCGGGGCTGTAAGGAGGGCCTGCTTTAGCTCTTTTGTGTCTGGAATTGGTGGGTTCTTGATCTCACTGACTTCAAGAATGAAGCCGCAGACCCTCGTGGTGAGTGTTACAGTTCTTAAAGGCAGTGTGTCCGGAGTTTGTTCCTTCTGATGTTTGGATGTGTTCAGAGTTTCTTCCTTCTGGTGGGTTCATGGTCTCGCTGGCTCAGGAGTGAAGCTGCAGACCTTCACGGTGAGTGTTACAGCTCATAAAGGCAGTGTGGACCCAAAGAGTGAGCAGCAGCAAGATTTATTGCAAAGAGCAAAAGAACAAAGCTTCCACAGTGTGGAAGGGGACCCGAGCAGGTTGCCACTGCTGGCTCCGGCAGCCTGCTTTTATTCCCTTATCTGGCCCCACCTACATCCTGCTGATTGGTCCATTTTGACAGGGTGCTGATTGGTGTGTTTACAATCCCTGAGCTAGACACAAAAGTTCTCCAAGTCCCCACAGAGCACTGATTGGTGCATTTACAAACCTTGAGCCAGACACAGGGTGCTGATTGGTGTGTTTACAAACCTTGAGCTAGACACAGAGTGCTATTGGTGTATTTACAATCCCTTAGCTAGACATAAAGATTCTCCAAGTCCCCACCAGATTAGCTAGACACAGGGTGCTGATTGGCACATTTACAATCCTCTAGCTAGACATAAAAGTTCCCCAAGTCCCCACCAGATTAGGTAGACACAGTGCACTGATTGGTGCATTTACAAACCTTTAGCTAGACACAGAGTGCTGATTCGTGCATTTACAATCCTTTAGCTAGATGTAAAAGTTCTCCAAGTCCCCACCAGATTAGCTAGATACAGAGTGCTGATTGGTGCATCCACGAACTCTGAGTCAGACACAGAGTGCTGATTGGTGCATATACAATCCTCCTGCTAGACATAAAAGTTCTCCAAGTCCTCACCCGACTCAGGAGCCCAGCTGGCTTCGCCTAGTGGATCCCTCGCCGGGGTGGTGGGTGCACGCCTGCATTCCTCAGCCCTTGGGCAGTCAATGGGACCGGGCACCGTGGAGCAGGGGGTGGCACCTGTTGGGGAGGCTCGGGCCATGCAGGAGCCCACCGTGGGGTGGGGGCTCAGGCATGGTGGGCTGCCGGTCCTGAGCCTTGCCCTGCGGGGAGGTGGCTGAGGCCCAGTGAGAATTTAAGCATGGCATGGGTGGGTCGGCAGTGCTGGGGGACCTGGCGCCCGCTCCGCAGCTGCTGGCCCGGGTGCTAAGCCCCTCACTGCCTGGGGCCTGCGGTGCCGGCTGGCCGCTCCGAGTGTGGGGCCCACCGAGCCTGTGCCCACCTGGAACTCGACCTGGCCCGTGAGCGCCACGTGCAGCCCCGGTTCCCGCCTGCGCCTCTCCCTCTACACCTCCCTGCAAGCAGAGGGAGCCGGCTCCGGCCTCGGCCATCCCAGAGAGGGGCTCCCATAGTGCAGCTGCAGGCTGAAGGGCTCCTCAAGCACGGCCAGTGAGGCCAAGGAGGTGCAGAGAGCCAGCGAGTGCTGCGAGGGCTGCCAGCATGCCGTCACCTCTCACTTTCACTGCCTGAATTTCCTCTGGGGACTATTGCAAGGGATCAGGTTCCTCTTCTTGTAACTTGAGATACAGGATCTTTGTCTTTTGAGCACATGAGTCAATCCATAACCTCCAGTAGCCAATTGAACCTAAAAATTTTCAGAGTTCTTTCTTTGTCTTAGGCAGAGGCCCACTATTCCTGGTATTCTTTCTGGATTTATTCTCCACCTCCCTTCATTAATCAGGCGTCCTAAATATTTAACTTATTTTTCTACAAACTGTAATTTGTTCTTAGAGATTTGCAACCCCCTTTCTCCTAGGAAATTAAGCAAGCTTATGGTGGTTTCTGATACTTTGGTCTTCCTCTCCCTAGAAATTAAAAGATCATCTACATATTGCAATAACTGGGTTCCCCTGGAAGGTTGGAATTCCTTCAGGACTTTTTCTAAGATTTGACCAAATAAGTTTGAGGCACCTGTGAAAACTTGTGGCAGCACAGTCCAGCAGTACTGTTGTTTTCTCCCAGTTATGGGATTTTCCCATTCAAAGGCAAAGAGATCCCTACTCCTAAAGTCTAGGGGACATCTTTTCTTTCCTCCTCCTCTGTTAGGAGGCCCATCATTACTTTTATTTGTCCCTCCTCTATTCCTAATCCTAAACCCAATCTCACAATCAGGTCTCAACCCAGGAGGTTAGTTGCCTGCTTCAGGAACATATAAGAGTGACCCCTCTATTTGTTCTGGTCCTAATCTAATTAACATTTTCTTGAATAGCAGAACCTGAAATCCCTCCCCTTTTACCCCTGATACTGTCAATTTTTCCTTAGAGTCCTGTACCCCTTGGTTGATTAATTAGGAAGGAGAGAGACAGCCCAGTATCAAGCAAAAATGTTACTTCCTCCCCATCAGTTCCCACCCTCAAATTTATCAAGAGTTCCTGGTGGGACCTACTTAGAAGGAACCCCTGACTCCCTAATGTTCATCAAAAGTCATACAGTGGATTACTTCTCTTCCTTTTTCCATTCTGGACATTCTCTTTTAAAATGTCCTGGTTTTCCACACTTGTAACATCCACTTACAGTCTTAGGAGTTTTTCCTTGTATTTCTCTTCTGTCTTTTTGCTGAAACCTAGTATTTTCTTGTCTCCTCTGAGAGGGGTCTTGATCTGACTTCTTCATGACTACCTCCTCTACAGTGGAAACCATTATTTTCACTTTTCGTTTCTGTTTCTCCTCTTCTCTTCTCACAAGACCTTTTTGAGCTTCCCTCAGTAATTCCTCAATTGATTTTTCATTCCAACCATCAAGCTTTTGTAATTTTTTTGTAATGTCAGGCTAGCTCTTAGTTACAAAGTTAACATTCAAAAGGCCTTGCCCTACTGGGCCTCCAGATCTAATCCAGAGTATTTTCTCATCTGATCTCTGAGCCTTTGCAGGAATGCAGAGGGAGTTTCCTCTTTTTCTTATTGAATCTTTGAGACATTTGAGACATTTTGTGTCCTAGAAGTGAATTATTTTATCCCTTTAATTATTAGTTCCCTGAGGTCCTGCATTTGGGCCTGGTCCCTGGGATCATTATTATCCCATTTGGGATTGACATTTGGAAATTTTTTTTTTGGCTGGCAAGACTCCTTGCCCGGGAGGATGTTGCCTCTCCCAGATGGTCATTGCCGCCCTCCTAATCATTCCTCTTTCTTCTCCTGTGAATAGAATATTCATGATAGACATTATTTCAGTCCAGGTGTAAAAGCTGGGTCCTAGGAATTGGTACAACTGGTCTGCTAAACGAAGGGGATCCTCTAGGAGTGGATCCTTACCTTACCTCTAGGAGTGGATCATTACCTTCTTGAAATTCCTAACTTCAGTACTTGTAAGAGGAGCGTTTACAAAGCCAATCTCTTTCTGTCCTGTGGGAACTTCCCTAAGAGGGAACATGCTAGATGTTTGCTGTTTGGAGGGGATAGGGAAGTTCTCAATATCTCTTTTACATTATTCTAATTCTTTTCTTAAATTTGGATAAGGATCTAAAGGAGCAGTTAGTTCAGCTCCCCCATGGTCTCCAGGTCTTTCTTTCTCTAACTCTCCTGCTGCCCCTTGATCTTCCTGTCCCCTATTTTGTGAGACATATGGAGGGGGCACCCATGATAGGGGGTCCCAGGGCTTTTCACTGGGCAAGGGCTTTTTACTAGGCTCTTTTTCTTCTTCTTTGAGGGGGGAACATGGGGGCTAATTCCTTGATCCCACAGACAGCATAACCTATCTTCTCCTGTGAGGATGGGGTTTTATTCACATAGAGAAGTAAAGCTTGGCACACCCAATCCTCATCTGAGCCAACCTTAGGCCAAAAGATTGAAGGCTTATGAATGGGGTCTTTGGGTCAGGTAAAACAGCAATACTTTATCAACTTTTGCTTTTCCTTGTCCCTGGCTGCAGGGTTGTCCCTCCAAACCTGCAACATTCATTCACCCCAAAGGACTATCTGGGGGAATGTCAGAGGGAGTCTCTTTGGCTCCCTCTTTCCTTTGTCCCTAAGCCTAGAATTTCTGTTTCCCATTTTTGGCCAGTCTCTGTGTCTAGGCCTTTCCCTATGTACTCAACCCCCCTACTGGAGGTTTCTTGCACACCCTGAGAATCGCTTCGTCTGTTTCCCACTGATTCCCTCGCAGGAGAACGGAACTGTGGATTGGGACTCCGTGCTTGCTTTGTATCTAGGGTATGTCTCAGTCACACACACTCAACATCTAAAAATGCCCAGCCACCAAGGTGGTACTTACAGTCTGGTTTTCCTACCTTGGCTCATGTACAAGGTTGCCTGGTTGCCATAGTGTCTGCTTTTCTCCCTATGTCACCTCCGCTGCCTCCTGAATAACAATCTCAGGTTTGTCTATGGTCTATGTGGGGAGCTGGGACACCCGCACAGAACGGACCACCTAAAATTGGGTGAGATATGTCTCCTCTCTTGGCTGGAGTCCCATTCCATGCAGGCACAGAGATCCTGGATGAGCCCCCAAGTTTCTGAGAAATGCTCACCTGTCCAAAATCAAATAATGGACTCAGAGACAGGAAGTGAAGCAGAAGGAAGACTTTTAATGGCAATCTTGCAAGATCAGGTGTCTGGTAGGCAGGCACACCTGGGGCAGTTACAGCAGGTAATTTATCTCCTAGCATGCAAGTCTTTCCCCCAGTTCCTTATTGGTTGAGTACTATAGGGTTACAATCTTCCCAGACGTTGCCTAAGTTTCATTATCCCCTTATAAGGTTATACTCTGGTCCCCTTCCCTGCTTATGTTTCAACTTCCCAATAATGAAACTTTCTCCCCTTTTATGGGCTGACCCTTCTTCTACATCTCGTTCTCTTGTGATGACTTTCTAGGTGCATGAGCCATTCAGTTTGTCACATCTGCAGGGTGGCTGCTAGTACATAGATTTATCATGCCTTGAAAATGAACCATTTAAAATGTTTTTTCACAGTGGTACATACCCTAAATGCCCTAACTTGATCATTACATATTCTATGCATATAACAAAATACCACATGCACCCCATAAAAATGTACAAATATTATATATCAATAAACATTTTTTAAAAAAAGAAAAAGCAAGAAAGATGTCAAATCTACAACCACACTTTAAAATCTAAGGAAGTAGAAAAAGAAAAACAAATGGTAGCAGAAAGAAAGAAAGAAAGACTAGAGCAGAGATAAATGAAATAAGAAATAGAGAAAACAATAGAGAGAATCAATAAAACCAAAAGTTGTTTCTTTAAAAAGATCAGCAAAAGGCTGGGCTCGATGGCTCACGCCTGTAATCCCAGCACTTTGAGAGGCTGAGGCGGGTGGATCATGAGGTCAAGAGATCGAGACCATCCTAGCCAATATGGTGAAACCCCATCTTTACTAAAAATGCAAAAATTAGCTGGGCATGGTGGTGTGTGCCTGTAGTCCCAGCTACTTGGGAGGCTAAGGCAGGAGAATCACTTGATTCCAGGGGGTGGTGGTTGCAGTGAGCCAAGACAGTGCCACTGCACTCCAGCCTGGTGACAGAGTGAGACTCTGTCTCAAAAAAAAAAAAAAAAAAAAGAACAAAATTAACAAACCTTAGGCCAGATGCAGTGGCTTACACCTGTAATCCCAGCACTTTGGGAGGCCAAGGCAGGCAGATCATCTGAGCTCAGGAGTTCAATAACAGCCTGATCAACATGGTGAAACCCCATCTCTACTAAAAATATAAAAATTAGCTGGGCATGATAGTGCATGCCTGTAATCTCAGCTACTCAGGAGGCTGAGGCAGGAAAATCACTTGAACCCGGGAGGTGGAGGTTACAGTGAGCAAATATCGCGCCATTGACTCCACCCTGGGCAACAAGAGTGAAACTCTCTAAAAAATAAAATAAAATTAGTGGTGGTCCACACCTGTAATCCTAGATACTCAAGAGGCTGAGGTGGGAGGTTCGCTTGAGCCTGGCTGGTTGAGGCAGCAGTGAGCTGTGCCACTGCACTACAGCCAGAGTGACAGAGTGAGACCTTGTCTCAAGAAAAAAAGGCCAGGCGTGGTGGCTCATGCCTGTAATCCCAGCAATTTGGGAGGCCAAGCCGAGTGGATCACCTGAGGTCAGGAGTTCGAGACCAGCCTGGCCAACATGGTGAAACTCTATTTCTTATTTTCTACTAAAAATACAAAAATTAGCCAGGTGTGGTGGCAGGCGCCTGTAATCCCAGCTACTTGGGAAGCCCGAGGCAGGAGAATCGCTTGAACCCAGAGGTGGAGGCTGCAGTGAGCCGAGATCGCACCATTGCACTCCAGCCTGGGCAACAAGAGTGAAACTCCGTCTCAAAAAAAAAAAAAAAAGAAATGCCTAGAATAGGCAAATTAATACAGATAGAAAGTGGGTGAGAGCTTACCAGGAGCCAGAGGGATGGTGCAATGGTTAGTTGTTGCCTCACAAGTACAGAGTTTCTGTTTGGGGTGATGAAAAAGTTTTGGAACTAGTCAGTAGTGATGGTCGTACAATATGAATGTAATTAATGCCACTTAAGAATGGTTAAAATGGGCCGGGCATGGTGGCTCATGCTTGTAGTCCCAGCACTTTGGGAGGCCGAGGCAGGTGGATCACGAGGTCAGGAGATCGAGACCATCCTGGCTAACATGGTGAAACCCCATCTCTACTAAAAATACAAAAAAGTTAGCCGGGCGTGGTGATGGGTGCCTATAGTCCCAGCTACTCGAGAGGCTGAGGCAGGAGAATGGCGTGAACTTGGGAGGCGGAGGTTGCATTGAGCCGAGATCGCACCACTGCACTCCAGCCTGGGCAACACTGCGAGGCTCCGTCTCAAAAAAAAAAAAAAGAATGGTTAAAATGGCAAATTTTATGTTATGCATATTTCATTATACAAAACAAAGACACTTTGGCAGCTGTAAAGAAACAAGACTGGCCGAGCACAGTGGCTCACACCTGTAATCCCAGCACTTTGGGAGGCCGAGGCAAGTGGATCACGAGGTCAGGAGATTGAGACCATTCTGGCTAACACAGTGAAACCCCGTCTCTACTAAAAATACAAAAAGTTAGCCGGGCATGGTGGCAGGCGCATGTAGTCCCAGCTACTTGGGAGGCTGAGGCAGGAGAATGGCGTGAACCCCGGAGGTGGAGCTTGCATTGAGCCCAGATCGCACCACTGCACTCCAGCCTGGGCGACAGAGCGAGACTCCGTCTCAAAAAAAAAAGAAAAAGAAAGAAAGAAAAAAACAAGAAACAAGACTGTAGGTTAAGGTTACTGAAGTAATCCAGACTAAAGATCATCTTCTGTTTGTCCTTCCAGGTGCACACTGCCCTCTTCCCTGCTTTGTGCTCCAGGATGCTGACCTGTGTTGACTGATTAGCAGATTCTTAGGCCCTCTGGCTTCTGGTTGAATTTGACCAATGTGGAGCACTGGCAAGTGATCCGAGAGTGAGAGGAAAGCGACAGCAGTGTAGTCCCCTGGCTCCCAATCTTCAGGTTGCTGTGGGCTGCTGTATCCCTTGACCAAAGGTCACAGCTCCTGTCAGGCAGCCTTCTCCACAAAGCTCTGTCTGTGTATTCTATTAATAGTAATGGCTTGGCCAGGCGCGGTGGCTCATGCTTGTAATCCCCGCACTTTAGGAGGCCAAGGTGGGTGGATCATCTGAAGTCAGGAGTTTGAGACCAGCTGGCCAGCATGATGAAACTCCGTCTCTACTAAAAATACAAAAAAAATTAGCCAGGCCTGGTGGCTGGCACCTGTAATCCCAGCTACTCGGGAGGCTGAGGCAGAAAAGTCGCTTGAACCCGGAAGGCAGAAGTTGCAGTGAGCCGAGATCATGCCACTGTACTCCAGCCTGGGTGACAAGAGCAAAAATCTGTCTCAGAAAAAAAAAAAATAATAATAAAATAGTAATGGCTCCCTCCGCCATTCCTCCTAGGGGAAAAATGGCCCCAACTAGTCTAAGGCAGGAAGTGGACAGCACGGTCAATTTGTGTGTTTTCCTTTGTGTGTTTTCCTACATGAGTTTATTAGTTTAATAATTCCTTTATTAAGCTTTCATCAAATTACCCAGTTTGACCGTGTTGTTTATTTCCTGCCTTAGACTAGGATGGAGAGAGAGCACTAAATCTATGTGGAGGTAGAGCCTTGCGGTTTTGATAGGTTGGATGGTTTGGCAAACTTGGCCCCTGGCTCTCAGAAAAGTTCTCATAAACTGGGGGAGACAAGATACATAGCTTAGAAAAAACACAAGATTCACACTCATAGCAAGTAATCAGTGTGAAGTCCAGTATAGGCTCAATTTGCAAAGTGGCTGATAGCAGGTACTTAATGCAGTAATTCATCTGTTTTCCTATGTTGCGGACAGAGTTGACTCTTCTTCAAATAGGAGAGAGGTTGGAAGTGTTTGGCTAGTTTCCACAGAAGACTCAGAATACTGAAGTGTCCCGAGAAACAATGGAAATAGAGGTTCTTGGCAATGATCCCAGAAAACAGGTCTAATCAATTGGGTGAAGTGTCAGGATCCAGAAAGTGACTTAACAATGGCTCAACCTCCAAACCAGTGATCCTGAGATAAATGGGAACACCCAACTGTGGATGTGTGCCGGCCTCAGGGTTTTTGAAGCAATACCCTGTTACATCCATCAGCTGTCCTCCTGAGCCTGTTCCCTCTCTGAAGACATGTATGGAGCAAAAAGAGTATATTTCTCCATTATAGGCCCTGCCTTACTTATCTCCCCCATATTATTTCCCCACTTTCCTTCTTTTCCCCAAAGGCCTCTCTCCCACCCTGGCTCTCCCAGCTGCACACATCAAACCTACATCTCTGCTAGGAGGCAGGGTGTCTGTGGTAGAGGAGTGACCCACACATTTGAGATTTTCCCGGGTCACACTGGAAACTGGATTCTTGCCTGGATTTCCCTTGGATTCAATCCATAAAAGCCTCATTGGTGTGTAACTCCCATAACATGATCCTTATCTCTTGGGCCTAGGACCCATCATCTGAGGCTTGCCAGCTGTTTCAGCCCAGGCTTTCATGCCAAGCTCTCGAATAGATGTGGCCAGTAGAATACAGTCTCTTTTTTTTAATTTAAAGGCAGAATTCAATAAATGTTAGCTATTATTATTATTACTAGATTAAAAAAGTACCAATATGCTCATATAATAAATATAAGCCGGGCATGGTGGCTCATGCCTGTAATCCCAACACTTTGGGAGGCCGAGGCAGGCGGATCACCTGTTTGGGAGTTCGAGACCAGCCTGACCAGCATGGAGAAACCCCGTCTCTACTAAAAATAGAAAATTAGCCGGGCACAGTGGCGCATGCATGTAGTCCCAGCTACTCGGGAGGCTGAGACAGGAGAATCGCTTGAACCTGGGAGGCAGAAGTTGCAGTGAGCCGAGATCGCACCATTGCACTCTAGCCTGGGCGAAAAGAGTGAAACTCTGTCTCAAAAGTAAATAAATAAGTATGACCCACTTCACCAAATTTGAGTCTAAAAGAATGGTCACATTTCTCCTCTCTCTTTTTTTTTGAGACGGAGTCTCACTGTGTCACCCAGGCTGGAATACAGTGGTGCGATCTTGGCTCACTGTAACCTCTGCCTCTTGGGTTCAAACGATTCTCCCACCTCAGCCTCCTGAGTAGCTGGGATTACAGGCATGCACCACCACGCCTGGCTAATTTTTTTGTATTTTTAGTAGAGACGGGTTTTCAGCATGTTGGTCAAGCTGGTCTTGAACTCCTGACCTGATGATCTGCCTGCCTTGGCCTCCCAAAGTGCTGGGATTACAGGCGTGAGCCACTGCACCTGACCTCTCCTCTCTCTTTTTAAAAAATTCAAAGTTCAGTTTATTTTTATACCTGTTTTATTTTATTTTATTTATTCCTTACATAAGTAATATGTGCACCCAGAAAAATTCTAAGAAAGTCAAAAGGCCTGCCACTTTTCCCGACCCCCAAGTTTCCCTCTCCACAGATGCCCTCTTACCAGCTTCTTCCATGGACTTCAAGAGAGTCTACGCAATTACAGACACTGATCTGCTTTTCCTTGTACAAATACAAGTTATATATTTTGGAGAGTGTCAATTCTTATTGAGTTGCCTAATTCTTCCCTTAAATTACTCCCAAACCTAATGAGGTATGTGTGTACTTTCCTTTTTTTTCTTTTCTTTCTTTTTTTTTCTTTTTTTGAGACAGAGTCTCACTGTGTCACCCAGGCTGGAGTGCAGTGGCATGATCTTGGCTCACTGCAGCCTCGACCTCTTGGACTCAAGCAGTCCACCTGCGTTGGCCTCCCAAAGGGCATTAGCCACTGCACCTGTGAGGTATAGTTTTCTTTCTTTCTTTCTCTCTTTCTTTCTTTCTTTCTTTCTTCTTTCTTTCTTTCTTTCTTTCTTTCTTTCTTTCTTTCTTTCTTTCTTTCTTTCTTTCTTTTTCTTTCTTCTTTCTTCTTTCTTTTTTTTTTTTTAGATGGAGTTTCGCTCTTGTTGCCCAGGCTGGAGTAGTGCAATAGACTGATCTCGGCTCACCACAACCTCCACCTCCCAGGTTCAAGTGATTCTTCTGCCTCAGCCTCCCTAGTAGCTGGGATTACAGGCACCTGCCACCATTCCCGGCTAATTTTTGTATTTTTAATAGAGACAGGGTTTCTCCACGTTGGTCAGGCTGGTATCAAACTCCTGACCTCAGGTGATCTGCCCGCCTTGGCCTCCCAAAGTGCTAGGATTACAGGCATGAGCCACCGTGCCCAGGGAAGTATAGTTTTCATAAGATAAAATTAATCCATTTTAACTGTACAGTTTGATAGATTTTGGCAATTGTATACTGTCATGCAACCGTCACCACAATTAAGATATAAAATGTTTCCATCACCCTAAAAAGTTACCTCCTGCCCTATTACAATTCAATCCCCTCACCTAACAGCTCTAGGCAACCACTGACCTGCTTTCTGACACTGTAGTTTTGCTTTTCCTAGAATTTCTTATAAACAGAATCCCACGATATATTTTTTTTATGCTTGACTACTTTCACTTAGCATAACGTTTTTGAGATTCGGCCACATTGTTGTACATATCAATGTCTCATTTCTTTTTAGTACAGAGTAGTATTCCATAATAAAGAAATTGTTCATTCACTTACCAGTTGATGGATATTTGGTTTGTTTCCAGTTTGGCCCTATTATGAATAATGCTGCCTTGAAAATTTGCATACCAGCCTTCAAGTAAGCATGTGTTGTCTCTTGTTCTTGGGTAAATACCTGAGAGTAGGATTGCTGGGTCATATGGTAAATAAAGTATTGTTACTTTTATAAGACACTGCCAAACTATTTCCCAAGTGTCTACACTATTTTGCAAACCTCACCTACAATGTATTGGAGCTCTAGTTTGCCTCATTCATTGTAACAGCTGGAATGTAACTGCTGGTGGAAAAAAGCAATAAAGCAAATGTGGCAAATGCTAACAATTGGTGACTATAGATAGAGTATGTGGATGTTCATTTTATTATTAATCCCATTTCTTTTTTGAGACAAGTTCTCATTTTGTTACCTAGGCTGGAGTTCAGTGGTGTGGTCATGGCTCCGTGAAGCCTCAACTGCCCAGGCTCAGAGGATACTCCTGCCTCAGCCTCTGAAGTAGCTGGGACTATTGGTGCGTACCACCATTCCTGGCTAATTTTTTGTACTTTTAGTAGAGACGGGGTTTCACCATGTTGACCAGGCTGGTCTCGAACCCCTCACCTCAGGTGATCAGCCCGCCTTGGCCTCCCAAACTGCTGGGATTACAGGCGTGAGCCACTGCACCTGGCCTACATTATTAATTTAAAAATTGCGGCAAAATATATATAAAACATAAAATTTATCATTTTAAGTGTACAATTCAGTGCATCAGTTACATTCACAATGTTGTACAATCATCACCACTATCTAGTTTCAAAACTTTTAATCACCTCAAACAGAAACTCTGTAGTTATTAGGCAATAACTCTCTATTCACCCCTTGCACTAAGCACTTGCAAGCTGTGGTCTACTTTCGGTTTCTGTGAATTTGCCTATTCTAGATATTTCATGTAACTGGAATCATACAATATTTGTCCTTTTGTGTTTGACTTCTTCCACTTGGCATAGTGTTTTCAAGGTTTATCCATGTTGTAACGTGTATCAGAACCCAATTCATCCCTTTGTATGGCTGAGTAATATGCCGTTGTCGAGTATACACCGCATTTGGTTTATCCAGTCATCTGGTGATGGAGACTTCTGTTGTTTCCACTTTTTGGCTATTGTGAGCAAAGATGCTATGAATATTCACATACAAGTATCTGACTGAATCTTTGTTTTTAATTCTTTTGGGTATATCCATAGGCGTAAAGTTGCTGGGTCGTAAGGTGATTCTATGTTGAGCTCTTTGGGGAACCATCAGACCGTTTTTGATAGCAGTTGCAGCATTTACATTTCCACCAACAATGCAGGAGGGCTCCAGTTTCTCCACATCCTCGCTAACATTTGTCGTTTTCCTTTAAGAAAAAAAAATAGCTATCCTAGTAGGCATAAAATGACCTCTCACTGTGTTTTTGATTTGCAGTTCCCTAGACTAAGGCTGTTAAGCACATTGCGCTTATTGGCCAGTTGTATATCTCCTTTGAAAAAATGTTTATTCAAGTCATTTGCCCTATTTATTTATTTATTTATTTTTGAGACGGAGTCTTGTTCTGTCGCCCAGGCTGGAGTGCCGTGGCGTGATCTCGGCTCACTGCAAGCTCCACCTCCCGGGTTCACGCCATTCTCCTGCCTCAGCCTCCTGAGTAGCTGGGACTACAGGCAGCTGCCATCACACCTGGCTAATTTTTTGTATTTTTAGTAGAGACAGGGTTTCACCATGTTAGCCAGAATGGTCTCGATCTCCTGACCTCATGATCCGCTTGCCTCGGCCTCCCAAAGTGCTGGGATTACAGGTGTGAGCCACCGCACCAGGCCTTCTTTTTCTTTTTCTTTTTCTTAAGTTATAGGAATATGGTACATTCATGTAATGAAATAGTACACAGCTATTCAAAAAAATGTACTAATATGGTACACTCTCTGAGACAAATTTAAAAAGCAAGGTATAGGCTGGGTACAATGGCTCATACCTGTAATCCCAACACTTTAGGAGGCTGAAGCAGGAGGATTGCTTGAGCCCAGGAGTTGAAGACCAGCCTGGGCAACATAATGGTATCTTTTTTTTTTTTTTTTTTTTTTTTTTTTTTAGAGGGAGTCTCGCTCTGTCGCCCAGGCTGGAGTGCAGTGGCGCAATCTCGGCTCACTGCAAGCTCCGCCTCCCGGGTTCACGCCATTCTCCTGCCTCAGCCTCTCCGAGTAGCTGGGACTACAGGCGCCCGCCACCACGCCTGGCTAATTTTTTTGTATTTTTAGTAGAGACGGGGTTTCACCGTGGTCTCGATCTCCTGACCTCGTGATCCGCCTGCCTCGGCCTCCCAAAGTGCTGGGATTACAAGCGTGAGCCACCGCGCCCGGCCCATAATGGTATCTTATACCTATTTAAGAAAAAAAAAAAAGCAAGGTATAAAATAATATGGAAACCCACACACCTACAGTGAACTCATTTTCGACAAAGGTTCTAAGAACATACACTGGGAAAAGACAGTCTCTTCAACAAACGGTGCTGAAAAAATTGAATATCTATATGCAGAAGAAGGAAACTAGACCTGTATCTCTCACCATATATAAAAATCAAATTAAAATGGATTAAAGACTTAAGTCTAATACCTCAAACTACGAAACTACTACAAGAAAACATTGGGGAAAATATCCAGGACATTGAACTGGGCAAAAATTTCTTGAATAACAACCCCAGAAGCACAGGCAACCAAAGCAAAAATGGACAAATGGGATAATGTCAAGTTAAAAGGCTTTTGCACAGCAAAGGATATACTCAACAAAGTTAAGAGACAACTTACAGAATGGGATAAAATATTTTCGAACTACCCAGGTGACAAGGGAATAATAACCAGAATATATACGAAGCTCCAACAACTCTATAGGGAAAAAAATCTAATAATCTGATCAAAAAATGGCAAAAGATTTGAATACACACTTCTCAAATTAAGACATACAAATGGAAGACAGCCACATGAAAAGATGGTCAACATCACTGATCATCAGAGAAATGCAAATCAAAATTACAATGAGATATAATCTCACCCCAGTTGAAATGGCTTGTATCAATAAGGCCATAACAAATATAGGCAATAACAAATGCTGGTGAGGATGTGGAGAAAAGGGAACCACTTTACTACTGTTGGTGGGAATGTAAATTAGTACAACCACTATGGGGAACAGTTTGAAGATTCCTCAGAACACTAAAAATTGAGCTACCATATGACCCAGCAATCCCACTGCTGGGTACCTGAAAGAAAGGAAATCAGTGTATCAAAGATACCTGCACCAGGCGCGGTGGCTCATGCCTATAATCCTAGCACTTTGGGAGGCCAAGACAGGTGGATCACCTGAGGTCAGGAGTTTGAGACCAGCCTGGCCAACATGGTGAAACCCTGTCTCTACTAAAAATACAAAAATTAGCTGGGCATGGTGGTGGGTGCCTGTAATCCCCACTACTTGGGAGGCTGAGGCAGGGAGAATTTCTTGAACCTGGGAGGTGGAGGTTGCAGTGAGCCGAGATCGCACGACTGCACTCCAGCCTGGGAAACAGTGAGACTCCGTCTCAAAAAAAAAGGGTGATATCTGCACTCCTATGTTTGTTGCAGCACTCTTTATAATAGCCAAGATTTGCAAGCAACCTAAGTATCCATCAACAGATGAATGAATAAAGAAAATGTGGTACATATACACAATGGAGTACTATTCAGTCATAAAAAAGAATAAAGTCCTGTCATTTGCAACAACATGAATGGAATGAGAGATCATTATGTTAAGTGAAATAAGCCATGCACAGAAAGACAAACATCACATGTTCTCACTTATTTGTGGTATAAGTGAGAACAAAACAATTGAACTCATGGACATAAAGAGCAGAAGGATGGTTACCAGAGGCTGGGAAGGGTAGTGAGGGGCTGGCTAGGGGAGGTGGTGATGGTTAATCAGTACAAAAAAATAGAAAGAATGAATAAGACCTATTATTTGATAGTACAACAGGGTGACTATAGTCAATAATAACTTAATTGCATATTTTAAAATAACGTAAAGAGAGTAATTAGATTGTTAGTAACTCAAAGGATAAATGCTTGAGGGGATGAATACCCATGTTCCATGATGTGCTTATTTCACATTGCATGCTTGTATTGAAACATCTCATGTACCCCATAAAAATATATGTTTACTATGTACCCACAAAAATTAAAAATGAAATTTTAAAAAATTTTCTTTTTTCTTTTTTCAAGACATGGTCTCACTCTGTCACCCAAGCTGGAGTGCAATGGCGTGATCTTGGCTCACTGCCACCTCTACATCCTGGACTCAAATGATCCTCCTGCCTCAGCCTCCCAACTAGCTGGGACTACAGGCAAGCATCACCATGCTTGGCTAATTTATATATATATATACATATATATATATATTATTATTATTTTTTTTTTTTTGAGATGGAGTCTTGCTCTGTCACCCAGGCTGGAGTGCAGTGGCGCCATCTCGGCTCACTGCAAGCTCCGCCTCCCGGGTTCACGCCATTCTCCTGCCTCAGCCTCTCCGAGTAGCTGGGACTACAGGCGCCCGCCACCATGCCCAGCTAATTTTTTTGTATTTTTAGTAGAGACAGGGTTTCACCATGGTCTCGATCTCCTGACCTCGTGATCTGCCCGCCTCGGCCTCCCAAAGTGCTGGGATTACAAGCGTGAGCCACCATGCCCAGCCTAATTTTTATATTTTTGTAGAGACAGGGGTTTTGCTATGTTGGCCAGGCTGGTCTCGAACTCCTGGACTCAAGTAATCTGCCTGCCTCAGCCTCCCGAAGTGCTGGGATTACAGGCATGAGCTACCATGCCCAGCTCCCAAAAAAATTTTAATTAAAAAAAAAAATATGAAGGCCGGGCGCAGTGGCTCATGCCTGTAATCCCAGCACTTTGGGAGGCTGAGACGGGTGGATCACGAGGTCAGGAGATTGAGACCATCCTAGCTAACATGGTGAAACCCCATCTCTACTAAAAATACAAAAAAATTAGCCGGGCGTGGTGGCAGGTGCCTGTAGTCCCAGCTACTTGGGAGGCTGAGGCAGGAGAATGGCGTGAATCCCGGAGGTGGAGCTTGCAGTGAGCCGAGATCGCGCCACTGCACTCCAGGCTGGGCGACTGAGCGAGACTCCGTCTCAAAAAAAAAAAGTATATGGGAACACGCTACCCCTTAAGAAGTTATGTACAAACATGCCCTTTTATGCATAGGTGATATTGGAAA
This sequence comes from Symphalangus syndactylus, assembly GCF_028878055.3. NCBI lineage: Eukaryota > Metazoa > Chordata > Mammalia > Primates > Hylobatidae > Symphalangus > Symphalangus syndactylus. The sequence continues at coordinate 36,414,314 of NC_072424.2, read as the reverse complement.
GGGTATGCAGGAGACAGGTCATTGTAGTGCCTCTGGAAGAAGAACACTGAGGACAGTAGTGGGAGACAGTTAATTTTATCCGTTTACCTCTTCTTCAAATTTTTTTTTTTTTTTTTTTTTTGGAGACAGAGTTTTGCTCTTGTTGCCTAGGCTGGAGTGCAAATGGCGCAGTCTCGGCTCACTGCAACCTCTGCCTCCCGGGTTCAGGCGATTCTCCTTCCTCAGCCTCCCAAGTAGTTGGGATTACAGATGCCCTCCACCACGCCTGGCTACTTTTGGTATTTTTAGTAGAGACGGGGTTTCACCATGTTGGCCTGGCTGGTCTCGAACTCCTGACCTCAGATGATCTGCCCACCTCCACCTCCCAAAGTGCTGGGATTACAGGCGTGAGCCACCGCATCCGGCCTATTCTTTTTAAGTTTTTTTATCATTCACTTCAATTTCATGTGTATGAGTGTGTGTGTGTGCACATACATGTTAATAATGGAAAAAACACCATTTTTCCTTTCTTCTGATTAATTTCAGAAGACTTTCTGGACAAGGAAAGGATAATTCTAAAGTATTCAGAAAGACAGGTTTTTCCTAGTTATGGGAGAGGGGAGAGGCTTAGGACAGGGCTTCAGAATTAGTTTGAGGGTCATAAAAATGGTAGAACAGGCCGGGCGCAGTGGTTCATGCCTGTAATCCTAGCACTTTGGGAGGCCGAGGCGGGTGGATCACCTGAGGTCAGGAGTTTGAGACCAGCCTGACCAACGTGGAGAAATCCCGTCTCTACTAAAAATACAAAATTAGCCGGGTGTGTGGCGCATGCCTGTAATCCCAGCTACTCGGGAGGCTGAGGCAGAAGAATAGCTTGAACCTGGGAGGTGGAGGTTGCGGTGAGCTGAGATTGTGCCATTGCACTCCAGCCTGGGCAACAAGAGTGAAACTCCATCTCAAAAAACAAAACAAAACAAAAGTAGAACAGGCAATTTCAAAACCCCATCCCTCCATTAGAGCAACGATTAAGCTGCAAAAATAGTCAGAATCTACATTTTTGGAATTCTGGAATCTAATAAAAAACCGGACAACAACCAGAGGAATTCTTTTCTTTTCTTTTCTTTCTTTCTTTTTCTTTTTTTTTGAGACAGAGTTTTGCTCTTGTTGCCCAGGCTGGAGTGCAATGGTGTGATGTCAGCTCACCGCAACCTCCGCCTCCTGGGTTCAAGCTATTCTCCTGCCTCAGCCTCCCGAGTAGCTGGTATTACAGGTACCCGCCACCACGCCAGGCTAATTTTGTATTTTCAGTAGAGACGGGGTTTCTCCATGTTGGTCAGGCTGATCTCGAACTCCCGACCTCAGGTGATCCTCCCGCCTCAGCCTCCCAAAGTGCTTGGATTACAGGCCAGGCGCAGTGGCTCACGCCTGTAATCCCAGCACTTTGGGAGGCTGAGGCAAGCGAATCACGAGGTCAGGAGATCGAGACCATCCTGGCTAACATGGTGAAACCCCATCTCTACCAAAAATACAAAAAATTAGCTGGGCATGGTGGTGGGCACCTGTAATACCAGCTACTCGGGAGGCTGAGGCAGGAGAATGGCGTGAACCTGGGAAGTGGAGCTTGCAGTGAGCCGAGATTGCGCCACTGCACTCCAGCCTGGGCGACAGAGCAAGACTCTGTCTAAAAAAAAAAAAAAAAAAAAAAGTGCTGGGATTACAGGCATGAGCCACCGCGCCCCGCTCAATCAGAGGAATACAGTGGCTCACACCTGTAGTCCCAGCACTTTGGGAGTCTTAGGTGGGAGGGTCACTTGAGGCCAGGAGTTCAAGACCAGCCTGGAAACACAGCAAGATCCTATCTCTAAAAAAAAAAAAAATTAGCTGGGCATAGTGGTGCCTGCCTGTAGTTCCAGCTACTCAGGATGCTGAGGCAGGAGGATCACTGGAGCTGAGGAGATGGAGAGGCTGCAGTGAGCCATGATCAAGCCACTGCACTTCAGCCTGGGCAACAAAGTAAGAACCTTTCTCAAAAACAAACAAAAAAGAGCATTGTGACACTTTAAACTTACTTGCCTACCATCCTTCACTGCCCATCTTGGTGTCAGTGGGAACAGTGGCTCATGTTCCTGTGTGACTTGCTGGTGCCAGAAGAACAATATGGATCTTATTCTCAAAGAATTATTATATGTTTCAACCTGTCCAGTGGTTTACTGTAGGATTGGCTCTGGGGCTTGGCTTTGTTTTGGAACTTTCTCAGGTCTGCAGTGGCCTCCCAGGCAAGGTTTGTTGAAAACGTTTAGAAGAAAATGTAGGCTGGGCGCGGTGGCTCATGCCTGTAATCCCAGCACTTTGGGAGGCCGGGGCGGGCGGATCACGAGGTCAGGAGATCGAGACCATCCTGGCTAACACAGTGAAACCCCATCTCTACTAAAAATACAAAAAATTAGGCAGGCGAGGTGGCGGGCGCCTGTAGTCCCAGCTACTCGGGAGGCTGAGGCAGGAGAATGGCGTGAACCCCGGGGGGCGGAGCCTGCAGTGAGCCAAGATCGCGCCACTGCACTCCAGCCTGGGTGGCAGCGAGACTCCATCTCAAAAAAAAAAAAAAAAAAAAGAAAATGTATTAGCCACAGTGGCCTTGGAAAAGGATAAGAGACAAGGCAAGCAACAGGCAGACCAAAAAGGCTGGAAAAGGAGATACATAGAAGAATAAGAGTTTTAGAAAGCTCATGTGTATATTGGGGAATCTACAAGGCCTTATGCATGCCCAGACTTGGACACATGCTAGAAAAACCCAGAGAAGACCCTGAGTTTTCACCTCTGGCTGACCTTTAGATTCCACCCAAGCAGGAAGTTAAGGCTAAGACAGAATTATAAATGGCCTGGCAAAGTGTTGACACTTACACATAGCCGATCTGCAAAGACCAGGAGAGTATTTTGTTTCTTTCTTTCTTTCTTTTTTTTTTGAGACAGAGTTTCACTCTTGTTGCCCAGGCTGGAGTGCAATGGCGCAATCTCAGCTCACTGCAACCTCTGCCTCCTGGTTCAAGGCATTCTCCTGCCTCAGCCTCCCAAGTAGCTGGATTACAGGTGTGTGTCACCATGCCCGGCTAATTTTTTGTATTTTTAGCAGAGACGGGTTTCACCATGTTGGCTAGGCTGGTCTCAAACTCCTGATCTCAGGTGATCCACCCATCTCGGCCTCCCAAAGTGCTGGGATTACAGGCATGAGCCACTGTGCCCAGGCTCAGGAGAGTAGTTTTCTTGTTCCCTTTTTGTTTTCTCCTTCCTCCAGTTCCACCCACTTTTTGGCTCTAAATAATGAGACTAACAGCTGATTTCTCAACAGAAGCCACGGAGGCCATAAGGTTGTGAGATGACGTATTTAAAGTGCAAAAAGAAAAAAATAAAGCTGTCAACCAAGAATTCTATATTCAGCAAAACTATCCTTAAGAAATGAAGGAGGATAACAAAAAAAAAAACTAACAAAAAAAGGCCAGGCTCAGTATCTCACACCTGTAATCCCAGCACTTTGGGAGGCTGAGGGGGGCGGATCACGAGGTCAGGAGATTGAGACCATCCTGGCTAACACAGTGAAACCCTGTCTCTACTAAAAATACAAAAAAAAAAAAAAAATTAGCTGGGCATAGTGGCAGGCATCTGTAGTCCCAGCTACTTGGGAGGCTGAGGCAGGAGAATGGCGTGAACCCAGGAGGAGAGCTTGCAGTGAGCCAAGATCACGCCACTGCACTCCAGCCTGGGTGACAGAGTGAGACTCTGTCTCAAAAAAAACAAATAACAAAAAACCAAAAAAAGGAGGAATTAAGGTAACCCAGATAAACAAAAGCTGGAAGATTTCATTTCTAATAAATGGTAAAGGGAATCTTTCAGGTTGCAATGAAAGAACATTAGGTAGAAACTAGAAGCCATACCAAAAACAAAACAAAAACAAAGAACACCAGTAAAGGTAATCACAAAGATAAATATAAATCCAGTATTATTGTATTTTCGTATTGACACCCCTCTTTTTTTCCTATACTATTAAAAGACAGATGCATAATGCCATAATTATAAATCTACGTTAATGAGCATGCAATGCATAAAGGTCTATTTGCTACAAACAATAACAACATAGAGCTGCATAGGAGTAGAGTTTGTATACTATGAAAGCTAAGTTGGTATCAATTCAAAATAGGTTATTATAAATTTAAGGTATTATTCATAATGCCCAGGGTTACCACTAAGAAAATAACTCTAAAAAATACAGAAAAGAGGCTGGGAGCAGAGGCTCCCACCTGTAATCTCATCACTTTGGGAGGCTGAGGCCAGTGGTCACATGAGGTCAGGTGTTCAAGACCAGACTGACCAAAATGGTGAAACCCCGTCTCTACTAAAAATACAAAAAATTAGCAGGGCATGTTGGCAGGCACTTGTAATCCCAGCTACTTGGGAGGCTGAGGCAAGAGAATCCCTTCAACCCGGAAGGCAGACCTTGCAGTGAGCCGAGGTCGCGCCATTGCACTCCAGCCTGGGCAACAAGAATGAAACTCCATCTCAAAAAAAAAAAAAAAAAAGGCCGGGCGCGGTGGCTCACGCTTGTAATCCCAGCACTTTGGGAGGCCGAGGCGGGCGGATCACGAGGTCAGGAGATCGAGACCACGGTGAAACCCCGTCTCTACTAAAAATAGAAAAAAATTAGCCGGGCGTGGTGGCGGGCGCCTGTAGTCCCAGCTACTCGGAGAGGCTGAGGCAGGAGAATGGCGTGAACCCGAGAGGCAGAGCTTGCAGTGAGCCGAGATCGCGCCACTGCACTCCAGCCTTGGCGACAGAGCGAGACTCCGTCTCTACCAAAAAAAAAAAAAAAAACAAAAGGATATGAGAAGGCAACCAAAATGGAACATTAGTTAAATCCAATGAGACATAAAAGAAAGCAGTAATGGAGGAATTGAGGAACAAAAAATAGATGTATAAAAAACAATGACAAAATGACAGAAATAAGTCCTTTTTCATCATCAGTAATTACTTTATATGGATTCAACTTCTCCAATAAAAAGGCAAAGATTGGCATAATGTATTTCAAAAATGAACCAACTTCATACTATCTATAAGACATTCACTTTAGATTCAAAGACACAAAAGGTCAAAAATGAGAGGATATAAAAGACAGCCTATGCAAATAGTGAACCTGGGGATGTTATGCTAATATCATACAAAACAGATTTTGAGTCAAAAAGTGTTACCACATGGCCAAGTACGGTGGCTCATGCCTGTAATCCCAGCACTTTGGGAGGCCGAAGTGGCCAGATAACTTGAGGTCAGGGGTTCAAGAGCAGCCTGGCCAACATGGTGAAACCCCGTCTCTACTAAAAATATAAAAATTAGCCCGGCGTAGTGGTGCATGACTGCAATCCCAGCTACTTGGGAGGCTAGGTGGGAGAATCGCTTGAACTCGGGAGGCGGAGGTTGCAGTGAGCCGAGATCGCGCCATTGCACTTCAGGCTGGGTGATAGAGCGAGACTCCGTCTCAAGAAAAAAAAAAGTGTTACCACAGACCAAGAAGGACATTATGTATTCATAAGGGTGTATCCATTGAGAAGATATAACAATTATAAACATACATTCCCCTAACAACTGAACTCCAAAATATATGAAGCAAAAATGAACAGAATTAAAGAGCAAAAAAGACAGTTTTACAATTATAGTTGAAGACTTCAACACCTTTCTTTCAAAAATGGATTGAACAACTAATCAGAAGATCAATAAAGAAATAGAAGACTAGAAGAATCTCATAAACAAACTAGACTAACAGACACCTACAGAACACTCCACCCAACAACAACAACAGAATACATAGCCTCAAGTGCACATGGAACATTCTCCAAGACAGACCATATGTTAGGCCAGAAAGCAAGTCTTAATAAATTTTAAAAGATTTGAAGAGACAAATTGTCTTCTCTGGTCACAGTGGGATGAAGGTAGAAATCAGTAACAGAAGGAAAACTGGAAAATGCATTAATATGTAGAAATTAAACAACATACTCTTTTTTTTTTTTTTTTTTTTTTGGAGACTGATTCTCACACTGTTGCCCAGGCTGGAGTGCAGTGGTGAAGATCTCGGCTCACTGCAACCTCCGCCTCCCAAGTTCAAGTGATTCTCCTGCCTCAGCCTCCTGAGGAGGTGGGATTACAAGTGTGCACCACCACGCCTGGCTAATTTTTGTATTTTTAGTAGAGATGGGGTTTCACCATGTTGGTCAGGCTGGTCTCAAACTCCTGACCTCATGATCCTCCTGCCTCGGCTCCCAAAGTGCTGGGATTACAGACATGAGCCACTACACCCGGTCTAACAAAATACTCTTAACCAATGGATTGAAAAAGAAATCACAGGGTTCACGACCAGCTTGGCAAAACCCCATCTCTACTAAAAATACAAAAATTGACTGGGCGCCGTGGCTCACGCCTGTAATCTCAGCACTTTGGGAGGCCGAGGCAGGCGGATCATAAGGTCAGGAGATCAAGACCATCCTGGCTAACACGGTGAAACCCTGTCTCTACTAAAAATACAAAAAATTAGCTGGGCGTGGTGGCAGGTGCTTGTAGTCCCAGCTACTCAGGAGGCTGAGGCAGGAGAATGGCAAGAACCCGGGAGGCAGAGCTTGCAGTGAGCCGAGATAGCACCATTGCACTCCAGCCTGGGCGACAAAGGGAGACTCCATCTCAAAACAAAACAAAACAAAACAAAAATACAAAACTTAAGCTGGGCACAGTGGCACATGCCTAAAATTCCAACACTTTGGGAGGCCAAGGCAGGTGGATCACTTGAGGTCAGGAGTTCAAGACCAGCCTAGCCAACATGGTGAACCCTTCTCTATTAAAAACACAAAAATTAGCTGGGCGTGGTGGTGGACACCTGTAATCCCAGCTACTCTGGAGGCTGATGCAGGAGAATCACTTGAATCCGGGAGACAGAAGTTGTAATGAGCCGAGATTGCACCATTGCACTCCAGCCTGGGCAACAGAGCTAGACTCTGTCTCAAAAAAAAAAAAAAAAAAGCTGGGTATGGTGGCTCATGCCTGTAATCTCAGCACTTTGGGAGGCCGAGGCGGGTAGATCACAAGGTCAGGAGATCGAAATCATCCTGGCTAACACGGTGAAACCCCGTCTCTACTAAAAATACAAAAAATTAGCCGGCATGGTGGCACATGCCTGTAGTCCCAGCTGCTTGGGAGGCTAAGGCAGGAGAATCTCTTGAACCCAGCGGAGGTTGCAGTGAGCTGAGACTGTGCCACTGCATTCCAGCCTGGGTGACAGAGTGAGACTCTGTCTCAAAAAAAAAAATTTTAGTTGAGTGCAGTGATGGGCACTTGTAGTCCCAGCTACTCAGGATGCTGAGGCAGGAGAATCACTTGAGCCCGGAAGGCAGAGGTTGCAATGAGCCAAGATCGCACCACTGCACTCTAACCTGGGTGACAGAGCAAGACTCTGTCTCACACACACACACAAAGGAAGAAATCACAGGAAAATTAGAAAATACTTTGTGACTTTGAGACAAATGAAACTGAAAACACAACCTACTCAAACTTAGGGGATGCAGAGTAAGTTGTGAGATGAGAGGAGATAGGAGGCAGAGGATGGAGCTAGAGAAAACAGACACTGCAGAGTCACTTTCGAACACTCAAGGCAGATGGGGAAGATGAGAAGGAAGAGACAGGGCATGAGGAAGTCCTGTGGTTTTTGTCTGGGCTTGTCATTGTCCTCCAGTCAAAGACTACAAACTGTAATTGAATAAGTTGAGTTTATTACTGATTGCAGTGAGAAAGAACAGACAGTAGGAGAAACATAGGTTGCTGAGTAAGAAGGTGTTAGAAAGAACCCATTGTAAACTTTGTGCTTGGTGATTTGGGGGTGGCAAGGAAATGGAGGTTCACTGTAGATTGGAGACTGTCAGGAAACAAGGATAACTCTATGATTGGGTGCCTCAACAGATCTTATCTATAGGGATTGGTAAAGAAGCAGCTGTCATATAAGCTGGAAGAGGAGGATGTTTGGTATTTTGTGGGTTGCATGGTGCCTTGTCTTTATGCTTAGACAGAATTATGAAGTGACTTGTTTTACCTTACTCTATCATGGCCTTAGAGTGACTCTGTCTGATGTGCATATTCTGTAAGATTATCTATGCCTAATAGAATAATGTGGCCTAGCTGTAAGCACCAGACTAGCTCCAACAACACTGAGGCCTAGCTGTGTCAGACCAGTCCCTGCGTATCATGGGCTACTTTCTTTTTTTTTTTTTTTTGAGATGGAGTTTCGCTCTTGTTGCCCAGGCTGGAGCGCAATGGCACGATCTCTGGCTCACTGCAACCTCCGCCTCCTGGGTTCAAGCGATTCTCCTGCCTCAGCCTCCCGAGTAGCTGGGATTACAGGCATGTGCTACCACACCCGGCTAATTTTGCATTTTTAGTAAAGAGGGGGTTTCTCCATGTCGGTCAGGGTGGTCTCGAACTACCAACCTCAGGGGATCCGCCCGCCTCGGCCTCCCAAAGTGCTGGGATTACAGGTGTGAGTCACCACACCCGGCTGGGCTACTTTTTTCTTTCTCAGGCTCAACTCAATTTCTTGGGCATCTAATGAAAAAGGGTGACAATATTGACGGTAACTGGATGGGAGACAGGCTGGGGACAGGCAGGCCTTTTTGAGAGGTGGGCAGGACAGAGACAACCAAGCAGGACTGATTAGCAACTGCCAAAGGCAAAGACAGGGCAGCATCTCTCCAGGCACTTCCAATGTCCCTTTTAGTGCCTACATCTAACAGTGCTGTCCATCTGCCAGAGTCTTTTTGTGGCCTGGCTGGTGGCATGGGCAGAGGAGGTCGCTGTGCACTTGTGGCAGAGTAATGGCTTTCATGCATTCATTCATCCAGACACAGTTCTTACATGTGAAATACTGAGTGGACTTTGAAGATGACTCAGATGCAGGCTTGCTCTCAAAAGCTTTGAAATGTGGTAGTTTAGACTCTGAACAAACTGCTGGAGAGTTTAAAATTTTTTTTCCTGTCTCCGGACCACATGCTGTCTCTCTCTGACAACTTCTTAAAACAGTGTTTTCAAATTACAAGGATAGCCCCGGTGTGGTGGCTTATACCTGTAATACCAGCCCTTTGGGAGGCCAAGGCAGGCTGACCACCTGAGGTCAGGAGTTCGAGACCAGCCTGGCCAACATGGTGAAACCCCATCTCTAGTAAAAATACAAAAATAGCTGGGCGTGGTGGCAGGCACCTGTAATCCCAGCTACTCGGGAGGCTGAGGCAGGAGAATCACTTGAATCTGGGACCCACTTTGGAAAGCCCTGCTGCTTGACAGTATCTCCCTGGCCAATTTCACCTACAGTCAGCAGTTCAACAATACTCTCTGCCCTGAGTATTGGAGCCCAGACTGACAGCCTGGATTCTATCTAGATAGCTGTATAATGGATACTCTTACCTGGATGTTCCACTGGCACTCAGTATTCACAGGGCCCAAACTGAACTCATCACGCCCCTTCTCATCCCACTAGTCAGATGTATTCCTCTTCCATTATTTTTCATCTTTGTGAGTGGACGCACTGTCTACCGTGTTAACTAAAGATTAAAGGAGAGAGGGGAAGCCAGGTGAGGTAGCTCATGCCTATAATGCCAGCACTTTTGGAAGCTGAGGTGGGCGGATCATTTGTGGTCATTTGTGGTCAGGAGTTCGAGACCAGCCTGGCCAACGTGGCGAAACCCGTCTAAAAATAAAAAAATTAGCCAGGCGTGGTAGCATGTGCCTATAATCCCAGCTGCTTGGGAGGCTGAGGCAGGAGGATCTCTTGAACCCAGGAGGCAGAGGTTGCAGTGAGTCGAGATTGTGCCACTGCACTCCAGCCTGGGCAACAGAGCCAGACTGTCTCAAAAAAAAAAAAAAGGACAGAGAGGAGTCAAAGGTCAAAGATGAACCCCAGGTTTAAGCCTAGAAGTAGGGCCCACGTCATGGAAGTACAGTCTATGCAGTCACACAGGGCTCCACAGTTAGCACCCTTCACTTGGTTTGATGCTCTGCTGTTGCTATCTTGAAATTATTAATAATTTTTTTAACAGATAGGGTCTCGCTCTGTTGCCTAAGCTAGAGTGCAGTGCTGAGATCATAACTCACTGTAGCCTCTATCTCCAACGCTCAAGTGATCCTCTCACCTAGGCCTCCCGAGTAGCTAGGAGTACAAGCACATGTTTCTGTGGCCTTGCTTATTTTTATTTTTATTTTTTTGTAAAGACAGTTGTCACACTCTGTTGCCCACGCTGGTCCCAAATTGCTAGTCTTAAGTAATCCTCCCATCTCAGCCTCCCATAGTGCTGGGGTTACAGGTAGGAGCCACCATACCCAGGCAAATTCTTCATAATTTTTGAGCAAGAGGCCTTACATTTTAATTTTGCACTAGGTACCACGAACTTTTAGCCAGTCCTGCCTAGGAATCTGATGGTGACCTTAATATAAACAAGGAATTCAGCAGAAGAACAGGTCCGGGAAGAAGGTAAACTGGATTTCTCCACACTGAGCTGTCTGTAACTCAGGTCAGCCAGGTGAAAAAGCCCAATGGGCAACTGGAAACATGACCAAGCAGGTAGAAGAGACGTCAAGATAGAAGATAGGCTGGGCACAGTGGCTCACGCCTACAATCCCAGCCCTTGGGAGGCCAAGGCAGGAGGATTGCTTGAGCCCAGCAGTTTGAGACCAGACTGGGCAACAAAATGAGACCCCATCTCTTCAAAGAATAAAGAATTACCTGGGCTTGGTGGCTCATGTTTGTTGTCCCAGTTACTCAGGAGGCTCAGGTTAGAGGATTGCTTGAGGCCAGGGGTTGAGGCTGCAGTGAGCCGTGATCATATCACTGCCCTCCAGCTTGGGCAACCCAACAAGACCCTGACTCTGAAACAATTAATTAATTAATTAAAAATTTTAAAAAGAAGATAAATCATTTGAAGTGATAGGTAAAGCCATGAAAATGGGTTAAATAGTCAGGAAAGAGAGCACAGTGTGAGAACGAGGAAGGTGCAGGGACAGGACTTTAAGAACCAGCATTAGACCAGGTGCAGTGGCTCACGCCTGTAATCCAACCACTTTGGGAGGCCAAGGGAGGTGGAACACTGGAGGTCAGGAGTTGGAGACCAGCCTGGCCAACATGGTGAAACCTCACCGTTACTAAAAATACAAAAAATTAGCCGGGCATGGCAGGCCCCTGTAATCCCAGCTAATCGGGAGGCTGAGGAAGGGGAATCACTTAAACCCAGGAGGTGAAGGTTGCAGTGAGCCGAGATCGCGCCACTGCACTCCAGCTGGGAAACAGAGCGAGACGAGAAGAAGAAGAAAGAAGAAGAAGAAGAGGAAGAGGAAGAAGAAGAAGAAGGAAGAAGAGGAGGAGGAGGAGGAAGAGGAAGAGGAAGAGGAAGAACCAGCATTAAAGAGGTGGAAAGAAAGGGAAGAAAATCTCACAAAGGCACAGCCAGAAATATCAAGAAAAAAACAAGACAGTAAAATACCAGGGAAACGATGAGTTTGGGAGGGAATGCAGGATCCCAGGGTAGGGAACCGGAAGCAGAGAAGTCAATTAGTGACAGAACACATGTAAAAAAAAAAAAGACTTAAATCCAAGAAATTTCAATTCATTTATTATTACTTTTAAACATTTACTCATTATAAGAATAATTTAAAAATTCTGCTCTGCATGGTTTTCTTGCATATTTTTTCCCTACAAAAATTTTACAAACATTCTTCCCATCTGAATTGCCTCCACATTTTTAGTTAACAAATTTGAGACCATACTATACATATCGTCTCATATCCTACATTTTGAAACTTAATATTCTGAGCATTTCTTATGCCATTAAAAAGCATTATTTATTGGATGCAAAGCATTCCAAAATGTATGATATCAGTTTTAAAACAACATGAGAGATAATTTAAAATACTTCTAAGTTTATGCCTATAATCTCACCCACACTATCAACTGATTTCACATTTTAGTGCTTCTTTTCAACTTCAGTCTTTAGGAACATTATTGCTTTTAGATAATTGAGGTAATAGGAAAGGTATGGTTTTGAATATTGTTTTTCTTTCACATTATTTTATAAACACAGTTTCATGTTTCTTCATATTCTGATAGATGCAAGCTGTTCTGTGATGTTAGTTCAATGTTTGTTGTGATGTTAAATTCAGTAATTATTCATCAGTGGGTTGTTTCCAGCTGTCTTTTTTTTTTTGAGATGGAGCCTTACTCTGTCACCCAGGCTGGAGTGCAGTGGCTTGATCTCCACTCACTGCAACCTCTGCCTCCCAGGTTCAAGCGATTCTCCTACCTCAGCCTCTGGAGTAGCTGGGACTATGGGCATGCACCACCACGCCTGGCTAATTTTTGTATTTTTATTAGAGACGGGGTCTCAACATGTTGGCCAAGCTGGTCTCAAATTCCTGACCTCAAATGATCCACCCACTTCAGCCTCCCAAAGTGCTGGGATTACAGGTGTGCAGTATATAATGTATACTGATCAGATTGAGGCAACTAATATCCATCATCTGGAACATTTATCATTTCTTTGCATTGGGAACATTCAATTTTTTAAAAAAGCTGGTTTTCAAGGCGAAGAAAACCACACTTATTAATATTTTCTGTGTCTAGTCAAGTACTCTTTATATATAATTAACAGTCTCAGCTGGGTGCAGTGGCTCATCCCTATAACCCTAGCACTTTGGGAGGCCAAGGTGGGAGGATTATTTGAGCCAGGAGTTCAAGACCAGCCTTGGGAACATAGTGAGAACTTATCTCAAAAAAAAAAAAAGCTGATGTGGTGACACATGACTGTCATCCTAATTACTCGAGTGGGTGGATTGCTTGAACCCAGGAGGTCAAGGTTGCAGTGAGCCATGATTGTACTCACTGCACTCCAGCCTAGGCAACCGAGCAAGACCTGTCTCTAAGAAAAAAAAAAAAAGTCTCATGTTATCTTTTTTTTTTGAGACAGAGTCTTGCTCTGTCGGGATCTCCGCTCACTGCAGCCTCCACCTGCTGGGTTCAAGTGATTCTCCTGCCTCAGCCTCCCGAGTAGCTGAGATTATAGGCATGTGCCGCCACACCTGGCTGATTTTTGTATTTTTAGTAGAGATGGGGTTTCACCACGTTGCCCAAGCTGGTCTCGAACTCCTGACCTCAGGTGATCCACCTGCCTCGGCCTCCCACAGTGCTAGGATTACAGGCTTGCGCCACCTCACCCAGCCTTTTTTTTTTTTTTTTTTAATCTTCCCAGACACTGATAATAGATAGGCATCTTTCAAGCTGATCCCCACCCGAGTTTATAGGTGGTTTGACAGCTGCCTCTCCTCAACGTTGCATCGGTTATGATGGTTTAATTGCTGAGTCAGAGCCAGTGAACATTTATATTTCCTACCAACTGCCTTGAAGTAAATATCTTGAGAGCTGCTGACCTGGAATGGTTGTGAGAAGGCTCCTGGCTTCTTCTTTGTCTCACTTCACATTTATTTTAAGGTCAAAGCAATATCTGCACACTACTTTCTCTTTGGTCCCCCAGATACAGTGAGCCCCTTGGTCCAGTCCTCTCTACGTCCTATATGTAGTTTCACCCTAGATCAGATTTTGTGTCTTAGTTCTCAGACCAAAACAGGAACACTGCATGATTGTTTTCTGGAGCCCATCCATCGTGGATGCCAGCCTTGTCTCCACATCGGAGTTGAACTCCTTTTGTATTGTATTTCCTGAATCACCACTAAGAGAATACAGTCTTTTCTCATCTAGGCTGGGGATGTTGAAAATGCTCAGCCTTCTACAGAAATTCTTAGTTCTCATTAACACATTTCACAAAAGTAAATGAGTATTATTTGACATGGTTCAGATGGTGTTTTAATGGTCAGCATTTGAATAAATACTTGCATTATAATTTGTCCCTTTAAAAAAGTTGTAGCTGAATGTAACTTATTAAATGTTCAGTGGAATGTAAAAATATATATATTAATACATACAGATTTTTTTTTCTTTTGGATTATTTCACTGGGTTGAATTCCTAGGTGAGACACTGGGTCAAAGCATACCAGCTGGCACTTGCTAAGTGTTGCCTAAGTGTGTTTTTACAAGGATTATATCAATTTACTTGGCCACTAGCCAGGTGTGATTGCACCTGTTTCCCAAAGCTTTGGCTAGCATTAGGTATTTAACTGCTGCTTGGCTATTAATTGGGACCACACTATACATAGTCTTTAATTTGCATTTCCTTAATTACTAAGAAAGTTGAGTCTTTTAAAAAATGTTTATTGTTTGTATTTCCTCTTAGGTGCCTACTGAATTCAAAGCAACAGACATATTTTGAGTGCCCACTATATGCCAGGTAGTATGTGCTACCCTCGAGGATGAGTGACTTAGTGAAAATGACCATTTGGGATAGGGTGAGGGGACCAGAATAGTACAGGAAATATATGACTGACTGTACTCCACAAGTAGAAGCACAATACTGGCAGGCAGTTTGAGCAAACTTTTTTGAATGAAAGACAAAGAAGGAAGGGCCTGACTCTGAAATATATTAGGCTTTTGCAGGGCAAGTGACTTTAGAGCTAGAGCTAGAGTTAAGATTTGTCCAGGTGAGAAAATGATGTATGGGGAGAGGGAAGGATGCTTAGAGAGGTAAAGGGGTAAGTATGTACAGTTGTCCATTATGGCTATAATGTGGAATGCTGGGGCTGAGGGATGGTGGGATTTTGGCTGGAAATGAATGGTCAGGGCTAAACTCAGGAATCTGATCTTTGTCCTGAGGATTATTTTTGTTCTTAATGAGGAATGACATGAGCTCATGTGTTTCAGAAAGACCTTTCTGGCAGCAAATGAGAGGCAGATTTGGAGACACTGGAGTGTATGAAATGAGCTTGTTTGTATCCTTAGCCATTTACCAAGGGTCGAAGATAAGATTATGAATAAGATTTTTGTGTAGTATGCACATTAACCCTTTATCTGACCTACTTAAAACAACATTTCAGGCCGGGCACTGTGGCTTATGCCTGTAATCCCAGAACTTTGGGAGGCCGAGGCGTGTGGATCACCTGAGGTCAGGAGTTCGAGATCAGCCTGGCCAACATGGCAAAACCCCATCTCTACTAAAAATACAAAAATTAGCCAGGCGTGGTGTTGCACGCCTGTAATCCCAGCTACTCTGGAGGCTGAGGAAGGAGAATCGCTTGAAGCCGGGAGGTGGAGTTTGCAGTGAGCCGAGATCACGCCACTGTACTCCAGCCTGCGCAACAGGAGTGAGACTCAATCTCAAAAAAACAAACAAACAAACAAAAAAAGAAGGTAAAAAAGTCACCTTTTTTGTAAATAATTACTGATGCTTACTCAACTCTTTACATTGTATAATGCTCTTTATTTATTTATTTATTTTTAGGATTTTTAGTATTTTAATACAGTTCCAATCAGTGTGTCTGGTTCATTTCAGTTCCTTCACTGCCAAACCAGGGGGCAGGGACTGCTTCAGTTTCTCTGCCTTCTCTTTGTCAGTGATGACCAGGGTGTAAAGGTATCTGCTGCATCGAACTTTAAATTTCACGTTGTCCTTATTTTTCTTGATCTTGACAGATTTGGCATCCTTTCGTCGGGCTGTGAGCAGGAAGTCCTTAATTTCTTCAATTTTCCGAGGCATGGCGACGAGGCGCTCTGGGCGCTGGCGCGGACCGGGACCTTTCTCACCCGCGTATCACCCTAGAGAAACTCACAGCAAGCTGCAACCGGGGAAAAGGACGAAAAAGTATTTATTTATTTTTTAATTGAGACAGAGTCTCACTCTGTTGCCCAGACTGGTCTTGAACTCCTGGCCTCAAGTGATCCTCCTGCCTTGGCCTCCCAAAGTGCTAGGATTACAGGCATAAGCCATCATGCCCCGCCAATGCTCTTTAACATATATTATTTCATTTGATCCTCATAAACATCCTTCTGAAGTAGTTATCTCCATTCTACAGATGAGAAAGCTGAGGCCATGATATGTTTGATGATGTCTTCGCCAAGGTTACCTAGGTAGTAAGTGGCAGAAATAAAATCTGAATAGAGGCATTCTGATGACCATGCCACCTCCAGAAGAAATGACAGGACCTTGTGTCCTCTAGAAGAATATAACTTGACCTCACAATTTCTAGCCTGAGAAATTATATAAATAGTGGCTGGAAAAATCAGCCTATTTTGGAGGTAGATAACAAATTCTGTTTGGGGTGTGTATTGCTAAGGATGCTAGCAGAACATACCGGTAGAGATGTCCAACAGGCAGTTGGAAATAGGGAGAGAAGTTGGGCTGAGAACTCATAGACAAAGCAGGCAGCTACTTGGCACCAGGTAATACAAGTGACTGGTGTTCTATAAACTTCCAAAGCCTGCTCAGTTATTCATTTGCTCACACCACCCCATGCTTACCACATCTTCCTCTATGTTGAGGCTTTCAGGAGCGCTACTGGGGGAAAAAAAAAAAAAACAGTGACAGCACAAAAGATAGGCTTGGAGTATTTATCCTGGAGAACAAAGAATGTCACTCAGGTTTACATGCCAAGGATTTCATCCATTCAATCACTTGCAACAAATATTACCTGGGTTATGCTCAGGGTTAGGAGAATGATGAAAAAAACCAGACATATTCCAGCAGTGGCTCATGCCTGTAATCTCAGCAATTTGGGAGGCCGAGGTGGGCAGATCACTTGAGGTCAGGAGTTCAAGACTAGCCTGGCCAACATGGCAAAACCCTGTCTCTACTAAAAACACAAAAATTAGCAAGGCGTGGTGGCACACACCTGTAGTCCCAGCTACTCAGGAGACTGAGGTATGAGAATCGCTTGAACTCAGAAGGCAGAGGTTGCGGTAAGCCAAGATCAGGCCACTGCACTCCAGCCTGGGCGACAGAGCAACACTCTGTCTCACAATAAAAAATTTTTAAAAATATGGCCGGGCGCGGTGGCTCACGCTTGTAATCCCAGCACTTTGGGAGGCCGAGGCAGGTGGATCACGAGGTCAGGAGATCGAGACCATCCTGGCTAACACAGTGAAACCCCGTCTCTACTAAAAATACAAAAAATTAGCCAGGCGCAGTGGCGGACGCCTGTAGTCCCAGCTACTCGGGAGGCTGAGGCAGGAGAATGGCTTGAACCCGGGAGGCGGAGCCTGAAGTGAGCCGAGATTGCGCCACTGTACTCCAGCCTGGGCGACAGCGAGACTCTGTCTCAAAAAAATAAAAATAAAAATAAAAAATAGACATAGTCCCTGCCTTCATGGAGCTCAAGAACTAGTAGGAAAAGCAGGCATTGATCAAGAAATCACAAAAACAACTAATTATAAACTCTCATTGAAGAAAAGAAATACCATGCTCTGAGAACAGTTTATACAAAATAAGGGTACCAGACCAAGTCCAAGGGTCAAGGAATGTTTCCTCTAGTATATAATTTCTGAAAATTTTTCTTCCTCTTTTTTCTTTTTTGAGAGAGAGTCTTGCTCTGTTGCCCAGGCTGGAGTGCAGACGCAATCTCCGCTCAGTGCAACCCATGCCTGCCAGATTCAAGCAATTCTCCCTGCCTCAGCCTCCTGAGCAGCTGGAATTACAGGCATCCGCCACTACATCTGGCTAATTTTTGTATTTTTAGTAGAGATGGAGTTTCACTGTGTGGGCCAGGCTGGTCTTGAACTCCTGACCTCAGGTGATCTGCCCACCTCAGCCTCCCAAAGTGCTGGGATAACAGGCGTGAGCCACTGCACCCAGCCTTTTTTTTTTTTTTTTTTTTGAGACAGAGTCTCACTCTGTCACCCAGGCTGGAGTGCAGTGGTGTGATCACAGCTCAGTGGCACGATCACAGCTCACTGCAGCCTTGACCTCCCTGGCTCAAGTGATCCCCCCTCCTCAGTCCCTGAGTAGCTGGGACCACAGGTGGGCGCTACCATGCCCAGCTAATTTTTGTACTTTTTGTAGAGATGGGTTTTCACCATGTTGCCCAGGCTGGTCTCAAACTCCTGGGCTCAAGCGATCCCCCCACCTCAGCTTCCTACAGTACTGGGATTACAGGCGTGAGCCACCGTGCCCAGCCCCGATTGTTCTTCTTTCCCTCTTCCGCGTACACCTCCTCCAAGCTCTTCTTTCCCTCTTCCACGTACACCTCCTCCAAGCCTCACCATTAAACCTCACAGGGAAAGACAATGTAAAATATCTTCACAGAGAAATCCAGGACTGAGTATATATTCTCTATATGCATTTGGAAACCTCCCATAATGATTCACCTTGCCATTTCCATGTGTCTAGTCCACAATATCATTTTATCTACATTATCTGGCTTGCATACTAATCACAACCTTGTGACATAAGCAGGCAAGTATGACTATATGCATTTTTTTCTGAAGTAGAATGTGACAAAGGTTAGGTAATTTGCCTAAAATCACATGGCTCATTAATGGGGGTGCTGGGACTTGAACTTGGGTCTTATAACACCTAGATGGCATTATTCTTGTAATATTCATTCTTTTATTTATTCATTCATCTATAGACATGTATTGATCACCTTTTGATTAGGTGTCAGGCTATATATGGAGCCATCAGGAACCACTGAAGGTTTTTTTTTTTTTTTTTTTTTTTTTTTGAGACAGAGTCTCACTCTGTTGCCCAGGCTGGAGTGCAGTGGCACGATCTCTGCTCACTGCAAGCTCTGCCTCCCAGGTTCACGTCATTCTCCTGCCTCAGCCTCCCGAGTAGCTGGGACTACAGGTGCCCGCCACCATGCCCGGCTAATTTTTTGTATTTTTTAGTAGAGACGGGTTTTCACGGTGTTAGCCAGGATGGTCTCGATCTCCTGACCCCATGATCTTCCCGCCTGGGCCTCCCAAAGTGCTGGGATTACAGGCGTGAGCCACCGCGCCCGGCTGAACCACGGAAGGTTTTTAAGCAGGAAAGCAGAACTGTTTTCTGGATGAGCAAACAGAAAGTAGTGGTTTTCCAAGTACAGTCTGAGACAAACTATAGGACCAGAATCTCTGCAGTTGAGGCTCAGGAATCTGGTAATCAGCCAGGTATAGGAACTCTTTTCTGATTGCAAAGCAGTGAAGAGCAGAAGCACTGTATTAGAGAAAGAGGCAGTGCAACCAGGTAACGTGACCAGGTGAGAAGTCATGAGGTACAGAGACAAAGGGATGCGCTTTTGAGTCACTTAGATGGCACTGATAGGACTTCCACTACACCCTCCCATAGACAGTGGCTGAGGTTCAGGAAGTAGAGCTGGGGTTCCTACCTGGATCCTCCGGCTCTAGAGCTTTACTGCACATAGCCATTTATACCCACATCTTGATTTTAATTATTTTATATCTATGTTTCTTAGCACTTTTTGCAAATTTCCACCTTATCTCAAACTGCCCTCAAGCTTTGTATTTCTCCTTCGCTTTCATAAAACCTAGGAAAGAAATAAGGGACAGCCAAGTAAAACTTTAACAGTTTTAGAACATTTATTTCTTTGGGGCTGGTTACACAGGCGAGAAAGAAGTAGATTTGGTTAGGGAGAGAAAACAACAGGCCTTGGGGAGATACGCTGGCTCTCCCCCTCCCTAAACCCTAAGAGGCCTCCAGGAAACCTGAAGACAATAATTCCAGAAGCCCAGAGGGTGACCCCATTTCCTCTCTCCATGGTTATTACTGTCAGTCTGGAGCAGTTCAGGAATTCAAGAAACTATAAAGAAACCACAACAGCCTCAACAACCCAAACATCAACATCAACAACCTCAATAATAAAACTTAAAATTCATCTCCTTCCACCCACTCACAACCGCAGACTCGAAGCTAGGAGATGGAAGGGACTACAGAAGCTCTGCGTTGCCCAGGATAGTATTTCCTCATCACAGGCCTGGGTTTCCCAGGATCTCAGGGAGCCTGGAAACTGACCCCTCCATTTCTGGGTGGGAGCACCAAAGCCTAAGGACACCTTTCCTCTCTCCTCACTGCTAAGCAGGTCAAGATTAAAGCAAACCGAGGCAAAGGCCACGGTTGACAGTGCCAAGAGAACCTGCACGGCCGCACAGGATGGGGTGGACGTGTTAGGGGAGAAAAGGCTGGGGAAGTGGGCGGGCGATGGCCTACGACGGGACTTGGGGCGGGGTGTGCGAAACGCCTGGCAGGAGGGCCCTTGAGGACGACCAATCAGAATGCGGACTGCGTCCCAGGGGCGGAGCAGAGGCATATCTTGGTCGAGATTGGATAGCGGCGGAGCTCAGGGAAGGGGCCGCGCGCCTCCCGGGCCGGCAGCTTTGCAAGTCCGCGTTGTATATCGCAGTGGCTGCGCCCGGGATAGCTGGCTGCGCCGCCGCGCACGTGCCTAGGTCCGACGCCCTCCTCCCTTTGCCCAGGAGTTCCTTCTGTCCCGGCTCTGTTCCGTCTCGCCCTGAGGTTCACTCCATCCTCGGCGCCCCAGCCTTTCGCCCAGCGCCTCCAAGCTTTGGACCTTGACTTCTGCAAAACTAGATGGTCACAGCCATGAATGTCTCATACGAAGTAAATCAGCTATTCCAGCCCTATAACTTCGAGCTGTTCAAGGACATGAGGCCCTTTTTCGAGGAGTATTGGTGAGACTTCGGGAGAGGGAAAGGCCATGCCAGGGCCCCGGGGCCGGGGCGCGAGGGGGTGGCATTGAATGCCCGCAGTGATTTTCTTAAAGAGCAGAGTTATGGGACTCCTTCGTACTGGCTTCATACTACCTTTGTCCGAGGTGCAGGTAGTATGTGGCACCTCAAAGAGATTAGAGCTGAAAGCAAGCAAGCAGAAATAAGAGGATGACGGAGAACGTGGACACATACAGAAGTCAAAGACAGCGTGTAGTGAGAACTGGTCTTGGAGGCGTGAGGTTGATCTGAAGCCTTACTAGATGACTTCCCCGTCCTTTGTGGCTGTGTGTGCGCGCGTGTGTGCACAGTGCAGGGCCCGGGGGACAGCCTGCCCTTTACAATTATCCCATCGTTCCCCAGGTGCTCCACCGTTCCTGCTGTGGAGAAGGAGGCAAAGTCAGAGAGCTCTTCCAAGTTTTCCCCAGGAAGAGCTCTCTGGCTTTGCCCTAAAGCTCCCCAGAGGTTTTGGGGGCTGACTTTATGCTCCAACCAATTTGCCATGCCCCAACCAGGGAGAAGCTATTGCCACATTCTTCTTACACCACAGCCCTGGGCTGCTTCTAGGAGCCCCAACCAGGGAGAAGCTATTGCCACACTCTTCTTACACCACAGCCCTGGGCTGCTTCTAGGCGCAGGCCAGACAGCCGTCACCCACCTCTAACCCCACTGAGAGAGCAATAATCACAGAAACCTTGGACATAGCTCCTGCCCTGTGCTAGATACTTTGTATACATTAATACCCCCAGGAGAGATGTAGTATTCCCCCCCTACAAATGAGGAAGCCAAGGCTCAGAGAATTAAGTTGGTTTTTCCAATGTCACATAGCTAGTAAGTGGCAGAACTGGGACTCCAACCCAGAGCACTCACCTGGAGAGATGAGTGGGCATTTCTCTAATCAGCACCCACCCATGAGCCCATCCCCTCTGCCTTCTGCTTGCCAGGGCAACCTCATTCCCCATAGCCCTGATCTACCTGCTTCTCATCGCTGTGGGGCAGAACTACATGAGGGAACGCAAGGGCTTCAACCTGCAAGGGCCTCTCATCCTCTGGTCCTTCTGCCTTGCAATCTTCAGGTAAGACCCCATCCCACTCCCTGCCTCTTCTCTAGACCTTAGACCACCATTCTATCCCTTAAAGCTTTCCCAATTGCATCAACCTCCATCCTGTCCCCAAGTTGCCTTGTAACACTCTCCCCATCTCATTCTCAGCTTTAGTTCCCCTCCCAGCCTTCACCCTCTTCTGTTATATTATCCTGTTTTCCTTCGTTTTTAGACCCCTACCTGGTGGTCTCTGCTTTGTCCCTCTTGCCTTCGTAGAGTCTGTACTCACAACTAATTTCTCCAGTCTCTAATACTCTCACCTCCTAACACCCTCTCTCAAGACCATCCAGTAACTTCCCCATATTTTCTCCCCCAAACTCCTTCAGTCTTCCCCTATCCCTCTACGCATCTCCTCCCAGGCTTCTAACCCCTCCCAAGAACCCCATTCCTTAACTCAACTTTCAATCCCATCCCCCTGCATTCCCTGATCTTTCTCCAGCCCTCATCTCCTCTAGACTATTGATTGGATCTACCAGATTGGCCTCAGGATCTCAGGAGCTTTGACCCACATCCCCCCCCCCCCCCCCCCCGTGGACAGGTGGGGAGGTGGTAGAGCTTGGAACACAGTAACCTGGCCAAGCCGTGGGAAGGGTGGATTGGTGCCTGGGGTTGACACTTACACCATCTTCCTTTGTCCCATTTCAGTATCCTGGGGGCAGTGAGAATGTGGGGCTTTATGGGGACTGTGCTACTTACCGGGGGCCTAAAGCAAACCGTGTGCTTCATCAACTTCATGGATAATTCCACAGTCAAATTCTGGTCCTGGGTCTTTCTTCTCAGCAAGGTCATAGAACTCGGTGAGTGGCAAGGCTTTGTCTCTCTGGTGCCTTGTGAACTGCATCCCTCCTCAGGGCCCTCCCTTCACCCATCCCATGGAGGGTCCCTTTCCTACCCCTGGGTCCCAATAATACCTCTCACCCAAGCCCCTCTACAGATTCTCTGCCACAAAGACCCCCTTCCCTCCCCTGAGAATTTCTCCCGTGTCCCTACATCCAGTGCAGAGGGTGGTCCCAGCACTGGGTGGTATGCCAACTATGACTCTCCATCTCCCAGGAGACACAGCCTTCATCATCCTGCGTAAGCGGCCACTCATCTTTATTCACTGGTACCACCACAGCACAGTGCTGGTGTACACAAGCTTTGGATACAAGAACAAATTGCCTGCAGGAGGCTGGTTCGTCACCATGAACTTGGGTGTGCATGCCATCATGTACACCTACTACACTCTGAAGGCTGCCAATGTGAAGCCCCCCGAGATGCTGCCCATGCTCATCACCAGCCTGCAGATCTTGCAGATGTTTGTAGGAGCCATCGTCAGCATCCTCACGTACATCTGGAGGCAGGATCAGGGATGCCACAACACGATGGAACACTTATTCTGGTCCTTCATCTTGTATATGACCTATTTCATCCTCTTTGCCCACTTCTTCCGCCAGACCTACATCAGGCCCAAGGTCAAAGCCAAGACCAAGAGCCAGTGAAGGGTTGGAGAGAACAATGAAGCTCCAAGCTCTCTCTTCTCCAGGGCACCAAGAGGCTGGGCTTAGTTTTGGGAGAATGATTAGGTTGCCTTACCTGCATGGTTTCCCCAGAGGATGTGTGCCCCAAGGTGGCTGGAATTTTTGACAGACAAGAAGGGTGACCCTGGGATGGGGGTGTGGTCTGTTACTTTGATGTTTTCTGTTTTTAATGTGAAGGCCAAGCAGGCCCTGGGATGGGAGTGGGGCGGAGGAGGGTCCCAAGATCTGATTATTTAATTTCTATCTAGAAATCTTTCTTCTTCTTGCTCTATTTTTTTTAAATTGAAGACTTCAACAAAATTTTGAGAGTTGGGGGATTTAGGGGGAAAGAGGGCTGCTGTGATGGCAGGAGGCTGCTACCAAGGGGATGATCTGCAGGTGGGACACCTGAGGGTGTGTGGAAGGGTGAGAGGCACACACACAGACACTGAAAGAATCCTAGGCCTGGTAGGCACTTAACAAATGTCTGTTACAGACCAGAATTTTATTGCTGTTAGAGACCCAAGCCCCTCATAGGAACAGTGAGAAACAGGTGCAGAAAGGCGGAGTAACTTTATCTAAAGTCATAGGCTCCCTGAATAGCAGAGCTGACACCTACAAGGAAGCGTTAGAGACCAGATCTACCAGCTAGCCTCCCTGAGACCACGAGGTGGCGCCGCAGCACCGGCTGTGGCCGATGCCAACCAGGTAGCTGGTTTCCCACGTCCCCCGCACGCACGCACCTCTTTGCTGCAGGAATCCTGGGCTGCCCCGACCTGGAGTAGGGGGGATGGTGAGTGGGACTGAATCCCTAGAAGCCTGGACCCTCACTTCGTTCCTGTACATCCAGCTCGCCTGTAGACAGTGGGGGAGGATGACGGGAAGAGGACTCAACCGCAACTCTGAATCATCACGCCTTCGTCAGTCCGCGCACGTTTATTTCATTTATCTTTGAAAACGAGGGAGGGGAAGCCTGGAGAAGGCGGGATGGGCCAAGGGTGAGTTGGCCCCCGGGGAGCTGGTCCCTGTTCCTGGCTTTAGTCCCAGGGGCGCCGTCTGTGTGTAGGGCCCAGTTCACCCCTCAGGGCTGGGAGGGGAAGGCCCCTCTCCTGAGCCGGCGCCCCCCAGCTGCCCAAACACCCCTTTCAGACCCTGGGGCGGGAGCAAGCCAGTCAAAATGACCCCAGTCCGCGGAGGCTGTGAATCGTTGCCCCCGCCCTCGGGGATGATCTACGGGCGGGGCCGCTCATACGGGCCTTTCCACGGCGTACTGGCACGGACTGAGGTTGGCTGCCGGGGGCGGCCCGTGCACAGCGGGGTAGCTGAAAGAGGCGTGCTGTTTGGCTTTGAGCCGCAGGCTGGCCAGGCTCGAGTTACACGGGTCCCGATAGACGTAGGGGGAAGAGGCGGCAGCCGCGGCGGCGGCGGCGGCCGAGGCGTAAGGGCAGGACACGGCCCCAGAGGACACGGCGGCCGGAGCCAGCCCTGGGGGGCCCCCGCCCAGGCCCTGCAGGGCCCCAGGCCCTGGCACGGTGCCCGGGGCAGCCGCGGCGGAGGGCA
Organism: Symphalangus syndactylus; assembly: GCF_028878055.3. Lineage (NCBI taxonomy): Eukaryota > Metazoa > Chordata > Mammalia > Primates > Hylobatidae > Symphalangus > Symphalangus syndactylus. The sequence goes on along the minus strand of NC_072424.2, from coordinate 36,389,511 downwards.
CCATGGAGGCGGCGATGGAGCTGGGTGGCGAGAAGACGGGCTGCGAAGCCAGAGGCCCCACGTTGACCGAGTTGAAGGCGAATGGAAAGGTCTTGGCGGCGAGCGGCGGGGCAAGCGCCTTGGGCGGCCAGTTGCCGTACGAGTAGCCGGGGTACACCTCCTCGTAGGGCGGCACCAGCCCCCCGAGCGGCGCCGCGAAGCTGCCTTTGCACAGCTCGGCCTGTTGGCTGCGCTCGCGCTTCCGCCATTTGGCGCGCCGGTTCTTGAACCACACCTGCGGGCACGGGAGAAAGGCGGTCAGGGCTCGGGGCCGGGTCCCAGCGGCTGGAGGGGGGGCCACCCCGACGGGGCTTCCAGCCGGGGCCCTGCGGTCAATAAACAAGATGAGGTGGCTGGAGACGGGGTGGGAGGGAAGGAGCGCACGGAGTCCGGGGTCGGAGAACAGAAGGCGCGGGCGGCAGGACCGAGTCATCTGCGCCAGGGTCTGGCGGGACAGTAGGATGGGGTTGAGGAGGGTTGGTGAGGGGAAGGAGAGACGATGTCAGGGCCGAAGAAGCGCGCAGTCGGAGTAGTAGGGAGCAGTGGGAGCAGAGGCTGGAGGTTGGCGGGCAAGAGGCCGCGTGGGGCTGCGGCCGGGAGCCAGGGTCCAGGGTTCGGGGTCCGAGGGAGGGGGCAGGTGGGGTGGAACCGCTGGCCGCCGGGTCGCAGGCTGAGCGTGGAGGGCCCGCTCGGGTGCGAGTTGCGGGTCTGGAGAGCATACCCGCACGCGGGCTTCGGTGAGGTTGGTCCACACGGCGATCTCCTCGCGCGTGCTCATGTCGGGGTAGCGGTTCCTCTGGAAGGTCGCCTCCAGCTCCTGTAGCTGCTGGCTGGTGAAGTGCGTGCGCTGCCGCCGCTGCTTCTTTTTCAGCGAACCGTCCTCGGGGGAGCCGCCGGGCAGCGAAGCCGAGGCCTTTTCTGAGTCTGGGGGCCAGGGTGGGGGCAGGTCACAGAGCGCCCAAGCCTGCGCGGATTCTCCAGCTCGGGGACCTCCTAAGCCACCCGCTGGCTCCCACCGGAGCTGCCCAGCCGGGGTCCCACCCGCACTGGGAATGAAGTTGTTATCTCCTGCACCCCCGGAAGGGGGCGCGCTTACCGCTGTGCTCCTGGCCCTTGCAGCCGTGCTCTGGGAGCTGGGGGTGCGGAGTGCCCGCATCTGACAGCGACAGGGCAGGGCTCCGGGCCTCTGCCTCGCTGAGCAGGCCGAACTCCATGGAGGGAGGGCTCTGGAGGCGGGAGAAGACACAGACCAGGGTAATGGGGGTAAAATCTCCGGCTTAGCTAGGTCCCAGCAGCGTTTCCCCGTAAATTCCCTGCCGCCTTTCTCAGCCCCAGCCATAAAGCTGGGGCTGCGTGGGGTTCCTTAGGATAGAATCGGGAAATAGCAGCCTAAGGGCGCAGAGGTGCATGCTGAGAGGTTCTCTGCATAGATATATAAACTAGACTTTGTTTCGTTTACTGCTGGGAACTAGAACTGTGCCAGGCATACAGTTAGGTAGGGTTCAATATTTATTGAATTAATAAAAATGTAGACTATAGGCCGGGCGCAGTGGCTCACGCCTGTAATCCCAGCACTTTGGGAGGCCAAGGCGGGTGGATCACCTGAGGTCAGGAGTTCGAGACCAGCCTGGCCAACATGGCGAAACCCCGTCCCTACTAAAAATACAAAAATTGCTGGGCAGGGTGGCACGTGCCTGTAATCTCAGCTACTTGGGAGGCTGAGGCAGGAGAATCGCTTGAACCTGGGAGGCAGAGGTTGCAGCGAGCTAAGATGGTGCTACTGCACTCCAGCCTGGGTGACAGAGCAAGATGCTGTCTCAAAAAACAACAACAAAAAAATCTACACTATAGCACACTACATACCCTATACTACATCTGCAAAAACTTAAAATCCTTCTCACCTGAATGTTCAGTATCCCCTTATACTCATACATGGTCCTCAGCCAATCATACCTGAGACACAGACCAGATGTCTGTTATCCATTCTCCTTAGGACAGATTGTATTTTGAACCAGACCTGATATTTCTCCCTTAAGAATAATGTGTACTTACTGTGAGCCTTTACCTCATTCTCTCTCCCCTCACAAGAATACGTCAAGTATGATCATCCTTTTTCTGCTGAGGAAACTGAAACTTGAAGGAACTTGATGAGGCTCACAGAGCTTGTAAGCAGTGGGATTGAGATCTGAACTAGGTCTGTGAGACTCCTAATGCTTTTTCTTTGTTTGCTTTTTATTTTTCTTTTATTATTATTTTATTTTTCTGATCCAGTCAACTCAGAACGCTTGTTTTCTCACACTGTGCTTTCTGGGGCCTTCCCTCGAGATTCGCTCAGGGACTCAGCTGCGGTTCTAGCCTGGCCTTGCTTGGGTTGGCTTCAGCTAGGGCAGCGCTGCTTTGGTCTGTTTCGTTTATGATTTCTTTCTCTTTTTTTTTCCTTTTTTTTTTTTTTTTTTTAGATGGATTCTCCCTTTGTTGCCCAGGCTGGAGTGCAGTGGCATGATCTTGGTTCAATGCAACCTCCACCTCCAGGGTTCAAGCTATTCTCCTGCCTCAGCCTCCCATGCAGCTGGGACTACAGGCACATGCCACCACGCCTGGCTAATTTTTGTATTTTTAGTAGAGACAGGGTTTCACCATGTAGGCTAGGCTGGTCTCGAACTCCTGATCTCAGGTGATCTGCCTGCCTCGGCCTCCCAAAGTGCTGGAATTACAGGCGTGAGCCACCGTGCCAGGCCTGTTTTGTTTATTATTTCTAAAGAGATTTCATTTGAAAGAAGGTGACAAGATCAAACACAAGTGTAAGAACCACTGGGTGCTTGGGCTGGGCCTGGTCTCATGCCTGCACTGACATACACTGCATCCCACCAGTGACTGCTCCACTCATGGACGGCCTCTACCAAGCCTGCTCCAGGCCGTAGGCAGGAGCTTCATAAGACCACCTTCCTACTCATACTTCCTTTCCCAAACCTAGCCTCACATTGCCCAGGAGCCTCCCTGGGTCTTTCTCCAAGTTTCCCCTGCAGGGTCCCCTTTTCTGCCTGCTCTCCCAGGACCCCTCTGCTGGGAGGAAGGGAAATGGGCAATACTGGGGCTCAAGACTCTGGGTGCCTTTTGGTTGGAGGAGAACAGAAGGAGGCTAGGGACAGAGGGAAGGGGTACAGAGCTGAGTGGGAGGAGCCTCTCTGCCCCTCTCACCCCTTCCCCATTAACAGGGGCTTAATGCAGGCTGCACGGGATGGCATTAATGTGGTGGATTAGCCTAGATTGAGATGTGTGTCACTTGGCTGCTCTGGATTTATTAGGAGCCTTTCTCAGGGAGGTGCAGATGGGCAGCGGCCTGTATTTGCACATGGTAATGCCCCCTTCAACAGCTCAGAGATCACAGCTGTGCCCCCACTCCCCACCCCACCTCTCAAGCCGGGTTGGGAGTGGAACCGAGGTCAAGGCAGGAGGTTGAGAAAGAGTCCCTGCTCTTTCCACAGGCAGAGGGGTCTAGACCTTGGACCTTTTACTGGATGTGAAGAGACAGGGCTGGAGGGAATCCAGGACAGAAGAAAAGTCAGGCCAGAACTGAAGGTGTGCTCAGCTTACTTCCCCTTCCAGGTCAGGTCAGGTCAGGGGGTTTGGAGCTGGAAAACTTTGGCCAACAATGCTCTGATGGAAGGGAGATGTCCCTGAGAAGGAACTATGGTAGCCTTGGCTGAGAAGATGAGGGAGGAAGGGTTAGAACTGAGAGCTGGAAAAGGGGGTGCTCTGAAGTCTCCCCTTACTTCATACCCCTTACTTCATATCCAAGATGTCCTTGAAATGCAAATCATCCCCCTGACTTTTCCAGAGGCCATGGAAGCAACACAGAGCTGGGAAAAAACCCAGAGAGGGGTTTACCTGTGGGAAAAGCAGTCCCACCCTTGCCACCTAGCCTTCCAGTCAGCTTTGGCTCCAGACTTGGAGTTTTCCAAATTACCCTGCCCCCGGCATTCCATACCTGCATCTTGCTTTCACTCTATTTCAGCAGAGGGAGGCAGGGTGAGAAGGGATGTGGGCGAGGAAAAGCCGAGGCCAGAAAGCCGAGTTCACGCTGCATGTTCCCAGAGACAGACAGACACATGTGCAGACACACACAGGCCCCCACTCAGACATAATAAGCACTTGGACTTGGAGCTAGGGGCACACAAACACACACTCTCCCACACATGCACTGCCACATCCAGGCAGACAGACACGTACCGTCACACAGTCTCCTCTCTGTGACAGGGACAGCTGCCTGGGCTGTTTTGGAGCTAGCCATTATTACCCTTCCCCCACCCCCCCACCGCCTCCCTGGCCCCTCTGAATCTCAGCTCTCAGTCCCAGGAGCTAAGGACTCTGTGGGGGAGGAGCAGGCCAAGGGGCCAGGGGAGTGTTCTGCACTGGATGCTGCTGAGTGAGGAGAAGGCATGAGAATGCTGGAGCTAGAGGATGGGGTGGAGAGGAGGGGCAGAAAGTGCCCAGGCCCTTCTCAGGAAAGTCATCTGGTATAGCCCAAAGAAATTAGGTTTGGAGTCAACAGATCTAGATTCACGTCCTGGCTCTACAACTTACTAGCTGTGTGTCCTCGGCAAGTTACTTTACCTCTCTGAGCATATTTCTTCATCTCCGAAAGGAAGTTCATGATCCCTTCCCTACTTGCCTTCAGTGTTGTTATAAGGTTTAGATAAAAACATAAACATGTAAATATGAGTAGGGATAAAACTCTACCTGAGTAGTTTTTTTTCCTCACTTATTAAACAAATGTTTATTTAGCACATTCTATGAGCTGGGCATTGAGTTAGGCACTGAGGGTGGAGTGGTGGCTAAGATCTCATCCCTGTGTCTGCTCTTCCTTGAGCGAGTCATCTGCCCAGACTCTGTATCCTCCAGTGAAGTGTTCCCTGGTGAATGAAGGTGAGTACGCTGCATTGCTGAGAGATAGGCAACACATGCTGTGAACACTCTGTCCTGAGCATAGATGACCCCGTCAACAAGGTAACAGCAAAATGGGCAGAGTAACCCAAGCTGGGAGCCACTTTGGGGACAACGGATTGGTAAAGGAAAGAATGAAGCCTTTAGACTCTTGCATGGGCTAGTAACAGCAGAGAGAGGAGCCACGGCTGAGAAGGGACCTGACTATGAAACTGAAGAGAGAAGGAAAGAACAGTAAAGCCAGGCAGGCAATAGAGAGATGGAAGGGTGGGGGCATAGACCTCTAGCCGACTCATGTCCGGGTGGGCTGGTCAGGCAAAGGCTGGGGGCGCCAAGCTGTTGTCTGAGCTGGAGACAGGCTGGCTGACGATTAAGCTCCCCCAAACTGCTGGAGGTCAGGAAGCTAGGGAGTTGGGACTGAGCCCAGGGACTTCGCCTCACTCAGTGGATAGGGAAGAACAAGCAGTAGGTCTGGAAGCCGCAGGATTGGTTGATGCTAGTAAGAAATGCCCAGGCAGGGACAGAGAGAGTCAGGAGATAACAGCGATGGTGAGTCCAGCTCTGGAAAGGGGCTGCCGGCCCCACCCCTAGCCTTTTTGCCACACCCTGCTAGGGATGTGAGGGATGTGTGGCCCAGTCCCACTGGTATCAGGGTGGCAATCCCAGGCCCAGGGAGTACAGAGAGCCTACAGGTATGCTCTGATTCTGTAGTACAGGCTGGAATTACAGAAAGCCTGGTCATGGACTGCAGCAAGAATGAAATATCCAGGACATATGAAGGTGGAGAGCAGATCTCAGGCCAGGGAGGCTACAGTGGGGAGGCCATGGTTTCCAAGAGACACAACCCCATGGCAATAAGTCAGCTGTCATGTGGACCCACTTAAGTCCTGAAGCCAGAGAGGTAGATCAGGGACATAGTGAGAGCCCACAATCGGTTGCAATAATAATGCCTGAGGCTGGAGGCGTAACCTGGAACTCAAATAGGAGAAAACCTTTCTCTTTCAGGGGCTAAATGGAGAGGAGATGAGAGGAGCTGGAGTTGTGATGTTTTCATCTTATAAACGTGAAACTGAAGTGAGGCCCTTAAGTGGACATGGCTGCATGTTCATTAGGGACGCTGAGCACCCAGACTCTATGGTTTGCTGAACTGCAGTGTGCAAATGGGAGCAAATCGAGACACATTTGCAGCAAAGATTTGAAGCACTCAAGTTATTAAGGGACAAATCGGGGATCAGAGAAATGACTCCATAGTCTTCCTGCTCTTCCTTGCTTCCTTCCTTCAGCAAGTATTAGGTGTTAAGAGGGATCCCAAGAACAGTAAGGCAGAGATCCTAACTTGTAGGAGTCGGCAGTGTAGGGAGGCAAACAGAGCACAGGATGGAAAGATGGACTGCATGGGTCTGACTCCCAGACTGTGGGAGATCAGAGAAAGGGAAGCCCATGGAAGATGGTACCAAGTGTTGGGGGCTCAGAGAATATAGGCACATGACTGAATTAGGAGTTCAAGAGGCAGAGAAGAGGTATGGCATTCTAAATAATCAGCAGTGTTGGGAATAAGCTGGCAGGCTGGGAGGGCAGTGGTGAGCCTAGGTTAGTCAGAATCTCAGTTTAGGCCACGGGAGAACTGCAGAGAGAAACAAGTCAAACCGAGGGGGCCTTCAATGGGGGACAAGGGGCAGTGGTTCAGATTTGACAAAGTCTAGGCTACAGTATGTCCAGCTTTTTCATCAAAAACCTCTAAGATTCACACTGAGCAACAGCCCTGAATAAAGAAAAAAACCCTAAGACCAGTCAAAAACAACTTCTACTAGAAAACAGAAGCATGACCTGAAACAGCTGCCACTAGAATTAAATTGTTTTGAGGTCACCAGCTTTATGTTAAAAATGCAAACAAATTTTTCATTCTATTCCATACTTTAGTCATGGAATATAAAATATTTTAATATAAAAATAAAGCTTTTTTTAAATATAAAATAAACCCCCCAATCTTCAAGTGATATCACCACACCAGGAAGATGGGCCCTGTTTGGACTGTGTGCCATGCCTCCTCCACTCCTGTACTGCCCTCCTCCCATCCCACCCCAGTATGAGAAGCAATGCACCAAGCAGTAGGGGTCACTGGAGGCTTGCAGCCAGGGGTGTGACAAAAAACAGCATCTTTGTGACCTTTATTTGACCATGGTGAGCAGAAAGGGTTGGGCAGGGAAGAAATAGGAAAGGAGAAACTATTAACTGAAAGGTGTAAAAAAGGCCCCAGGGCAGGACAATGGGAAAGGAGAGATAGAGTTTTGAAAGTTATTCCTCTCTGTCTTCCCCTAACTCTTACCGCACTGATGATCTTTTCCTTTTCCTCCCCATCATTCTTTTCATGAGTCCCTGGCGGTGGCCATGGGCACCCTAGACACCCCAAAGCTCAGGACCTAATGGATCCTTCAGGTTAGTCTAGGAGGCATCATTTAGTGTGAATGGAGAAGAAAAGATTCCACTGGTCCCATCCTTCAGTCACCACAAGTCAGCTCTAGCCTGCTGCCTTTGCCCTCCCATCCTGAACCCGAGTCCTGGGCCAATGTTCCCATGCCTGAGCAGGAGGCAGGCGGAGATATTTGGCCTGGTAGACAGGCTAAGCATTTGGGGAGCTCCCCAGAGTTCTCAGACAGGGGCAGGGGTAGTGGCCAGCATCTGAAGTCCACGATAGGGTGCCCATCTGTCAATAAGATCCCTCCTATGGCTGCATCAGGGATGTGATTACGCTGCTCTAAGTCTCAGCCCCACTTTTCCAAACAAAGATTCTGCAGCTTGGGCATAATAATAGCAGTGCTTCTTATTTCTATGGTGCTCCTCCACTTGCAGAGGGCCTTCACAGACATAATTTCATTTAACTCGCACAACTGCCCTGCATGGCAGGAGTGCCTCTCCCCATTACACCTCTAAGAAGGCAGGATGCAAGGTTACAGAGTTTGAAGCGATTCAAACCACCTAGTTCTGTTCTTTCCATGCCTCACTCCCTCTGCCCTGCAGCCATTTGTGACTCTGACATGTGCTGATCCTTCCAAACCCTGAAGGATTCCATTTCTACTTCCTGCCTCTACCATCTCTCTGGAAATGAGCTCTGGAAGTATGCTGCCCACTGTGTGCCAAAGAACATTTTTCTATTCATCCTGAGCTTGCATCACTCCAGTTCTAAAAGGCCCCCTCATCTCCAGTTTCAAGATTTGGGGAGCAAGCAATTCTTCTGCATATCTAGGCCTTTTATTGTGCTGTAGATTTCCATCCTATCTCACCTTCCAGAGGACTAAACTTTGAAATTTGTTCTCGCCAGCAACCCCTGGCTCCCCATTCTGCCAATCATTCTCTGACCCTACTCTAGGCCCATGACATTCTTCCTAAGAGCCAGTGACCAGGCATGCGTTCAGCTACATGGCTTTATGCAAGGGTGGGAAAAGGTTCTGTCTTTTGTTTCCAGTCACCTTCATTATGATACCACCTCTTTGGCCTTTTTGGCAAAATCCAACTTTGAGCTAAAGTCTTCAGGGAACCATCTGTAATGCTTTCCGTATTCCTTTCCTGACACAGAGCCCTTCATTTCACCTATAATTTCAGTGATTTTATGGGAGCACAGCAATGGGAGCACAAGCCCCGGAAAAGTGTGTCAGAATGTGATGGGGATAATTGTGGTGTGTCTTTATATTGATCAAAATAGGGCAAATGAAAAAAAAAAGTTGAGAATCCTAGCCAGTAATAAGTAAACTTTAGAACCGAGGAATGGACATGGGAGTGTGGGGAATACGTATTGTATGTCACTCACAGGTGAAGGGTAAGAAAGGTTGAAACCACTGTTTAGATTATTCATTGCTAAATACAATGCCTTGCACTTGTCCTTGTGAAAACTCAGTCCCCAGCTGGGCTATCTTGCTCACTTGTATGGACTCGTTCTCCCTGTTCTGTCCTCTTCAGCATAATTGAGCTGTGGTTAGAATTGGGGTCAGGGTGGATGGTCACTGTATGGGCCCAGCAGAGTCAGGGCTGTATCCCAGCTGCAGGGAAAGTAAACCCGGCTGTTAGGTAGGGCCAAGACATCCTTCCCAACCAGACTGAGAGGGCCAGATAGCCCCCTGTTGGACTCCAGAGTCTGGATTCCATGAGCCTCCTTCCCACCTCCGCTCAGCCACCAGAGTGGTGCTGGGACTGGTAGGGCTGAGGAACCAAAAGGGAAACAGGACCACAGGGTTTGTTTTGCTAATGGGGCTGTAGTTTTCTCTTCTGGCCTGGGCTCCTGCCCACTGTGGGGAAGGAGCCATTGGTCGGCTGATACTCCAGCAAGGAATCTGGGGGATGTCTGGTTAATTGTATTGGAATTAGGGGGCAACTGAGGCTGCCAGGGGCTTGTGCCCAGCTCCTTCCTGTTTTCCCATTGCCTTTTGTCACCTATTCCTTCCTTTCCTGGTCTTGATTCCCCCTAGCAGGCTCCTCATTGGCCTTCTGTCCTCAAATTTGGATTCTGGAAGTACAGAATGATGCTCTGATCTATTCTGAATTGAAGGGGGCATGTGTCCCATCCCACCTCACCCCAAGGCCAGGCTGCAGTCTTTACTCTCGCTCCCTGCTCGCAGCTTCGCAGCCCGAAGGAGCTGAAACAAGTTTGCAAAGTGTGAGCTGGGATTTGAGGTGACCCACCGCAGCCGACCCCATCGCACACGCAGCAGCTGGGCAGGCGCTGCTGGGTAGATGGACATGCCACCCAGCCAGGGACATTCTGTCCGCCACTGCCAGACACAACGCCAGCTCCGGAGAGACCCACTTCGCTACCTGGCCATTCTGTCCGCTCCGAGCCCCATGCACCGCGGACATTCTGTCCGATTCTGAGGCGGCCTCAAGTCAGGACCCTTCTGGGCCCAGACACCCCAAGCCAGATCCACTATACCCGGCCGCCTGGTCACTCTGATCCGCACAGTGGCCATCTGACTCAGTTGGGGCCGGGCTCTCACAACACGGCTCCTATTCCAACTGCGGAGCAGCTGGGAAGAGAAGCGTGTGCTACCAGGCGCACCTCGGCTCCCAGCCCCAGGAGTCTGAGCCTAGGCCGAGGGGCGTCGGGCGCCGCCAACTGCCCCCACACTGGGGGCCGCCGCCAGCTCCCCCGCTGGCCAGGGCCTCTGTAACCCCTTTCGCTCCCTGGCCGCCTGCCCCGTGCCCTGGGATTCCAGGGCGCTTTCTGGTAATGGTTTCCAGACTCCCTACTCCCTGCCTGGCGAAGCCCCTATCCTGGCTTCAAGTCGCCGGCTTCGTTCCGGATCCTCTGAGTCTCCCCCTTCCCTATCCTCTGGTTCTTACCCTGAGTTTCCCTTTTCCCAAGTCCTGGCCCCAGGTCTGCAGTCCGCCCTCCCATTCTCGACCTGTTCTCAAGGCACCGGAGTTTAGCTGCCCCAGGTCTCGTTTTAGGGATTCCAAGGTCCAGCAATAGCTCCTCGGCCCCATGAGCCCCTGTCCTTAGAATGGTCAAACACTCACAGTGCGTCCCGCAACAGGCAGACTCCCAGTAGCGGCGGCGGCGGCGGCGATCTAGAGGGCAGGCAGGGGCCAGGGGCCGGGCACCCGGCCGGAGTGGGGGCCGCCCCCCTGCTCCCGGGCCGCCTCTCCGCTCTGGCGCTCCCGGACTCTCGGAGGGAGTGAGCCTCACCGCGTACTGCCACCCCCAGCCGGCGCCCATTCACTTTATGGCAGACCAGGGCGCCCCCAGCCCGCCGCGGCGAGCCGCGCGCGTCAGGCCCCGCCCCTTTCCAGCTGCGCTGCCGGGGCTCCGCCCTTTCCAGCTGTGGCTCTCCAGGCCCCGCCTTTGAGGGAGGGGTCTGGCCGGCGAGACGCCAAGAACCCCGCCCTCTGGCCAATCAGAAGCGCTCTTCAGCAACTGGGCCGCGCCCCTCCCCACGTGTCAGAGACCGCGCTCCGGCTAGGACGCTTAGATAGAGCCAAGTGGGCGAGAGTAGAGTGGTCCCGGTAGCCACGGGTAAAAGGGATCGGCTGGCAGCGAAGTGGGTTGGGCCGCTACCCCGAGGAAAGTGGATCGGCGCCAGGTGGGAAGGCGCACGGGGCCGCCGGGTCTCAGCGCTCAGACTTCTCTGCCGCTCAAGTTTCGCCGATTTTCTCCACTTGTCGCTGTCCGTCTCTCTTCCCTTTTGTCTCTGTTCCAGTCCTCCCACGTCTCGCCTTTCTTTCCTCTTCTTTCTCCTCAGCCGCTTCGCTCCTGCTGTTTACCATTCTCATTCCTCTGCCACTTTAAAAGACTCATTTCTCTTTCTCTCTGCTCCTCTTTTTCTTCATATCTTTCCTCTTCATTTCCCCCTTCTTCTCCAAGGAAGGTGACTTCGTGGAGACAGCAGGGTTTGGAATGATACAAACCAAAGTGGTATTCCAACGCTGCCACGAACTGCACCATCACTGAGTGAACTTGGACAAGTAACTATCATCTCCCTCCCCGCGCAAAACAATTAAGAGGAGGTTCCTGCTGGATCTCGGGGCTTGGGCTGGGCACTCCAAAGGCACGGACCAATCGCCTTTAAGTCTGTACCCTTGTCTTGCTTAGGCTGTGCTCTCCCTCCTTCAGCAGGGCTGGTTTCCCGCTGGTGGTACCAGGTTAAGTCCTGTGGGCAAGGTGTGGCCTTGGTGCTTCTTGGTTAGGAATTTGCAAGTGACAGGACAGATGACCAAGGAACATCCTGGCAGACTGTGACTTCCGCCCTCCCTGACTTAGGCCTCAATTTCCAGGAAACAGGCTCCTTCTCTTCTCCCAGTTAGGCTATGTTGCTTGGGTGCTCCTAAGAGCCTAACCCCAGGCCGGGCACGGTGGCTCACACCTGTAATCCCAGCATTTTGGGAGGCCGAGGCAGGCGGATCACAAGGTCAGGAGATTGAGACCATCCTGGCTAACACGGTGAAACCCCGTCTCTACTAAAAAATACAAAAAATTAGCCGGGCGCGGTGGTGGGTGCCGGTAGTCTCAGCTACTCGGGAGGCTGAGGCAGGAGAATGGCGTGAACCCGGGAGGCAGAGCTTGCAGTGAGCCGAGATCGCGCCACTGCACTCCAGCCTGGGCGACAGAGCAAGACTCTGTCTCAAAAAAAAAAAAAAAAAAAAAAAAGAGCCTAAGCCCAGTCACACAATATGCCCTTAAGGCAAATCTGAATAGTCATGTCTTGACAGTTCAGTGACTCCCATTGCCCTTAGGATAAAGGTCAAGTTCCCTAGCCTGGCATACAAGACCTTCAGGACCTGACCTTGTCTTCATCTCCGATTTCCTAGTAGTGTCCTGCACACCTCTGGCCCTTCCTGTGAAAGTAACCCATCTTTATATTGTCAATTCCTACTCCTCCAATGTTCCACTCAAGCCTTATTTTCTCTGGGAAGCCTTTTCTGAACTCTCAGGTTAGCCTCTTGCTCTCATGACCCTCTGTGTATACCCTCTATTACACCACCCACCATATTGAAGGGATCAGCTTATGTGTTGTCTGCTATGAGAATAAAATTTAGGAGAGTAAGGACCATGTCTATTATTCCCAGGCATAATGTAGAATCTCAATAAATGTCACACTGAAATCTATGAGGAAGATGTTCTGCCTGGTAAGATGATGATTAGTGGTTAGGAGGGACTAGGGAATTGTCATCTCTCTCCTCCCCATCTCTATTGCACAATCACATGCTTTTAGAATGATGAATTTCTGGAGGTATGTAGAAATAGATATTGGCGAGCAGAAATTTTTGGCCCACTTAGAGGATTTTCCAATTGGCTTTCCAGGACCTCTCAATCTGAGACAGGCCCGGGACACCAACTCTCAGTTTTCAAAGGAAGAGGAAAATGGCTCTGAGGTAATGTGGAAAGAGGTGCTATGATGGTATATACTCTTTCCCTGACTCTCTTTAGGTGATAGAGGCTAGATCCTCAGCTGGACCCACCGACCAGAAGCCCAATGTGCAGGTGTACGGAGTTACTGAGGGGTTCTTCAGGTCTGATGTCTGATGGGTGATTTACAGTAGAGCATCGTGGCCAGGTGTGGTGGCTCACACCTGTAATCTCAACACTTTGGGAGGCCGAGGTGTGTGGATCACCTGAGGTCAGGAGTTCAAGACCAGCCTGTCCAACATAGTGAAACCCCGTCTCTACTAAAAATACAAAAATTAGTCGGGTGTGGTGGCAGATGCCTGTAATCCCAGCTACTTGGGAGGCTGAGGCAGGAGAATCACTTGAACCCAGGAGGTGGAGGTTGCAGTGAGCCAAGATCACAGCACTGCACTCCATCCTGGACGACAGAGCAAGACTCTCTCAAAACAAACAACAACAAAAAAAAAAAACAAAAAAACTAGCGCATCATAGCACATGGATGGTCTTTGGATGTCTGGTTTTGAGACTACATTCCTATGTGGTTAGTTATAGAGCTTCCCTGGACTTGGGTCGTCCATAATTGGGAGAATATATGGAAAGAATTAGCTATTTTTTTCACTGCCTCCCAGCAGCTTCTCCAGGTCTGCAGGGACACTGGGGCTCTAGTGTCCCAAATAGGCTGGGAATTTCATGATTCAGTCTCCTAGGAGAAAACCCATCCTCTTGTCCTCTTCCCACATGTTCTCACTTCCAGGTAATACAAGTAATTCTAAATAGCTTAGTAACCTGTATCATCTCTTGCAAGGGGAGGAGGCAGCTGGGGGCAAGACAGTGAAAACAGGTGGGCATCCAACCCTCAGGCCCCTTAGCGTTTCTAAGGCAAACAAGAAAGACTTCTGTTTCCTATCACTGATGAGGTGGGCTAAGCTGTGTATTTAGCCTGGTGGATAAGGCCCGTCCAAGGCTTGGTATGAAAGGCAGACCGGGAGTCAAAGCCCGATATACTAAGGCATAAGAGGTGACAAAAGGCGATGAAAAGAGTTGGCCTGGGTGTGAGGAGAGCCAGGGGTTCGTCTCTCTGCTCTGCTATTTACTAGTTATGTGAACATGGGCCCAGCCTTCCACCCTGGGGCTGTTTCCTATAATGTAAAATGAAGAGACTTAAATTAGATATCCAGGGCTTCTGCTACGTCCCATTTTCTCTATTTCTGGATGATGGGAATGGGGCAGAAGACGCTGAAACAGAGTTGGGACGTGACAGACATAACTGTGAGAAGCCACAACAGGGAAGGTGGACGAGAGGGCGAAGAGAGCAGGGTGTGGAATAGATCGCTGGACTTGTTTTTAGAATGAAGGGAGCCCAGAGCTGCCTCGAAAAGGAGTGATTCCTCAAGGGGCATGGTCTTGGCCCAGGTAACTTTGGTAATACGTGGACAGGAGAGTGGGGATGCCCGCTCAAGTTCTCAAAGCGGACCCCGCCCCTTTCCAGCCAATTGTAGCCTTCCTCCCCATAATGCCCAGCAGCCACTGCCAAACCGCGCACTGCAACCGAACTCTACCTAACTCCACCTCTCTAGCCGCCCCGCACAGTTCCTCATTTTTTATTGGTTTCTTAAGCTGTCACTCAGAGAGTACTCGTATCCGTTGGTTGTCCCCTAACCTACCCTTTCTTTCCCTTGTAATCTCGCCTCTTTAGGCACTACCCGCCTCCTGAAGCCAATTTCCTTTATTCGATTGGATAGTTGGAATGCTACTTTTCACGGTGCAAAGCTATGATTGGCTGCACGCGGCAGGGCTCGCGCAGTTACCAGGCAGCGGGCTAGACTGAGGCTAGTTACCACGTCAGTGAGCTGACAGGGAAGGTACCCGGCTCCACTGCCCGTCCCGGCCGACTCATCCTGGCGGGCTGTGCAGTCCCATCCTGACTTCGGCCTCAATTTCCAGGAAACAGGCTCATTCTCTTCTCCCATCTGCTACCAGAGCCGGGAGAGCTGCTCGGAGACGCCTCCGGGGTGCGGGCTGGACATGAGCAGCGGCTGCCGGTCCTGGGACTAGGCCCCGCCATTTTGGATCCGCTGACAGGTCAGCGAAGTCTCTTCCTAGAGTTCCGGTGTCGTAAAGGCCACCCTGACATCGCAATAGGGAATTAGTGGGAAGGGCCTTAAATTGGGCGAGCCAAGGTGGGCTAAGGACGCAGCGGACAGGCATAAGACGAGGGAAGGGTTGTTGTGGGAGGGAACAGGGAGGTATGCAGGGGCAAAGGTCAGGCCTCCGCCGCAGGAGGGGCGATTTCTGCTTTCATTACTGATCCTTTGCAGGTGCCCAAATCTTCTGTTTTCCCAGGCTTGACCTAGTCTTTAGCTTATCTTTTCCAGCGCTTTCTGCATCCTAGAGAGCCCAGTACTCAAAAGCTGAAAGCAAACCTAAGGAGCATTGTGTCTACTTTTATGGGTTTTCAGACTTTAGATGTGAAAGTCTCTCTAGATTCTATACAGCGTCTACTTCTTTGTGACTGCCTCACTAATACAAAGGAACTGCTTCATTGATACTAAATGATGAACTAGTGCACCCTAGAATCAGGTTGTCAGCAGAGGGACGTGTGGAAGGCTTGAGGTTATAGCAGCACAGGGAACTGGGCTATGAGAAGGCTCCCCTCTTACAAGACAGCTCAGCTGCCAGTCTGGGTCTGTATGTAAACACTAGACTTATCTTCTGGGCTTATTTGTTCCTTTATACAATCTTTCACAGGCATTCTTTTCTAGTGTATGTCTTTGTTGACATTTGTCTCTCAGATCTTCACTAAAGAGATGAGGCTTAATCATAAGGAAACCACTCTATTATGACATATTTGACTGACAGCAGAGAGATATTTGAATACTGGCGAAGTTTGGTATTGTTGGCCTATTATTTTTAGTGGGCAAAAAGAGTCATGAGAGATTTTCAGCCAATTGTAGGGTCAGAGCCCCAGAGTGCATGATGGAACATAACCCTAGAGAGTGTAGTTTATGGCACTGTGATGACCTTTGATAAACTGCTGTGTTGTAAAGCTGTAAAAGTCCACCAAGGGTAAAGAATGCTTTTAGAAATAAGGAATAGTGTAGATGGTGTTTTTTAATGCACAGTATGGAAACTTGTGCATTAATTCAGGTATAAAAGGCACTCTAGGCCCTGTGGAGGATACAAATGGAAAGGTCTGCTTTGGGATTCCTCAGTTAATGCACTTCTTAAAAGTAGTAGCATGTACGTGCAGTGGCCTAGCTAGAGCATGTAGTAGGTTAAGAGCAGGGTCAACCTAATGCCTTTTGGTATGTAGTGGGCACTCAATAAACGTTAACTCTATCTGAGATTAGTTTCAGTATGTGATCAGGACTTGTGGCCTGCTTTTGGCCCTGGCAGTCAGGAACACTTTGCACTTTTGCATGATGAGGTAGTAACAAGGAGGATCAAAACCTCATAGTGTCAGAAGAGAAAACTATTTAGGATCTTAGAATGACTAACTCAGTTTTTCCTACCTTTGTCCTTATGAAATTGAAATTTCATTATTTCCCTTTTCCCTTCCTACCTTTGTCCTTATGAAATTGAAATTTTCGTGTGTGTTGGGAGAAGGGGGATGGCATTATTTATGCTTCACGTGTGTTGATTTAGAATTAGTGGGATGGAAATGGTACAGGAAACTATTTGCATTTTAACTTGCTGATCTAAGTTGTAGGATTCCTCCCCTCTCCCTGCCCCCAAAAAAGTAGTTGAACGCAGCAAATGAAATGACATACCTCAGGAGGTACCCAGGTTTGATGATCCTGCCTTGCTCACTTGGGCCATTGCCCTGTTGAGTTGATATGCTTTGCATAACAGGCAATCTAGTCTCTGGGTAGGCAGTGTGAACAATCCAGCATCCAGTCATCCTCAGTTGAGCCTGAGGGTGACTATAGAGGCATCAAAACGTTTTCTCTTTCTCTCTCTCTCTCTCTTTTTTTTTTTTATCCTAAATGTCATTTCTAGATAGGAATAATTTTTTGATAGGAATAATTCCCACTCCTACCCACAAATCAGAAAATTCATCCTTCAAATACAAGTCCCAAACTTGTATTTGAGCTTCTTTTTAATGGTGTTTGTAGACAGTATGTTCCAGTCTTGACAGTGATGCTCACTGGCACAGTGGGAACTCAGGTTATAGACATATCTCCTCAGTAGCCGGGCACCAATCCCAGTTTCAGCTCAGAGTTCTCAAAGTTCCACTACTATTTTATTTCCCTATTTTCCAGAAGTCAGGATGACTGCCACTTTTACATAATAACCTAATTGATAGGGTGCTTAGACTGGCTACTGTGGGCAGCTAAAGAGAAAGAAGACACAGCTCTTGCTTTTGAGGCGACTCTAGTTATAGAGTACTCACTGCAAGGATCACCCTAATCTTTGTATGACACTTCTCATTGATTGATCACAGTCTATATCCCTGTGGCTCTGTGTGACTGATTAGAATGATTCTGTTGTTGGGTTAATGGTGGGATTGAATTTAAGGGTGTATGTTTTTGTTGACATTTTATCCTCAGGCTGGAAGAGCTATGTAAATATAATGAGCTGCTGTTCAGCTGTTACTCTTTTTTTTTTTTTAATATTTCAGTATGTTCAACTGCAGTTGTTTAACTAAATGAAAATATAATAAAGCAATGTGCTGACTTGGAACCCCAATAATAATAGAAGTGATCATAGAAGTGATTATTTGTTCTAGTAGTAGTGGAAATTATAGATGCAATAGTAGTGTAAATGATCATGGAAGTATGATGGCAGAGTAATGGTTTGCCAATCATATAAACCAGGGGTTACGAGCTCACATGCCTAGATGCCAGGCAGGTAATGTAAATGGGCGAATTGAGTCCCATGGGAATGTATTAGGATTAGTGGGGACTGTTGTGTACTGGAGAACCCATGCCTTTATTTTTTTTGTCTTTCATTGTAATTTCTTTTTATTGAGACAGGGTCTTGCTCTGTCACCCCGGCTGGAGTGCAGAGGAGCAATCACAGCTCACTGCAGCCTTGACCTCTGGGCTCAAGTGATCTTCCCACCTCAGGCTCCCAAGTAGCTGGGACCACAGATGTGCGCCATCATGCCCAGCTAATTTTTTAATATTTTGTAGAGACAAGGTCTCACTCTATTGCTCAGGCTGGTTTCGAACTCCTAGACTCAAGCAATCCTCCCACCTTTGCCTCCCAAAGTGCTGGGATTTTAGGAATGAACCACCATGCTCAACCCATTCCCTTATTTAAAAGAGCCAACTGCTCCTTTTTCAGCAGAATGTTACTGTTTTAGAATGCAGGCACAGAATGACCACTCTTTTTCAGGAGAAACTGGAAATTTGGATCATTGTGTTTTCTAATTGTTGGAAACTGGCTAAAAATATTTTTAAGCCTTTTTCAGGCCAAACAAAATATGTCTGTGGACTGAATTCTGCCCAATGGTTACTGGATGATGACCCTCAATAAACAAAATGGGCAGGCCTTATGAGACTTAATCACTGCAGTTCTCTATGCATAATCACATAGACTTTTTTTCTTTGTCCTACTCTGCCAGCTGTCACCTTTGTACCTTGGGTGCCCTGAGTGGCTAAAAGATGGAGTGAGACAGAGAAGCTTTGTTTTATTTTTCATCTCCAAGCTGATAGAAGGGACAGCTTTGGACATATTAGTAGCTTACCTTGTAAATGGTTCTTGAGATACTCCCAGAATCTCCACAGTGGGAGGAGATGGCATGCTAGAGCTGAGGTACACTAGTTACCTGATTATCAGGTCTGGGAGGATTTTCCAGTGATGCCTTGTCAGGGCACCAGCTTTTTTCCCAGTTTAACCTTCTTTTACTTCCACCCTTTGTGTAAATTTCTTGAGCTCAGTAAGTTGTTTCCTAGTTTATTAACTTTGGTTATTCTCAATAAAGTACAGAACTATGGTGTGTTCCTAGGCCAGCTCTGGAAATGTTAAAAGCTCTGCATCTTTAGTGTTTCTCTGGCTTTTTTTTTTTTTTTTTTTGATGGAGTCTCACTCTGTTTCCCAGGCTGGAGTGCAGTGGCGTGATCTCGGCTCACTGCAACCTCCACCTCTCGGGTTCTAGCAATTCTCCTGCCTTAGCCTCCCGAGTAGCTGGGACTACAGGTGCACTCCACCACACCCAGCTAATTTTTGTATTTTTGGTAGAGATGTGGTTTCACCATATTGGCCAGGCTGGTCTTGAACTCTTGACTTTGTGATCCGCCCTCCTCGGCCTCCCAAAGTGCTGGGATTATAGGTGTGAGCCAATGCGCCCAGCCTTCTCTGGCTTCTAAAGGGATTGAGTGAACATAAACCTTAGAAGGGCCTATGGCTGGTCCTTCAGCTCCCTACTACCATCTACCTTTTCAGAAAGTCCATCAGTTTTCTTGGTTTGCCCAGCTCTGTATTACACACAAAGGCATCATGAAAAAGAAAAACAAACTTGCGCTTTTGCCTTTGGAGAATTTATTTGCTAGTTGGATAAGGACAATTTTTTTTTGAGACAGAGTCTCTCTCTGCCACCCAAGCTGGAATGCAGTGGTGTGAGATCTCGGCTCACTGCAACCTTTGCCTCTCAGGCTGAAGTGATCCTTCCATCTCAGCCTCCTGAGTAGCTGGGACTATAGGTGCATGCCACCACGCCTGCCTGATTTTTGTATTTTTTGTAGAGACAGGGTTTTACTATGTTGCCCAGAGTGCAGTGGTGTCATCATAGCTCATTGCAGCCTTGATTTCTCGGGCTCAACTGATCCTCCTACCTTAGGCTCCCTAGTACCTGAGGCTACAGGCATGTATCACTATGTCCCACTAATTTTTTTTTTTTTTAATTTATGTTGCCTAGGCTGGTCTCTGACTCCTGAGCTCAAGCATTCCTCCAGCTTTGGCCTCCTAAAGTGCTGGGATTAAAGATGAGAGCTACTGCACCTGGCCAAGGACAATGTTTAAAAGTGATTAAGAGGTCAGGTGCGGTAGCTCATGCCTGTAATCCCAGCACTTTGGGAAGTCAAGGGAGGCAGATCACCTGAGGTCAGGAGTTAAAGGCCAGCCTGGCCAACATGGTGAAACCCCGTCTGTACTAAAAATATAAAAATTAGCTAGGCATGGTGGTGGGCGCCTGTAATCCCAGCTACTCGGGAGGCTGAGGCAGGAGAATCACTTGAACCTTGGAGGTGGAGGTTGCAGTGAGCCGAGATTGCGCCACTGCACTCCAGCCTAGATGACAAGACTGAAACTCCGTCTCAAAACAAACAACCAAACAAAAACAAAACTCCATAAAAGCAATTAAGAAAAAAGCCACTTAAACACTAGTGTACTAAATAAAAACAGCTATTTAGAGCCAAAGAAAATAAGACATATATGAAGAATTGAGTTACATTAAAAATTATATATTTCACGAAAATGTGAATGTGCAAATAACACTTAAGGAGATGTCAGGAAGATAGACGTGAAAAAAGAAGCATTATGATTTGGCTGGTAGGTAAATGTGGGTTCTTTTTACCTGTATGGAAGATTTGTAACTTCTGGTAGAGAAGCAAATATAGATTATCAAAAAAAGGTTTGCCAGTGTGGCTCAGAGTTACTGTCTTCTATGAAGCCATTTTTCTCATGAGGTGGATGTGTGCTGTACCACTCTTGAAGAGTCAGTCTTGATGTTATTTCATTTGTCCATCCAGTATTTATTGATCATTTTTCTTACTATGTGTCAGGCTTTGGAGATAAAAAGGTAAATAAATCATGCTCTTTCCCCCTGAGATAGAGCCTGATAGTCCCATGGTGGTGATATACTAAATAAATAATTATAAATTAGTATAAGATGTGTTTATTTTTATTTTCGTTTATTTGAGGCAGAGTCTCACTCTGTCACCCAGGCTGGAGTACAGTGGCACGATCATAGCTCAAGGCAACCTGGAACTCCTGGGCTCAAGTGATCCTCCTGCCTTAGCCTCCCAAGTAGCTGGGACAACAGGTGTGCGCCACCACCCCCAGCCAATTTTTCTTTATGTTTTGTAGAGACAGGGTCTCGCCATGTTGCCTAGGCTGGTCTTGAACTTCTAGGCTCAACTGATGCTCCCGCCTTGGCCTCCCAAAGTGCTGGGATCACAGACATCAGCCACTGTGCCCAGCCAAGATATGTTTAGAGATAAGTACAAAGTGCTGTGGGTGGCCAGGCATGGTAGTTCATGCCTATAATCCCAGCACTTTGAGAGGCCGAGGCCGGCAGATCACTTGAGGTCAGGATTTTGAGACCAGCCTGGCCAACATGGTGAAACCCCAACTCTACTAAAAATACTCTGCTAAAAAAGTGGAAAAAAGGGCCGGGCGCAGTGGCTCACACCTGTAATCCCAGCACTTTGGGAGGCCGAGGCGGGCAGATCACCTGAGGCCGGGAGTTTGAGACCAGCCTGACCAACACGGAGAAACTTCGTCTCTACTAAAAATACAAAGTTGGCCGGGCATGGTGGCGCATGAATGTAATCCCAGCTACTGGGAGGTTGAGGCAGGAGAATCGCTTAAACCTGGGAGGCAGAGGTTACGGTGAGCCGAGATTGTGCCATTGCACTCCAGTCTGGGCAACAAGGGGGAAACGCTGTCTCAAAAAAAAAAAAAGTGGAAAAATAAATAAATAAATAAATAAATAAGTGGTTGTAAGATTGTTCTTAGAACCACTGTGATATTCTGACTCCCTCACTGACTTTTGGATGGAATGAGTAAGGGTTTATCAGGTGGACAAGAGTAAGAAAAAACACTCAGAATAGAAAGGGAACTTCATATGCAAAGGCAAAGAGGCAGCAAAGACCATGACTTTAAAAAGTAGGAATGCTGGGCGTGGTGACTCACACCTATAATCCCAGCATTTTGGGAGGCCGAGGCAGGCAGATTGCTTTGAGCTCTGGAGTTTGAGACCAGCCTGGGCAACATGGCAAAATGTTGTCTCTACAAAAAATACAAAAAAATTAGCCAGGCATGGTGACTCGTGCCTGTAGTTCCAGCTACTTGGGAGGCTGAGGTGGGAGAATCGCTTGAGCCTGGGAAGCAGATGTTGCAGTGAGCCAAGATTGTACCACTGCACTCCAGCCTGGGTGACAGAATGAGACCCTGTTTCCAAAAAAAAAAGCAACTTTTTAGGGTCTTCTATTTTATTTTATTTTATTATTATTATTTTTTGAGCCGGCGTCTTGCTCTGCTGCCCAGGGTGGAGATCAGTGATGCAATCTTGGCTTACTGCAACCTCCACCTCCTGGGTTCAAGCAATCCTCCCGCCTCAGCCTCCTGAGTAGCTGGGATTACAGGCCCCTGCCATCATGCCCAGCTAATTTTTGTATTTTTAGTAGAGTGAGGATTTCACCATGCTGGCCAGGCTGGTCTCAAACTCCTGACCTCAGTTGATCTGCCTGCTTTGGCCTCCCAAAGTGCTGGGATTACAAGCGTGAGCCACTGCCCCCAGCCAAGGGGCTATTTTATACAAAGAATATGTGTAGCTTATATGGGGCACCAATGGCTGCCACCAGCTTGAAAAACAACATCACCAAAACTGAGGCTGCATGTATGTATGCCCTTCCCTGTTAGTTCCCCCACACTCCCTCCCCCTTGCCACTATTCTCAATTTTTTTTTGTGAGCTTCTCTGGGGTATAGTCCTAGAAGTGGAATTGCTGAAATATAGGATATGAAGTGCTTTAGCTTTGTAAGATAATGCCAAATTGTTATTCAAATTCATATTAATTTAGATACATACCAGCCACTTGGTTTGCATTTTTTACCAACTTAAAAACAATTTTTTTTTTTGAGACAGGGTCTTACTCTGTTGCCCAGGCTGGAGTACAGTGGTGTGATCATGGCTCACTGCAGCCTTGACCTCCTAGGCTCAAGTGATACTCCCACTTCAGCCTCACAAGTAGCTGGGACTACAGGCACATACCACCACGCCCTACTAATTTTTAAATTTTTTGTAGAGATGGAGTTTTGCTATGATGCCCAGGCTGTTCTCAAACTCCTTGGCTCAAGTGATCCTCCTGCATTGGCCTCCTAAAATGCTGGATTATAGGCGTGAGCACCTGGCCTTTTAAGTATTATCAGATTTAAAGTGTTCTGCTATTTCAGGAATGTAAAGTAGTATATCATTATAATCTTATTTTGTAATTTTCCTGATTATTAATGAAGCTAATAATCTTTTCATATATTTATTTGCTGTTTATGTTTCCTATTCTGTGAAATGCCTATTCATGTCTGTTGCCAATTTTGGGGAGGGGTTATATGTCTAGTTCTTATGGTTTTGTAGCAGTTATTGTATACTCTGGATATTACTCCTTTATATTAGTTATATGTGCCTCAAATATTTTCTTCTGATTTGTGCCTTATCTTTTCCCTCTTTTTTATGGTGTCTTTTGAACAGGCATTTTTAATTTTAACATGGTTGAATTCACCAATTTTTTTTAAGAGGTTTTGCTTTTTGTTTCTTGTTTAGGTACTTCTCCCTTATGCTGAGTTTATTAAAATACTCTCCTGTAGCCAGGTGCTGTGGCGCACACCTGTTGTCCCAGCTACCCGAGAGGCTGACGTGGAAGGATTGCTTGAGCCTAGGAGTTTGAGTCCAGCCTGGGCAACATAGCAAGACCCTATCTCTAAAAAAAAAAAAATCAAAAAGAAAATATTCTCATATATTAGCTTCTAAGAGATTTCAAGTTTTGCTTTTCATATTTAAATAACCTGAGATATATTTTTGGTATTCCATTAAATAAGAATACAATTTATTGTTTCTTTTTCTCCTGCTTTTGTTTGGATATAGACAGAGTTGCCGAGTGATAACAGTGACTCCTCTTTGGATCCTGTTGAGGTAACTGGGATGCCACAAAGCACTAGGGGAATGTTCTAGACCCAGCTTTAAATGGACAGTGCTTTCAAGGGTACATGTTACTCAGAGTCTCTGGGACAGTGGCTTATCTGGCTAAGGGTGTTAGTTGGTATTTATTTAGTTGTTCCCTCTCTTATTTTTTTCTATTAATTTTTCATTTGTGTGGGTACATAATGAATGTATTTCTCTTGTTATTTCTGACACAAGATAAATCTTAAGTTCGTTTCTGCTATACTTTTATGAGGTTTCTGCAGGCCTTTATGACCTTGTGACAAGGGATTTCTTGGCCATTGGCTACCAGGCAGCAAGTGGTTCGTCATTTTCCCATCTGAAGCTGAAGGGCACAACTGTTTGGAGATTCCCTGAGTGAGGAGACGTACTCAGAGACCTAGAAGGAGATTAGGCAGCTCTGCATAGTACTTGAAAATAATTCCTCTTCATTCCCTAGATGTTTCTTTTTTTTTTGAGACAGCGTCTCACTCTGTTGCCCAGGTTGGAATGCAGTGGCACGATCTCGGCTCACTGTAACCTCCGCCTCCCGGGTTCAAGTGATTCTCCTGCCTCGGCTTCCCAAGCAGCTGGGATTACAGGTGTGTGTCACCACACCTGGCTAATTTTTGTATTTTTAGTTGAGGCGAGGTTTCACCATGTTGGCCAGGCTGGTCTTGAACTCCCAACCTCAGGTGATCTGCCCACCTCAGCCTCCCAAAGTGCTGGGATTATAGGTGTGAACCACTGCGCCCAGCCCTAGATGTTTCTTTTTCACAATGATTTTTTGCTTAGACCTTTGCTATCTTAGAAAGTGGTTAACTTCTTTTCTAAAGGGCTTATTCATTTTTAGTCAATCAGTTGATTAAAATTTAAAAGTAGTTAATAGGTAATATATTTTTGTGACACAAAATTCAAAAGGTAAAAAAGAATATACAGAGAAAAGTTAGTCTTCCTTTCACTCCTCCACCACTCAGTTCCATAGTCATCCGGTTTCTTTCCCTGGAGGCCGTAACCTCTTAGCATTTTCTTACAAGTCCTTCCAGAGACCTAGAGCATATTCATCTTGCCTACATAATTTAGGGAAGGGAAAATACCAGGAGAGATTTAATCTTTTCTCTTCTGATACTTTAAATCATTTTTGAATTTATCTTTCTTCTAAGTTCTCCTCCTCCTCAGAAGAGAGCGTGGTTGTACATTCATATCATTGAAACTTCTCAGAAGAGAACATTGTTGTGTTCCTAGAGCATTTGAAAAGCAGATAGTCTTCTGAGATTAACCTAGTTTTTTAAATTGTCATTAATATAAATCTTGTGTTGGATTCCCTTGTGGACTGGGGAGGTGTTGTGGGCATGGACACATTATTATCATTATTTTTTTAAGACGGAGTCTCTCTCTGTTGCCCAGGCTTGAGTGCAGTGGCACGAACGCGGCTCACTGCAGCCTCAATCTACCGGCCTCAAGCAATCCTCCCACCTCAGCCGCCCTAGCAACTGGGACTACAGGTGTGCACCACCACACCTGGCTAATTTTTGTATTTTTTGTAGAGACAGGGTTCGCCATGTTGCTGAGGCTGGTCTGGAACTCCTGGGCTCAAATGATCTGCCCACCTCAGCCTTCCAAAGTGTTAGGGATTACAGGTGTGAGCCACCGCGCCTGGCCCCTGAACAAAATTTGTACCAGTTTCTTTTTCCTTTATCATGGTGGTTTTCATGCTTTTCACTTTCTGGGGGGGGTCATCTTATGCAAAATATGCAAATTGAGCCACCTGCTGGGTACATTTCTTTCTCTATATCTCTGGCTGTGTCTCAGTTTTTGTGTCTATTCCACTAAACTGTATAAATGCCTCAAGGACATAAATTATATACCTCTTATTATTATTAATGTTTATATTGATAGTACAGTAATACATTCTCTTTGTAAAAAAAAAAAAAAAAAAAAAAATTTTTTTTTTTTAGATGGAGTCTGGCTCTGTTGCCCAGGCTGGAGTACAGTGGCATGATCTCGGCTCACTTTAACCTCTGCCTCCCAGGTTCAAGTGATTCTTCTGCCTCAGCCACCTGAGTAGCTGGGATTACAGGCGCCCTCCATCACACCTGGCCAATTTTTGTATTTTGAGTGGAGATGGGTTTCACCGTGTTGGCCAGGTTGGTCTTGACCTTAGGTGATCTACCCGCCTTGACATTCCTGAAGTGCTGGGATTACAGGCGTGAGCCACAGTGCCCGACCTTTTTGTAAAAAGTTAAAATATTATAGATCCAGCCTGGGCAACAAAGAGAGACCCCATCTCTACAAAAAATACAAAAATTAGTTGGGTGTGGTGGTGTGCGCCTGAAGTCCCTGCTACTCAGGAGGCTAAGGCAGGAGGATTGCTTGAGCCCAAGAGTTCAAGTCTGCAGTGAGGCATGACAGTGCCACAGGACTCCAACCTGGGTGACACAGTGAGACCTTGTCTCAAAAAAACCCCAAAAGACAAAACCATTACAGATAAGGCTCAAGTATCCTCTGATTGCACCCTGATTTCACAGCACCTTCTCTAGAAATAATTATGGTTATAAGTTTGGGGATATTAGCACAGACCTTTTATTTTATATTTACATATCATATTAATGTTTTCTTGCTGTCAGTTAATATGAGTTTTCAGAACTTTTCAAAGATCTTGTCACTGTCACTGTCCAGTTTTCTGGAGCTGACTGAGCAGATTGGATGCAGTCATTTGTTTATATTTTATATTTATATATATCTATATATATATATATATATATTTTTTTTTTTGAGACGGAGTCTCGCTCTGTCGCCCAGGCTGGAGTGCAATGGCGCAATCTCGGCTCACTGCAAGCTCCGCCTCCTGGGTTCACGCCATTCTCCTGCCTCAGCCTCTCCGAGTAGCTGGGACTACAGGCGCCCGCTACCACGCCCGGCTAATTTTTTTATTTTTAGTAGCGATGGGGTTTCACCGTGGTCTCGATCTCCTGACCTCGTGATCTGCCCGCCTCAGCCTCCCAAAGTGCTGGGATTACAAGCGTGAGCCACCGCGCCCGGCATTTATATTTATATTTATATTTATATTTATATTTATATTTATATTTATGTATTTTTAGAGATAGTGTCTTGCTCTGTGACCCAGGCTGGAGTGCAGTTGTGGGATCATAGCTCACTGCAGCCTCTAACTCCTGAGCTCAAGTGATCCTCCCACCTCAGTCCTCCCCAGTAAGTAGGACTACAGGTGTATGCCACCATGCCTGGCTAATTTTTTAGTTTTGTTTTTTTGGTAGAGACTGGGTCTCACTGTTTGCCCAGGCTGGTCTCAACTCCTGGGCTCAACTGATTCTCCTGCCCTGGATTCCCAAAGTGCTGGGATTGCAAGTGTGAGCCACTTCACCTGGCCTGGATGCAGCCTTTAGGCTGACATTGCAACTGTGGTTCTAAACCAACACTATGCTTCCAACAACCTTTATTCTTTTCTTTAACTTGAATCTGCACTGTTATTTTATTGAGTAGATAAAAAAAGAACAAAGGGAAGGTTATATATTTAGGAGAGAGTGAGAGAGAGTGTCTCGATATGCTGCCCAGCCTGGTCTCAAATTCCTGGGCTCAAGCAATCCTCCCGCCTCGTCCTCCCAAAGTGCTAGGATGATAGGCATGAGCCACCATGTCTGGCCAGAAATATTGTTTTTAACAAGCTGACATTACAGTTGTATCTGTGTACTTAAAGGCATCATAGGACTTTGGGAACAATTGACTTTGAAGAATTTGACATGCTTCCTGAGGATTGTTGAGGTGCCTTTGACGAATTTTCTGGATTGACTCGCTTTGAGTTGTGTGTTGAACTACCTTGAACTTCTGAAGACCCCCCAGGAGAGCCAGATAGTTGGATTCATAACATAAGATGGACTTCATCTCATTTTAGTATTACAGATTTTTTTTTTTTTTTTTGAGGTGGAGTTTCCACTCTTGTTGCCCAGGCTAGAGTGCAATGGTGCGATCTTGGCTCACCACAACCTCTGCCTCCCAGGTCCAAGCAATTCTCCTACCTCAGCCTCCCAGGTAGCTGAGATTACAGGCATGCACTACCTCGCCTGGCTAATTTTTTGTGTTTTTAGTGGAGAGGGGGTTTCTCCATGTGGGTCAGGCTGGTCTTGAACTCCAGACCTCAGGTGATCTGCCTGCCTTGGCGTCTCAAAGTGCTGGGATTACAGGCCTGAGCCACCGCACCTGGCTAACAGATTTTATGAGTATAGAAAATCTTGGTACTGGCCAGGCGCAGTGGCTCACGCCTGTAATCCCAGCACTTTGGGAGGCCCAGGCGGGTGGATTACCTGAGGTCTGGAGCTCGAGACCAGCCTGACTAACACAGAGAAACCCCGTCTCTACTAAAAAAAAATACAAAATTAGCCAGACATGGTGGCGCATGCCTGTAATCCCAGCTACTCAGGAGGCTGAGGCAGGAGAATCACTTGAACCCGGGATGGGGGTTGTGGTGAGCTGAGATTGTGCCATTGCCCTCCAGCCTGGTCAACAAGAGTGAAACTCCGCCTCAAAAAAAAAAAGAAAGAAAGAAAATCTTGGTACTGAAAAGTTAAACCACAATTCTAACCTTATCAGGTACTGATTTTTAAACTTGGGTATGCTTTGGGTAACCAAATATTAATGAGACTATTATCTTAACTGTTTTGGTAGGTTTGCCAAGATGGTGGATAAGAATATTTACATCATTCAAGGGGAGATTAACGTTGTGGTTGGGGCCATCAAACGGAATGCCCGATGGAGCACCCATACACCACTGGTAAGTGGGAAATGGATAAATGGCCTGGTCACTAAGTTTTTATAGGGGATCTGTTGGCATGGTCAAAAGAGTAATCAAATTCCTAGTAATAATGAGAATAGTAGGAATTCAGAATTGTTCTTGATATCTTGTTTTTTGTATCCCAACTAGCATCAGATATGTAGGCTGTCTTTTTTTCTCTGGAACCCAAAAGATGACACCATTCTTCTTCTAAATATTTTTGTAAACAGCTTAAGCTAGTCCTGTGCTTGGGACCTCTTTAGTATGCCTAAAAGTATCAGAAAGATTCTTTATTTTCTAATTCTTTAGGGCTATCATTAGCTATCAAATTTATTTAAATCAGGGTAGTTATTGATACACAGAACATGACTTAGTGATGGTACTCCTTGGGGGTTCAGCAAACATCCATATATAGAGTAGGCCATATCTTACCAATCAGATGAGTAAGAAACTTACCTGTTATACAGTTGGCTTTCTTTGTTATATATGTTTGAGGATTTTTTTTTGTAGAATTGTGTAAAACAATTTTTGGTGGTCAGGAGATCGAGACCATCCTGGCTAACACGGTGAAACCCCGTCTCTACTAAAAATACAAAAAATTATCCGGGCGTGGTGGCGGGTGCCTGTAGTCCCAGCTACTCGGAGAGGCTGAGGCAGGAGAATGGCGTGAACCCGGGAGGCGGAGCTTGCAGTGAGCTGAGATCGCGCCACTGCACTCCAGCCTGGGTGACAGAGCGAGACTGTGTCTCAAAAAAAAAAAAAAAAAAAAAAAAAACAAAACAAAAAAAAAACAATTTTTGGTGCAGTTGTAAAAACAAGTTTAGAAATTGCCAACTTGGGAGTTTATATGAACATAGATGGTAAGTGCATTTGGAAATTTCTCAAGTTCTTTCATAAAAATGTATTGATTTAAAAGTGAGAATGGCATCAGGAATATCTTTGAAATGAATATGTATGTTAACATAATGGGTATGAAAAGGGAGAGAAGACAGAATAATACACATATAAAGGACCTGGCAATCTGTAGTAGCTTGAGTGTTATGGTGATAATATAGATTAGCACTTAAGAATTCACTATTTTGGATAAGCTCAGAGTATCTCTACGAAATAAGAGATTAGGGAACAGAAGACTATGAACTATGGCTAATTTTCTTTCCTCAGAAGGAAAACTTACAAGATTTTCTGATTGGGTTCGTAGAAAGAGCCCTTGATCTGTCCTTTATTTTCCTTTTCCTCTTTTGGCCCAATAATGACTTACTTTAATCTATGTGTTCTACAGGATGAAGAACGGGATCCTCTGCTGCATAGTTTCAGTCATCTAAAGGAGGTTTTAAACAGTATAACAGGTAAGTCTCCATATGTATGTGGATTACTAATCTTGGTAAAAAATATGTGTTTGATTTGTTGATAGACAAACTTTTTCTATAAAGGACTTTATAGTAAATAATTTAGGCTTTGTGGGCCATACACAACTGTGCAACTACTTAACTCTGCTTTTGTAGCTCAAAAGCAGCCATAGATAATATATAAATGAATGAGCAATATATATTTTCTTTTTGTTTATTTTATAGAGACAGGGTCTTGCTATGTTGTCCAGGCTGGTTTCAAATGCCTGAGCTCAAGCAGTCCTCCTGTCTTGGCCTCTCAAAGTGTTGGGATTCCAGGCTTGAGCCACTGTGCCTGGCCTATATTTTCTTTTTTGAGATAGGGTCTCTGTTGCCCAGGCTGGAGTGCAGTGTCATGAACTCAGCTTACTGCAACCTCTGCCTCCTGGGTTTAAGCCAGTCTCCTGCCTCAGCCTCCTAAGTAGCTGGGATTACAGGCACACGCCACCACACCCGCCTAATTTTTGTATTTTTAGTAGAGATGGGGTTTCACCATGTTGGCCAGGCTGGTCTCAAACTCCTGGCCTCAGGTGATCCACTGCCTCGGCCTCTCAAAATGCTGGGATTATAGGAATGAGCCACTGCGCCTGGCCTATATTTTCTTTAAAAAAAGAATCTGCAAGCCAGATTTGGCCCATGGGTGCAGTTTTCCAATCCTTGGTTTATTGCATTGGTTTCAGTCTTCATGATCTTTCAATCTTCATGTGTTCTAGAATCATTTTTCCCTTTGTTTGCCCCCTATTTTCCTAATCATGATAACCTTATATAATATATTCATATGTTTAGAATTTTCAAAGCCATTTTCACATTTATTACCTTATTGAACTTTTTTTTTTTTTTTTTTTTTTTTGAGGCGGAGTCTTGCTCTCTCCCCCAGGCTGGAGTGCAGTGGCGCGATCTCGGCTCACTGTAAGCTCCGCCTCCCGGGTTCACGCCATTCTCCTGCCTTAGCCTCCCGAGTAGCTGGGACTACAGGCACCCGCCACCGCACCTGGCTAATTTTTTGTATTTTTTTTAGTAGAGACGGGGTTTCACCGTGTTAGCCAGGATGGTCTCGATCTCCTGACCTTGTGATCCGCCCGCCTCGGCCTCCCAAGTGCTGGGATTACAGGCTTGAGCCACCGCGCCCGGCCAATTGAACTTTTATACAACCCTGTGAGGGAGGCATGGCAGCTGTTGTCCCCTTTTTGTGAAAGAAGTTAAAGCCCAGAGGGGTTTAAAGTGATTTAGCTGAGGTCACACTAATCCTAAGAGGTGGAGTCAAAACTAGAATTCAGGCCTCTGTTGCCTGGTTTAGGGCTCTTTGCCCTATATTGCTTCTGTACATGTGATTAGAAGAGAATGTACACATTAAGTGCCTTATATTTGTGTGTGTGTGTGTGTATGTGTTTATTTTATGTATATACATATATACACACACACATACACACACTGGCAGGAAAGG
Source organism: Symphalangus syndactylus (assembly GCF_028878055.3). Lineage (NCBI taxonomy): Eukaryota > Metazoa > Chordata > Mammalia > Primates > Hylobatidae > Symphalangus > Symphalangus syndactylus. The sequence goes on along the minus strand of NC_072424.2, from coordinate 36,358,181 downwards.
AGGAAAGTGTCAAAACCAAGGGGATGTAGATACAGACTGAAAGAGAAAGCCTCAGAGCTATGTTCCTTTGTTGACCATAAAGGGCTCCTGCAGTGTATAACCGTGGAATGCTTTTGGCTAGTGACATATGTCAGACTGTAATTGGATAGTGTTTAGGCTTCTGCAAATTAAACAAACAATAAGAAAATTTCTTCTTTTCATTAGAAATATGGGACAAGATCTGGAGAAAAATTCTTTTTTACTTTCCTAAACATGGGCTAAAGTTATCTAAGAGTTCCCTACATATTTTCTTTCTTTTTTTTTTTTTTTTTTGAAACAGTGTGTCTCTCTGTTGCCTAGGCTGGAGTGCAGTGATGTGATCTCGGCTCACTGCAACTGCAACTTCCGTCTCCCAGATTCAAGCAATTTTTGTGCCTCAGCCTCCCAAGTAGCTGGGATTACAGACGTGCACCACCACACCCAGCTAATTTTTGTATTTTTACTAGAGACGGAGTTTCACCATGTTGGCCAGGCTCGTCTCAGACTCCTGACCTCAGATGATCCACTTGCCTTGGCCTCCTAAAGTGCTAGGATTACAGACCTGAGCCACCGTGCCCAACCCATATTTTCTTTTTGTGCAGTGGCGCGATCTCAGCTCACTGCAACTTCTGCTTCTTGGGTTCAAGCAAGTCTTCTGCCTCAGCCTCCCGAGTAACTGGGATTATAGGCATGTGCCACTATGCCTGGCTAATTTTTTTGTATTTTTAGTAGAGATGATGTTTCACCATGTTGGCCAGGCTGGTGTCGAACTTCTGACCTCAAGTGATCTGCCCACCTTGGCCTCCCAACCATATTTTCTTTAAAGGAGCAAATTTCACTCAATTGAAACAGCTTTGGAAATGTTAGCCAAGAAGGATCAAGTATAGAGGAGGCAATTGTTGACTAGTTAGCAGGGCAAATGCTGCTACTAGGTGGCATGTTCTTATTTTATGGCCTGTACCGACTGGTACTTGACTGCTTTAGAATGTTGGCTACTTGCACAGATTTTTTTTTTTTAATTTCACAGATAAAGCTTACATATCCCAATTAGAAAGGAAATATAATGAATGGAGATTTACAGTTCTTTTTGTTTGGTTTTGAATTCAGAGTACTATCTTCTTAAGAGATATTAAGAGGATCAAACAAGTTAATATAATTGGAAACACTTGGTAAACATCTTATACACTGTGAAGGATTGTTATTATAAGTGACTGGGAATACCCTAAAATGACTGAGATCACCCTGGCCTTGTAGGCCTTTTGGGCACTCTGCAAACCTTGAGGAGCTGAGGTGGTGTTGCTATCCTGACAGAGCCACATTTCCTGCCTGCTATTGAATCCAGATCCCATGCTTATTTTCTTCATGCTAACATGTCCCAAGATTTTACCTCAGACACCATACCTGTGGTAAATGATGCAATCTAGGAATTGTAGACTATTTAAGAGCTATCAAAGTTGAGTCTGACGCCTGATTTTCTTATGTCCTTGGGTTAGAAATCCAGCCAGATTATCTGCTCTTGGAACTAGTAAAACCAGAGTGTGTTCAGGAGCCAGTTCTCTCGTTGGTGGTAGGAACATCTCTGGGTGTTGCTAAGCTTTCCCCTGGAGTGAGAGGGAAGGTAGTAGTGTTTTCCAAGGCCAACAGCTGTGGCATATCTTGAAATGGTGCCTGCCAAGGTTGCTACATTGTTCTTGGTTTTTAGCATATTACCTGCCTGAGAAAATGACAGAGTATACCTAAAATAGCGCATCTATGGTCTTCATATTGTTTCTGACGCCACACACAGTGCTGGCTCCCAGGAGCAGGTTTATGGGTCAGCTGTCCCTGTGGTCCTGGACTCTGCAACCCATGACTAATTTCTTGTTTCTTTTACGGAAACAAACAGATTTTTCTGATTGGCAGTGTCAGGAGGACTGCTTTCCTGGAAGCTTATTAATGGTAAGAGGCTGGGAAAGGGTTTTTAACTTGGAGAGAAAACTGAAGGGAATGTACTTGTGTTAGATGACCAGTTAAGGTGTACCACTTAGATTGGAGGAGGGATAGCAGGAATTCTAGGACTTCTACCCAGTTTCTCATGAAACTGACTTGGACATGGTCCTTTTTTGCAAAGGATTTCTGTTTGCATTTTTCTAGGCTTTCTGCTGGCTTGATTGGTAAGACTATCATTGTTGGAAATGGGTGGTTCATTGGACATTGTCAGTAAACCAAAATGATTTTTTTTCTTTTCTTGTAGAAAGAATCTTTAAAGTATCTAAGTACGACCTGCACTACTCCTCCAGGAATATTATCTCATTATTGTGAAGGAAATAAGTCCTTTCCTCCAGTAAGGTTGGCTAAGTCCATACTAGTTTTTCTCACAGATGTATGTCATTGGACCACATTTACAGTCAGTATTTGCCCAAACTGTATGATGACTACAAGGTCTATAGCATTTAGAATAATGAGATATTCTAATAATACCAAATTTGAAAAGAGGGTTGCTCTTGGAAGAAAAAGAGTGTCCAAGAGCAAAGTCTGCATACTGTTACTTTGGATAAAGCTTTAGCTTACCACCAGTGAGAGAGACTTGACTGCTGTCCCTCATTTGGTCTTAAAGTCCTCTCAGGACTCCTTTTAGATTATTCTGAAGGAGTTAAAACAGATGTGTGGTTGCCAGGGGCTGGGAGGGGGTATGGAGAGTGACTGCGAATGGCTACAGGGTTCCTTTTTGGGGTAATGAAAATGTTCTAGAATTAGATAGTAGTGATGGTTGTACAACTTTGTGAATATACAAGAAATCACTGAATTGTATACTTGAAAAAGGTAATTTTATAGTATGTGAATCATATCTCAGTTTATAAAGGAGGCAAATGTAGGCTGCAGAAGTGATGGATTTGCCAGTTTTTTCTCAGGTCTCAGAGCTGTGGAGGGAAGTCTCTGTAGTCACTGCTGTGCTTTGGACCCATTACCCAGCAAAGGCAGCATAAGGCTCTGTTCAGCTTCTGGCCCAGTTTGTCCTTTTATGTCTCTCTCATTAACTCAAGGAAGCACATGGCTTTTATATTTAAATTTATTCAAACTGTAATCTTTGACATTTGAGTTAGCTTTTAGTACAGTTTTGCATTTATAGTAATATATATTATGTATTTTCTCTATCCCCAAAGAATCCATTTTAATCTTTTCCGGATGCAAATTTCAGGCTGTCTTGTCCCATCTCCCCTCTCTTGCTCTCTTTCCCCTCCCCCCATGGAGTGTGTTTGATCAGGTGTGGCAGGAATATCCACTGTCAAGCTGCGCCCTTTATATTAGTCAATATTATCCTTCTCCCCCCTCCCTGTCTGTCTGCCCCTTTGGGCTTTCCCAGTTGATTTATAATTTTGGAATTCTCATCGGAGTCTGTAATACAGTTTGTTCATTATTTAACCAAAACCTGTTTAATGAGCAGAGAGAGGCAATGTAAATGTTAGGCATGTTGCAGTGATGTACCTTTGTGCTTCTCAGAGTGGGTGGGTAGTTAACTCTGTGCTGCCTGCAGGGCTGGGGTGTCGTGGCCTTAGGGGCAGAAGGGCCACTGCCTCTCTCTTACATCTGCCCAAGCCCTGCCATGGGTTTAGATTCCAAAGACACATTTCCTTTTATTCCTCTAGGAATCTTTTGGGGCTCTTGCATATGGGAGTTATCTTCAGTCTCGCAGCTAGACCTTGTGGTAGGATCTGTGGCATGGGATAGGGCATGGAAGGGAAAGTGAAATATCAGGATACTTGATATTGCTCTTGGTTTTAGATCTGACAAGAGTAGACAGTTTATAGGAATGCTTCTAGCCAATATGGTCTGTGGTCTTTGATCTCTTTGTTCCCAGACTAGATAAGTCCTTGCAAGCCTTAGTTCCTTTCATCCAGTATAGCTTTATGGAAAGAGCTATAGTCAGTTGTGAGTTGTGGTGTTTGGTTGTGGTCATTTGCCTCCAGATATAGTCTGTCTTTGTCCCTGGTCTTTAAACTTAGATCATTACAAAGAGATTCCTTTCCAGAAAATTTTTGGTTTAAAGCAGGAGAGGAACAGTCTAAAAGTATCACAACCAGGCTAGGTGCAGTGACCCACATCTGTAATCTAGCACTTTGGGCGGCCAAGACAGCAGGATTGCTTGAGGCTGGGAGTTCGAGACGAGCATGGGCAACATACCAAGATTCCCCCCCATCTCTACAAAAATAAAAATAGAAAAAATTAGTCGGGTATGGTGGCGTACAACTGTAGTTCCAGCTACTTAAGCTGAGGCGGAAGGATCACTTGAGCCCAGGAGTTTGAGGTTACGGTGAGCCATGATTGTGCCACTGTACTCCAGCCTGAGTGACAAGAGTGAGACCCTATTTCAATGAATGAATGAATGAATGAATAAATGAATGAAAGAAAGTATCACAACCAAAATCTTCTCTTATGGGATCATCTTTTAATAACTTCTTTAAAGCCTTCAGGGCCAGGGCTTGAGGAAGACTTCTTAGGGTGTGTGTGTGTCTATGTGCGTGTGAGGGTGTGGTGGTGAGGAGTTTGCCTTTGGAGATTTAGTCCCAGGTCTTTTTAGCTCTGAGGACCTAATGTCCAGTTTTGGTTGTCAGGACTGGGGGTTCTCAGTGTAAGACTAAAGTGGTCTTGAGGCCCAGTATAGGTACCTGTATTAACTGTAACATTGTTCTAGCTTCTTAGACCTTTTCTTTTGGGGATTCTCCAAGATTTGGATTCCTTCAGGGCCTAGCTTATTGAGTTGCTTCTAACCAATATTTATTGACTATCTGGTATGTGCCAGGCATTTTTCTTAGGTACTGAGGAAGTGGGTCTATAATGGTAAACAATCAGTCAGACTTCCTGCCCTCATAGCCACTGGTTTGACAGGACTAATGACTCTAGCTGATCATTCCAAAGCTAACGTTTTGTAGCCTCTACTTTATGCTGTATGGTCCCTATCAGGCATGGAATGGATGACCATGAGTGAGAGCAATCTGCTGCCAGCTTTTCTTATTCCTGCTCTTTCCTTAAGGAACAAGCCAAAGAAATAAGTAAAAACAATAGCTCATATTTGCTTATTTGGCTTTTGCATGTAAAGATGTTATGACCAGAGTTTAGCTATTCCCAAAGACATTGGTGGGTTGCATAGCGTAATTCTGGGGGATAGGATATTTCTTTACAGAGCTTACTGGGACAGCAAGTTATGGTGTGCTTGAGTTTAAGAGGGAGAAGCACGTGCCAGGAGAAAGTGGATGTGTCAGGAGTTTATTTAAATATAGTTTATCCTGGACAAACACACCTGTAGGGTACTGTCTGTCTCAGGCTTTGTGAATTCAGAGTCTAAGCGAGGACGTTTGAGTCCATCTAACCTCCAGAGGTTTGCAGAGAACATTTAAACAGAGTCTGGAAGCCAACCTGGGAGGAACTATGACTTAACACCTGTCTGGCCTGGACCTCTTAGCAGTAGCCGCTTAGGTAGAAAAGAAACTGAGAATGCCTGATACCTCAAGTTTAATCTGTTTCATTTGGAAAATGGGGAGGTGTAGAGAAAAGAGATTTTAGTAGTCATTGTCAGGAAAAAGATTGAATAAGAGTATATTATACGGGCCAGGCATGGTGGCTCACACCTGTAATCCCAGCACTTTGGGAGGCTGAGGCGGGTGGATGACTTGAGGTCAGGAGTTCGAGACCAGCTCTGGCCAACATGGTGAAACCCTGTCTCTACTAAAAATACAAAAATTAGCCAAGCGCAGTGGCGCATGCCTGTAGTCCCAGCTACTCAGGAGGCTGAAGCAGGAGAATTGCTTGAACCCAGGAGGTGGAGATTGCAGTGAGTTGAGATCATGCCACTGCACTCCAGCCTGGGTGGCAGATCAAGACTCCATCTCAACAACAACAATAACAAAAGCGAGTATGTTATATGAAAAAAATTTGCTGGAATCCTATTGATTAAGTGCCTACTTTTATTTTTTCCTACAAGAGTCTATAGTTTAGGGAGTAAGTAATATATCATTATTAATCAGCATGAGAAGAAGGTTGAATGGGTCATCAGCTTTTGTTCCACTTGGAATTGAGCTTGTGAATTGTTCAAGGCTTAAGTAGAAACTAAAAGAACCAAATGTGATAAAATTTGGCAGACAAATTGTGTGAAGGGCTGAGTGTTAGGAAAGGCAGTGGGCACACTTAAAAGTATCCATTTCCTGTGCCCTGTTTTACTTTCTTGGTTTATAATATAAAACTATAATTGAGTAATACATTAGAATGTGACTTGAATTTGAGTCAGACTGACTTTGGCACCTTAGAATCTCTGTAACTTGAGTGGCCACAGACTTGTAGACATTTCAGCACAGTTAGCGTAAATAAAGGTACTGTGATTCTTTTTTTCCCCAGGGACTATTCATATTAATAGGGTGGTTCCAAGAGGCCTATATTTTGATGACCTGACTTTGCCATTTATTTTTACTGGGGCCTTCCCCAGATGATTTATGAATGCTTTTCATTTGACACTTTTAAACCAAGAAGTTCTTCCAAACATTTGTTTGTACTCAAGGTTAGAAAATGAAGACTCTTGAGAAGAAACAGCTCTGCATAGTCTAGCTTCTCATGGGTTCAGCTCTCTCTTTTTCTCTTCCTCACACCCAGGCACACTTAGCCATCAGAATTAGTTTGCTGGCTGTTGGGAGGGCACATTTTCTACTGCATGTATCAGAAAAGGAGTTGTGAAAAAAGAGGAAAGAGCATTCTTAATAGTTTAGCTCTCAAAAACAGAGAAACCTAATTTCTTTGTAGCAAAGGTTAGGGGGCAGTGTAACAGTGTGGTTTGTGGTGGGTATCAAAGTTGCTGGTGTTTTTATTGCATTTGTCCACTTTAGCACAGCTACCTCTTGAGGCCTGAAACTTCTGAGTATATGCCCAACTTACCATGACAGCAGTCAGATGAGTAAAAAGAAAGCCAGCTGCTGTTTTTTTTTTTTTTTTTCAAACAAGGAGGCAGGCAGAGTCCCTTCCTGCTTTTCCACCCATTCAAACTCAGGACAAGTGCCAAAAGGGTTTCAGAAGAAGCCAAATGCTTGAAATTCAATGTGTTGTTTTGATTAGGAGAGATAGTGAAGAGTTTCTCTCAGCCTTGCCCCCCTCTGACTATCTCTCTATGTTCATAGATACTTAGTTGATACCCCAGTTTCTGAAGTGATAGTGGATATGTTTATGGAAAGGGTGAGTACATTTGTCTTTTCTCTCCTGACATCTGTTAGAAGATGGAATTGGCTATAGAGCAAAATGGAGATAAGATCATTTCAGCTCAGATCACTTCATTAAGAAAGGGTAATAGATGGAGAGCAATGACTACTTTAGGCTCTTAGTTTTACTCCAGGAAACCAGGAGATAATTTGCACCTCACCAATTTAGGGGCCTTTATTCCTTTCCTTTATTCTTTGAAGATCCTAAAGAACTTAGATGGACAAGCACTTCTGGCTGTCTGTTGGCTGGGTCTCATGGCATGTCTCTTCTGTAACATCAGCATTCTGTTACCACTGTTACCACTGTAGGTCGAGTTGTGAAGGGCTGCCACATGTGCACAGATCACAACTGACCTTTCCTTGTTCCACGCTTATTGAGCAATTACTTGCCCGTTTGTGGAACTCACATTATTGTCTTGCATTTCTGGCCCAGTGTGAAGTGGGGGCATCCAGGAAGTGGCCTAATGGACTGTACATCAGAGGGCAATAAATTGGCATATGATTTGGTGGAAAGGCAGGGCCAGATGTAGTGTGGGGGCTAGGGTTTTTCTGCAGTCAGCCATGCAGGTTGCTTCCAGGTGTCCTGGAAAGCAGCTTGGGAACTAGAGGGTAAGGGTAGTTGAGGACATTCATTGGGGAAGAAAAGGATCAAAAGCACTTCAGTGTTATCTGGGATTGGCCCTGAATTGAAAAAAAATCCTCTAAAAGTAGAGGGACAAATGAGATTTCCCTGACACTGACAGGGACTTTTCCACTGATTATTTTTTGTTTTCAAGTAAAGTGAGTTATTGTAAGAAAGAAAATCTAAAACTTGAGAGACCCTTGACAAGAGGATGTAGAATAAGAAAGCCTCATTCCAAATGAGTTTTTGCATTTAAGAAAACTGGTACCAAATTGATTAAATGAAGTGAGAGCTGATACGGTATTACAACTGCCCTGGGCTAGAGTGGTGTTTTTCAGACTGTAGGTTGCTTTGCATTAGTGAATTATATCACTGTAATGGGTTGCATGGCATTCTGTCCAATTTTTTTTTTTTTTTTTTTTTTTTTTTTTTTGAGACGGAGTCTCGCTCTGTCACCGTGGCTAGAGTGCAGTGGCGTGATCTCAGCTCACTACCAGCTCTGCCTCCCGGGTTCATGCCATTATCCTGCCTCGCCTCCCGAGCAGCTGGGACTACATGCGGCCGCCACCACGCCTGGCTAATTTTTTGTATTTTTAGTAGAGATGGGGTTTCACCATGTTAGCCAGGATGGTCTCGATCTTCTGACCTCATGATCCACCCGTCTTGGCCTCCCAAAGTGCTGAGATTACAGGCGTGAACCACTGCGCCTGGACTTTTTTTTTTTTGAGACGGAGTCTAGCTCTGTCATCCAGGCTGGAGTGTAGTGGCGCAATCTTGGCTCACTGCAACCTCCACCTCCTGGGTTCAAGCGATTCTCCTGCCTCAGCCTCCTGAGTAGCTAGGATTACAGGCACGGGCCACCATGCCCAGCTAATTTTTGTATTTTTGGTAGAGACAGGGTTTCACCATGTTGGCCAGGCTGGTCTCGAACTCCTGACCTCATGATCTGCCCACCTTGGCCTCCCAAAGTGCTGGGATTACAAGTGTGAGCCACCGTGCCTGGAGTTCTCTCCAGCTTTTTATGATGAAAAATTTTAAACTTAGCAAAAATTGAAAGAATACCATAATAATTACCCATATTCCACATTTAGAGTCAAAATTACTAACATGTAGGCATATTTGCTTTATCCATATATGTGTATTATCATTTTTTCATGATCCATTTGAAAATAAATTGCAAACATGTTGACATTTCACCCCTAAATACTTCAGCATGCGTCCTAAATAAGGATGTTCTCCTACATAATAATACCATTATCACAACTAAGAAACAACAATAATTTGCCAATTCTAGTTAATATCCAGTTCATATTAAACATTTTCCGTTTGTCCCCAAACTTTTATAGCTGTAGTTGGTTTTACAAACCAAAATTGAAGCACAATTCTCATTTCATTAGGTGGTTATGTCTTTTTAGACATTTTATTTTATTTATTTTAGAGATGGGGGTCTCACTGTGTCACCCAGGGTGGAGTGCAGTGGCACAGTCATAGCTCCCAGCAGCTCAAGCGATCCTCCTGCCTCAGCCTCCTAAGTAGCTGGGACTACAGGCGCATGCCACCATGCCTAGCTAATTTTTTATTTTATTTTATTATTATTATTATTTTTTTGAGACGGAGTCTCGCTGTTTCGCCCAGGCTGGACTGCAGTGGCGCTATCTCGGCTCACTGCAAGCTCCGCCTCCCAGGTTCATGCCATTCTCCTGCCTCAGCCTCCTGAGTAGCTGGGACTACAGGCGCCCGCCACTGCGCCTGGCTAATTTTTTGTATTTTTAGTAGAGATGGGGTTTCACTGTGTTAGCCAAGATGGTCTCAATCTCCTGACCTCGTGATCTGCCCGCCTCAGCCTCCACAAGTGCTGGGATTACAGGCGTGAGCCACCGCACCTGGCCCATGCCTGGCTAATTTTTAAAACTTTTTGTAGAGATAGGATCTTGCTGTGTTTCCCAGGCTGTTCTCAAGCTCTTGGCCTCAAGCAATCCTCCCACCTTAACCTCCCGAAGTGTTGAGATTACAGGTGTGAGCCACCGCACCTGGCCCTAGGCTTTTAAAAGACAATTTTCTCCACCTTTTTTTTTTTTTCTCTTGCATTGGCTTTTTGAGGACACCAGCCCATTTGTGTTTAGAATGTTCTACATTCTGGGTTTGTCTGTGTCCTTGTGGTGTCATTTAACTTGTTCCTCTTTCCTGTATATTATGTACTAAAAAGATTAAAAGCTTGATTAGATTCAGGTTAAATATTTTTGGCAAGAGTATTTTATAGATGATACTATGTAATTCATATTATTATTATTATTATCATCATTACCATTATTTTTTGAGACAGAATCCTGCTCTGTCACCCAGGCTGGAGTACAGTGGTGTGATCCCGGCTCACCACAGTCTCCACCTCCTGGGCTCAAGTGATCCTCCCACCTCAGCCTCCCAAGTAGCTGGGACTACAGGTGCATGCCATCGTGCCCAGCCAATTTTTTGTATTCTTTGTAGAGACGGGGTCTTGCCATGTTGCCCAGGCCTGTCTTGAACTCCTGGGCTCAAGTGATCCACCCACCTCAGCCTCCCAAAGTGCAGGGATTACAGGTGTGAGCCATTGCACCCGGCCTTATTTCATATTATATCACCACAGGAAGCACATCCTGTCAGGTTGTCCTGCAATTGTTGATTTTTTTTTTTTTTTTTTTAGACGGAGTCTTGCTCTGTCACCCAAGCTGGACTGCAATGGTTTGATCTCAGCTCACTGCAACCTCACTCCCGGGTTCAAGTGATTCTCCTGCCTCAGCCTCCCCAGTAGCTGGGATTACAGGCGCCCACCATCGCACATGGCTAATTTTTGTATTGTTAGAGACAGAGTTTCGCCATGTTGGCCAGGCTGGTTTTGAACTCCTGACCTCAGGTGATCCACCCGCCTTGGCTTCCCAAAATGCTGAGATTGCAGGCATGAGCCACTGCACCCAGCCGCAATTGTTGATTTTAACAGTTTTGTTACTTGCTTCTGATGGTGACTGCCATATCTCCTAATTTTGAAACATGTTAATTTTTCTTTTTGTAATTTTAAGTAATCTGTGAAGTAATATTTTCGCACCTTGTAAATATCCTGTCCTCTAATATCCTTTTACCTAATGGTCATCCACTGATTAATATTTGACTGAATCTTTTATTTCACTGGTCACAGAATGATTTTTCTAATTCTGTCATTTTTTCTACATTTATTAGCTAGCATTTTCTGTAAAGAACCACTTTCCCTCATCAACTGGAGGATAAACCAATTTCTTCTAAAAAGGCAGGGTAAATGGTTAATTCATTCCCTTTAATTGTCAGTTTTCAGATTCAGAAGTGAGTGTTGATAATGATCACTAGTGGTGCCAAATGTGGGTCTGCCTCTTCCTAGGGGCTTGTGAATATTTTTTAGTGTTTTACAATTAATTACAGATATGTTTTTTTCCATTGTTATTTTTGGTGCTCATATTATTTCAAGTTTGGCCAGTGTGCATCCCCTTCAGACTGGTTCCTTTGTCTTTTGACATGACATCTTTGAACACTTCCTTGCTTTCTGGTACAATCTACCAGCACTAAAGGGAAAAAAGAATAGAATAGAAATTATCAGTGTATCTGGCCGGGTGTGGTGGCTCACGCCTGTAATCCCAGCACTTTGGGAGGCTGAGGTGGGCTCATCACGAGGTCAGGAGTTTGAGACCAGCTTGGCCAGCATGGTGAAACCTTGTATCTACTAAAAATACAAAACTTAGCCAGGCATGGTGGCATGCACCAGCTACTCAGGAGGCTGAGGCAGGAGAATTGCTTGAACCCAGGAGGCAGAGGTTGCAGTGAGCCAAAGTCGCGCCACTGCACTGCAGCCTGGGCGACAGAGCAAGACTCCGTCTCAAAAAAATAAATGAATAAAATAAAAAATAAATTAAAAAAAGAAATTATCAGTGTATCATACTTAAGAAGGGTAAGTATTGTTTTTTGCAACTTGTTTCAGTTAGAAACCTGTATTTTCTGGGTTGTAGCGTAAGCTGTATCTTTTTCTATCCATCATGGTCAAAAAAGTTTGAAAGCTGGTAGAAAGTTTGTGATTTACTCCTGTTCTAGCACTGGTTTGAATTTGTCTGTCTGCAATGTTATTTCATGGGCAAGAAGTCAAGGAGGATATTGAGTCAGGGTGCCCTTCTCACCATTTTCTTGACATTCTGTGAAGGACTCTGTGAGGCACCTTAGCCCCCTTGACTTTTGGGAATGAGTGGATTCTTCATCCCTATCAACTTTGATTTCAGTAAGACAGTTCTATTTAGATGGTTGTTTCTGGATGAATCAGCTTTTGCCAGGCAGAGATTAATTTGAGCCTATTTGAGTCGTTATAATCCTGGAAAATATTAGAGTAAGTACTCTTCCCCCAAGGAAATAAGAATTGTGAAAGTAATTATGACTGATTAGTCACTTTGCACATTATCCCTTTTATGTGATGCTATACAGATTGTTTAGACATATCATGTTAGACATGGCCACCCTTTTGAATCATTTTGGTGGACTGAGGGAATTATTTGTCCTCGAAAGACTCCAAAAGAGCATCTTCTCCAGGAACTTTTCTGTTAGTGGAAGTTCAACAAATATTTCTTGATTACTTACTATGTGCCAAAAACGGAACTAGGTTCTAGGGACCTAGTTTTCAAGGAGACTGACACAGTTCCTGTTCTCATAGTTTATGGTCTAGTGGGCTGGTGATTTGAGAAGCTCTGGAATTTGAGCAGACAACTGGGCACTAGTTTGAAGTCTGCCAGTTTCCACATGTGACCTCAGGAGATTGTGTATGCTTTGGTTTGCTGAAAGAGGTTCTAGGATGGTCAAAAGAATAGCATTGGTGTTGTCCACGTTGTCCGTCCCACCCCCACCCTCTGCCCTAGCCCTGCCTGCCTGGCAGTGACCCTGGAAATTCTGTGCATGGCAGCTTCATTAGCTGCTTTTAGGGCCTTGAATGTCTTATAGTTGATTGGTCTATTAAAAAATTTTTTTTCACCTATAATATGTTCTATGATATGATTAATCTCTTTATATTGGCCTTTGATTAATCAGTCTGTGCATCACAGAACTGAACTGACCACAGTTGAACCATAGGATAAGTTATCAATGGCTGATTGTTTTTTCTAATAAAATTCAACTTTGCATTTGAGTCCTCTTTGGCTTGGGCTTCTGACACAATTTTTAGGATATTGAAGTCTAGAGGTGCAAAACAAAGATTTTTTTTTTTTTTTTTTTTTTTTTTTTGAGAGGGAGTCTCACTCTGTCGCCCAGGCTGGAGTACAGTGGCTCAATCTTTGCTCACTGCAACCTCTGCCTCCCAGGCTCAAGTAATTATCCTGCCTCAGCCTCCCAAGTAGCTGGGATTACAGGCACCCACCACCACGCCCAGCTAAGTTTTGTATTTTTAGTAGAGACAGGGTCTCACCATGTTGGCCAGGCTGGTCTTGAACTCCCGACCTTAGGTGATCTGCCTGCCTTGGCCTCCCAAAGTGTTGGGACTACAGGTGTGATCCACCGCGCCAGGACTTTTTTTTTTTTTTTTTTTTTGAGACAGAATCTTGCTCTGTTGCCCAGGCTGGAGTGCTATCTCCTGGCCTCAAGTGATCCACCGGCCTCAGCCTCCCAAAGTGCTGGGATTACAGGCATGAGCCACTGCGCCCAGCCAAAAACAGATTTTAGTAGCCGTTTACCTTATGGTGCTAAAAGAATGAGGAAAGCTGTTTTTTCCAGCCAGGGTCTTATAGTCCCAGTTCACAAATAACAAAAGTGTTTTTTAGTAGCAGCCTACTACCTTTAGCCCAAGGGTCTCATGTGAGGAAAGTAGTACCAAAACCCTTGTAACTTTGAACAGGATTTAGCTTCATAATCAGTAGAACATTTCATCATATATTTGTCTTTTGAATCCCAGAGAAAGCACCTAGAAGTAGGCTTTGGGAGCGTTGGGACCTCAGAGAGACCATCCCCTTGTGTAGGAATAGTATTCCTAGGATTTTCAAGGGTAGAAAGAGGTGGTGAGGCAGTGAAGCAGTTAAACAGTGGTTAAGAACTTTCTAAAAGAGAAAGTTGGAGTGAATGTTGGAGTACAAATGTAGTCCACAAAAAGACCTGTGACCTATCATTTGCTCGAGTGGCTTATCGTGTTCTGAATTTAAAGTGCAGTTCTTTCTCCTTTGCCTCTTTTTTTCTGGGATGAATCTATATCCAAGTTACATTATTTAATACCTACTATAGCTAAATAGTTTTTGTGACCAGAATCTGTTGACTCTGATAGGATCCTGGTTCCCTTTGGCCTGGGAAAAGAAGTTCTTGGTTCAGTCCACCTGGACAGAAGCATTGTAGGGAAAATAGTCAAAGGAAAATGGACTTCGGTTCTCAGACTCCAAGTAGGTCTCATTAATCCTCCCAAGTGAGCCAAGACTGCATCTTAATCAGTTTCATTTCAGGGGTTTTAAATAATGTTTCTGGGCTGGGCGTGATGGCTCATGCCTGTAATCCCAGCACTTTGGGAGGCCGAGGCAGGTGGATCAACTGTCAGGAGTTCTAGACCAGCCTGGCCAACATGGTGAAACCCCGTCTCTATTAAAAATACGAAAATTAGCCGGGCATGGGTGTGAGCGCCTGTAATCCCAGCTACTGGGGAGGCTGAGGCAGGAGAATCGCTTGAACCCGGGAGGCGGAGATTGCTGTGAGCTGAGATCGCACCACTGCACTCCAGCCTGGGCAACAGAGGGAGACTCTGTCTCCAAAAAAAGACCTGGCACGGTGGCTCATGCCTGTAATCCCAGCACTTTGGGAGGCCGAGGTGGGCAGATCACGAGGTCAGGAGATTGAGACCATCCTGGCTAACACGGTGAAACCCCGTCTCTACTAAAAAAAAAAAATTAGTTGGGCATGGTGGTGGGCGCCTATAGTCACAGCTACTCAGGCGGCTGAGGCAGGAGAATCGCTTGAACCTGGGAGATGGAGGTTGCAGTGAGCTGAGATTGCACCACTGCACTCCAGCCTGGGCGACAGAGCTAGACTCTGCCTCAAAAAAAAAAAAAAAGAATGTTTCTGTTGCCAAGGTTCTATAAAGAAGAAAATGAGTAGTGCTTGCCTTTAGTAGAACTGCTTTTTATTTAGAGAATGGGAGATGGTGCCAGGGTCCTAAGTAATCCTGGGTAGGCTGTAGGCTTAACAGTCAACAAAATGGGTTGTGTGCATGTAGTAAAGGAAGGTAGAGAATGGGACATATTTGGGTTGGTAATAGTCTAACAAAAGCTCCAAAGGGAAGGAAAAAGTTGGCTACCAGAGTTTGTTTTACTGCTATTTAGAATGTGAATTCATCCCTATTTCCCTTTTACCTAATTGGTATCAGGACGTTTAATCAAATGAACAGATGGTGAATTTTCTTGAATTTTTATTTTGAAATAATTTCAAATTTAAAGGTGCAAGAATAATAAGTTTCCCATATGTCCTTTTGCTACTTACACACATAAACACACACAAACACACACACACGTATGTATGTATGTATAGACATAAAATTATTTTTTGGCTGGGCACAGTGGTTCACATATATAATTCCAGCACTTTGGAAGGCCAAGATGAGAGGATCACTTGAGCTCAGGAATTTGAGATTATCCTGGGCAACATAGGTAGACTCCATCTCTACAAAAAATTAAAAAGCCAGGTGTAGTGGTGTGTGCCTGCTGTTCCAGCTACTTGGGAGGCTGAGGTAAGAGGATCACTTAAATCTGGGAGGTGAAGGCTGAAGTGAGCTGTGATCATGCCACTGCATTCCACCATGGGTAACAGAGTTAGACCCTGTCTCAAAAAAAGAAAAGTACATAAATAAATAATTTTTTCTAAATCATTTGAGAGTAGGTTATATACATTGTGACTTTTTTTTTTTTTTTTTTTTTTTCAGACAGTCTCGCTCTGTCACCCAGGCTGGAGTGCAATAGCGTGATCTCAGCTCACCTTCCGGGTTCAACCGATTCTCCCTGCCTCAGCCTCCTGAGTAGCTAGGATTACAGGCGCCCGTCACCACGCCCAGCTAATTTTTGTCTTTTCAGTAGAGACAGGGTTTCGCCATGATAGCCAGGCTGGTCTCGAACTCATGACCACAGGTGATCCGCCCACCTCGGCCTCCCAAAGTTCTGGGATTACAGGCGTGAGCCACCGCGCCCAGCCTATCATGATCTTTTATCCCTTAATAATTCAGTGCATATTTCCTAAGGACAAGGATATTCTCTTACTAATTTAAGTATAGTTATCAAATTCAAGAAATTTAGCATTGATACAATAATTTACTATTCATATTCCAATTTTGTCAATAAACTTTTATTGTTTGGTTTTTTTTTTCCGCTTCAGCCAAGGATCACAAATTACGTTTAGTTGTCACGTTTCTTTAGTCTCCTTTAATCTGGGACAGTTCTTTAGCTTCTCTTTATGCTTCATGACATTAGCATTAAAAACTTTTTTAAAAAATTTTTTCAGCCAGTGGTTTATGCCTGTAATTCTAGCATTTTGGGATGCCAAGGCAGGAGGGTCGCTTGAGGCCAGGAGTTTGAGACCAGCTTTGGCAACATAGTGAGAACTCATTGCTTCAAAAAATAAAAAAAATTAGCTGGGCATGGTGGCGCATGCCTGTAGTCCCAGCTACTCAGGAGGCTGAGGTGGGAGGATTGCTCGAGCCCAGGAGTTCGAGGCTGCGGTGAGCTATGATCATGCCACTGCACTCCAGCCTGGGTGATTAAGAAAACAAACAAAAAAACATTAAACAAAAACACTTTTTTTTTTTTTAGAGTTATGGAGTTATCTGTAACTCCATAACTGTTCACAGAGTCTGGTGGTGGGATCGTAGCTTACTGCAGCCTAGAACTCCTAGCCTCAACTGGTCCTCCTGCCTTGGTCTTCCAAAGTGATGGAATTACAGGCATGAGCCACCACAGCCAGCTGACATTGACATTTTTTATAACTACAGACCAGTTCATGTCTGTGTTCTTTCTTTTTAAAAAATTGATCCATAATTATACTTATTGGTTACATGTGATATTTTGATACATGAGTACAATGTGTAATGATCACATCAGAGTATTTAGGATATCCATCACCTCAAACATTTGTCATTTCTTTGTGTTGGGAACATTTCAAATCTTCTCTTATAGCTATTTGGAAATATACAAAAAATTATTGTTAACTATAGTCACCCTAATTTATTTATTTCTTTCAAGAATATTTCTCATTTTGGGTTTGTCTGATATTTTCTCATGATTAGATTCAGGTGGTGTGTGTCTATCATGAATCTGTAATATATGCCACTACTGATACAATGTCCTTCTCAGGTTATCACAACTGCAGGTGCTGTTCATTGGTGATACTAATTTTGATCATCTGGTCAAATGTTAATCTGATTTATTTACTGTATAGATGTTATTTCCCCTTGCAACTAATAAGCAATCTGTAGGGAAACACTTGAAGATCATACTCCTCTTTAAACTTTCCCTCTAATACCTAACATACATTGATAATTCTTGCCTGAACCAATTTCTGGTTGTAGTTATGGTGAAATTTGAGTGGTTGCTTAAAATACTTGTTCTTAGGTGGACACAAACTGTCTTTCTAGCTTGCTTCTGTTTGTTTCTCTTCCTATAAGAAACACAATTGTATACCCTAAAGATCTATATTTTTTTACCTCTAAATCTAGTAACTAAAAAGAGTTGAAAATTGGAAAAAGGTTTGGCTCAATGAGGCTTGACTTGGAACTTGGTAATTTCCTAGAATGGCCACATCACCCAGTGGAATTTGTTCTCCACTCAACCAACAGCCTAAGTGCTTTTTCTCTAAGCCAGACTGACAACAGCCATGTGAAGTGGATTCTTTTTTTAAAATTTACTCCCTCTTTTAATAAGTGGGATCTGCTATGAATTCATCATTATATTTCAGCTTTTGTTCTCAAATCTATTTTAATAGCTTGATTCATCTTATTAAGAACTTCCACTTAAGCTTTAACAAAATCCATAAGGTTTGGAAATGCCCATTGTCCAGGAGCTTTAAGAGAGAAAAGGTTAGGAGAAATGTTTTCCTATTCTCCTTTTCTATCATTTTTTTCTTTCCTTCCCTCTTATTTTTCTGCATTTTTTCCTTGTGCCTTTCCTTTCATTCCTTTGAAGCATGATTAGGATGCATGACTGAGCCTCCAAAAGCAGAGAGAAAAAGAAGTATTGCTTCTTGAGACTCAGGTTTTTTATTGTTATTACTATGGAGAATAGGCTAATTATATGATAATTATGACCATTACTAATGAATGCCTTATCAGCTATCAGGTATGTTTCTTCGAGGGAACCTTGCCCTCAAAAAAAGTGGCTTACGCCTGTAATGACCAGCACTTTGGGAGGGCGAGGCAAGAGGATTGCTTGAGCTCAGGAGTTTGAAACCAGCCTGGGTAACTAGTGAGACCTCATCTCTACTAAATTTTTTTATTTTTAATTAGCCAGGCATGGTGGCACACACCAGTAGTCCCGGCTACTTGAGAGGCTGAGGCAGGAGGATCTCTTGAACCCCAGAAATCAAGGCTGCAGTGAGTAATAATGGCACCACTGCACTCTAGCCTGGGTGACAGAGGAGTCGCTGTCTTAAAAAAAAAAAAAAGAGAGAGAGAGAAATAAGTAGAGACAAAAGAAAACAACTAGAGAGTCAGAAAGAGGAAAGGGGCAGAAGTAAAGAACTTGGGGATGGGGATGGGGAGGCAAGGGTAAGAGAGAAGGACCGAGAATACAGAACTACTAAAATAGGAAAATGGGAGTCAGCTCTAACATTTACCTTTGCCCAGTCCAGTGTGTGGGTTTTCCCCTTTCAGTAGAATATACTATGAGATAGGATGAGATGGGGTGAATGAAATTGTCCCATCTTGACTCCTTGGATCTGTCTATCTGGAACTGAAGGTTTTACCGTGTAATGTGACTTGATAGCCTGATCCTAGTGGGTTGGGTAGGAAGAGGCTATTAAGTGATGTTTTTTGGCTTGCTAGCATTAACAGAGTTATTTTTAACCTCCCATTTCAATCTCTTCATTGTTCAGGTTCCTCTGCTGGCTACCATGAGAGCAGTCAAAATTAGCAACTATATAAAATGAAGTACCTCTTGTCTCCCCAGTCACTTCCAAAATAAACAGGGAGTAATACTGTCCATATTTTGTCTCACTTTACTCTGAAGGCTAGCAATAGAGGAAGCATGGATTAGTGCGTAGTGATTTCTAGGCTCTGCCCTCTGGACAGATTCCCCTCTGAGTGCTCCAGTTGAGTGACAGGACCATGTGGCAGGAGTGCAGCTGGAAGTATATCATCGGCAGATTTGGGTTGGGTAAATATAGCAGGAGCAGGATGTCAGTGTGGGAGATGGATTGTTCTGGGAAAGGAAGTGTTGTCTTTCGTCTGAGAAACAATTTCCTGCACTTCTGGGACTTTTGCTTTCTTCTTTTTCTTTTTTTTCCCAGGGCAGAGCAGGAGTTGGCAGGGGATTGGTACACTTGCTGAATTCTATCTCTGGATGTCTGCATGTTTCTACATTTGAAGTTGGGAGTAGTAGAGATCAGATCTGTTTCAGCCAGTTAGGAAATGGACCTAATAAATTATCATACTCATGCCTTATGTTTCGCTTTTTGAAGTTTTAAATTAAAGCACCTATCTGCTTAGAGCCTGTTTTTAAAAAGTTACTGTTCTTTTAGTGAAATAGACAGGTTGAGAGGCAAAAATAATTACATGAAGAAAATCAACTCTATTGCAAGTCAGACATGAGGCACCAGCTGGCAGGAAACAGCTGGGATATTTCTGGGGGCTAGACTCTTCCACACCAGGACTTAACTCTTCAAGTGATCTCTGTTATCTGAGCTACTTAAGATAGCTACCTACCTTACCAACAATCTGCATAAAATACTAAATCTACTAAATTATGTGATATTTTACAATTGACTAGAACTTCATAATTTATAAGGTGGTTTTTCATTATAGCCTTTCAATTTTAGAATCTATAAAGCACATAAATTATAATCTATAAATTGTATTTGTATAAATTATCTATAAATTATATTTATATAAATTATTATAACAGACTCTAATATATATAATCTATAATAGATTATTTCTATAAACATATTTATAGAAAAGTTGTAAAGAAGTTCTCATCTATCCAATGCCCAGTTTCCCCTATTATTAACATCTTATATTAATATGACACATTTGTCACAATTAATGAATAAATATTGATTCATCATTAATTAAAGTCCATACTTTATTCAGATTTCATTAGGTTTTTACTTAATGGCCTTTTTCTGTTCAAAGATTCCATCTAGGATACCACATTACATTTAGTCATAGCATCTTGTTAGGTTCCATTTGGCTGTAACAGTTTGCCTGTATTCTTTTCAAGTTTCACAAAAACTCACAAGATAGACTGTGCCTTTATTAATATTCCCCTTTTACAGATAAAACTCAGGTTCCAGAAAAATTAAGTAACATTTTCAAAGTTACACAGTAAAAGCTTCTTTTAAAGTGTGATTATGATTTGGAAAAAGGCGATGAGGTTATTTATTTGCTTTTCACGTGAATAAGGGCAGACTTACAGCTAACCTTCAGGTGGGCCATTTACTCAAGAGGAACAAGAGATAGAGATGAGTCTAGCTTGTTCCTGGACTCTTCTGTTTTGCTGGAGACAAATTAACATTATTATTTTAATCACAATTATTTGGGGAAAACCCCTTTCTCTTTGATTCTGCTATGTCTACCAAAAGAACTGATGGCAGAAAATCCTGATTTAGCCTTGTTCCCTGGCAACAAACTTCAGGCTGCTTACTGGTCCCTGTTGTTGGATACCAGGTTCAGTAGGAAAGTCTGCTGAGAGTATAGCATGAACACTAACCCAACTAGCCTATTTCCAGTGCGTGTGGCAGTAACTATCTGGGAATAGGAACATGAGTTTTTAAATTCCAGTGTCTAATTGGGTAGGCTGAAGTTCTGGCTTGGAGTTAGGAGATTCACAGAACTGCAGTGCTAAGAGATAGTAGAAAAATTTAAAAATTCAATAAGACATGGCATTTACTGACTCTGAATGCTCTGTCCAGAGGGATGAGTAAAGGGGAGAGGTGAGAGGAGGTAAAGTCGCGTGTTACTAATGATGCTAGATACTATTAAAAGATTATCACAAGGAGGTGGAAACTATTGAGGTACAAACCATCAGATCTTAAGGTAAGGAGTCACTCATCTTGCCCAGAAAAGTAGTAGTGAAGATAGTACCTGGATCCTAAAAGGTAACTTTTAAAGTACTTCAACCTAAGCTGACAGAGGGTAGGAAGTTTATTGATACCCTTAACAACCACTTGTTAGTAGAGCCATTTTAATTAATGGGAAAGGGGATCATTCTCCGTTTATGCTTTTATTATATGTAGCTATGAGCATAGAAGCTGGTTTGGACCCTCTGGTGACTATTGCCCTCTTTGGTAAACTCTTGAGGCCAGGACCTGGCTTTATCTCCAGAAGGAAGCTGTGGAAATAGCAATGAGCAAAACAATGAGAAAGAGCTTTAGAAAATTTGCGAATATTGTGTATCTTCATGGCATGACGGAGTGGGATTAGGACAGGGGGGAAAGTATAAACCACCAATTATAGGAGTCTTTAAGGGCTTGGGTGACTGAGGCCTTCTGCTAGGAGGCTGGGAGGTTGTTGATTACAGCAAAGATGTAACAGGTATTGAATACTAGAGGATAGACCTCATACTCTGAAAATGCTTTTACCTCAACAGTTTGAGAGAGAAATATGAAAGACAAAGTGACAATATGAAGAATGACTATTCAAAGTGCTTCTACCAGTAAGTCTTGTCTGTTGGCCATTTTTAACCTGTAGGTAGGGGACAAACGTGGGAGGATGTCTTATTCAGAATGCAAAACAGGAGACAGTGAAGTACCTGTGTTTCCAAAGAACTCCGAATTGAGCTGTGGTGGAAGAGGAGGAAATTTCTTACTGTGGTCTTGTATAATGTGAAATCTTTGTGAAGTCTCAATAGATGTTAAGTCTCCAAGGAGGGGAGACTTTGTAGCAGCTAAAGAAGCTTAGGTTCAGTGAGCCTCCAGTGGGAATACAGACAGAGATGTCCACTGACATTTCTGCAACCAGTTTTGGTGAGTGGAAAGCAACTAGGTAAGTTTCACTTTTTGCAAGAATCCCAAGTGACCCTTTGTACTATGGACTGAGGTACCTGCTTATCTCTACAAAAACTATAGAGGAGACACGACAGGCTTTAACTGGAAATTGTTCATGGTTTCTTAGAAGGGAAGCTCATATCCTATTAAAGCACTTTAGAAAAATAAAGTCAAATTAGAGATAAGAGGATCTTTACTTGCATTTTCAAGAGCTTTTTTAAAAAATTGAAGTGAAATGCATATAACATAAAATTAACCATTTTAAAGTGAAACAATATAGTAGCATTTAGTACATTCACAATGTACTCTATCTAACTCCAAAACATTTTCATCACCCCAAAAGGAAATCCTGTACCCATTAAGCAGTTGCTCCACACTTTCCCTTCCCCTCCAGCCCCTGGTAGCCATCCATCTGCATTCTGTCTCTGTAAATTTACCTATTCTGGATATTTCATATAAATGGAATCATATAATATGTGACCTTTTATGTCTGGCTTCTTTCTCTTAGCATAATTTTTTTGAGGGTCATCCATGCTGTGACATGAATCAGCACTTCAATTCTTTTTAGGATTGAATAATATTCCATTGTGTGTGTATACCACAATTTGTTCATCTATTCATTCGTTGATGGACATTTGGACCATTTCTTCCTTTTGGCAATTATGAATAGTGCTGCTAGGGACATGTGTGTACATGTATTTGAGTATCTGTTTTCAATTCCTTTGGATATATACCTAGGACTGGAATTGGTGGGTTATATGGTAATTCTATGTTTAACTTTTTGAGTAACTGCCAAACAGTTTTCTATAGCAGCTGAACCATATTACATTCCCACCAAGAATGCATGAGGGTTCCAGTTTTTCCACATCCTTACCAACACTTGTTATTTGTGTTTGTTTTATATAGCTTCAAAAACTTTTGAGACTGGATAGGACTTTGGTGATAAAGCTCCTTTCAGTTCTTATGGATCTTCTGACATGCTTCTCTCCTGAAGTAACTGGATGGCTCTTCTGGGCCAAAGAAGGTATTGAGGTTTTAGCTTTTACTTTTATACTGAAGGATTACTTTCTTCCAAAATTTGCAATAAACAGCGAACACAGATTTTTACAGATTTTACAGGTTGCCTAGACAGGGTCGAATTCTGACTTGCCAAAAGAAGAGTATCAGTTACACTTTGGATCTTGGAAGTAGATGGTGGTATTTCTGGTTTCATTTGCCATCAGAATCCTGGACCAGGCAATAGGCTAGATCTTGCTGACTATACAGGTAGCTCAGTTTGCTTACAGATTACCAGCTTATCTTCTTGCTTACAGAATAACCTTCTGGGGAGGGAGTTAACTCTAGTTCCTGATAAATGACTGGCTCTTTTTAAGGTGCTATATAAACTGAATTTGGATGTTACTTCGCCACTACTTACAATGATATTATATACAGATATTAAAACTCTAACGTTCCCATCTCCTTACTGTGTGGCAGGGTGGTTTCTTCTTTTGATATCTTCTACATCAAACTGTTGAGTTCCTAAGTGTTCTCTTCTTACCCCTCTCTTTTTTAGTCTCTCAGTTTCTACTTCTTGCATCTATATATTTTGTGATTTGTCTAATAGTAGTCACTGTGATTAATGTTTTAGTTTGTTTTTCTCTTGTGAAAATTATTTTCTTCTTGTGAAAGGTGAAAATGAGTTTCTTCTCGTGAAAGGAGAAAACTGGTACAGAAATCTAGGACGCTGGAACTTCTAGCTCTCTCAGTTTTTTCTAGAATTGTAGCTTTCCTTCTTTTTTTTCTTTTACTGTTTTCTCCAATTTATATGTTGAGTGGTAGGTTTTTCTAACTTTTAGAAAAAAATTGTTTTGCTGTTTAATGTGTTTGCTGTATTTCCTTGAAATATTATAAATCAGAATACATTTTAGTGTTTATTGCTGCCATTGGTTGCTTTAAAAAAAAAGGTTGAACCTGTTTTCAAAGTAAACAGAAAATTGTAGCCTCTGCTTACCTTCCTCCTTTCCCCACCACAACACACAGTGGTGTTGGGTTTGCAAATTCATCCTAACCATTTGATCAAAGTCAGGCTTTGAACAAGGCTTTATAGTGAGGTGTGGTGAATGACAGGTATGTCTGGATTTGGCCTTGAGAGATTTGGGGATGTAAAAGCATGAGGGTTTTTTTTTTTTTTTCTGTCTTTCTTTCTCTTCTAATGTACTGTGGTCTATAATAGGTTGAGTTGTAACATTCATTAAACCACTCCTCTCATTCCCTGTTTTCAAAGCTTATCAGGATGACTTTGATTTAGTTATTTGGAACCAAAAAGGCAGTTTGTGGAGCCTGGTCTGGAGCTGTGTAGCAGTAATATATCAGAGATCAGACTTAGGTCCCAGTGGGATTATTCCTCAGGATTTATTTGCCTGGAAGTACACACAGGAGCCAAATGGTATGTATGGAAAGCTTTGCTGGAATGCAAATTGGACACATTTTGTTGGGACCTGTAGGGGATTTTCACTGCTTCATAATTTTTCAAAGGTTTGTTATACATCAGACAGTCACTGCCTCTTCTTTAAATCTTTAAATCCCCCCTCTTTTTCCTGTTGTAAAGGTCAGATTTTTTTTGACAACTGTGTGCAGGAACAAGATTTGCTAAATCCCTTCATTTTTATTCATACAAATATCGGAATTCAGTGAGCATCAGTTATTCCAGCATTTAGAGGTAAGGAAAACTCAGGGAGAATCTTGTGAATCTCAGCTTTGTGCTAGGCATATATCTCTGGGGATAAATTTGCTGCCTCAACTTTAACCCCTTGACTGCTCTGATGTGAGACGACACCCTTACAGTGGCTGCCTGGTATGTGAAACCTACTCTTAACTAACCCCCATTTATGGCTGTAGGATATGTAATGTAATTACTGGGAGGGGACTGTGTTGGACTCTTCTGATGGGGCCTTTTTGGCTGTGACAAGCCTTAGATTAGTGTTGGAAGAGAAGCACAATTCATTCCCTCCAGTGGAGCCCCTTCTTTAGGCATATTTAGATTTTAATGGTATCATAGGCAATAACCACTTTTAATTTGCAGATGATTCTTTCTCAACCAGTAGATGAAATAATGATATCAAATGGTACATTTCCCCATCAAACTTGCTTAGTTTGATGTTATGTTATTATGTTATCTATTGCTGGGTAACAAATTACCCCAACAAATTACCCCTCCTACCCATCTATTGCTGGGTAGCAAATTACCCCCCAAAATGTGGCAGCTTAAAATAAAATAAAATAAAATTTTCACACAGTTTTCTTTTTTTTGAGATGAGGTCTCACTGTGTTTCCCAGGCTAGTCTCAAACTCCTGGGCTCAAGTGATCCTCCCACCTTGGCCTCCCAAAGTGCTGGGATTACAGGCATGAGCCACTGCACCTGGCCTATTTCACACAGTTTCTAAGGGTCAGGAATCTGGGAGCTGCTTAGCTAGTGGTTCTGGCTTAGGGTCTTTCAAGATGTCAGCCAGGGCAGCAGTCATTTGAGGGGGTGGGCTGGAAGATCCATTTCCAAGTTCATTCATGTGGTTGTTGGCCAGAGGCCTCAGTTCCTCACAATGTGGGCCTCTCAATAGGACTGCTCACAGCATGAAAACTAGATTCTCCATAGGTGAATGATCTGAGAGAGAGCAGAAGCCACACTTTGTTTTCTGACCCAACCTCAGAAGTAAACCTCAGGAGTAACCATCACTCCTGCTATATTATAGTAGTCACATAGACCAACCTAGATACATAAAGATGTAATCATTGGGGACATCACTGGTAGT
Organism: Symphalangus syndactylus; assembly: GCF_028878055.3. Lineage (NCBI taxonomy): Eukaryota > Metazoa > Chordata > Mammalia > Primates > Hylobatidae > Symphalangus > Symphalangus syndactylus. Next base: position 36,332,345 of record NC_072424.2, on the reverse strand, counting down.
CATCTTGGAGGCTGGCCTTGCAGGAAGTTAAATGGAAATTTTTAGATGTTCACTGGGACTTAAAGATTGATTTTTTTTAATTTGAAAAATTTTGTTCTCCCCAGTCAGCCCTGTCTCCCCGTCTTCTCCCAAACCTTTATGTCTCTGAAATTGTCCAATATGTGTATGGCAAATATGTATGTGAATACTGCTTTAACATGTTAATCTCTTCCTCTTCCTTTGCTATCTCAGCCATAAGCGCTAGTAAAAACTTTCCGTTTTTCTAAAGCAAGCCAGTAAGCATGATCGATCTACCTCCTCTACCCCTGTTTTGCTGGGACATCCATGACAGCTGGTCAAAGGAGCCTTCTGCTCATGAGAGCACTTCAGCTGGATTCAGATAATCCTTTGTGGTTCCTCCACCTATTTACCACTGATCCTCTAAAATTTGGTGCAGATTAACTAGACTGACTAGAGTTACAGTGTTACCATGTTTTTTTCAGACTGAGATATGTAATGATACAATGATATGAGCTCTTTTTGGATTCTATCCAGGATCTCCAAAATGGAGATAAAGACCTAATGATCAGAAGTGATTTAAAAACGAAATTACTTATTTGTCACTAGATAGATTCATCTGGTCCTTTGTATACTAGTCAGATAAAAGCCTTAGGAGTTGGCCGCATGTGGTGGCTCACGCCTGTAATTGCAGCATTTTGGGACGCTGGGACCCTGAGGTGGGCGGATTACTTGTGGCTAGGAGTTCGAGACCAGCCTGGCTAACACAGTGAAACCCCATCTCAACTGAAAATACAAAAAAATTATCTGGGTGTGGTGGCACACGTTTGTAATCCCAGCTACTTGGAAGGCTGAGGCATGAGAATCACTTCAACCCAGGAAGCAGAGGTTACAGTGAGCCAAGATCATGGCACTGCACTCCAGTCTGGGTGACAGAGCGAGACTCTGTCTCAGAAAAAAAAAAAAAAAAAAAGCCTTAGGAGTTATTTACTATTTTTCACCTTTCTAGGACAAGCAAGTCAATAGCCACAGTGATGAGAAATGCACAAGCAGACCCTAAAGCTAACCAGGGACACTGTCCTGCCTTTGTGTTTGGTAATCATTCCAGCTATGCAGTTTCATTGATGTCTTTCCCTCCTTGGTACATACCTTACTCTATACCTGATAATAGAAATCCTTGTGAGAATATATGTATTCAGCTCTTGGTGACAGGAGGTGGGTGGAAGTGTGGGGCAGAGAACAGGGGTGAGGTTGTTAAAATGGAGAATCAGTTTACTTTTTCAAAAATTCTGGAAGCCAGACATGGTGGCATGCGCCTGTAATCCCACCTACTTGGGAGGCTGAGGCAAGAGGATCATTTGAGCCCAGGTGTTTGAGACTAGCCTGAGCAACATAGTGAGACCCTATCTCAAAACAAACAAAAATTCCAGAGCATCTTTGGCTTCCTAGGAAATAGCCTAAGGCTGTAAATAAACCCTGGCCTCATATTCCCGTTGTCATTTATTGGCCTAGTAGACAATTCATAACTGGGAAAATCCTTTGGGTGTTTTTTTTTGATTTAGGTTTTATAGAATCAGAGAGGTTCCAAAATTGTGTTTAACTCATTCTATAGAAGACTATAAATAAAAGTAACAAAGCAGGCAAACAAGAACAAAGACCTTTGTGCCATAAAATCAGTATTTAGGCCAGGTGTGGTGGCTCATGCCTATAATTCCAGCACTTTGAGAGAGGCCTAGGCAGGAGGATTGCTTGAGCCCAAGAGTTCAGAACCAGCCTGGGCAACATAGTGGGACCCCGTCTGTACAAAAAAAAATTTTAATTAGCTGGGCATGGTGGCAAGTACCTGTAGTCCCAGCTACTCAGGAGGCTGTGACAGGAGGATTGCTTGAGCCCAGGAGGTCAAGACTTCAAGTGAACCATAATCATGCCACTTTCCAGCCTGGGCAACAGAGTGAGACCGTGTCTCAAGAAAAACACAAAAATCACTATTTACCTTCTCTAACCCTTATCATTATGTAAACATAATTTAATAGTTTAATCAGTATGCCTTATTATCTTTTATTCGTTTTATTCATTTAGTATCATTTTTTAAAGTATATTTTTATAGGCACTCTAGAACCTTGCTGAAATTGGCTCAGGATACTCTTCAGTGGGGCCAGAAGTTCTTAGCATTATTTCATACAGAATTTTCCATTCATTTACCTAATATATTTATCATCTTTAGTGACATTATAAAAATACATTGAACCAGAATGCCATAGATTAACTATCCTTTTTAAATTTTGATTCATTGTATGTAGTAGAACCTTATCTCTGTATTGATAACACTGTTCTTCTTTTTCTTTTTTATATTTTTAATTTTTAATTTAATTTAAATTTTCAGACAGGGTCTCTGTCGCCCAGGCTGGAGTGCAGTAGTTTGATCACAGCTCACTGCAGCCTTGACCGCCTGGGCTTAGGTCATCCTCCATCTCAGCCCCCCTGAGTAGCTGGGACTACAGGTGTATGCCGCCACTCCTGGCTAATTTTTATATATGAATATTTTGTAGAGATGGGTTTTTGCCATGTTTCCCAGGCTAGTCTCAAACTCCTGGGCTAAAGCAATCCACCTGCCTGAGCCTCCCAAAGTGTTGGGATTACAGGCGTGAGCCACCACACCCAGCCTGCTTTTCTTTTAAATTATTTTCTCGAAGTAATAGTCCCATTGGTAGAGTGGGTTTTGTAGCTATGATACATCCTATGTTGAGTTTCCTTTCTAACTTCTCTTTAATTTTGCTAATTTAATTGACAAGATGATGCTTTTATAATTTGTTTCACATTTCTTTAATTACTAGCATTTTCTCAAGTGTTTTACTGTTTGGGGGTTTTCCTATTGAATTATCTGTTCTTATCTCTTGGCCACTTATTGGACAGAAGTTGGATAGGAACCTTTCGGATTTGTATTACATGTATCAGGTTCTTTCATATCTGGATAGTGTGTTTTTTTATTGCCAAGTCTCCTTTTTTTTTTCTATTACTATGAGTTATTCACTGCTTGTTTGTTTGTTTGTTTGTTTTAAATAATACCCAGACTGGTCTGAGACTATGGGCTATTTCAAACCTAAATAGGTAGTGGTATTTTTTTATCCTTACAGAGAAGTGCTTCAACTAGTTTATTTGCATTTGAAGTGTAGAAACGAGAGGTCCTGGCTGAACTTTTGGTATGGGAGCAGTGTGTGTGTGGAGAGCAGGCTATCCATGATAGAAGGAGGGGAGTTGAGGACAAGGCTGACACCAGGCCTATAAATACCCTAAGGTTTAGCTTTGTACTTTGAAATAGGAATTAGGTCACTTTTATTGTCTTCCGCAAACTTTTTACTGGTTGGCCGTGGAGAAAAGGCATTAGGACTTTTAGAGGAAATGTTACTGTTTCCAGCTCTCAGAAAGGTGGAAAGTGCTGATATTGGTCAGCTCTACTCTTGTTTTCTCATTTCTGTTAGACTGAGGTGACCAAATGGAAAGTGTGGGAGTGGAGATTTGATATTCGGCTTCCTAAGTAAGAAACGGAATTCTGAACAATGAAAGGCCTTGCCTGTATCCCTTTGCCGTGGCACCATGCCTTGGACAGATGGACGGGGAGCTAGTTACCCAGCATCTGTCATTCTCCTTACCATTGACAAAGGTTCTCTTTTACCTTTATCATAGGCTGCTGTGTCCAGTCATTCTAACTGGGCTCTCTGCAGAGGGACCCAAACCCCTAGAACTTTTCTTTTCTTTTTTTTTTTTTTTTTTTGAGAGAGGGAGTCTTGCTCTGTCGCCCAGGCTGGAGTGCGGTGGCACGATCTCGGCTCACTGCAAGCTCCACCTCCCGGGTTCACGCCATTCTCCTGCCTCAGCCTCCTGAGTAGCTGGGACTACAGGCACCCACCACCACGCCCAGCTAATTTTTTGTATTTTTAGTAGAGACGGGGTTTCACTGTGTTAGCCAGGATGGTCTCGATCTCTTGACCTCGTGATCTGCCCGCCTCGGCCTTCCAAAGTGCTGAGATTACAGGCGTGAGCCACGGTGCCCGGCCCCTAGAACTTTTTCTAAGGTCCTAGTTTCTAGTATTCTCTTTGGCCTTTCCATTTTCTTCTCTAAAATAAGAAAATTCTAGAATCTCTGGGACAAACAGAAAAGAAAAAAAAATTTTAATGATAAAAAAATAAGAAAATTGGACCAAATGATCTCTTAAGTATGGTGTATGTATGTACTTGTTAATTAAAGACAGGGCCTTGCTGTGATGCTGAGGCTGGAGTGAGTAGCACAATCATGCAATACTTCACTACAGCCTTGAACTCCTGGGTTCAAGCAATTCTGCTTCAGCCTCTCCAGTAGCTGGGGCTACAGGTGTGTGCCACCATTCTCGGCTACTTTATTTTTTCATATTTTTAGAGATGGAGTTCTCGCCAGTTCTGCCCAGGCTGGCCTTGAACTCCTGCCTCAAGTGTTCTTCTCACCTTGGTCTCCTAAAGTGCTGGTATTGCAGGCATGAGCCACTATGCCTGGCTCAGATGATCTCTAAAGTCCCTAAAGTCCTAAGATTTTTTGGAGTTTGATGTCTTCCCACACAAGTTTGGAAATACTTTCAGAGGGATTCTATTCCATATGAATGTCATTACAATTTTAATGAAAATTTTGATGTAGTGATATTATAGAATATATTTTAAAGAGGTAAATATACACAATCTTCTGTGCATTTTGAGATAGTCTAACTTGATAATTTTCCTTTGTCTTTCTGTTGTCCAGTTGTCAGTTTTCAGATAAATTCTGCTTCAAACTTGTTATGTAAGCTTCTTTTGGGCATTTAGTTTCAAATTACTGTTTCCAAAATCTTGTATTTCTTTAAATTTTCAATCATTCTTAAAAATAGATTGATATTGCATGAATGTCAAGAGAACCTCTTCTATTTTCATTTAAAAATTTTAGTCATTGCTTCTCGGCCTTTTGGCTAAGATCAAGTGTAAAAATTTTAATCATTAAAATATACTACAGTGTCTCTATATTAATTTATCTGAAGATGCATCAGTGTACAGTCAGGTGCTGCATAACAACATTTCAGTCAACAGTGGACCCCATACATGATAGCGGGTCCATAAGATTATAATGGAGGTAAAAAATTCCTATCACTTAGTGATGTTGTAGCCATCATAATGTCATAGCATAACATATCACTCATGTGTTTCTGGTGATGCTGTTGTAAACAAACCTGTGCTGCCAGTCATATAAAAGCATAGCACATAAATTATGTACAGTATATAATACTTAATAATAAATGACCATTACTAGTTTATATACTTAATATATATCATTGTTTTAGAATGTACTCTTTCGACTTATCAAGAAAAAAGAGTTAACTGTAAAATAGCTTTAGACAGGTCTTTCAGGAGGTATTCCAGAAAGCATTATTATCATAGGAGATGACAGCTTCATGGGTGTTATTGCCCTGAAGACCTTCCAGGGGGACAAGCTGTGGAGGTGGAAACCAGTGATATTGATGATCCTGACACTCTGTGGGCCTAGGCCAATGTGAGTGTTTGTGGCTTAGTTTTTAACAAAAAAGTTTAAAAAGTAAAAAATAAAAAATTTAAAAACAGAAGAAACCTTATGTAATAAAGATATAAGAAAATATTTTGTACAGCTGTAGTATGTTGTTTTTTTTTTTTTTTTTTTTTTTTGAGATGGAATCTCACTCTGTCGCCCAGGCTGGAGTGCAAGTGGCATGATCTCTGCTCACTGAAAGCTCAACCTTCTGGGTTCACGCCATTCCCCTGCCTCAGCCTCCCGAGTAGCTGGGACTACAGGCGCCCACCACCACGCCCAGCTAATTTTTTGTATTTCTTAATAGAGACGGGGTTTCACCGTGTTAGCCAGGATGGTCTCTATCTCCTGACCTCGTGATCCACCCGCCTCAGCCTCCCAAAGTGCTGGGATTACAGGCATGAGCCACCATGCCCGGCTGTAGTATGTACGTTTTAAGCTAAGTATTATTATAAAAGTCCAAAAGCTTAAAAAAATTTAAAAGTTATAAGGTAAATTATGGTAAGCTAAGGTTAATTAATGAAGAAGAAAAATCTTTTTAAAAATAAATTTAATGTAGCCTAAGCGTAGTGTTTTTAACGTTTGCAGCAGCATACAGCAATGTCCTAGGCCTTCACATTCGCTCACTATTCACTCACTGACTTATCCAGAGCAACTTCCAGTCCTGCAGGCTCCATTCATTCTAAGTACCCTGCACAGGTTTGCCATTTTCTACCTTTTTTTTTTTTTTTTTTTTTTTTTTGAGACAGAGTCTTTGACCGTCACCCAGGCTGGAGTGCAGTGGCACAATCTTGGCTCACTGCAACCTTCACCTCCTGGGTTCAAGCGATTCTCCTGCCTCAGCCTCCTGAGTATGTGGGACTACAGGTGCCTGTCACCACGCCCGGCTAATTTTTTGTATTTTTAGTAGAGATGGGGTTTCACCGTGTTAGCCAGGATGGTCTCGATCTGACCATCTGCCTACCTCGGCCTCCCAAAGTGCTGGGATTACAGGTGTGAGCCACCATGCCCGGCCCATTTTGTATCTTTTATGCAGTATTTTTACTGTACTTTTTCTGTGTTTAGATATACAAATCCTTACCATTGTGTTAAAATTGCTTACAGTGTATAGTATTCAGTACAGTAACAGGCTGTACGGGTTTGTAGCCTAGAAGCAATAGGCTATACCATATAGCCTAGATATGTAGTAGGCTATACCATGTAGGTTTGTGTAAGCATACTCTATGATTTTTGCACAATAATGAAATCACCTAACAATGCATTTCTTAGAATGTATCTCTGTCCTTAAGCAATGAATGCATATCAGTTAAGCCTGTGAGGTAGGCCTGAGGATGTGGAATAGCAGACACCAATATATCCTAATCCCAAGAGGCAACTTCTTTCATCTCTTTTAGTAGATTCTTTTGGAATTTACTTCTATATTTCTAATTAACAAGTGTGTATTGCTGCTTCTTAGTTTTTCAGATTAAAGGATAGAGCTCCACTCATTTGTTTTGTTTCTCTGTCAATATTTACAAGAGACAAGCTATCTTAGAACTGGAAGAGACTTCAGATCCTCCAGAGAACTAAACTCCAAAAATGTCAAGGGCTTGGCAGATAACTTAAATGAAAAGAATAGGGAGTAGTATGGACTGTGGCAGACTAGAATTCTGTGCCATCTAAGGACATTCAATTCAGTTTTAACTCTGCACATATCAAACAGTTGCAATATATGGACCTTGTTTGGATAGCGATTTATACAACAAATGATCTTTAAAAGTTTATGGCAGTTATAGAAATTGAATAATTGCAAATTGAGCACTAACTAAAATTTTTATATTAAAGCAATATTACTCTTTTAGATTTGATGATAATGATATTAAGGTTAAAGATGTATGAAATGATATGATAGGCAAGATTTGCTCCAAAACAATATGGGAATAGAAGGGAATAATGAAAAAACTAGATAAGCCCTAAGTTGCTAACTATTGAGGCTGGGTTTGGGGTATTTGGGCGTTTGTTAGTCTATTTACATAATTTACATTTATATAATTTTGAAAATTTTCATAAGCGTTTTTTTTAAAAGACTTACGTGGGTAAAACCTTGTCTCTTTTGAAGAGGAATGTTAGAATGAGGAGAAAAGGAATCCAGATTAAGCGAGAATAAAGGTAGTTCTGTTAGCTATACTGATTAAGGGTTGTCACCAGAACCTTACTAGTATATTCTGTTGAATAAATATGTATTTGTTATTATACATATTTATTTGTTTGGCATATTCTGTTAAGTTTATTTGTATACTCAAATAAATATTTATATCTTAAGTAGTGGACAATAACATTCATTCCAAAATGTGGTTTCACTTATTCTCAATAAACTCATTTATTGCTATTAAAAAAATAAAACACAACATAATACTAAGCAAAACACATCTATGGACCAGCCCAAATTTGTAAGCTGGCTTTCAGTTTGTGATTCCTGAGTCTATTCTCACCAGCTTGTTTTACAGAAGAAACTAAAACATAAACCAAGGTCACATAGCTTATCGGGGGAAAGCTAGAACTCAGGTCTCCTGATTCCCCATTCATTGCTGCTGCTTATGAAAAAAACTGCCCAACTGACTTAAATAAGAAAGAAGAGTTATGGTTTTGCCTGGCAATTGTCTCCTGTTTCCTAACCTTGACTATTTTTTTTAGAATATAGGCTTGAGATTTGTCTCCTCTCTTTTTGTAAGATGATAGGGATAAGAGATTCAGCCTTAAAGTTCTGGTAGAAATCCAGGTCTAAGGATAGTTATATTTCTTTGAATAATAAAGAATTGTAGGCCAGATGCGGTGGCTCACGCCTGTAATCCCAGCACTTTGGGAGGCCAAGGCGGGTAGATCACGAGGTCAGGAGTTCAAGACCAGCCTCACCAAGATGGTGAAACCCCGTCTCTACTAAAAAGACAAAATTAGCGGGGCGTAGTGGCAGGTGCTTGTAATCCCAGCTACTCAGGAGACTGAGACAGAGAATTGCTTGAACCCAGGAGGTGGAGGTTGCAGTGAGCTGAGATCATGCCACTGCACTCCAGCCTGGGCGACAGAGCAAGACTCTGTCTCAAAAAAAAAAAAAAAAAAAAAAATTATAGGCCGGGCACAGTGGCTCACACCTGTAATTCCAGCACTTTGGGTGGCCAAGGCGGGCGGATCACTTGAGGCTAGAAGTTCGAGATCAGGCTGGCCAACTTAGTGAAATCCCATCTCTACTAAAAATACAAAAATTAGCCGGACCTGGTGGCGCGTGCCTATAATCCCAGCTACTTGGGAGGCTGAGGCACAAGGATCGTTTGAACCTGGGAGGCAGAGGTTGCAGTGAGCCTACATTGCACTACTGTACTCCAGCCTGAGCAACAGAACGAGACTGTCTCAAAAAAAAAAAAAAGTAATTGTAGCATTTAAGCAAGTTATAAGCATAAAACTTAAGATGAGGCAGGACTGGAAAAATGAACCCCTTGGTTCTATTTGGTCCCCAAGTGACATTTCACTGCCACTAAAAATTGCTGCTGTGTGTGGGCTTTAACATTTATTTTTAAAATTTAACTCTTTTCTCTAAGTCCAGAGCACTAAGCAAGCAGCATAGATGTACAGACTTGCCAGCTACTGGGGATGTGTTGCTAAGTAGCTGTGACAGAGCCTTTGTAAGATGCTTTGCTGTAGAGTTATTACTAGATTTTGCTCCCAGGTCAAATTGGGAAATAAGGATTCAGGCAGTTTTGTTTTATGTATGTTTTGTTAGCATGCTTAATTTAAAAGCCTAATAAACCTGAGCTGACTTTTGAAAAACCATTTCTGTACTAGCAAAGATTCACATAGCAAACATCAGTTGAGGAGAGATTACCAGAAAGCACCAGAAGAAATTAGAATGACTCTTGTAGATAGATTTGAATAGTCTTTCTACTATTCCAGCTTATTCTCTTCTTTTTTACCTTCTTACACTACTCCTGTTTGTTTATATATTTTTCCACTCAGACCAAATGGAAGCAGAAGGGAAAGAAATGATCTTACTGAATTCCTTTGGACGTAGAATTTGAGTCCTTCTGGACCTTTTCATAACCCCTTTGAAGCATACTCTGTTTTCCTAAAGAACTTGAAAATTTTATAAAACAATCAATCATCAAGTAGTACAAAACTCAGGCCTTTATAGAATTTTTTTCCTTTCATAGGTGAAAAGTTGTTAGAACAAATACTTACCACTTTGAAACTGATGCAGTTACCTGGAATGAAAGAGTTGAAACTAGTAGTTTTGTTTTTTGTTTTTGATTTTGGTTTTTTTGAGACAGAGTCTAGCTCTGTCGCCCAGGCTGGAGTGCAGTGATACAATCTCCGCCCACTGCAACCTCTGCCTCCTGGGTTCAAGCAATTCTTCTGCCTCAGCCTCCCGAGTAGCTGGGATTACAGGCACCCACCACCACGCCCAGCTAATTTTTGTATTTTTAGTAGAGACGGGGTTTCACTGTGTTAGCCAGGCTGGTCTTGAACTCCTGACCTCGTGATCCCCCCACCTCAGCCTCCCATAATTTTAAAAATGTATTCTAGATGTTGACTAGTAAAGGCTTTGCTGTTATCTATGCCTAGGTAATGTTCTAGACTAGATGACAAGTCGAGTCCATACCTGAGTGTTGATTTTGACTTTAAAAAATTAAATAGAAAGTTAAAGCTATTGGCTAAAATTGTGAGTTTATCTCTGTATTTATAGATCCAGTCACACAATTTAGCATTATATTATATCATGACTTTTAGAAAAGTGTATCTTTTAGCTAGAATTTATGCTCTTTGTAGTCAGGGACCATACCTTCTAAATCTTTCAGAGATTAATAAATACTCACTTGTATATTTAGTAAGCATTTTGGCCTCCCTTTATTGTCTCTATTCAGTATAGGTGGTAATAATACTCTGTATCAGGAACTTTGTATGTATCATCTCATTTAGTTCCCCCAAGGATATTTCAAGGTAATATTATCCCCATTGTATGGAAGAGGAAACAGAGGTTCCAAAAAGTGAAGAACTTGTGTAAGGTCACATACTTAGTAAGTCACAGAAATGGGACTGTAAACCTAGGCCTGTTTCACTGATTATACCTCCTACTCTTACCTCTACATCAAGATCCCTTGAGAGCTTTGGAATTGTCACTAGAAGTCTTGACTATTCTCATCCTCATTTTTGATAAATATGAAACTCATTTGTTCTGTTGTTCTAGAAAAGCTCTTAATGTTTAAATCAGGATCATGGACTACTATCCCCCTCTTCTAAGAGCTTAGATTAATAGGGGCAGTATAACGTAGTGGTTAAGAGTATATATAGGTTCTAAAGCCATGCAGACTGGCTTTGAATACTGGCCTCACCTTGATGACCTTGGGCAGGTTACATAACCTTGCTGCACTTCAAGTGCCTTATCTGTAAAATGAGGATGGTATGGAATACTACTCAGCAATAAGAAAGAACTATTGATACATGCAATAACCTGGGTGGATCTCAAAGTCATTCTGCTGAGTGAATGATTCCAGTTACATAGCATTCTGGAAAAGGCAAAACTGTGGTGACCAGGAACAAGCATGATTGCCAGGGGTTGGTGGTGGGGAAAGGGTGTGACTACCATGGGGTAGTATGAGGTGATTTTTGAGGAGATGAAACTGTTCTGTATCCTCATTGTGGTAGTGGTTACATGAGTTAGTACATGTGTTAAAACTCATAGATAATACACTTCCCCAAGGAATCCATTTACTATATATTAATTTTTTTTTTTTTTTTTTGAGACAGAGTCTCGCTCTGTCGCCCAGGTTGGAGTGCAGTGGCGCAATCTCGGCTCACTGCAAGCTCCGCCTCCCGGGTTCACGCCATTCTCCTGCCTCAGCCTCTCCGAGTAGCTGGGACTACAGGCGCCCGCCACCACGCCCGGCTAATTTTTTTTTTGTATTTTTAGTAGAGACGGGGTTTCACCGTGGTCTCGATCTCCTGACCTCGTGATCCGCCCGCCTCGGCCTCCCAAAGTGCTGGGATTACAAGCGTGAGCCACCGCGCCCGGCCACATTAATTTTTTTAAAAATAAATGTAAAAAGGGCCAGGCGCGGTGGCTCATGCCTGTAATCCCAGCACTTTGGGACCCAGAGGCAGGTGGCTTACCAGAGTTCGGGAGTTCGAGACCAGCCTGACCAACATGGAGAAACCCCGTCTCTACTAAAAATACAAAATTAGCAGGGCATGGTGGCACGTGCCTGTAATCTCAGCTACTTGGGAGGCTGAGGCAGGAGAATCGCTTGAACCCGGGAGGTAGAGGGGTTGTGGTGAGCCAAGATTGCACCGTTGCACTCCAGCCTGGGCAACAAAAGCGAAACTCCGTCCCAAAAAAATAAAAATAAAAAAATAAATGTAAAAAATGGGGCAGTAACAAAACCTACATATACCTGTGTACTACCTACTATATAGTACATAACTATAAATTATTTTTATTATTGTTATTTTATCATTGTTTTTAAAAGTATGATATTAAATATGGTGACATTCATTTAAAGTAAGATAGAATAAACTTTCACACCATCTGCATGGGTGGTATGGCCAGTAAACGTGAGAAAAATGAGTAACTGAGTCAGGTGGAGTATGTTTTCACATGATTTGGCAGGGGATCTGAGGTTTTCTGGATGGTGGAGGATTAGGCCTAGTATTTCTGGAGTATCTTGCAACTGGCTTCTTGTCTGGCTGCATATACAGTTCCCTTGATAGTATTCTTCAACAAAATAGCTTTGGTCTTGGAAGCCACAGCTCCTTTCATTGGCTTCAGATTAGATCTGAAATTTGGACTGAGCAAACTGGTCAAAGAAGGAGCTGGAAGTGGTTCTCATACTTGGAACATGGTAGCTGTTCCGTATAACAGCTGTGGCTTCCAGAGCCATTTCTTCCTGCCAGCCATAGTCTCTGGATTAGACAGTGATAGCAGTAGGGCAAGCATTATTCAAGAGCTAAAAAAAAAAAGTTAAGGTCGCAGTGGCATTGTAGTTACACTAGCAGTGAAAAAGAGGTTCTAAAGTGAAACCATGACCTTTCCATCAAGTGGGGTGGTGGTTTTGTAGAGGAACTCACAACCTGAATCAAAACAAGTTAAATAAATGGTAAAAAGGATTCTGACCTTAGAATGCCTGCTATGTTAGTTGGCCTGTATATTCATTTTTATCTAACGACGCCAGAATTCAGGAAGCAGGGGCGAAAGGGGAATGTTTGTGGTTCCTGGTACAGGGCATTGGTTTAGCAGTGACTTAACTTTTCCTAATTTCTTTACAACAGTGACACTAAATTTCAAGCAAAGCTCTGTCATTCAGTTTGCTTCTTTTATAGCTTGTTGTATGGTACATATGTGACTAAGTTATTGATTGCTGTGAGGAACATCACTCTTTTGTGGCTTTGAGGAGACAATGCCAAATTGAGTAGCCTATTGTTTTATTTTGGTTTTGTGTTTTAGTTCTCGCTAATTATGCTAAGAGTAATTAGTTAGGACAGTGGTTTAAAATATATAAGAGGATCAGTTATTTTCAAAAATCATCATATAGTACGTGGTTACACAACTCTGAATATACTAAAACACATCGAATTGTATAGTTTAAAGGGGTGAATTATATCTCAATGAAGGGGTGAGTTATAGCTCAATAAAGCTGTTACCAACAAAACAAAAATGCCATACAAAAAAAAAAAATCATCATACTGATCTGTGACCTTCTAATGGAAGGAATTAAACTAAACTTTTCAAAATGGGGCTATTGGCCCTTAGGCAAGGTCCTGAGATTATCCCAAAATTATGGATTTAGAGTATTTAATGACTTTTCTGAAGAGTTCTTAGAATTCATCTACTAAGCAAATAACCATTCATGTAGTTATGATGTAGTCATTGTCAATTTTTACAAGGGAGGAGGATAAGGATCATCACTAAGACTAAAACAATGATTCTGAACTGGGTGATTTTGCTCCCCAGAGGAAATCTGGCAATATCTGGAGACATTTTTGATTGTCATAGCTCAGGCATGCTACTGGTATCTAGTGGATCAAAGCCAGGAGGGATGCTGGTAAACATCCCACAATGCATAGGACAGCCCCTATGATGAAGAATTATGTAGCCCAAACTGTCATTAATGCCAAGGTTGAGAAACTCTGATACAAAATGTACATCTGTATTTTCTTTCAAGAGTTTTAGCTTTTACATTTAGATGTTTGATCCATTTTGAGCTTTTTTTTTTTTTTTTTTTTGGAGACAAGAGTCTCACTCTGTTGCCCAGGCTGGAGTGCAGTGGTACGATCTCAGCTCACTGCAACCTCTGCCTCCTGGGTTCAAGTGATTCTCCTGCCTCCACCTCCCAAGTATCTGGCATTACAGGTGCATGCCACCACACCCGGCTAATTTTTGTATTTTAGGTTTTTAGGTAGAGATGGGGTTTCACCATGTTGGCCAGGCTGGTCTCAAACTCCTGACCTCAAGTGATCCACTCACCTCGGCCTCCCAAAGTTCTGGGATTACAGGCGTGAGCCACCATGACCAGCCTTAATTTTTGTATATGATATGAGGTAGTGGTCCAGTTCATTGTTTTACATGTGGATATCTAGTTGTCCCAGCAACATTTGTTGAAAAGACTATTCCCCATTGCATGGTCTTGTCACCCTTGTCAAAATCAATTGACCATAAATGTCCCTGGTGTAAAATGGCTAATGTCTGTACAGATTTCTCCTAGAAAAAGCCTTACACAGCCTCCCTGAGGTCTTAGAAAATCTTGATGACTTTCTACTGCTATGGCTGCCTAAAGAATAATTCAGGTTGTTTCCATATGAATACTGCTACACCTGAGTGAGAACAGGTTAAGGATTACGGTGTCTGTAAGCCTCCTGTCATATATTCAGGCAGCTCACACCGCGCAGTTTCAGTTCTCCAGGCTAAGGCATGGCATTAAAATTGTGAAGGACTTCAAAAATTTAATCCAACTTTCTACCAAGTACTCTAAATTATCTCAAATATTATTGTTGTTTTATGATAAATCTCAATATACAAAGCAGGTACCCTCTCAGTACTTACTTTTTCAAAAATTTCCTTAGCTATTCTTATCTGAATGTTTTAAATACGTTATTTTGTTTAATTATCAAGCCGAGGAGGTAGGGTTGTGCTATTTTCTTTGTCATTTTACAGATGCAGAAACTGAGGCTTAGAGAAGTTTATTTGCTATGGTCATACCAAGACTGGGATTTGAATCTAGTTTTTTTTTTTTTTTTTTTTTTTTTTTTACTCCAAAGGCATTGCCTTTAGAGAGCACATAATGAATTATATGTGAAGTCTCCATCTTCACATATAATTAAGTTCTTCTAATAGGAATAAAATAACTGCAAAAATATATCCAAACAGAAAAATGGTACATAAGGTTTAAGCTTAAGCCAATATATACTTAAGGGGAAAATCTAAACTATAGTTAAGATTCATTGGCCTTTTATAATCTATATTCTGACTTAGAAAGGGGATATGGACCGTTCTTTGAATACTTACTTGTTTTATAGCTAAAGAGGTCCTCACAGTCATGGGCTGCATCATACATAATTTTGAAAACATTGCAACATGCAAAGACCTCGAATGCCATATGTGGTTCTGGTTGCAGCATCTAAGAAAGATATATATATTTTAAATCTGAGAAAATTTCAGAGTGGTAAAATAAAATACTTTCCAGTCTTAGAATATTAGGATTTAGGAACATAATCTTCAAAGTGAAATTAGGTAAAAGGGGCCAGGCGCAGTGGCTCATGCCTGTAATTCTAGCACTTTGGGAAGCCAGGGTAGGTGGATCACTGAGGTCAGGAGTTAAAGACCAGCCTGGCCAACATGGTGAAACCCCATCTCTACTAAAAATACAAAAAAATTAGCCAGGTGCGGTGGCATGCGCCAGTAATCTCGCTACTTGGGAGGCTGAGGCAGGTGAATTGCTTGAACCTGGGAGGTGGAGGTTGCAGTGAGCTGAGATTGTGCTACTCCACTCCAGCCTGGGCAACAGAGTGAGACTTCATCTCAAAAAAAAAAAAAAAAAAAAAAAAAGAAAGAAAGAAAGAAATTAGGTAAAAGGAAAAGTTCTTCCTTATGTAGTAGTAAGTAAATTTTTAAAATTTTATACAAGCCAGGTGTGGTGGTGCAAGCCTGTAGTCCCAGCTACTCAGAAGCCTGAGACAGGAGGATTGTTTGAGCTCAGGAGTTCAAGACCAGCCTGGGCAACATAGCAAGACACCCATCTCTAAAAAAAAAAAAAAAAGAAAGAAAGAGAATAAAAAATTAGCTGGGTGTGGTGGTTCATACCAAAATAAAAATTTTATGTAAAACATTGGTTCAAGAAGGATTGAGATCAGGCATTCTGATCTGGGATCCAGGAATGGGCTTCAGGAGATTAATGAACCTCCTGAAATTATATGCAGATTTGTGTGTGTGTGTGTGTGTACTTGGTCACCTCATTGAAATAATATTAAGAGGTACCACTGTACTTCTAATTCTGGGCAAATCTTTCTCCTAGCTATAGAAATTGGAGTCCTGGCCAGGTGCAGTGGCTCATCCCTGTGATCCCAGCACTTTAGGAGGCCAAGGCAGGCAGATCACGTGAGGTCAGGAGTTCGAGACTAGCCTGGTCAACATAGTGAAACCCCATAGTGAAAAATACAAAAATTAGCTGGGCATGGTGGCACGTGCCTGTAATCCTAGCTACTTGGGAGGCTAAGGCAGGAGAATCGCTTGAACCCAGGAGGCAGAGGTTGAAGTGAGCCAAGATCATGCCACTGCACTCCAGCCTGGGCAACAGAGCAAGACTCCATCTCCAAAAAAAAAGAAAAAAGAAATTGGAGTCCTTTCACTGTGTTTCTTTTGAGAGGGAGTTCCGTTCTTGTCGCCCAGGCTGGAGTGCCATGGCGCAAGACTTTGTCTCCAAAAAAAAAGAAAAAAAGAAATAAATTTGAGTCCTTTCATTGTGTTTCTCTCCTAAAGAGTCATTTCAATAAATTTGTATTGAATATCTTTTGTATGCCAGACACTTGTGGGTGCTTTGTGTAATACAAACATAATCACTTTAAATGAGTGTGAAGTACTGTTCTGGACAGGTGAAGGGTAAAAGGAGAACATCCCTCTCAAAATGATGGAAATAGGATGATAGGTTTGGGGGAGAGCAAGGATCTCCAGTGGGAGAGAATGATGAATGGGTAGGTTGGATTCATGTTGTGGATGCCCTTAAATACCAACTGAGCAAGGTTACTAAATATATATAGACTGGGCTTTGTCATAATTAGGTGTGTTACCCTTAGGTAAGTGATTTTACCTCTCTTGACCTCAGCTGCATTACACAAACACACACATAAACACAAATGAGATGGGAAATGAGCTGGGTGTCTGTTTCCTTACAGCTCTCAATTCTGTTATTCCGCTTAATTCAGTTTTAATAGAAGTGGGAAATCATTCATTGAAGGTTTCTGAGCATGGGAGTTCTCATCAACAGAATTACTGCTGTTCCACTGCTTGGTTGCTCTATTTATTAATGCTCTTTCTTCCACCCTTATGTGATTGCTCTGGGAGGGACTGTCTCTTTATTTGTTTTTTGTTTTTTGTTTTTTTTGGGGGATGGAGTTCTGCTCTTGTTGCCCAGGCTGGAGTGCAGTGGCGCAATCTTGGATCACTGCAACCTCTGCCTCCCAGGTTCAAGCGATTCTCTGGCCTCAGCCTCCCGAGTAGCTGGGATTACAGGTGCCCACCACCAAGCCTGGCTAATTTTTGTATTTTTAGTGGAGACGGGGTTTTGCCATGTTGGCCAGGTTGGTCTTGAACTCCTGACTGCAGGTGATCTGCCCACCTGGGCCCCCCAAAGTACTGGGATTACAGGTGTGAGCCACCGCACCCAGCCGGGGCTGTCTCTTTAGATAGTTACTGATGTGGCCAAGGAATTGGCCATTATTATTAGCTTATATTATTGAGAACGTGGGGATGGTCAGGTATCTATTCTTGAATTAGATCTGAAGCTGGTCTTGTTTCCTCATGTTATCAGTCACTGACCTGTGAACTGGACCATGTGTCCAGAGTGTGGGCAGCAGGTAAGTGCTGACATTTTGATGGCCACATCATATTTCAGGGATCTATGAGAAGGTCTGTAATGACCATGGAAAGGCAGCCAAGAATCTCCTTGCCATGGACAAATGGGAGAAGTTACTAAATTTAGCTGACATTAAGCTGTAAATTATTTGAAAGGTGGAAAAGGATTCTATTCAGAGACTATCCAGAATTTCCATTTACTAATCAGGCCTTGTGCTGTAGAGGCTTTTGTCCCAGGAAAAGTATTGCCTTCTCTCTTCCTCTTTCCCCACACTTTTGTTCCTGTTATAGTGGGAGGATGATGTTCAGCTCTTACAACAACGTTGACTTCAGTGCATGCTGCTATTAGATGCCAAGAGCCTCAGGATGATAAAATCAGAGGATTCTGATTCTGATTCTGCTATTTACAAATTAGAATATGAGCTGAGTTTGAATTTTTTAACTAGAGAATGATAGAGACATATATGAAATACAGTACATTTTTGCTTTTTGAAAGGAATTGTTATAGTGATGTTCACAAATCACCAACCTTGGCAAAAAAAAAAAGGTCCCTGTGAGAACCGGTATAAATCAATAAGAAAAAAGCAGATTTCCCAGCTGGGCGTGGTGGTTCATGCCTGTAATCCCAGCACTTTGGGAGGCCGAGGCAGGCAGATCACGAGGTCAGGAGATCGAGACCATCCTGGCTAACACGGTGAAACCCCATCTCTACTAAAAATACAAAAAAATTAGCTGGGCGTGGTGGCGGGTGCCTATAGTCCCAGCTGCTGGGGAGGCTGAGGCAGCAGAATGGCGTGAACCCGGGAGGTAGAGTTGCAATGAACCGAGATTGGACCACTGCACTCCAGCCTGACTGAGTGACAGAGCAAGACTCCATCTCAAAAAAAAAAAAAAAAAAAAAAATTCCCAGTAGGAAAATGGGAGAAAGACTTGAACAGACATTCACAATAGAGGATACCTAAATAATCAGTAAACATAAGAAAAGGTGCTCAACTTCATTAGTCATTAGGGAACTTCAAAACCACAATAGAATACTACTACACATAGAGCAAAATGGCAAAAATGAAAAAGACACACAATATCAAGTGATATCAAGGATGTGGAATAACTCAGACTTTCATACCCTAAGGGTAAATAGGGTAAATTGGAAAGCTGGCTGCATCTACAAGAGCTGATTTGCCAGCAATTACATTTCTAGGAATATGCCCAGCAGGTAATCATATATATGTCACCAAAAGATGTTTATGAGAATGTTTATAGCAGTGTTGTTCATAGAAGCCAAAAAAAAAAAAAAAAAAGAGGAAACTGCCCAAATCTCCATCAGAAATAAAATGGATAAGTAAAATGTGGTATATTCTCATAGTAGAATACTATACATAAGTGAGAATTAGTGAACTACAATATCTTACAACACAGATGACTTTCTCCAGCATAATATTGAGTGAAAGAAGCTAAGCCAAAAGAGCTTCTACTTCATGATGCCATTTATATAAAGTTCGGGCAGAGAAAATCGGTGGTTTAAGAAGTTAGAATAATGATTATCTTTGGAGGGATTGCAACTGGAAGAAGTCATGATTGGGATTTCTAGGTCCTAATAGTGCTCTGTGTCTTGATCTGAGTGCCGACTACATGAGTGGTTAGGTTTGCAAAATTCATTGAGTTATGCACTTAATCTTATCTTACTAGAGCTGATGGAGGAGGGAGGGCTTAAATTTGCACAACTGAGTAATCAGCTAGGCCCAGTCACTAGGTGAACAACTTACTGCTACCAATCAGCCTTAGAGCAGGAATCAAACTCATGTCTCAGAAAAGTTGTTAATTACAGCTTGTCTTGGGACTTCCTTCAGAGTCACTCTTGAATAGCTGAAGTAGTAAATGTTAAATCTGTGGATGCAAGTGTGTAAATTATTTTAGTCATTAGCTCTAATAAGATGGCCTTTGGGGAAATGAGTATAAGATCACAAAAATGAAATGGCAAGAAGGAGGTCTACTATTTCTCCTGTAATACTGATTTTTACCCCATCAGGGTCAGTCCCTAGAGGTTGTAAATGTGAAGCTTGTTCTTTTTCTTTAGTAAGCTGAGTTTGTGGCTTTTTAAAGCTTTGCTTCACTGTTCTCATTTGTAAGTGAGATATTGCTTGTTCACCTCCCATAGCTGATGAGGAGATTCTTGTGCACTGTATTTGTTGAGATAAGGCTGGTTTGGGGTTTTGTTTTCATCTTTGTTTTTTAGTTAAATCATAATGTAGTTATGATTTTTGTGTGTCCTTGTTTATGGATCTGGAATTTAATTCATTATTAGTTGTAGAATGAAAGGTAAGATTTTGTTTTACTGTTCTCCTGAATTTTCTCCCCGTTCTAGATCTGTTGGCATAAAATTTTAACCAGAAGCTAATTTAGTGATGCTGAATTAGTTCTAGAAATTACTTTCAATTCTAGTGTTAATATAGTCTGGGTTTCTAAGTTGTAGAAAAATCTCATTTTTTGGTTCTTGGTTTTCATTTGTATAATTTAGGGAAAATACAACCAACTGTATTTTAAACATACATAGGCCTCACCTTTTCTGTTGGGCTTGAAGAGTTGTACTGGGTATTGTGGAACTGGAAAGAAGCCATGTGGATAGTTACGGGATTTAGGTGGATTTGTTGTTGGTAGAAGTGGTGAATTGGAAAAGTGATAGGATACATGTGTTTCGCCTTCAAGGCAAGTCTATTCTTACTGTTTGATGTCAGAGTAAAAAGTGTCAGTAGCTGAAAAAGACAAAAGAAACTTGACAGAGTGGGAAAAGTCGTGCCTCATGTTCTATTGATCAAAAGGAGGTTATATTTTCAAACTAGCTTCCTGAAATGAAATTGAAGCTGTACATATGCCCTACTTATCCTTGTTTTTCCTGATTTTGGTTTTTCAGATTATTCCTATTAAACATGATATGCTGTAGTAGCACTGAATATTTTAGATCTGCTATGCCTGTATTAGTTGAGATTCCTCTTAATTTGTGTTAGATCTCTGTTAGGTCATTTCTACTGCTGGCATTCCCTAGAATAGAGGCCTGCACGCACATTTGTATTCTAATGAGTATAAGCACTGGGTGTTTTTCTTGGCACTAAGAAAACCTTGCAGCAGCATTAACCTAGGAGAGATTTGGGGTTTACACATTAACTATGGGAGGTTGATCAGTTTGTGGCCTATACACCAAGACTGTTCTTTATCACCCCCAAGCCACATTTGAGCAGGGATTGAGGAAGGGGTTGATTTTTGTATTTATTAGAGGTGACATGAGCAGTGGGGCAGCGGCAAAGAGGACATGTTGCTCTTGCTAAATATACATCCCTGACAGTTGGATAATAGGTTCCAGGAAGTTCAGTGGAAAATTAAAACAAAGCAACATTTATAGCTGATTGAACTTGAAAAGCCATTTTGGTGTTGAATGGCAAATATGTGGACTTCAGCATTCCTGGAGCCTGATGCATCCCGCTGGATGGCCCTGTTCCTGTGTACATGATGGCCTGGGGACTCAGCAGTGTGCAGGGTACTCTCCTTTAGAGGGTGCTTTGAGGAAAGGAAGTTTGCTGCCACTTACCGAACTCCCCTTCCCATACAGTGATATAACACAAGTACCCCATGTCCAGGGAGCATCTTTCCTCTGATGGCTTGAGGACTTGTTTATTAAAAGGACAGGAATGTCTAGCAAGAAACAGAGGAGCTCTTAAGTACTGTAAATACTCCTAGTCACTCTGCATCGGGGCTGCAAGTTTAAGCAGATTGCTGTGGTGTATACACATGATTTTAGCATGATAACACTTCTGTTTAATGTCCTTAGTTCTGGGGCCACCACTGGCGTGAGCCTTAAGAAAGGCTAACGTGGCTGTGAAGAAAGGGCTTTAGAGTCTGTGTGGAGTGGTTAATTTTCTTGGAACTAAAAGAGAAGCTGCAGGGGATGGGAAGGGAAAGTGAAGTCATGGTACTGGAAATATAGGTGAAGAGAGAATTGAGCCATTTGCAAGTATCAAGAAAAGTTGCTCCACAGTCCCATCTTTTTCTTCAGGATGATCTTATGCTATTGCTTCTACGTGTTTGTCTTTTGAGAAGCAAGGCCAGGGTGTCTGATGGGAACTTACAAACCTTGGTTTGGTAAGGGTGATGAGAAAACCTCTGTCATTTGACCCTATCAGTCCCTTGGTGACTTCATCCAAACCAGCTTGGCTGTCAGGAAAACATGAATTGTGGCTATGGGCCTAACTTATTCTGTTCCCACTCAAGTGAACTGCCTTTGCTAGCTGTAGAATCAACTATTCTTGTGCCCCATGAATTTCCCCAAAGTTGAACTACTCCAGTGGAACTGAGGGTTTATTGGTTCCCTACCATTTCAGGGCATTTCCCCAGCAAATAAGAGTTTTTCATCCCTTGTGTCTTAACTGAAAAACAGAGACCCAGCCATAACAATTCCCTCAGCTCCTTCTTTACTTAATGAAGAGCTTGAGTGGGCCCCACTTTTAAATATCTCTTCTATAAGTATGGTGCACTGTTCACAAACCTAGAAAATGTTAAATCTCGCCGGGTGTGGTGGCTCACTTCTGTAATCCCAGCACTTTGGGAGGCCGAGGCGGGAGGATCACCTGAGGTCAGGAGTTTGAGACCAGCCTGACCAACATGGAGAAACCCTGTCTCTGCTAAAAATACAAAATAGCTGGGCGTGGTGGTGCATGCCTGTAATCCCAGGTATTCAGGAGGCTGAGGTGGGAGAATCGCTTGAACCTGGGAGGTGGAGGTTGCGGTGAGCTGAGATCTTACCATTGCACTCCAGCCTGGGCAACAAGAGCAAAACTCCATCTCAAAAAAAAAAGAAAATGTTAAATCTCTCTCTGCCCTACTCTGCTGTGTGGTTGAGGGATAATCCACTTAATGAGTCTCTTCTCTTTTGCTTAGCTGTAGCCACGGCAGCTCTGTGTAGGTTGGTTGGCAAGCATTTATAAACTTTGGATAACCTGGCACCCAGCCCTTGGTTCACTTATTTTAATGCTACTAAAGTTTAGTTTTCAATTCAATAATCTTTGTTGGTAGGGCCTAACTATTCTAGTTAGCAATTCCATCCATTGCAAGGGAATGCTGACAGCTGACCTGCTGTTGTCCATGCAGGTTAAAAGATCTGAGTTGGAGTAAACCTCTACTTTTGGTGTTCCCAGACTATGAAACTGCGGCAGGTAGAAACAACCGTTTGTTTTGGTTTCTTCAGCAGATAGAGCTTTGCCCGTGACACACTGCTCCTGGTGTTTGCCTCGGGTACCTGTAAAGTCACTGAGGAAGAAACAGGTCTTCCAGTGAATTGAGCTTAATTGTGGTCTATTGCTTTCTCTGTCTGTGTCTTATACTGGCATCATGAGTTTCCTTTCTGAGCCAGTTAAATCTGAGCTGTGCCTTGTCCTGTGGAAATCTGAGGCTTGGCTAGGCTCATCTTGATGGTCTCCCAATGGTGAAATTGGGGCTAAGGTGTGTGGAAATGCTGGTTCTTGTGGTGTCTTATAGATACAGTACTTTCTAGTGACTGCTCACTTAGGCAGGGCCAAGAAAGTAGTTCTGAATGGGAACTCCAGAGGCCTAATTCAGATATAGCATATTATAGGTGCTAATGAAGAGGAATTGTGCTGCTGAGCAAAGGAAAGCTTTTGTGACTTGAAAGCACGTTCTGTGTATCATGGAGGCTGGGTTATTTTCCCAGCTTTAGGCAAGTGGCACTAACTACAAGTTTCTTGTTCTTCTGAGTACACATGAGTTGGTACTGCAGTCAGTATACTTCTTTTCCTGAAATAAGAAAGTGATTTACGAGGTGTGGGCCCTTACGTGAAAGAAAACAAAACCGGCCGCTGTGTGGGCCTGTAAAATTCCTGTGCCATCTCAGTGGTGTGGGTTACAAGAGGAGAAGACGGAGAGGGCTAGCTGGCCCTCCCTTGCTGGGGCTCAGCTGCCCCAAATACTTGTGATATTGCAGGTTATTTATGAGCTCGTCTGGACTGGGATTCACTGCCCCACACCCTGGTAGGTGAAGATTTGCAGGCAGAATGTAGAAGCCCTCATTAATCTTCCTGGTCTTGTTGAGGATTTCTTGTCGGCCTGAGCTCCTGTTGGAGAATGAACTGGCTTTTCCACTGAACTGCAATGGCTCAGATTAATATTAATCCCCTTAATGCTGCAGTTCATG
Organism: Symphalangus syndactylus; assembly: GCF_028878055.3. Taxonomy (NCBI): domain Eukaryota; kingdom Metazoa; phylum Chordata; class Mammalia; order Primates; family Hylobatidae; genus Symphalangus; species Symphalangus syndactylus. The sequence continues at coordinate 36,308,504 of NC_072424.2, read as the reverse complement.
ATATAGTCATTAGGTGACTTGGAACTAATCCTGTCCACCTAACTAGTGTGATTTATTAAATACACATGGAGATCGAGTCTGAATACAGCTAGGCAGAATCAGCAGCAAATAAATACCTCTGTATATCTGTATTAATGCTGGTTGATTGGGACACAATTGCAGGCTGGGCTGGGGAGAAACAAGGGCAAAAGGAGGCTGAGCTCTCTTAATCAACAGTATTTGCCCACCTCTACCCTTTAATTTAGATGGCAGAAACTATTAAACTCTTGGTAACAGTTTTAGGAGCAGTGATGAGAGCATATGTCAGGAACAGGGATTATAAGTAATCCAGTTCTGTGCATGTAAAGTCAAAGAAGAGAAAAAAAGAAACCATACGTGCATTTGAAAAAATTTAAAGACATAATCTCAAACTAAGGAAGAAGAAATCCTTTAAACATATCTTTTTTTTTTTTTTTTTTTTTTCTGGAGTCGGGATTACGCTCTTTTGCCCAGGCTGGAGTGCAGTGGTGTGAAAATGGCTCACTGCAGCCTCGACCTCCTGGGCTCAAGTGATCCTCCTGTCTCAGCCTCCCAACTAACGGGACCACAGGTGCACACCACCACACCTGGCTAATTTTTAAATTTTTTTGTAGAGACAGGGGTCTTCCTATGTTGCCCAGGCTGGTCTTGAACTCCTGGGCTCAAGCAATCCTCCCACCTAGGCCTCCCAAAGTGCTGGGATTACAGGTATGAGCCACCACACCCAGCAACCTATCAATTATTTGAGTGACTTTTCCTCCTATACTTTCATCCTTTAAGTTTTAAGAGTAACTGTTCAAATGGAACTTTCTCTACAATTTAACTTCCTTAGCTTCCTTTAAATTCTTAATCAGTAGACACCCTAGGCCAGGCACTGATCTCACTGTTCTATTACTTCTCCTGGCTTCAAGGCTTGAATTTTTCTTTTTGAAATGAGTAAGGAGATGGAGTAGCCATACCTGCCATGTAACAGTTCTCTTCTCTGATATCCTTGCCCAAGTTAGCAGAAGCATAATTTCTTTGGTAAATAATTGATGTTTATCGTTTCCCTTTCTCAAACCTCCTTTTCTTCCCCTTCTTTGCTCTTTCAGCAGAGATGGCATTAATATGAAAAACATCTACCTAGCTGGCTTCATTTAATCAGGCAAGTCTGACATTTGTGAAACCTCTCATTAACATTTTCCCCAAAGAGCACAAAAATGGCCTCCCCTCCAAATACAGCCACCTCAAAGTTTAGGCTGCTTTCCATCACCATTGGCAGGCTGTTCTCAGAGATGTTACTTCTCTGAACTCACACTCCTGGCCAACAGCCACTGGTTACATATGGGGGGACCTTCTGTTCAGGTGCTGCCCTATTCCTTGTAAACATCGCTTATTACCAATTTTCCGGGAAATGACAAGAAATCTTTGATAGGAATACTGGAGTATAGGTTTCTTCAGTTCTTGCATAGGACCTTTTTCCACCAATTCAGAAACATCAGTTGAAGACTACTATGTTCATGGTCCTCTACTTCAGAGGGTCCCCAACCCCCTGGCCACGGACCCGTTAGGAACTGGGCCGCACAGCAGGAGGTAAGTGGTGGGCGAGCAAGCATTACTGCCTGAGCTCTGCCTCCTGTCAGTTAATCCACAGCATTAGATTCTCATAGGAGTGTGAACCCTATTGTGAACTGCACACATGAGGGATCTAGGTTGCGTGCTCCTTATGAGAATCTAACTAACACTGTAGAACATTGTTCCCCAACCTTTTCAGCACCAGGGACTGGTTTCATGGAAGACCATTTTTCCACAGACAGTGGGGCTGGGGGGCGAGGGAAGTGTTTTGGGATGAAAGTGTTTGACCTCAGATCATTAGGCATTAGATTCTCATAAGAAGCACCGACCTAGATCCCTCGCATGCGCAGTTCACAATAGGGTTTGTGCTCCTATGAGAATCTAATGTCGTCGCTAATCTGACAGGAGGCACAGTTTAGGCGGTAATGCTCACTCGCCCGCTGCTCACCTCCTTCGGTGTGGCCTGGTTCCTAATGGGCCACAGACTGGTAGTGGTCCATGGCCTGGGGGTTGGGGACCCCTGCTGTAGGTAACAGAAAAGCAAAGAAGCCTTGTCCCTTTCTGCTTTCCAGGAGCTTGCAGACTACAATTTAGCAATTCCATAAACCAGAATATGCTATACTAAAGCAACAGAACTCTATAGAGGTTCTAAGAAGGAAGAAATTAATTCTGATAGCAGGCTATATAATACTAATACTAGTAATAGTACTAATGTAGTACTATTAGTACTATAGCCTCTTACCAATTCATATCAGGATGAGGACAGTAGTCTCTGTCATTTACTTTTCTGTTTTCCTTCCCTCCACTTTTTTTTTTTTTTTTTTTTTTGAGACAGAGTCTCACTCTGTTGCCCAAGCTGGAGTGCAGTGGTGCAATCTCAGCTCACTGCAACTTCTGCCTCCTAGGTTCAAGCGAGTCTCCTGCCTCAGCCTCCCATGTAGCTGGGATTACAAGCGTGTGCCACCACACTTGGCTAATTTTTGTATTTTTAGTAGAGATGGGATTTCACTGTCTTGGCCAGGCTGGTCTTGAACTTCTGACCTCAGGTGATCCGCCCGCCTCAGCCTCCCAAAGTGCTGGGATTTACAGGCATGAGCCACCGTGCCCGGCCTTCCCTCTACTTTTTGACCTCTCTAGTTTTTGACTGAGTACAGTTTAAGTAAGAACATGGATTGCTTATACTTCTTGGTAATTTTAGTAGTCTTCTTCCTCTTACCTGTTCTCCATCTTATCACAATATTAGTGTCTATTTAACAAGCATTAGGAACAGAACCACCATTTAGGTCTTCAGTGAGTCACAGATATAAAACTGTGCCACAGTTAACGAGTAGAATACTTGGCATGCCTGACAATCAGAAATCATAGTCACTGAATTTCTGAGCCATATAGCCATTTCCAGCCCTATCCTTTTAGATAGATAGACAGACAGACCAACTGATAAAATAAGACCCAGAAAATGTGAAGTTTGGCCATGGTCATAAAAGCTAGTGTAGTCTATAGTCTGTAAGCAAGACTTTGGATTATTCTTCTTTGTTTATCCAATGGCTAGCAGTGCCAGGCCCACAGAAGGTACAAAATAATATTCATTGAAGGAGAGGATGAGGGATTTGAATCCAGGAAGGCCAGTATTGTTTCAGTAATCCTATAAATGCCATTTTTAATGATTATTTTAAATTCCCTAATAATGGGAGATTATGCTAAACAATCATTTTTAGCTATTCATGAACAACAAAGCAGTGCTCATATTAAGTTTTGGGAAGTGAGTTTTACTAAAACTTAGTAATAATAGTCTTCAGACTCTGTAATTTAGGCTGCCCAGTGCCCCTTTTTTTTTCTAACTAGCTTTTTATAAATAACATTTAGTAGTATATAAGCCAGGCACAGTGGCATGTGTCAGTAGTCCCAGCTACTCCAGTGGCTGAGGTGGGGGAATTGCCTGAGCCCAGGAGTCCAAGTCTAGCCTGGGTAACATAGTGAGACCCTGTATCTAAAAAATAATAATAGCCCATGTCTACATAGACTATTATATAAATTTAGGAAGATACAAAAAAGTTTAAAGATGCTGGGCATGGTGGCTCACGCCTGTAATCCCAGCAGTTTGGGAGGCCAAGGCGGGTGGATCACCTGAGGTCAGGAGTTCGAGACCAGCCTGGCCAACGTGGAGAAACCCCATCTTTACTAAAAATACAAAATTAGCCAGGCGTGGTGGTGCATGCCTGTAATCCTAGCTACTTGAGAAGGCTGAGGCAGGAGAATCACTTGAACCCAGGAGGCGGAGGTTGCCGTGGCCAAAATCATGTCATTGCACTCCAGCCTGGGCGACAAGAGCAAGACTCTGTCTTTAAAAAAATAAAAAAGTCTAAAGAGATGAAAACAAAAACCTCCATAGTCCAATCACCTAAAGATAACTATTATTTTATCTTTTTTTAGTGCACGCAAACACAATATCACCCTTAGCAAAATTGGAATCATATTCTATACATTTTTGCCTCTTTCTTCTTTTATGATGTTATGGGCATTGTCCCACATCATTACACATTAGAAAATAAGATCTAATGATATTATTCATTGTATGAATGTTACAGAATTTATTTAAGGCTTCCTGTTGTTGGTTATTTATTTATTTTTTATTTTATTTATTTATTTTTTGAGACAGAGTCTTGCTCTGTCACCCAGGCTGGAGTGCAGTGGTGTGATCTCAGCTCACTACAAGCTCCGCCTCCCGGGTTCACGCCATTCTCCTGCCTCAGCCTCCCAAATAGCTGGGACTACAGGCGCCTGCCACCGTGCCTGGCTAATTTTTTGTATTTTTAGTAGAGACGAGGTTTCACCGTGGTCTCGATCTCCTAACCTTGTGATCCGCCCGCCTCAGCCTCCCAAAGTGCTGGGATTACAGGCGTGAGCCACCATGCCCGGCCTATTTATTTATTTTAAGATAGTGTCTCACTCTGTTGCCTAGGCTAGAAGGCAGTGGTGTGGCTCACTGCACCCTCAACCTCCTGGGCTCAAGTGATTCTCCTGCCTTAGCCCCCCAAGTAGCTGGGACTACAGGTGCACATCATCACATCCGGCTAATTTTTGTATTTTTTTTTGTAGAGACGGGGTTTCGCCATGTTGCCGAGGCTGGTCTTGAACTCCTGGGCTCAAGCAATCCACCTACCTCGGCTTCCCAAAGTGCTGGGATTACAGGCATGAGCCACTGCGCCCAGTGGTTATTTAGATTATTCCCAGTTTTTCAGTGTTATAAGCAATGTAGTATAAATATCTTGGTACACAATTTTTTGCTTATCACTCTTAAGGATTCTTATAATAAATTCCTTCTATTATTTTTATTTCTCTTTAGGTAATACATGTACATAGTTTTAAAAAGTCAAATTGTGCTGCAAAGTCCAACTTCCCCCCCTTTCAAGGTCCCCTCCCTAAATTCTTTTAGCTGTTTATTCAGTTGTTTTCTTTTCTATTTCTAAATAATATGTTGATACTACATTTTGAAATAGGATTTTTACATTTTAAGCATTATCTATTGACTTCCTACTCCTACATGTAGATATAGCACATTTGCAATACCCGCCACCCCTATTCTCCTTTCCTCCATCCTCCCAATATAATTATCACCCCATTTGGTTAAACCAGTACTCATTCTTTACCTTATTAAGACCTTATAGCTGGGCACAGTGGCTCATGCCTGTAATCCCAGCATTTTGGAAAGCCAAGACAGGAGGATCTGTTGAGGCCAGAAGTTCAATACTGGCTGGGCGCGGTGGCTCACGCCTGTAATCCCAGCACTTTGGGAGGCCAAGGCAGATGGATCACGAGGTCAGGAGATCGAGACCATCCTGGCTAACATGGTGAAACCCCGTCTCTACTAAAAATACAAAACAAAATTAGCCAGGCATGGTGGCAGGCGCCTGTAGTCCCAGCTACTTGGGAGGCTGAGGCAGGAGAATGGCGTGAACCTGGGAGGTGGAGCTTGCAGTGAGCCGAGATTGCACCACTGCACTCCAGCCTGGGTGACAGAGCGAGACTCCGTCTCAACAAAAACAACAAAAAAGGCTAGCCTGGGTAACATAGCAGGACTCCTGTCTCTAAAAAAAAGATCTTATTATTCATTTGAATTCATTATTCAAGTTTTCCCCTCCTTTTGAAAATATGCTGTTTTCTGTTACTATTACTGTTTCTTCTCAAATTCTACAAGTTTTAAAAACTGAATATTATTTTTCCACGTGGTCAAACACACAGCTTTTCTCTTCCATTTTTATCTCTTCCTAGAAACTCCTTCTCAGAGCCGCCCATCCTCTTCTTCTATTCTGTATTGGTTACTGTCTAGACCTCAGGCACAGCTGTCCTTCTGGAACTTCCCTTCAGTTTTCTCTAGATCTCCTTTTTCTTGTTTATGCTATGTCCATTTCTTTCTTTTTTCTTTTTTTTCTGAGACAGAGTTTCGCTCATGTCGCCCAGGCTGGAGTGCAGTGATGTGATCTCGGCTCACTGCAACCTCCGCCTCCCAAGTTCAAGCAATTTTCCTGCCTCTGCCTCCTGAGTAGCTGGGATTACAGGTACCTGCCACCACGCCCAGCTAATTTTTTTTTTTTTTTTTTTGAGACGGAGTCTCGCTCTCTCGCCCAGGCTGGAGTGCAGTGGCGCGATCTCGGCTCACAGCAAGCTCTGCCTCCCGGGTTCACGCCATTCTCCTGCCTCAGCCTCCTGAGTAGCTGGGACTACAGGTGCCCGCCACCACGACCGGCTAATTTTTCTGTATTTTTAGTAGAGACGGGGTTTCACGGTGTTAGCTAGGGTGGTCTCGATCTCCTGACCACGTGATCCGCCCGCCTCAGCCTCCCAAAGTGCTGGGATTACAGGCTTGAGCCACCGTGCCTGGCCACGCCCAGCTAATTTTTATATATTTAGTAGAGACGGGGTTTTACCATATTGGCCAGGCTGGTCTCAAACTCCTGACCTCAGGTGATGTGCCTGCCTCTGCCTTCCAAAGTGCTGGGATTACAGGCGTGAACCACTGCGCCTGGCCCATTTCTTTCTTGATTTACTATCTCACATTGTTTTTTTATTTTTATTTTTTTTATGTCATCCAGTAGCTTCTAGGAAAGGACACCTGGGGATGTATGTTTTTTTTAGACATTGCTTATCTGAAGCTATCTTTTTATTCTATACTGACACTAATTGAAGGTTTTACCAGGTATAGAATTCTAGTTTGGAAAGGCCAGGCGCGGTGGCTCACGCCTGTAATCCCAGCACTTTGGAAGGCCGAGGCGGGTGGATCACGAGGTCAGGAGATCGAGACCATCCTGGCTAACACGGTGAAACCCCATCTCTACTAAAAATACAAAAAATTCTCTGGGCGTGGTGGCGGGCGCCTGTAGTCCCAGCTACTCCGGAGGCTGAGGCAGGGAATGGCGTGAGCCCGGGAAGCGGAGCTTGCAGCGAGCGGAGATTGCAACACTGCACTCCAGCCTGGGTGACGGAGCAAGACTCCGTCTCAAAAAAAAAAAAAGAATTCTAGTTTGGAAATAGTTTTCCTTCAAAACTTGATGGCTCTGCTTTTTCTTCTCATTTCCAGTGTTGATCTTGAGTAGTCTGCTGCCGTATTGAATCTCAGTCCTTTATATTTAAACTGGAGTTTTTACAATTTCTTTATCCCCATTATTCTGAAACACTTGGTGTGGGTCTCTTTTAGTTTTTAGTTATTCTGCTAGGTTCTTAGTAAGGGTCTTTTTGATCTGCAAAATTAGATCATTTGATTTTGGGAAATGATCTTATATTAGTTCCTCAATAATTTCCCCCTCCTCCATTTTTTCCGTTTTCTCAATTAGTCCCCCTATTTTCTGTTCCATGTCTCACCTTCTACCTGGTGCCTCCTTCCAGAGCTTGTTTCTTATTGGTACTTCCTTCTAAAGGGACCTGCTCTTCATCCTTTTCCACTCTGCTTATATTTCTTTTTCTTCTGCTAAGAATCTGTTAATGAATCTATGCTTGATTTTAGCCGAAAGGCTGAGAAGCAATCTGTTAATGAATCTCAGACAGTTTTCTTTTCACCTCAAGGTCATTTTATTCTACCTATTATATATTTTAGTTTTTATCTTTAATTCTTTTTTTTTTTTTTTTGAGATGGAATCGCCCTGCCACCCAGACTGGAGTGCAGTGGTGCAGTCTCGGCTCACTACAACCTCCACCTGCTAGATTCAAGTGATTCTCAAGCGTGAGCCTCCCGAGTAGCTGGGATTTCAGGTGCGCACCACCACACCCGGCTAGTTTTTGTGTTTTTAGTAGATATGGGGTTTCAGCATATTGGCCAAGCTGGTCTCAAACTCCTGACCTCAAGTGATTCACCCACTTCGGCCTCCCAAAGTACTGGGATTACAGGCATGAGCCACTGTGCCCAGCCTATATTTAATTCTTAAACACTCTGAGCACCTTGTATTTCTTCATAACACTTGTAATTAGTGTTAAAATCATAACTTATAATTAGTCACAATTATAATTAGTTAATTGTGTGATCCCTTGCCTAATGTCTTTCCCACTACACAGGAAACTCCACGAGGACAAGGACTGTGTTGCATTGTTCACCATCATATATCTATTATCTAGCCTGGTGACTGGCACAAAGTTGGCACTCATAAATATTAAATAAGTGTATTAATTTGCATCTTTAATCAATATAATTTATTCTATCAAGTGGACTGAAATAGGAATTTAACTTTTCCCACCTAACATCCCATTTATTGAATGCTCTTTATCATATATCATATACTACATATTGTCCTACTTATTCTTTTGCCAATAGTATACTGATTTATTTGTTATAGGATTATAAGACATTTTAAAATGATACTGCAGGCTTCTTGAAATTAGTTTTTTGTTTGTTTTTGTTTTGAGACAGAGTCTCGCTCTACTACCCAGGCTGGAGTGTAATGGCACGATCTCAGCTCACTGCAACCTCCACCTCCTGGGCTCAAGCAATACTCCTGTCTCAGCCTCCCGAGTAGCTGTGACCACCGGTGTGTGCCACCACACCTGGCTAATTTTTTGTAGAGACGGGGTTTCGCCATGTTGCCCAAGCTGGCCTTAAACTCCTGAACTCAAGTCGTCTGCCCACCTTGGCCTCCCAAAGTGCCAGGATTACAAGTGTGAGTGAGCCACTGCACCCAGCCTGTTTGTTTTTGAGACAGGGTCTTGCTCTGTCACCCAGGCTGGAGTACAGTGGTGCAGTCACAGCTCACTGCAGCCTCAACCTCCTGGGCTCAAGCAATCCTCCCAGCTCAGCCTCCAGAGTAGTTGGAACTACAGGCCTGCAACACCATGCCCAGGTAATTTTTTGTATTTTTTGTAAAGACAGGGTTTCACCATGTTGGCCAAGCTGGTCTTGAACTCCTGGGCTTAAGCAATCCACCCACCTCGGCTTCCCACAGTGCTGGGATTACAGGCGCAAGCCACCGTGCCTGGCCTCATTAGTTGTTTGAAAAAATATTCTGGCTATCCTCATCTTGTTCTTCTTTCACATGAAGTACAGAGTCACTTATTCAAGTTCTCTTTGAAAGACCTTTAGGATTTTGATTCAAAAACATAAATTAGTATGGAGAGAATTGACATCTTTATAATATATTTGGCCTCCCTAACCAGGAACATGTTATGTCTTCTCCGTTTAGTCAGGACTTCTCTGGTGACCTTGGTAAAGTTTATAGATTCTTCTTTCCCCAGTTTATGTCCATTTTTTGTTAGATTTATTCCTAAATATGTGTATGTTCAATTGCTAAAGGAAATAGGATTTCTCCCCACTATAAATTCCTTTTATCTCACCTAAAACTGGGTAAGTTTTCCTTTATTCCTACAATACAGTTTACATTACATGCCCATGACAAAATACTAGTGTTAGTAGTTCTCATTACATGTGGTGGCTCATGCCTGTAAATCTAGCACTTTGGGAGGCCAAGGCGGGAGGATCTTTTGAATCCAGGAGTTTGAGACCAGCCTGGGCAACATAGTGAGATCTTGTCTCTACAAAAAAAAAAAAAAATGCTGGGCATGGTGGTGCATGCCTATAGTCCCAGCTTCCTAAGTTAGCTCATTTTTAATAAGAGCCAACTATTTCAACAAGAATCACTTGAACCCAGGAAGCAGAGGTTGCAGTGAGCTGAGATCACACCACTGTAGTCCAGCCTGGGTGACAGAGCAAGCCTGTCTCAAAGTAATAATAATAAGAAGAAGACAAAGAAGAGCCAGCCATTTCAATGATTTATTATGTAACCATTTCCAAACTTTGTGGCTTAAACTGACAACCATTGTATTATATCACAATTTTGTGGGTTGTCCAGGGCCCAGCTGAACACCTCTTCTCACAGTCTCTTCTGTGGTTGCAGTCAGCTGCGGCTGCGGTTTGGATGTCTGGCACCATGTGGCTTCCTTTGACATGATACTTCAATCTCCAGGGCTTTTCCTCATGACCTTGCTCTCCTGCAGGGTAGCTTAGACTGTGTACATGGCAGTTTAGATCTCCAAAATTGAAAAAAAAAAAAAAAAAAAAAAAAAAAAAAGAAGCTCAAAGCCTTTTTAGTGCCTGGGCATGGAAGTCCCAGATTGTCATTTTCTCTGCATTCCATATGTCAAAGCAGTCACAGACGAGATTCAAGGAGAGCAGACACAAGCTGTACCTCTTGATTGGAGGAGGAACATGTGAGGGGTGGCACTGTAAGGGACTACCTTTGGAGATTAACTGCCATAATGGCATTTGTTCATTGGCCCTTGTCTTCTTCCTTTTCTTCCCAGACTTTAATGTAGACTAAGTTCTTATAAGCATGTTTGCACTTTTTTTCTGTCTTTTTTTTTTTCCTTTTTGTGGAGAATGGGACCTCGCTATATTGCCCAACTCCTGGGCTCAAGTTATCCTCCCATCTCTGCCTCCCTAAGAGCTGGGATTACAGGCGTGAGCCACCATGCCTGGCCATAAGCATGTTTAATCCAGTCAAATTTCAGTACCAAATAACTATATTCACTGTCATAAACAGGAATCTGGTTGAAGGGGGTAGCAAGGGAAGCCTTTCTTTTAATGTTTCCATCTTCACATTTGTTTTTCTGGATGAGGTTTAACTCTTATGGACAGAAATACAGAGTTCACTTGAGCATGAAATACCAGACAAGGAGACAGATGTAAATTGGCCCTGTTCTCCTGAATCCTGCCTGCCTACTTTCCGGGAAGGCTAGCCTCCCCCTCTTTTCCCCAGCATAAGTCCAACCCCTTCTCTCATTATGGTTTGTCATAAGAACTCTCTCTTATACTGGTGCAAGTAGAAAAAAGAGAGTATTATTCCTTTTCTTTTTTTCACCAAATACTTCTTCCTACCCTGGGTTTGCTAACCTCTGGCTTAAATACACACCAAGCAAAGATGTATAGTCTTCCTCCCTTCCTCTCGCTCCCCTTAGTCTGAAGGAAAGCAGCAGGTGATGGAATGCATAAAGGATGGGGGCAGGGCTAGAGTCTTTTCTCACACACTATGGACGTTGCTCAACAGAATGGGTGTGAAATTTAGTCAGAGCCACAGCATGTGTTTCAATTTTCCAGGGAATTTCCTCTTCCTAACTGTAGGTTTAACCCTTTCTTCTGTGTAGGGAATGCCAGGGGCTACCCGAGAAATATGAAAGGAGTTATTTGTAAGAAGGAGAAAATGCCAGGCTTTTACCAGGCTCCTTTGGGATCTAGGATCTCCAACTTATTTCTTGCTAAATGATTGTGGAAAAAGACATAGACTTTGGAGTTGGATAGACCTGGCTTCATATCTCATCTCTACCACTGGGTGGTCATGGGCAGTCATTGGTGGCAGTTACTTGATCTTTTTTTTTTTTATTTGAGACGGAGTTTCGCTCTGTCACCCAGGCTGGAGTACAGTGGCACAATCTCGGCTCACTGCAGCCTCCACCTCCCAGGTTCAAGCGATTCTCCTGCCTCAGCCTTCGGAGTAGCTGGGATTACAGGCGCCTGCCACCACGCCTGGCTAATTTTTGTATTTTTTAGTAAAGACAGGTTTCACCATGTTGGCCAGGCTGATCTCAAACTCTTGACCTCAAGTGATCTGCCTACCTCTGCCTCCCAAAGTGCTGGGATTACAGGCGTGAGCCACTGTACCTGGCTGATCTTTTTGAATCTCCATTTTTTCATCTGCAAAATAATATAAAAACTTGCCTTATAGTATTCTTGTGAGAATTACATGAGCTGATGTGTGCAAGGTGCCTAGTACAATGCATACCCTCTCCACAGTATGCACTCTGCATATGATTATTTTCTTCTCCAGTCTTTACCTCTGTATTCTGAGGCTATCTACTCTTCTTTTGTGCCATGCCATTTTGGGTGTTTGCCATGGTAGCAGCTTTTCACTAAAGTTTGTTGCTTTTCTCCCTGAATCTAATTTCCTAAGTGCGTTACAGGGAGGAGTTATTTCACATGATATGCAGAATCCCTCTTGGGGTCCTCATTAAGCTAAAGGACAAGTCTCTATAAGAATGCTGAGAAGGGCTGGGCACAGTGGCTCACGCCTGTAATCCCAGCACTTTGGGAGGCCAAGGTGGGCGGATCACCTGAGGTCAGGAGTTCAAGACCAGCGTGGCCAAGAATGGTGAAACCCCATCTCTACTAAAATTGCCAAAATTAGCTAGGTGTGATGGTGGGCCCCTGTAATGCCAGCTCTTTGGGAGGCTGGGGCAGGAGAATTGCTTGAACCCAGGAGACGGAGGTTGCAGTGAGCTGAGATTGCTCCACTGCACTCCAGACTGAGCGACAGAGCGAGACTCCATCTCAAAAAAAAAAAAAAAATGCTGAGAAGGGCTACAGCATACTGGAACCCATATGAACTTACAAGAGTTCTTTTTTTTTTTTTTAAGACACAGTCTCGGGCCGGGCGCGGTGGCTCACGCTTGTAATCCCAGCACTTTGGGAGGCTGAGGCGGGCGGATCACGAGGTCAGGAGATCGAGACCATGGTGAAACCCCGTCTCTACTAAAAACACAAAAGATTAGCCGGGCGTGGTGGCGGGCGCCTGTAGTCCCAGCTACTCGGAGAGGCTGAGGCAGGAGAATGGCGTGAACCCGGGAGGCGGAGCTTGCAGTGAGCCGAGATCGCGCCACTGCACTCCAGCCTGGGCGACAGAGCAAGACTCTGTCTCAAAAAAAAAAAAAAAAAAAGACACAGTCTCACTCTGTCACCCAGGCTGGAGTGCAGTGGCACAATCTTGGCTCACTGCACCCTCCGCCTCTCAAGTTCAAGCGATTCTTGTGCCTCAGCCTCCCAAGTAGGTGGGATTACAGGCACATGCCATCACACCTGGCTAATTTTTGTATTGTTAGTAGAGATGGGGTTTCGCCATGTTGGCGAGGCTGGTCTTGAACTCCTGACCTGAAGTGATCCACCTGCCTCGGCCTCCCAAAGTGCTGGGATTATAGGCGTGAGCCACTGCGCCCGGCCTACACTTATAAGAGTTCTAAAATCATACAGTGTTAGAACTAAAATGAAGTATAGAGGTCACCTGGCCTATTTTATAGGGAAAGAACTGTGGCTCAGAAAAGGTCATGTCATGCAAGGCCTCATAACGGAGTAGTGGCAGCTCTGGAACTAAAGATCTGTCTTACTTGTCTATTACTATGGTTATAATTTAATTTTTTGGGAGACTATCTGAGTTCTAAGTGCTCAGGGCCTAGTATGCAAGTTTACTCCAAGTATGTAAACTTGCTTCTGAATTGGAATGCTGATCATACTTTTAGCAATGGGGAAGTAAAGACTGTTGAAGACATTTCAATATCATTCCCTTGGGGAGTAACAGGGCTTCACTGAGAATATTATAAGCTACCACCTGAAAACCTCATTTTTCTACAAAGGTTGCCCAAGGGGCACTGAGGTGGCAGTTCAGCTGGCTGTTGAGTCTCTGCTCCCAGACTGGTGAGTTGGGAAGCAAACTTGTTTCTTCTGTTCTTTCTTCATTCTCCCAAATAATACCAAGTAGGGGAAGCTCACCCCAAGCCCCCATCTGGCTTTCCTTTTTTTTTTTAACTAGAGGTATAATTAACATACAATAAAATATGCAGATGTTAGGTGTTCAGTTGGTAAGTTTTGATATTTGTATAAACCATGTAACCAGCATGAATAAAGAATACACAGAACATTTCATCTCCCCAGAAATATCCCCCATGCGTCTTTGAGTCCCCCAGCCCCACACATATATACAAAACCATTTTCTATCACTATGGATAAGTTTTGTTTTTGGATTTCATATAAATGGAATCACACAGGATATACTCTTTCATAGCTAGCTTCTTTTAGCTTAGCATGTTTTTGGAATTTATCCATGTAGCATATATCAGTAGTTTTTTTCTGTTTTGCTTTTCTGAGTGGTAGTCAATTGTGCAGATATATAAGGAGAAAAGGTAGAGGTTGGTGAAGAGCTTTCATCTGGCACGTAGCCTGACTACCCTTTGCTCAAGAGCATTTGGGCCACCAGAGGCCCCCCTCCTTAAGATGAAGATGTTCACTTACCTGCTTTAAATGTACCAGGTCACAGCATATATACTATTATGTAGCTATGCCTTGTAAAAGTCTCTAATCAGCATCCATTAGATGAGCCGAATTCTGCTGGCCAAGCCTTAGCCTCTCAGGGGGCTGGCACCAAATAGGGAGGCTGGAGTAGGGTTTCAAACACCTGTTTCAGCTTTTTAAGTGTCCGATTCAGGCCACTGTGCTCTGGCAGCAGGGATCTTTATGATGTGGCTTCTTCTCTCCTGCCAAATCCTCAACTTAAAGAACCTAGGCCCTTAGGGAAGGAAAATATAGAGCTGGTGAAGAGGGGAGGGGTGTGCAGCAACATTGAAGAACTGTTTCTTTTAAAGTTAAACACATGTCTACCCTGTGGCTGAGCACTTTCGCTCTTAGGTATTTAGTCAAGAGAAACAAACACATTTACAAAAAGACTTGTATAGGAATGTATACAGCAGTAATAGTAAAAAACTGGAAACAACTCAAATATCCTTCAATAAGAGAATGGATAAATTCTTTGGGAGTGAAGGACTTACAAAGGATTCTCTCGTGGCCTTCCTCTCTTTCTAGGAATCATTCTTGTTTCTATCCTTGTTTCTTTCTGGATTTTTCTGAAATTGGTTATGTTTTAAATGCTATGTAATGGAATACCCATTATTTGTAAGTTGATTGAGCATAAAGTATTTTATTATAAAGTGGTCATCCATCACAAGGAGGCATGTGGCTGTAAAAAAACATTAACTCTGCACTCTAGGCTGGAATGCAACTTTACCAGAATAATAGAGCTTTTGTATTAAGTGTGCAGTTGGGATAAAATGAGAGACAGGCAGACAGACAGTGTTGGGGAAACAGGTGTTGGCTGGGCCCAGCTTCTGTCCCATGTTTTGTGAAATTGTTTTCCAACCCTTTGAGGATTGCTCCTCCAGATTCAGCTGTCTTAAAGGTTCTATCAGCACCTTTTGAGCAAATAAGGCGTGACTTTTCAGGGTATTGCTGCTTCCATAAGCTTTATTTGTTTACTGTCCAGCTCACAGACATGTCTAGAGACAGCAGTGGCAAGTGATTAGCATACTTGTCCTAGCTCCATCTATTTTTGATGCTTTTGTTTTCCCCATCAGTAAAATGGGAAATATCCCTTATCATAAAGTTCTTGAGCCTTTTAGCATGAGGGTGGCTGAAACAGCATAAAGCTTTCTTAATCTGGCTGGGCACAGTGGCTCATGCCTATAATCCCAGCACTTTGGGAGGCCAAGGCAGGAGGATCACTTGAACCCAGGAGTTCAAAACCAGCCTGGGAAATAATAGCAAGACCTCGTCTCTACAAAGAAAAATTTTTTTCAGTTAGCCAAGCGTGGTGGCACACGCTTTAGTCCCAGCTACTTGGGAGGCTGAGGTGGAAAGATCACTTGAGAGGTTGCAGTGAGCCGAGATTGTGCCACTGCACTCCAGCCAGGGTGACACAGTGAAACCCTCTCTCAAAAAAAGTAAAAATAAAAAGACCCCTTAGTCTTGATGTCACTAAGAATTTAGGATATGCTGCTGTAGTAACTATTTCCAGCTCTTGGGAAAACATTAACTCTGTACTCTGAGAGTACAGTGAGAGTGAATAAGTAAGGTCCTATACACTGAAGGGATAGGGAAAGGTTACTTAACAGTCCTGTAATTGAGACTGGGGATTGTCTGATTCTTCTCCAGGAGCTTTGACTATTATCTCTTCAGGCTTTTTCATCATCTGTAAACTTTGCTAATGTCAGTTCAGAATTTAGTTCTTTTTAATTTCCTCTTTGTCTTTTTCAGGGCTGGTAGAGAAGACCTGACATAGTAATAATTGATAATAAACCTATAATGCTGCTGTTGAACAATGAAATTTTTTACTAGACTCTGAAAGGAATTTGTATTGAAAAAGCTGCTCCGAGTGTAATGACTGCATAAAGCCGGGGTAAATTGTTCTGTTGTCAAGTATACCAACAGAAGTTTTTAATTTCTCCTGGGCTTTCAAGTTGCCTGCTTAAGTCGGGGCTTGGTCTTCTACAGTGCATGCAGAAAACAAGGCAGAGTGAAGGGCCACAGTAGCTCTGGTTTGTATGTTATAACTGAATTGCTTGCCTTTCAATATGTGCCAATTTCCTCTAGAAAGAAGAGAACTAGTATTTAGGGTTGATACGCATCAAACTTGTGCTTTCAGTAAGACAGATGGATCAGTCTGTCCTTGGGTCTCTGAGATATGATTGAGGCCAGTCCCTGTGGGCCTCATTTATCCCTGCCAGCCTTGTTAAAGGGGCCTCACTCTCCCTCTTTGGATTAGGAGGGAACCTAGGTAAACCTGACACTTAATTTGTATGGCAGTATTACAATCAATAACTAACAATGTTTAGTCACTGGTTAGGAGAAGGAGAGGTGCAGAAGAAACTTCAGTTCTAGAATAGTTGAGTTTTAAAATTTTTTGTTTTGTTTTGTTTTTGAGACAGAGTCTTGCTCTGTCTCCCAGGCTGGAGTGCAGTGGCACAATCTCGGCTCACTGCAAGCTCCGCCTCCCGGGTTCACTCCATTCTCCTGCCTTAGCCTCCCGAGTAACTGGGACTACAGGTGCCCGCCACCACACCCGGCTAATTTTTTGTATTTTTAGTAGAGATGGGGTTTCACCGTGTTAGCCAGGATGGTCTCAATCTCCTGACCTCATGATCCACCCGCCTCGGCCTCCCAAAGTGCTGGGATTACAGGCATGAGCCACTGCACGTGGCCGAGTTTTAAATTTTTGTCATCCAAGTCATGCGGTTAATATATCTAGTAGTAAACTTATACAATAGGCCAGGCACAGTGGCTTATGCCTATAATCCCAGCACTTTGGGAGGCTGAGGCAGGAGGATCATTTGAGGCTAGGAGTTCAAGACCAGCCTGGGCAACATAGCAAGACCCCCTATCTACAAAAAATTTAAAAAATTAGCTGGGCATGGTGGCACATGCCAGTAGTCTTAGGCACTCAGGAGTTGGTAGTCTTAGCCACTGAGGAGTCTGAGGCAGAAGGATTGCTTTTGAGCCTAGGAGTTTGAGTTTGCAGTGAGCTATAATTGCACCATGGTACTCCAGCCTGAGCAACAGAGCAAGACTCTGTCTCAAAAAAAAAACAAACAAAAAGCCCCCTGTACCATAGCATAGTATAATATTGAACAGTATAATAACAGTGGCTTTGGAGTCACAATAGACCTGCATTCAAATTTTATCTCTTCCACTTACTGTGTGACCTTGGGTAAGGCACTTAACCTCTTAGAGCCTTGGTGTCCTTATCTGTAAAGTGAGGACAGTAACACTATTTCCCAGAGTTATTGGGAGGATAAAATAAAATTATATATGGTAATTATGTTTAATAATATAATGTAACTGGCTGGTGCAGTGGCTCACGCCTATAATCCCAGCACTTTGGGAGGCTGAGGCAGGCAGATCACCTCATGTTAGGAGTTCAAGACTAGCCTGGCCAACATGGCGAAACCCCGTCTCTACTAAAAATACAGAAATTAGCCGGGTGTGGGCGCCTGTAATCCCAGCTACACTCAGGAGGCTGAGGCAGGAGAATCGCTTGAACTCTGGAGGTGGAGGTTGCAGTGAGCTGAAATCACACCATTGCACTCCAACCTGGGCAACAAGAGCGAAATTCTGTCTCAAAAAAAAAAAAAATAATAATAATATAATGTAGCTGTTGCTGATGTCTGAGGCAAATTAAGGTTGTTGTTCTGGCAATGAAATGGGATTCTTGTGAGGGTGGTAGATAGCAGCTCCTAGCAGCAAGTTAATCTGGCTATTTAGCAGGAATGCCCAAGGTAGGAAACTCATTCCTCTTCTAATCAGGATTCATACATCATATTGGACAAAATCTTACAATAAACTATTTTCCCATGTGTATGCTGCCTTTAAGTGCCTGTCTTATCTTTTGAAAGTGGAGGCTAAATCTGACCTCAGGCAGACCAGGGTAGCCTCACTCAGCAAGGAGACGATGGCAAAAATGACAATTTCAGAAGCAGAGATTTACAGAAAGCAGCCTGCTCTGGGATACACATGCTGTTAGGGATTTTGACCCTCAAAAAATATATCCTCTTTCTATCCTGTCTCTAAGGAGAGGTTGAGCTGCTATAGGGATGGAGACGGGGGCAAGGTCCTGACAAAGGTGTTCAAGCCAGAGAGCATATATAGATGGCAAAAATAATTTTCTGTCTTGGTCTTCTTGAACCTTTTTGCACCAGATATCTAGGGAGGAGGAGTTCTTATGTAATCTCTGGGTTAGGTTGGGGCCTCATGAATTTGACGTTCCATAAAGTACTTATCAGTGGCAGTTTTGGAGAAAATATAAAATTATGATTTCTAATCCCTGGGGTTTTCAGGCTTTAAATGTAACCTCAAGGTGTATACATTCAGGAATTCCTCATGTTTAATCAAAGAGTTAAGGTTTGGGGTTTTGATTCATAAAAAAAAACAGATTGGGGCTGGGCATGGTGTCTCAAGCCTGTAGTCCCATCACTTTGAGGGCCGAGATGGGTGGATTGCTTGAGCCCAGGAGTTCAAGACCAGCCTGGGCAAGAGAGAGAGAAGAAAAACAGGTTGGGTTGGCCTTTGAGGGATTGATGAGCCGGAAAAGTGAACACTTTCCAAAGGGTTTGTTTTTGTTGTTGTTGTCTTTAGAGACAGGGCCTCACTCTGTTGCCCAGACTGGAATGCAGTGGTGCCATCATGGCTCACTCCAGCCATGACATCCCTGGGCTCAAGTGATCCACCCCCCTCCCCATGTCAGCCTCCCTAGTAGTTGGGACTATGGGCGCACGCCACCATACCTGGCTAATTTGTTTTTGTTTTTGTTTTTGTTTTGTTTTTGTTTTGTTTTGTTTTGTTTTTTGAGACAGTCTCGCTCTGTCACCCAGGCTGGAGTGCAGTGGCACAATCTTGGCTCACTGCAACCTCTGCCTCCTGGGTTCAAGCGATTCTTCTGCCTCAGCCTTCCGAATAGCTGGGATTACAGGCGTCTGCCATCATGCCCAGCTAATTTTTATATTTTTAGTAGAGACAAGGTTTGCCATGTTGGCCAGGCTGGTTTCGAACTCCTGACCTCAGGTGATCTACCCATCTCCACCTCCCAAAGTGCTGGGATTACAGGCGTGAGCCACCGCACCCAGCCTTCCCCTATACTTTAAATCATCTCTAGATTACTTGTAATGCCTAACTCAGTATAAATACTATGTAAATAGTTATACCATATTTAGGGAATAATGACAAGGGAAAAAGTTTATAGATGTTCAGTACAGATGCAACCATCCACTTAATTTTTCTGAATATTTTTGATCTGTGGTTGATCGTGTACACTGATGTTGGATCCACAGACACAGAGGGTCAACTGTAATTTGCCTTTTTTTTTTTTTTTTTGAGACAGAGTCTTGCTCCGTCGCCCAGGCTGGAGTACAAATGTTATGATCTCGGCTCACTGCAACTTCTGCCTTCCCGGCTCAAGCGATTCTCATGCCTCAGCTACCAGAGTAGCTGAGATTACAGGCGTGCACCACCGTGCCCAACTAATTTTTATATTTTTTGTAGAGACAGTGTTTCACCATGTTGGCCAGGCTGGTATCTAACTTCTGACCAAGCGATTCGCCCATCTTTGCCTACCAAAGTGCTGGGATAACAAGCGTGAGCCACCAAGCCCAGCCTAATTTGCCTTTTTTAATGTAAGTGGTTGGTGCCATTATCTTCTACTGCTAGCCCTAAGTGGACCTATGGATCCTCCTTTTTACCTGGATGCAGCAATGATTAAGCCATAATCATACTTTGTCTCTTAAAAATCATAATGTCAAAGTTAATAGCCCCCTAAGTCTAGAAGCATCCTGAGAAGCTAAGAATTTGTTTGATAAAAAGAAGCAGATCTGAGAAACTGTTGTGTGATAGCTGAGAAAAGAGCCACTGTGAAGAGCTTAAACAAACATGCCTTGCCTTCCCTCCAGGCTAGACTGTCTGCATTCATGTGCATTTACTCCCAAATGGTACTTTACATTTAGAATCGTAAGTTTTAGGGACCTAAAGGGGCCTTAAAAAATCTAGTTAAATTACTATCACCACCACCACTTTCCGCAGGAAATCCCAATGGATGAGGAAACTATGGCCCAGAGAAATGAGGTGTTTTTGCCCAAGGTCACACAGTTAATGACAGAATCAGAATTGGGCCTAGTGCATTTCTTTATTTCATATCTCCTGTTGTATAGGGCAGGGTCTATCTGGGTTTGACCCTTAAGCCCAGGCTAGGAAATACAGGTATGGGACCTGTCCATTGACAGTGTTTTCTGGAATCCGTTCCTGAACCAAGCCTAAATTCCCACCTGTCCATTCATAGGTCTGGAAAACTTTGAAGCTGATAAACGAAGGTATGGGAGGTGTGGCAGTTATTCCAGAGGCTTCTGGCTTTGCCAAAGTTTAGCTTTGATTATTCTTTGGACCACTACCCCTCTTTTTTTTTTTTTTTTTTTTTTCTTTTTGAAACAGGGTACCACTCTGTTGCTCAAGGTGGAGTGCGATGGTATGATCAGGGCTCACCTCAGCTTCCCGAGTAGCCAGGACCACAGGTACGCATGCCTGGCTAATTTTTTCATATTTTGTGCAGATGAAGTCTCACTATGTTGCCCAGGCTGGTCTCGAACTGCTGGACTCAAGTGATTCTCCCACCTCAGCCTCCCAAAGTACTGGGATTACAGGTGTAAGCCACCACACCCGGCCTAGACCACTACTCTTTATGTCCTCTAGTGACCAAAAAGAACACAGCTTCTTCCTACTGAGCTTACTATACATCAGAAATTTTTGTAGATCACTATCAATCTTGACTTTTACAAGAAATATATTCCTGGGGTATACAACATAGTCAGAAAAGTAGCATATGAGACCTAACACTTTCTCCTAAAATGAAATGTACAGATATAGACAGAAAAGCCTAAAACCAAAAAGCTTTTGTTGTCTGTCTCTGGATACAGAAATGTTAGAGGGGTAAATGAACTAATTTCTTTTTTTATCATGCTATGATTTATTAGTCTGTTATACATGATCCATCTTGTGAATGATGGCATTCTGTCTCCAGGAACATGGGCCAATATTTGCAGGGTAAAGAACCAGCATGGGAGCAGGCTGGTGACCCTCTAGAAAGCAAGAAGAGGGAAGTAGACTCTGAGGGCAAAAAGGTCGAGACAGGCATTTCTGAAGCCAAATGGTGTTGAAATAACATACCGCAGGCCTTTTTCCTTGTCAGCGTAATCCAATTGAGAATGCCCAACTGCCCCTGATAAGAGTCACTCAGGAGTGAAGAGCTTTGCTACCAGGGAAAGCAGCTTATGTGTGCATTTTGGCTCAGGAATGTGCCAGCCCAATGCTGGCCAAATGAGGAAAGGCTGCTGCAGCCTGGAGAACACAGCCTCCTGGGAGGATGGTGGCTGTTCCCTTGTAGCTTAGGAGAGTGTTCTGTTTTGTCCAAGGGCAGTGCTTGAGGCCACATGTTGAGGCCTTTGACATAGATTATCAGAGATGGTAGCAGCTCTGACAAGAGAAGATAAAATAATGTCAAGTTTCAGCCGGGCGCAGTGGTTCATCCCTGTAATCCCAGCACTTTGGGAGGCCAAGGTGGGCGCATCACGAGGTCAGGAGATAGAGACCATCCTGGCTAATACGGTGAAACCCCGTCTCTACTAAAAATACAAAAAATTAGCCAGGCGTGGTGGCGAGCGCCTGTAGTCCCAGCTACTCGGGAGGCTATGGCATGAGAATTGCTTGAACTGGAGAGGCGGAGGTTGCAGTGAGCCACAATTGCGCCATTGCACTCCAGGCTGGGTGGCAGAGCGAGACTTCGTCTCAAAAAAAAAAAAAAAAAGTCAAGATTCATCCCGGTTTTGGAGAGGTCACCTCATCATTTGGGAAGACAAGAGGTGTGGGACATCTGCAGATTCTCAGACAGACGTTGGGCCAAATTGACACTTCTGTTTTAATGTCATAATATGGGGAGTGAAGCACCCTGCCCAGTCGTATTGAGTACAGTATGAGCAGAACACCACCAAGACATCTCCACAGGGCTTCACTTTGCTTTGGGTTGAAGTGACTCATGAGCCTCTCCAGAAATAATTTAATAATTCTTGTTGTAATTTGTCACTAACTGTCCAGAAATTGGACCTGGATTTGATTCTGGAAGGATCCCAAGTGTTTTCTCCAATGGGGGGGTTAGATTTCCCCTCCTTGTGCCCTTTTTCCCCCAGATGACTGGTTCATCTTAGAACATGGACCAGTCACCTTCAGAGCACCCCTCTACCTAATCTGCACTCTGTGTTTACTGGACTGTTTGTGCCTTGAGGTTGACAGTCTTCCAGGGCGGGAATTTTGGCTGCTTGGCTGGGGTGTCAGATGTCTCCTTGGTTGTGAAATTATTCAGCCTGCTTACTATGAGCAGAATCATGGCACTTTTCTCCTGAAGGACTCAGGCAGTTTTCACTCTTCTGGAGAAGATCCAGACAATTGAATCTCAGTTCCCAGCCAGGCTGAACCGTGAGATAGGACACCAGAAACCTTTCTGTTCTAGCCTCGTAGGAAGCAGTAAAGTCGGATGGCTACGAGCAGAGCTTTTGGAGTCGGATGGACCTGGATTTGATTCCTGTTTCCACTACTAGCTAGTTGTATGATCTTAGCTGGTGGGGACATCTCCTTATCCTTTCTAAGCCTCATTTTCATCTTCAAAATGGGGTTAATTATGAAGAGTGAAGGTAGTAAAGTGCATAGCACTTGGCATGGCACAGGTAATAAATGTTAATGAGTACTTTAATAATTCATTTTATAAAAAGGAAGCCTGTTCTTTCTCTGATACCTTGGAGAAAGCTGAAGCCCTCAGAAATTAAAAGTGCTATCCCAAATTGTACCGTAAATAACAACCACCCCTTATCTCAGTATTTATTCTTAACTTGTATTCCTTTTATGGTTTAGGAGTCAAAGGTAGAATTTTTTTATATATATTTACTTAAATCTTAAGAAATGAACTGGTGGCCAGGCGCAGTGGCTCATGCCTGTAATCTCAGCACTTTGGGAGGCCGAGGCAGGCAGATCACGAGGTCAGGAGATCAAAACCATCCTGGCCAACATGGTGAAACCCCATCTCTACTAGAAAATACAAAAATTAGCTGGGTGTGGTGGCATGTGCCTGTAGTCCCAGCTACTCGGGAGGCTGAGCCAGGAGAATTACTTGAACCGGGGAGGTGGAGGTTGCAGTGAGCCAAGATCGCGCCACTGCACTCTAGCCTGGTGACAGAGCGAGACTTCGTCTCAAAAAAAAAAAAAAAAAAAGAAATAAAAAGAAAAGAAATGAACTGGTATACAATATAGAGAACACTGGACTGCTGTGATTCTAGAGCTAAAAACTAGAACAATACCTTAGTTATATTTATTATACACTTTATGCATTGTACCAAGTGTTTTACATGCATCAAATGAGATAATCTGTGTAAATTGCTTAATACCATGCCTGGCACATAGTATATGCTCAGTGAATGTTAGTTGCTATTATTATTTATTTTAAATGTAATTTATTTAAATTCTCTAATACCCATTTACAAGTAATAAAATTAGAGACCCAGAACACTTAAGTAATTAAAGTCACATAGCTATTAAGTTGCAGAACTGGGATTTGAATCGTCCGTGAAAGCCCATGATTCTACCTAGTGCCCTTAGCTTCTAGTTCTGGTTCCAATACTAACTGGCCTTATACAAATTACTTAACTTCCCTAAATCTCAGTTACCTCATTATAAATTATTTTCAGGCCCTATTTTAGCTGTAATATCCTAGGATTTGGAGGATTTTCCTGAATGATCATTCAAAAATTATGACTTATTTTTGTAGGGTACTGTTTAATCTCTGAGTAACAGTTCCCTAGAAAACTGATGCAGTCTACAAACTGCTGCCTAGTACACAAAGAGATATATACAGAAGTTGAAAGTATTTTAAAATTTTTATAACAATGTGGGCCAGGCGCGGTGGCTCACGCCTGTAATCCCAGCACTTTGGGAGGCCGAGGTAAGCAGATCACGAGGTCAGGAGATTGAGACCATCCTGGCTAACATGATGAAACCCTGTCTCTACTAAAAATACAAAAAATTAGCTGGGCGTGGTGGCGGGCGCCTGTAGTCCCAGCTACTCGGGAGGCTGAGGCAGGAAAATGGCGTGAACCCGGGAGGCGGAGCCTGCAGTGAGCCGAGATAGTGCCACTGCATTCTGGCCTGGGCGAAAGAGCGAGATTCCGTCTCAAAAAAAAAAAAAAAAAAAAAAAGTGACAGTAGTTACATGTATATTGATTCTAGTACTAAAAAATTGGACTTCATGTTTTTAAAATTTTTCTAGTAATTAACTGTATTTTATAAAACTATGGGTCTGCACAGGCCAGGTGAGGTGGCTCACGCCTGTAATCCCAGCACTTTGGGAGGCCGAGGTGGGAGGATCACGAGGTCAGGAGATCGAGACCATCCTGGCTAACGCAGTGAAACCCCATCTCTACTAAAAATACAAAAAGTTAGCCAGGCATGGTGGTGGGTGCCTGTAGTCCCAGCTACTCGGGAGGCTGAGGCAGAAGAATGGTGCGAACCCAGGAGGCGGGGCTTGCAGTGAGCCAAGATCTCGCCACTGCACCTAGCCTAGGTGACAGAGCGAGACTCCGCCTCAAAAATAAAAAAATTTAAAAAAACTATGGGTCTGCAGTGGATTGACATAAAGAAAAAAAAAACTGGCTCTTCACCACAGATAATTTGACAAGCACTATTCTAGATGACCATCTGAACATCTCACCAGGATTATAAATTCAAATTTGTTTGTTTTTAAATTACATGTTTACAAAAGGTTACCCCTTAAATTAGAAATATCCTTGCTAATGGCTGGACATGGTGACTCACGCCTGTAATCACAGCACTTTGGGAGGCTGAGGCAGGTGGACCACCTGAGGTCAGGAGTGGAGTTTGAGACCAGCCTGGCCAACATGAAGAAACCCCATCTCTACTAAAAATATAAAAATTAGCTGGGCCTGGTGGTACACACCTGTAATCCCAGCTACCTGGGAGGCTGAGGCAGGAGAATCGCTTGAACCCAGGAGGCAGAGGTTGCAGTGAGCCGAGATCACACCACTGCACTCCAGCCTGGGTGACAGAGCAAGACTCTGTCTCAAAAAGAAAGAAAGAAAGAAGGAAATATCCTTATTAGTGATGCCCTGCTAGGAGTTCAACTTCCCCCCAACCCCACGTGTTGCAGAGTTGCTTCTGTTAGAGCTTCTCTTATGCTCCTGGCAATCAACAGTTGAACCTAGAGAGCAAAACTCTTGTTCTCCCTAGACAAAACTCTTTAAGGAAAGTTAACTTTATATATCGTGATTCCCTTTTTTGGAAGAGATAGGGAAGTGACATGATAACGAAGGTTCCTGGTGTGCTCATTAAAAAGTGTAACCCTTCTAGTTTTTCATCAGTAGGTTTCTATAAAGCACTGACTTACCAAATGAAAGTACTGGAATGAACATATCTTAGCAGTCATAGATTCTAACAACCTTTTTTTTTTTTTTTTCTTTTGAGACAGAGTCTCCCTCTGTCACCCAGGCTGGAGTGCAGTGGTGCAGTCTCGGCTCATTGTAGCCTCCGTCTCCCAGGTTCAAGCAATTCTCATGCCTCAGCCTCCAAAGTAGCTGAGATTACAGGCACATGCCACCACACCAGGCTAATTTTTTTTGTATTTTTAGTAGAGACATGGTTTCACTGTGTTGGCCAGGCTGATCTCAAACTCCTGACCTCAAGTGATCCACTCACCTCGGCCTCCCAAAGTGCTGGGATTACAGGTGTGAGCCACTGCGCCCAGCCAATTTCAACTATCTAATTTGACAGATGAAGGTCTTGGGTATCATATGTCTGGCTATTGATAGGAGTGAGACTACTGATCCCTAGTCCATTGACTGAATTGTATGCTGTGTGAGGGTTACACACAGAGCCTCGGCTGGGTGCGGTGGCTTACACCTGTCATCCCAGCGCCTTGGGAGGCCAAGGCAGGCAGATCACCTGAGGTTGGGAGTTTGAGACCAGCCTGACAAACGTGGAGAAACCCCGTCTCTACTAAAAATACAAAATTAGCCGGGTGTGGTGGCGCTCATCAATACAGTGATGAGAGAAACCAAGAAGATCTGAATAATGGAGAGACATACCAAGTTCATGAATTGGTAGACACAACATAGCAAAGATATCATGTCTCCCCAAATTGATCTATAGACTCAATGCAATTCCTTTCAAACTTCCAACAAGGCAAGTTTGTCTTAAATTGAAATGCAAAGGCAAAGGAATTGGAACACTGAATGATATTGGAAAAAAAAATGAAGTTGGAGGAATCACACCACTGTTACTAAGACTTAGTATAAGCCCCTTCCTTCCTTCCTTCCTTCCTTCCTTCCTTCCCTTTCTTCCCCTTCCTTCCTTTTCTTCTTTCTTTCTTTCTTCCTTTCTTTCCTTTCTTTTCTTTCTTTCTTTCTTTCTTTCTTTCTTTCTTTCTTTCTTTCTTTCTTTCTTTTTCTTTCCTTCTTCCTTTCTTTCCTTTCTTTCCTTTCCTTCTTTCTTTCTTTCTTTCTTTCTTTCTTTCTTTCTTTCTTTCTTTCTTTCCTCTCTTTCTCTCTTTCTCTCTTTCTTTCCTCTCCTCTCCCTCTTCTCTCCCTCTCCTCTCCCTCTCCTCTCCTCTCCTCTCGTCCTCTTTTTTTTCTTCCCTCTGTGGCCCAGACGAGTACACTCGGCTCGCTGCAGACTCCCTGCGTCCGGCTCCCGTGATTCTCCTGCCCTGGCCTGCGGGCTACCTGGGATTGCCGACGCGCGCCACCACCCCTCCCTGGTTTTTCTCCTTTGGCTGGAGGCACGGTTTCGCCATGTCAGCCAGGCTGGTCTCCAGCTCCTGACCTCCAGTGGTCTGCCCGCCTCGGCTTCCCGAGGTGCTGGGACTGCAGACGGAGTCTCGCTCACTTAGCGTCGGTGTTGCCCGGGCTGGAGTGTGGTGGCATGGTCTTGGCTCGCTGCAGCCTCTGCCTCCCAGCCGCCTGCCTTGGCCTCCCAGGGTGCTGGGATTGCAGCCTCTGCCCGGCCGCCGCCCCGTCTGGGAGGTGGGGAGCGTCTCTGCCTGGCCGCCCATCGTCTGGGTTATGAGGAGCTCCTCTGCCCGGCCGCCCCGTCTGGGAGGTGAGGAGCGCCTCTGCCCAGCCACCACCCCGTCTAGGAAGTGAGGAACGTCTCTGCCTGGCCACCCATCGTCTGGGTTGTGAGGAGCGACTCTGCCCGGCCGCCCCGTCTGGGAAGTGAGGAGCCCCTCTGCCCGGCCGCCCCATCTGGGAAGTGAGGAGCGCCTCTGCCCGGCCGCCCCGTCTGAGAAGAGGTGAGGAGCATCTCTGCCCGGCTGCCTCGTCTGGGATGTGAGGAGCGCCTCTGCCCGGCCACCCCATCTGAGAAGTGAGGAGCGCCTCTGCCCGGCCACCCATCGTCTGGGAAGTGAGGAGCGCCTCTGCCCACTGCCCATCGTCTGGGATGTGAGGAGCACCTCTGCTCGGCCGCCACCCCGTCTAGGAAGTGAGGAGCGTCTCTGGCCGGCCGCCCCATCTGGGAAGTGAGGAACGCCTCTGCGTGGCCGCCCCGTCTGGGAAGTGAGGAGCACCTCTGCGTGGCCGCCCCGTCTGGGAAGTGAGGAGCGCCTCTGCCCGGCCGCCCCTTCTGGGATGTGAGGAGCGTCTCTGCCCAGCCACCCCGTCTGGGAAGAAGTGAGGAGCGCCTCTGCGCGGCCGCCCCATCTGGGAAGTGAGGAGCGCCTCTGCCCGGCCGCCACGTCTGGGAAGTGAGGAGCGCCTCTGCGCGGCCGCCCCTTCTGTGATGTGAGGAGCGCCTCTGCCCGGCCGCCCCGTCTGGGAAGTGAGGAGCGCCTCTGCCCGGCCGCCCCGTCTGGGAAGTGAGGAGCGCCTCTGCGCGGCCGCCCCGTCTGGGAAGTGAGGAGCGCCTCTGCGCGGCCGCCCCGTCTGGGAAGTGAGGAGCGCCTCTGCGCGGCCGCCCCGTCTGGGAAGTGAGGAGCGCCTCTGCCCGGCCGCCCCGTCTGGGAAGTGAGGAGCGCCTCTGCGCGGCCGCCCCTTCTGTGATGTGAGGAGCGCCTCTGCCCGGCCGCCCCGTCTGGGAAGTGAGGAGCGCCTCTGCCCGGCCGCCCCGTCTGGGAAGTGAGGAGCGCCTCTGCCCGGCCGCCCCGTCTGGGAAGTGAGGAGCGCCTCTGCCCGGCCGCCCCGTCTGGGAAGTGAGGAGCGCCTCTGCGCGGCCGCCCCGTCTGGGAATTGAGTGCCTCTGCCCGGCCGCCCCTTCTGGGACGTGAGGAGCACCTCTGCCCGGCCACCCCGTCTGGGAGGAAGTGAGGAGCGTCTCTGCCCGGCCGCCCCGTCTGGGAGGAAGTGAGGAGTGCCTCTGCCCGGCCGCCCCGTCTGGGAAGTGAGGAGCACCTCTGCGTGGCCGCCCCGTCTGGGAAGTGGGGAGCGCCTCTGCCCGGCTGCCCCTTCTGGGACGTGAGGAGTGCCTCTGCCCGGCTGCCCCGTCTGGGAGGAAGTGAGGAGCGTCTCTGCCCGGCCGCCCCGTCTGGGAGGAAGTGAGGAGTGCCTCTGCCCGGCCGCCCCGTCTGGGAAGTGAGGAGCACCTCTGCGTGGCCGCCCCGTCTGGGAAGTGGGGAGCGCCTCTGCCCGGCTGCCCCTTCTGGGACGTGAGGAGTGCCTCTGCCCGGCTGCCCCGTCTGGGAGGAAGTGAGGAGCGTCTCTGCCCGGCCGCCCCGTCTGGGAGGAAGTGAGGAGCGCCTCTGCCCAGCCGCCCCGTCTGGGAAGTGAGGAGCGCCTCTGCCCGGCCGCCCCGTCTGGGAGGTCTACCACAGAGGCCAGAAGCAATGTGGGGGCTGGACGTGATGGCTCACGCCTGTAGTCCCAGTACTCTGGGAGGCCGAGGCGGGTTGATCACTTGAGGCTAGGAGTTTGAGACCAGCCTGGCCAACATGGCGAAACATATGAAAAATACAACAGACCAACCAACCAACCAAGCGACAACAAAACAGGTCTACCCTGGAGTCATACTCTAATTTTTTCTATTTTCCTCCCTTTCTGATCCTTTATCCCACCTTCTTTTTCTTCCTCTTCCTTCTCCTTCTTCTTTGTCAAATAGAGGATTGAGTTATTATGACTGATCCATACAAAGTCCCTCTCTCATTTATTTTCTTTAATTCCCACTCCCCATTTCTATTCCCCGTCTTCCCATGTGCAACCTTCCTAGTATGTTTGATATACATCTTTTTGTTTGTATGTACTTTTAGAAAATGTTTATTTTTGTGTGTGCAAAAAAAAAAATTAAAAGAAAAAGAAAAAAAAAAAAAAGACTTAGTATAAGCCAGGCATGGTGGCTCACGCCTATAATCCCAGAACTTTGGAAGGCTGAGACGGGTGGATCACCTGACGTCAGGAGTTCAAGACCAGCCTGGCCAACATGGCGAAATCCCGTCTATACTAAAAATACAAAAATTAGCCAGGCAAGGTGGTGCGTGCCCGTAATCCCAACTACTCGGGAGGCTGAGGCATGAGAATCACTTGAACCCGGGAGGTAGAGGTTGCAGTGAGCCGAGATCATGCCACTGCACTCCAGCCTGGGCAACACAGTGAGACTCTGTCTCAAAAAGACTTAGTATATATGGGCCGGGCACGGTGGCTTATGCCTGTAATGCCAGCACTTTGGGAGGCTGAGGCAGGTGGATCACAAGGTCAAGAGATCGAGACCGTCCTGGCCAACATGGTGAAACCCCGTCTCTACTAAAAATACAAAAAAATTAACTGGGCGTGGTGGCGCGTTCCTGTAGTCCCAGCTACTCGGGAGGCTGAGGCAGGAGAATTGCTTGAACCCAGGAGGCGAGGTTGCAGTGAGCCAAGATCGAGCCACTGCACTCTAGCCTGGGTAACAGAGCAAGACTCCGTCTCAAAAAAAAAAAGACTTAGTATATATTTATAATAATTAACACAGTGTCGTGTTGTCAGACTTAGACACATAGATCAATGAAACAGAACAGAAAACCCAGAAGAGACTCACAAAATTATGGCCAATTTTTGTTTTTTGGAACAGGGTCTTACTGTGTCACCCCAGGCTGGAGTGCAGTGGTATGATCACAGCTCACTGCAGCCTCAGCCTCCCAGGCTCAAGCAATCCTCTCACCTCAGCCTCCTGAGTTGCTGGGACTACAGGCACGTGCCATCATGCCTGGTTAATTTTTTTTTTTTTTTTTTTTGAGACAGGATCTCACTCTGTCACCCAGGCTGGAGTGCAGTGGCACGCTCTCAGCTCACTGCATCCTCTACCTCCTGGGTTCAAGATATTCTTTCACCTCAGTCTCCCCAGTAGCTGGGACTACAGGTGCGTGCCACCATGCCCCACTAATTTTTGTATTTTTTGGTAGAGATGGGGTTTCACCATGTTTGCCAGGCTGGTCTTGAACTCCTGACCTCAGATGATCCACCCACCTCAGCCTCCCAAAGTGCTGGGATTATAGGCATGAGGCATGAGCCACTGCTCCTGGTCCATGCTTTTTTTTTTTTTTTTTTTTTTGAGACAGTCTCACTGTGTTGCCCAGGCTGGAGTGCAGTGGCGCGATCTCCGCTCACTGCAAGCTCCGCCTCCCGGGTTCACGCCATTCTCCTGCCTCAGCCTCCCGAGTAGCTGGGACTACAGGCTCCCGCCACCACGCCCGGCTAATTTTTTGTATTTTTAGTAGAGACGGGGTTTCACCGTGTTAGCCAGGATGGTCTCGATCTCCTGACCTTGTGATCCCCCTGCCTCAGCCTCCCAAAGTGCTGGGATTACAGGCATGAGCCACCACGCCTGGCCGTTTTTTTTTTAATTATTTTCTGTAGAGGTGGTCTCACTATGTTGCCCAGGCTGGTCTCAAACTCCTAGACTCAAGGGATCCACCCACCTCAGCCTTCCAAAGTGCTGGGACCAGTGCCCACCCTGGTCAATTTATTTTTGACAAAGGTGCAAAGACAATGAGATATGTTGGAAACAGTAGGAAATTCTTAGGCAAAGGAAAAATGAGCCTCAATCTAAACCTCTCACACCTTATGCAAAAATTAACTCAAAATAGATCATAGGTGAAAAACATAAATCTGTAAACATTTTGGGAGAAAATGGGAGAGTGGAAATCTTTGTGACTTGGAATTAGGCAGAGTCAATTTAGACATTAAACCAAAACACAATCCATAAAATATTAGTAAATTGGACTTCATCAAGAGTAAAAGTGTCTGTTCTATGAAAGATGTTAAGGGAATGAAAAAATAAGCTTAAGACTGGGAGAAAATACTTACAAATAATTGTATCACTACCGAAGGACTTAAATTCAGAATAAAGAAGTCTCCAAACTCAATAGTAAGAAAACAACTTAGTTTAATAATGGATAAAAGACTTGAGCAGACATGTCACCGAAAAGGATATACAGACGGCAAATAGGCACATGAAAAGATGTTTAACATAATTAGTCATTAGAGAAATGCAAATTTAAACCACACGGAGCTACTATTACATACATACTTGAATCGCTTAAGTAAAAACACTGAAATACCAAGTACTGAAGAGGATGTGGAGAAACTAGAATTCTTATTGCTAGTGGGAATACAAAGTGATAAAATGACATTGGAAAAGAGTTTGACAGTAAAGCTAAACACACCTTTACCCTTTGAGCCAGGAATCCTACCCCTGGGTACTCACCCTAAAGAAGTGGAAACCTATGTTCACACAAACACTAGTACACAAATGTTTATAGCAGCTCCATTCATAATTGCCCCAAACTGGAGATCCCACATGTCCTTCAACCAGTGAATGGATAAAGAAACTGTGATACATACAGGGAATGAATACTACTCAGTAGTAAAAAGAAACAAGCTATTGATATATGCAATAGCTTGGAAAAATTTCAGTCATCATGTTGAATGAAGGAAGCCAGTCTGAAAATTGGCTGTAAAATTACATGCTGTATAAATCATTCATTTAAAGAAAAGAATTAATTTTACCAAATTAGCAAAAAGAGGCTGAATGCACATCGCCCTAGAAGTGTGGACCCCAGATGTAAAACTGCCCTATTCTTTTGCCGTGAAGGAGGACATGAAGCAAGTATATAGTTGTAGCAACTAATATCACAGAAAATCTGTACCTGTCCCAATTCTCAAAGATTTTTTTCCTCTAGACTTTTATATGTCAAATATACCACATGACCACTTTTAAGATAACAGACCAAATTGTACATAATTCATGTTCCTAAAGCAGCAAGACTAGATGACTTTACATTTTTTTATGTGCTTTTTTTTTTTTTTTTTTTTTTTTTTTTTTTTTGAGTCGGAGTCTTGCTCTGTCACCCAGGCTGGAGTGCAGTGGCGTGATCTCAGCTCACTGAAAGCTCTGCCTCCTGGGTTCACACCATTCTCCTGCCTCAGCCTCCTGAGTAGCTGGGACTACAGGTGCCCACCACCACGCCCAGCTAATTTTTTTGTATTTTTAGTAGAGACAGGGTTTCACCATGTTAGCCAGGATGGTCTCAATCTCCTGACCTTGTGATGCGCCTGCCTCGGCCTCCCAAAGTGCTGGGATTACAGACATGAGCGCCCGGCCATTTTATGTGCTTTTTAAAAGTACGTTATGTATTTCAGTTTTTCCAAATACTTTAAATTCCTTATATCTCAACCCTACCACCATCCCACTACACACACACACACACACACACACACACACACACTGTAGGTTTTTTCTGTAAATTTTACATCTGTAGGTGGGGGTAGTAGGGGAAGAGAAGCAGGGTTTTTTTACAGCTGATGTGATCACTGTACAGACAAGCTTGGAAAATGCTACCCAATCTGCCAATTAATTAAAGCATTAATCTGAGGAGCAGCCAGGCCCAGGGAATGTTTACACAGGGAGGAGTAGGGGTGGTAGGAATTGAGTAGGCAGCTCCCTATATTTGCATGAAAATGAAGGTGCTTAGGAAACCCTGCTTCCTTTTGTCTCTAAAGGTGGGGCAGCCTAGATCACATCCCTAAACATTTTTGGTCTCTTTAGGAAGCCTTTTAGGGAGCTGGTCTCTGAAAGATGAAAGCACAGCACAATCTAGAAAAACAAATTTAAATTCTGGGCAGAGTAGGGTAGGGAGCAAGTACAGTGTAGTATTCTTTGACCTAGAATGGAATCTTCTAAATTCAGGAGTAAAATTTCATCTATTCAGGTGGAATAGATGAAGGGGTTTTTACAAGTTTTGGAACCATATAGGCTGGGTTCAAATCCCAGCTCTCCATATTAGTTGTGTCATTTGGGACGAATCATGTATCTTATCTGAGCCTTTTCTCATCTGTAAAATAAAGATTATCAATCGCCCCTTCATCTCAGAGCAGTTAGTTCTCTGCTAACTCTAGGCAGCAAAGAGGCCGGACAGTGGTTACGAACTTCCAAGATTACAGACTGCCTCCATGACTAAGAGACTGCTCAGCCTTTTGTTCTTGTTAAACTTATTTTTCAGCAAGGGACTATAAACCTCAAAGTTTCCTCTCACCCTTCTGGAATATGCTGCACTCTTTCTCTAAGAGAAGTGACCCTGACCATAACAGCAAAGGACATAAAAACAGGAGCCCACCTTGGGACCTAAGGGTCACATTGGCTCTACCCAAGATGACGTTTCCTATTTATATCACAGGGGAGGGTGGTGAAATGGGCATGGAAAATTGACTCACAATATTTGATGATATTGAAAAATTATTGTTAATTTTTAAAAATTGTGATAAAATACATATAATGCAAAATTTACCATTTTAACTGTTTGTTAACTCTTTAAGCATAATATTGTGGGCCAGGCACCATGGCTCACGCCTGTAATCCTAGCTCTTTGGGAGGCCAAGGCGGGCACGTTGCTTGAGCTCAGGAGTTCGAGACCAACCTGGGCAACATGGCGTAACCCCATCTCTACTAAAAATACAAAATTAGCCGGGCATAGTGACAGACGCCTGTAGTCCCAGCTACTGAGGAGGCTGAGGGGCTTGAGCCCTGGAGGTGGAGGTTTGCAGTGAGCTGAGATCATGCCACTGCACTCCAGAGTAGGACTCTGACAAAAAAAAATAGATAATATTGTGTTTTTGTTCTTTTTTTTAAGATTCCTAATCTTTTAGATCTGCATACTGAAAATTTTACAGATAAAATGATGCAGTGTCTGGGATTTGATTCAAGGTAATCCAGAGGGAAGAAGATTGACCCAGCAACAAAGACCGCTAGCCTCATGGCACAAACAAGAACCTTTTTCCAGGGTTTAGCTTTCTGTTAGATGGTACCTCTTCATTTCTGTGTATTTTCTTGCAGAACTCTCAGAAATTGAGCCCAATGTATTCCTTCGTCCTTTTCTGGAAGTGATTCGCTCTGAAGATACCACTGGCCCTATCACTGGACTGGCACTCACGTCTGTCAACAAGTTCCTGTCCTATGCACTCATAGGTAAGAGCTCAGGCTTTGTTGCATGACCACAGCACTTCGTTTCCCACCTTTCCTGGGGTGCCCAGGCCTTAGGCAATGAGCTGGTGATAGTGGGAAATTTTTTCCAGTCATCTCTTTTCTTGTAGAAGAGAAATAGGATTGTTGTTGGTTACTTATCATGCTAGCTGACCCACGTTGTACAGGGTGGGAAGGGCAAGAGAAGAAGTTTCCTTGGTACTCTGGCTTCTCTATGCTTTGGAAAGAGTTAAGGGTATGGTACCTTACTCTTGGAAGTTTGGTTAGGTTTGTTTGTTTGTTTGTTTAGTTAGAGATGAAGTCTCGCTCTGTCGCCGAGGCTGGAGTGCAGTGGTGCGATCTCGGCTCACTGCAAGCTCCACCTCCCAGGTTCACGCCATTCTCTTGCCTCAGCCTCCCGAGGAGCTGGGACTACAGGTGCCGACCACCACGCCCGGCTAATTTTTTGTATTTTTAGTAGAGATGGGGTTTCACCGTGTTAGCCAGGATGGTTTCGATCTCCTGACCTCATGATCTGCCCGCCTTGGCCTCCCAAAGTGCTGGGATTACAGGCGTGAGCCATCGTGCCCGGCCTGGTTAGGTCTATTTTTAAAGTTATTTTTTCAGACATAATGCATGCACATTATAAGAAGACAAACAATAGAGATGTTCAAAAGAAAAGTTAATTGTCCTTCCTGTACTTTCTCAATGTTCCTCCTCCTTCTTTAGGCAAATAGTGTTAACAGCCTAGTTTGAATCTTTGTTTTTCTATGTCTTTGTAAATGAAGTACCATCCCTTTTTAAAATGAAATAAGCCTCGGTGCGGTGGCTCACGCCTGTAAGCCTAGCACTTTGGGAGGCCAAGGCGGGTGGATCACGAGGTCAGGAGTTTGAGACCAGCCTGGCCAACATGGTGAAACCCCATGTCTACTAAAAATACAAATATTAGCCGGGTGCGGTGGCTGGCTTCTGCAAGGTGAAACCCCATCTCTACTAAAACTACAAATATTAGCCAGGCGCGGTGGCAGGCTTCTATAACCCCAACTACTGGGGAGGCTGAGGCAGGTGAATCGCTTGAGCCCGGGAGGCGGGGTTTGCAGTGAGCAGAGATCGCGCCACTGTACTCTAACCTGAGCAACAGAGCGAGATTCCGTCTCAAAAAAAAAAAAAAAAGAATAGAATAAAATGAAATAAAAATAGGATTATGTGCTACGTATTTTCTTTTTTCATTTAATAGTATTAACTTGGCCGGGCACAGTGGCTCATGACTGTAATCCTAGCACTTTGGGAGGCCAAGGCGGATGGATCATGAGGTCAGGAGTTTGAGACCAGCCTAACATGGTGAAACCCCATCTCTACCAAAAATACAAAATTAGCCAGGTGTGGTGGTACGTGCCTGTAATCCCAGCTACTCAGGAGGCTGAGGCAGGAGAATCACTTGAACCCGGGAGGCAGAGGTTACAGTGAGCTGAGATCACACCATTGCACTCCAGCCTGGGTGACAGAGCGAGACTCCGTCTCAAAAAAAAAAAAAAAGCAGATAGTATTAACTTAAATGTATATGATATAACTATTCATCTGATTTATTCTCTTATATTGTAGAAAATATATATAAAACTTGCCATTTCCATCAGTTTCAGTTTACAATTCATTGGCATTAATTACATTCACAATGTTGTGCAGCCATCACCACCATCTATTTCCCAAACATTTTTATTACCCCAAATAGAAACTTAACATAATGGGGAGTTAACATTAACCAATAACTCCCCATTTCACTCTCCCCTCAGCCCCTTGTATGATTTTTTTTAGTAGCTCTATAATTTCCATAGTGTAATATAGATATAACACAATTCATGTGCTCATTCTTAATATTTAAGATTATTTCCTATTGAAGTCGTAAATAATGCTAATATAAGCATCCTTGATCACATGTCCTTATTAATAATTATTTTTATTTTTAGTAGAGACGGGGTTTCACCATATTGTGCCACCACGCCTGGCTAATTTTTGTATTTTTAGTAGAGACGGGGTTTCACCATGTTGCCCAGGCTGGTCTTGAACTCCTGACCTCGTGATCCACCCGCCTCGGCCTCCCAAAGTGCTGGGATTATAGGCATGAGCCACCATGCCAGGCCCCTTATTACTAATTTTACTCTTGTGTGAAAGATTTCTGAACTTGGGATTTCTGGATTAAAGACCATGTGCATATTGCATTTTTATAGCTATTACCAGGTTGCTTCCCCAAAAGGCTACATCATTTATACTTCCACCAGCAGTGACTGAGAATTTCTACTTCCCTACCCTGTCATCAGCACTGAATATTATCAGTTTTATTTGTGCCAACTTGGTAAGTAAAAAATGATATTTTGTTTTTATTTTTTGAGACAGGGTCTTGCTCTGTCACCCAGACTGGAGTGCAGTGGCACAATCACGGCTCACTGCAGCCTTGACCTTTGGGCTCAGGTGATCCTCCCACCTCCGCCTCCCAAGTAGCTGGGACTACAGGCACACGCCACCACACTCAGCTAATTTTTGTACTTTTAGTAGAAGTGGAGTTTCTCCATGTTGCCCAGGCTGGTCTTGAACTCCTGAGCTCAAGAAATCCACCACCTTGGCCTCCCAAAGTGCTAGGATTACGGACGTGAGCCATTGCACTCAGCCTTTTGTTGCTTTTATTTCCTGGAGGCTGAACATTTGAATTTCCTGTCCTTCACTTCTTTTTTTAATTGAGTTGTGTTTGTTTTTCATGTCAATTTGTAGGAGTTCTTTGTATGGTAGGAATATTAACCCATTGCCTATCATAGCATTACAAATATTTGCTCCTAATCTAGGCCAAATATCTCCCTTAATCTGTAGTTTATCTCTAAATTTGTTTATGGTGTCTTTCTTTGGATTTCTGTTTTAGTTGGTCTTGACACTCAATTTGGGAATTCATTTTCCCCGATTGGCAGCCCATGTACAAGGATGAAGAACATAGAAAACAGGCAGCTGTCTTTGTTTCTGAAGTAGGGAGACAAGAAAAGATAAGGCTCAGGCTTTAGCTAGCCAGAAAAGAAAATAGTCTTCAGTTCAGGCAAGAAAACCCTTTATTCTAGAAATGTTGGATTTGCTTAGCTGATGCATTCAGGATCCTGAGCAGGAATCCTGGGTACCAGCTAGCTTCTGAACAGGTGCATCAGCCTCTCCGACACCCTAGTCCCAGCTTCATACTTTTCCTAAACAAAATCAGGCCCAGCCACTTCCAGCCTTGCCCTGAGCACCACCTGCAGGTCATCTTTCTTCACAGCCTCCAGTGGCTGCCGCTGCTGTGCCTTTTCCCTCTGCTGTCTTGTTGGTGTTACTCTTTCCCCATCCTGGACTTGGCAGACAGGCTGGTCATTGGAGACCTCAGGCCAGCTGGTCATTGGAGTTTCCTGTGGTGGGAAAGGAGAATGCTGGAGGTGGTGATTGCAGTGGGCATGAGAAAAGGAGCAGGAAGGAGCGTATGAAAGCCAAAAAAGCAAAGGAGATGGGATTGGCAGATTTCCCTGAAGTTGGCTCCAGAGTAGCCAGAAGAGGAGGACATTTTAAAGAAGGGTTTAGGCTGCTCTTCTAGAAGAAAACTCCTGTCTCTTGCTCCTATGATCCAAGGTTTCAGGGATTATTTTAGATCCTCCAAGGACTGGCCTTTTGTTTGGCCCCACACAGCTGCCAGACCAGAATTTTTGTGCCACGGATTTCATGGGTTGCTAGCAAGCCTTGCCTGTGGTTCTTGTCAAAGACCTGTCACTCTAGTCTGCCTTTTATTTATATTTTTTATTGGTTTTTATTGAGACAGAGTTCGCTCTGTTGCCCAGGTTGGAGTGCAGTGGTGTGATCTTGGCTCACTGCAACCTCCATTTCCTGAGTTCAAGCAATTCTTATGCCTCAGCCTCCCAAGTAGCTGGGACTACAGGCACGCACCACCACGCCCGGCTAATTTTTGTATTTTTAGTAGAGATGGGGTCTCGCTGTGTTGGCCAGGCTGGTCTCGAACTCCTGAGCTCAGGCAGTCTGCCCACCTTGGCCTCCCAAATTGCTGGGATTAGAGGCGTGAGCCACCGTGTCCAGCCCTTAACTGCCTTTTTAGAAAATTAACTTTGCTACTTCATTCAACCTCAGGGGATAAGAACTACAAAGAGATCAGTAGAGCCCCTTAATGGAGTAAACTCCCCTTAGTGGAGTCTCTCTGAATCTATTCTGGTTGGGGGATGGAAGGAGTGCCTGATTCAAAGTAATAATTTAAAAGACACCTTAACAAGAGAGATTACTGAAAGAGAGGAAGAAATGGACCCCCAGGAGCCTTGTGAGATGGGAACAAGGCTACTATTCACTTATCTCTGAAATGCTACACAACATTGAGAAGGACCTGGGTTTCCTATGTGGGCCCCAGTGGCCTGGGTAGGGACTGTCAGGCAGGGCTATGAGATAGAGGCCTTGAGAGTATGGGATTTTTTTGTGCTGATCGGGAGAAACGTGGAGAGGTGGTGTGATAGGAGGAGCTGGGTCACCCCATTTTACTATATGTCATGAAACTGGCTTCCTTCTGCATGACCTCTAAAGTAACTACTCCCAGAGCTGAGTAGAAGGACACTGTAAATAGGACAAAGAAAGTCTTGATGTGGTGTCGGTGGCTAATGAGGACAGAAGAAAAAGAGGAAACATTCACAATTAGTAAAAGATTTCTGGCTTATCATTGCAAGAGAAATGTTTGGGGGCCAGGCACAGTGGCTCACACCTGTAATCCCAGCACTTCGGGGGGCCCAGGCAGGCAGATCACTTGAGCCCAGGAGTTCAAGACCAGGCTGGACAATATAGGGAAACCCCATCTCTATAAAAAAATACAAAAATTCTCCTGGCATATTAGCACATATTTGTAGTCCTAGCTGCTAAGGAGGCTGAGGTAGGAGGATCACTTGAGCCCCAGAGGTCAAGGCAGCAGTGAGCCATGATTGCACCACTGCAACCCAGCCTGGGCGATAGAACAAGACCCTGTCTATTTAAAAACAAAAAAAAGAAAAAAAAAAGTTTAGGTTCTCAGCCATCCTCTGAGGTTTAGGCTCAGGAACTCCCTGATTTCAGGTACCAAGAAAGAGAAAATGGGCTGGGCACAGTGGCCCAAGCCTGTAATCCCAGTACTTTGGGAGGCCAAGGTGGGTGGATCACCTGAGGTCAGGAGTTTGTGACCAACCTGGCCAACATGGTGAAACCCCATCTCTACTAAAAATACAAAAATTGCTGGGTGTGGTGGTGGGCACCTGTAATCCCAGCTACTCAGGAGGCTGAGGCAGGAGAATTGCTTGAACCCAGGAGGCAGAGGTTGCAGTGATCCGAGATCACGCCACTGGACTCCATCCAGCCTGGATGACAGAGTGAGACTCTGTCTCAATTTAAAAAAAAAAAAAAAAAAGGTTGGGGGGAGAGAAAAAATAACAACAATCTTATAATTCCTGTGACTAAAATTAGGAGGTGCTCCTGCATTACACCATGCCACCTCTGGAGCGACTTTCTCTGTCACTCACAAAGCTTTTTCATA
The DNA here is from genome assembly GCF_028878055.3 of Symphalangus syndactylus. NCBI lineage: Eukaryota > Metazoa > Chordata > Mammalia > Primates > Hylobatidae > Symphalangus > Symphalangus syndactylus. The sequence continues at coordinate 36,268,296 of NC_072424.2, read as the reverse complement.
TCCCTGCTCTTTCCCCCTACTTAGGCTCCCCTTTTAGAACTAAACAGCTCTGGAAAGGATCCTTCAGAGCAGACCTAGGGCAGGAGCTAGGCAAGACCCTTGATGGTGACAACTTATTTGGCTATTTCTCGTGGCTATTTAATACATGAATGGGAGCTGAGTTCCCTGCTTAATAGCATTTGTGTTCATTTCCACCGTGGTGCCGGTTGTCTGACCTCTAGCTTCTCCCCTCTTATTCTGTACAGCTGAAATTCTCCCTCCTGCCTACCCCCCAGCTAGTCAGCCTCCAGTCCTGTTTAGTTTATCTTTTTTCTCTCCTAATGCCTGTTAAGCTGGAAACAGGATTCTTGCTCATCGTCATATTACTTTAAATAAGAATGAAACTAAAGAAGAATTCTTTGGGCCAGGCGTGGTAGCTCACGCCTGTAATCCCAGCACTTTGGGAAGCCAAGGCTGGCGGATCACCTGAGGTCGGGAGTTCGAGACCAGCCTGACCAACATGGAGAAACCCCATCTCTACTAAAAATACAAAATTAGCCAGGCGTGGTGGCGCATGCCTGTAATCCCAGCTACTCGGGAAGCCTGAGGCAGGAGAATCGCTTGAACCCAGGAGACGGAGGTTGCGGTGAACCAAGATCACACCATAGCACTCCAGCCTGCCAACAAGAGCGAAACTCCATCTCAAAAAAAAAAAAAGTCTTTGATCTGCTGTAATGTGACACTCAGATATGAGTATTGGCAGCAGTGAGTGTTCGTTTCCTCCTCCTGCTCCCCTAATTCAGTTGCGCCTGAACACAAAACTCCAAAAGCAACCAGAGAGAAGCTGTATTGAAAGATGAATGGAGAAAAGGCCACAAGCTTTGGCCCTACCTGGTTCTTGTTCTGAGTCAAAAACTCTTGTTTCCAGGCCCCTCCTCTATGAAATTAGTAGATTTATACTAGTGATTCCCAGAGTATGATCCCCTGCTCGGCGGTGTTTAACTTCAACTGGGGTCTTGTTAGAAACACAAATTCTCAGGCCCCACTCTGGGCATACAAAATCAGAACTTTTTGGTATGGGTCCAGCAATTGAGAACCACAGTTTTACCCAGTGGATTTTGTGTTGAAGAGCTCGTTAAAACCAGTTATGGGGCCGGGTGCAGTGGCTCACATCTGTAATCCCAACACTTTGGGATGCCGAGGCAAGTGGATCACCTGAGGTCAGGAGTTCAAGACCAGCCTGGCCAACATGGCAAAACCCCATCTCTACTAAAAGTACGAAAAAAATTAGCTGGGCGTGGTGGTGGGTGCCTGTAATGCCAGCTACTCAGGAGGCTAAGGCAGGAAAATCGCTTGAACCCAAGGCGGAGGTTGCAGTAAGCTGAGATCACCTCATTGCACTCCAGCCTGGGTGACAAAGTGAGACTCTGTCTCAAAAAAAAAAAAAAAAAAAATCAGTTGTGGGCAAAAATTCTCATGTAGCTCAAGGAGCCATGGGTTAGGGAACTGAAGAGGAAAAACTGTCTCTCAAAGCTAGACAGGCTGCCTTACCTTTTATCTCTCTCCTCTCCACATCACTTAATCTTTCCTTTTTCGCTGGAGCAGATCCCACCCATGAGGGCACAGCAGAGGGCATGGAGAACATGGCGGATGCTGTCACCCATGCTCGTTTTGTGGGCACTGATCCTGCCAGTGATGAAGTTGTCCTGATGAAAATCCTTCAGGTAAGTGAGAGGGAAATAGCAGTTAGGCTAATGGCCAGGGGCTGGTGCTGCAGACTCTACTTACTCTGCCCACAGCACGAAGCTGTGTTTTGACTCCACTGGGGCTTAGGGGAGCTACTTTGTTTCCAAACAAGCAGCTGGAGTACCCAAAGTAAAAGCTTTTTCTAAGGAAAATCAGTAAAAGCTTTATATGAAGTGATGTCAAATACCAGAAGCCTTAAATACACTTGTACCTCTGGCAGACTATATTTGTGCCGTCCATCTCTTGGGCTCATGGGCTAGGGCTGGAATGAGTTCTGAAATATGTCAGGGTCATAAAAAGTGAAGAAACAATTCCCAGGACAAGCTTCTTGGAGACCTCTCTACCAAGCTGAGGTGAAGTCAGCATTCTTGCTAACCCCTCTGTCTTTACCCTCGAGTACCTCTCAGTACCTTGTTTATCACAGTAATTCCTTTTTCTTCCTGATAGATTCTACGGACTCTGCTGCTAACCCCAGTGGGTGCCCACCTTACCAATGAATCTGTGTGTGAGATTATGCAGTCTTGCTTCCGGATCTGCTTTGAAATGAGGCTCAGTGGTAGGTGCTTGGATATGAGCCCCTTCACCATTCCTGGGGCCAGTGTCTGTCTTCCCAGAGAGATGGAAAATTCAGGACTTCTCCATCATCTATCTCATGCAATCATAGAGGTCTAGAATAAATCTCTGTACTTGGGTATTGTGAAGCTAGAATAGAGACCTCAGCCTGTTATGCCAGGGCAGGAGTTGGGATGGATCCCAGATTGATTTAGCCCAGGCACCAAATAACTCTCTCCTGGGGTTTCTGGGATTGACACCAACCTGCAACCCTTTAGAACACATCTTATCCCTCCCCTTTTTTTCCCTGACTCAGTAGTGCCACCTAGTGGGCCAGTGAAGTTATGGCTGCCAGGCTGAGGTGGAGCTGGTTTTAATAAGTTTGGCATAATCCTTGGTAAACAAGGTTTGGAGGGGAGTCTGCTCTGAGAACCCTCTTGATAATAGCACAGCAAGTAATGACACCTGTGTTATTTGTTTTTGCCTGTGCAGAGTTATTGAGAAAATCCGCAGAGCACACTCTCGTAGACATGGTGCAGCTGCTCTTCACAAGGTAAACCTGCTGCTGTTTGCTTCAGCCCGGCTGCCCAAGCCTCTTGAGTCTGCCTGCTTCCACACAGCCACATCAGGGACCTGGCCAACCCCACAGCTACATCAGAGGCCACTGGGATTATGGATGGGGGGTAGTTCTCTGGGCCCAGGGTTACTGAGCAAGGGAAAAGGAGGAGGGAGCTGATTTGGCCTCACGGGGAGGCAGAGGGTTATTTAATATAGGCCAGCAGACCTCATTCTGCTTCCCAAATTTGTTTCTGTTTCTGTGCAGGTAGCAGCTGGGAAAGGGAACCCAGAGAGGAAGCCAAACTCAAGGGACCCTGATTTCTGTGGGAGAGGGCCAAAATTAGGGTGACTAGCAATTGTGAATTGCCTGGGACTGTCCTGATTTCAGCACTAAAAGTTCTGCATCCTGGCAAACCCCCCTCAGTCCCAGGCAAACCAAGATGGTTGGTTACCCTTAGGTAAGGCCCTTATCCTAGGGCCTAGGAGGCCTTTTCATACTAGGCCTGTTTCCTGCACCTCCTTTCAACAGACTCACAGAAGAGCTGAGGCAGTGGCTTTAAACCTTCCTCTGGGATTTCTTTTTGCTCTCAGATCTATAGATAATAATCCTTATTATCTACAGGCTAGACTGCCCTTGGATCCTGCTGCAAATAATTTTTTGCTCCTCCGGCTCAAATTTACTGGTTTCAAAACTTCAACCTGCCTGTTAATTCTTCTTTTTTGCCCACTCTCCTAGGGTTTTGATAGACTGCCCTCCCCCCATCTCTTGGCAGCAGTATTTGCCAAGTAAATATAAGCAGGAAGGAATCAGTCTTAGGGAAAAAGAGCCTCCACCCTCCAAGGGCACTTACCTTGCTCTCACGACTACCTCCTTTTGTCCATGTCACACATCCTCCGATTCCTGTGGCAGCTTGATGAAGCTCTGAAAAGGATGAAATTAGAATGCTTCTCTTTTGTAGCCTTTTCTAAGACACAGGGCATGCTCTGGCTCAGAGCACCTTTGGTTTGTGGCTGGCATGGAGAGGGACATTTGTCATTATCCTTAATGACAGTTGATGGATTCTCTATCTTATAGGTTACCTCAGTTTAAAGAAGAACCCAAGAGCTATGTGGGGACCAACATGAAGAAGGTATGATCTGAGAGCTGATCTGCTGTCTCTCATGCAAACCTTAATCTCCCAACTTCAGTGCCTTGGGGTAACCTTGCTTAGTGAAGATATGCTTTTGCCTAGACAGGTCTGCTTGGAATCTAGAAGTAGCTCTCACTCCTTTAGTGAGAAATGTATTCTCTCCCAGATATATCCCTTCCTCAGCTTTTCTGCTCCGGCCTATCTTTGAACCACCATGTAAGCTGGTGAGCCAGTTCTTCATGGAAACTGCATGGTACCCATCAGTCTTGGCTAAAAATGTCTGTTGACAAAGATGAAAGTCCTGCCATCCCCTCAAGACTTATCCTTATCCGCAGGTAGAAGGCCTAGAGAGGCTATGTCCCAAATCCTACCTCAATGCTGAATTAGACTGGGCTCTTGCTTGTGCTAGTCTGTATTGAAGAGATTAGTCAAGTTAAGAACCAAAGGGTTCCTAAACTGCTAGGAGAAGAATAGTGGTCAAAAGAATGGCTTCTTTCTATCTTGAACTGAAGCCCTGGACTTCGTGGGCCTCTGATGAGGATTCCGCTTGCAGCCCTAAGAGGGTCTACCTATGGAGATGACCCTTAGCTGTGTGATGCATGCACCTGACCTTCTCCTCTCCCCTGCCATCCATCCCCATTCCTGCCCTATGCCCTGTTGGTGTGTGTCTGAGTTTACTTCACTCTGTTTAAATCGTGCGTTTGCCTGTCTTTCGCAGATATCTCCATGTCTCCTCAACAAACTGGAGCTAAGTAGTGGGGAGCAGACCAAAGCCCTGAACCAGTTAGAGAGGGTACTACTCTTTAAGAACCTCAAGGTCTCTCTCCCTCTCTTTCCCTTCCCGTTTTTATTTCTTTAAATGTTTATTTTTTATATATAACACCTGGGTCCCATTTCCATTGTGTAGAGCACAACTTACCCCTCCCTAGTAACACAGCACGGCTTTGGAAGAGTTGCATGTGATTATAGCTTTGCAGTGTTGGGAATTCTCCCGGGGCATCTGGTTGCCTGGAGACAGGAGAAGGAAGACTTGAACATCACATAGTTAGCCTAGAAAGTCTGGGGTCTGCTGTTACCTTGTGGGGAGGTTTAAGATCTACCATTTCTAGGGAAACTGTGAGGGACCTTCAAGCAAGACCCTTCCCCTTTCTACCTTCTCCTTGTCTCAGAGCTGGCATAGAGAGCTTAAGCATAGTCCTCAGCTCTATCTGGATTACCTGGACTGGGTTTGGAGGGAAAGGATAGTCCATCTAGTTGGGATCTTTTTTTTTTTTTCTTGGTTATCATTAAAGAGGTCATTCCAAGGATTAGAACTCTAGATTGATGGAAAGAAGCCAGGTGCCAGGATAGCCCAGGACACTGGGAATACTTTGGGATCTACGAAGATGCCCTCTGTCCTCTAAAAGTCAAGGTGTAGGGGAGCTTAGGGGAGGGATCCAAGCTAAAGATTACCCTAATCTGCGTATACCTGCCTTAGGAAGAAAGGGGAGAGAAGGAGGTGTGGGCTGTCTGGGCTGTCCATCACAAGAGTGTGCATGCTGAAGGTGTGGTTGTGGACATACAGGTCATTGAAAATAAAAAACTCTGTGTATGTACACCTAGCTAGATAGTCCATTGGCCCGTGTTCTCTTTGAATGCATTGTGTCATTTCATTTCTGTGCTTGCACAGTCTCAAGCTGCAGCTCTCATTAGTGGCTATCCAGCATGTTGCCATGATTATTAACCTGGGACCTGCTCCTTTTTTGTAAAGCTTACACTGTCCTTTGGAATACAGAGTCATACAGATAAGGTGGTGTAGAGTTCCATGAATACCTACTGCCCACCCCACACCTTCAGACCTTAGGAGAGGGAGAATAACTATACCTTTTAAGGGCTGAGGCATTTGTGAGAACTGTCAGCCTCTTGGCCCCTACTCTAGCCAGGAGGCTGAGAACACTCATTGAAATGATCAGGTTGGAACAAACTTTGCAGAAGATAGAGAAGGAGACGTGAAAAACTCATCCTCGTATGGGAAGGAATCTCAATGACTGGCTTCTTGGTGGAAGTAGGACTGCCTGGAGTCCCCGAAATGGGGGAGCCTCCTGGAGAGAAAGGCTACCTCATAAAAGTAGATCCAGTTCTTAGTAGTTGGGGAGCTCAATGATAACTGCCAATAGAGGCAGGAAGTCTCTCTGATCTCTGGCCTCTTGCCCTTTTGCATGTTTGGCAGACTCTTCTCCCATAACATTTTTTACTATGAACTTGATCCAGTTGAGCTCCAGTGGTTCCTGGGGAGGGGATCCTTTTGCTTCCTCCTTAGCTATAGTGCTCAGTAAGCCTGAAGCTCAATTCTAAGCATATGACTGCAGGCATTTTGGAGATGGATTATCTAGAAGTATAAATCCAATATGAGGCTGTTGCTATGTTACTAAGAGCTGGGGGAAGGAAGGGCTCAGCTGTTCAGCCTCATCTTTATTGGAAGGAGCTGTGGGTAGGAATGGAAGAATTGTGTGGTTTCTAAGTAAGGAATCAAAGATTACCCAGATTCTGAGAGCTTGGGGGAGCTTGAGGAAGGGAGTCTATCCCTAACTATCAAAAGGAATTGAACAGGCCATGGACAATAGCATATATTCAGCCTTTAGGAAGAGGCAGAGAGAAAAAGTGCTTCTACTCTCTTTAGAGTCATTCTAATGGTTTCTGGAAGACCATCGCCATTGCCGTTGCCATTGCCCAATCCAGGAATGGTCCAATCCAAGAATGGTCTATCGGTCTAGGAATAGTTTAGAATGACTTTGTAAAGGGACTGAATTCAAACCCAACTGAGAAAACTTCAGGGCTTAAAAACAAATTGGGCCAGGCGCAGTGGCTCACACCTGTAATCCCAGCACTTTGGGAGGCCGAGGCGGGCGGATCACAAGGTCAGGAGATCGAGACCATCCTTGCTAGCACGGTGAAACCCCGTCTGTACTAAAAATACAAAAAAAATTAGCCAGGCTTGGTGGTGGGTGCCTGTAGTCCCAGCTACTCAGGAGACTAAGGCAGGAGAATGGCATGAACCGGGGAGGCGGAGGTTGCAGTGAGCCGAGATCACGCCACTGCACTCCAGCCTGGGTGGCAGAGCGAGACTCCATCTCAAAAAAAAAAAAAAAAAAAAAAATGGGCCTAAACAAAGTAACTTTGAACTTAGAATGGAGGAAATACATAAAAACACAGATCCTAGGGAATAGTTAACAGGTGATAGAGATTGTCCCTTGCCACTAAAAGGAAGCTATAGGAAGAACAGAAATACAGCAAGAGGGGAGTGGAACAGAGCAAGGAGTCAAGGAATCAGTGGCTTTACCATCTGACAACATAAAACTGCATCTGGAAAGACCAATAGTGAGAGGGACAGAGGGACAGGTGGTCTCACTGATATAACAAATTGGGAGCAGCAGAGAGCATAGCAGCAGCATGACATGACCTTCTATCCTGAACTCCACAAAGAAACTGGGACACCACTCCTTCCTTAACTCCAAGGAATGAGCTTTTGACCAATCTGATACAGAAATTCCAGAGAGTAAGAGATATGTTAGCTGGGTGTAGTGGCTCACACCTGTAATCCCAGCACTTCGGGAGGACGGGGCAGGCAGATCACCTAAGGTCAGGAGTTAGAGACTAGCCTGGCCAACATAGTGAAACCCTGTCTCTACTAAAAATGCAAAAATTATCCAGGCGTGGTGGTCCACACCTGTAATCCCATTTACTCAGGAGGCTGAGGCAGGAGAATCACTTGAACCCAGGAGGCAGAGGTTGCAGTGAGCTGAGATTGTGCCACTGCACTCCAGCCTGGGTGGCAAAGCTAGACTCTGTCTCAAAGAGAGAGAAAGATATGTTTATGGCTTAGGCCCAGCTCACATACCAATAAGAAAACCAGGACAGGAAGGAATAGACTTTTATAGTTGGATAAAACTATGAGTAGGAGGCTGCTCTACAAGCTAATTGAGGAGGAAAGCCGGGAGACCATGCACCTGTAGATCTGAGTGTCAGGGCAAAGGAAACCCTGCCCTTACACTTTCTGCAAGAAGGTCATGCATCATCCATAGGACTCGGGATTTCCTGCTTAATGTAACACTCAGGACCCAGAGAAGCAGAGTGATAAGTATGAGGGCTGGCCCTACCAATGACCAGCCCAGAAACAGAATGTCACCTTCTACATGGAGGCTGCCATGCCAACCTGTGAAGTGGTAAATATAGAAGCCAAGTTAGAAGAGTAGAAATGTGAACTGATAGTCTAGAGTCTTACTTTAGCTAAGATATGGGGTATAGCTTGTTTTCTAGAGATCAGTAGGACTAAATGAAGGGAGATTAATAGGGATAGAGTCTTAGTTTGAATACCAGTGCTAATGGGGTATGATATTTCCAGCTGAAAATGAGAGCTGGAGGCATGAGTGATTCATCCAAATGGAAGAAACAGAAGAGATCCCCTCGGCCCCCACGCCATATGACCAAAGTCACACCAGGTTCAGAGCTGCCCACTCCCAATGGAACCACCTTATCATCTAACCTCACTGGTGAGTGCCCTGGACTGCTTCCTCTGATTAGACAAAAGAAGAGCTCCTTTCTCTCTTAGGGATTTTGAAATTGAAGATCAACCAACTGAGGGGCTTTCGTTTTGGTGCTGAGAACAAAAAGGGAAACTCCAGGTCAAATCAGACTGTGACCATTCAGCAACTCTGCAGTGACTTAAGGTTGTTCTCTGACAACTTTAGAGACCAATATATGCGAAGATAAGCATGTAATCTGGGAAACAGAGACCCTAGTACCATGGAGGGTTTGTTTTGCCCACAGCCTCTTTCTTCTTCGAGCATCACGTACTTTTCTTGGCAGGCAGCATGCCCTTCATTGATGTGCCCACTCCCATCTCCTCTGCAAGTTCAGAAGCTGCCTCAGCAGTGGTCAGTCCCTCTACAGACAGTGGCCTGGAATTCTCCTCCCAAACCACTTCCAAGGAAGACCTTACTGATCTAGAGCAACCTGGCTCTCCAGGGTACAGCACAGCTACAGAACCTGGGAGCAGTGAGCTAGGTGTTCCCGAGCAGCCTGACCTCCAGGTATGGCTTTGATTTTTAAACGTCCCTCTTCAATATTCCGCTGTGGGAACTGGCTTGATCCTTTGGATCCTTTATGCAGGACTTGGCTCAAAAGAAGCTTGGGGTAACTTCAAAAGAAGCTCTGATCTTTCCTGCTTCTCAAAATTGGTTGTACTGCCTAGAAAACCCACAGCGTGACTCACTGTGAGAGGTTGCTCATGAGATTTATCAAGTTATGCATACAGGTAGTACTTGACAAAAGGGAAGGAGCTGGCCATTGCTTTTTCTGGAAGGTAATGATCGAAATCCTAAGCCTGTGAGAGACTCTGTGTCTCTAAGGTCCTAGTCACTGTAGGTCAGTGAAGCCTCAGGAGATGTTTTTCTGAGTCCTTCGTCATACTCCTGCCTGAGCCATCTTGCGGTGATTCATAAACCACTGAGCTAGCCCTACATCTGTAGCCCATTAGAGACAGCTTGGAAGACAGGTACTTCAGGGGAGTAAGTTCCAAGTTGCTCTTGCCTCATCCCTCTTCCCATATCTCCCTGCTACTGGTCATAGCAGGAAGGGACCCATGTGGAAAAGTCCCAGTCAGCATCTGTGGAGTCCATCCCTGAAGTGTTAGAGGAGTGCACGTCCCCTGCCGACCACTCTGACTCTGCCTCTGTCCATGACATGGATTACGTCAATCCCCGGGGCGTGCGCTTTACACAGTCCTCCCAGAAAGAAGGTGGGTACTCTGGTAGGCTCTGCCAATTCACCTCCCCCATCCTACCTACTAAGCTGCCTGAGCTTAGACTGTCTTAGACCAAGATATTGGACTACTGCCTGTTGCTTCAAGTTCTAGGCTATTTTCTAGTCAGGAAATGGAGTCAATCCATAAGACCGTTGGCATGGAGGGAGCCCTTCCCCAACTTACACTATAGGGAGGAAGTTTGATGGGCGATAGGAAGCAAGAAGGAAGGATAAAAAGCTTAGGACTTTTAACAGAAAGGTAGGATCATCAATTCTGATTTCCTCCAGAAGTAGACTAGTCCCCTCACATCCCCAGGGGAAAAAAAAATCCTTTTCCTTTTTTTTTTTTTTTTCCCTGTCACCCAGGCTGTATTGCTGCAGTGGCACAATCACAGCTCACTATAGCCTCGACTCCCTGGGTTCAAGCAATCCTCCGACCTCAGCCTCCCAAGTATTTGAGACTATAGGCATGCACCACTGCACTTGGCTACTTTTAAAAAATCTTTTGTAGAGATGGGGTCTCTCTGTGTTGCCTGGGCTGGTCTCAAACTCCTGGCCTCAAACAGTCCTCCCACCTTAGCCTCCCAAAGCACTAGGATTACAGGCATGAGCCATCACGCCCAGCCCTTTTCCTCAAAGAGAATCACTTACCTAAAATTGCCTTGTGTAATGCAGAGCAGGCTAGGCAAAGCCAGCAGATTAGTTGTTTTATAGCAGTCTCACTCTCCTCCTGGCCTTCCCCAGGCACAGCTTTGGTCCCCTATGGTCTTCCCTGCATCCGCGAGCTCTTCCGCTTCCTCATCTCCCTCACCAATCCACACGACCGCCATAACTCAGAGGTTATGATTCACATGGGACTGCATTTGCTGACAGTGGCCCTTGAGTCAGCCCCTGTAGCCCAGTGCCAGACCCTCTTGGGCCTCATCAAGGATGAGATGTGCCGTCACTTATTCCAGGTAAGACAAGATTGCTAGAGGGTCTCAGAGCCTCTTTCAAGAGCCAGGGGAACACAGGGAGGTCTGGCTGATTACGCAAAGATATAGGACCTAGGAAAGCATCTCCCTCTCAGTTGGCCAGTAGTTTTAGTAAGAGGGTTCCAGTAGTTCCCCAGGGACTCTGGCAGCCAGAGAGAAATATAGGAATGGCTAGATGTAGAGTTCCCTGGAAGCAATGGACCTCAGTGACACCTTCACTCAGAATGCCTCTTCTGCCTCTCTTGGTTGAGCCATAGTCAGCTTCAGAAACCTCACAGCCGGGCTGGGTGCAGTGGCTCATGCCTGTAATCCCAGCACTTTGGGAGGCCAAGGCGGGCGGATCATGAGGTCAGGAGATTGAGACCAGCCTGACCAATGTGGTGAAACCCAGTCTCTACTAAAAATACCAAATTAGCTGGGCGTGGTGACGTGCGCCTGTAATCCCAGCTACTCGGGAGGCTGAGGAAGGAGAATATCTTGAACCCAGGAGGCAAAGGTTGCAGTGAGCTGAGATTGTGCCACTGCACTCCAGCGTGGGCAACAGAGTGAAACTCCACCTCAAAAAAAAAAAAAAAAAAAAAAAAACCTCAAAAACTCATGGCCTACCCTACTGTCATCTCCAGCTACTCAGCATAGAGCGACTGAACCTTTATGCTGCTTCCCTGCGAGTATGCTTCCTACTGTTTGAGAGCATGCGAGAGCACCTCAAGTTCCAAATGGAGGTGAGTTTCTTGACGTGGGAAGAAAAAGGGAAAAAAAAAAGGGAGATATATGGCATCTTCAGTGGGGCCAGCTCTATCGTGCTGCAGGGGTAGGATTTAGGGACTTCCCATAGGAGAGTGCTTTTAGCCTCCAGAGTTCGGTTCAATCAACTGGCCTCTTTTGTGGAAAAGTTAAAAGGAGACCAAAGGAAACTGGCTGACCCCAAATATGAGAACTGCTAGGTAACCTCACCATGAATAGGAACAGCTCTTCTGCCCAGCAGTTACTCTGCAACACAGGTAGGTAAGTCAAGCCAGCATTGTCACTAAATTGCTAAAAGGAACTCTAAATAGGACCAGGTCATGTTCACATGACACAAAAGGGCAAGAGGCAACTTGTCTGGGACCAGGTATGTGATAGAGAGCCAGGCCTTATCCCCCAACATGGAGGTCAAAGAAGAGATATATTTAGGGGATGGAATACCTTTGGGTGTCTCTTAATACATGCCTCTTGGCTGGGCTTCTGCATCCTGTTTAATGTTTTTCCTGTCTAATTTTTTCTTTTTCTATCTTGAATCCTTTCCCCACCCAAATGGCAATTACTGGGTTATTGCCAGATGTACATCAAAAAGCTTATGGAGATCATCACTGTGGAGAACCCCAAGATGCCTTACGAGATGAAGGAGATGGCACTGGAGGCCATTGTGCAGCTCTGGCGCATCCCCAGCTTTGTCACAGAGCTCTACATCAACTATGATTGTGACTACTACTGTTCCAACCTCTTTGAGGATCTCACAAAGCTGCTGTCCAAGGTGCTGAGCACTATAACTGGCCTCTAGGAAAAAAGGCATTATAAAGGAAATCTCCCTGGTGGTAGTAAGGATGCTACATACAGAGAGGGGAACGCTTGAGAGCTGGGAAACAGAAGAAAGGCGTTTTCTTTTTTTTTTTTTTTTTTTTTTTTCTTTTTTTTTGAGATGGAGTCTTGCTCTGTTGCCCAGGCTGGAGTGCAGTGGCACAATCTCGGCTCACTGCAAGCTCCGCCTCCCGGGTTCATGCCATTCTCCTGCCTCAGCCTCCCAAGTAGCTGGGACTACAGGCGCCTGCCACCACGCCCAGTTAATTTTTTGTATTTTTAGTAGAGACAGGGTTTCACCGTGTTAGCCAGGATGGCCTCATTCTCCTGACCTCGTCATCCGCCTGCCTTGGCCTCCCAAAGTGCTGGGATTACAGGCGTGAGCCACCACGCCCGGCCAGAAAGGCGTTTTCTAAGGGCAATGTACAAGTTAGAAGAGGTTTTGGAAATTTTAGAAAATGATCAAAGTGTAAAGTGTTCTCCTAACTACAAGTCCAACTGATCTGTTTACTTTCCAGAATGCCTTCCCTGTGTCTGGTCAACTCTATACAACACACCTACTATCTCTTGATGCCCTATTGACAGTGATTGACAGCACCGAGGCCCACTGCCAGGCCAAAGTCCTCAACAGCCTCACCCAGCAAGAGAAGAAGGAGACAGCCAGACCAAGCTGTGAGATAGTAGATGGCACCCGAGAAGCTAGCAATAGTGAGAGGCATTTATTTCTTTGATGAACCCAGGGTTCTATGCTTATCCGTTCTCTACTCTCTGAGTTGTTTTTCCTGTCCCCATGTCACTTCCCCTGGGATGCTCCCAATTCTGTTTCTGGGCTTTGGCGGTTTAAATCACAGGCCAGTCAGGCAGATTAGTAGAACTCATAGCCTTCTCCCTTTTTGCTCCTCCCCACTTTGGTTTTTTATAGAACTATTATTTCTTTATGGCAAGAGAAGAGAACAGAGATTAAAGAATGTAGGATTTCTGTCTCTGAAAGCTCCACGTTCCACCATCCCTCATCCCCAATATCTGCCTTCACTCTAATTAGTCCTCTCTAGCTCCCCCTTGAAATTTGAGGTTGCAGAAGATCAGGGAAAGTGACTGGGTAATCTCTTCATTAAATTAGAGAATCTAATGCTTGGCTGGGACAGGGACTACTTATTTTGGCTTGGGTTTGTCCTGCTCAGGGCTGGCGCCCGGTGCAGGAACCATGCAGGTCTTCTGGGCTTGGGATTTGATCTATCCTGCAGCTCTGCTTGGCTTCATACCCTGTAAGTCTTCACGTATCTTCTTCTCTCTTACCAGCTGAGAGAACTGCCAGCGATGGGAAAGCTGTAGGCATGGCCTCAGACATCCCAGGCCTGCATCTGCCAGGTGGAGGGTGGCTGCCACCAGAACATGGGAAACCAGGACGCAGTGATATGGAGGAAGCTGTTGACTCTGGGGGTGGGTACTGGGTGTCCATGACCCTAAACTCCTCACCTGGAGGGCCTGGTGAAGAGCAGAGGGAGGGAGCAGACACCTAGGATAGTAACTAAGCAAGCCTTGGTAGCCCACCTTGCCTTCAGACTCAGAGAGAGGGAAGCAAACATATGGACCCTTAGTTGATAGGACTTCCAGGGAAGTGGAAGACTGGTGAGGACAAGATTTCTGAGGCTCCTCCTTGAAACTGGGGAGTATATTGGTGACCTTCCAAAAGTCCTTATCTGGGTAAAAAAAGGTCTTACAGATTTTTCTCCTCTCTTCTTCCTACTCCTAGCTGACAAAAAGTTTGCCCGGAAGCCACCTCGATTTTCCTGTCTCCTGCCAGATCCACGGGAACTAATTGAAATTAAAAACAAAAAGAAGGTACATACATATATTCCCCAGCCTCTGTCCACCTCTGTCTGGGTGTCCATTTTTGTAGGGTTTCCATCTCAGAAGATGAAGGAGAGTCTAGCACCTCATTGTACAGCTTCCTGAGGCCAGTCTTTGGGCTTGTTGGGACTTCAGCAACTCCCATTTGAAGCCCTTCTCTTACTCCTAAGCTATGTAGTTGAGCATACCCTATGTATGCCCCTGGGCAAATGCTATACCAATTGAGAGCCAAGTGTCACTAGTGGCAGTGACAGGAGCCTTGGGCGTTGGTGTCCTGTGGATCATTGAAGGTTACTGGTCATCTCCAGCTCTTGCATGATGATTGGCAATAAAGGGGAATTGATATTTATTCTGGTGCTTTAGTAAGGTTCAAATAGTAAGGTTCAAATAACTGTTTGTACTTTGGATTTTTTTTTTTTTTTTTTTTTTTTCAGACGGAGTCTCTGTCTGTTGCCCAGGCAGGCTGGAGTGCAGTGGCACGATCTCAGCTCACTGCAACTCCACCTACCGGGTTCAAGCAATTCTCCTGCCTCAGGCTCCCAAGTAACTGGGACTACAGGCACGTGCCACCACGCCCAGCTAATTTTTTGTATTTTTAGTAGAGACGGGGTTTCACCGTGTTAGCCAGGATGGTCTTGATCTCCTGACCTCGTGATCCGCCCACCTTGGCCTCCCAGAGTGCTGGGATTTACAGGTGTGAGCCACCGTGCCTGGCTTGTACTTTGGGTTTCTTAACACAAAGAAAACCTAACCCTTTCTGGCCGGGCGTGGTGGCTCACGCCTGTAATCCCAGCACTTTAGGAGATCAAGGCGGGCAGATCACCTGAGGTCAGGAGTTTAAGACTAGCCTGGCTAGTCTCTACTAAAAATACAAACATTAGCTGGGCATGATGGTGCATGCCTGTAATCCCAGCTACTCATGAGACTGAGGCAGGAGAATCAGTTGAACCTGGGAGGCGGAGGTTTCAGTGAGCTGAGATCACGCCACTGTGCTCCAGCCTGGGCAACAGAGTGAAACTCCATCTCGGAAAAAGAAAAAAAAAAAAACCTAACCCTTTCTTTCTCTTATTGCCAGCTTAAATGACTTTGGTTCATGTACGCCCTTGAGTGCATGGCCATGACTGGACATACAGAAATATGAGTTGCCTCCACAGTTAGTCCACTTTGTCTTTCAAACCCAGGGCATTAAGCTAGGCAACCAAAGAAGCTAAGCCAGGCTAAAAACAAGAGGCTGGCTGTCAACAAATGTCAGGGATGGATATAAAACTAGAGAGAAGAATTATCTAGTCTCTTTCTTCTACTTTTTCCCCGATCCTAAGTTAGAGAAGAGGAACTGTTTTATGTATCTTGAGCACTCAGGAAAGGAGTAAAAAAGAGTTCGTAAGCCAATTCAATTAGACATGAAGATGGGGGAAGCTAAGGCCATTATGATCTAGCCTTAGTTCTGTAGTCACTAAGAACCACATCCTAGGAGCTTTTTAGCTGACCAACTGTGGGTGGGCTATGGTGGACTCCAGGCTGGCCTTGTCTAATTTAGAGGCAAAGTAGCTTCTATACCTCTAGTTTTTCTCATGCAGCTGCTAATCACTGGCACAGAGCAGTTCAATCAGAAACCAAAGAAGGGGATTCAGTTTCTGCAAGAGAAAGGCCTCCTCACCATCCCAATGGACAACACAGAGGTTGCTCAGTGGCTCCGAGAGAACCCTCGGCTGGACAAGAAGATGATTGGAGAGTTTGTGAGTGACCGCAAAAACATTGACCTGTTGGAGAGCTTTGTGAGGTGAGGAAGCTATAAGGAATGTGGGATATAGCCAGGTACGGTGGCTCATGCCTGTAATCCTGACACTTCGGGAGGCTGAGGCAGGCAGATCACTTGAGCTCAGGAGTTCAAGACCAGCCTGGGCAACATGGTGAAACCCTGTCTCTACAAAAAATACAAAAATTAGCTGGGCATGGTGGCATGCACCTGTAGTCTCAGCTGTTCAGGAGGCTGAGGCAGGAAAATTGCCTGAGTCTGGGAGTTCGAGGCTGCAGTGAGCTGTGATCATGCCACTGCACTCTAGTCCGGGTGATAGAGTGAGACCTTGGCTCAAAAAAAAAAAAAAAAGAAAGAAAGGTGGGACATGGTTAGTGATCAGTTTATTTTTTATTTTTTTATTTTTTTGAGACAGAGTCTCGCTCTGTCGCCCAGGCTGGAATGCAGTGGCGCGATCTCGGCTCACTGCAAGCTCCACCTCCCGGGTTCACGCCATTCTCCTGCCTCAGCCTGCGGAGTAGCTGGGACTACAGGCGCCCGCCACCGAGCCCGGCTAATTTTTTGTATTTTTAGTAGAGACGGGGTTTCACCATGGTCTCGATCCCCTGACCTCGTGATCCGCCCGCCTCGGCCTCCCAAAGTGCTGGGATTACAGGCGTGAGCCACCGCGCCCGGCCTAGTGATCAGTTTAAAGGGACAGAACATCCCTACCTCAAAGCAGTCTCTATAAATTTCTTCTGGAGACCCTAGCCAATGTCCTTCCTCTACCCATCATTTATATCTGTTGGACCTGAAAGGGACTCCAACGAGATAGTTTGGGGAGCCCCCTCCATTCTGCATGGAGTCCATTGCAAAGGGGTAGAGCAGGGTTCCAGGGGGTGAGGGTTCTAGGCAAGAGTCTGTGGATGTGAAAAGTATTAAGGCTAGGGGTTGTGTTAGGGATGAACAGGAGATACTGCCCCTTTGCTAGAGACCTCAGCCTCCTCTCTTCCAGTAAGAGTAGGTTAGGAGGACAGTGACTAAAAGAGCCTGACATGTGCAGCTTACACATTTTCAGCCTCTTCTTCCTTTCTTTCCCTATAGCACCTTCAGTTTTCAGGGTCTGCGACTGGACGAAGCTCTCCGCCTCTACCTGGAAGCCTTCCGTTTGCCTGGGGAAGCACCAGTCATCCAGAGGTTGCTGGAGGCATTCACAGAGCGTTGGATGGTGAGTTTGAGTGTCAGGGGCTGAGCCCAGGATCCAAGGTCAGTTTGACTGAGGGCTGAAGAATCCAGCTGCTGTCTTTTATTTTTTTTTTTTGAGACAGAGTCTCGCTCTGTCACCCAGGCTGGAGTGCAGTAGCGCAGTCTCAGCACACTGCAACCTCCACCCCCCGGGTTCAAGCATTTCTCCTGCCTCAGCCTCCCGAGTAGCTGGGATTTCAGGCACCTGCCACCAAGCCTGGCTAATTTTTGTATTTTTAGTAGAGATGGGTTTTGCCATGTTCGTCAGGCTGGTCTCGAACTCCTGATCTCACGTGATCCGCCCACCTCGGCCTCCCTGAGTGCTGGGACTACAAGGGTGAACCACTGCATCCAGCCTGCTGTCTTTTAAAAAGGCAGAGAGCAAAATTAATGACCTTTCCACGAAGAGATCAGCTTCTGTTAAGGAGTTGGCAAGAGGCTGGCCACCTTCTGGATGGTACCTCTCCTCTGTACTAGCACTGACCAGTGGGTTCTGAGGGTTTAATTGGCCAGAGAAGGGCATTGACACAGGCGGGATCTTTGCTTTTTCAGAATTGTAATGGCTCCCCATTTGCCAATAGCGATGCCTGCTTTTCCCTGGCCTATGCTGTCATCATGCTTAATACTGACCAGCACAACCACAATGTTCGTAAACAGAATGCACCCATGACCCTGGAGGTAAGCTTGGGTCCCAGTCAAGGCAAAGAAGACCCAGCACAGCTTTGGAGGTAGCAGGAAGGACATAGGATTTCCGGTGGGCATGATGGATGGGGTTCTGTCCAAGGGAATCAGGAAGGGCTGGCCAACCTAGAAAAGGGACTGGGGTGGGGAAGTGGGTTTTTTCACTTACTTTTTCCTAAGTCCTATTTACTAAAAACCCAGGAGTTCCTTGGGTGGGGCTTCAGTATTGACACAAGGGGAAAAAACTTACTGGCCTGTCTTTAGGAGTTTCGCAAAAATCTAAAAGGTGTGAACGGAGGCAAGGACTTTGAGCAAGACATCCTGGAGGACATGTACCATGCCATCAAGTGAGTATACATAGAGAATAGTGCAGTATCTCTGTTAAGAAGAAGCACACTGCTTCCTTTCCCAGTTTTTAGAGTCATGTCAGACTGCAGTGACTCACATGCCCTGGATTTAGCCTCGGAACTTAGTTGGGCAGCCCCCTCTCTGCCAACTGTTTCTTCCTTAAAGAAGCCCAAATGATATTGGGACTATAGTACTCTAAGCCAGGGTCCAAAGTGCTGCTCTTAAGTAGGATATCATGGCCCCATTTTCTGAACTTAAAACAAGTACATTTTCCTGTATAGATTACAAGATGCTGGCTGGTAGAGAACCCAAGATGGGCACTGGAGTGTGAGGCCCAGGTTACAGGTCAGAAATGGGCCACTTAGTTCTTTACTGTAAGTCAGAAAAGGTAGAATTGTTCATTTTATCACACCTAGTAAGAATGTGTGATCTTACTGTAGAACTAAAGGCCTCACTTACAGATAGGGCTTTAAGATTATGGGACACTTCCTTTCTTTCTCCCTGCTCCCACTGGTGGGTGGAACGCAGACCACTGAGCTGCAGTTCTGATGACCTCTCATCAGTGGAGAGTGCTAGTATGGATGAACTCCTAGTCTTGGTTTGGAACTAGTCAGGTTCAAAGCAGTGCAACTGCTCCTTCCCTTACCTCCTGACAGGAATGAGGAAATTGTAATGCCTGAGGAACAGACAGGCTTGGTTCGGGAGAACTATGTGTGGAATGTGCTGCTTCATCGAGGTGCCACCCCTGAGGGCATATTCCTGCGTGTGCCTACTGCCAGCTATGATCTTGACCTCTTCACCATGACCTGGGGCCCCACTATTGCTGCTCTCTCTTATGTCTTTGACAAAAGCCTTGAGGAGACAATCATCCAGAAAGCCATCTCAGGCTTCAGGTAGCCCAGCTTTGGCCTTGGTCTTCACCTCCCCCTACCTCTGTGAGCTAACATGGTTTTCTCCGTGCCTCTCTGACTCCTACTCTTACTTCATTAGAATGGGGTTCCCCCTGAGTTTTTGGAGGGAGGCTGAAGCTTGGGTAAGCTCAGTCTTAAACAGAAACAAAATTAAAAGGTTTCTTCCTGGGACTGACTGGGGAAGAGCCCCATGCAAGCTCAGGGACTTGGAAGGGCTGCTTGGCCTTCCAGTGACTCTGTTTCTGGGATGGGGGTAACATTACAGGAAGTGCGCCATGATCTCCGCCCACTATGGCCTCAGCGATGTGTTTGACAATCTCATCATCTCTCTATGCAAATTCACAGCTCTCAGCAGTGAGGTGAGCAGGTGCAGGAACTGTGTACTTGGAGCTCCAAAGGAGGACCTCTCTTTTAGCCATGGATCTACCCTTATCAACAGACCTGGTTGCCCTCAGCATCTTCCCTCACTGCCCCCACTTGAATATACCAGAGCTTAGGCCATTTCTGTCTTGCACACTCTGGGATAAAACTAGTGTTACTTCATGTAATGGGGATGGGAAAGGAGATACAGTCGTGGGGAAGGCCTTAACTAGGTTAACCCACTCCCACCAGTATTATGGGGGATTGAAGCAGAGCCAACAAAAGGACCCTGAGGGAACCATCATAGGCAGAGACCTAAGAGATTGTCCTTTCCAGACAGTAGCTCGGCCTTAAGTCTGTTCTCATCCTCTTTTCCAGTCTATTGAGAACCTGCCCAGTGTATTTGGAAGCAACCCTAAAGCCCATATTGCAGCCAAGACAGTATTCCATTTGGCCCATCGTCATGGTGACATCTTGCGGGAGGGCTGGAAGAATATCATGGAGGCCATGCTGCAGCTCTTCCGAGCCCAACTACTGCCCAAGGCTATGGTAGAGGTAATTCTTAGTAGGAGACTAGTGACCAATAACAAGGCAAGAGCTTCAACATTGTATGCTGTCTGTACATAGAAGTAAGTGGTTGAGAGTAATGCTGGGCCTGATGCCTGCCATAGCTCAGCAGGAATGCCTCAAATGTAAGACCACAGATCTTGGGGGATAGCTGTTAAAGAAGGCTGGTAGATGCCATTGCCAGTCACCAATTGGCACAATAGCATAGGGGCAGAAGACTAGAGGAGGAAATCCAGAGAACTTTGGTGGGTGGAGGCAGGGGCACAAATACAAAGGACACATGGAAAGAAATTATTTTGACTTACTTTTCCAGGTAGAAGATTTTGTGGATCCCAATGGCAAGATCTCTCTACAGCGGGAAGAGACACCATCAAACCGGTAAAAGCAGACCAGAGGCTCAGGGGCTTGGGGAGGGAGAGTCAGAACTTTGGGGCTCACCACACCATGTGCCCTTTTTCTACAGAGGAGAGTCAACAGTGCTGAGCTTTGTGAGCTGGCTAACACTGAGTGGTCCTGAGCAGTCTAGTGTGCGGGGCCCATCCACTGAAAACCAAGAGGCCAAGAGAGTGGCCTTAGAGTGTATAAAGGTAACTGCCCATCCACCCCGGTGAGAAAGCCTAAACACCTTCCTATTAGACAGATGCTACCCGGTGAACTGAAGAATAAATCATCCAGGATTTTTAACCAGGGCTGACTCTGCCCTCTCCCCCTGGCTCCTGGGGACATTCTGTTCCCTTCAGCCTTTGTCAAAGACCCCCTCTCTCTTTTGCCCTCTCTAGCAATGTGACCCAGAAAAAATGATCACAGAAAGCAAGTTCCTCCAGCTGGAATCACTACAGGAGCTCATGAAGGTAAAGGATGAAGAAAGGAAACATGGAACAACTGGCTGAATCTGGGAGGCGTGACAGGGACAGTATTATTTCTGTCAGGGCAGGGCCAGTGGTTGGCTTCTTTTCCATGCCTACTTTCCTGCTGCTGTTCCCCTTCAGGCTCTGGTCTCAGTGACACCAGATGAAGAGACATATGATGAGGAAGATGCTGCTTTCTGCCTAGAGATGCTGCTAAGGATTGTGTTGGAGAACAGGTGAGATGAGCATAGTCTTTAGCAGACCCCACGCTGGGCTTGTGCCAAAGGGATGGAAGCCATCTTGCTGAGTGGGCTCTGGGGAACTGTAGACAGCAGGGGAAAAGCTTACTCATCATACCTGTCTACTTAGGGTATAATACCAATGAGTCCTGAAAGGCCTAGGGGACCTGTTGCCCAGTGGCCCCTCTGGCTGAGACTATCTTCATTCCTTTATGTCTACACAGGGATCGTGTGGGCTGTGTGTGGCAGACTGTTCGAGACCATCTATACCACCTCTGTGTTCAGGCACAAGATTTCTGCTTCCTTGTGGAGCGGGCAGTGGTGGGGTTGCTACGCCTGGCCATTCGGCTGCTCCGGAGAGAAGAGATCAGTGGTCAGGTAAGCAGAGTGCATCTTGGAGAGTGGGCAGGTATGCAAGGGATTAAGGCCACAGTTGTCAATTATGAATATGGCCTGAGACAGAGTACATTTAGTGCCCCATAGCATGAGTCCAGTGACCAACCACAGGGCTGGTGCAATCTAGCAGTTGGCATTGGGAGTGAGCCTGGAATGGCCTCAGGCATGGAGCTTGTGCTCTGCACCTCAGCCTCCTATGAATCTGCTCTGTAGGACTGGCCTGCTACTGCCTTATAATAGTCCCAGCCCTGTACCTGGTTCCCTGTCATGCTTATGACCCTCCTGAGATCTCTTTGCTTAACTACAAAAAACAACAAGCATAGAACTAATAAGTGGGTTCAACAAGGTCACAGGATGTGAGATCAATACACAAAAAGTAATTATATCTCTACATGCTAACAATGAACAATATAGAAACTGAAATTTAAAATATAATACCATTTACAAGTGTTCCAAATAAAGTGAAATACTTAATATAGCTGACAAAACATGTATAAGATTTGTATGCAGAAAACTACAAAACTACAAAATAAATTGAAGATGTAAATAAATGAAGAGGCATACTATGTTCATGGATTGGAAGGCTCAACATAGTAACGTTGTCACTTCTCCCCAAATTGATCTGTAAATTCCACATAACTCCTATAAAAATCTCAGAAAGGTTCTTGTAGACATAGGTAAGCTTATTCTAAAATTTAGATGGAAAGACACAAACTCTAGAAGAGCTAGAAAGAATAAAGTGGAAAGAATCACTCTCTCTGGGCTGGTTGCAGTGGTTCATGCCTGTAATCTCAGCACTGCGGGAGGCCGCGGCAGGCAGATCACTTGAGGTCAGGAGTTCGAGACCAGTCTGGCCAACATGGTGAAACCCCATCTCTACTGAAACACACAAAAATTAGCAGGGTGTGGTGGCACACACCTGTAATCCCAGCTACTTGGGAGGCTAAGGCAGGAGAATCGCATGAACTCAGGAGGCGGAGGTTGCAGTGAGCTGAGATCACGCCACTGCACTCCAGCTGGGTGACAGAGTGAGATTCTGTCTCAAAAAAAAAAAAAGAATCTGGTATTAGGACTTATTGTCCACTTTGGGAGGCTGAGGCGGGTGGATCACAAGGTCAGGAGATCAAGACCAGCCTGACCAACATGGTGAAACCCCATCTCTACTAAAAATACAAAAATTAGCCAGGCATGGTGGTGAGCGCCTGATTGCTACTCAGGAGGCTGAGGCAGGAGAATCGCTTGAATCTGGGAGGCGGAGGTTGCAGTGAGCCAAGATTGTGCCATTGCACTCCAGCCTGGGTGACACAGTGAGACTCCATCTCAAAAAAAAAAAAAAAAAAAAAAAAAAAAAGACTTGCTCTTGGCTGGATGCGGTGGCTCATGCCTGTAATCCCAACACTTTGGGAGGCCAAGACAGGTGATCACCTGAGGTTGGGAGTTCGAGACCAGCCTGACCAACATGGAGAAAGCTTGTCTCTACTAAAAATACAAAATTAGCCAGGCATGGATGGTGGGGCATGCCTGTAATCCCAGCTACTCAGGAGGCTGAGGCAGGAGAATCGCTTGAACCTGGGAGGCAGAGGTTGTAGTAAGCCAAGATCACGCCATTGCACTCCAGCCTGGACAACAAAAGCAAAACTCTGTCTCAAAAAAAAAAAAAAAACAACTTACTGTATAGCTATAGTAGTCAAGATTATGTGGTGTCGATGGAGGGACAGACACGTAGATCAATGGAAAAGAATAGAGAGCCCAGAAATAAGCTCAACACAAATATGTTCAGTGGATTTTTTGACCAAGATGTAACAACAATTCAGTGGAGGAGGACTAGCCTTTTCAGTAAGTGGTGGAGGGATTGAAATCCATAGGAGGAAAAACCAAATGAACCTTGACCTAAACCTCATACCTTACAGGAAAATTAACTCAAATGGATCATAGATTTAAATGTAAAGCTATAAAAACTTTAGAAACAGGAGAAAATCTTCAGGATCTAGAGCTAAGCAAAGAATTTTTAGCATGTTTGGCAATCCCGTGGATCTGTCTCTTGCCTCAACACTGTCTGGATGGAACAGATCCGGGGGAGACTCTCTGAACAAAAATAATTTTTAGACTTGACATTAAAAGCACAATCTAGAAAAGGAAAAATTGATAAGTTGGACTACATTAATATTTTTAAAAGTTTTGTTCTATGAGAGCCTATGTGAAGAGGATGAAAAGACAAGCTATAGACGAGGAACAAATATTTGCAAATCACATATTTGAGGAAAGGTATTTATAATATAAAAACTCTCAAAACACAAGTGATAAAACAATCCAATTATTAATAGAAAATGGACAAAACATAGGAACAGATGTGTTTTGCCAAAGAAGACATACAGATGGCAAATAGGCACATGAAATGAAGATAGCATCATTAACCATCAGAGTACTGCAAACTAAAACCACAATGAGGCTGAACGTAGTGGCTCACGCCTATAATCCCAGCACTTTGGGAGGCTGAGGTGGGTGGATCACCTGAGGTCAGGAGTTTGAGCCCAGCCTGGCCAACATGGTGAAACCATGTCTCTACCAATAAATACAAAAATTAGCTGGGCGTGGTCACGCACCCCTGTAGTCCCACCTACTGAGGAGTTTGAGGTGGGAGGATCGCTTGAACCCAGGAGGTTGCAGTGAGCTGAGATCGTGCCACTGCACTCCAGCCTGGGTGACAGAGCAAGATTCCAAAAAATAAAACCACAATGAGACATCACTACCCACTTTTCAGAATGGCTAAAATAAAAAGTAGTGACAATACCAAATGCTGAAAGGATGTGGAGAAACTGGGTCATTCATATATTGCTAGGTGGGAATGTAAAATGGTACAGCTACTCTGCTGGCAGTTTCTTATAAAATGAAACATATAATTACCATACAACCCAGCAATTGCATCCTTGGGCATTTATCCCAGAAAAGTGAAAGCTTGCTTTCTCATAAAAACCTGTACATGAATGTTTATAGAAGCCTTAGTTGTAATAGCCAAAAACTGGAATCGGCCCAGATGACTTTCAATAGGTGAATAAACTGTGGTATATACATACCATGGAATACTATTCAGCAATTTAAAGCAACAGACATCTCCAGGGAACTATGCTGAGTGAAAGAAAAGCCAATCTAAAAAGGTTATATAATTCCACTTATATAACATTTTTGAAATGACAGAACTTTAGAATTTGAAGACAGGCTGGGCACAGTGGCTCACACCTATAATCCTAGCACTTTGGGAAACTGAGGCTGGTGAATCACTTGAGGTCAGGAGTTCGAGACCAGCCTGGCCAACATGGTGAAACCCCATCTCTACTAAATATACAAAAATAGCCAGGTGTGGTGGCTCACACCTGTAATCCCATCTACTTGGGAGGCTGAGGCAGGAGAATCACTTGAACATGGGAAGCAGAGGTTGCAGTGAGCCGAGATCCTGCCTGTACTCTAGCCTGGGCGACAGAGTAAGACTCATCTCAAAAAAAAAAAAAAGGAATTTGAAGACAGATTGCTAAGGATTAGGGATGGGGGCAGGAAGGAAGAGGTGGGTGTGGTTATAAAAGGGCAACATGAGCTGGGCATGGTGGTGCGTGCCTGTAGTTCCAGCTACTCTGGAGGCTGAGACAGGAAGATCACTTGCGTCTGGGAGTTTGAGGCTGCTGTGAGCTATGATCATACCACTGCACTCCAGCCTGGGTGACAGAGCAAAACCTGTCTCTAAAAAAAGAAAAAGGCAAAATGAGGGATACTGTTGTGGTAGAACTGTTCAATATGTTGTTCTGTGGTGGATACACAAACCTACACAGGTAATAAAATTGTATAGAAATTAATACACACAAAAATGCAAGTAAAACAGGAAATCTGAATAAGATCAGAGAGTATCTTGATTATGATATTATACTATAGTTTTGCATAATGTTACCATTGGGATAAACTGGGCAAAGTGTATAAGGGACCTTTTTGTATTATTTCTTTACAACTGCATATGAACCTATAATTTTCTCAATAAAAATTTGTATTTGAGGCTGGGTGCAGTGGCTCATGCCTATAATCCCAGCACTTCAGGAGGCCAAGACGGGAAGATCGCTTGAGCCTGGGAGTTCAAGACCAGCCTGGGCAACATAGTGAGACCCCATCTCTCCAAAAAAGAAAAAAAAATTAGCCAGGTGTGGTCACATGCACCTGTAGTCCCAGCTACTCCATAGACTGAGGCAGGAGGATGACTTGAGCCCAGGAGTTTCAGGTTGCAGTGAGCTGTGATTGTGCTACTGTGTTCCAGCCTGGGAGACAGACCAAGACCCTGTCTCAAATAATATAATTAATGTATTTCTATTTGGAAAAAAAAAAAAAAAAAGACCAGAGCAGTATCCTAAATTGGGTCCTAGCCAAACTGTCTTCACTGGCCTAAGGAGACTGGTGGGAAAGAAAACTAGACAGGAAGCTGTGTGCCCACTCCCCGCTTCCTACCCTAACCCCACTCCAGGTGCTGCTCTCTCTACGCATTTTGCTACTGATGAAACCCAGTGTGCTATCCCGAGTCAGCCACCAGGTTGCGTACGGGCTCCATGAACTCCTGAAGACCAACGCAGCCAACATCCACTCAGGTGATGACTGGGCCACACTCTTCACGCTGCTGGAGTGCATCGGCTCAGGTGTGAAGCCTCCAGCTGCTCTGCAGGCCACAGCCAGAGCAGATGCACCTGATGCTGGTAAGCCCTTTCCCAGGGAGACTCAGGCTGGCAGATAAACAGTTACACCCCAGGAGCTGGGACAGGAAAACAAAACACAGGTTACTGTGTTCAGCAGATTAAACAGCCCTGGCTTCTGCCATCGCTTCCAGAGCTTCCAGTGCCCGCTGGCCAGTACCCATAAGTTAAATAGCATGAGGGCAAATAAGCAATGCAGACAGCTGTAAAGCCAGGCTTTCTACTGTCCTGAGGACTGAGTTGTCCTGAGGACTGTTTCCCAGTTTCTGTTTCTGAGCTGTCCTGAGGACTGTTTTCCCAGAATTCTGGGAAAACAGAATTGTGTGAGCAGACTTTATATCACGAAATCGATATATCACTAAATCCCAGAAACTGGGAAAACAGTCCTCAGGACAGTAGAAAGCCTGGCTTCATAGCCTTCTGCATTGCCTATTTGTCCTTGCCACCACTCCCTAGAGTGGTGCTACAGCTGCCACTAGATGCCATCAGGAGCCCAGATTAGCCTGCCACCTTATTTGGTCAACAGAGAAGCTGTTCCGGCCATCCTTTGGCCCTCTGGTGACAGAAATTAAACTATGCCAGAGAGAGGGGAGGCCAGGCCTCAGCATCTTTTTTCTGAGAGCCTGATTTATCCCTCATCCCAGTGCCCCATCCCCACCCTGACTCTGTCCTTCTCCCTGCCTACCATAGGGGCCCAGTCAGACAGTGAGCTCTCATCCTACCATCAGAATGATGTGAGCCTGGATCGAGGGTACACTTCCGACTCAGAGGTCTACACTGACCATGGCAGGCCGGGCAAGATACACCGATCAGCCACAGATGCCGATGTGGTCAACAGTGGTTGGTTAGTGGTGAGTGACGATATGGGCAGCAATTGAGTCTCTCCCGCTTGACCTGTGGGAAGAATTCCTGGTCCTCTGCAAGGACATTCACATAGGGGCCAAGCCTGCGTCCCCAGCTCCTCTGTGTACTTTACAGGTCGGGAAGGATGACATTGATAACTCCAAGCCAGGGCCCAGCCACCCAGGCCCTTCACCCCTGATCAATCAATACAGCCTAACAGTGGGACTGGATTTGGGGCCACATGACACTAAGTCTCTGCTTAAGTGTGTGGAATCGCTGTCCTTCATCGTGCGTGATGCTGCCCATATCACACCTGACAACTTCGAGCTCTGTGTCAAGACTCTCCGGATCTTTGTGGAGGCCAGTCTGAATGGCGGTGGGTCAGGTGATGAGGGGGCAGCTGGGGAGTAGCCATGCAATTATGCAGGGGAGAGGCTGAGAGAGGAGAAAAGGCAGGGTATCTATGCCTATATAGACACGGAAATGTGACCTGAGTCTGGCTCTGCTCAGGATGCAAGTCCCAGGAGAAACGTGGCAAGAGTCACAAATATGACAGCAAAGGGAACCGCTTCAAGAAGAAATCCAAAGAGGGATCAATGCTTCGCCGGCCTCGAACCTCCAGCCAACATGCCTCTCGGGGCGGGCAGAGTGATGATGATGAGGACGAAGGCGTGCCTGCCAGCTACCATACGGTGTCTTTACAGGTCAGTCAGGACGTAAGTATGGCACCCTTTACTTCCTCTCCTCCCCTGCACCTGATACTGGGAGCCTGGGGTGGCCAGGGAAAGCCAGGGCTGAAGGGAAGGGCCCATGTGTGCCAGCCCAGGCCCTGGACCACCATCTTCACAACATTCCCTTACCCAAAACCTTACCTGTAAGTCTTTATTTGCTTAAATTTAATTTATTTATTTATTTATTATTTTTTTGAGATGTAGTCTCTCTCTGTCACCCAGGCTGGAGTGCAGTGGCGTGATCTTGGCTCACTGCAACCTCCACCTCCCGGGTTCAAGCAATTCTCCTGCCTCAGCCTTCCAAGTAGCTAGGACTACAGGCGCGTGCCACCATTCCTGGCTAATTTTTTGTGTTTTTAGTAGAAACGGGGTTTCACCATGTTGGCCAGGATGGCCTTGATCTCCTGACCTCGTGATCCACCTGCCTCCCAAAGTGCTGGGATTACAGGTGTAAGCCACCGCACCTGGCCTTTAAATTTATTTTTAAACTAAAATTTACTTATTTTTTGAGTAGGTTCAAAATATACAAAAGGGTAAACTGATAAAACTAAGTTTCCAATCCATTCCTGTCCCCAGCTGCTGAGTTCCCCTCACTAGAGGCAACCACTGTCACCAGTTTCTTGTCTATCCTTCCAGAGTTACCCTGTGTCTATTCAAAGGCATATAAAATTAATTCTGTGAGCAGAGTTTATATCACTAAATTGATGGAGAACCAATTGCCTTAAATAGAATAACCATAGAAAAATGACGAAAGTGTCCTCCCTCCCTCCCTCCCTCCCTCCCTCTCTCCCTCTCTCTCTCTCTCTCTCTTTCTTTCTTTCTTTCTTTCTTTCTTTCTTTCTTTCTTTCTTTCTTCTTTCCCTCTCTGGCCCAGGCTACAATCTACTCGGCTTGCTGCTGCCCGCTCCCCTGGGACTGCCGGCGCACACCACCGCTGCCTGCCTTTTCTCCTTTGGATGCAGGCACGCGTTCGCCATCTTGGCCACGCTGGTCGCCAGCTCCTGACGCCGAGTGCTCTGCCTGCCTCAGCCTCCCGAGGTACTGGGACTACAGACGGAGTCTCGCTCACCCAGTGCTCGGTGTTGCCCGGGCTGGAGTGCGGTGGCGTGGTCTGGCCTCGCGGCAGCCTCTACCCCCCGGCCGCCTGCCTTGGCCTGCCAGGGTGCTGGGATTGCAGCCCCTGCCCTGCCGCCGCCCCATCTGGAAGGTGGGGAGCGCCTCTGCCCGGCCGCCCCGTCTGGGAGGTGAGGAGCACCTCTGCCTGGCCGCCCCGTCTGGGAAGTGAGGAGCGCCTCTGCCCGGCCACCCACCGTCTGGGAAGTGAGGAGCGCCTCTGCCCGGCCACCTACCGTCTGGGAAGTGAGGAGCGCCTCTGCCCGGCCACCCACCGTCTGGGAAGTGAGGAGCGCCTCTGCCCGGCCACCCTGTCTGGGAAGTGAGGAGCACCTCTGCCCGGCCGCCCCGTCTGGGAAGTGAGGAGCGCCTCTGCCCGGCCACCCATCGTCTGGGAAGTGAGGAGCGCCTCTGCCCGGCCTCCCATCGTCTGGGAGGTGAGGAGCGCCTCTGCC
Source organism: Symphalangus syndactylus (assembly GCF_028878055.3). Taxonomy (NCBI): domain Eukaryota; kingdom Metazoa; phylum Chordata; class Mammalia; order Primates; family Hylobatidae; genus Symphalangus; species Symphalangus syndactylus. The sequence continues at coordinate 36,238,975 of NC_072424.2, read as the reverse complement.
CGGCCGCCCCGTCCGGGAGGAAGTGAGGAGCACCTCTGCCCGGCAGCCCCGTCCGGGAAGAAGTGAAGAGCGCCTCTGCCCGGCCGCCCCGTCCGGGAAGAAGTGAGGAGCGCCTCTGCCCGGCCGCCCCGTCCGGGAAGAAGTGAGGAGCGCCTCTGCCCGGCCGCCCCATCCGGGAAGAAGTGAGGAGCGCCTCTGCCCGGCCACCCATCGTCTGGGAAGTGAGGAGCGCCTCTGCCCGGCCACCCACCGTCTGGGAAGTGAGGAGCGCCTCTGCCCGGCCGCCCCGTCTGGGAAGTGAGCAGCGCCTCTGCCCGGCCACCCCGTCCGGGAAGAAGTGAGGAGCGCCTCTGCCCGGCCGCCCCGCCCGGGAAGAAGTGAGGAGCGCCTCTGCCCGGCCGCCCCGTCCGGGAAGAAGTGAGGAGCGCCTCTGCCCGGCCGCCCCGTCCGGGAAGAAGTGAGGAGCGCCTCTGCCCGGCCGCCCCGTCCGGGAAGAAGTGAGGAGCGCCTCTGCCCGGGCGCCCCATCCGGGAAGAAGTGAGGAGTGCCTCTGCCCGGCCGCCCCATCCGGGAAGAAGTGAGGAGCGCCTCTGCCCGGCCACCCATCGTCTGGGAAGTGAGGAGTGCCTCTGCCCGGCCAACCACCGTCTGGGAAGTGAGGAGCGCCTCTGCCTGGCCGCCCCGTCTGGGAAGTGAGGAGCGCCTCTGCCCGGCCACCCACCGTCTGGGAAGTGAGGAGCGCCTCTGCCCGGCCACCCACCGTCTGGGAAGTGAGGAGCGCCTCTGCCCGGCCGCCCCGTCTGGGAAGTGAGGAGCGCCTCTGTCCGGCCGCCCCGTCTGGGAAGTGAGGAGCGCCTCTGCCCGGCCGCCCCGTCCGGGAAGAAATGAGGAGCGCCTCTGCCTGGGCGCCCCATCTGGGAAGAAGTGAGGAGCGCCTCTGCCCGGCCGCCCCATCCGGGAAGAAGTGAGGAGCGCCTCTGCCCGGCCACCCATCGTCTGGGAAGTGAGGAGCACCTCTGCCCGGCCACCCACCGTCTGGGAAGTGAGGAGCGCCTCTGCCCGGCCGCCCCGTCCAGGAAGAAGTGAGGAGCGCCTCTGCCCGGCCGCCCCGTCCGGGAAGAAGTGAGGAGCGCCTCTGCCCGGCCGCCCCGTCCGGGAAGAAGTGAGGAGCGCCTCTGCCCGGCCGCCCCGTCAGGAAGAAGTGAGGAGTGCCTCTGCCCGGCCGCCCCCTCCGGGAAGAAGTGAGGAGCGCCTCTGCCCGGCCGCCCCGTCTGGGAGGTGAGGAGCGCCTCTGCCCGGCCACCCTTCGTCTGGGAGGTGAGGAGCGCCTCTGCCCGGCCACCCATCGTCTGGGAGGTGAGGAGCGCCTCTGCCCGGCCACCCATCGTCTGGAAAGTGAGGAGCGCCTCTGCCCGGCTGCCCCATCTGGGAAGTGAGGAGTGCCTCTGCCCGGCCACCCATCGTCTGGGAGGTGAGGAGCGCCTCTGCCCGGCCACCCATCGTCTGGGAAGTGGGGAGCGCCTCTGCCCGACCACCCATCGTCTGGGAAGTGAGGAGCGCCTCTGCCCAGCCACCTATCGTCTGGGAAGAAATGAGGAGCGTCTCTGCCTGGCCGCCCCGTCTGGGAAGTGAGGAGCCCCTCTGCCCAGCCGCCCCGTGTCTGGGTAGAAGTGAGGAGCTCCTTTGCCTGGCCTCTCCGTCTGGGAGGTCTACCACGGAGGCCAGAAGCAATGTGGGGGCTGGACGTGGTGGCTCACGCCTGTGGTCCCGGCACTCTGGGGGGCGAGGCGGGTTGATCACTTCGGGCTAGGAGTTCGAGACCAGTCTGGCCAACTTGGCGAAACATGAAGAATACAACAGACAAACCAACCAACCAACTCAATGACAACAAAACAGGTCTACCCTGGAGTCATACTCTAATTTTTTCTATTTTCCTCCCTTTCTGATCCTTTATCCCACTTTCTTTTTCTTCCTCTTCCTTCTCCCTCTTCTTTGTCAAATAGAGGATTGAGTTATTATCACTGATCCATATAAAGTCCCTCTCTCATTTATTTTAACTCCCACCCCCATTTCTATTCCCCGACTTCCCATGTGCAACCTTCCTAATATGTTTGATACGCATCTTTTTGTTTGTATGTATTTTTAGAAAATGTTTATTGTTTTTATATGCAAAAAAAATTAATAAAAAAAAAAAAAAAAAAAAGAAAAATGACGAAAGTGGCTGAGCGCGGTGGCTCATGCCTGTAATCCCAGCACTTTGGGAGGCCGAGGTGGGCAGATCACGAGGTCAGGAGATGGAGACCACCCTGGCTAACACGGTGAAACCCTGCCTCTACTAAAAATAGAAAAAATAGCCAGGCGTGGTGGCAGGCACCTGTAGTCCCAGCTACTTGGGAGGCTGAGACAGGAGAATGGCGTGAACCCGGGAGGCGGAGCTTGCAGTGAACCGAGATCGTGCCACTGCACTCCTGCCTGGGCCACAGAGCAAGATTCCATCTCAAAAAAAAAAAAAAGAAAAGAAAAGAAAAGAAAAATGGCGAAAATAAAAATGTATTAAATCTGGCCAGACACTATTGCCCATCAAAGTCTCTGACCCTGAGGTTTTCTGTTTTAAAAATGAGATTAACAGCCAGGTACAGTGGCTCACACCTGTAATTCCAGCACTTTCGGAGGCTGAGGCGGGAGGATCACTTGAGGCCAGGAGTTCGAGACCAGCCTGGGAAAAATAGTGAGACCCTGTCTCTACAAAAATAAAAATGCAAAAATTATCCGGGCATGGTGGCGCACATTATAGTCCCAGCTACTGGGGAGGCTGAGTAGGTGGGAGGATTTCTTGAGCCTAGGAGATCCAGGAGGCAGTGAGCCATGATGGTGCCATGCACTCCAGCCTTGCACAGAGCAAGACTCTGTCTCAAAAAATAAAATAAATAAAATTGGGCCAGGCATGGTGTAATCACACCTGTAATCCTAAAACTTTGGGAGGACTATTGCTTGAGCCCAGGAGCTCAAGATCAGCCTGGGCAACATGGCAAAACCCCATCTCTACAAAAATACAAAAAATTAGGCCGGGCGCGGTGGCTCACGCTTGTAATCCCAGCACTTTGGCCTTTAAATTTATTTTTAAACTAAAATTTACTTATTTTTTGAGTAGGTTCAAAATATACAAAAGGGTAAACTGATAAAACTAAGTTTCCAATCCATTCCTGTCCCCAGCTGCTGAGTTCCCCTCACTAGAGGCAACCACTGTCACCAGTTTCTTGTCTATCCTTCCAGAGTTACCCTGTGTCTATTCAAAGGCATATAAAATTAATTCTGTGAGCAGAGTTTATATCACTAAATTGATGGAGAACCAATTGCCTTAAATGGAATAACCATAGAAAAATGATGAAAGTGGCTGAGCGTGGTGGCTCATGCCTGTAATCCCAGCACTTTGGGAGGCCGAGGTGGGCAGATCACGAGGTCAGGAGATGGAGACCACCCTGGCTAACACGGTGAAACCCTGCCTCTACTAAAAATAGAAAAAATAGCCAGGCGAGCGGGCGGATCACGAGGTCAGGAGATCGAGACCACGGTGAAACCCCATCTCTACTAAAAATACAAAAAATTAGCCGGGCGTGGTGGCGGGCGCCTGTAGTCCCAGCTACTCGGAGAGGCTGAGGCAGGAGAATGGCGTGAACCCGGGAGGCGGAGCTTGCAGTGAGCCGAGATTGCGCCACTGCACTCCAGCCCTGGGCGACAGAGTGAGACTCCGTCTCAAAAAAAAAAAAAAAAAAATTAGCTGGCCGTGGCAGCGCACAGCTGTAGTTTCAGCTACTCATAAGGCTGAGGTGGGAGGATCACCTGAGCCCAGGAGTTCGAGGCTGCAGTGAGCCGTGATTGTGCCACTGCATTCCAGCCTGGGTGACAGAGTGAGACCCTGCCTCAAAAAATAAATAACATGAGGCTTTCTCTGTCATCAGCAGATGTGAAATAGAATTGAGAAGAAAGTACTTTCTCACTGTGAGTCAGGATTGTGAAATATTCAGTCCACACACCTCCTAAGGCTGGCTCTCTCATGAGTAATCTCTGACTTGGAGAGTCCTTTGCAAGGACTGGAACAACCAGGAAGTCAAGTTAAGGGAAAGAATAGCGAGGGGGTGAGGTATGGCATGATTGGTGCTAGGGACACCTTGAGGACTCAGTCAGGGACAGTGAGTGGGGAGGGGGAAAGGGATCCATGAGACCTAACCCCACTCACATCCTGCCCCCTCCTGTGATCCTAGTTGCTAGACCTGATGCACACCCTGCACACGCGGGCAGCCTCTATCTACAGCTCATGGGCGGAGGAGCAACGCCACCTGGAGACAGGTGGCCAGAAGATTGAAGCTGATTCTCGCACCCTCTGGGCCCACTGCTGGTGCCCTTTACTGCAGGGTAAACCAGGAGGGGCAGAGGTAGGGAGTTTGGGGAGCATCAGGATCAAGATGCCTGAAGGATCCTGACCCTGCTCTTGCTCTCAGGTATTGCCTGCCTGTGCTGCGATGCCCGGCGCCAGGTACGGATGCAGGCACTGACCTATCTGCAGCGAGCACTACTTGTACATGATCTGCAAAAGCTAGATGCCCTGGAATGGGAGTCCTGTTTTAACAAGGTGGGACTTCCTGCTGGTCTTAAGATAAAGTTCAAATCCTAAGAAAAGGAAAGCCAGGCAGCCTGAAGAGCCCCTAATGTGAGTCTTCAGCCTGCGTCATACCTTCCCTTCAGCTCTATGCCCATCCAGTTCCTGGCTTCCTTGGGGCAAGGCTGCCTAGCTGACCCTCATAGGGAGACATTGTACATTTACCCCCACCAGGTGCTGTTTCCTCTACTTACCAAGCTCTTGGAGAACATCAGCCCTGCAGATGTGGGTGGGATGGAGGAGACCCGGATGAGGGCTTCCACATTGCTCTCTAAGGTACTGCTCACCACCCTATACCCACCCTCTCTCCCATACCTGCCTTTTCCCAAGGAGGGAAGCCAGGGCTTCTGGCAGGACCTAGAGATGCACTGTAGGTGCTCACAACCCCCAGCTATGGACACTAAGCAGGACCTGGGGACCTAAGAGGATTCTGAATCTTAGATCACAGATTCCTCTATCTCTGATCTAAGATTCTCACGCAAGATAGGACAGGCTTAGCCACCCAGCCTCAGAGAGGGGTCCAGAGGCTCCTACAGTCCCCTCAGCTGAAGGGGGCTGGTGGGCCGTAGGTCTTCCTGCAGCACCTGTCTCCACTGCTGTCACTCTCTACCTTTGCGGCCCTCTGGCTCACCATCTTGGACTTCATGGACAAGTACATGCACGCAGGTTCCAGCGACTTACTGGTATGTTCTACCTCGGCTGCCTGCCTCCTGTCCCACATGCTGGAAGGACTTGCCCTTTCCCCCTTGATAGCTACCTCCCTTTACCATACTCCCCCATGCCCTCTTTCCTATTCTCATGGTCCCACTGCCACCTGCAGTCAGAGGCGATCCCTGAGTCTCTGAAGAACATGCTTCTGGTGATGGACACAGCGGAGATTTTCCACAGTGCAGATGCACGGGGAGGCGGCCCCTCGGCCCTCTGGGAGATCACCTGGGAACGCATTGACTGTTTTCTGCCTCACCTACGAGATGAACTCTTCAAGCAGACCGTCATCCAGGGTAGGGGGCTCAGCCCAGCTTTATCAAAAAGAGTCTCCTGCCTGGGCACAATGGCTCACACCTCTAATCCCAGCACTTTGGGAGGCCGAGGTGGGTGGATCACCCGAGGGCAGGAATTTGAGACCAGCCTGACCAACATGGTGAAACCCCATGTCTACGAAAAATACAAAAATTAGCCAGGTGTGGTGGTGGGTGCCTGTAGTCCCAGCTACTCAGGAGGCTGAAACAGGAGAATCGCTTGAACCCGGGAAGTGGAGGTTGCAGTGAGCCAAGATCACAGCCTGAGCGACAGAACGAGATTCCATCTCAAAAAAAAAAAGAGTCCCCAAAGCTGAATTTTATTGTCTGTGCCCTGGGTGGGTAGAAAGGCTGTTGGGTAGCTAGGGCTCTGCTGGAGAGAGAAAGCACTAAGAGATGCCATCTCAATTCTCTACCGTCTCCAGACCCCATACCCATGGAGCCTCATGGCCAAAAGCCTCTCGCCTCAGCCCACCTGACTTCCGCTGCTGGCGACACCAGGTCACCTGGCCATCCACCGCCCCCAGAGATTCCATCTGAGCTGGGGGCCTGTGGTGAGTCTCTCTAGGCTAGCCTGATAGGCACTGAGTAGCAAGCAGGGGGCCTAAGAGGAGGCCCAAGGGGCTGTGGGAATGCTGCTGAGCAGGGTCTGTGAGCCGAGGGAAGGAGGCCGCTAGAGGGAACTGTTGCTGCTCTTCCCATGGGAAATGGCAGGACCATAAGCTATGAGGAACTAGCTGCTTGCAATCTTCAGGCTTGGGAAGAGAAGGTTGGGTCAGGGACTTGAAATGAATTTGCAGAGGTTTCCTTTCAGGGATTCTAGTAGAGAGTAACCTGGCGGCCAGGCTCAGTGGCTCATACCTGTAATCCAGCACTTTAGGAGGCTGAGGCAGGCAGATGACCTGAGGTCAGGAGTTTGAAACCAGCCTGGCCAACATGGTGAAACCCCGCCTGTACCAAAAAAATACAAAAGTTAGCTGGGCGTGGTAGTGCACACCTATAATCCCAGCTACTGGGGAGGCTGAGGTGGAAGGATCATTTGAACCCGGGAGGCAGAGCTTGCAGTGAGCTGAGATCATGCCACTGCACTCCAGCCTGGGCGACAGAGTGAGACCCTGTCGCAAAAAAAAAAAAAAAAAAGAGTAGCCTGGCAAAGGAGATAGAAGGTAGATGAACATTGAAATGAGTTTTGAGGGGAGACTCCCAACTTTTTAGGCTGGCGGGGGGCTGTGTTGCTTACAGGAACAAGGAGGAACAGAGATTCTATAAGCAGCCAGCTAGGCAATGTGAGAGTTGTCTTGTACCAACAAGGGAATCTGACTGTAGCCACCTTGCTTTCCCTACAGACTTTGAGAAGCCTGAAGGCCCCCGAGCCGCCAGCAGCAGCTCCCCAGGATCACCAGTGGCCTCAAGCCCCAGCAGGCTGAGCCCCACCCCCGATGGGCCTCCACCCTTGGCTCAGCCCCCACTGATCCTGCAGCCCTTGGCCTCCCCACTGCAGGTGGGCGTGCCACCTATGACTCTGCCCATCATCCTCAACCCTGCGCTCATCGAGGCCACCTCACCAGTGCCCCTCCTGGCCACACCCCGCCCCACAGATCCCATACCCACCTCTGAGGTCAACTAAAGCAGGTCACTCAGAGATCAGGACCAGTGCTTCCCACCAGGCTTTCCTTGACCCCACTTCTGGCTGTCCTGCGGGCCACAAGCTTTTCAGGCCAAGTTGGAGCTGTGTTGCTGCCACTTGGATGGGAACCTGAAAAAGAGAACGTTGATAGTCCCAGCTAAGACCCCCAATCAGCTGTGGGACCTTTTTCCTCCTCTGCGCTCCATTCCTGGGGGTTCAGCCTGAGAGTGAACTCAGCTGTCATCTGCAGCCTCCAGCCTGGCAGCTCTGGGGAGGCATCCGTGTGCCAGCCCTGCAGTGCCTGCCCACGGTCAGGCATTGAAAAACTAAGCCCAACCACTCTGCACTTTGTTTCCCACTCCCATTAGCCCTGGGCCACCTCCTCCAGTTCTTCCTCTTTTACTAATTAGTTGGTCAGTTTGGAGCGTTGACTGGTACCATGGAGGGCAGGCAGGTGGGGGCTGGGTGGGGGACTGCCCACAGGAGCATGTACATATGGAAAAACAGAACAACAATGGACTTTTTATGATATAATTAATAAATATCTTAGTACCAGCATCATTGTTTCTCCCTCTGGTGTCCTCGAGCTTGTGGGTCAGGGCACCATGTTATCGGGTGCGCAGGGCTTGGGCTTGGTGTGAGCAGAGGCTGAGCCTACCTAACACCACCACCCCCCTCCCCCACCCCGCCATATGCTAGGCCTGGGGTCAGGATTCCTTCACTGCTGCTGACCCCTGCCCTGCCACAGGGTGCACCCTTGTCATCACAGGTGTGCCCCAGGGGCTTGGGCAGTGGCTCGGGCAGTTGTCATCTTCCCTAACTGTAACAAGGGAGACACGTGAGACAACCTGGCTTGGGTGAGAGGGAAGACGAGTGAGGGCTGAGTTGTAGTTATTCAGAAGTCTTCTCTCAGATGAGTCTCACCATCCAAGAGAGCAAAACAGCTCTTGGGGTTTCAAATGAGCCCAAGAGTTCGAGGCTGCAGTGAGCTATGATGATTGTGCCACTGCACTGGAGCCCCCCTCTGTCACCCAGGCTGGAGTGCAGTGGCACAATCGTAGCTCACTGCAGCCTCAGACTCTTGGGTTCAAGCAATCCTCTCACATCAGCCTCCCAAGTATCTGAGACTAAGGTGTGCACCACCACACTTGGCTAATTTTTTGTGTAATTTTTATAAAGACAGGGTCTCACTATGTTGCCCAGACTGGTCTTGAACTCCTGGGCTAAAAGTTCTAAGCCTCCCAAAGTGCTGGGATTACAGGCATGAGCCACTGCACCCAGCCCTGGGAAGGGTATCTTGCCCACAGCTGCAGTCATGGGTTTGGAGCCCAGGGCATTCATTTTGACCCCAAAGTGAAGAGGGGTAACTTTTCCCAGCCCCACAAACCTCAAACCTCCCTCACTGCAGCATGATTACAGGACCCCTCTTCTCCTTTCCCTTGGCATCAGGGTAAGACAGGTGGGAAGTGTGTATGGGGCAGGCTGTGTGGCCCCTGCAGGGTGGAGGTGCTGTGGGTGTGTGATACTGTGAAAGTTATTTGGTCTTCACCCCGTTTCCTGGCATAACTCTTAAAAATCCTTAAAATCTCCAAAGTGATGTCCTTTAATATGTGATTGACTGACAGCTGGCAGCCCCTGTAGCTTCTGGATGGGGACTGGTCACCAAAGCAGAATTAAAGGGTTAGGACTTTCAGGCTCAGCCCCCAACCTCCAGGGAGGGAAGAGGGACTGAAGGTTAAGTTGATCACCAGTGTCCAGTGGTTTAATCAACCGTGCCTATGTAAGGAAGCTTCTCTAAGAACCCAAAAGGGCAGGGTTTGAAGAGCTTCCAGAGAGCTGAACATGTGGAGGCTGTACAGGAAGCCAAACAAGAGTGCATCCTTGTGCCCGGAGGGTGGCGCACCACAACTCCATGGGGACATCACTCCCGGGCTCTGGACCCTTTCAGACCTCACCCTATGTATGTCTTCATGGCTGGTTATTTGTATCCTTTATAATATTCCCTGTAGTAAACTGGTAAGTGTGTTTCCCTGAGTTCTGTGAGCTGCTCTCGCAAACTAGTTGAACCCAAACCCAAGAAGGGGGTCATGCGAAACCCAATTTATAGCTGGTCAGTAAGAAATACAGGAAAAACCACCTGGGACTTAACAATTGGCATCAGAAGTAGAGGCAATGACCGGGCACCATGGCACACACCTGTAATCCCAGCACTTTCGGAGGCGAGGCAGAAGGATCCCTTGAGGCCAAGAGTTCAAGACCAACCTGGGCAACATAGTGAGACCCTGTCTCTATTTAGAAAAAAAAAAAAAAAAAGCATTTTTGTAAAGAAGTAGAGTACAGTCCTGGGGAATGAGCCCTCAACCTATGGGACCTGGCACTATTTCCAATTAGATAGCGTCAGAATTGAATTGGAGGCCACCCAGCTGGTGTCTATTATAGAGCTGATTGCTTGCCTGGTGTGTGGGGGTTTTCCCACACACACATTTGGTCACAGAAGTCTTCTGTGTTGATTGTTTTTGAGTGAGAAAATAGAAACACTTTGAAGGTGTTTTCCCCTCTCATGGTGGGATACAAAATGCTGGGTATTAAGCTTTCTCAAGTGAAGCATCCACATGATCTTGGCTTCCCCCTCCACAATGGTGCCTTCCCTTCCCTGGGGCACAGAGAACAGTGCGGCCCTGTTGTACTTCCAGCTGGCCTCCATCACGGAGAGTTAGGGGCACTCACCCCCTGCACTGGGGCCCAGCTGGCAGTATGATTCTCCAGCACCGGGCTTCCCTTTGCTAAGCACATGCACATGGCTGGGCATTTGGACCTCTGCAACGCCTCCCTCAGTGTAGAAAAAGGCACCTCAGAGTGGGAACAACCTGATGTGGAAAAATACTGATATGAAACCGGAAGCTCTTAGGCTAATTTCTCCCTGTTCCCTGCCTTCTTCCTCAAGTCCAGGCCATGCCTGGTTTGCATACTAACCAGAAGCCTTGCCCAACCCTGCCCCTGGGAAAATTAGGAGGGGCAGAAAGCTCTATGTGTGTGCAGAAAAGCCTGGATCTACAGCCAGCTAGATACTGGGGCATTTGGCTTCAACTATGGTGTCTCTGTTCTACCATCTGAGCCCCACAAGCTCTGCCTTTAGAAGCTTCCATGTGTTTCCCTATGGGAGAAATAGTGTTGACTGCGGCAAATAAGTCTGAAGGCCACCCTATGAACAAAGAAATAGGACAGCTCTAATGTCCCTTATAAGACCAACCTCAAAAATTAGGAAAGAAGTGGGAACAGGAGTGGGGTGGGGCGCGGTGGCTCACGCCTGTAATCCCAGCACTTTGGGAGACTGAGGCAGGAGGATTGCTTGCCCAGGAGTTCAAGACCATGTACCTGTGGCCTAGCTACTTGGGAGGCTGAGGCAGGAGGACTGCTTGAGCCTGGGAGGTCAAGGCTGCAGTGAGCTATGATAGTGCCGCTGCACTCCAGCCTGGCAACAGAGCAAGACTCTGTCTCAAAAAAAAAAAAAGCTGGAGCAATTGCAAACTGGCCCTCTCCCTGCTGGGAAGCAAAGAAAAACATTTGCTGGAAGTTGCATTCTGTTATTAAAAAGTAGCTGAGGTCAGGTGTGGTGGCTCACATCTGTAATCCAGTACTTTGGGAGGCTGAGGCGGGACGATCACTTGAGGCCAGGACTTTGAGATCAGCCTGGGCAACATAGTGAGACCCCATCTCTATTTTTAAAAATATTTCAAAAATATATTTAAAAAACAAAAGACCAGCTGATATGCTTGATTTGTATTGTGGACAATGTTGTCTCAGAAAGCAAAGGAAGCTGCAAGAGGAACTAATAAGTAAGCCTTAATTCTGACCAACAAAGAAGAATGGCTTGGTGATGTGGAAGTAACCAAACCTTGGGGGAAAGTAATAACATAGTCTGGAGGGAAATGCTGGTCTTAATGACATCTCTCACCAGAAATCCAGGATAGAGGATAAAGTCAGAAGGAAAGGTAGAGATGGTTCCATGACCTAAGACCCTAACATAGAGCACTGGCATCGCTAGAGTACCTATATGTGTCAGTACTGAGTGCCTTGCTCAAACATTTTATTTTTATTTAATGTGGGGAGGGGGATTTTGTGTTGTTTTTTGTTTTTTTCTGAGACAGAGTCTCACTCTGTCACTCAGGCTAGAGTGCAGTGGTGCGATCTTGGCTCACTGCAACCTCTGCCTCCTGGGTTCAAGCAATTCTTTTTTTTTTTTTTTTTTTGAGACGGAGTCTTTCTCTGTCCCCCAGGCTGGAGTGCACTGGCACGATCTCGGCTCACTGCAAGCTCCACCTCTCGGGTTCACGCCATTCTCCTGCCTCAGCCTCCTGAGTAGCTGGGATTACAGGCGCCCGCCACCACGCCCAGCTAATTTTTTGTATTTTTAGTAGAGACGGGGTTTCACCATGTTAGCAAGGATGGTCTCGATCTCCTGACCTCGTGATCCGCCCGCCTCGGCCTCCCAAAGTGCTGGGATTACAGGCTTGAGCCACCGCGCCCGGCAAGGGTTCAAGCAATTCTTGTGCTTCAGCCTCCCAAGAAGCTGGGATTACAGGTGTGCACCACCACAACTGACTAATGTTTTTGTTTATTTGTTTGTTTGTTTTTAGACAGAGTCTTGCTCTGTCACCCAGGCTGGAGTGCAGTGGTGCGATCTCAGCTCACTGCAACCTCCGCCACCTGGGTTCAAGCGATTCTCCTGCCTCAGTCTCCTGAGTAGCTGGGATTACAGGTGTGTGCTACCACACCCGACTAAGTTTTGTATTTTTAGTAGAGACAGGGTTTCACTATGTTGGTCAGGCTGGTCTCGAACTCCTGACCTCATGATCTGCCCACCTCGGCCTCCCAAAGTGCTAGGATTATAGGCCTGAGCCACCCCACCTGGTACTTGGCTAATGTTTTGTATTTTTAGTAGAAATGGGGTTTCACCATGTTGGCCGGGCTGGTCTCAAACTCCTGGCCTCAGGTAACCCACCCACCTTGGCCTCCCAAAGTGCTGGGATTACAGGTGTGAGCTACTGCACCCGGCTGTTTTTGTTTTGTGTTTTGAGACAGGGTCTCCCCCTGTCGCCCAGGCTGGAGTGTAGTGGCACAATCACAGCTCACTGCAGCCTTGACCCCCAGGCTCAAGTGATCCTCCCACCTCAACCTTCAAACAACATTTTAGAGGCATTTTCTCCTCTTACAGATGAGGCTATAGGTTCAGAGGCTAAGTCATGGAATTCAGGGAGCTGGGAATCAAACTCAAGTCAGTGTCACTCTAAACCTCATGTTCTTTGGTATGACACTTTTTCCATTCAGAAGTAGTGATGGTGAGGCCAGGTGCAGTGGCTCACACATGTAATCCCAGCACTTTGGGAGGCTGAAGTGGGTGGATCACCTGAGGTCAGGAGTTTGACACCAGCCTGGCTAATATGGCAAAACCCTGTCTCCACTAAAAATACAAAAATTAGGCTGGGCGTGATGGCTCACACCTGTAATCCCAGCACTTTGGGAGGCTAAGGCAGGGGGATCACGAGGTCAGGAGATCGAGACCATCCTGGCTAACACGGTGAAACCTGTCTCTATTAAAAATACAAAAAAAAAATTAGCCGGGCATGGTGGCACACGCCTGTAGTCCCAGCTACTCAGGAGGCTGAGGCAGGAGAATCGCTTGAACCCAGGAGGTGGAGGTTGCAGTGAGCCGAGATTGTGCCACTGCATTCTAGCCTGGATGACAAAGCGAGACTCCGTCTCAAAAAAAAAGAAAAAAAAAATTAGCCAGGAGTGGTGGTGGGCACCTGTAATCTCAGCTACTCGGGAGGCTGAGGCAGGAGAATCGCTTGAACCTGGGAGGCACAGGTTGCAGTAAGCCAAGATGGCACCACCACACTCCAGCCTGGGCAAGAGTGCGAGACTCTGTCTCAGAAAAATAAATAAATAAATAAATAAATAAATAAATAAATAAATAAATAAAAGTAGTGGTGGTGATGGTGGTATAGAAACCCTCCAAAGCTAAACACATTTTCTGTAGCTTCTCATGTGAAATAAAAGGCTAAGTATCTGCGAAAACAGGTTATTATCTAGTGAGCTGAGAGTTTAGTAGGAGTTTATAAAAACTGGAAACAGATGCTCACAACCAAGAAAAATATGTGAATTTTCTACACACATAATGATATGAGAAAGAACAAAATACAGAATGAGCTACAATGGGCATTCCTCCCCGCCCCACCACCAAATAGAAAAAAATACTAGCAACAACAAAAGTGGTGGTTATTGGAGCCATGGGTATTTACCTTTGTTGAGGGCTCACTGGTTGGAAGACAAGTGGCTGTGAATGAGCAGAGTCACTCAGCCCCAGGGCTCCTGTTGAGAGGGGCGTGTAATCCCTGCTACTCAGGAGGGTGAGGCAGGAGAATCGCTTGAACCCAGGAGGTGGAGGTTGCTGTGAGCTGAGACTGCGCCACTGCACTCCAGCCTGGGCAACAGAGTGAGACTGTCTCAAAAAAAAAAAAAAAAAAAAAAAAAAAAAAAGGCTGGGCACAGTGGCTCACGCCTGTAATCCCAGCACTGTGGGAGGCCGATGTGGGCAGATTACGAGGTCAGGAGTTCAAGACCAGCCTGACCAACATGGTGAAACCCTGTCTCTACTAAAAATACAAAAATTAGCCGGGCGTGGTGGCGGGCGCCTGTAATCCCAGCTACTCGGCAGGCTGAGGCAGGAGAATCACTTGAAACTGGAAAGTGGAGGTTGCAGTGAGCCGAGATGGTGCCACCGCACTACAGCCTGGGCAACAGAGCGAGACTCTGTCTCAAAAAAATAATAATAATAATTAAAAAGAAATAAATAAAAATAAAATAAATAAAAGGAAAAACTCTTGATACCCCCTACAAATCTGCTCCTCTCTCAGTGTGCCCCACATCACTAAAAGACAATTCCATTCTTTTTATGCCAAAACCCCCTCTTTTCTCACATCCTACATCTAATCCTCAGCAAGTCTTGTTACTTCTATCTTTAAATCTATCTAGAATTGCGATTACTTCCCACCACCTTCATCATCCACTAGCACCCAAGCCTCAGCCGCGGTCTATTGGACTACTGGTCTCCCTCCTTCCTCCTAGGGCCTTGCATTCCATAGTCTTTACACAGCAGCCAAATGGATCCTTTTTTGTTTGTTTGAGACGGTCTCGCTCTGTTGCCCAGGCCGGAGTACAGTGGCGCAATCTAGGCTCACTGCAATCTTCACCTCCTGGGCTCATGCCATTCTCTGACCTCAGACTCCTGAGTAGCTGGGAATACAGGTGCATGCCACCACACCCAGCTAATCTTTGCATTTTTTGTAGAGAAGGGGTTTTACCATCCATGTTACCCAGGCTGGTCTCGAACTCATGGGCTCAAGCAATCCTCCTGCCTTGGCCTTTCAAAGTGCTGGGATTACAGGCATATCGCCCAAATGGATCCTTTTAAGACACATTATACCCCAGCCTGGACAACATAGCAAGACCTTGTCTCAAAAAAAAAAAAAAAATCTAAAAAATAAAAATTTAGGCTGGGTATGGTGGCTCACACTCATAATCCCAACACTTTGAGAGGTCAATGTGGGCAGGTCACTTGAGCGCAGGAGTTGCAGACCAGCCTGGGCAACATGGTGAAACCCATGTCTACAAAAAAATGCAAAAATCAGCTGGATATGGTGGCAGGTGCCTGTACTCCTAGCTACTCAGGAGGCTTAGGTGGGAGGATCGCTTGAGCCCAGGAGTTTGAGGCCGCAGTGAGCTATGATCACGCCACTGCACACCACCCTGAGTAACAGAGTGAGAGCCTCTCTCAAAAAAAAAAAAAAAAAAAAAAAGATATATTATACAATTTTCACTCCACTGCTCAGAACTCTCTAATGGCTTTCCATCTTGATCAGAACAAAACCCAAAGTTATTACTTTATTCCACCTACTAACCTTCTTGCTGTTCCTCAAATATGCCAAACATTTGTATCAGAGCTTGGCCCTACTGTTCCCTCCACCCGGAACGCTCTTCCTCCAGATATTCCCCATGACTCACTCCCTCACTTTTTCAAGTCATTGTTTAATTGTTACCTTATGAGAGAGTCCTGCTTTGACTGATACCTAGAAAATCCTTGTCACTCTCTAATCCCTTACCTACTTAATTTTTCTTTGTAGCACTTATTACCAACTGATATATATCTGTTTGAGTTTTGTCTGCAAGCAGCGGTGTTGTTTAATGGAGTGGGCTCTCACTATTTATTGGTAAATGAATGGAATAAATTTGTGGTGCATCTGCTCTGGGCTAGGCATTGTGCTAGGGCTGAGTGCAGAAACAGATAATCATTAGGATGAAAATTAGTGAAACATGCAATGAAGAAGTTTCTTTTTTTTTTTTTTTTTTGAGATGGAATCTCACTTTGTTTTCCAGGCTGGAGTGCAGTGGCGTGATCTCGGCTCACTGCAACCTCCGCCTCCCAGATTCAAACAATTCTCCTGCCTCAGCCTCCCTAGTAGCTGGGACTACAGGCACCCACCACCACACCCTGCTAATTTTTGTACTTTTAGTAGGGACAGGGTTTCACCATGTTGGCCAGGCTGGTCTCGAACTCCTGACCTCAAGTGATCCACCTGCCTTGGCCTCCCAAAGTGCTGGGATTACAGGTGTGAGTCACTGTGCCCAGCCTAACGAAGAGATTTCTTAAGCCCAAATAGATGAGGCTCTAGCAAATGACAAGCTATTTTGAGTTAGTTTAAATCTCCAGGCTAACATGCATTAGGAATTGTTGAATCTGACAGAGGGGCACACGAGGGCTCATTATACTATTCTCTCCACTCTTCTTTTTTTGAGACAGTGTCTGTCTGTCACCTAGGCTGGATGGAGTGCAGTGGCACGAACATGGCTCACAGCAGCCTCAACTTCCTGGGCTCAAGTAATCCTCCCACCTTTGCCTTCCGAGTAGCTGGGACTACAGGCACTCACCATCACATCTGGCTAACTTAAGTAGGCATGAGGTCTCCCTATGTTGCCCAGGCTGTTCTCAAACTCTTGAGGTCAAGTGATCTGCCTGCCTCAGCCTCCCAAAGTGAAAATCTTTGTATGTTTGAAATGTTCTCTAATAAAGGTCTTCTTTTGTTAATCTTTAGATAAATTATGGCTTAGACTCTTGTAACTAAAATAGCTCAACCCTTAGGGGATGCTTTTAGAGATGTTGTGGAGACTCAAAGAATCCGTGCTGATTTTGGTGGCAATTTGTGAGCCCTTTGAAAGGACAGATGTGATCAGTGGTAACCAGCATGGGTTTACTAAGCTAGAGTATACCGAGCGGAATTTACTCCATTTAAAATTTTATTTTTAAATTTTTATTTATTTATTTAGAGACCTAGTTATGAGACAGGCTAATTTTTGTATTTTTTGAGACAGGGTTTCACCATGTTGCCAAGGCTGGTCTCGAACTCCTGGGCTCAAGTGATCCACCAGCCTTGGCTTCCCAAAGTGCTGAGATTACAGGTGTGAGCCACCATGCCGGGCCTTAGTCCATTTTAATTTAGGGTTAGGAATCTGACTTACCAGAGAAACGTAGTAGACAACATATCTGGATTTCAGCAAATTGTTTGGCAGAATCTTATGATATTTGTTTGAGAGGCCCACAATAAAGTGGAAAGGGCTGCTTTGTTTTACATAAATTTAGGGGAAAGAGCTTCATCGTGGAGTCAACAGATTGGGTTTGAATCCTGGCTCTGTCCCTTTAAGCTGTGTGTTTGGTTGTTCCTCCACCTCTCTGAGCCTTAATTTCTTCATCAGTAAAGGTAATATTCACCTCCTAGGGTTGTTGGGAGAGAGAATGAGAACTTCTAAAGTACCCAAACCTAGCGCCTGGGACACTATATTTGCAGGCAAGATGAAGGGGGGCGGGGAAGTAATAGGAAACAGCCCAAATCGAGAGCCGTAATAGTCTCTCTTTACTTAGTGCCAGTGCAGGCCTGTGATTCTGTTCTTAAAAACGTCTGGGGCAAGCTGCAGGAAAGACCCAAGATAGCCTATGTTCTACCATAAGCCTAAGAGAGGAGGACTCCAGGCATGGAGATTACTCATGGACCTCCTAAGGAGAAACGCTACTGACCAGAGAGAGATCCAGTCATGTACTCGGTGCTTGGTGAATTTGTCCTGACCTTGCTGCCTCTAGAAGTGTTCAGGTGGAAATTGGAAGGTCTGTAAGAGGCAATTCGGCAGGACACAGTGGCTCACGTCTGTAATCCAAGCATTTTGGAAGGCCAAAGTAGGAGGACCACTTAAGCCCAGGAGTTTAAGACCAGCCTAGGCAACGTAGTGAGATCCATCTCCACTAAAAATTTTAAAATTCGCCAGGTATAGTGGTGTGCACCTGTAGTCCCAGCTACTCAGGAGAGTTAGAGAATCGGCGCACCCCGGAGTTCGAGGTTGCAGTCAGCCATGATCGCACCACTGTACTCCAGCCTGGGTGACAGAGCGAGACGCTGTCTCAAAAACATAAATAAATAAATAAATAAATAGGACGTGCGCAGTGGCTCACGACTGTAATCCCAACATTTTGGAAGGCGGAGGCCAGCGGATCATCTGAGGTCAGGAGTTCGGGACCAGCCTGACCAACATGGTGAAACCCCCCAACTCTACTAAAAATACATAAATTAGCCGGGCGTGGTGGTGGGCGCCTGTAATCCCAGCTACTCGGTAGGCTGCAGCAGGAGAATGGTTTGAACCCGGGAGGCAGAGGTTGCAGTGAACCAAAATCGCCTCACTGCATTCCGGCCTGAGACTAAAAAAAAAGAGGCGATTTCCCACATCGGTGGAAATTTGAGCTGTTTAAACTGTGGATGCCTTTTTCAGTTCTAATATTCCAGATCTCCGTGGTGGATAAACACTTCATTTCCCTTCTCCTGAGCAGAGCTCCTGAGCCCTGGCCCGCTGGGAACCTGCCACTTCTAAAAGTTTGAGGTCCGGACTGTCCCTCCCGGAGCCCTGAGGCTGATGAGACGGAGCGAGAGAGGGGCCCGGGCCGAATGGAGTCTACTCGCGGCCCCAGGGAGGCCGCCAGAGGGCGCCCGGGACCGACCGCAAGAACAACTTCCTTCCTCTTCCGCTAACTTCCCGGCAGCGCGCCACTCAGGGTGGGGGCCCCGAGGGCTGGGGCCGTCGGCTTCCCCCTGGGGTTCCCCCGCTTCAGAGAAAGCCAGGCGTTAGGCGCAGCCAAAGTCGAGTGGCAGCGGAAGCTCCCGGCCCGGGGTGGCGCTGGGTCAGCGGGTACCTTCTCGGTGGTCCCCTGGCAGGCCAAACTCGCGCCTGGTGGCCTGTCACCCCGCTCCCCGCCCTGAGTGAGCCTGTCCCCTCTCGGGGGCGCGCCCGAGTCGCTCCGGGTTGGCTGCGCCAGTCCAGAGTTAAACTTTCAGCCAATGAAAAAGGGCGCGAGGCGTGACGCACGGAAACGTCATGGGAATTCCCCCCTCCGGGGGGCCGAGAAGGGGCTTTCCCGGCCCGAGCCCTGCTAGCCGGCGAGGTGTCGTGACCGGTTCCAGGTGGGTCGGGCGCGGAGAGAAGCCGCAACCAGAGCCGCCGCCACGGTGAGTGGCTGGATTCAGACCCCTGGGTGGCCGGGACAAGAGAAGAGTGGGAGGAGGGCCTTTAGCGGACAGCGCCTGGGGCTGGAGAGCAGCAGCTGCACACAGCCGGAAAGGGCGCGCAGGCGACGACACTCGGATCCACGTCGACATCCTTGTACAAAGATACGCGGACCCGTACGTACACCTGTACCTGTGCTGGCGAACACACGGCAGCATCCGTGCAGTCGCACTCGCACACACATGCACACGGAGACGTGCCCACCGGTGCACTGGTGCCTGCACCCACACCCTTCACGCACAAACTCAAGATACGCTCACCCGTGTCTGTACATCAAGACAGGCGCTGACACACACCCACACTGAGAAGCTTGGGATTCACCTATCTACACACATGCTCGCATGCACACTCATGTTGACGCCATGGACACACAACATGCAACCAAGCACTACAGCCGAAACACACTTGTGGAGCTGTGATGGAGACACAAGCTTGTATTGGGTGGGGAGCGTGCAGAGGTCTCCCTGTCGCCTGCGCGCCCAGAGCCCGTGCGGTGTGGGACCAGCTGCTGCTGCGAGGTTTGGGAGAGAGAGAGAAGAGCCCATTCCGAGGAGGAGACACTTTTCCCGCGGCCCCAGAATCGCGTTCTCGGGGCAGAACCCCGGGGCCTCCCACGGGAAAGAGCCCCCGCCTACAGGCTGTTCGAAGGGGAGGCCTTTCGACAGCAGGAATGTCCCCCCAAAAGCCCCCGGGGTTTATCAGCCGTGGCCTCCCTCCTGGCAGAAAATCCCAAGGTTGCTCCAGACCGAGGGAGGGGAGCGGGAGGCGGACTTGGCCCCAGACTGCCAGCCTCCTCCCGGCCGTGAAGGACCCTCCTGTTCCCTGCCCTGGAGGGAGGAGGGGGCTTAACCCCCACCGGGGCTTCCCTGATTCTCCTAGCCCTCTGCCCGCTGAAAAGCAGCGGGAGCCCGCAGACTGGCGAGGGCCTCCCGCCCCTCCCGTCGTGAGGGCGGGGCCAGTGGCGTCATTTCCAGGCCCGCCCCCTCCGGCCCCGCCTCCCCTTGGTATTTTCGGGACTTTCCTAAGCTGCTCTAACTTTCCTGCCCCTTCCCCGGCCAAGCCCAACTCCGGATCTCGCTCTCCACCGGATCTCACCCGCCACACCCGGACGGGCGGCTGGAGGAGGTCGGACCCTCCCCCAAATCTGAGCCCCCATCTCCCGCCCACCCCCATTTAGATCTGACCCCCTCCCCCACGCCACTCCTCCCAACTTTAGGCGGGCGCCCAAAATTCTGGGAAGCAGAACCTGGCCGGAGCCACTAGACAGAGCCGGGCCTAGCCCAGAGACATGGAGAGTTGCTACAATCCAGTGAGTCACGCCGCCTGCCCCTGACCCGACCGGCCGCTCCCCGTGTCTGTCCACCTGTCTGCCCAAGCCCCCTCTGCTGCCTTACACCTGCATGCTCGCAGATGCTCTCAGCCTGCTAGCCTGTCCATCTGTCTGCAACTCTGCCTCCAAAAGGAGCTTTCTGTTGGGTCTGAGGAGGAGGGGGAGTGACCACTGAGGACTTGGAGATGGGAGGTGGGGCTGTGGGGGGGCGCTGAGAGTCGGATGCCACCCCCAATCTGTCTCCAAAGCAGGGTCTGGATGGTATTATTGAATATGATGATTTCAAATTGAACTCCTCCATTGTGGAACCCAAGGAGCCAGCCCCAGAGACAGGTCAGCAAGTTCACTAACCTCCTCTAGTCCTAAAGCCGGGGGAGGGAGAGCATGTGCCCTCTCTCTGGGGGAGGGGCTGGGAGATCGTGGCTCAGCAAGGTCTCTCTGTCCCCAGCTGACGGCCCCTACCTGGTGATCGTGGAACAGCCTAAGCAGGTGAGTGAGCAAAAGGGAGGGTGTGGAATGGCTTCAGCTTTGAGGACAAATGGGGTAGTGGTAGCTGGCTGGCCATGGAGGAGCCATTGCCCAAGGAGGCCACAGGGGATTAGATGGTCACTGATGCTGATCAGAGTGCTGCAGTTGTGGTTCAGGGCTACTACCAGGCACTGTGGTCACTGCTGGCCTGGGTGGTCTTCCCTGATCACAATGCTACTCTGCCCTTGGACCTTCAGAGAGGCTTCCGATTTCGATATGGCTGTGAAGGCCCCTCCCATGGAGGACTGCCCGGTGCCTCCAGTGAGAAGGGCCGAAAGACCTATCCCACTGTCAAGGTGAGCCAGGATGGTGCTGGAGGGTGGGCTAAGTGGACAGCATGCCCAAGGCCCTGACAGTCCCTGCCTCTCCTAGATCTGTAACTACGAGGGACCAGCCAAGATTGAGGTGGACCTGGTAACACACAGTGACCCACCTCGTGCTCATGCCCACAGTCTGGTGGGCAAGCAATGCTCGGAGCTGGGGATCTGCGCCGTTTCTGTGGGGCCCAAGGACATGACTGCCCAGTAGGTGCCCTCTACGCCTGGCCCCCACTGGTATGCCCCTGTCTGCCAGTCCTAGGCCCCAGCCCACCTCCATGAGCTTAGCATCTGACCAAGGGGAAAGATGTAGGTTTGCCCCAAACCCAAGGGCCCAAGTAGAAACTCCAATGGCTTCCTTGAGGAAGCAGGGCTGAGCTGAGCCCTGGCAATGGGAAAGGTGCCTCAGGAAGAAAGAACTGCACGGCCAAAAGCCTCTGTTTCTCCCTTCTCAGATTTAACAACCTGGGTGTCCTGCATGTGACTAAGAAGAACATGATGGGGACTATGATACAAAAACTTCAGAGGCAGCGGCTCCGCTGTAGGCCCCAGGGCCTTACAGGTATGGGTGCAGGGGGTGGGGGCTCATGGGAGGTGCTCATGGAAGGAGCAGGGAGGGAGAAGCCCAGGGCTCACACATGTACCCACTGCCCAGAGGCCGAGCAGCGGGAGCTGGAGCAAGAGGCCAAAGAACTGAAGAAGGTGATGGATCTGAGTATAGTGCGGCTGCGCTTCTCTGCCTTCCTTCGAGCCAGTGATGGCTCCTTCTCCCTGCCCCTGAAGCCAGTCATCTCCCAGCCCATCCATGACAGCAGTGAGTATCCTGATTGCCTGGGGTGCCAGGCCTGGTGGCAGAGGTGGCATGAGGGGTGACCTCAAGCTGTGGAGCCAAACAGGCCCGGGTTTCAGAACCTGGCCCTCCCACATACGAGCTGTGTGATCCTAAGCAAGTCATTTCCCCCCCTGAAGCTTCTGTCTTTAGTAAATGTGTATATTGGGTGGTTCCTGCAGCTCCAGGGGTTGCTGAGATAAGGAATACAAAGCACCCAGCTCCTTAAATGTGGCCATGGCTATTGCATCATCTCAACTAATCCATATCCCACCCCATAGAATCTCCAGGGGCATCAAACCTGAAGATTTCTCGAATGGACAAGACAGCAGGCTCTGTGCGGGGTGGAGATGAAGTTTATCTGCTTTGTGACAAGGTGCAGAAAGGTGAGACTGGAGCCCAGGCTGGGCGCCAAGGACATCGAGTATAAGACTGGGGCCAGGGAAGCTCTAGGGTAAATGGCCCCGGAGATTCCACCGGGAGCTGTGGCCAAGCTTCCATTTTCCTTGTAGATGACATTGAGGTTCGGTTCTATGAGGATGATGAGAACGGATGGCAGGCCTTTGGGGACTTCTCTCCCACAGATGTGCATAAACAGGTATCCAGGGCTAGGGCCCGGGCTGGGGGCTAAATTAGGCTAAGGACTCACTGACACCCTATGTCTCCCTGCACCCCCCAGTATGCCATTGTGTTCCGGACACCCCCCTATCACAAGATGAAGATTGAGCGGCCCGTAACAGTGTTCCTGCAACTGAAACGCAAGCGAGGAGGGGACGTGTCTGATTCCAAACAGTTCACCTATTACCCTCTGGTGGAAGGTGGAGCTGGGCTGAGGACCTCAGGGGGCTGGCGAGGGGCCAGGCTGGGCTAGAAGAAGGTCCCAAGAGCTAGATGTGGGGATGTGTGAGCCAAGTCAGGAGTGCGAGGGTCCCAGGAGGTGCTTCCTAGGAGCCAGCCTGAGGGCTCTTCTGGGAAGGGCCCCTGAGGCATGACACAATAATTGGGCTCAATCTCATTTTCCTCTGCCCCCAGACAAGGAAGAGGTGCAGCGGAAGCGGAGGAAGGCCTTGCCCACCTTCTCCCAGCCCTTCGGGGGTGGCTCCCACATGGGTGGAGGCTCTGGGGGTGCAGCCGGGGGCTACGGAGGAGCTGGAGGAGGTGAGGGGGTACTGATGGAGGGAGGGGTAAAGGTAAGAGAAGCTGTGGAGGAAAAAAACCTGGGAGAGGCCGGGCGTGGTGGCTCACGCCTGTAATCCAGCACTTTGGGAGGCCAAGGCAGGCGGATTACCTGAGATCAGGAGTTCGAGACCAGCCTGGCCAACAGCGTGAAACCTCATCTCTACTAAAAATACAAACATTAGCTGGGCATGGTGGCAGGCGCCTGTAATCCCAGCTACTCGGGAGGCTGAGGCAGGAGAATCGCTTGAACCCGGGAGACAGAGGTTGCAGTGAGCCGAGATCGCGCCACTGCACTCCAGGCTGGGCAGTAAGAGCGAAACTCCGCCTCAAAAAAAAATCTGGGAGAGTCGTGGCTGGTGGCCCGCTTCCCACAGTCCTGCCTGTATCCACAGGTGGCAGCCTCAGTTTCTTCCCCTGCTCCCTGGCCTACAGCCCCTACCAGTCCGGCGCGGGCCCCATGGGCTGCTACCCGGGAGGCGGGGGCGGGGCGCAGATGGCCGCCTCGGTGCCCGGCAGGGACTCCGGGGAGGAAGCTGCAGAGCCGAGCGCCCCCTCCAGGACCCCCCAGTGCAAGCCGCAGGCCCCGGAGATGCTGCGGCGAGGTATGGACTCCGGGGCACGGGCGGTCGGGGCGCCGGGGCTGAGGACCCAGCCCTGACCCACACCCTCTGTCGCCCCCAGCCCGAGAGTACAACGCGCGCCTGTTCGGCCTGGCGCAGCGCAGCGCCCGAGCCCTACTCGATTACGGCGTCACCGCGGACGCGCGCGCGCTGCTGGCGGGACAGCGCCACCTACTGACGGCGCAGGACGAGAACGGAGACACGTAGGCAACAGAGGGCCTGGCTGACGCGGCGCGGGGTAGGGGCAGGAAAGGGACCGGCACGGAGCCGGGCTCTGCAGTTTCTGGACACGCCAGGCTTCAAGTCCGGCCTCGGGGTTCACCAGCTCTGTTCAAGCTGCTTGGTCTGTCCAAACTTCAGTTTTGTCGACCGTGCAAGGGGTACAGTTATAGCACTTACCTACCTCAAAAGGTGCTGCGAAACGTTAAGTGCAAGCACAGCGATGCCCTGGGCCACGTGCTGGGTTCCATGGGCCCCAGCGAGGGAGACTATGAGGGCGGTGGGGCTTTGAGAAGGAAAGATGCTCTGAGTGGCTGGGCCAGACTCTCGCTCCCCAACCCCCAGACCACTGCACCTGGCCATCATCCACGGGCAGACCAGTGTCATTGAGCAGATAGCCTATGTCATCCACTATGCCCAGGACCTCGGCGTCGTCAACCTCACCAACCACCTGCACCAGGTGCGGGGGCGCCTACTGGGGAGGTGGGAGGGGTTGGAAGGCAAGGGGGTCTCGGGCCTGGCTCACCCTGCTTTCATCCCCAGACGCCCCTGCACCTGGCGGTGATCACCGGGCAGACGAGTGTGGTGAGCTTTCTGCTGCGGGTGGGTGCAGACCCAGCTCTGCTGGATCGGCATGGAGACTCAGCCATGCATCTGGCGCTGCGGGCAGGCGCTGGTGCCCCTGAACTGCTGCGTGCACTGCTTCAGAGTGGAGCTCCTGCTGTGCCCCAGCTGTTGCATATGCCTGACTTTGAGGGTGAGCTCCCCATCTCACCTAAGGGGGCAGGGGGGGACCAGGGAGGGTATCTGGCCAGTGCCCAGAATGGACTATGAGGTGTCGAGGTTGAATGGTCAGGGCTGGCCCAGGGGCCGCCTTAAGGGTCACAGCTGCAGGTTGAGCATCCTGCATCCTTAGGACTGTATCCGGTACACCTGGCGGTCCGAGCCCGAAGCCCCGAGTGCCTGGATCTGCTGGTGGACAGTGGGGCTGAAGTGGAGGCCACAGAGCGGCAGGGGGGGCGAACAGCCTTGCATCTAGCCACAGAGATGGAGGAGCTGGGGTTGGTCACCCATCTGGTCACCAAGGTGGGACTGAGGATTGTGGAAGGAGTGGGGCCAAGGGTGGTGGAGGGGCCAAAGATGGTGAAGGGGGCGCTGGCCAAGGGGACCATGCTGTGGTGTCAACCCTCGCTGCTCGCACCCCCAGCTCCGGGCCAACGTGAACGCTCGCACCTTTGCGGGAAACACACCCCTGCACCTGGCAGCTGGACTGGGGTACCCGACCCTCACCCGCCTCCTTCTGAAGGCTGGTCAGTCTCACCCTCAGGGGCACTTGAACAGGGTGGGGGGAAGGGGGAGAGGTGCCTCCCAGTCCCCCCACTTTGCAGTCCTTAATGTAGGTCCCCACCATACCTCCCCATTACGGCCTCCCTCTCCCAGGTGCTGACATCCATGCTGAAAACGAGGAGCCCCTGTGCCCACTGCCTTCACCCCCTACCTCTGATAGCGACTCGGACTCTGAAGGGCCTGAGAAGGACACCCGAAGCAGCTTCCAGGGCCACACGCCTCTTGACCTCACTTGTAGCACCAAGGTGAGGCCAGCCTGGGACTAGAAGTGCTCTGAGTGACGGGGTCCAGAGTATCTGGACTTAAAGACACGGGCTTAAGGACGAGGTGGGAGGTAGACAGAACTGCGGCTGTCTCCCCAGGTGAAGACCTTGCTGCTAAATGCCGCTCAGAACACCATGGAGCCACCCCTGACCCCGCCCAGCCCTGCAGGTGAGAAGCATCAAGCATCCCCAGCCCGACTCCTCTGACTCCTCACAGAGGTCTCTTCTTCAGGACCTCTGAAGGAGGCCTCTCTTTCTCTACCCTCGCTCGGCCCCGTCCGTCACCCCTCATGGTCCTGTCTGTCGCTTACCTTGGGAGAAAGGCAGTGTTCGGGTGTCCATGTCCCCACCCAACTCTGGAGGTAAATGACATGTCTATATGTGTGTCCCCCTCAGGGCCGGGACTGTCACTTGGTGATACAGCTCTGCAGAACCTGGAGCAGCTGCTAGACGGGCCAGAAGCCCAGGGCAGCTGGGCAGAGCTGGCAGAGCGTCTGGGGCTGCGCAGCCTGGTGGACACATACCGACAGACGGCCTCCCCCAGCGGCAGCCTCCTGCGCAGCTACGAGGTGGGTTGGCCTGTGCCCTGCCCCCTCCCCAGCTTCCTTTCCCAATCTGAGTCCAGGTGCCTCCTTGACCCCAGGGCTCCCGAGCACATGCCCTAACCATGACTCAGACCTCATCCCTCCGTTTTCTCAGCTGGCTGGCGGGGACCTGGCAGGTCTACTGGAGGCCCTGTCTGACATGGGCCTAGAGGAGGGAGTGAGGCTGCTGAGGGGTCCAGAGACCCGAGACAAGCTGCCCAGCACAGGTAAAGGGGCCTCCCTAGAAGGTGGATCTGGACTTGGAGGGTGGGAGGCCTGAGGCCTTGACTGTCCCATTCCTGTTCCCATTTACCCCAGCAGAGGTGAAGGAAGACAGTGCATACGGGAGCCAGTCAGTGGAGCAAGAGGCAGAGAAGCTGGGCCCACCCCCTGAGCCACCAGGAGGGCTCTGCCACGGGCACCCCCAGCCTCAGGTGCACTGACCTGCTGCCTGCCCCCAGCCCCCTTCCCGGACCCCTGTACAGCGTCCCCACCTGTTTCAAATCTTATTTAACACCCCACACCCACCCCTCAGTTGGGACAAATAAAGGATTCTCATAGGAAGGGGAGGACCCCTCCTTCCCAACTTATGGCAGCCCCTGATGTGACTCTTGTCCCTGGAACCAGCTACCCACCCTGCCCACACACCAGGCATGGTGAGAAGAGAAGGAGGAGGCCCAGCCAGCAAGTCCAGAGCAGTTTTAATGGGGGTGGAGGCTGTACAAAGGGCAAGGCCCACTGAAGCGGGGGAAAGCCAGGCTGTGCTGCCCCCGGCCCAGGTATGGGGCCTTGGCATGGACGCCCTTCCTCCACCTCCAGCAAGAGAAAGAGTGAGCCCTTGGGGAGGAAGGAGGGGAAACCAGCTCAGCCCCAAATCCTGGTCTCTGTCCAAGCCAGGCCCCAGGACAGAGGGGGACTGATGGTGTCAGGGTGGGGGTGGTCTCAGCAGAAAGCAGAAACGGCATCAGGCCTCTCCCACAGGAAAAAAAAGCATCAAAAGTTCAGGGGCGCTAGCCCCTCCCGCCCCCACCCACCCTGTACGAAAAAGTGCAAAACATTATCACAAAAAGGGGCTCTCGGAGGCGCCCCTAGCCTAGGCTCCTGAGGCCCAGGCCCCAGCCCTGCCCTGCCCCGGACACCGCGTCCGGCGCGGTCGGGCCCTAGGCCGGGAGGCCCTCGTGGGTGGCCCGAGGCCGGCCCGGGCTCAGGCAGGGCCATGTCATCCTTCAGGTGCCCAGCAGGCACCCCCCACCCCAAACCTCATCTCAGGGCTTCCGCCGCCCACTGCCTGCCCCTGGCCGAGGCTCTGAGCTGTGACGCTGAGCCCGGGGCTGGCTGGAGGGTTTGGGCTGCAGGGAGGGACTGGAGTGAGAAGGAGGGAGTCCATCCTCCGTGCTCCCAGCCTGGGCCAGTGCTGCCTCCACTGCATCCAGCTCCTCACTGCCTGCCTTCAGCTTGACCCGAAGCAGCGCTGCATAGGTGCTGTAGCGGGATTTCTGAGGCAGAGGGGCAGGGGCTGTGAGAGCCTGTTCTCTGCCTTCTGCCCACCCCACCATCTGGACCAGGGAGGGCCGCCAGCAGGGCAGGAGATGGCAGGTGCCCACCCAGGACTGTGAGATGGTCCCATGCAGGCTGGTGCCCTCTCTGGGCTCTCCTGGGACCATCATCTATAACCTAATGTGTCTTGAGCCTTTACTAGAGCTGGGGAAATGGCACGCTTGACACATGCCTCACCTCGAGACCCCAGTGGGTGTCAAATGTTATCCTTGTTGCACAGAGGAGGAAACTGAGGCTTAGATTAAGCAACCTGCCCAAGGACCTCCGGCCGGTTCCACTGTTAGAGTTCATGCCCTTCACCCTAGTATGGGCCTGTGTGTGTGGACAGAGGGGCAGACAGGGAGGCTCACCTCAAACTCCAGGTAGGCCTCCTTCTGCCGCTGCTCTTCAGCCTCCTTGCCCCGGCCCTTCTTGCCCAGCTGGGCGGCCCGGTGCTCCCGCAGCTCACTTGCCATGGCCTTCAGCTTGGCCTCGTGGGTCCGCACCTGCTCCTCCTAGCGGCCAGGGGGAGGCATGGTCATGGTCACTCTGCCCTATACAGTGTCTCTGCAGATTTTTAAAAAGATGCCCCTTCCTTTGGACAAACAAAGCACTATGTTTGGGTTCCCAGCTGGCAAGTGGGACCCAGTGGGGGCTGGATTTCAGCCCCTGCTCACCCCTGTGGCCAGCATCCTGGTGCGGGGGACATCTCCATGATCATACGCAGCAGCTTTGAGTGCAGTGGGCCTGAGCCTAACCCCGTCCATCCCACTGGCACCAGGTGGACAGAACTTGGGCTACCTGGGAGAGGCGGGTGGCAGCGCTGGGCAGGAGAGGGCGGCTGAACTTCTTTTGAGAGCTAACAGCAGCTGGGAAGGGGGGCGCAGAGAACATAGCGGCTACTACATTGATGCGAGTGATCCAGGACTGCATCTGCTCCAGGCTCCTGGGAAGAAAGCACAGCCCCTTGGGACCTGGGCCCAGGGTTTCTGTCCCAGGATGCCAGTCCTGGATCAAGTGTGGCCTGAGAAGGAATGAAGAAATCCAGGGACAGGGAGGGGAGCAGGATGGGAGGTGGGGGAAGGGGTCCGGGATGGGCAGGAGGAGGGCACTCACGGGGCCTGGAAGAGGAAGACCCGCCAGTCAGCTGTGCGCAGGTAGAAGACGTGGGGCCTCTTGCTGTAGTCACTGGCACGAGTGGCCAGGGCATGGTGGATGCTGATGGCATTCTTGAGCTCCGTCTCTGAAAGGGCCTTCCCAGGCTTGTACTCCTCCTGCAGGGGTGCCCATCTTGTCCTGGCCCCAAATGCAGCCTGGCCCAACCCCTTCTATTCCCACCCATCACCCCACACCCACCAGCCAACTCAGTCCCAGCCTCAGCCCCCTGGCCTGACCCCGTACCTTCTGTAGGTAGAGGATCATGCCCTTGAGGATCCCGTGGAAGCTCTTCCAGCCCCTCTTGCCCCGAGGTGCTGCGGGGAGAGAAGACAGGTCAGGGGGCCCTGGAACAGGCCCACTCCCATCCATCCCCTAGATGCCCGCCCCCCGCAACTCGGCCACATACTCTTCCTGCAGTCAGGGTCTGCGTGCACCTTTCGCACCAGGGCCCCGTGCTTGTAGACAGCAGCCCCAGGCTCGGGAGTCAGGTCCAGGAAAGGGCTGGAGCCACTGCCACTGCCCCCGCTGATCCGCTTGATGACCTTGGGGTTGGGGTCGGCCAACTCAGACAGAGAGCGTCTCAGCTCCTCCTCGTCTCTGCAGGTGTGATCATCTCACAGGGGGCTGGCCATGGAGCCATGACCCCCCACTTCAGTTCTGGCCTCTGCCCTCCCTGGAAAAGCTCCCCCAGTGTTTGTGGCTTGGGGGGCTCAACCTGAGGGTCCTGTCATGTCTCCCGCCTCAGATCAGGCCTCCACAATGTGTAGCTGTGCCTCCTCAGAGCAGGGCACCTCCCTCAGAGCTCCCCAGCCTAGAGCCACCACTGTCCCTTCCTCCCAGCAAGTAGGGCCAGCATTATCCTCTCCATTGCTGCACACCTGCAGCCCTCACACCCTTCTCCACCAGGACAGCCCCGAGTCTGCCTCCGCTGGCTCAACCACATCCAGCCCTGGGCTTTGCTCACGGCTTGTGGCTAAATGGTAGCAGATGGAAGAAGTAGCTTCCTAGTGCCATCCCCACCCCAACCCCATACATCCTGGTCTACAGGCTCAGTCAGATACAAAATCGGATTCTATCTTGTCACTCCCTTGCTCAAGAGCCTGTGGTAGCTCCCTGTTACTTCCCATATGGAGCCTACACTGCATCTCCCCCAACAGTGTTTTTCTCCATCCCAGCCAGGCCTGCCCCCACTGGTCCCCCACCCCATACTCATTTCAGCCACCACACCTTTGCCTTCCAAATTCCAGCTTCCCCTTTCCTCTTCCCAAATGTTGCCCCAACTTCATGGCCCCAGTCTCAACCCTCCAAAAGCCTTCCCCGATTGCCCCCTGCACCCTAATCCTGAGCTGCGCCTCCCCTGAGATCTCCAATGACTGGGAACTCCCAGCTAACTGGGCAGTGAGGGAGTCTCAGTGGATAACGGCAAATTTGAGTGATCGATGAACTGTGAAGATAAGGCCTCTACCCTCAGACTGGGGACCCCAAGGCCCAAACTGGATTTCTTCCCTCAGACTAGAAGACTAGACTCTTCCAAGACTTACTTATGGTCTCTATGTTTTTTTTTTTTGTTTTTGTTTTTGTTTTTTTTTGAGACAGAGTCTCTCTCTGTCACCCAGGCTGGAGTGCAGTGGCACAATCTCGGCTCACTGCAAGCTCTGCCTCCCGGGTTCACAACGTTCTCCTGCCTCAGCCTCCTGAGTAGCTGGGACTACAGGCACGTGCCACCACGTCCGGCTAATTTTTTGTTTTTAGTAGAGACAGTGTTTCATCGTGTTAGCCAGGATGGTCTTGATCTCCTGACCTCGTGATCCGCCCGCCTTGGCCTCCCAAAGTGCTGGGATTACAAGTGTGAGCCACCGCGCCCAGCCGAGTCTCTGTGTTTCTATTGGAGCCTTCCAAGAACAGACAGCATGGTTACTTGTTTTGTTCTGTGACATCTGGGCTCCCTAGGACCTGCGAGGGCCTCTTGTGCTGCTGGTCAAGGCCTTGCTTCCAGAGGCTTCTGCTTGCCCACTCAGGTTGCCAGGGGACCTCCCTTTGATGTTTCAGCACCTCTCCTCCCACCCCAACCCACTTGTCATAACAACCCAGCTAGAGACAAGATACAGAACCCCAAATCCAGGCAGACATCTCCAAAGAAGGAAGTGAGGCAGCCTCACTGCCTCTCATGGCCTCTCACTCCCCTCCCCTACCCCCATCCAGGGCCCACCCCAGTTCTCTCAGCCTCCCCAGGCAGCCCCTTCCCCATGCCCCGTCCTAGCCCCACCACGCAGCCCCAGGACTCACATGGCCCACTGCAGCTTCTCATTCTTGATGGAGCTGTACAAGGCCTGGGGGGTGGGGGGAACAAATTAGGGGGTTGTGGGTCAGTACCCCAGTGTAAGAGCTTAGAGCCTTCCCCTCTAACTTGAGAGATGAGCCAGAACTAAGGGGAAAGGGCAGCAAGATATAATGACCAAAAATACAGGCTCCAGAATGGAGACCCAGACCCGGCTCCACCACCTGAGCTGCATGACTTCGGGCAAGTATCCATGGAGAGAAACAAACGTAGTAACATGTGGGCACAGGCAGTTAGCACAGGGCATCCCAGCACAAGGCTGACGCACAGTAAATGGTTGTTGCTATTATTATCTTTATTGTTGTTAAGGGGCTGTCCTGCTCAGATCCTGGGCTGGAGAAGCACAGCCCTGGAGGGAATGGGAAAAGCAGCCCAAGAAATTCCCCTGCCCCCAACCACGCGCTCTGGCCTGTTTCCACAGGATGAGCCCACACATAGCATATGGGGAAACTGCGACCCCAGGATAGGGGACTCGCCCTGTCAGCACTTTCCTTCGCTAATAGAGAACACACTATCATGGCTCCCAACACCAAGACAAGCTGAGGCCTCCCCCTAACCCTGACAGCCCCACCAAGCCAAATGCCAGGGTGGTCCAGCGCCCTGCCCACGTGCACACTTTGTCACTGGAGAGTGAACACTCATCTAAAAAGCAGTGGTTTTAGCTTCCAATCCCTGCATAGCCCAAACTCTGTGCGACGTGAACCAGCCACTTCCCCTCTGTGCAGGTGGCCTGGGGTCATTTTGGGGTCCTGGAGTGGTCAGAAAAGAGAATAGGCTCCAGGAGTGGCATGGGGTCCCCTCTTCTCCAGAGTGGCCTGGAACATGGGTCCACGCCAGCACCTCCAACTGTGGGGTACTTCTGTCAGCCCGCCCGTGAGTGGGTGTGTCCCCAGCATGTGCATGTTGGGCTTAGTGTGTGGCGTGTGATGCTGCCTGCATGTGAGCTGGGTGCAGTGGTGACGTAGGCACCTTCCCTGTGATGGGACACAGCCTCCCCTTCACTCCTCCCAACAGACCACAGTCTCTGACTGTCTCACTGCCCACAGCCATGCCCAGCCACAAGGCAAACCAGGCATCCCAACTGGGCGCACACTGTTTCACACCCTATCTGGGGATGGGTGTACCCCACAGCCTCCAACCCCCGCTCCACCGCCCCCAGCACAACCAAGGCAAATCAACACATAGACCTTCCAGCACACACCCAGCCGAAACCCAGCATGGCTCAGACCCTTAACCCTCACTCCCCAACTCTCTGGCCAGAAAGCAGAAGTGGCCACCAAGATCCAACCTGCAATCCTTGCCTCCAGCCTTCCAGTTCATCCCCTGCCCTGTCTCAGGACCCCCTTCGGCCCACCACCACACCTCCTTCGAGGGCCCTGAACCCCATCGGTGGGCCGCAAGTCATATTCAATCTAGAAAAGCCTCTTCGGTTTTTGAGGCCCACATTGGTCCCAGGGTCTGTGCCCTCCCTGCCCCCCAGCCCGTGCCCGCCTCTGGCTGCCCATGACCTCTGTTCCTACCAGGCTCCGCCCTCGGTTGGCGCCGCCCTCGGTGCCTCCCTCAAGCCGCCCCCTCGGTCGCCCCCCAGCCTGGCGTGGGCCGCGGCCCCAACGCCCTCACCGCCTTTTTCTTCTTGCGGCTCTGCAGGCGGCTGACCACCAGGTCGGTGTAGAGCACGGGCTTGAGGCTGCGCGAGCGCTGCGGCCAGCCGTAGCACAGGGTCTCCGCGCCGCGGTGGGTGCGCCCGTAGCGCACGGAGCACAGCGAGCGCGAGCGCAGCCGCCCGGCGCTGCTGTGGATGCTGTTGACGCCGATCATGCTGGCCCGGCCGGCGCGCCGCGGCCCCCGGCCATGCCCCCGTCCGCCCTCGGCCCCCGGGCCGCCCGGACGGCCCGCGGACCGCTTCCCCGACAGCCAGCGCGAGCGGCGCGGCCCGGCCCGAGCCGGCCCGGCTCTCACGGACGCACGGAGTGCGCGGCGGCGGCGGCGCTGTCTGCTCTGCGGCTCGGCTAGAGCGGGAGGGGGGCGCCGACGGGAAAGGGAGGGCGAGGGCTGGGGGCGGGGACCGCATGAAATGGAGGCGCCCGATCGCGAAGGGGGCCCTCCCCGCGCGGCCACGGGGAGGAGCCTGGGGAGGCCAGCGTGGGTGGCAGCTCCAGGGAGGCTGGGAGCGCCGCTAGGCCTAGGGCTGTGACGCTGGGCGGACCCGGCAGGGTCTGGAACTCCCTTCTGGCTGGTCTGGGTTGGGGTGGTGGGAGGGGAGAGGTTGGACCGCTTCCCTGCAGCCCTTTTCCACTGAGCCAAGAGGGGCCTCGAGGGAGGACGGAGGCAGGGAAGGAACAGCCCCGGCCTCATCCAGCTCACCCGCAGATACCCCCCCATATATAGATCTCAAGTCACGTAACACACCTCGATTCTGACGTACACCCCAACAAACCAGACGCACCAGTTCACGGTCACCCCAACTCGCAGACAGTACCCATTCAGATGGACACTTCAAAACTTACAATCTTTAGCTCACAAAGATACACCCCCTACTCAGAGGCATATGGCATACCTCAGACACGGCCAATTCGAAGATGTACACCCCACCACACATAAACATCCAGCCTACACCCCAACTCAAACACACACTCTGAATCGTAAGCCCTAAAGCACAAACACACCAAGCCATACAAACCCGTGATTCACGACGCCCGGGCACACAGATGCAACTCAACTCAAGCACACACCCCAGCTCACCATGGACGTTCCCTCTCAGATATACCCCAAACTCAGAAGCCCAGCACCCCAAGCTCACAGAAACGCCCTGGGACAATCCTGTGCTGTTACATGTATGTAGTGGCGCACAGACACCTTTGTCCTAGCCTGGGGGTTACTTCAAGTGAGTCCAGGCCTCTCTGGATAAACTACCACCAGATCAGGGAGAGGAGTGAACCCACTGGACTAGCCGCTCCCTTCCCCTACCGGCAACCAGCCCCTACGTATCTGAGCCCTCGGTTGCCAGCCATGGAGCTGGCGCCTGGGAACGAGGCCTGCTCACAGGGAGCCAGAAAGCAGTTTCTAGCTCCAGCGTTGCGCTAACTCGCTGCCAGACCTTGGAAAAGCTTAGTCCCTCTCAGGCCCCTCTCCCTCCGGGTCCCTGCAGCGCAGCAGCACCAGGAGGGTCTTTTTGGCTGTCCACGCGGCGGGGGAGCAGTGTGGAGTGTACCCCCATCCAATCCCGGCCCCGTGCAGGGACCCCCGCAACTCCCGCCTTCCACCCCAGCGCACACTGGAGGAAGGGAACTGAAGGCAAATGCAGGGGCCGGGGCCGCCTGCTTGCGTTTTCCAGAGCCGGGTCCCCTCCCCCGCCGTGCGCAGTCGCGACCGCACGCATGTGCGCATGTTCCGGGAGAGCCTGCGCGTGGGGCCTGGGGAGGGGGCGGTCCCCAGGCTGAGTCATGAGAGCCCAGGCTCTCGTGGCAGGAGCCGGGGGTCGGCAAGTCCCAGCTCTGCCCTCCCTCCGACTCCGGACTCCGTTGCCGACTGGGTCCTCCATCCTTCCCCTCCAGCGACTTCTACCCTGCCTCGCCCCCCACCTTGAGCAGCTCCCTAGGGAAGTCGCCACCATCATTGAGGCCCTCCAGGTTCCCGATGAAGTCCCCGCAGGTCATGCGCTTCCCGATGTTCTAAGGGAGGGAACGGAGGCCTGTGAGTTTGGAGGGCCGTTGGCCTCCCAGGTCCTGCATGTCTGGCCAGAGGTTTGTTTTCCGGCTCCTGCCCGCCCGCCTCCACTCACGTGGCCGTGGAGATCCGTGTTGAGCAGCATGAGCGCACAGGTCAGCGTGTGGGCGCCGTCTAGGGGAGAGCTGACTTTCAGCCTTGGCTGCCTCCCAGGGATCCTTCCCACAGCCATCTTCGCCAACCTCCCATTTCATCCTCACCCCCTTTGGCCAGCAACTTCCTACTTCCTGAACCCCGCTAGTGAACCCTCCCCACAAAGAGCTCCTCTTCCAGCAGATCCCTCAGCAAGGACCTATCCCTCTTCTCAGGACCCGTCCCTGGCTCCCTCAAGTACTGAGGGCTGCCCACTAGTTGCCCCAACGTTCCCTTGCCTCTAAGACTGGACCACGAGAAAGTGAACGGCAGCACAGTCCTATAGACCAGTGCAGCCAAACAGAATCCCCCCTCCAGCCAAGCACTGGCCTGCACAGGCATGCAAACTCCTGCCTCTTCACAACACACTCAACTCTAGCAATATGCCTGCCCACATGTATAGTTAGTTCCACATACATGCAGCCATGACAGCACTGTCTGCACACATGCAAGTTCACATGCCTACATGCATGTACATCCATTCCCTGCTGTACACACACTCATGCTCCTGTACACACACACAGGGCCCAGCCCATTTTGCCTCTGTGGCCAGCTAAGGACACCCCTGCTCTCGGAACTCCTCACCCTCTGAGGACAGGGCTTCAGGATTGCACTGGAAGTATCGCTGGGAGAAGTGGGCCAGCACTCGCTCTCGTTCCTGGGTCTCACCCATTAAGGCCAGCTCCTTCAGAAACACCCTGGGGAAGGGGCAAGAGAGGGTTGCCTAGCAACCAGGAGTTTCCACCCTCTGTCTCTGGGGTGACAGGTGGCTTTGAGAGTACAGCAGCTGGGGTGGGAAGGGGAGGAGAGAAAGGGGATGAGGGTATGCACCCTGACCCTTCACCCATCACCCCTAACCAAGGTCCCTTTACCAGGCAGCTCTGGCCCTTGGCCATGCCCAGCCATCTTGGGAAGGGTGATGTCAGGACGGCTTGTGGGGGACAGAGGGGCTCAGAGGAGGCATCCTGGGGCCCCAACACGAACCCTGGAGAGTGGGAGCTGTCCTCCAAGGGGTCAACACCCACCTGAGAGCTTGGTCCAGAGTCATGCCCGTGAAGACAAAGAACTTGAGGTACTCCCCAGCCACCAGTTTGCTGAAGTCATTGCTGTGGACAGGGCAGAGAGACAGGTAGGGTCTCAAGGGGAAGTGCAGGGGGTCAGGTGGGGATTACCCAATGACCAGGGGACATTAGATGGAGAGCTGCCTTCAGGATGCATTCCCTCTGCCCCCATCCTCAGTCCCAGCCTAGTGGCTTTACTTCTTGCCCAGGTGCCGGGCCACATCGGCCTTCCTGAAGCCGTCTAGTCGGTACAGCCTCTTGGCCAGGCGCTGTGCAGCCTCCAGGTCTGCTTTCTGCCCATTGGACAAGGTGTCTGTGCTTCCCAGGGCCAGCCGCTCTGTGCTGTCCAGCTCTGAGTCTGAGTCGGACACCAGCTGGCTCAGGGGTGGTTCGCTGCCGGGGTAGAACACCAGCTCAGGCTGGGGCAGGGTCCTTAGGAGCCATCCAGACCCTCCTTCTGCCTCCAGGCCCAGAAGATGGAGAAGGGGAGGGAGTGGAGGGACATGGGGAAAGCATTCTTCTTTTTTCCAGGGAAGAAGATTAGATTCTCTCCATCAGCCTACTCCATCATTACCACCTCTCTGTGGAAGTCCTGCCTCAAATCTAACCCACATCCATCTTGCTGCTGTGGGAGTTCTGGCTGCTTCCTCAAGCTCCCATGGGCTCCCAGGGGCTACATTTCCTATTAGACATAGATTATCTGTTCCCACCCTGGCCCTACACAGAGCATAATCCTTTGTCTCTTAGACTATGGACAAAAGTGGAATAGATGGGCTACCACGGAGGAACTGTGGAGGGCCAGGGAAAAATTTGAGGGCAGCAGGGATACTGGTCCGAAGGCTTTCCCCCTCCTGCCTTTTAGGTCGAGGAGCCTCTCCTTAGTGCTCCCCCTCTACCCACACAGAAGCAGGCTCTGGAGTTAGGGGGTTAAAGGTCGGGGTGCATACCCTCATTCCCTTTCTCTCCTCCCCTTCCCACCCCAGCTGCTCTACTCGCAAAGCCACCTGTCACCCCAGAGACAGAGGCCGGAAACTCCGGGTTGCTAGGCAACCCGGTCTCCCTGGCCACCCCCTCCTGTTGCCATGGCTTCCATGACTGAGAGGGTAGCTGGCAGAGGGTAGAGCAGAAAGGTTAGCCTGTGAAAGGACTTCCTGGAGCTGGACGAGAGATGCCTGATTAGGCAGGAGTGACATGGGAGGGAGGCAGTGGGAGAGGCTGGTGGCTGCATCTTTGGTGAAGCCTACAGGCTGGGTGAGGGTAAGGTCACAAGAATTCTGAGCAGGCTAAAGACTGCCAAGGGAAGAAAGGGCCCTCCAGGAGAGCAAGAAGGGTATTCTCCCGGGATCCTTCAATGCTGAATCATGCTTTCTCAAGCCACTGGACTTCAGACCAAGAGGGGTGCTGTGACGGACTCCCCCTCACAGCTAATGGCAGTAGTCCTCCAAATAGGAAAACAGGATCTGCATCCCTTAACCACCCCTACTCAGGGGTCAGGAATATAAACCAATCCTCACACTCAGGATCTGTCCCTTACAGCAGCTGTTTCTGGAGCCCTGGGGGCCTCAAGTCTGAGGGACAAAAGGAATTACTTACCTGCCAAGGGGTGCTGCCCCCAGCCCAAGGCTGTCCTCTGAGTGGCAGGGACTAGGGGGCTCCCTCCCTGGGGCCAGCTTGGCTCTGGCCTCTGCCTCCTCCTCCTCCCCTCTCTGTGTCCAAGGGCCATCAGCAGCAGAGCTGGTACCAGAATCCGGTTCAAGAGGGGCAAGTGGGGCGGGAGCTGGTGGGTCGGGCCGAGGGGCAGGGGGTTGGGGAGGCAGCTCAAAGGTGAAGAAGGGGCTCTGGGTTGGGCCAGGTGAGGCCAAGGCCTCCAGCGAGGCGAGGCTGGTATAGGAGGTGCCTTTGGCCCGGTGTGACTCCAGGATGGCTTCGAACACACAACTGAAAGAGTCAGGCCCGTCAGCCGAGGGGCTGGTCCCAGGTAGAAAGGGCACAGGCGACTTGAGAGGCATCGGGCTCCCTGGCCTGCAGGGGCAGGGAGAATCTCTGATTAGGGGCCCAGATCACAGGGCTTGGGCAGGATTTCACTGAACTCTCACACTGACTCTGCTAAGGGGATTATCATCCCCTTTTCACTGGCTCCAGCCCACTAACAAAAAAGAGCCTCCAGGGTAGGGGGCCAAGCTATTCAATGCCCCCTGGGGCACACCAGCCCTACCAGTCCCCAGCACCCAGTCCCCTCCCTCCCTGCTAATCTCCCTTTCTCCTCCTTTTCCCTGATCCGCTTCCCTCCTGCCATCCCATTTCTATTTCTAGCAACATCTTAGGAGAAGATGAGGCTCCAAGCGACACTGGGGTGTGAGACGGAAAGGAATGTCCCCACATTCCCCACTCTCCCACCAGGATCCAGGATCCAGACTCATGCTCCTGTGTTCCTGGGCCTGACTGTGGCTTCTGGCCTCTCACCCTGCCCCCTGTTCTGCTAAAACCCCTGGCCTCTTTGCTCCCCACATCCCCAGTGTTCTGCCAAGCCTCAGGCCTCTGTCTAGAATCTCCTGCTATACACACTGCCCCACCAGCCCCATACCCATCTCTATCCCAGGCCCTTTGAGCCCGGCTCTGCCTGTGGGCCAGTGTGAAGGAGCAAGCCGCTTCCCTCTCCCACTCCCCCACTCACCGGGCCCCTTCAGAGGCCTCAAACACCTCGTCGTCCACATCTTCTTCGCCGCCTGCCTCATCCTCATCCTCATCCTCATTGCCACTGCCGAGGCTGGGATGAGGGCCAGGGCGTGGGCCGGGCCGTGGGGCAGGTGGGTGGGCAGTGCCTGGTGGGCCCTCAGAGCTGGGCTGACTTTCGATGGCCGAGTCGACCTCCTCCCGCTCAGCCAGCACCTCATCGATGTCAGTCTCGCGGTAGCACCTCAGGGGCACCGTGTCCAGGTCTGTCTCGGAGTACTTGGCCGCTCGCCCCACAGCCACCCCAGAGCCCTGCCTTGAGCCTACCCCAGGTGGAGATGGGGGGGCCTGCTCTGGGGGCTTAGCACCTGCAGTGTGCATAGGCATCCCGGTCAGGAGGTTATCCATGTCAGCTCCCTGTCCTAATTCTGCTCTAGGAGCTCTGCTCACTGCCTCATATTGGTAGGAAGTTCTTTCACTGTCTAGCCACCATTCCTCCTGCTACAAACTTAGCTTGTTCCTGGTGCCAGTGGAGCTCATTTTAAATCAAGTTCTTGTCAAATGGCTTTGAGGAGCTGGGGGAAGACCAGCCTTTTTCTTTCTTTCTTTTTTATTTATTTATTTATTTTTTGAGACAGGGCCTCACTGTGTCACCGAGGCTGAAGTGCAGTGGTGCAATCATAACTCACTGCAGCCTTGACTGCCTGGACTCAAGGGATCCTCCCACCCAATTTCCCCAGTAGCTGGGACTATAGGTGCACACCACTACATCCAGCTAATTAAATTTTTTGTAGAGACTTGCTATGTTGTCCAGGCTGGTCTTGGACTCCTGGCTTTGAGCAGTCCTCCTGCCTTGGCCTCCCAAAATACTGGGGCCACTGAGCCCTGCTGAACCTCTTTTCTACTCCATGGAATGCCCCGCAATATCCTGCTGTCCCCTCCCTCCATTACTCAGCTTCCTCCAGGTGCCCCGCCCAGTCCCTATCCTCCAGCCTCCCATCATAGCGCAGATGGAAAGATTGAGGCCTGGGGAGACATTGGCTGACTCAAGAGCCAATTCCAAGGATTGGGGGAATTTTGAAGGAGGGCTCCCTACTGAGCCTCAGCTGCTGTGGGGAAGGCCCTGCCCTGCTCTCCCTGCCTCAGTCCCAGGCCTTACCTGAGCTGGGCGGGTCCAAGGAGCCATAGAAGAATTCCCATTTGGCTCGAGCGATTCTCTGGGCATGAGAGGAGACTTCCCGGGGGGAGGACCAGGTATCCCCCTGAGCCAACGAGGGAGACACGGGCACCCAGAGATAAAGCCAGACATACAAGGACACAAGAATATGGGACAGAAACAGAAATTAAAACATGCATGGACAGAGATGGAGGTGCAGAGACACGGAGACAAACACAGAGGGCAAGAGAGAGGCAGATTTAGAACAGATTAAAGGATTCAGAGTGAACAGCAGACAAGCCAATGTCTGACAGGAGGCTGAGCCTTGCCCCTTCACTGGGGGCCCAGGGAGCCCAAGGGAAGTTGCATACCTGGTTCAGGAATCCAGTGTCAGCAGGTCCTCCGAAGAGTGTGGCCAGGTGCTCAGGGGGGCCCCCCAGCCCATTAGGGAGAGAGGAGTAAAGGCCATCTGCTCCAACCTGGGGTGGGGCTGGCGGCCCATGTACAAGGTTCCGGCTGCCAGGTAGGGCCGAGCCTCCTCTGGCGGGGAGTGGGTCTGATGTGGATGCTTCCAGCCGTAACTTCCGGTTGGAGCCAGGCCCAAGGGCTGGGGTGGGCCTGGGAGGAGAAACCCCACCCAGATCCCAGCTCCGACTCAAGCCCCCTGGAGCAGGTAGCCCATTCAGTGGCCTCACACTGGCCTTCTCCACAAAGCGGAAGATGACCACGGAGCTCTGGGCCCCGGGTGGGGGCTGCCCAGTGGGTGAAGAGGGTGCCCAGGGTGAGGGAGCAACACGGGGTGAGGGGGGACCACGCAGAGGTGTACAGGGTGCTGTCACACGTCCCAGTTCCCGGCCTCGAGGACCTGGACCTGCCACTCGCCGTAGCAAGGAGCCTGTGCTGCCATACATGCTGGCTGGGGGGCTCTGGGGCACCGGGCCTTCGGGGAGCCAGCGGCGTGGGCATCGTGGTGGGGAGATGGCACAGTCGCCTTCCGAGCAGAAGCGCATGGCACCCTGGGCCATGCTGGGGCCGGGGGTCAGGCTGGGGGGGCAGGGATGGCGAGGCCAGGTGGGGAGTAAGGGGGCTGCATGCTCTTCAGACAGGCCTGTAAGAGAGGAAGGGGAGCATGGGGTGAACTGCCAAGGAGTTAGATGGATAGGACAGCAGAGATAGGGAAGGGAAAGTTGGCTAGGGCCTCTGAGTATCAGGGACCTAGCTCACCCTGGTAATATGGGATCATTGATCCCACGCCTGGGGGCTACTTCCATAGAGGCCTGAAGAGAAAAGAGTTATACCCCCAGTGGGCCCCTGGCTCCTTTCCTTCTGCCTGGGACCCTGAGCATTACCCTGGGAGGAGAGAGGAAGCAACTTCAGAAGTTGAGTTAGCCCGGAGTTCTTATGGCACTTTGGAGCTACTTCTAGAATAGGGGAAGTTGGTACCCCACCCTCGGGAAAAGGGGTGTCAGCCAGCTGTCACCATCATACAGCCCTGTGACCCCTATAGTCTCTCTTAGGAGGCCCCTCACTCAGGGAAGGGAAACTCAGGCCTCCTGGAAGGAGAGGGAAGAAGAACAGGGGTTATATAGGGTTGTTGAAGGGCTGAGAGGCACAGCATGGAAGTGGGGAAAAAAGCCTGGGCAGAGGCTCCCACCCCCAATATATACATACTGAATGGGAAAGGGACATTCTTCTTCTTCTTTTTTTTTTTTTTTTTTTTTGAGACGGAGTTTCGCCCCTGCTGCCCAGGCTGGAGTGGAATGGCGCTATCTCGGCTCACTGCAACCTCCACCTCCCAAGTTCAAGTGATTCTCCTGCCTCAGACTCCTGAATAACTCGGATTACAGGCACCCAGCACTACACCTGGCTAATTTTTGTATTTTTAGTAGAGACGGAGTTTCACCATGTTGTCCAGGCTAGTTTCGAACTCCTGACCTCAGGGGATCCACCTGCCTTGGCCTACCAAAGTGCTGGGATTACGGGCATGAGCCACCGCACCCGGCCAGGGACATTCTTTTCTTCATACAGGTACAGACAGGCACACACATACACACACACACGCACACACACACATACATAAGGACAAATATGTCAGTACACAGTTAAACACATTCATAGGCAACACCCTCTGGCACACACAGACACAGACACACACACACACACTGTTCAAAGACACACCCTCATGCACTCTCACAGTCATAACAAATATGTGTGTAATGAAAAGGCACATGCTTGTTTTACACACACACCATCATCAAACAGGAACACACAAAGAGGTACCCAAATATATACACAGGCTGTCATTCTCCAGTGCACACAGAGGTCCAGGTGTATCAGACACTCACAGAGACCTACTGCTCACAGTCACATACACATACAGATGTACACACACAGATGTACACACTCAAGCAGGGACACACACCGTCCCCTCCCCCCCACCTACTGGGGTCTCTTGAGGGGAATCTGCACCATATTCCTCTCCTCTCCCTCTCTCCCCAGGGGCAAGACAGATCCCGTCCGGGAGAGACCATAACCAGGTAAAGGGGCCTCTGGTGGCAATGCAGGGGAGGGGCAGAGGTCAGGAGTAGCAACCCTGCCAGGCAGGTTCCGGAAGCTCAACGGGGTCCCAGCGCATACCCGGTGCAGCCCCAACTCAATGCCACCTCAGTACTCACCGCTGCTCGCCCAGAGCTGGGACCGAGAAGAGACAGAGGAGAGGCTGGGCCCAGCTGAACTGTGAAGGCAGCGCGGCTCCCGTTTGCTCCAGGCCCGCCCGCCTCTCAGTCCCTCCCCCTACCCCCTACGCGCCGCTCAGGCAACGCTAATCCCCCCACCCCCCGCCCTCTCCCAGGGCCCGGAGCCCCGGAGGCTGCCAGCCCCCCTTGTCGCTAGGTCCCCGCTGGGCTCTCCCGCCAACCTAAGACCCGCCCCAGACAAGGAGGAGGGCGCATGGAACCCCTGGTTCTATTCCCCAGACCCTCACGTGCCCCACCCCACTTGTGTCCACGTCTCTCTCGCCCACCGCCCCTTGAGCCACACGTAAGGCCCGGCTGCACACGCGTGTCCCGCTCCAGACCCCACGCGTGTCCCTAGGAGGCTGCCACATGACCTGTTACATGCCACACGCGCTCCCGCCCCCACGAGCACGCGGCCGCGCCAAGCACACGGTATGGGTGTAGACTGGACCCGCCCCCTAAATCCAGGAGACCATCAACTATGGAAAGGAGATCTAGGAAACACCGTCTTGAACCCGCCAGGGGTTTTGAGTCTCAGACCCAGGAGACCCAACCCTGACCACCCTCCCAGGATGCAGCAGGGGATGTTAAATCAGACTTCAGGAAGAACTTCCTTGCTGCCTGAGTTAGGTGTCGTCACGCCTGCCCAGGGGTAAGAGGTTAGACGGGATGAACTAGGGACTGGAAGACGTGGGCGACAAGCAACCCTTGTGCCCTTGGCCAGGGTAGAAGGGGGCTCTGCTATTTTAAGAAAGAGCCGCCGGAGTTACTATGGCAACTACTCTCTTTGGGAGGGCCAGGGCGGGCAGACGGTGACCTCGGAAGGAAGAAGGGGTCTGTTCGGGCAGTCTGGGGGCGCGAGGACGTGCGAGGCGGGGGCGCGCGGGGCTCACCGCGGCGAGGGGC
Source organism: Symphalangus syndactylus (assembly GCF_028878055.3). Taxonomy (NCBI): domain Eukaryota; kingdom Metazoa; phylum Chordata; class Mammalia; order Primates; family Hylobatidae; genus Symphalangus; species Symphalangus syndactylus. Next base: position 36,195,374 of record NC_072424.2, on the reverse strand, counting down.
GGCGCGGACTCCGCGTGGTGCTGAAGGGGACAGCGCCAGATTTGTCGCACTGCGCAGGCGCAAGGGCAGGAACAAAGAGGGGAGGGGGACGAGGCGCGCGGCCGGAGGTGGTGCGCGCTCACGTGGCTCTATCTTTGCAGGGGTCTGTCCTCCCAGCTACCCCCTCCTCAAGAAGGCTGAGGAAGAAGAGGTAGCAAGCCCTCACCTAACTTGACCCCTTTCTTGTCTTTCCCCGCTTCTAGCTTCTCCCTTCTCGCTGCCTTGCGGGGTGGGGAAACGTGGAAGGAATTCTGGGAAAACCAGATGTCTGGGTTCTCTATTCCCGTCTGGTTCGATTCCGGACAAGGGGCTTCCTCTCCAGGGCCTCGGTTTCCCCATCTTTAAAATGGAGTGATAGCATAGACCTGCCCACCTTTCAGAGGTGCCCGAAGCCTTGACGAGATAACAGATGAGAAGTGGTTTTCGTTGATAAGCCAGCTGAAGCGGTTGCACCGAAGAAGCGCCAGACCGTCAGCGGTGCAGTGGCCCTCGCGTCCTTCATATCCCCCCACACCCATCCCGTGGATGATGGGGGAAGGCACTACTCCTGGGGTTCCCCGAAGCGGATCCTGGGACTGGGACCTGGGGACGCGGTGAGAGGCAGCCCTGAAGCTGAGTCCAGAGGTCTGGGGCGTCACTGTCCCAGGGCGGACCCAGACCCAGACCCTACAACTAAACCCAAGGCCAGCCGAGAAGCACTACCCCTGGCGGGTTGAGCTGAGTTCTCATTCTTCTTAGGACTCTGGACCTTTGGAGGAAATGAAAGGGACCCAGTTGGAAATATAGTCTTTCTTCGCGCCCCCTACATCTCTCTCCCCCGGCGGAAACGCGGCCCAAACTGTTACGAAGTGGAAGAGGCTGGATAGCTCTTCACAATTAATCAGGAATGGGAGGTTTGAGCAGTTTTACTTGATGAGGGGAAAATTATAGCCTCGCCCATTCATTCATTATTTCAACAATTACTTATTGAACACCTGCTACGTGGCAGACAGTAAGAGCCTGGATAGTTTCTCCCCGTTTTTCAAAGTCGCTAAAGGCGACCAGAGGGCAGAGGCGAGGCCGGTAACCTAGGAGTCCTGGCTCCGCCCCCTCCGCGTTTGGCCTTGCCTGCTCCTCCCACCACCACTTCGCTCAGAGGCGGCTACTGGCTCAAGAGGACGACGGAAGCCAGTCCCTGATGCCCACCGCATTCTCCAGCTTCAGGCCTCAAGCCCTGTAGCCGAGAAGGCGAGGCCTAATGTTACACCACCGGTCTGTTCCGCCTCCGTTTCGGGGTCCACCCGAAAAGCTTTCAGATCGGATCCTCGGTGAGACGGCACTCGATTGAACAGGTCTGTCTCTACAGGCCAAGGAGGCGGGTTTGGCGCGGCCACTCCAAGGCCAAAGCGAGAAAATCTTACTGCGCACGCGCAATAGGCAGCCGATGGAGCCACCGATGGAGCCGTCCGGAGGGGAGCAAGATCCCGGAGCCGTCAGGTACCGAGCACCGGAGGGGCCGAGAGAGGGAAGAGGAACCTGAGGGAGGGGAGCCGAGCCGGGGCTGGGTCTGGGGGCCGCTCTTGGGAGCTGGGGCGCGGGAACATAACGGAGGCGGACTCGCAGGTAATAGTGGCCCCGGGACACCAGTGCCAACGCCCCTTTACTCGCAGGCTCCTGGACCTGCCTTGGGAAGACGTGCTGCTCCCACACGTCCTGAACCGGGTCCCGCTGCGCCAGCTGCTCCGGCTGCAGCGCGTTAGCCGGGCCTTCCGGGCGCTGGTGCAGCTTCACCTGGCCGGGCTGCGTCGCTTCGATGCCGCGCAGGTGAGCCGGGGGCTGAGGCCCCGCCCCTGCCTGGGTACCGCCCCGCCTCTAGCCCAGCCCCCAGCCCCGCAGTATGCCCTTCCGGACCCCCTTGGGCCGCCGGGGCTGCCTGGGAAGGGATCCACGCACCAAAGGGCAAGTACTGGGTAGCGACTCAGAGGGAAAGTGGGGTCTCTCCTGGGAAAGCAGGAGGCTGCCAGAAAAGAACTCAGGGGCGCATAGGCGGCTGAGGAGTGCGGGACGGGCTGAGAGTTGGGGTGCCTCCCCGCCCGCAGGTGGGTCCGCAGATCCCGCGGGCCGCATTGGCCTGGCTGCTGCGGGATGCCGAGGGGCTGCAGGAGCTGGCGCTGGCGCCGTGTCACGAATGGCTGTCAGACGAGGACCTGGTGCCGGTGCTGGCGCGGAATCCGCAGCTGCGGAGTGTGGCGCTGGGCGGCTGCGGGCAACTGAGTCGCCGGGCGCTTGGGGCGCTGGCCGAGGGCTGCCCACGCCTGCAGCGCCTGTCGCTCGCGCACTGTGACTGGGTGGACGGGCTGGCGCTGCGCGGCCTCGCTGACCGCTGCCCGGCACTGGAGGAGCTCGATCTCACCGCCTGCCGCCAGCTCAAGGACGAGGCCATCGTGTACCTGGCGCAGAGGCGCGGCGCTGGTCTCCGCAGCCTCTCTCTGGCCGTCAACGCCAACGTGGGGGACGCCGCGGTTCAAGAGTTGGCTCGGAACTGCCCAGAACTCCAGCACCTTGACCTCACCGGCTGCCTCCGCGTCGGAAGCGACGGTGTCAGGTGCCTGGGCCTGATAGGGCGGGAGGAGGGCAGTCACTTAGCCTCTGCTGGTATGGGGCGGGCTGTAGTTGTTAAAAGGCCCGGACTGAGGGTTCTGAATCTTCCTGCAAACCACAGCACCCCTATTCTGAACAGAAAGGGCCTCTAGGATTGCCTAGGCCAGAGAGCCCATAGTTTAAAAACTTTTTTCAACCAATATTTACACATTGGGAGATTTCACATAGAGAGTCGACTTCTGGCTTTTCTTCAACAAGGGGGAGATCTTGCAATCCTAGGCGGAGCTGAGGGCCAGGTTCCCCCCTTAAATGAGACAGGAAGTCTCCAGCTCACTGGAAGCCAATCCAGGCTCCTCCCTTGTGTAGGGACGGAGAAAGTATCCCCTGCCCCGAGCTGGAGGGAGACCAGGATTTTGCCGGAGCCAGTCCGAGGCTGAGTGAGCCCGGGCCCCCACCTTACCCCACCAAGGGTGTGGTGGCCTCATGTCCCTAGCCTCACCCTGCTCCTCCCGCAGGACATTGGCCGAGTACTGCCCCGCGCTGCGCTCGCTGCGGGTGCGGCACTGCCACCATGTGGCGGAGTCCAGCCTGAGCCGCTTGCGGAAGCGCGGCGTGGACATCGACGTGGAGCCGCCGCTGCACCAGGCCCTGGTGCTGCTGCAGGATATGGCGGGCTTCGCACCTTTTGTCAACCTGCAGGTCTGACCCGCCTGCCAATCGGAGCACAGCTGGACTGTGTGGCTGGGGCCTGACACTGAGCTGTAGGGAAACTGAACTGTGGGGACCTCTGGTGAGAGGCCAGTGCCCTGCCCCACCCTGGAGCTTCAAATAAAGAGCTTTTTACCCCCTCTTGCCTGGTGCTGCCCTGTTGAAGATAGGGGATTTGAGGTTGGGGAGGAAAGGTCAGACAGGCATAGTATCCCAGTCCTGAGGCAGAAATGACCAGAATGCACTCACACCTTCCTTGGGCCACCTTTACTGTGCCCATGGAGGCAGCTCCGAGAGTAGGTTAACACTATGGAGCAAAGACGTAGAGAAGGGGGACAGGAGTTAGGGGGCCCCTGTGTAGGGGTATAGGGCTCCTGCATCCCTCTGGGATCTGAGCCTAGACAGCTCGGGCAGAGTCCGGCGAGTGCCTCAATGGAAGCGGTACTTTCTGGCCGGCTTGAGGTTGATGTATGTGGCCTTCATCTCCTCGGCCTCAGGGTTCCGCACATCTTTGAATCGCTCCCCTTTGGTGCTCACTACCTGGTTGTCGATGTATCGGATCAGTTTCTTGGGGGCCTGTCAGGCAATCAGGCAGTGAGTGGCAGAAGCCAGGAGCCAGTCCCACCCATTCCACATCCCCAGCAACCCTTAACTCTCTCACCTCCTTGGGAGCCATGGGCCGGTGAATCTTCTGATCCTCTGCGCTATCCACCATCATGTACCTGTCAAAAACTGGCTGGGTGAAGCTCCTGTCACCCTGGGAAGACCCTCTAGGGCCCAGCCCAGCCCAGCCCAGACTCACTTCTGCAGGATGAAGGACTTCAGCTCATCCTTTTGGGGGCCTCTGAGGCGTCTGGGCAGGTCCTGCGGAGAGGGGAGGCCTGGTCTAGGCCCAAGGGCACCAGCAGGGGAAACAGATGGGGATAGGTAGGGGTTGGGGCTTAACACCAAGGTGGAATGTAGCTGAGGCTACATGGTAGAGGGTGCTGGGAGAAGATACCTGGTTGGGGCCCTCCCAGGCTGCAGGCCCCTCTTCCTTTCCCTCTACCAGCATCTGCACAGCTTCTTCCAAGTCCCCCCGAGCTTTGGCCAGCACCCACTGGGCCTGCTCCACCGAACAGGTAGGGAACACCTCCAAGAGTACATCCACCCCTGGCAGAAGCTCCTCCTCAGCGCCAGTTGCCTAAGGGTACAAACGTTAACAAGAGGCAATACTCCCCCCTTTCCAGCCCCCTAGGTCCCTCATCGGTACCCTCCTCTACCAGTACCTCATCTTGGGTGTCCGCAGCAGCAGCAGCAGAAGACCTAGTCTCTTCTTTGAGCATTTCGGGCCGCTGCAGGGGCTCTGGGGAGATGGGCACCTGACCTTGGACACCAGAGCTCTGCGGTTGCAGGTTCTCTTAAAGAGGCAAAGAGAGCATCAGGTTTGCCAAGGCTCTGGGGAGCAGGGAGTTGGAGGGGCGGGATTATGAATCACCCAGGTGCCCAGAGCCCCAGACTCACCTTTGTTTCTGGCATCACTCAGCTGCCCTGAGAGCTTCTGCATCATGTCCCCTATTGTGCCCCTGAAAAGATGAGGGCAGTGAGAGAATGACTCTGCCCACCCCATAATCAGCCAGCCTCTTCCTCCTCCTGGCCCTAGCCAGAACCTACCTGGGGATGTGGGCGAAGCCAGGCACATAGGCCTCCATCATCTCAGTGAAAGCCTCCATATCGAAGTTCTCCTCCGATGGGCCTGAGGGGCCCAGGTCCTCCAGGACCCCAAGCACATAGGAGAAGATGACCTCATCCAAGCCACTGCAGGAAGGGAACAGGACAAGCCCTGGGTAGGACACTGGATGCCTCCAGCACCCCCACCTGTCCTGAGACTCCAGCCCTCAGCTTCATGGGGTCTATGAGCTAGACCTTTATCCTTAAGGCCAGAGAGTATAACCCCCTCCCTCAGAGCTATGGTTTCCCATCTGCCCAACAAAGGTGACAGGGACAGGATGAGAGGTAAGACCTCTCAGCAAATCCTAGTCAGCCCTCCTGCCGTCTTTCCATTGGCCAGGACCCGCAGTACTGCCCGGCAGCTCCAGCTCCAGCACTGACATGAGCCTTCCAGGGGAGCCATCTCTACCTGAGGTCGGCCTCCGGGAGGTGCGTCTGGACAAAGGCAAGGAGGGCTGCACTGACGATCCTCTCCAGCTCCATGCTCTCTCTTCTGAAAGGACACAGACAGGATGGCCAGGACCTCTTCTGCCTGCCCCCACCCACTAGGCCTGGGGGCAGCGGCTCCTCCCTCCTGGCCTGCTGTGGAACCATCTGTTGATGCTGCCCTCTCTGTTCCCCCAAGCAGAACCATGCCCCCTCCTCCGCCCATCTCATCTCCTTCAGCCTGAGACAGGACAGGGCACTGTGTCTGGAGACAGCCTCTAGAGGAGGCGCCCCCCAACCTCTCCCCACCCCCCTACCCCATTCCCCAACAGCAGTCCCAGACCTTCTGACAAGGTCTTGGGGTCACATGCCTCCTGGCTCAGGAATCCCATCACTGAGGGAGCCCCTTGGCCCCCAAGTCCAACCACAAGGGGACCCATTGTCCAGCCCCTAAAGGCTCGGCCTCAGGACCAAGCACAGCCCTTCCCCCACCCAGAACAGGCCACCCACCCTCTGCACAAAGGGGCTTTTCTGGCTCTGGGGCCCAGATAGAAGGGGAAGCCTTTCATGGATTCTCTCCTCTCGCCCAGTCCCTGCCCTTCCTGCAGCTTGGGACTATCTGCACAGCACTTTCCATCCTCCTCCCCAAGGCCTGTGGAGCCCACATATCTGGCCCTTTCCCAGCTCTCCAGCCTCCAGTCCCTCCTCCCTGGCTCGCTCCCGCCCACCTTGCTGTCCCTCAGACTTGCTGAGCTTCCTCCTGTCTGTGTCCTGCGGGACATCCATGGCTCGTCCAGTCACTCCTCAGGGCTCTGCTCAAATGTTACCTCCTCAGAGAGCCCTTCCCTGACTAACCTATGACAAGTAAGTCTTCTCCATGCCCCTTAACCCTACATAGCACTTACTACCGTTAACATTATTTTGTGCTTATTTGCCTATTGTCTGTCTGCCCCCATAAAATAGAAGCTCCAAAGCAAGGTGGGGACGAGGGGGACACTCTGTCTTATTCATGAGTGTCACCCTAGCACCTAGAAAAATGCCCATGGGCTGGGCGCGGTGGCTCACGCTTGTAATCCCAGCACTTTGGGAGGCCGAGGCGGGCGGATCACGAGGTCAGGAGATCGAGACCACGGTGAAACCCCGTCTCTACTAAAAATACAAAAAATTAGCCGGGCGTGGTGGCGGGCGCCTGTAGTCCCAGCTACTCGGAGAGGCTGAGGCAGGAGAATGGCGTGAACCTGGGAGGCGGAGCTTGCAGTGAGCCGAGATCGCGCCACTGCACTCCAGCCTGGGCGACAGAGCAAGACTCCGTCTCAAAAAAAAAAAAAAAAGAAAAAGAAAAATGCCCATACTGGCTAGGTGCTAAATACATACCTGTTGACATGCTCCATTCCCATCTACATGGTTTTGACTCCCAAAAGTCTGTTTGGGAGTCAGGAGCATGTGGGTGGTAATGAATGGCTCCAGACCCATAGGTCCAAATGCCAGCTCATCATCCCACTCAGAAGGCTCAGAGGCACCACCAGTTCCATGCACCTCACACTCATGATAGACTACTGATCTGCGCACATTCCCCCTCCAAACACACATCTGCTTCATCAGCTGACACCACTCACTCAGCTGCCAAAGCTGAAACCTGGGGATTACCCTTGATTTTGCCCTCTTTCATCCCTACCAGTCAATCACCAAGTCCGTCAATTCTACTTCCTTCTTTCCTTCTTATCTGCATTCTATCCACTTCTCCCTATCTTGAGTCTGGCTTCTGCTCCAAAATCTCCACCAAAATTTCTTCTTTTTTTTTTTTTTTTTTTTTTTTTTTAGACAGGGTCTGGCTCTGTCACCCAGGCTGAAGGGCAGTGGCATGATCTCAGCCCACTGCAACCTCCATCTCCCCGGCTCAAGCCATCCTCCTGCCTTAGCTTCCAGAGTAGCTGGGACTACAGGCGCGCACCACCTACTAGTTTTTTGTTGTTGTTTGTTTGTTTTTTTAGTAGAGATGCAGTTTTGCCATGTTTTGAGTCCAGGGTTTGAGACCCAGGCTGGTCTCGAACTCCTGGGCTCAAAGCAATTCACCCACCTCAGCCTCCCAAAGTGCTGGGATTACAGCCATGAGTCACCGTGCCCGGCCTCAAAATTTCTTAGACTGAGGTCATCAGTTACTTTTTCCAGGTTTTGGTCTAATTAGGTTGAACCATATGAGCTTGCCAATTTTGTCTGGTTTTGATCTACAAAAAAAGATGAGGCAATTTCTCATGGTTTCACCTTCTATTTGCCCTTTCAGCAGCTCCAACTTTGGTTTCTGAGATGCCATTCTTTCCTGGTTTCCTTCTACCTCTCTGGCCATTTCTTCGAAGGCCCTTTCTCTGTCCCCTTCTCTGCTGCCCTCTAAATGTGGGAGTTCCTCACATGCAAGGCTGCCTCTCTTCACTGCAGCGCTCTCTCTCTCTCTCTCTCTCTCTCTCTGGAAGATCTCATCTGGGCCCACATCTTTATGTACCAATGCCATGTCATCAATTCCCAAATGTCCAGTCCTCTAGTCCAGTCTCCTCTGAGCTACAGACTTGGACATCTACCTCCCTAACACTGCCACGTGTATGTTTTATAGGCATGTCACACTTAGCATGTCCCAAACTGACGTTCTCTCAAGTGCTTTACTCCTCCAAGGCCATCCTCAGTAAATGCACGTCCAGGCACCCGGCTGTTCCTGCCACAAATCTGGGAATTATCCTTGACACCATCCTACCCCTTGCTCTCGCTCATCCAATCAGTCGCCCAGCCCTAATCATTATCTCTTGCCACATCTATTTCTCTCCATCTCTACTCCCACTCTTCTCCATCTCTTGCCTGCAAGACCTTCCTAACCCTTCTCCCCACTCCATCTTCCCCCCAACAACCTATTCTCCACACCACAGCTATGTGATCTTTATAAAAAAAATCACATCTTTTCCTGCTTAAAATCTATCAATGCCTTCCTGCTACCCTTCAGGGAAGTCCAGAATCTTTTCATGGCTTTCCATTGCGGGCCTTACCCTGTCTATATCTCTCTCCAGCTTCACCATGCACCATACCTTCCTGGATCATTTCCCTACCTTCGCCCTGGATTTTTTGTTTTGTTTGTTTTGTTTTGTTTCTGAGACAGAGCCCCACTCTGTTGCGCAGGCTAGAGTGCAGTGGCGCCATCTTGGCTCACTGCAACCTCTGCCTCCTGGGTTCAAGCGATTCTCCTGCCTCAGCCTCCCGAGTAACTGGGATTACAGACACGTGCCACCACACCTGGCTAATTTTTGTATTTCTAGTAGAGACAGGGTTTCACCATGTTGACCAGGCAGGTCTTGAACTCCTGACCTCAGGTGATCCACCTGCCTTGGCCTCCCAAAGTGCTGGGATTACAGGCGTGACAAAGCACCCGGCCCCACCCTGGCTTTCTTTCGGTTTGCCAACACTCAAACTCTTTCATGGCAAGGTAGTATATACCCTCTGAGCCTTCTGCCTCATCATCTGAGTGGGACGATGAGCTGCCATTTGGACCTATGGGTCTGGAGCCATTCATTACCACCCACATGCTCCTGACTCCCAAACAGACTTTTGGGAGTTAAAAGCATGTAGATGGGAATGGAACAGGTCAACAAGTATGTATCGAGCACCTAGCCAGTGTGGGCATTTTTCTAGGTGCTAGGGCTACACAAACTACTTCCTTGGCCTGGGCACGCTTCTGCCTCCACCCCTTCACTTACTGTGACTCTGATCTTTTGGGTCTCATTTTAAAATTCCTCTCCTTGGCTGGGCACGGTGCCTCATGCCTGTAATTCCAGCACTTTGGGAGGCTGAGGTAGGAGGATCGTTTGAGCTCAGGAGTTTAAGACCAGCCTGGGCAACATATCAAGACCCCATCTCTCTTTTTGTAGAAAAATATTTTTAGGCCAGGTGCAGTGTCTCATGCCTGTAATCCCAGCACTTTGGGGGGCCCAGGGGGTTGGATCACGAGGTCAGGAGATCAAGACCATCTTGGCTAACACAGTGAAACCCCGTCTCTACTAAAAATACAAAAATTAGCTGGGGGTGGTGGCATGCGCCTGTAGTCCCAGCTACTCGGGAGGCTGAAGCAGGAGAATGACGTGAACCTGGGAGGCAGAGGTTGCAGGGAGCCGAGACTGCGCCACTGCACTCCAGCCTGGATGACAGAGCGAGACGTTGTCTCAAAAAAAAAAAAAAAAAAAAGATAAATATTTTTAAATAAAAATAAAATAATTCCCTTCCTCAAGGGACATCACCCCTGACCTAGAACTGGTTTGGTCTCTGCCATATTACACTCTCTATGCAGGCTGCAAGTTTTCTGACTAGCAGCACCTTTCACAGCCATAATTATTATTTGGACAATGTTTAATGTTTCTTCCAGTTGTCTCACGAAGCAGGGACTACACACCGGGCTGATATTCACCAGTGTATACTCAGCATCTCTCATGAAGTGGGCACTCAATAAACAGTTACACCCCAATTTACCTATGAAGAAATGAAGTTCAGTGTGTTTAATGACTTGCCCAGAGTCACCTGGCTTGACTGCGGTAGTCAGATTTAAATCCAGGTCACCTAGTTCAGCATCTATTCTAGGGGCTACTCTGGGGAAGGGAGGATATCAAGACTTTCAAGTGGGTTGGGACAGGGCTACCTTCTATGCTCACAGTTGCCTGGTCCCCTGAGTGGTAACAGAGTTGCTCATAGCACAGGGGTCACTTTGGAAAGCAGGACTGAGAAGCCCCAGCCTACCAGGGGCATTCTTACCACCTGCTCCAGAGCCCTCATGGGCCCTGAAGAAGAGCAGAATGGCTCAGCCCAGGCATACTAGATCCCATCATGCAGCTCCCTCAGGGTAGAGCCGCCTCCAGGGACCTACCTCGACCCTGGGTTACATCACCCTTGAATCCTGGGCTGTCAGTTGCATGGTAGACTCTGCTGGGACAAAGGCCTATGGCTGCTGCATGAAAGCCCAGTTTCTTTCTTTCATTTTTTTTTTTTTTTTTTTGAGACGGAGTTTTGCTCTTGTTGCCCAGGCTGGAGTGCAATGGTGTGAACCTGAGAGGGTCAAGCGATTCTCCTGCCTCAGCCTCCTGAGTAGCTGGGATTACAGGCGCCTGCCACGATGCCCAGCTAATTTTTTGTATTTTTAGTAGAGACGGGGTTTCACCATGTTGGCCAGGCTGGTCTCGAACTCCTGACCTCAGGTGATCTGCCCGCCTCGGCCTCCCAAAATGCTGGGATTACAGGCATGAGCCACTGTGTGGTGGTGACTGAAACTTGGCTGAAAGCCCAGTTTCTTTTTTTTTTTTCCTTTTTTAAAAATTTTATTTATTTATTTATTTTATTTTATTTTTGAGACAGAGTTTCACTCTTGTTGCCCAGGCTAGAGTGCAATGGCGCGATTTTGGCTCACTGCAACCTCCACCTCCTGGGTTCAAGCGATTCTCCTGCCTCAGCCCTCCTGAGTAGCTGGGATTACAGGCATGTGCCACCACGCTCGGCTAATTTTGTATTTTTAGTAGAGACAGGGTTTCTCCATGTTGGTCAGGCTGGTCTCGAACTCCCGACCTCAGGTGATCTGCCCGCCTTGGCCTCCCAAAGTGCTCGGATTACAGGCGTGAGCCACCGCACCCGGCCTGAAAGCCCAGTTTCTAGGGAAGAAGCTTCTCAGGGATTTGTCTCATGCTTCTGGGTTTTTAGCCAAGGCCTGGGGGCCAGGGAATTTTTAGGAAACTCTTCACTGTCCCCAAATAAAAAGACTTGCTCCCCTAAGCTTTTCTCTAGTTTGTCTTCCAAGGGAACATCCTCCCTCCCTCCTCCTGTTCTTGGTCTACCCAAACTTCACCCAGGCTTCTAAGCTCTTTTACCCTTCCCCATCCCCGGTAGCCTTCCTCAGCACATCCTTCCTGCTCAGGGGCTCCTAATACTTCTCCCCGCATAGCCCCTGAGTTGGGGAAGATCTAGTCTGCCAGACTGGTTTCCTAAGTAGCACCTAAGCAGCCAGCTTTCAGGGTAAGAACATGATTTCCATGAGATATTTCAGATGAGATCGGGCGCGTTCAGGGTGGTATAGCCGTAGACTTCCATGAGACATTTCAAATTCCAGATGTAGCCCACAGAACCCCATTACTTCTTGGGGGCCCCAAATTAGAGATCATTGGTTGATGGTGTCTACCAAATGTGACTGTCATCCTGCCATGAGTCCTGCCTAAATGCCTCTGATGATGGTAATATTAGCATTTATTGCCTCTGCTTACCAGGCATTGTCCTAACCACTTTTACGTGTATTAACTTACCTAATCCTTACAATAACTCTAAAATGTAGATACTATTATTATCCCCATTTTATTTTATTTATTTATTTTTTTGAGACAGAGTCTCGCTCTGCCATCCAGGCTGGAGTGCAGTGGCGCGATTTCGGCTCACTGCAACCTCCACCTCCCTGGTTCAAGCAATTCCCCTGCCTCAGCCTCCCGAGTAGCTGGGATTACGGTTGCATGCCACCATGCCTGGCTAATTTTTTTTGTATTTTTTAGTAGAGACGGGGTTTCACCATGTTGGCCTGACTCGTCTCGAACTCTTGACCTCAGGCAATCCACCCGCCTCGGCCTCCCAAAGTGCTGGGATTACAGGCATGAACCACCGTGCCCGGCCATATTATCCGCATTTTACCTGAAAGGAAATGAAGGCACTATGAGGTTAAGTAACTTGCCCAAGGTCACAGGGCAACTTAACGGCAGATTTACACCCAGGCTGTCTGGCTCCAGAACCCTCACTGTTAACCACCACACTACATCACCTCTCACGATGCAAATTGTGTGGCCCCATCCTATATTCTGAATCTCCTCTCCTGCCTGGATGGCTATATTGCCTATTTCAGAATCTTTGCTCACACCATTCTCCCAGCTCAGAGCATCTTTCCCTCTGCCTCTCCAAATCTCATTCTGCAGGACTCCCTTTCTGCAGCCAACCCTAACTGCTCCACCTTCACTGCTCCCAGCTAGCCTGGGAGCTTCCCAAGAGCAGCACAGGCCTGGACCCTGCAGATGCTAGATAGAGACACTGTGGACAAATTTAAGTGAGAGTGGGGTAAGAAGTACTATGCTGCTCCCTTGGGGTGGGGAGGTGCTTAAAGTGGAGGGAGAGCAGGCCATGTGGGAGGAGGAATCCTGGGAGCTAGTGTGAAAGGAGTCCCAGCGAACTTCTCAGGGAGGCAGCAAGGGGTCTAGCATGGAGGTCTTCACTGCTTCTCCCAGCCCCTGTGAAGCCCGGTTCCTGAGGCCCTGGACCCATAACGCAGGCCTCAGAGGATATCATTGTCCTCTGATACCCAAGTCAGACCTCAGAGGCACCAAGGGCATTGAGGGGAACAAGGGATCCCTGCATCCAAAGTCAGGCGGGAGCACAAACAGGGAGGGCGAGCACAGGAAGTGGGACCGCGATGATGGACGACCCCTGAAGCAGCAGCTCCCTAAACCCGCTAGCGGGACACCCGTAAGCGTCCAGAATAGTGGGCCCGAGGGCACAGGGATGCGGCTGTGGCCTTGGAGGACACATGACGAGGCAGGCCTGAGCAAACTGGATGTGCCTTGATACAGGCCACGGCGAGAATCAGAGATGGGGGTCCGACGGGCCCCGGGGGGGGTACCGTGGGGGAACACATCGGACGGGTACCCTGGGTCAGCGCTCTCCGCGACTCTCCTAGCCCTGGGCCGGGGGCAGGAGGGGAAATCACCTGCTCCGTCGGGCGCCGCCGGCGACTTGTCCCGCGCGGTGCAGCTCTCATCCCCCAGCCCCACCAACGAGATCAAAGGCGGGGCCCAGAGCGGTTCCCTTCCAGAGGCGCCGTGGCGGCCATGTTTGAGAAGGGCAAGTTGCCTACAACAGGGCGGAGCTTCTGCGCTAATTCTCAAACGTCCCAGGGCTATGGACGGGCTCCCGTGGCGGCCAGTTTTGTTGCGCGTAGGGAGGAGTTAGGCGTGAAGGTCTTGAGAGGGGGTGGAGTCGAAGTGGGTAGGACTGCATCCCTGTCCTGCTCCTTCTCTTCCGTCAGAGACCCGAAACCTTTCTCTTTCTTTCTCTCTCTTTCTCTCGTCTCTCTCTCTCTCTTTTTTTTTCTTTTCTTCTTCTTCGTCTTTTTTTTTTTTTTTTTTTGGGAGGGAGCCTCGCACTGTCGCCCGGGCTGGAGTGCAGTGGCGCGATCTCAGCTCACTGCAACCTCCGCCTCCCGGGTTTAAGAGATTCTCCTGCCTCAGCCTCCTGAGTAGCTGGGATTACAGGCGCCCGCCACCACGCCCAGATAATTTGTTGTATTTTGAGTAGAAAAGGGGTTTCACCATGTTGGCCAGGCTGGTCTCGAACTCCTGACCTCGTGCGTTATGCGCCTGCCTCGGCCTCCCAAAGTGCTGGGATTACAGGCATGAGCCACCGCGCCTGGCCTCTTTTCTTTTCTTCTTTCTTTATTTTCCTTTCTTTCCCTCCCTCCCTCCCTCCTTTCCTCCCTTCCTTCCTTATCTTTCTCTTTTTTTTCTTGGTGTTACAGCCCCAGGCTGGAGTGCAGGTTCACGAGTGCGAACATGGCCCACTGCAGCCTCGACCTCTTGGGTTCAAATGATCCTCCCATCTCAGCCCCCGGAGTAGCAGGAACCACAGGCGCGTGCCACCACGCCCAGCTAATTTTTTTTTTTTTTTAAATGGGGTTTTTGCCACGTGGCCCAGGCTGGTCTCTTAGGTGCTGACTTCCCCACCCTGTCTGTACCTTTTATATTCCCTTAACAGCAATGTCTCCCCCAGATTGGGGTGAGCTACAGTTCTGTGTCTCCGGAGGGTGGAGCCTGGGATTTTAGACGTGGTCTGGGAGAGGCGGGGTGGTAGCAGGTGCCAGGATGAGGATCCACCTGAGCCCTGTCATGGACAGCCTGTAGACCATGCCTACCCCCCGGGGCCTTCATCCTCCCCCATGTTGGCAGGACTGCTTGTCTAGGACAGGAGGGCTGAACTCCAGGGCCCAACAAGACCTCAGCTTCCTCTTTCTGTTCCTGCTGCCACAGATTCCCAGTGCTGCCCTGTGGGGAAGCCCCACAGCCCTCCCCTCTTGGGAACCCTGAAATGGATCACAAGGGGAAGAGTCCCCTTCAAGGATAAACTTTCCCATCCCCCATCAGCAGGGATAAGCCGTTTTTAGTGCTAGTTCCCTTGTGGGGTGCTGGGGACCCGGAAGCTGTCCCTGCCCTCAGGGAGCTCACAGTCCAAGAGAGAAGTCCCATCTTTCCTCTCCCCTAGGGACTAAGGCAGTGCCAAGATACTATGCTGCAGTGGCTCACACCTGTAATTCTAGCACTTTGCAAGGCTGAGGTGGGAGGATCGCTTGAGCCCGGGAATTTGACACCAGCCTGGGCAACATGGCAAAACCTCGTCTCTACAAAAAATTTAAAAAATAAAAAATTATCTGGGCATGGTGACGCACGCCAGTAGTCCCAGCTACTCCAGAGACTGAGGTAGAAGGATCATTTGAGCCCCAGAGGTCAAGGCTGCAGTAAGCCGTGATTGTGCTACTGCACTTCAGCCTGAGTGACAAAGCAAGACCCTGTCTCAAAAAAAAAAAAAAAGAAAAGGAGAAGGAAGAAGAAGAAACTATGCTATGGGGAAAACGGGATGACTGCTTATTGCTTTCTCTTCCACCTCTGGTCCTCACAACAGGCTCCTTCCTCTTCTGGCCTCAGAGACAGCAAGATGTTGGCTGCTTGGGGGAGGTAGCAGGGAAGGAAGGGGCACATTTGGCATCGCATTGCCCATAAAAACACTGCCACTCCAGCCTGGTGATACTAGGGTTAATGAGGGGTGGGGTGACAGCGACTTTGAACTCTGGCCGGGCAAGCCCCTAGGAAGGGGGTGATGGGCAGCCCCAGGCCTCTGCCTATCCTCCAGAGACCAGCCATCCCTTTCCTCCCCCATCCCCTTTCCTGCTTCCCTCTGTCCATTGCACAATACTGATGACTCTTCTCTCCCTACCACCCTCCATTCCTGGAACTTTCAAGTTTCCTCAGTAGAGCTGCCCTGAGTTCTGGCCCAAGACCCCTGTAAGCCATCTCTGACTGTGTGCCTTCCCTTCTCCCGTATCCCCTGTTTGTTGGATGGCAGCTGCATGTGACTAGGTATCAGAAAGAACTTCCTGAGCTTTCAAGGGAGGAGGATGGAAAAGACTTCTTAGGGGGAGTCCCTCCTTTCCCAACTCAAACTCTGGGGAGTCCCAGCTCTGTGCAGCAGGAGTCAAGTTCTGGAGGGTTGAGGACAGAAGATAGGCTGAGGAGAGGGACCCCCACAGACACAAGGACACACACATACTGTAAGGTAGGGGCTCCCGGGATCCCTGCCCTGAGGGATTTTGAAGCTGGCCGGACCTTCAGCCCCTGATTTTCTTTCCCCTCAGGTCTCAGTCTCTCCCTCCCCAAAATGGGAACAGACTCCCCACTGCCCTTTGGTGCTGCTTAAAGCCACACAGAGCTAAAGGAGGCAGAGGGATGCCTCTTCACCGCCATTCCTTCCAGTGAATTTTGCAGCTGGTGTTTGGGTGCCTGGATCGCCTTAGCTGGTGGGAAAAGCTAGAAACCTACGCTGAAGCTTCCCCTAGCACATCCATTCCCCATCATCCTGCTTCAAAATGAGAAACTGGACTTGAATTTGGCATAAAGGGCAGATTTTTCAGGCAGAGTAGAGAGAGAACCCAGCGGGGTGGTCTCAAGGGGTGGGAAGAACTCAGAGACCAAGGTGAGGAAGGGGAGACTTCAAAGAATGGCGGGGGCGGGGTCCCGCTCTGGCTTGAGGTTAGAAAGGGCTCTCTGGGCAGGGTTCCTGGCCCTCCCACACCTTCCTCCTTTCTCAGAAGAGCCAGCATGGGGCGGGGGCGGGAGGCGGCTGGGGCGGGGGTGGGGGCCTTATTTAAGGAGCACCGGCTGAGAACATCGTTGCAGATCCAGCCCCAGGAGCCAGAGAGAGGAGGTTTCGTGGGTAAGTGGCGGTCCCTTTCTCTGGATTCAAGCAGGGGTCGGGATGGGGTGCCCCTGAGGTGCAGGCTTGGCTTTCCCTCTCTGGGATAGGCTGCAGCCTTGCCATGTGAGTGAGGGGAGCACCCAGCCCTCGGCTGAACTCTCCAGAAAATGAAAGTGTGCTTCAGGGAACTCTTTCTTTTCCACTTCTCTATCCCAGGTACTTCAAACCTTTATTCAGGGTTTTGGGGAGATTTCTGGGGAGCTAGGACTCCTGGGCTGGGACTCCTATCTTGGGGATCCATATCCTGGGGACTCCCTTTAGCTCAGAAAGCCCCTTGGTTTGCAGAGAGATTTTCTTCTCAGTGTGCGTGTCCTGGCTCTTTCCCCAGCCCCTCACCCTTCCAGCCCCACATCAGGCCCCACCAGGAACACATCTGGGCAGGAAGCGACAGGACTGAGTATGCAGTACCCAGGCCTGGGGATGGATCCCTGCCATAGCCCTGAGCCCCCTCCCTTCTTAACCTACTCCAATTCCTGTTGGAATTTATGGAACTCCTGTCCATTTCCTTAGCTGTGGGCCCCCATTTTCAGCTCCAAGCTCAGACCCTTCCTGGAATAGGAGATCTCTTGGTAACACAGGTTCCTTATGTGACCCATCCTGGGCCTCAACTTACTCATCCTGGGAACGGGAGAAAATTCACAGAAGAGAACATGCAAGAGCAGCGTCCAGGCTGAAAGAACTTTGGCCACCTGGCACTGAGAACTGAATTCCATAGGCTGTGAGCTCTAGCAAATGCCCTGTGGACTCAGTTCTGGTGCCCGGCAGTGCTACAATATCAATGCCAAGGCTGTGGGGCAGCTGATGGTTCAGGCTCCCAACTTCCCAGCCAGGTACTTCTGCAGGCCCACATCTTGCCCACTGGCCAAACCTTTAAGTAACTTTGACCCGGGCTACTCTTATGCTCAAAGACGTCAGGAGCTCTCCGAAATCTTTTCACCCTGCCAGAAAGTCTTCTATAGTACGGCCTCCACTTAGCTTTCACGCCTGATCTTCCATCACCTCCTGCTCATAACCTGCCACTAGTGAACCCCTGCTGCTCCAGCTCCACACTTCTCATGCTGGTCCTTCCTCAGTGCTTCTGGGGACACCTCTTGCCTGTCACTGTCTGTGGGAATCCTGGACATTCTTCAGAGCCTCTCTCAGATGCTTCTTCTTTTTTCCTTTTTATTTTTTTTGGGGGGGGATGGAGTCTCATTCTGTGGCCCAGGCTGGAGTGCAGTGGTGCAATATCAGCTCACTGCAACTTCCACCTCCCAGGTTTAAGTGATTCTCCTGCCTCAGCCTCCCCGAGTAGCTGGGACTACAGGCATGTGCCAACACACCCGGCTAATTTTTTTTTTTTTTTTTTTTTTTTTGAGATGGAGTCTCGTTCTGTCGCTCAGGCTAGAGTGTAGTGGTGCAATCTCAGCTCGCTGTAACCTCTGCTTCCCGGGTTCAAGTGGTTCTCCTGTCTCAGCCTCCCAAGTAGCTGGGATTATAGGCGCACACCACCACGCCTGGCTGATTTTTTATTTTTAGTAGAGATAGGGTTTCACCACGTTGGCCAGGCTGCTCTTGAACTCCTGACCTCAGGTGATCCACCTGCCTTGGCCTTCCAAAGTGCTGGGATTACAGGCATGAGCCACTGTGCCCAGCCAGATGCCTTTTCCAAGAAGCCTCTCTCAACTCCCCAAGAGTGCATGTGATCTCTTACAGATCCTCCACACCCCTCTTCATGAGCCCTGTAGGGTCTAGTCCAGTGTCCAGCATATAGTAGCTGTTCAATAAATATTCCTTGCATTTTTGTTGAGTTTGTCTCGTGTATGAAGAGACAGTTTGACCTACAGGTTAAGACTGCAATCAGTTAGCCAGGCATGGTGGTGCATGCCTATAATCTCAGTTACTCAAGAGGCTGAGATGGGAGGATGGCTTGAGCCTGAGAGGCAGAGGTGGCAGTGAGCCAAGATCATACCACTGCACTCCAGCCTGGGCCACAGAGCAAGACACTGTCTCTCTCTCAAAAAAAAAAAAAAAAAAAAAAAAGAAAAGAAAAGAAAAGAAAAAGAAAAAGAAAGAAAGAAAAGAAAAAAAAGATAAGAAAATTACAATCAAATTTCCCAAGGACATTCTTGGGGTACAGCCTTGGGTAAGTTGTTAACCTCAATGGCCCTCAGTTTTCTCATCTGCAAATGGGAACGATAATTGCATCCATGGGATATAATTATATCCACATCAAGGTTTTGTGAAGATTAAATTAAATGTGTTGATAGTTTCTGTTCAGGGCTTTAACGTGGTGCCTGGCATAGAGCAAGTTCTCATAAGTGTGTGATGTTATGATTCCTATTTTATTCCCTTGAGTAGAATGTGAGCCAGACAAAGGTAAGGTCATTGCGGGGTGGAGGAGGGCTTGAAATTGGTCAGTCAGGGCTTGTCGACTGAGGGGGTCCTGACAAAATGGATTGGGTGACAGGTAAGGCTGGGGCAGGGCCAGGAGGAGGAGGCCATCAGGTCAGGGCTTGGAAGCCCAGGCTCCGCTGGGAGCTAAGAGTCCTGGATTACTGCCTACAGTTTGAGCTCGGGTGAAGCACTCCTTGATGGCTCTGGTTTCCCAGCATAATGTAAATTGAAGAGATTGAACCAGATGAACAGCAAGGTCCCTGGCAGCCCAGATGTTTTATGAGTTCTGAGCTTCTAAGTTAACTTCAAAGAAAAGATCAAACAAGGAAGCATCTGTGCTTCCTCTAGGGCTCACATCGACAGGGCCTGGAGTGAAATTGGATGCTGGACTCTGAGTGGTAGCACCTCCTTCAAAACGCCTGCAGTCAGGGGCCCTCCTCCCTCACTGGGGCTGGGGCTAGGGGTAAACTGTGTGCAGTCCAGGGCCACTTCCAGAGAATGCCCCAGGGAGGAATGGCTAAGAGAATGCAGATCCTCAGGTGGGGGACATTGAGAAACTTCAAGACCCAAGAGACTTCAAGACCCAAGACTTCTGGACCCAAGAGGACAGAGAGGGAAGTGAATACACAACACACCTTATGCTGGAGTGGGACTCATCATTTATTTGAAGCCTGCATTGTTTCAAAAAAGGATTTGAGAATGCTCACCAGCATGCACACAATTCTCCAACATTAAAAAGTAAAATCAGGCTGGGTGTGGTGGCTCATGCCTCTAATCTCAGCAATTTGGGAGGCCCAGGTGGGCAGATCACCTGAAGTCAGGCGTTCGAGACCAGACAAGCCCACATGGCGAAACCCCGTCTCTACTAAAAATACAAATACAAAAATTAGCCAGGCGTGGTGGCAGGTGCCTATAATCCCAGCTACCTGGGAGGCTGAGGCAAGAGAATCACTTGTACCTGGGAGGCAGAGATTGCAGTGAGCCAAAATCAGGCCACTGCACTCCAGCCTGGGCAACAGAATGAGACTACGTCTCAAAAAAAAGTAAAATCAAAGCCAGGTGTGGCTGAGCGCAATGGCTCACGCCTGTAATCCCTGCACTTTGGGAGGCCGAAGTGGGTGGATCACAAGGTCAGGAGATCGAGACCATCCTGGCTAACATGGTGGAACCCCATCTCTACTAAAAATACAAAAAATTAGCCGGGTGTGGTGGCGGGCGCCTGTAGTCCCAGCTACTCGGGAGGCTGAGGCAAGAGAATGGCTTGAACCTGGGAGGTGGAGCTTGCAGTGAGCCGAGATGGTGCCACTGCACTCCAGCCTGGGCGACAGAGCGAGACTCCACCTCAAAAAAAAAAAAAAGCCAGGTGCATTGGCGAGGGCTTGTATTCCCAGCTATTCAGGAGCCTGAGGTAGAAGGATCACTTGACCCCAAGAGTGTGAGGCTGCAGGGAGCAGTAATTGCACCAGTGCACTCGAGCCTGGGCGACAGAGCAAGATCTGTCTCAAAACAAATAAATAAAAATGAATAAATTATTTTGAAAAAGTAAATACTGTCTAATGTTAGCACTATGTAAAAAAGAGGTTTAAAAGATAAGCTCAGCCGGGCGTGGTGGCTCACGCCTGTAATCCCAGCACTTTGGGAGGCTGAGGCGGGTGGGTCACGAGTTCAGGAGATCAAGACCATCCTGGCCAACAAGGTGAAACCCTGTCTCTACTAAAAACACAAAAATTAGACGGGCGTGGTGGCGGGCGCCTGTAGTCCCAGCTACTCGGCACGCTGAGGCAGGAGAATTGCTTGAGCCCAGGAGGTGGAGGTTGCAGTGAGCCGAGATCGCGCCACTGCACTCTAGCCTGGGTGACAGAGACTCTGTCTCAAAAAAAAAAAAAAAAAGCTCACTGGTGCAGT
Organism: Symphalangus syndactylus; assembly: GCF_028878055.3. Lineage (NCBI taxonomy): Eukaryota > Metazoa > Chordata > Mammalia > Primates > Hylobatidae > Symphalangus > Symphalangus syndactylus. The sequence continues at coordinate 36,174,566 of NC_072424.2, read as the reverse complement.
GGCTCACGCCTGTAATCCCAACACTTTGGGAGATCAAAGCAAGTGGATCACTTGAGTCCAGGAGTTCCTTTGAGACAGACCTGGGCAACATGGCAAAACCCTGTCTACTAAAAATATAAAAACTTAGCTGGGTGTAGTGGCACACGCCTGTAGTCCCAGCTACTAGAGAAGCTGAGGAGGGCCAGGCGCGGTGGCTCACGCTTGTAATCCCAGCACTTTGGGAGGCCGAGGCGGGCGGATCATGAGGTCAGGAGATCGAGACCACGGTGAAAACCCTGTCTCTACTAAAAATACAAAAAATTAGCCGGGCGTGGTGGCGGGCGCCTGTAGTCCCAGCTACTCGGAGAGGCTGAGGCAGGAGAATGGCGTGAACCCGGGGGGCGGAGCTTGCAGTGAGCCAAGATTGAGCCACTGCACCCCAGCCTGGGTGAAAAAGCGAGACTCTGTCACAAAAAAAAAAGAGAAGCTGAGGAGGGAGGATCAATTGAGCCCGAAAGGTCGAGGCTGCGGTAAGCAATGATTCTGCCACTGCACTCCAGCCCTGGGCAACAGAGTGAGACCCTGTCTCAAGGGGATTTTAAAAAAAAAAGCTCATTGGCTGGGTCCCAGTACAATGACTCATACCTATTATGCCAGTGCTTTAGGAGGCTGAAGTGGGAGGATCCTTTAAGACCACCTGGCAACATCTCCTAGACCCTGTCTCTACAAAAAATTAAAAACAAGGCTGGGCACAGTGGCTCATGCCTGTAATCCCAGCACTTTGGGAGGCTGAGGCGGGCGGATCACAAGGTCAGGAGATCGAGACCATCCCGGCTAACACAGTAAAACTCCGTCTCTACTAAAAATACAAAAAATTAGCCGGGAGTGGTGGCAGGTGCCTATAGTCCCAGCTACTCTGGACGCTGAGGCAGGAGAATGTGTGAACCTGGGAGGCAGAGCTTTCAGTGAGCCAAGATTGCGCCACTGCACTCCAGCCTGGGTGACAGAGCAAGATTCCATCTCAAAAAAAAAAAAAAAGAAAGAAAAGAAAGGGCTGAGCATGATCTTATCCCCATGGCTGAGCATAATCTATAGCTCTTATTCAAATCTTGCTACTTGTCCCAGTAATGTCCTTCGTAACAGGTTTTATTTTGGTTCAGGATCCAATCCAGGATTATGCATTGCATTTAGTTTTCATGCCTTTTTAGCCTCCTTTGAATCTGAGACATTTTCTCAAGTTCCCATAGTCTTTTTTTGAGACAGGGTCTCACTTTGTCACTCAGGCTGGAGTGCAGTGGCGTGATCACTGCTCACTGCTGCCTGTACCTGCCAGGCTCAAGCCATCCTCCCACCTCAGCCTCACGAGTAGTTGGGATCACAGGTGCACATCACCACGCCCAGCTAATTTTTGTATTTTTTGTAGAGATGAGGTTTTTCTATGTGTCCCAGGCTGTCCTCGAACTCTGGGGTTCAAGCGATACACCCACCACTTTAGGAGGCCTAAAGTGATGAAATTACAGGTTTGGGCCAGGCGCAGTGGCTCATGCCTGTAATCCCAGCACTTTGGGAGGCGAGGTGGGTGGATGACGAGGTCAAGAGATTAAGACCACAGTGAAACCCTGTCTCTACTAAAAATACAAAAAAAATTAGCCGGGCACAGTGGCAGGCGCCTGTAGTCCCAGCTACTCAGGAGGCTGAGGGCAGGAGAATGGCGTGAACCTGGGAGGCAGCGCTTGCGGTGAGCCTAGATCGCGCCACTGCACTCCAGTCTGGGCGACAGAGCAAGACTCCGTCTCAAACAAAAAAGAAAAAAAAAGAAAAAAAAGAAATTACAGGTTTGAGCCACTGCGCTGGGCTGGTGTCATAGTCTTTTATGACATTGCCATTTTTGAGCAATACAGACAAGTGGAATCATCTCTCTGTTTAGCTTTATCTGAGGTTTCCTCATGACTGCATTACTGCTGAACTGATGTTGTGTTTTTTAACATATCAGAAAGCTTATGATGTTGATTTGTCCCCTTTAATGATAATGTCAACTTGTTTCATCCTGCTGAACCCACAGTTGGAATCACCCCAAAAGCCTTAGCAGGGGAGTTTCCACAAGGGAGTGCCCCAGACCTTTTCCAGATGGGAAAATAGCACTTAGCACTAAATAAACACTAGAGTGATCAGTCCAAAGCATTTATTTATTTATTTAGACAGGGTCTTTCTCGCTCTGTTGCCCAGACTGGAGTGTAGTGACATAATCATACCTCACTGCAGCCTCAATCTCTTGGGCTCAAGCGATCCTCCCACCTCAGTCTCCCAAGTAGCTGGGACTACAGGCACACACCCCCCCACACCCAGCTAATTTTTTTTTTTTTTAGTAGAGAGAGGTCTTGCTATGTTGCCCAGGCTGGTCTCAAACTACTGAGCTCATGCCATCCTCCTTCCTCAGCCTCCCAAAGTGCTAGGATCACAGATGTGAGCTGCCATGGTCAACCAGTCCAAAGCATTTATTACGGGACCTTACGTATAGAGTGCTACAGCAATCCTCACGACAGACAGTAACAGAAAAGGGGTGATCTCCCTAGGTATATCCAAGCAAAGTGGTCAGGGGATACAGTTTATGTGTGCCTTTAAGGCATTTGGCTCAGGGCTGGCGCTTGTTTCTTTCAGTGTTTTGGCAACAGCCTAGATAATTTTATCAGTGCCAGGAAATGTTCAAGACCCCAGTGTGGGTTCAAGCCTTCAGGGTAAAACATGTTGGGTCACAGAGGGGTCAAAAGGACTCTGATCTTTAGGTCAAGACACAGAAATAGGGGACAGACACTGGGGGACCCTACAGCTTTGATAACTTAGTTAAGGTGATATCCACCAGTTTTCCCTATTATACGACTAGCTTACTCTTTTTTGCTTTGTAATTAATAAATATCTTATTGGAACATATTTTGAAACTAAACTAAATAAATATCCTGTTTTTATTCAAATTTGTACTTATTAGTTTTATTATCCATGAATGACCTGAATCAATTTAGTATCACCTGAATCAATTATTACTATGATGGCTGGGATGGGAATGGCAATTTTCTTTTCTTTCGTTTCTTTTTTTTTTTTTTTTGAGAAGTTTCACTCTTGTTGCCCAGGCTGGAGCGCAATGGCGCGATCTCAGCAGCTCACTGCAACCTCTCCCTCCTGGGTTCAAGCAATTCTCCTGCCTCAGCCTCCCAAGAAGCTGGGATTACAGGTGCCCGCCACCACGCCCGCCTAATTTTTGTATATTTAGTAGAGATGGAGTTTCACCATGTTGATCAGGCTGGTCTTGAACTTCTGACCTCAGGTGAACTGCCCACCTCGGCCTCCCAAAGTGCTGGGATTACAGGCGTGAGCGATGGCGCCCAGCCTTTTTTTCTTTTCTTTTCTTTTTTTTTTTTTTTTTTCCAAGACAGAGTTTCACTCTTGTTGCCCAGGCTACTGGAGTGCAATGGCTGCGATCTCAGCTCACCACAATCTCTGCCTCCGGGATTCAAGCGATTCTCCTGCCTCAGCCTCCCGAGTAGCTGGGATTACAGGCATGTGCCACCATGCCTGGCTAATTTTGTACTTTTAATAGAGACGGGGTTTCTCCATGTTGGTCAGGCTGGTCTCCAACTCCCAACCTCAGGTGACTGATCTGCCCGCCTCTGCCTCCCAAAGTGCTAGGATTACAGGCGTGAGCCACCGCACTGGGAATGGCAATTTTCTAATTTTATTATTCCTTCTACTGTAAGGATTAGTTTTTCCTTCATTATTTATTTATTTAGTGATTATTAGTATGGACTTATGGATTCCTATTTTTTTGAGTGAGTTATAATGAATTACTGTCATTATTCGCTTTGATGCTTAAATTGTCCCTGATTTGGCCAGTGGAAGTCCCTTGAAGCTGGTTTCTTTGTACTTTTGACTTTTTTTTTTTTTTTTTGAGACGGAGTCTTGCTCTGTCACCCAGTGCTCTGTCACCCAGGCTGGAGTGCAGTGGCGCCATCTTGGCTCACTGCAAGCTCCGCCTCCCAGGTTCACGCCATTCTCCTGCCTCAGCCTCCCGAGTAGCTGGGACTACAGGCGCCTGCCACCATGCCTGGCTAATCTTTTATATTTGCAGTAGAGACGGGGTTTCACCGTGTTAGCCAGGATGGTCTCGATCTCCTGACCTCGTGATCCGCCCGCCTCGGCCTCCCAAAGTGCTGGGATTACAGGCGTGAGCCACCGCGCCTGGCTGTACTTTTGACATTTTTGAGCAGTCTTTTATTTTTTGGAATAAGTTGTTCTAGGCTCCTAATGTACCTTCACTGCCCCAGACCTGGAATCAGCCATTTTCCCAAGGACCCTCGTTCCTTTTAGTTGGGAATAGAATTTAGAACTAAAGACCTGAAGTGGCCGGGCGCGGTGGCTCACGCCTGTAATCCCAGCACTTTGGGAGGCCGAGGAGGGTCAATCACGAGGTCAGGAGTTCGAAACCAGCCTGGCCAACATGGTGAAACCCAGTCTCTACTAAAAATACAAAAATTAGTTGGGCATGGTGGTAGGCGCCTGTAATCCCAGCTACTCAGGAGGCTGAGGCAGGAGAATCGCTTGAACCTGCAAGGCGGAGGTTGCAGTGAGCTGCTGAGATTGCGCCATTGCACTCCAGCCGGGGCGACAGAGTGAGACTCCGTCCCCAAAAAACAAAAACAAAAACAAACAAACAAAAAGAACTAAAGACCTGGATTTTGGTCATTCTTATTGCTACTAGCTGTCATTGTTCAGTGATTCAATTTCCATCTCAAAGACTTTACATTCGACAATTTAACACTTGTATATGTGAACAAAGATGCATATTCAAGGACATTTATTTTCTCATCACCCTTACTACTTCCAAATAAAACGAAGTCATCAGGGCCGGGCGCGGTGGCTCACGCTTGTAATCCCAGCACTTTGGGAGGCCGAGGAGGGCGGATCACGAGGTCAGGAGATCGAGACCACGGTGAAACCCCGTCTCTACTAAAAATACAAAAAATTAGCCGGGCGTGGTGGCGGGCGCCTGTAGTCCCAGCTACTCGGAGAGGCTGAGGCAGGAGAATGGCGTGAACGCGGGAGGCGGAGCCCGCAGTGAGCCGAGATCGCGCCACTGCACTCCAGCCTGGGCGACAGAGCGAGACTCCGTCTCAAAAAAAATAAATAAAAAAAAAAAATAAAACGAAGTCATCTCTTCTATTTCCTGTATTACAGTCATGTATTGCTTAATGATGGGGATACATTCTGAGAAGTGCATCATTAGGCCATTTTGTCATTGTCTGAACATTCTAGAGTGTACTTACACAAACCTAGATGGTAAAGCCAACTACACACCTAGGCCATGTGGTAGAGCCTATTGCTCCTAGGCTACAAACCTGTACAGCTTGAGGCTGTACTGAATACTGAAGACAATTGAACACAATGGTAAGTGTTTGTGTATCTAAACATAGAAAAGTTACAGTAAAAATGCAGCATTATAATCTTACGGGACCACCATCATATATGCGCTCCGTCATCAAGCGAACCATCATTACGGGGTGCATGACTGTACTTCAAAGCCTAACTGCCCCCCATTTCCATGATGACCCCTCTACAGTCTCTTTTCCACACAGCAGCCAGAATAATAATAATTTTTAATTCTGATAACATTACTCCTATGCTCATAACCCTCCACCCACTAATAATAAAATCCGGCCAGGCGCTGTGGCTCGCTCCTGTAATCCCAGCACTTTGGGAGGCCGAGGCGGGTGGATCATAAGGTCAGGAGTTCGAGACCAGCCTGACCAACATGGTGAAACCTCATCTCTACTAAAAATACAAAAAATTAGCTGGGCATAGTGGTGAGTGCCTGTAATCCCAGCTACAGCTACTCAGGAGGCTGAGGCAGGAGAATCACTTGAATCTAAGAGGCGGAGATTGCAGTGAGCAGAGAGATCACGCCACTGCACTCCAGCCCAGCCTGGGCTGGGCGATAGAGTGAGACTCCGTCTCAAAAAAAAGCAAAAAACAAAAAAAAGAATAAAATCCAAAATTATCAATACGGCTTCATCGCACCACAGGTTCTGCTTAATCTCTTATCACATGTGCTTGCTCACAGGACAAGGACACTCATCAACAGGGTGGTCATACCTGCTTTTCTCCCCCAGGTACTCAAATGACTTGCAAAGGTCTTTATTATAGCCATACTCAAGTCACCTCTTGGGAGAAGCCTCCTCAATCCCATTTAAAACAGCACCCACCAATTATCACTATTTGACACTATATCACATATTCACCTATTTGCTTGTCAGTCTCTCCTCCTCTGTTACACCTCTAATGTAAGGTCCATGAGGGCAGAGACTTGTTTGGTTTTCTGCTGTAGCCCCAGTACCTGGAATTCTAACTGGCATATTTGGGCTCTCAATGCCTGTCCAGTGAATGAAGATAACTTTCACTCCTTAGGGCTTTTGCACCCACCATACCCTCTGCCTGGCTTCCCCCTCACCCTTCTCTGCGTGGTTAACTTTGCATTCTTTAGATCTCAGTTTAAATGTCACCTGCTCAGAGAAGCCATCCCTGATTATCTTATTCTAAAGTAAGTTCCGACACTTATTTTTTAAATCAAAAATAAAAATAGACTGGATGTGATGGCTCAACCTGTAATCTCGCCACTTTGGGAGGTCAAGGTGGGTGGATCACCTGAGGTCAGCAGTTTCAGACCAGCTTGGCCAACATGGTGAAACCCTGTCTCTACTAAAAATACAAAAATTAGCTAGGCATGGTGGCACACACCCATAATCTCAGCTGCTTGGGAGGCTGCGGCAGGAGAATCACTTGAACCCGGGAGGTGGAGGTTGCAGTGAACTGAGATTGCCCCACTGCACTCAACCCTGGGTGACAGAGCGAGACTCCGTCTCAAAAAAATAAAATAAAATAAAAAATAAAAATAAAAATAAAGGCTGGGCGGGGTGGCTCACGCTTGTAATCCCAACACTTTGGGAGGCCGAGGTGGGTGGATCACGAGGTCAGGAGATCAAGACCATCCTGGTTAACACAGTGAAACCCTATCTCTACTAAAAATACAAAAACAAATTAGCTGGGCGTGGTGGCAGGCACCTGTAGTCCCAGCTACTCGGGAGGCTGAGGCTGGAGAATGGCATGAACCCAGAAGGCGGAGCTTGCAGTGAGCTGAGATCATGCCACTGCACTCCAGCCTGGGTGACAGAGCGAGACTCCAGGAAAAAATAAATAAATAAAAAATAAAAAAATAAAATGTGACAGGCAAAACAGTGCAACTCTTTTTTTTTTTTTTTTTTTTTCGAGACAGAGTCTTGCTCCGTCCCCCAGGCTGGAGTGCAGTGGCGCGATCTCGGCTCACTGCAAACTCCGCCTCCCGGGTTCACGCCATTCTCCTGCCTCAGCCTCCCGAGTAGCTGGGACTACAGGCGCCCGCCAACACGTCCGGCTAATTTTTTGTATTTTTAGTAGAGACGGGGTTTCACCGTGTTAGCCAGGATGGTCTCGATCTCCTGACCTCGTGATCCGCCCGCCTCGGCCTCCCAAAGCGCTGGGATTACAGGCTTGAGCCACCGCGCCCGGCCTGTGCAACTCTTTTTATATAATTAATACTATGTGCGGCCAGGCATGGTGGCTCATGCCTGTAATCCCAGCACTTTGGGAGGCCGAGGCGGGTGGATCACTTGAGGTCAGCAGTTCAAGACCAGCTTGACCAACATGGTGAAACACTGTCTCCACTAAAAATACAAAAAAATTAGCCGGGCATGGTGGCATGTGCCTCTAATCCCAGGTATTTGGGAGGCTGAAGTAGGAGAATTGCTTGGACCCAGGAGGCAGAGGTTGCAGTGAGCTGAGATGGCGCCATTGCACTCCAGCAGCCTGGGTGACAAGAGCGGAACTCCGTCTAAAATACATATATATATATTTTGTGCATAGAAAAATAGTAGATTGGACCTCAATGATCATTAAGGGGTGAGGGAAATCAGAAAAGACTTTAACTTCCTATATCACATATTTCTTTATTGCAAACTATGTTTAAAACAAACACTGGCCAGGCGCGGTGGCTCACGTCTGTAATCCCAGCACTCTAGGAGGCCGAGGCAGGCAGATCACGAGGTCCGGAGATCAAGACCAGCCTGACCAATATGGTGAAACCCCATCTCTACTAAAAAAAAAAAAAAAAAATACAGGCTGGGCGTGGTGGCTCATGTCTGTAATCCCAGCACTTTGGGAGGCTGAGGTGGGTGGATCACGAGGTCAGGAGTTCAAGACCAGCCTGGCCAAGATGGTGAAAAGCTGTCTATACTAAAAATATAAAAAAATTTGCCAGGCATGGTGGCGTACGCGTGTAATCCCAGCTACTTGGGAGGCTGAGGCAGAGAATCGCGTGAACCCAGGAGGCAGAGGTTGCAGTGAGTCAAGATCACGCCACTGCACTCCAGCCTGGGAGACAGAGCAAGACTCCATCTAAAAAAAAGAAAAAAAATTAGCCAGGCGTGGTGGCGCACGCCTGTAGTCCCACCTACATGGGAGGCTGAGGCAGGAGAATCGCTGGAACCCAGGAGGCAGAGGTTGCAGTGAGCCAAGATTGTGCTACTGCACTCCAGCCTGGGCAACAGAGTGAGACTCCATCTCAAAACAAACAAACAAACAAACACACACTAACATTTTAGCACTTAATACATGCCAGGCACTGTGGTAAATGCTTTCCGTGCACTGTAGAAACACAGATGTCATGGCATCTTCTCAATAACCTTATGAGATAGGTTTTTGTATCATCATCCTCATTTGAGATGGGGAAATTGTTTCATGGACATTAATTCGCCCAAGGTCACACAGCAGACCCATCACACTATGCCACCTCACCTTCTTGTGTTTTATAATTTTTTAAAAAGGAAAAATAAGGTGAAACTAGGGATAACAGAGTTCAGGATGCAGGTTTTATATAAAAGACACTAAACAGGCCGGGCACGGTGGCCAAGCCTGTAATCCCAGCACTTAAAGAGGCCAAGGCGGGCGGATCACTTGAGGCCAGGAGTTTGATACCAGCCTGGCCATCATGGGAAAACTCCGTCTCTACTAAAAATACAAAAATTAGCTGGGCGTCGTGGCACACACCTATAATCCCAACTACTTGGAAGGCTGAGGCAGGAGAATCGCTTGAACCAGGAGGTGGAGGTTGCAGTTGCAGTGAGCAAATTTGACTCTGAGCTCCTTGGAAACCAGGACCAAAAGAAAAATATGATCAGTAATGAGATCGTTAGCGCTTAAAAGATAAAAGCAAACCACTGATCAGGAAAAACACCTTTTCCAAGGGCTGAGGTTTGAGACAACTTCTCCAAGAAGCTCATAAACACAGCAGTGCCCAGTCAGCTGGCCTACAGCTTCAATAACTCACCTGTGTATACCCAGGTAACTATTGGTCAGTTACAAATGGAAGTTCAGTAAAAGAAATTTCTACAGCTGGGCCTCAGATCTGGCTAGATCCTAGTTAAAATTGGCTATGTGGCCTAACATTCTGGGAAACTCCTAGAATATTGCAAACCTCAGCCTATTAAGAATTAACGATTATTAGCAAGAATTGGGAGACAAGAAGAGACATTCATCTTTTTTTTTATTTTGAGACGGAGTCTTGCTCTGTGGCCCAGGCTGGAGTGCAGTGGGGCCATCTCGGCTCACTGCAAACTCCGCCTCCCGGGTTCACGCCATTCTCCTGCTTCAGCCTCCCGAGTAGCTGGGACTACAGGCGCCCACCACCTCGCCCGCTAATTCTTTGTATTTTTAGTAGAGATGGGGTTTCACCGTGTTAGCCAGGATGGTCTTGATCTCCCGACCTTGTGATCCGCCCGCCTTGGCCTCCCAAAGTGCCGGGATTACAGGCATGAGCCACGGCGCCCGGCCGAAACATACATCTTAACTTCCAATTAGGCTGGGTTACTTTTACGCCTCTTTTACTGATGAAACTGAGAGTCAGAGAGCCTTAAGTTACACAGGTAGAAAATGTCAGAGCCAGCCCTAAACCCAGGTCTCAGACATCCCTTTCCTAGTCATGCCTACCACACTTCAAAAATAGAGCTTATGAGGCCGGGCGCGGTGGCTCACGCTTGTAATCCCAGCACTTTGGGAGGCCGAGGCGAGCGGATCACGAGGTCAGGAGATCGAGACCACGGTGAAATCCTGTCTCCACTAAAAAATACAAAAAATTAGCCGGGCGTGGTGGCGGGCGCCTGTAGTCCCAGCTACTCGCAGAGGCTGAGGCAGGAGAATGGCGTGAACCCGAGAGGCGGAGCTTGCAGTGAGCCGAGATCGTGCCACTGCACTCCAGCCTGGGCGTCAGAGCGAGACTCTGTCTCAAAAAAAAAAAAAAAAAATAGAGCTTATGCCCTCAGCAACTCGGCGGGTGGTGGGCCAAAGGACCAAGGAGAGTTAGAAGGTGCTGGCCTGCACACTTGGAAGGAGATGGTGAAGAGGGTAGCTAGGCCCAGCGATCAGGCACATGCTTTCTCCAGAGGGCCAGATCAACTTCACGCCCCTCCACCCTACCTTCTTGTACCCCAGGGTGGGCGGTAAGACTCCCATTAAACGGATGGAGAAACACCACCCCAAAACATACCAATGATCTCGCAGTGTATACTTGACTTCGCTCATTTATTTACTGTTTTTTTTCTGAGACAGGGGTTCAGTCACCCAGGCTGGAGTGCAGTGGCGCGTTCAGGGCTCCTTGCAGCCCCGACCTCTCGGGCTCCGGTGATCCTCCCATCTCCGCCTCCCGAGTAGGTGGGACTACAGGCGCGTGCCAGCACACCCGGCTAATTTTTGTATTTTTTTTTGTAGAGACAGGGTTTCGCCACGTTGCCTAGGCTGGTCTCCAACTCCTGGGCTCAAGCGATCCGCCCGTCTCGGCCTCCCACAGTGCTGGGATTCCAGGCGTGAGCTACCGCGCCCAGCCTATTTACTTTTCTTACTAAGCTGGGGATCACCGTCGCCCCTCGGCTTGGCAGGAAGGCGGGGGTAAGGGAGCTGTGGGAAAGGGGGGTGGGCGACGACTCTGATAGAGGGAAAAGAGGAAGGGAAAGTTGGAGCTTACTGCAAGGCAAGCTCCTTAGGAGAAGGTGGGCAGGAGGAAGGAGGCAGGTCCAGGCCCTTCTTCCATCCCACGTCCTCCACTTCCCAAGGTGCAAGAAGAAAAGAGGTACAGAACACCCAGAGGTGCCCTTGATTCCGTCTTACACTTGCCCTTCCCCCACCGTCCTGCAATAAGGCAAGAGAAACAAGTGCAGGAAGCGGGCAGGCAGTCATGGGAGAAGCCAAAAAGACAGGTGAGCGGCGCGCCCGCCTCCCACGCGCAGGTGAGGGTTCACTTCTGCCTGGCGGCGGCGGCAGACGCAGGAAAGAGCCAAGCGCGTGCACGCGGGCCGGCCGCTAGGCCTTGCGGCGGCTTCAGCTCAGGCCCTTGCTCTTCCTGGGGCGGCCGCGCTCCGCGGCTTCCCGGGCTGGGCTGCTGTCGCCGCTGTCCGGCCGGCGCCGCACCCGCCACTCCAAGCGGCGGTCGGGGTCGCGCATGCGCGGCGTCGCCTGCAGCAGGAACTGGCCGCGGCGTTGGGTGACGCGCACGTCGGCGCGGGGGTAGGTGCCGTACGCGCGCCGCAGCTCCCGACGCACGAAGTCCGGCAGCTGCAGAGGCGGGCCTAGCGCGCGCTCCACGCGGCCCCAGCGCAACTCGGTTTGCAGGCTCCCGCCCTCGGGCCACGGCGCCCAGCTCTCGGCCGCCGCCGCGGGCGCCTGCAGCGACAGTCCCGAGATGCCGGCGGCGGCGCAGGGCCGGCGCAGGGCCGCGGCGTAGGCCGGAGAGCAGGCCCACCAGGGCGGCGCGGCCTCGGGTGGCGCGGCGGGGCCGTAGAAGCAGTGGTATTCCCGTGGGGCTGCCCACTCGCCCGCGTGCAGGCTCCCGGGCCGGCTGCGGAAGCTGTGGGCCTGGACTGGGGGCAGCAGCAGAGGGGCGGCCAGGTAGGTGCAGGTGAGCGGCTGCGGCGGCGGCGGCCAGACGCCCTGTCTGGGCGGTGGCCAGCAGTAGGCATACATGGTCGGCCCCCCAGGCGGCTGCTGTTCTTACTGGGGGCTCCTCTGGATCCAGACCTGCGGCGGAGGAAGGGGTATGCGGACAGACTTTCTACTTAACCGCCTCCTGTCCCTGTGGCCCGGTTCCCCAGGACGCCGGTTCATGGCTTTGGGGGAATTCATCCCAAATCGGACATTCAGCTCCCCACCTTGCCTCTTGTCCCAAGGTTGGGCAGAGCCTCAGGCTCCCGGCAGACAATAAGGAGCCTTTTCAAGCCCTCGGCCCGGGTGCTCCTCCCAGTGACTCCCCACTCACTTGTCTCCCTCAGCCTTGGGGAGCCAGCGGGATCCAGAGCGTGGCTCCTCTCCGCACTTTGTAGCTGCGTTGCTCCGCTCCATGCCCTGCCTCAGCCACTCCTTCTGGTTACCAGGCAAAAGGAAACACCTTGAGCTGGCCAGGAGCCACCAGCGTCTGCCTACATCTGGGTGAGCCGTACTGGTCGTAGTGGCCCCAACCTAGAGGCAAGGCCTGAGGTCAAGGATGCCCTCCCTGAGGTATCACTGATGGCTTTCTAATCCAGTTAGCTCCCAGTCACTACACCCCAGCCTTCCAGCGCCTGCAGGTGGATTGGGTTATCCTCACATTTGAGTGAAACTCCTGCACACCAGACACTGAATCGAGTTTTCAGGGAGCATCTAACTGCAAGTTATGTCGATCCGAGGAAGGGGGTACTGATATTATCCCTGCTTTCCATAGCAAAAAGCTGCTTGCCTCAGAATTGGTGTCCAGTGTATTCAGTGACTGGAGCTTATGTAGGTTAAATAACTCATCCCAACTCACACAGCTGGCTATAGTAAGGGCAAAATTCAACCCCGAGTCTGTCTCAAGACTCAGGCTCACAATGTTGGTCTTGCCCACCTATGATGGGGCTTCTCACAGACTGTCTTGAAGTCCTCCCACTCTAGAATGTTACATAAGCACTTTAATTTTTTTTTTTTTGAGATGGGGTCTTGCTCTGTCGTCTAGGCTAGAGTGCAGTGGCGTGATCTCGGCACGCTGCAGCCACCGTCTACCAGGTTCAAGCGATTCTTCCACCTCAGCCTCCCGAGTAGCTGGGATTACAGGTGCACCACCACCTCCTGCTAGTTTTTGTATTTTTAGTAGAAATGGGGTTTTCACTATGTTGGCCAGGCTGGTCCCGAACTCCTGACCTCAGGTGATCCACCCTCCTTGGCCTCCCAAAGTGCTGAGATTACAGGTGTGAGCCATCGCGCCCGGCCGCTTTAAATTCTTTTCTTTCTTTCTTTTTTTTTTTTTTTTTCTGAGACGGAGTCTTGCTCTGTCGCCCAGGCTAGAGTGCAGTGGCGCGATCTCGGCTCACTGCAAGCTCCGCCTCCCGGGTTCACGCCATTCTCCTGCCTCAGCCTCCCGAGTAGCTGGGACTACAGGCGCCCGCCAACACGCCCGGCTAATTTTTTTGTATTTTTAGTAGAGACGGGGTTTCACCGTGTTAGCCAGGATGGTCTCGATCTCCTGACCTCGTGATCCGCCCGCCTCGGCCTCCCAAAGTGCTGGGATTACAGGCTTGAGCTACCGCGCCCGGCCTTTTTTTTTTTTTTTTTGAGACAGAATCTTGCTCTGTCGCCCAGGCTGGAGGGCGGTGGCACAATCTTGGCTTACTGCAACCTCTGCCTCCCAGGTTCAAGCGATTCTTCTGCCTCAGCCTCCCAAGTAGCTGGGACTACAGGCATGCCCCACCACACCTGGCTAATTTTTGGCCAGACTGGTCTTGAACTCCCAACCCCGTGATCCGCCCACCTTGGCCTCCCAAAGTTTTGGGATTACAGGCATGACCTACTGCGCCCAGCCTACTTTAAATTCTTAATAGCTATGTGAAGTGTATAGTGATGTCATTCTCTTTTAGTAGATAAGGAACCAGAGGCTCAGAGAAGTTAGGCCACTGTCCCAGGTTCACACAGCCTGTAAGTACCACAGTGGAATTTGAACCCAGTCCAACTGATGTCAAAGCCCAGAAGCCATTTGAATGAAGCCAGGAAGATTGCTTCATCCAGATGGGGTGAGCCCTGTCTGAGTTCTAGTCCCTTCTGGTGTGGGTCACAAGCCCTGCACCTCTTCCTTCTCCAGTGGGGAGAGTGGTAGTTATGGATGATTGAAACCGAAGCCCTCCCCCAGCTGCAGGGCTGCCATGTTGCCACACTTTCCTTCCCCATCTTCTGTTGACTGAAGCAGTATCACCAGCAGCCCTGACAGAAAGGTTCTTCTGGGTTCTCAGTATCCCTCAAAACTCAGCTACCCTCTGGTGGTGGCCACCATTTGGTGACTCACCCTAGTGATGTCATGCTATTCGTGACTGAGCCACTGCTCCAAGTCTTAATTCGGGCCAGTCCATTTGAAGGCAGGTGCTGGAGCTGGGCTGTGGATGGAAAAAAGGGGCCTGGTTAGGGTTTCATTTGGACTCTAACACTGTCATAGAAACCCAAATTCAGGCTGGTGAACATGATGCACAGCTAAGGCCAGTGGGAGAGAAAGGTTTATTTGATTTGGCCAAAGTGAGAGGGCGGGAGAGCAAATCTCTCAAATCCGTATTAACAGAAAAAAGCAGCAGGGTGGCTTACACCTGTAATCCTAGCACTTTTGGAGGCTGAGGCAGGCGGATTGCTTGAGCTCAGGAGTTCGAGATCAGCCTGGGCAACATGGTGAAACACCGGCTCTACAAAAAAAAAAAAAAGAAAAAGAAAAAATTAACCAGGCGTGGTGGCATGTGCCTGTAGTTCCAGTTACTTGGGGCGCTGAGGCAGAAGAATCACTTGAGCCCAGGAGGTCAAGCCTGCAGTGAGCTGTGTTCACACCACTGCACTACAGCCTGGGTGACAGACTGACAGCCTGTCTCAAAAAGCAGCAGGGAATTTTTATGTGACTAAGGAGTGACAGAGCGGGCATTTCAGGGAACCCAGGGTAAAAGTCTGTGTTTCTTCAGTCTCAGATAACCCCTTGAGCCACCAGACTTCTGGGCATCAGCAGCTGGTCACAACGTCCTTCAAGGCATTCATTCCTGCAATTTTTTTTTTTTTTTGAGACGGAGTTTAGCTCTTTTTGCCCAGGCTAGAGTGCAGTGGCGGGGATCTCGGCTCACTGCAACCTCCGCCTCCTGGGTTCAAGCCATTCTCCTACCTCAGCCTCCCAAGTAGCTGGGATTACAGGCATGCGCCACCATGGCCAGCTAATTTTTTGTATTTTTAGTAGAGACGGAGTTTGACCATATTGGTCAGCTGGTCTTGAACTCCAGACCTCGGGTGATTCACCCACCTCGGCCTCTGAAAGTGCTGGGATTACAGGCGTGAGCCACTGTGCCCAGCCTGCAATTTTTTTTCATGACCGCAAAGTTACCTCCTCCTGCTTGACCAAGAAACAGCACATCAGCAGTTTATATTATGAGAACAAGGAATATTGGGCAAAAAGTGAGTGGTTAGCATGTGCAAGCAAGCATCGGCCTGATCAGAATTTTTTTTTCTTTTTTTTTTTTTTCTTTTTGACAAGGTCTCATTCTGTCACCCAGGCTGGAGTGTGAAGGGGTGGGTTGTCCCTCCACACCTGTGGGTTTTTCTCGTTAGGTGGAATGAGAGACTTGGAAAAGAAAGAGACACAAAGTATAGAGAAAGAAAAAAGGGGGTCCAGGGGACCGGCGTTCAGCACACGGAGGATCCCCCCAGCCTCTGAGTTCCCTTAGTATTTTGATCATTATTGGGTGTTTCTCAGAGGGAGATGTGGCAGGGTCATAAGATAATAGTGGAGAGAAGGTCAGCAGGTAAAGGTGAACAAAGGTCTCTGCATCATAGACAAGGTAAAGAATTAAGTGCTGTGCTTTAGATATGTATACACATAAACATCTCAATGTCTTGAAGAGCAGTATTGCTGCCCGCATGTCCCACCTCCAGCCCTAAGGCAGTTTTCCCCTATCTCAGTAGATGGAATATACAATCGGGTTTTACACTGAGACATTCCATTGCCCAGGGACGAGAAGGAGACAGATGCCTTCCTCTTGTCTCACCTGCAAAGAGGCGTTCCTTCCTCTTTTACTAATCCTCCTCAGCACAGACCCTTTACGGGTGTCGGGCTGGGGGACGCTCAGATCTTTCCCTTCCCACGAGGCCAAATCTCAGGCTATCACATGGGGAGAAACCTTGGACAATACCTGGCTTTCCTAGGCAGAGGTCCCTGCGGCCTTCCGCAGTGTTTTGTGTCCCTGGGTACTTGAGATTAGGGAATGGTGATGATTTAACAAGCATGCTGACTTCAAGTATTTGTTTAACAAAGCACACCTTGCACAGCCCTTAAGCCGTTTAACCCTGAGTTGACAGGGCACATGTTTCAGGGAGCACAGGGTTGGGGGTAGGGTTACAGATTAACAGCATCTTAAGGCATAAGAATTTTTCTTAGTACAGAACAAAATGGAGTCTCCTATGTCTACTTCTTTCTACACAGGCACAATAACAATCTGATCTCTCTTTCTTTTCCCCACAGGAGTGCAGTGGCATGACCAGAGCTCACTGCAACCTTGATCTGGGCTCAAGTGATCCTCCTACCTCAGCTTCCTGAGTAGCTGGGACCACAGGTGTGCACCACCACACCCGACTAATTTTTGTAGAGATGAGATCCCCCTATGTTACCCAGGCTAGTCTTGAACTCCTGGGCTCAGGTGATCATCCTGCCTTGGCCTTCCAAAGTACTGAGATTATAGGCTTGAGCCACCGTGCCTGGCCTGTGATCAGAATTCTCATTTTTTTAGTCACTAAAAATGCTGGGGGGCACTCTATTCTCCATTATGTGATTAGTTCACATTGCATGCCTGTATCAAAACATCATATATACCCCACAAATATATACAAAAAACTTTTTTTTTTTTTGAGACGGAGTCTTGCTCTGTTGCCCAGGCTGGAGTGCAGTGGCGCAATCTCGGCTCACTGCAAGCTCCGCCTCCCGGGTTCACGCCATTCTCCTGCCTCAGCCTCTCCGAGTAGCTGGGACTACAGGCGCCCGCCACCATGCCCGGCCAATTTTTTGTATTTTTAGTAGAGACGGGGTTTCACCATGGTCTCGATCTCCTGACCTCGTGATCCTCCCGCCTCGGCCTCCCAAAGTGCTGGGATTACAAGCGTGAGCCACTGTGCCCGGCCACAAAAAACTTTAAAATTTTAAGTGTTATTGCTCAGGAAAAAAAAAATTAAAATGCTGGGGTGCTGAAATCTCAAGGGCCCCATTACTACACTCCTTAGGAACCTCGTCCTCTATCTGCTGTAAGGACTGGTCCCAGAATGAGAGAATTTAAAAGACATTCCCCCCCAAAAATGTTCATAATGTCACCCCGGAAACCTGCGAATATGTTATATTACATGACCAGTGAGAAGTAAGGTTGCAGATGGCAGTAAGGTTGCTAATGAGATGACCTTAAGATAAGGAGATGATACTGGATTATCTGGTTGGACCCAATGTAATCACAAGGGTCCTTAACTGTGGAATAGTGAGGTGGCGGAGTCAGAGTCAGAGTGATGCAATGAGTGAAAGACTTGACCAGCCATCACCGGCTTTGAATACGGAAGACGGTCATGAGCCAGGGAATGCAGGCAGGCTCTGGGATCTGAAAAAAGCAAGAAAATGGATTCTTCCCTGGCGCCTCCAGAAGGAATGCGGTCCTGCCAACCCCTTGCCAGTGAGCCATTTCAGACTTCTGACTTCCAGGACTGTAAGAAAATAAACTTGTCTTGTTTTCAGCCACCAAGTTTGTGGTGATTTGTTACAACATCAGTAGGAAACTAATACACCTCCCTGCTCCTGTTTATAACTTTGTTCCTGTCCTAAAATCCCAGCACCTGGGAGTATTCACGGCTATCCATGGACTGACCACACCCCAGCCTGGAGTTCGGTAGTGGGCCCATGGCACTGGCCAGGTTTTCCATCTCTTCTGGGTGGAGAGTGGGGAGCAAGCAAGACTAAGCTCAAGTGGAGCCTGGGAAGGAAATTTTCAGGCAAAAAGAAAAATAATGGCCAAGCTGTGAGTTTCTCAGCATTTGTTCACCCTGATTCCAGTACCAGCCCCCAGTATTTTGAAGTCCCACACCTTATCTATTCTCAGGAAAGTACTTCTGGTGGAGTTGAATCTATTGTATCCTTAGGTTTGGGTGATTTAGGGCTAAGCCTTTCGGCACAGCCATCCTTCTGGCCAGTGATTGACTTGGGCTAGCCCTTGACATGATATGGGCCAATGCAAGGCAAGCCTAGGACTTTATTTTCTTGTTGGGTGGAGGGGATTTTTTGCTTTTCCCAGGACAGAAATCAGAAAGGGTCCTGGACTTAACTTACACAGGCCAGCAAATTCCTTCTTTTATTTAAGCTAGTTAAATGGTCTATTGCTTGCACCAATGATACACCCCAGGATATTTCCTAACCCCCCCGCCGCCCTGCCACCAGCACTTTGTTAAAAAAATTTTGGCCGGGCACGGTGGCTCACGCTTGTAATCCCAGCACTTTGGGAGGCCGAGGCGGGCAGATCACGAGGTCAGGAGATCGAGACCACGGTGAAACCCCGTCTCTACTAAAAATACAAAAAAATTAGCCGGGCGTGGTGGCGGGCGCCTGTAGTCCCAGCTACTCGGAGAGGCTGAGGCAGGAGAATGGCGTGAACCCGGGAGGCGGAGCTTACAGTGAGCCGAGATTGCGCCACTGCACTCCAGCCTGGGCGACAGAGCAAGACTGTCTCAAAAAAAAAAAAAAAAAAAAATTTTTTTTGAGACAAGAATCTCACTCTGTCACCCAGGCTGGAGAGCAGTGGTGTGGTCATGGCTTATTGCAGCCTCAACCTCCTGGGCTCAAGCAGTCCTCCCACCTGAGCCTCCTGAAGAGTCGGAACTACAGGAGTGCCTCACCACGTTCCACAGATTTTTTTAAAGTTTTTTATTCATTTTATTATTTTTTGAGACAGAGTCTCACTCTGTTGCCCAGGCTGGAGTGCAGTGGCACGATCTCGGCTCACTGCAACCCCCTGGGTTCAAGTGATTCCCCTGCCTCAGCCTCCTGAGTTGCTGGGACTATAGGCGCGTGCCACCATGCCCGGCTAATTTTTTGTATTTTATTTTATTTTATTTTATTTTTTATTTTTATTTTTTTTTTTTTTGAGACGGAGTCTTGCTCTGTCACCCAGGCTGGAGTGCAGTGGCACAATCTCGGCTCACTGCAAACTCCGCCTCCCGGGTTCATGCCATTCTCCTGCCTCAGCCTCTCCGAGTAGCTGGGACTACAGGCGCCCGCCACCACGCCCGGCTAATTTTTTGTATTTTTAGTAGAGACGGGGTTTCACCGTGGTCTCGATCTCCTGACCTCGTGATCCACCCGCCTCGGCCTCCCAAAGTGCTGGGATTACAAGCGTGAGCCACCGCGCCCGGCCGTGTATTTTATTTTATTTTATTTTATTTTTTTATTTTATTTTATTTTTTTTTTTGAGATGGAGTCTCACTCTTTCACCCAGGCTGGAGTGCAGTGGCACGATCTCGGCTCACTGCAGGCTCTGCCCCCCGGGGTTCACGCCATTCTCCTGCCTCAGTCTCCTGCGTAGCTGGGACTACAGGCGCCTGCCACCTCGCCCGGCTAGTTTTTTGCATTTTTAGTAGAGATGGGGTTTCACCATGTTAGCCAGGATGGTCTCGATCTCCTGACCTTGTGATCCGCCCGCCTTGGCCTCCCAAAGTGCTGGGATTACAGGCGTGAGCCACCGCGCCCGGCCAATTTTTTGTATTTTAGTAGAGACGGGATTTCACCATGTTGGCCAGGATGGTCTCGATCTCCTGACCTCGTGATCCGCCCGCCTTGGCCTCCCAAAGTGCTGGGATTACAGTTGTGAGCCATCGCGCCCGGCCTGATTTTTTTATTTTTTGAAATTTTTTGTAGAGATGGAGTCTCACTATGTTGCCCAGGTTGGTCTCCAACTCCTGGGTTCAAGTGATCCTCCTGCCTCAGACTCCCAAGGTGCTAGGATTACAGATGTGAGCCACTGCATCTGGCCATGAAAGCTTTCAGTATATAGCAACCTGAGAAGCTTTTGCTCAGGGAAACTTGTGATCAGAAACTCACTTGAGGGCAAAATGGAGGACAGATTAGAGAGCGAGGGGGTGGAAGCTAGTCATGGAGGAGGTTCTCGTGTTAGCTTAGGAAAGGTGAGAACCAAACAGGAGCAAGGGATGGAAAAAAGAGATGGGAGTAGGATTCACCTGGACTTGATCCAAGATGGTTGTTTTGATGAAGTGTGTAAGATGGAGGGTGGATGCACATGTTTCCGCCTTGGCCACCTGGATGGGCAGTTAAGGCAGTCCTGGAGGTATAAAATGCTGGAGGGAGATTGGAAGTTTAAGGAATGGTGAATTCGAGTGGGCCATTCTGGATATTCTGTTCAGGTTGGACATGGGAGGTGTGGAAGTAGTCATGAAGGAAAAGGTACTAGGTGAAATTACCGTAACAGCTGCCACCCTGGGCTTGTCTCCATCTGGTCCCTATCACACTATTGACATCTCAGCTGCCAGCTTGTTTGGACCCCACTCAACGCCTCTTGCGGCAGCTATCTTGTTTTTTTTATTTTTTGAGACAGAGTCTTGCTCTGTCAACAGGCTGGAGTGCAGTGGCGTGATCTCGGCTCACTGCAACCTCCGCCTCCCGAGTTCAAGTGATTCTCCTGCCTCAGCCTCCTGAGTAGCTGGGATTATAGGCACCCATCACCGCGCCTGGCTAATTTTTTTTGTATTTTTTAGTAGAGATGGGGTTTCACCATATTGGCCAGACTGGTCTCAAACTCCTTACCTCAGATGATCTGCCCACCTCGGCCTTCCAAAGTTCTGGGATTACAGGCGTAAGCCACCGCGCCTGGCCAGCAATCTTGTTTTTGAAGTCCCCTTTACCTCACAGCCTGTGGCTTGGCATGGATTAAAAGTTCGAGCGAGTATATGAGTATTAAAGATGGAAACTTGGGACACCCTCCCTTTTCCTTTAGAGGCCCTGGGAGAAAGTGCCGCAGTGAAGGGGACTGAGGAGGAATTATTAGGTAGGAAGAGAACATAGCGGAAACTAGATCAGAGAGGTGGGAAGTAAAGGGAGGAGAGAATTTCAAAGACAGAGAGTGCATAATGTATCTGTCTCATGGTCTGGGGACTCCAGTATGGCTCAAGGAGTTAGGGAGGTGATATGGCCTCTAGTTCATTGCATTTCCCCTCCCAGTTAGCTCTGTGATTGGCAACCAGAAAGAGAAATCAGAGAGAATCACAAGGCCCTGTCCTGATGCTGACATAAAAGGTAACTGGCTACGTTGTCTTTATAATCAGAGGGTTGAGGGGCCTCAGAGTGTAACTGTGGGGCATTAAGTGCAACATGAGAGACCAAAGTTCTTTTCTTTTTTTCTTTTTTCTGTTTTTCTTTTTTTTTTTTTTTGAGCCGGAGTCTCACTCTGTCGCTAGGTTGGAGTGCAGTGGTGCGATCTTGGCTCACTGCAAATTCCCATTCCCTGGATCAAGCAGTTCTCCTCCCTCAGCCTCCCGAGTAGCTGGGATTACAGGCACATGCCACCACGCCCAGCTAATTTTTGTATTTTAGTAGAGATGGGGTTTTACTATGTTGGCCAGGATGGTCTCGATCTCCTGACCTCATGATCCGACCACCTCAGCCTCCCAAAGTGCTGGGATTACAGGCGTGAGCCACGGTGCCTGGCCGTGAGGGACCAAAGGTCTTTTCTCCTGGGTCACATCCAGCTCTGGCCCCTGCCAGCCCTCCCCATTTCCATTTCCCCACTGGACACCCAGGGAGGGCTAAGTAAAGACTCGGGTTTGCTTTGAAATAAAAGCACGTGCTGGCCACAGATAGAAAGGCAGAGAGACTCCTTTAGCAAATGTATGGAGATCCCAGTGTGCCGGACTCCAGGCTGAATGCTGGGTTTTCTGTTCTCACAGCCAGGAAAGCACAGATAGAGGTAAGAGGTGAGGAGAGGGACAAAATGATCACCTGTCTTCTACTCATGAGGTTTTCTGGATCAGGAGGAGTTTCGGCAATTGTCTTAAGTCTAGAGGAGAGATGGGTGTATGTGTGTGTGTGCGTGTATGTGTGGTTTGGGGTGACATGGGAAGTGTGAAGGGTGTCTGAAAGAGAGGGATTGGGAAGGAGGGAAATGAGACAGGTTAGTGGGAAATGGATTCTAGGGGCAAGGTTCATGGCGTCCTTGGGGGCTCTCCAGGAACTGGTTGAATAAGCTCTAGCCCCTGGACACTAGGCGTCTACATTGGACCATTTGCTGTGGTTGTTAGGAGGAGGAGGACAATATTCCTGTTGCAGGGAGTTAGCTGACAACCATCAGTGAAGGTCATAAGGATGAGCAGTTCACAAAGCTCCTACACCCTTGTTTCTCATTTAATGTCTGAAAGATCCCTGTAAAGCATAAAACAGGCTCACAAAAGAAGGGTCCCAGCCAGGTGCAGTGACTCACGCTTATCATTCCAGCACTTTGGGAGGCTGAAGCGGGAGGGTCCCTTGAACCCAGGAGTTCAAGACCAGCCTGGGTAACATAGTGAGACTCCATTTCTACAAATAATTCTAGAAATTAGCCAGGCATTGTGGAGTGAGCTGGTGGTCCCAGCAACTTGGGAGGCTGAGGTGAGAGGATCATCTGAGCCAGGGAGGTGGAGATTAAGTGAGCTGAGATCACGCCATTACTGCACTCTAGCCTGAGCAGCAGAGCAAGACCCTGTTTCAAATGATGATGATGATGATGATAATAATAATAATAATAATAATAATAAAGGAGTCCCTTAGCAAAGAAGTGGTGGAGCTGGGGATTGAGTTCCAGGTCCCCCATAAGGCAAGGGCCACAGGCTCTTTGCCCTGTGTCCCAAGGTAGGGGAACCAGGCAGAGCTGGAATGTGTGCTGTTTGTTTGCCCAAAAACCTATCCAGGCTTACAGGCCAATTTGGAGAAAACATAAAACATCCTCCACAGCCTACATTGAGCAAAACAAAACTTGATTTTGTGCAGGTGTGGGAAGAGGAAAGACTCCTGTTGTGGGAGTCAGGATAGCGGGTTCCACCTCGACTGGGCCCTTGCTGTTTGCGTGTCATTGAATCTCTCTGAACCGCAGTTTCTTCACGTATAAAATGTGGATAAAAGCGCCTACCTCCTAGGAATGATGTGAGGACTCAACAAGAGAATGCACGTGTTGTTCTGAATGTAGTACAGGGCACATAGCAAGCACTCAGTACTCCTTATGTTTTATTATTACCGTTATTAATACAAAGAGGTTGTGCTGCATGGTTGCTCATTCAGGCCCTGGTGGCTGTTCCCCACCTTCAGCCCTGGCTCCTGTGGCTAGAGCCCTGGTGCCCACAGCTCAACCTGGACCTGTCCACCCTGGAAGGGCTCATGATTCAGCATCAGGGAGTCCCAGATCGAGCCGCTGCCACCTCCAAGTAGGCTGCAGCTGTGCATCTGCTCAGACCACAAGACTCAATGGAGGCTGCTGGACCTCTCTTTGTTCTCCCAACGAGTACTAGGCAAGGAGGGAAGGAAGGTGAGCGCTTACAAAAAAACGTGTTGGTTTGAACTTAAATGATATTAAGTTATCGTGGAGGTAAAGGAGAGGGGTTGAGCTGCTCGGGAATCCAGGCAACCTGACCCTATTTGCCAGTGTCTACTTTTAATTTTAGTCGTTAAGGGCAAGCGCCCGTGACAAACATGGCGGCGGCAGCCTCAGGCGCGGTCACCTGCCGGAGCTGCGGTGCCGGGGCCGCGCGGAGCCAATCGCTGGGCGGGGGCGGAGGGAGAGGCTGGAGAAGCCCCAGAAGCGCGCGCAGGCGCACTGGCTCGCACCTGGCTCCCGCCAGCCGTGGGATTAGGCTTCGCCGGCTACGATTGCGGTGAGACGCTGGCCAGAGGCCGGGGCTCGCGGGCAGGAGCGGGCTGGGCTGGGGCCGATCTGGCACAAACGACAGACCCGAGGGGGAGGGGAATGCTTTGCGCTCTGGGAGTCATGGGGGCTATCTGCGGGGGTCTTCGGGGTGATCATACTGTGGACTGGGAGAGTTCTGTGGTCCGGGCAGAAGAAGAGGGGTTCAAGGGGGCAAGGGTGGAATCCTCGCAGAAAGCCTCTCCGGGGGTCTGGAGGAAAGGGATGCAGTGGGTCAGATAGCTCCCTGGTGGTCTGGGATCGAGGGATGCACTGGTCAGGCTGGGATCCGTTCCATTAGCATAAAGGCATTTAACCCTGGTGGCACTTGGGGAGCTTTAAAAAAACACCGATGCTGGGCCCGCCCGAAGAGATTCCGATTTAACTGTTCTGGGTGAGGCCTGGGCCTCGGTATTACTGCACAGCTCCTCAGGTGATTTTAACGTGCAGGCGGTGGGGAGCAGCCCTACACGTGTTTCAGCACCAGCTATTGAGTGAAGAGCTCCTGGGCTGATCCCAAACTCCTCAGTGGCTTGGGAGGGGTGGGTGGTCCTGAGGTGAAGCTGTCGCCTCTTCAGGGACCTGTGGGGGAGGGAGAGGGAGAAGGTCCTCATCTCAACAAGTTGAAAGCTCATTTCCAGCCGGAGGAGGAGGATGGGCCCCCACCCCCCAACCCTGGTGCTAGACCCTGCTGTGGGGAGACCCGGCAGGAAGACAAGACCCCGAGAGTGAAACAGGAAGCACAGCAGACAATTCAGAGGTCAGCTGCCTGTTGAGAAAAGGGCACATATTATACCTTTCATGTTCATTTGGTATTCCTGAGGACAGGCAGAGAATGGAATTGTTTTCTCTGCTTCACAGATGTAGGAATAGACTCAGATAGTAAGTTAAAGATAATGTTCACACCTGACCCAGGGCTCCTGACTCCAAATTATGCCTCTTCGTAGCTTTTACCTCTGCACTAATGTCTCTTGTACAGTCTGATGCCCCTCACTCCAGGGGCCCAGTTCGACATTCTTGGTTTCCGCCATTAAATTCATCAACCTCCCCCACCCACCATAGATTGGTTCAGAAATCAGGGAGATGCTGCTGCTTCCATCCCTTTCTAGTCTTTACCTCCCAGGGGCCTGACAGGGTGAAGGGGAAGAGTTTTGACACCTGCTAGAGGGCTTCTTCCAAACAGATCTGATTCTGTCACTTCCCCACCCCAGCGCCCCACCTGTTGTCCTCAGCATAGAATCTTGTACAAGGTTTACAAAACCCTTCCTGATGTGGCCCCTTTCTCCCTCGCTGCTCTGAGCTCTCTTCCCAGATTGTTTCTGTGTCTCTTAGCACAGTGCTGTGCACCCGGCGAAAGCTTAGTAAATGTTCCTCTGTTATGATCACTATTCTTTGTACCTGCTGCCTTGCTTTAGTGTCTTACTCAGAGAGGCACATCAAGCCTCCCAGGCTGCCCCTTCTCTCCGACTCCCACAGTTAAGCAGAACACAGAGCTAGGAGGGGCACAGTGGGGTCTGAGGATGACAGTTTTCCTATGACTGCTGCTGCTGTTCCCTAGGGCTGAGGATATTCATATTGACCTTTTAGGGGCCAATCGACCCAGCAGGGATTGACTGAGCCCGCTGAAGGAGCCTGGTGGAGGCAAAGGGCAGGGATTAAGGGCGGGACTAACCCAGCCCTGCTTTTTTTTTTTTTTTTTTTTTAGAGACAGTCTCACTCTGTCCTCCAGGCTGCTGGAGTGCAGTGGCGCGATCTCGGCTCAGGCTCACTGCAAGCTCCGCCTCCTGGGTTCACGCTATTCTCCTGCCTCAGCCTCCCGAGTAAGCTGGTACAATAGGCGTGCCCGCCACCATGCCTGGCTAATTTTTATATTTTTAGTAGTGGTTTCACCGTGTTAGCCAGGATGATCTCGATCTCCTGACCTCGTGATTCGCCCGCGTCGGCCTCCCAAAGGGCTGAGATTACAGGCAGGAGCCACCACGCCCGGTATCAGCCCTGCTTTTAAGAAGCCTGTGGGCTGGAGGAGGGGAAGGGAGGCATTTGGATGCCTGATAAGGGGGAAAACGGGAGAGAACACCTGATTGGGTGTGCTTGGGAAAGCCGTGACAGTGGATGAGCAGGATTTGATAAGATGGGGGTAGGGTGTGGGGGGATGATGAAGTGAGAAAGCTGTTGTTTTAGTCAAAACCTGTTTTGAATCTTGACTCCAGCACCTGCTAGCTTTGTAACTTGGGCCTGTTATTTAATCTTCAGAGCCTTGGTTTCTTCATGTACAAAACGTGAATGCAGATAGTAACAGAGCTGTAAGAGGTCTGATGATGGATATAGAAGCCAAGCATACCCTCTATGGCAGAGGAATAGTATATAGTTATCCTAGGGTATCTTAGCTGACAGGAACAGCATGAACAAAAGTGTGGAGGTGGCGTTTAAAAAGGAATTTGATGGATGGCAGACAAGAGAGGCTAGGATATTCCGGGTGGCAAAAAGCGTAAAGCTTGGGTGCTGGAAAGACAATTTCAATCATGGATTTGGCAGAAAAGTCAATGATTTTTATTTTTGATTGATGTTGCCCCAGCTGGTCTCTAACTTCTGGCCCCAAGTGATACTTCTGTCTTGGCCTTCCAAAGTGCTAAAATTACAGGCATGAGCCACCACGCCCCACCTAGTGACTGATCTTTTTTTTTTTTTGAGACGGAGTCTTGCTCTGTCGCCCAGGCTGGAGTGCAGTGCCGCGATCTCGGCTCACTGCAAGCTCCGCCTCCCGGGTTCACGCCATTCTCCTGCCTCAGCCTCCAAGTAGCTGGGACTACAGGTGCCCGCCCCTGCGCCGGGCTAATTTTTTTTGTATTTTTAGTAGAGATGGGGTTTCACCATGTTAGCCAGGATGGTCTGGATCTCCTGACCTCGTGATCCACCCACCTCAGCCTCCCAAAGTGTTGGGATTACAGGTGTGAGCCACCGCACCCGGCCGTGACTGATCTTTAAAGATCATGAAACCACACGGTGGCTCTCGCCTGTGAGTCAGCACTTCAGGAGGCCAAGGCGGGCGGATCACTTGAGGTCAGGAGTTCAAGACCAGCCTGGCCAACGTGGCGAAACCCCGTCTGTACAAAAAATACAAAAATTAGCCAGGCATGATGGCACACGCCTGTGATCCCAACTATTTCAGAGGCTGAGGCAGGAAAATTTCTTTTTTTTTTTTTTTTTTTGAGACGGAGTCTTGCTGTCGCCCAGGCTGGAGTGCAGTGGCGCGATCTCGGCTTACTGCAGGCTCCGCCCCCTGGGGTTCACACCATTCTCCTGCCTCAGCCTCCTGAGTAGCTGGGGCTACAGGCGTCCGCCACCTAGCCCAGCTAATTTTTTGTATTTTTAGTAGAGACGGGGTTTCACCGTGTTAGCCAGGATGGTCTCGATCTCCTGACCTCGTGATCCGCCCGCCTCGGCCTCCCAAAGTGCTGGGATTACAGGCGTGAGCCACCACGCCCGGCCTTGGGAAAATTTCTTGAACCTGGGAGGCGGAGGTTGCAGTGAGCCAAGATCCCACCACTGCACTCTAGCCTGGGCGACAGAGTGAGACTGTGTCTCAAAAAAAAAAAAAAAAAAAAAAAGTCATGAAACCAAACTTCAAAGAAATGGAAAGAAAATGGCTACTGTGGGCCGGGTGCAGTGGCTCAAGCCTGTAATCCCAGCAGTTTGGGAGGCCGAGGTGGGCGGATCACGAGGTCAGGAGTTCAAGACTAACCTGACCAACATGGTGAAACCCTGTCTCTACTAAAAATACAAAAATTAGCTGGGCGTGGTGGCACACGCCTGTAATCCCAGCTACTCAGGTGGCTGAAGCAGGAGAATTGCTTGAACCTGGGAGGCAGAAGTTGCAGTAAGCCGAGATTGTGCCACTGCACTCCAGCCTGGGCAACAGATCGAGACTCTGTCTTAAAAAAAGAAAAAGAAAAAGAAAAAGAAAATGGCTACTGTGGGCCAGGCATAGTGGCTCACACCTGTAATCCCAACACTTTGGGAGGCCGAGGCAGGCAGATCACTTGAGGTCAGGAGTTCGAGACCAGCCTGGCCAATATGGTGAAACCCCAGTTCTATGAAAAATACAAAAATTAGGCCGGGTGTGGAGGCTCATGGCTGTAATCCCAGTACTTTGGGAGGCCAAGGCAGGCAGATCACGAGGTCAGGAGTTCGAGACCAGCCTGACCAATATGGTGAAACCCCCGTCTCTACTAAATATACAAAAAAAAATTTGCCGAGTGCGGTGGCGGGCGCCTGTAATCCCAGCTACTCAGGAGGCTGAGGCAGGAGAATGGCTTGAACCCAGGAGGCAGAGGTTGCAGTGAGCCTAGATTGTGCCACTGCACTCCAGCCTGGGCAACAGAGCAAGACTCCATCTCTACAAAAAGAAAAAAAAATTAGCTGGGTGTGGTGGCAGGTGCCTGTAATCCCAGCTACTGAGGAGACTGAGGAAGGAGAATTGCTGGAACCCGGGAGGTGGAGGTTGCAGTGAGCTGAGATTGAGCCATTGCACTCCAGCCTGGGTGACAGAGCGAGACTCCATCTTAAAAAAAGAAATAGCTGCTGTGTATTGAGGGTCTTCCATGTAGCAGGCACTTGGCTTTAAATTCCTTTTGCATTTCAGCCCACAGCCATCTAAGAGGTTGACATTAACATCCCCACTTTGTGGGCGAGGAGTCTGAGGCTCAGGGAGAGGGAGTGGCTGGCTCAAGGCCACCAGCTGGGACCATGAGGATGGGTCTTGGAAGGTGCCAGGGAGGTGGGTGGAGTTGGTTGCAGGTTACAGGATTTCTCACCAGCTTATGCAAGGAGGCTGGTGTGGGCTCCAAGCTGTTCTTCCCTGGGAGAGGTGGGGCTGCTGTTCTCTGCTGGGGCGGATTGAGGGTGGGGAGGGCAAGTGGGGGAAGGCTGTTTCCCGATGGAGGAGTGGAATCTAGGAGAGAAACCATTAAAAGAGTAACCCTGCACACTCCTGCCTCAGCTTCCTCTCCAGGGTGGCTGTTTTCCTGGACAAGTTGCAGTTGGCACAGGTCTACAGGGGGCCAGGGGCAGTTTGTCTTTGGCATTCTCAAACATTGTATGTGTTCCTGCTCCTTGCAGGCCCCCATCTTCTGACATTTCCTCGTGTGACCCATCTTTTCAAATTCCCTTACCTGAGGAAGGAGCCCAATTACAAGGATATTCCCCTGCTCCTACCCTGATCTAGGTGAGCCCAATAAAAAGCTAGTTTCTGAGCATCTTCTGTGTGACAGCACAGTGCTCTGTGCTTCCTGGACATTTGTTTAATCCTTTCTGTACCCCTGTAAAGATAGGCATTATTGGCCGGGCGCAGTGGCTCACACCTGTAATCCCAGCACTTTGGGAGGCTGAGGTGGGTAGATCACCTGAGGTCAGGAGTTCAAGACCAGCCTGGGCAACATGGTGAAACCCCCATCTCTACTAAAAATACAAAAATTAGCCGGGCATGGTGGCAGGTGCCTGTAATCCCAGCTACTCAGGAGGCTGAGGTGGGAGAATTGCTTGAACCTGGGAGGCGGAGGTTGCAGTGAGCCAAGATTGCGCCATTACACTCCAGCCTGGGCAACAGAGCAAGACTCCACCTCAAAAAAAAAAAAAAAAATAAGCATTATTACCCCATTTTATAGATGAGGAAACTCCAGGCCAGAAGGGTTGAATTGCCTGAGGTTACACTCTTAGTAGGAAGTACAGTTGGGATTTGAACCCAGGCCCTGCTGATGGCAGAAGTCATACCTGTTCCATCTCATTAACCTTTGAGGTTTTCTTCTACGCAGTGTGGGTGCAGGGAGGTGGCTGGGGGAGGCTGGGGACCTTGTGTTCAGGGCTCACCTTCTCCAGCAACAAGGACAAATCACTGGGCATCTGGGTAGGCGTGGGGAGCCTTCACTCCATCTTGACAAAGGCAGGAGAGTTCTGAAAGCCCTGGAGGAATTGGAGTAAGTGACCCTGCTAAGGATAGTAACAGAGGTGGACATTGTGCTTTACAGCCCCAAGCACCTTTAGAGGGCATCTCATTTAATTCCCATCTCATCCCTGTGTGGCGGGCATGGGGCCTCTCCATTTTAGGGAAGGGCTGAGAGGTTGGATAGTAATGATATGTAAAGCTTTAATGCTCATCATTTAAAAAAATTTATTTGTATTTCTTTTTGAGGTAGAGTCTCGCTCTGTCGCCCAGGCTGGAGTGCAGTGGCGTGATCTGGGCTCACTGTAACCTCCACCTCTGGGGTTCAAGCGATTCTCCTGCCTCAGCTCCCGAGTAGCTGGGATTACAGGCGCCCGCCACCATGCCGGCTAATTTTTGTATTTTTAGTAGAGACGGGGTTTTGCCATGTTGGCCAGACTGGTCTCAAATTCTTGGCCTCAAGTGATCTGCCCACCTTGGCCTCCCAAAGTGCTGGGATTACAGGTGTGAGCCACTCCGCCCAGCCCCATATGTCTTTTTAACATATGTTACTCAGAAAAGCAGTGTCGAGGGCATGTAGGGTGATGGATGTGTTCATTATCTTGTTTGTGGTTATGATTTCACAAGTACATGCATATGGTAAAGCTTATCAGCTTGCATGCTTTGAAAACTGTGCAGTTTAGTGTTTGTCAATTAGACTTGAATAAAGCTTTGAGGAAAAAATAAATGCATTTTCTTCAGGGGGTTCAAGGGCCTCAGGGAAAGGCCATCCTCCTGCCTTGGGACAAGATAGGATCACTGTGGCCCACGGGGATGGTGGTGGGGACTTGCAGGCTTAGAGTGCTTCTTCTTTTTTTCTTTTTGAGACTGAGTTTCGCTCTTGGTGCCGAGGCTAGTGTGCACTGGTGCAATCTTGGCTCACTGCAGCCCCTACCTCCCGGGTTCAAGCAATTCTCCTCCCTCAGCCTCCCTAGTAGCTGGGATTACAGGCATGTGCCACCACACCCGGCTAATTTTTTGTATTTTTAGTAGAGATGGGGTTTCACCGTGTTGGCCAGGCTGGTCTCGAACTCCTGACCTCAGGTGATCCACCCACCTCGGCCTCCCAAAGTGCTGGGATTACAGGCGTGAGCCCCGGCACCTCGCTGGGTCTCACGGTTTTTATAAAAACAGGATGGGGGCGTGGCTTGGGCCGGGGTGGTCTTGGGAAATGCAACATTTGGGCAGGAAAAAAACAAAGGCCTGTCCTCACCTAGGTCGGGCCCAAGGGTGGAGCCCTAGCCAGGGACCATGCCCTCCTCTACCCAGTACTTCCCTTCCCTGCTTCCATATCATTTAAAGGGACCACGTCCTTCCGTTTCTGGCACTTCCCTTCCCGTCTTCCTCATTAATACCAACAGTGAGTGCTTTCTGTGAGTTACGTCGTTTAATCCTTATGATTTGCAAAATAGGCATAACAATCTCCTTTACCTTTTGCAGAAGAGGAAGCTAAGGCCTGGGTTGGGTAACTGCCTGACGTTTTACTGTAAGCGCATTTTGTGCCCAAGCTCAGGGTTGTCCCGTCTAGACCATTAAAGTCACACAGTGCAATTTAAGAAGACACTGAGGCCGGGAGCAGTGGCTCATGCCTGTAATCCCAGCACTTTGGGAGGCCGAGGTGGGTGGATCACAAGGTCAGGAGATCGAGACCATCCTGGTGAAACCCCGTCTCTACTAAAAATATAAAAAATTAGCTGGGCGTGGTGGCGGGTGCCTGTGGTCCCAGCTACTCGGAAGGCTGAGGCAGGAGAATGGCGTGAATCTGGGAGGTGGAGCTTACAGTAAGCGGAGATAGCGCTACTGCACTCCAGGCTGGGCAACAGAGCGAGACTCCGTCTCAAAAAAAAAAAAAAAAAAAAAAGACGTCGAGCATCCAGCCCTGGCATGCGACCTGGCTCAGCACTTGCTGGGTGTCTACCGTCTCTTCCCACAGGCTCTCTGTTTCCTCGAGTCACTCCCAGATTAGTGGTGTCTAGCTCAGCACTGTTTCCGTTGTGCTTCATTCATAATTCCCAGCACTGTTGTAAGTACAAACTCTCTCCTGTTGGAAATGAGTTTTTAAATGATTCAGAGGTCTGGGGTTAAGAGCAGAGCTGGCTCTGATCCCTGTTGCTCACTGGTTCCTTATTCCCCAGGGATGAGGATGGCAAGACCACCTGTGGCCATGAGCCCTCCCCGGTGCTCCTGGGGCTAAGGCTGGGGCTGCAGCCATGGGGCTGGGTCGGCCCCAGGCCTGGTTGCTGGGTCTGCCCACGGCTGTGGTCTATGGCTCCCTAGCTCTGTTCACCACCATCCTGCACAATGTCTTCCTGCTCTACTATGTGGACACCTTTGTCTCAGTGTACAAGATCAACAAAATGGCCTTCTGGGTTGGAGAGGTAGGGCCAGCGCTGGGTGGCCAACATGGAGGAGGGGGTGGGGTGGAGACTAGAGGCTGCCCAGACTGCTGGGCAGATTGCAGGTGCCAGGTCCCACCCAGTCAGAGGCATGGGCAGTCCAGGTTGTTCACCAAGACTCATCAAGAAAAGCTGTGGAGGCCTTGATGACTTCTCCTTGGTGGGGACTAGACTGGCTTTCCTGGCCACTGTCTTACATAGTTGCTGTTCTGTATACTCATATATATAATAGATTCACATATATGAATTTATCAGCTGCATACATTTACCAGCTGGGCCCTGGATGGGTGGCAGTTTGAATGGGGCAGTGGTTTGACTGGCAGAGTAGGTTTTTTTTTTTTTTTGAGATGGAGTTTCACTTTTGTCTCACAGGCTGGAGTGCAATGGCACAATCTCAGCTCACTGCAACCTCTGCCTTCCTGGTTCAAGTGATTCTCCTGTCTCAACCTCATGAGTAGATGGGATTACAAGCGCCCACCACCATGCCCGGCTAATTTTTGTATTTTTAGTAGAGACGAGGTTTCACCATGTTGGCCAGGCTGGTCTCAAACTCCTGACCTCAGGTGATCCACCTGCCTTGGCCTCCCAAAGTGCTGGGATTACAGGTGTGAGCCACCGCGCCCAGCCAGAGTGGGTTTTAGCAGAGGAACTGACACGAGCAAAGGTTTGCAGGTAGGAAAGCTGGGGCCATCTTTGAGGGGTGGTGAGCAGGCTGGGGTGGGAGGAGCCCTGGAGAGGACGCTGTCTAGAGCCCACCTGCCTGTCTCCCCTCTGCCTGCAGACGGTGTTTCTCCTCTGGAACAGCCTCAATGACCCCCTCTTCGGTTGGCTCAGTGACCGGCAGTTCCTCAGCTCCCAGCCCCGGTTGGTGTATTGGGAACAGCTTGTAATTGGTTCAGTCCCACTCTACTGCTACCCAGGAGGGAGGACCCCTGCCTGTGTTTGGGGTGGGGAAGGAAGGGGAGACTATTTCAGTGTTGCCCATGCCTCTTCCCTTACTGGGGTCCAGGGTGCTCTGTTTGGGTTAGAGAGGTGGCCTTGGACGTACACTTGCCTGGCTCGGCAGGGGAAGAGATCTACCCTGGCTTGGCTTGGCTGTCCCCTCTGGACTGTGGACTGCAAACACCCTCTGCTGCTTCTGGAAGATTCCTTTGCCCCATCCCTGCTTGAGCCCATCATCACCCCCAACCTTGAGAAGTGGGCATCCCATACCCTTTGGCCATCAGCCTGACAGGCTAATAAGGGGGTGGAAATTGGGGCAGAGGAGGGAATGTACCCACTGGTGAGTTGTGCTTCCTAAATTGCAGACTGGGGACTTAGGGGACAGTGGGACCACCCTGTTGTGAGTCCCACACCCTGGGCCTCCATCCTTCCCCTGATGCCTGGGCAAGGGGAACTTTAGCCTGCCAAGTCTGACAGGGCATCTCCCAACAACTCTCCTTTCCCCAGCAGGTCAGGCACTGGGCTCTCCTCAAAGGCCGTGGTGCTGGCCCGGGTGCAGGCCCTGGGCTGGCATGGGCCGCTGCTGGCGCTGTCGTTCCTGGCGTTCTGGGTGCCCTGGGCCCCAGCTGGCCTGCAGTTCTTGCTGTGCCTGTGCCTCTATGATGGCTTCCTGACACTCGTGGACCTGCACCACCACGCCTTGCTGGCCGACCTGGCCCTCTCAGCCCACGACCGCACCCACCTCAACTTCTACTGCTCCCTCTTCAGCGCGGCCGGCTCCCTCTCTGTCTTTGCATCCTATGCCTTTTGGAACAAGGAGGATTTCTCCTCCTTCCGCGCTTTCTGCGTGACACTGGCTGTTAGCTCTGGGCTGGGCTTTCTGGGGGCCACACAGCTGCTGAGGCGGCGGGTTGAGGTGGCCCGAAAGGACCCAGGGTGCTCAGGCCTGGCTGTGGATAGCGGGTGAGTGGCCAGACCCGGCTCTTCAGGTCCTCACCAGCAACCTTCTAAGTCTGATTTTGGTGCTGGGTCCCCGGCTGATGGGGGCTGCCCTGGGATGTGTTGGGGGATAACTCTGGCCAGCCCCAGGCAGTTCTCCACTCCCTTCTGCCCCATAGCCTGTGTGGAGAGGAGCTGCTTGTGGGCAGTGAGGAGGCAGACAGCATCACCTTGGGCCAGTATCTCCGGCAGCTGGCACGCCATCGGAACTTCCTGTGGTTCGTGAGCATGGACCTGGTGCAGGTATGGGGAGCAGCTCCCGGCCCCTTTACAGCTGGGCTGGACTTCACTCAAGGGGACAGACTCCTTAAGAGCTGGGAACTCGGCCAGGCATGGTGGCTCATGCCTGTAGTCCCAGCACTTTGGGAGGCTGAGGTGGGTGGATCACTTGAGGACAGGAGTTCGAGACCAGCCTGGCTAACATGGTGAAACCCCATAAAAATACAAAAATTAGCTGGGCGTGGTGTAATTCCAGCATATCTGTAATTCCAGCTACTTGGGAGGCTGAGGCAGGAGAATCACTTGAACCCGGAAGGCGGAGGTTGCAGTGAGCTAAGATGGCACCACTGTACTCCAGTCTGGGCAACAGAGTGAGACGACGCCTCAAAGAAAAAAAAAAAAGAACTGGGAACTGAGTTCTGGGCCACCCAGGAGGTCTGCTGGGCAATTCAATGGCAGGAATGGAGGTTGAGTAGTCAGGAGGCCTGGATTCTAGCTCCCTCTGAGCTTTTCCCTCTCTATATGATCTTAGGCAGGTCTCAGGCTCTCTGGGTAGCCCTGTCCTCTCCTGTAAAGTGAGGATATGAGACAGAGATGCCCCCTTTGGGGACCCTCTAACAATCTTTTTAAGACATCAAGAGCTGCCAGGTGCGGTGGCTCATGCCTGTAATCCCAGCACTTTGGGATACCAAGGTGGAAAGACCGCTTGAGCCCAGGAGTTCGAGGCTGCAGTGAGTTATGATTGCACCACTGCACTCCAGCCTGGGCGGCAGAGAAAGCCTCCATCTCTAAAAAAAGAAGAAGAGCCAAGTGCTGTATCTAAAACATGTAGTATATAAACTAGCTGAACTTAGAAATAAACTGTTTTCATGTTATGAAATTAGTTTCACTAATGTGTTTTCTTTTTTTTTTTTTTTCTTCTCACTTTGTTGCCCAGGCTGGAGTGTAGTGGCATGATCTAGGCTCACTGCAACCTCTGCCTCCTGGGTTCAAATGATTCTCCCACTTCAGCTTCCTGGGTAGCTGGGATTATAGGCATGCAACACAACACCCAACTAATTTTTTATATTTTTAGTAGAGACGGGGTTTCGCCATGTTGGCCAGGCTGATCTCAAACTCCTGGCCTTAAGTGATCTGCCTGCCTTGGCCTCCCAAAGTGCTAAGGTGCTAGGATTACAAGTGTAAGCCCCTGTGCCCAGCCTCACTAATGTGTTTTCAATTAAAAAGAAAAAGCTTTTAATTGCTCCAATACTATTTTGCCATGGCTTCTAACTTTTTAGCAAAGTTAGATAGCACCAGGAATGTGGTTTTAGGTTGTGTTCTGGCATGTTCTGTGTTTAGGGACATGGGGAAAAAGGCCTGCTCTTGCTCTTGCTGCTCTGAGGATGGGGGGTTGGGGGGGATGTGTGCTTCCCTGTTGGCTTCTGGCCTTGTCAGCTCCCCTCCCCCTGGAAGCCTTCTCACTGTCCCTGTTGGGTTGCAGGTCTTCCACTGCCACTTCAACAGCAACTTCTTCCCTCTCTTCCTGGAGCATCTGTTGTCCGACCATATCTCCCTTTCCACAGGCTCCATCCTGTTGGGTGAGTGGGGGCCTTGGGTGCTTCATGCAGGCTGGAAGGAGAGAGACCTGTATTTTTAGTAGAGATGGGGTTTCACCGTATTAGCCGGGATGGTCTCCATTTCCCGACCCTGTGATCCACCTGCCTCTGCCTCCCAAAGTACTGGGATTACAGGTGTGAGCCACTGCGCCCAGCCAGGGACAATCTTTTTAAGACACCAAGTGCTGCCGGGTGCAGTGGGCAGGGGGGGGCAGGGTGTGGTGGGGGTTGGGGGGGCAGAGGCTGTGCTGGTGTTGGTCCTCTTGGAGATGGTGGCAACCTGAGGGGGTGCAGTGGCTGGTTAACACAGAGGAGTATCATCTGATGGGCCTGGGTGTGAGTCTTGACTCTGTGCTCATCTGGTGGGCAGCCTCGAGTGGGTTAGTTCATCTTTTTGGGCCTCTCTTTCTCACCCATAAAGTGGGGATGATAATAGTACTCACCTTAAGGGGCTGTGAGGATGAACTAAGACAGTGAAGCTCTTAGCACAGAGCCCAGTGCATCGCTAGTGTACAGGAATGCAGTCGGCCGTGAAGTTGATGGCGCTCACTGGCACTGCAGCAGTGCCCTTGACAAGGTGGCGCCCCTTCTCCCTCCCCAGGCCTCTCCTATGTCGCTCCCCATCTCAACAACCTCTACTTCCTGTCCCTGTGCCGGCGCTGGGGCGTCTACGCGGTGGTGCGGGGGCTCTTCCTGCTCAAGCTAGGCCTTAGCCTGCTCATGTTGTTGGCCGGCCCGGACCACCTCAGCCTGCTGTGCCTCTTCATTGCCAGGTATGCCCCTGCCCACGCTCCCCACAACACCTCCATCCCACGCTCCTCACAACACCTCCATCCCACGCTCCCCACAACACCTCCATCCCACGCTCCCCACACCTCCATCCCACGCTCCCCACAACACCTCCATCCCACGCCTTCATTCCTGCCTGCTCTCTCCCTCTACTGCAGCAACCGCGTCTTCACTGAGGGCACCTGTAAGCTGCTGACCTTGGTGGTCACTGACCTGGTAGACGAGGACCTGGTGCTGAACCACCGCAAGCAGGCAGCCTCGGCACTCCTCTTTGGCATGGTTGCCCTGGTTACCAAGCCAGGCCAGACCTTTGCCCCACTGCTGGGCACCTGGCTGCTCTGTTTCTACACAGGTGAGGGCCTGGTGGCAGGCAAGGGCTCTTAAGGCTCCAGGGGGCACAGCTTACCTGGCACACTGGCTGGCAAGCCTGGACTCTGGGTCCAGTGAGGGAAGGTGGCAACTGGCGTCCCCTCAACATGGCTAGAGTCACTGGGTCACCGATTCTGCCATGCTTTTTTAGTTCATTCATTTATTCATTCATTCAACAAATATGTACGGAATCCCTTCTCTGCAGGTCCTGCTCTGGGTGCCAGGGAGCTAACCATGAATAAGACAGACAAGGTCTTTGCCACCACGGAGCTTGTATTCTAGTCAGGGGTGGGGCGGGGTTGGCAATAAACAGCCAAACAAGACATTATCAGGCAGTGATAGTGTTATGGTGAAATTAGGGTGATGTGGGACGGCGTGACCAAGAAGCTATGTAGTGTCATCAGGGAAGGTCTCTCCGAGAAGGTGCCCCTCAGGATGTGAGCTGAGTGGCAAGGATATGTCTAGAAAAGGTCTCAGTGAATCGCAGGCAGAGGGAACAGCAGGCGCAAAGGCCCAGGGTGTCAGGGGTGATGAGGAGATGTGGCTGGAAAAGTGAAGAGGACTTTGTTGATTAGGGCAGTGTTGGAAGCAAGCTGTTGGGAGGGTTTTTTATTTATTTATTTATTTATTTATTTATTTATTTATTTATTTATTATTTTTTTGAGATAGGGTCTCCCTGTCACCCAGGCTGGAGTGCAGTGGCACGATCTTGGCTCACTGCAGCCTCGACCTCCCAGGTTCAAGTGAGCCTGCCACCTCAGCCTCCCAAGTAGTTGGGACCACAGGCGTATGCCACCATGCCTGGGTAACTTTTTGTATTTTATGTAGAGATAGGGTTTTGCCGGGTTGCCCAGGCTGGTCTCAAACTCCTGAGCTCAGGTGATCCACCCACCTCGGCCTCCCAAAGTGCTGGGATTACAGGCATGAGCCACCACGCCCGGCCAGGAAGGGTTTTAAACAGGGAAGTGACGTGGTGTGATTGACTTTTTAAATAAAATTCACTCTGGGCTGGGTGAGGTGGCTCACACCTGTAATCCCAGCACTTTGGGAGGCTGAGGAGGGCAGATCACCTGAGGTCAGGAGTTTGAGACCAGCTTGGTCAACATATAGCGAAACCCCCGTCTCTACTAAAAAATACAAAAATTAGCTGGGTGTGGTGGCACATGCCTGTAGTCCCAGCTATTTGGGAAGCTGAGGCAGGAGAATCGCTTGAACCTGGGAGGCAGAGGTTGCAGTGAGCGGAGATCATGCTACTTCACTCCAGCCTAGGCGACAGAGCGAGACTCCATCTCTCAAAAAAAAAAAAAAGTTCACTCTGGCTGCCATATGGACAGCAGATCATAGGGAGGCCAGAATGGGGACAGCAGGGAGATCTTTGGGAGACTGTGGCAGAGGCCATGGAGACTTGGGCCAGGGTGGTGGCAGGTGGGATGCATTTTGGAGTTGGGGGGAGATGAAGGATTGGGTGTTGGGGAGTGATGGCGTGAAACGAACCAGGGAACTGAGGAGGACTTTGAGGTTTTGGGCCTGAGTTATTGGGTAGATGGTGGTGCCCGTCACTGAGATGGGAAGAATAGGAGAGGAGCGGGTTTGGAGGAATCAGGAGTTGTGGTCTGGACATGTCCATGTGGTGTCTGAGATGTTACACCATGGACTTGGAGGGCACCAAGGCTTGGAGGGCAATGGGCTGACCATGGTCTTTCTGTGCTCTCTTGTCCTAGGTCATGACCTCTTCCAGCAGTCCCTCATAACCCCTGTGGGGAGTGCCTATCCCTGGCCAGAGCCCCCAGCTCCGGCCCCTGCACAGGCCCCGATGCTCCGCCAGGGCTGCTTCTACCTGCTGGTGCTGGTGCCCATCACCTGTGCTCTGCTGCAGCTCTTCACCTGGTCCCAGTTCACGCTGCATGGGAGACGCCTGCACATGGTCAAGGCCCAGCGCCAGAACCTGTCACAGGCCCAAACCCTGGATGTTAAGATGGTGTGAGAACTGTGGCAAGGTCACCCCTCTGAGGACGCTGCTGGCAGCCTGGGGGAGGAGCCAGTTTTTTTTTTTTTTTTTTTTAAGGATTTCATAGTTGGTTTTTTTGTTGAGATGTGGCCCAAAAAAATGGATCTGTTGCTCAGGCTGGAGTGCAGTGGTACAATCTAGGCTCACCGAAACCGCCACCCGGGTTCAAGCAATTCTCCTGCCTCAGCCTCCCGAGTAGCTGGGATTACAGGAGCGTGCCACCATGCCCGGCTTCTTTTTGTATTTTTAGTAGAGACAGGGTTTCATCACGTTGGCCAGGCTAGTCTCAAACCCCTGACCTTAGGTGATCAGCCCGCCTCAGCCTCCCAGAGTGCTGGGATTACAGGCGTGAGCCACTGTGGCCGGCCTAATTTTTGTATTATTTAGTAGAGACAGGGTTTCACCACGTTGGCCAGGCTGGTCTTGAACTCCTGACCTCAAGTGATCTGCCTGCCTTGGTCTCCCAAAGTGCTGGGAATACAGGCGTGAGCCACCCCACTCGGCCAGGAGCTAGTTTTACCAGCATCCTGCTCCACTGCCTTCCTCTAGTGCAGCCTGGAAAACATGGCAGCAGGGAGCTCCTGGGGCTGAGCCAGGAGCATCACTGTGGTCAAAATCTCTGCTTAGCTGTCTGGCTCAGCTTGGGCAAAGGCTGGGCCATATGTGCTCAGGGACGTGTTTCTCTTGTAAGGCAGGAGGCTGGAAGAGGACCAAGAAGGGAGGGGGCTGCCCTGTGGTGCACACGGGCCTGCCATGGGGCGTGGGAGCCCATCCCGCTGCCTGGCTGGAGCTGGCTGCTGTGGTGGACTCAGGAACCACTTCTAATACCGCAACTGCTCCCTTTTGCCCAGTCAGGGAAAGCTGACTGTAAGTCCCACTTCCCCCTCGGTCCACCCTTCTAGTGGTTTCTCTGAGAGGTTTCTCTGCTTCAGCTGTGCTTGAAGTGGCATGCCTCCTCTGCTGCAGGGCTCCCCCACCCCCACACGGCCTCTAAAGATGTTTATTTCCTTACAGACTGATTAAAGTTGGCCATTCTTTTTCCTCAAGTCTGTGCTGTGTGAGTGAGTGGTGGGTTGCTGGGGTTGAGAACTAGGATTCCTTACTGACTAGAAAAAGCCCCCGAGAGCATTTTTCTGAATAAGAGTGGTAGGTAGGCCGGGCGCAGTGGCTTACGCCTGTAATCCCAGCACTTTGGGAAGCCAAGGTGGGTGGATCACCTGAGGTCTTGAGTTTGAGACCAGCCTGAGCCAACATGGCAAAACCCCATCTCTACTAAAAATACAAAAATTAGCCAGGTGTGGTGGTGTGTGCCTGTAATCCCAGCTACTCGGGAGGCTGGGGCAGGAGAATTGCTTGAACCCAGGAGGAGGAGGTTGCATTGATCGCGCCACTGCATGCACTCCAACTTGGGCAACAGAATGAGACTCCATCTCAAAAAAAAAAAAAAAAAATAGTGGTGGGTTACCAAGGTGCCAGGGAGAAAAACATAGATTGGTAACTGCATAGGCACTCGGGCCCAAAATGACTGTTAGGCCTCCGTGCATTTCCCATGTATCACTGCTGGACATGGTAGTCAAAGAGAGAGGAGCCTCTTTTAGGCCCGAGGTTCTCAGCCTTGGGGTCCCCTGGGGAACTTAAAAAATACTGACATCTGAATTCCATTCCTTGGGATTCTGACTTAATGTGTCTGGGGTATGGCCTGGGCAGTAGGATTTTGAACATCTCTGTAGGTGATTTCATCATGCAGCTGGCGCTGAAAACCATGACCGTCAGCCACCATTTCTCAACCTTGGCACTAGAGATATTTGGGGCCAGATTGTTCTCTGTTGTAGAAGTTTAGCACCCCCAACACACACCAGTTGTGACAAATATATCTCCAGGCATTGCCAGATGTGTCCTGGGAGGCAAAATTGGTTCCAATTGGGAACCACTGCTCTAGGTCAATGTTTTTTTACAGGCTGCATGGTGATTAAAAATGTAGGCTGTAGGTTCTACGGCCTGGGTTTACATTCTAGATTAAGAAAGGCCAGCGCTGGGCGCGGTGGCTCACACCTGTAATCCCAGCACTTTGGGAGGCCGAGGCAGGTAGATCACCTGAGGTCAGAAGTTCGAGACCAGCCTGGCCAACATGGTCAAACCCCATCTCTATTAAAAATATGAAAATTAGCTGGGCACGGTGGCAGGCACCTGTAATCCCAGCTACTTGGGAGGCTGAGGCAGGAGAATTGCTTGAACTCAGGAGGCAGAGGTTGCAGTGAGCGGAGATTGAGATCGTGCCTCTGTACTCTAGCCTGGTGACAAAGTGAGACATGATCTCAAAAAAAAAAAGGCAGAACTTTGGGAAATTGCTTAATCTTTCTGTGGCTCCAAATCCTTATCTGTAAAATGGACAACAAAAGCACATATATTTTGTAAGGTTATTGGGAAGATTAAATAGTTACCATTTGGCAAAGACCTGGCAATTTTCCTCCCAAGTGCAGGTTTTAAATGGAGAAGTGATTAATCAGGATATCTGAGCATGGGCCCTGGAAACTGCACTGTAATAAGCTCCTAGCCTTTTTTTTTTTTTTTTTTTTTTTTTTTTTGAGACAGAGTCTTACTCTGTCGCTCAGGCTGGTGTGATCTCGGCTCACTGCAACCTCTACTGCCTGGGTTCAAGCGATTCTCCTGCCTCAGCCTCCCGAGTAGCTGGGATTACAGGCGCCTGCCACCGCGCCCAGCTAATTTTTGTAGTTTTTAGTAGAGACGGGATCTCACCATCTTGGCCAGGCTGGTCTTGAACTCCTGACCTTGTGATCCACTTGCCTTGGCCTCCCAAAGTGCTGGGATTACAGGCATGGTGTGAGCCACCGTGCCCGGCCAAGCTCCTGGCCTTCTTATTCACTTGATTTTTTTGAGAATCTTTGATTTCAGCGATGTTGAGAGTTGCTCCTGTCATCTGGAGTTGAGTCTTACCCATGGGCTAGAGTGTACACAGGAGTGGGACCTTCTGTTCTTGAACTTAGGCTGTGGTGTGATCACCCTTTTCTCTGCATCCACCTGACAGGCTGGGACTTGGGCTATGCCCTGGACAAGGCTGGCTGGTGCAATGATGCCCTCTAGAGGATGGATCAGGCCCAGTCACCACCTCAGATTCAGGGCCTGCTGCTCTTCCTCTTCCCGCTTGGCCCTGGTGACAGACAGATAGAGGCCCAGCTGATGTGTCTATCGGAACGACTTTATTTCAGTACACTGGGCCCCACCAGGCAATGTGGTTTGTGCGAGGCTGTGCGAGGGACAGGTTTGGGCTAAGAGAAGGGAGGTGAGTTTGTTAAGCGCACTGCGGTCCGCGGGGCGCTACATCGCTTTCACACACACCTGCTGCTGCGGCCCACACCTGGCAGGGGC
The DNA here is from genome assembly GCF_028878055.3 of Symphalangus syndactylus. Classification (NCBI taxonomy): domain Eukaryota; kingdom Metazoa; phylum Chordata; class Mammalia; order Primates; family Hylobatidae; genus Symphalangus; species Symphalangus syndactylus. Next base: position 36,131,853 of record NC_072424.2, on the reverse strand, counting down.
CTTTGGTCATAGGACGGCGTCGGGGAGAATACTGTGTGAAGTCTGGGATTGGGGTGGGTCTTGGTGTAACAGGTGAGGGTGCCGGTGAAGACAGGCTGGCCCCAGCTTTGCACCGTCTAGGCTGAAGGCCTTTGGACCACTCCTAGGAGTCAGGCCTGGCTCCATTAGCTCCTGGCACTCTGGTCTGGCCCACTTCCTCCTTAACCAAGCAGGTCCAAGGTCAAGAATGGCACAAGATCAGCCCAGAGGGGGCCTTCCCACCTCTACAACATAGTCCCCTGGTCAGCTATAGTGGCAAAAGGCAACTTGGTAAATTGCAGCTTTCTCCAGTCTTAAGGGCACTGGCTCTCCAACACCCCTCCCTTGCTTAGGGGCCTCTGCCAAAGAAAAATTTTACCTCCTGTTTCAGAAAATCTAACCAGCAACCAGCCTGTTGATTCCAGGGCAGTGAGCAAGAGGAAAAGGGAGAAAGAGCCTGGTGGGAGTGTCTTTGAGCGTAGCTTCCAATCTCAAATGGTTCTGCAACCTGTGGACACTGTCAGCTCACCATCAGCTGGGACAGGTGGGGCCCTGGAGGCTAAGCTTAGGTGCTGTAAACATTAGTGTAGCAAGGCAGGAGGCAGCGAGCTCCCTCTCCAGCCCCTAACTGAACAAACACTTCAATAAATAAAACTGTTTGAAGATGACGTTGCAACAAGAACAGATGGAAAGCGAGGACCTGGAACCAGCAGGTGCCTTAAACTCTCCCAAGGCCCCCGAAAGGGGACTAGGCTGGGAACATTTACTCTGCAGTCATTCAGAGGGAGGACTGCTCCTGCCCTCCTCCAGTGGCCAGTGTGGTCCTGTTCCCTGGTGAACATGAGGGCCTCCTGCTCTCTCCTGACTCCAATCTCTGTAATAGCTCTTGGGGTGCTTTTCCAGCCTCCCAAACCAAAATGGCAACAAAACCAGACAGAACTCAACCCCAGCCCCAGTCCTCAGTGTGCAGTCAGGAGGCATCGATAGTGGAGTGACCAGCAAGGGGAGGCAGCAGCTGCCTGGGGCCTCAGGGCACCCTGGGGGTGGGGGTGAGGGTGGGGCCAGCCCAGCCTAGGATGATCAGCAGCAAGGTCTCCCGGGGGATGGCTTACCTCCCTCTGTCTCCCTGTGGTAGTAAACGGAGTCCCCCACAGCCAGCCAGAGGCCACCTGAGGGAGCACAGCCTCTGCCAGCGCTCTTCCCTGTCAGGAGCAAGTTAATGGTCAACCCCAGGCCTCAGGCCATCACCACTGCGGGTAGTTCATCGTCCTTTCTGGGCCCGGGGTCCCAGGGCCACACGGCACTCGCAAGTGCGCACACACTCATATCCACACATGCACTCACACACAGGCAGTTCCTTGCAAACACTCCGACTCAAGAAAGCGAGTTTTAAAGTGGAGTTAACTTCAGAGAGAGGTGAAGATGATGTCCCGACATTAGAAGGTTTTTCTGTGGATGGATCGGGCACCGTCTTCCTCATATTCCTTCTTGGAGACCCACATCTTCTTAAAGGTGTCCAGGGAGGCCAGGATGGAGCCCCTGGAGGGAGGAAACCCAGAGGAACCGTGTGAGAGAGAAGTGGGTGTGTGTAGAGCCTACCAGTCCCCTGGCGCCAAACCAAATCAGGCTTTTCTTTAGAGGGTGCTGAGGGGTTATCAGTGCCATCACTTCCTGTTCCGTTCTTATTCCCGGAAGGGCTACTCACCCAATCCATGTGGAATACAGTCTCTCCTGAGGTGCAGATATCTGCAAAGGTGGGGGGAAAGAGGAATCTGAGACTTCCAGCCCTCCCGCTCCCTTTCCCTACAATGCTCTTTCTGCCCATGGCAGGGGATACATTTCACACAAGCCTGAAGCTCTGGCCTCTCTGGAGGGCACTGTGGCCAGCCTGCCACTCATCTGGGAAAGCAGGTTTCCAGTCCCCACAGGTCCCAGGGAAGCTGGGACTATCAGGGGGGCAGGGAGAAGCAGACTCCGTGGCAAGAACTGTACTCCTTCCTTTAGGATCCCCGCTCTCCTCAGACAGCCAACACCCTTCACTTATCACTAAGGTGTCAGACTGTGTGACAGGGGAGCCACCTGGGCAGGGGGCACAGCAACAGTAAGTCAGTCTCCTCTTAAGATTATAGTTTCCCTGAAAGATCACACAGGGGGCCCTCTACCTAGTACCCTGCCTCATCTGGGTATTAGAACTGCCTGCCTTTGGCGTGAAGAGGGAGAATGAAAACTCAGCCTCCCTGTGGCTGACCTAGACCTCAGGGTCAGTGTATAGGCTGGGAACCTGGCGCTGCTTGTAGAGCCATGGCTGCTTGAAGAGCTTGGGCAAAGCTAGAGGGAAGCTACACCAGGTAGCACTCTGTCCATGGAAGCCCAGTTCCACCCAGGCCAGGCCCCACCATGCTCCTACCCTGATCTTCACGTCTTTTGGAGCTAGTTTCTTCACTTCACTCAGGAGCCTGTCACCAAAACCTGAATGGGCAAAGAGGAGAACTTCAAGTCAATTCTCGGGGTGCCTGGAGCCAGCAGGAGCTGAACACTTCCAGGGGAAGGGCTCCAAGAGAAGAGACAAACCTTTGAACAGGGTAGAGCCTCCTGAGAGGACAATGTTGGAGAAAAGTGTGCGCCGCAGGTCCATGTCTGACTTCTGGATAGCGAACACCAGGACCTCGTGGATGCCTTCACTCTCCTCTCCAATCAAATCTGGCCTGAAGAGCAGCTCAGGGGCCCGGAATCGGGAAGGACCAATCTGCAGGTAGGAGGGCCAGCTGAAGAGGTCGGAGCTGGGAGTGGGAATGGAAGACGCCTCTCTGCACGTCACTTAGTAACTAGGTGGCTATGAAGGCCAGGCTCAAGACAGACTCTACATGTCAAGGGCTTAAAGGAACAAAGATAGGCCTCCTGGAAACTAGTGAGGGGAGGCCCCTATATTTCCTTCTCGCTCTGGCATTTTCCAGCCAAGAGGTCTTTGGCATCAATACATGGATTTATTTGCTCATGGAAATGTCTTCCTAGCAATGGGGGTTCAAGGGAGTGGTAACTCACCCTACACTGTGCCCAGGTGTGGTGAAGGATGGCACTAACCATCCCACTTCCTAATCTCATACTGATGTGGGACAATCCCTTAGGAGCTTCCTCCCCTCTAGCGGGAGGGAGCAAAGTTCTTGCTGCCTCTGCTGCAGGAGGCAGGGCCACTCATGCTCAGGAGCTCTGCTGCTCCAGACAGAGGGTGTAAGTAAGGCTGGGGTGTCCAATCTTTTGGCTTCCCTGGGCCACACTGGAAGAAGAATTGTCTTGGGCCACACATAATATACACTAACACTAATGACAGCTGCTGAGCTAAAAAAAAAAAAAAAAGCTGCAAAAAAATCTCATAATGTTTTAAGAAAGTTTACGACTTTGTGTTGGGCCTTACTGAAAGCCATCCTGGGCCACGTGCAGCCCATGGGCCAGGGGTTGGACAAGCTTGGTGTAAAGGGACTGGCCTGCCAGACTCCAGATCCTGATGGAGAATTCTGGTTGGGCCCAGAGCTTTTGTGGACCTAAGAGGACCGAAGAAAGAAGGCAGGCCACCTACCTCAATGGTGCTGCCATCAGGCAGGTAGTACTGAGCTTTCTCTGTCTCTAGTGTCTCATCCTTCTGGGGGTTTATGGATAGGTAGCAGGCTCTCTGCAGATCCAAGCAAGACAGTCAGGCTGGCAGGAAATCTGGTGCACACCCGGTCAAAGGCCCAGGGGAGGAATGTGCTGCTGCACAAACCTGTCTAAATGCTGTGATGGCCCCAATGGTCACTATAGCTGCTGCCCAGAAGCAGGGGCAGTGCGGTCTCTGTTGGCCTTCACTGGGTGGCATTTAGCATATGAGTTCTTAACTGCTCCACCTTCCTGATGGGCAAGCTTGGTAACTTGGCCTCTGGATCCTAGGTCTGAGACCACAACCTAAGTTCAGCCCAGGCCCAGGCATCTTTCTCCTTCTACCACTCATATGGTTCTGGTCCTACCCAGCTCAGAGTTTTCCCTGTAGCCACAGGTGGCAGGAGGTTTCAGTTTAGTTACAAAGACAAATGTTTTAAATGTATTATGACTTCTTCAAGGATGTTAAAAAAATAAAAATAAAAAAACCAGGACTGGGCGTGGTAGCTCATGCTGTAATTCTAGCACTTTGGGAGGCTGAGGCGGGCAGATCACTTGTGGTGAGGAGTTTGAGACCAGCCTGATCAACATGGTGAAACCTCGTCTCTGCTAAAAATACAAAAATTAGTGGGGTGTGGTGGCAGGCACCTATAATCCCAGCTACTTGGGAGGCTGAGGCAGGATTCAAGCGATTGCTTGAACCCAGGAGGCGGAGGTTACAGGGAGGCGGAGGTTACAGTGAGCCGAGATCACACCATTGCACTGCAGCCTGGGTGACAGAGCGAGACTCCATCTCAGAAACAAAACAAAATGAAACAAAACCAAACCCTATGTAATTTGCATATAAGGTATAAAAAACATACTGAGCCCCTATGTAGCCATCACCCAACTGAAGAAATGGAAGCAGCTCCCTTTCCCCCAACAAGATGGCAGCACGTCATCAAGGCGAATCTGTCAGTGTGACATGGGGGAGACCTGGCTGGGAAGAACAAGGCCTCGCCAGGGACCCCCAGGCAGGTGCTTCGCCTGGCTTCACTGGCAGGTCACTAAGGTCCTGGGTGCTATGCTCCCAACCCCCACTCCATCCCTAGGCCCAGGGGACAGCACTTACTTCTTTTATGGCCTTGACGATCTCAAACTCAGAGGATGAGTGGAAGTCGTAGCCCTCCTTACGCAGGTAGAGGCGCAGGAAGCGAGAGACGTCCCGGCCCGCGATGTCGATGCGCATGATGGAGTGGGGCATGGCAAAGCCCTCATAGATGGGCACAGCATGGGTGACTCCATCCCCAGAATCCAGCACCACCCCTGTGGTCCTGCCTGTAGCATAACTGAAGCAATAGGGCAAACCGTCACTCAGCACTGCCTCCTCACGCTGGGAATAAATACACTTCTTTATTTAGAGTTCAATGTCAGCTAAACTAAAGCTTGGGCCTGCCTCTCTCCACGGGCCGTAGAATGGACTGGGTACTAAGGAAGCCCGGGTGTTGGAGCAAGCCATGAGATACCTGAACGGAAGGAGCTCATCTTCTCCAAGTTCCCTCCCCACACCCAGAAGAGCAGGCCTTCCTGTCTGAGATGGCCTGGCCTTCAGCTGCTTCAGAGACCCAGCCTAGGGGCCAGTTTTAACTCTCTAGACAAAAGGAAAAACCCTCAAATGCCAACAGGGGCCAGGCAGGAAAAGCAAGAGTAAAGAAAAATAAGAATATTTTTCACTTCCATAAAAAACAAAGGCAGGAGAAGACCCTGCTTTACTGGTTTGAGAGCCCGGGAACCTTTGTCAGCCTCCCTCCAAAAAAAAGGCAAGTGAGGCAACTGACCCCCTGCTCAGTGCGGAGAGGCCAACAGAGCATGGACGTGCTGTGGGGAGGGTGGGCTTGCCAGCCCCATCTCAAGTGGCAGCCGCTCTTCAGCTCTAGCTGATTTTTACCCTGTGGGAATGTGTGCCCGGCATGCCCAGATCTTCCCATTTTTTTCAGAGAAGCCAAAAATTTGGATTTTGATGGGACAGCTCTTGATTTTTAAATGCTGGCTCACAGTTTGTTAATGGGGTCAAATAAATCCCATGTATAGGTCACTCATGGATAATCTCTGCCGTAGACCTCACTCTGGTGTGAGGCAGGGTAAGAGTGTGACAGGAGCCATAGGGGATGGGAACAAGGACTGTGGTGGCATTCGGATCATGGTTGTCTCAGCAGCCTGGCGGAGCAGCTGGCCACTGTAAGTGCTGAATAACAAGTGGACACATTACAGGGGCCTCCGGGAAGAGTTGCTGCAGCATGTGGCTGCCTCGGCAGGCCCAGCCAAGGCCTTGGGGACCAAACCCGCTAGGAGTCCTGACACTGGGATGTGGTCAATAGCAGCCACATGTCCTCCTTTGCTTTCAACTACGAAGCCTCAGTGCTCAGTTTCCACAAAAGCCTCTCTCTCTTTCCCACCATCTTTAACCTTTCCCTAGCAGAGGGGGCTCAAGTTACTCTGAACCATTCCAGAGGAGAGCCAGCCTCAGCTGTGCCAAAGGACTGCTTTCCCCGCAGGGGCCGGGCTAGCCAGCTGCTACTCACAGGCTGAGTACAGCTTGCATGGAGATGAAAAGAGCGGGCACATTGAAGGTCTCGAAGAAAACTTCGGCAGCTCGTTCCCGGTTTTTTCGTGGATTTAAAGGCGCCTCAGTCAGGAGCACAGGATGCTGGTGAAAGGAGCCCGGGAGACAATGAGGCCAAGGCCAGATTTCCATCTTCATTAGTCTTGGGGGAGAAGACCCTGCCTTGCTGGTTTGAGAGCCCGGGGACTTCTGTCAGCCTCCAAAGAAAGGCAAGCTGTGCCTGTCAACTATCCCTGCCCAAGTAGGTTTCTCAACTTTTCAAGTTAATGCCCACTTTAATATTTCATTCTGTCCTCAGCTGTGCCCCCCAGCTCCCCTCCTTGTCCTCCAAGATTGTTATACAGGCTCCTGTGTCTACTGTGTATCTCCAGCTGTCAAGAATATTTTGTGAAACTCTAAATTCCTGCCGCAGACCAGTAGCAGTCTGTGACCTGTTAGGAACCAGGCTGCACAGCAGGAGGTGAGTGGCAGGTAAGCGAGCATTACTGTCTGAGCTCCACCTCCGGTCAGATCATCCAAGGCACTAGATTCTCACTGGAGTATGAACCCTACTGTGAACTGCACATGTGAGGGATCTAGGTTGGGCACTCCTTATGAGAATTGAATGCCTGATGATCAGAGGTGGAACAGTTTCATCCCGAAACTATCTGCCCACCCCAAACCCCCACCCCCATGGAAAAACTGTCTTCCAAGAAACTAGTCCCTGGTGCCAAAAAGGTTGGGACCACTGCTTTAAAAAAACTGTCTCAAAACAGCCGGGCACGGTGGCTCACGCCTGTAATCCCAGCACTTTGGGAGGCCGAGGCCAGCGGATCATCTGAGGTCGGGAGTTCGAGACCAGCCTGACCAACATGGAGAAACCCCGTCTCTACTAAAAGTACAAAATTAGCCGGGCGTGGTGGTGCATGCCTGTAATCCCAGCTACTCAGGGAGGCTGAGGCAGGAGAATCGCTTGAACCCGGGAGGCGAAGGTTGCGGTGAGCCGAGATTGCGCCATTGTACTCTAGCCTGGGCAACAAGAGCGAAACTCCATCTCAAAAAAGCAAACAAACAAAAAAAAAACCAAAACTGAAAACATCCCACCTGCACCTGGAAATTGATACACCTAATCTGCACCTCTCTGCATTTTCTTTCTTTCTTTTTTTTTTTTTTTGAGACAGGGTCTCACTCTGTCACCAGGCTGCGAGTTCAGTGGTGCGATCTTGCTTACTGCAACCTCGACGCCCCCAGGCTCAAGCAGTCCTCCCACCTCATCATTTCAAGTAGCTGGGACTACAGGCACGCACCACTATACCCAGCTATTTTTTTAGTAGAGGTGGTGTTTTTAGTAGAGGTGGTGTTTCGCCATGCTGCCCAACTTGGTCTCAAACTCCTGAGCTCAAGAGATCCACCCAAAGTGCTGGGATTATAGGCATGACCCACAGTGACCAGCCTCCCTTTACATTTTTGAATGGAGAGTTACTTCCTCACAAGTTAATAAGCACAGGCTGCACAAAGTGGCTCATGCCTGTAATCCCAGCACTTTGAGAGGTGGAGGCGGATAGATTGCCTGAACCTAGGAGTTCGAGACCAGCCTGGGCAACATGGCAAAACCTTGTCTGTACAAAAAATACAAAATTTGCCAGATGCCGTGGCTCTCATGCTGTAATCCCAGCTACTTGGGAAGCTGAGGCAGGAGAATCATTTGAATCCAGGAGGCAGAGGTTGCAGTGAGCCTAGATCATGCCATTGCACTCCAGCCTGGCCAACAAGAGCAAAACCCCACCACACACACACACACACACACACACACACACACACACAAATTAGCCTGGCATGGTGGGGGGTGGGGCTGAGATGGGAGGATTACTTGAACCCAGGAGGTCGAGGCTGCAGTGAGCTATTGCACTCCAGTATGGATTAAAGAAGTTAATGAGCACAGGCTTTGAGTTCTAAAAGACATAGGTTTGAATTCCATCTCTACCCTTTGTTCACTAGGTGACCTTGGAAATACGACTTGACTTTTCTTTTTTTTTTTGAGACGGAGTCTCGCTCCGTCACCCAGGCTGGAGTGCAGTGGCGCAATCTCGGATCGCTGCAAGCTCCGCCTCCCGGGTTCACGCCATTCTCCTGCCTCAGCCTCCGGAGTAGCTGGGACTACAGGCGCCCGCCACCACGCCCGGGGAATTTTTTTGTATTTTTAGTGGAGACAGGGTTTCACCGTGTTAGCCAGGACGGTCTCAATCTCCTGACCTCGTGATCCACCCGCCTCGGCCTTCCAAAGTGCTGGGATTACAGGTGTGAGCCACCGCGCCCGGCCACGACTTGGCTTTTCTGAACTTGTTCCCTTGTTTGTAAAATGAGATAATACTACCTACATCTCATAGGAATGGTGTTAAGATTAAATCTGAATATGCCTGAAAATCAAATGGCTCCAGCACTCTTGGCAGTGATCATCATCCTCCTCATCATCTCTAGGGTAGGAGTTTGACACAGCTTTGCATACCCTACAGGAGTGCCCTACACACAGGATCCTCACCTCCTCTGAGAAAGTCTGTAGCTGGTCCTTAGAATAGACATATTGCCAAATGCGTTCCATGTCGTTCCAATCCTTGACGATGCCATGTTCCATGGGATAGCGGATTGAAAGCAGCCCTCGGTGCTCCTGGGAAAAGAGAACAGGACCTGCGGCTGCAGTCAGGCTCCGCCCAGGACCCTGCTCTCCCAAGACTAAGCAGTGCAAGCTGAATCCCTCGCAAAGAAGCCTCAGCTTTCTGAGCTCCCACCCTGCTGTCCTTGCCCAGGGCTAAGGGTGAGCACTCATTCTCCAAGGCTATACACTGTTTGCTGCAAACTGCCCTCATTTCTGAGGAGCTGGCAAAGCAGGGGGCTTCTGCATTTCCACGGCCCCTCAGGTGCCTCTAGGGCAAGTGGCAGGAGGCATTTTCCTCGTTGCCTGGTTCCAGGACACAATCTCATGACTCCCACCTCTGGGCCTCAGCACTTGAAGCCAAGGATGGCAATAGCGATTCTGCTATCTGCTTACGAGAGGCTGCATGAGGGCTCTGCCAAAGCTGTGTGAATTAACTCATCCCTAGGATACCCCAGCCAGGATCTCCCCACTGAATATTTTTTGTGAAAAAAATAATAAACACAGTAAATTTGATCACTGACAAGGCAGTGACAGAATGTAGAAGAAGACAACAGCCCTGTTTTCTAGACTGGTCTCAGTGTGTCCCAAAGTGAGGTCCCAGGTATTTCTTCTCCAAGACCACAGGCTGTTCCTGGGAAAAATAAACCACCTAAGCCTAGGATGAGAGAATCAAAAAGGAGATTTTCAGAGAAAGTTGCCCCTTTTACTTATGGGTATTTCCAAATGTTGGGACATGTTCCATGTGGTGAATAATGAAGGTCCCCTGCTGGCTTGAGGCTTGTTCTGTAGGCCTGGGAATTACCTCAGCTTTGGGGCCAATGAAGATGTCGCCTTCAAGGGCTCCTGCCATGACACGAACGTGCTTGGGTCGGCCCACACTAGAAAAGACAGTGAGGAGGACCATCATTTTTCATTTCATGACAGAACACAGGAAGGATGTATAGATGTACATACACACTCAAATTCTACTGAGATTATCTTCGAGGAGTGAAGTCACAGTTTATTTTGATTTTCTTCTTTATACTTTTCTGTATTTTCCACAATTTCTAAAATGAACATGTATTATTTATATATTATTTCATATTTTATATTTATTATAAATTATGAAAACAAATTTTTAGAGTATTCAATACCTCTAGTTCTTCTCTTTCTCCAGTGTATGTACAGACCAAGAAAGATGAGGAAATGAGAATTTCTAAAGGAGTGATTAACTCAAAACATTTTAGTGTCCTTAGTCCCCTTCCCAGGACCTCTAAGTAAAACTGTGATGTTGGGCCGGGCTCCGTGGCTCACGCCTATAATCCTAGCACTTTGGGAGGCTGAGGCAGGTGGATCATTTGAGGTCAAGAGTTTGAGACCAGCCTGGCCAACATGGTGAAACCCCATCTCTACTAAAAATACAAACATTAGCTGGGCGTCATGGCACATGCCTATAATCCCAGCTACTTGGGAGGCTGAGGCACGAGAATTGCTTGAACCTGCAAGGCAGGAGTTGCAGTGAGCCAAGATTGCGCCACTGCACTCCAGCCTGGGCTACAGAATGAGACTCCGTCTCACAAAACAAAAAAAACTGTGATGCTATAGATTGGACAGATAGCCTCTTCCTTTCCCTCCCACTTTAAGCCCTTCCTGTAAGCCTCTGTGCTCTTCTCCTGCCTGCAGTCTCTCTGCCTTAGGAGGAAAGTTCTGAGAAACTCTTCATTAAGATGGTAGAAGGGCTGTAATCCCAGCACTTTGGGAGGCTGAGGCAGGCGGATCACGAGGTCAGGAGATCAAGACCATCCTGGCTAACACAGTGAAATCCCATCTCTACTAAAAATACAAAAAAATTAGCCCGGCATGGTGGCGGGTGCCTGTAGTCCCAGCTACTCGGGAGGCTGAGGCAGGAGAATGGTGTGAACCTGGGAGGTGGAGCTTGCAGTAAGCCGAGATCGCACCACTGCACTCCAGCCTGGGCAAAAGAGCGAGACTCTGTCTCAAAAAAAAAAAAAAAAAAAAAAAAAAAGATGGTGGATGGGTTAAATGTTAATCCCCAGCCTGGGTGATAGGAGAATTTTAAAAGGAGGGCTCCACCAAGAGGCAATCCTCCAAAGCAATGAGTTACCAATGATAAAATTTTTTAGCATCAGATAAAATTGGATTTTTAAAAAGAGGCCTCTTGTCTATGCCTCTCAAATTGTACCATGTAGGCAACTATTTTCCTTTATTGACTCCAAACCCGGCTCCTGTCCCTTATAGGGCTGGGCATGTAACAAAGCTGATGAACCTCCATAACGTCTAAGCTACAGAATGACTTACTAGTTTGGAAAGCAGTATTTGGGGATCTGATCACCAGCAAAACCAGCTTTAATCACACCGGATCCCTGAGGAAAGAGGAGAGAGAATGAGGAGTCAGAACTATCACAAATACAAAAGGAAAAATACATTATATGGTACCATTTTTATTTAAGAAAAGAAAGCGGCCGGGCGCAGTGGCTCACACTTGTAATCCCAACACTTTGGGAGGCAGAGGCAGGCAGATCACTTGAGGTCAGGAGTTTGAGACCAGCCTAGCCGCCATGGTGAAACCCTGTCTCTAGTAAAAATAAAAAAATTAGCCGGGCGTGTTGGCGGGCACCTGTATTTCCAGCTACTTGGGAGGCTGAGGTGGGAGAATCACTTGAACCTGGGAGGCAGAGGTTACAGTGAGCCAAGACTGTGCCACTGCACTCCAGCCTGGGTGACAGAGTGAGACTCTGTCTCACAGGAAAAAAAACAAAAAACCTAATATTTGCATATAATTTTTTTTTTTTTTTGAGACGGAGTCTCGCTCTGTCACCCAGGCTGGAGTGCAGTAGCGCGATCTCGGCTCACTGCAAGCTCCGCCTCCCGGGTTCATGCCATTCTCCTGCCTCAGCCTGTCCGAGTAGCTGGGACTACAGGCGCCCGCCACCACGCCCGGCTAATTGTTTTTGTATTTTTAGTAGAGACGGGGTTTCACCGTGGTCTCGATCTCCTGATCTCGTGATCCACCCGCCTCGGCCTCCCAAAGTGCTGGGATTACAAGCGTGAGCCACCGCGCCTGGCCTATATTTGCATATAATATATACATTTATTTGAACTTAGAAAAAGGTGAATGCACACCAAAAGAAGGGAAGTGGAAATAGGATGGTGAGGAGGATTCTCACTGTATACTCAGCCGTATTGTGTGATTTTTCTGTGGTCTCTGACTTTTCTACATTGAACATTTGCTTTGGGAATTAAAAATACTAGTAATAAAGGGAAGAAAAAGACAGAAAACCTGGGGAAAGAAGAAAGTACCTAGAAGCATCAAAGCAGCCAAGTTCAGGAACATAAGGTGGGAAAAGCACATGACTCCTTGTTACACCACTCTGGGGTGCTTTTAACCTACTTTCCCGGCTCAGGCCTGAACTCTCCCAGCTTCCAGGGCCTCTGTGACAGACACCGCCATGAGCACTGTCATGCTTGAAATGGACTCCCATGGAACATGTGCTGTCTGGTTCTTATCGCAAGGGCAGAGCACTATGCTTTGGGAGATTTTTGTTGTTTTCTTTTTAACTATGCTTTCCTTTTACTCCTTGGTCTCCTGATGGTAAAGAGAAGCAAAGACTAAAGCCTACTCTGAGAATAGAAGAGAACCACAGTCCTGCTGCTCCAACACTTGGTATGTCGAGTGAGGTGTCCAGAAAAGAATCTGAGTTCTCCCAGCATCTCAGGTACCACCCAGGGCCCAATCAATGTAAACATTGACTCTAGACACAGAGACCAACCCTGTGCAGGACAGATGTCAAGGCTTAATACTGCTTGTAGATACAACCTGTCCTCTTCCTTTTTTTTGAGATGGAGTCTCGCTCTGTTGCCCAGGCTGGAGTGCAGTGGTTGCAATCTGGGCTCACTGCAAGCTCTGCCTCCCAGGTTCACGCCATTCTCCTGCCTCAGCCTCCTGAGTAGCTGGGACTACAGGCGCCCACCAGCATGCCTGGCTAATTTTTTTGTATTTTTTTTTTTTTTAGTAGAGACGGGGTTTCACCGTGTTAGCCAGGATGATCTTGATCTCCTCGTGATTCCGCCTGCCTTGGCCTCCCAAAGTGCTGGGATTACAGGCGTGAGACACCGTGCCCGGCCTTTTTTTTTTTTTTTTGAGACGGAGTCTCGCTCTGTCACCCAGGCTGGAGTGCTGGAGTGCTGGAGTGCAGTGGCGCCATCTCAGCTCACTGCAAGCTCCACCTCCCGGGTTCACGCCATTCTCCTGCCTCAGCCTCTCCGAGTAGCTGGGATTATAGGCGCCCGCCACCACGCCTGGCGAATTTTTTTATATTTTTAGTAGAGATGGGGTTTCACCATGGTCTCCATCTCCTGACCTCGTGATCTGCCCGCCTCAGCCTCCCAAAGTGCTGGGATTACAAGCGTGAGCCACCGCGCTCAGCCTTTTTTTTTTTTTTTTTTTTTTGAGACAGTCTCAGTCTGTTCACCCAGGCTGGAGTGCAGTGGTACAATCTCGGCTCACTGCAACCTCCGCCTCCTGGGTTCAAGCGATTCTCCTGCCTCAGCCTCCTGAATAGCTGGGATTACAGGTGCGCACCACCATGCCTGGCTAATTTTTGTATTTTTAGTGGAGACGGGGTTTCACCATGTTGGTCAGGCTGGTCTCGAACTCCTGACCTTGTGATCCACCTGCCTCGGCCTCACAAAGTGCTGGGATTACAGGCATGAAGCAACGTGCCCGGCCTCCTCTTCCTTCTTAACTCTTCTACCACCACACCTGATATCCTCACATTTCTAACCCAACATGGTTTGCAGCTGCACCCGTAGCTGGGGCAAGCCTTTTCCTGCTGCCTGTTGACCACTCTCCTGGGGTGGAGTGTGGTATTTCCTGACCCCACTCTGCAAGCACTGAACACACCAGGAGACTCTAAGTAGCCCAGGTTATCTGCACCAAAGGCTTCCCAGCAACATGCCTGCTTCCCTCCTTGACTCTCTTATTCCTGCTCTTCTGCAGGAAGAGGGGGAGTGAGACTGGCCATCTGGTGCTTGCCTTTGGCAAGACAGAGGTTGGTGGAGGAAGCAAGTGGTTGAAGGAAGCCGGACGTGGTGGCTCATGCCTGTAATCCCAGCACTGTGGGAGGCTGAAGCGGGGCAGATCACATGAGGCCAGGGAGTTCAAGGCCAGCCTGGCCAACATGGCAAAACCCTGTCTCTACTACAAATACAAAAATTAGCCAGGTGTGCTACACGTCTGTAATCCCAGCTACTCAGGGAGGCTGAGGCAGGAGAATCACTTGAACCCAGGAGGTGGAGGTTGCAGTGAGCCAAGATCGCACCACTGCACTCCAGCCAGGGAGACAGAATGAGACTCCCCCTCAAAAAAAAAAAAAAAAAAAAAGAAGTGGTTGAAAGGCAGAGAAAGTGGTATGAGAGGAGAGCAGGGCAGCCAGTTCTCTAAGGGAGCAGGAACCTTTGCCAACAGAAGAGAGTGAAAACAGAAGACAATGTGCAAACTCATTGGACTGGGCAGTACAACAAGGAGCCTGGAAAAGGTGCAGCTGTCAAGTGAGCTGAAAGACTGGGAAGGAGGGGGAATCTGCCTACAAACCCAAGGGCTCTGAGAGCAAGGCACGGACAGGCAAGAAGGGAACTCCTAGAACTTGTTTGCTCAGGCTTCCAATGATTGCTCACTGCCTTCATCTGGGTGTGGTGATGCCAACAGACTAATTGGGTCTCCTGGCAGAGGTTAAAAACAAGAGAGGATGAGATCTGTCCTTCAGACCCTGGATATTTTTAAGAGATGATTTTTCTGGGTATTTGATTTTTAGTTTACTAGCAAAAGGACTAGAGTCTGGGTAAACAGGCAGATTATGAAGTCAGATTTGTTTTTTCTTCTCTGTCCTTCCTAGCAAAGAGTATAAAATGCCCAGTTCAAATATCATCACCTTCCTCCTGAAGAAACATCCCCAATTGGAATGAATGATCATCTTCCTATTATCTCACAGCAAATCGCCATTACCTGCACCACGAGGTGGCATGCCCTTCATTCTGCTTTCTATTACAATGTAAGGTTTCCACTTTCGTCTCTTTTCAGTAGAAGTTCCTTAAGGCTAAAGTACATTTCGGCAGTATCTGGCATTTGCTGGGTACTCAACAGATGCTGGCTGAGTAAAATTAAAATCAAGTGCAAATGACTGGCAGATAGAAACTAAAGTATGGAACCTGAATGACCAGCTGAAATGACAGAAGCCCCAGGCAGAGGCGGTTCAGCAAAGGGGAAAGCAGCACTGGGAGTGATGCACAAGGTGGAACCAGACCCAGCATGTCCTTGCAGCCTCCAAGCAGGCCTGCCAGGCCAGTCATAGGGTGAAGAATCAGTGGAGAATGAGGAGCAGCTGAGCTGCCTCAATTCTGCTCAAGCCACATAAATTCTGCTCAAGAGCATACAAAAGGGTTATGTCCATTTCTTTAACAGTATTTACAACTAGGAACTGTGTACCTGGCAAATAAGCTGCCACTGTCTTTGTTATTCACTCTGGCAAGGCCAAATGAAAAAATGCCTGGTAGAAGCTTCTTGAGTAGTCTCGGCTGGGTGTGGTGACTCATGCCTATAATCCAAGCACTTAGGAAGGCCGAGGCGCGCAGATCACTTTGAGGCCAGGAGTTTGAGACCAGCCTGGCCAAAATGGAGAAACCCCATCACTACAAAAAATACCAAAAAGTTAGCCAGGCATGGTGATGCGTGCCTGTCTCGTAGCTACTTGGGAGGCTGAGCTAGGAAGATTGCCTGAGCCCGGCAGGTCGAGACCAGCCTGCACAACATGGCGAAACCCCATCTTTACAAAAAATACAAAAATTAGCTGGGCATGGTGGTTGTGTGCCTGTGGTCCCAGCTACTCAGGAGGCTGAGGTCGGAGGATCACTTGAGTCTGGGAGGTCAAGGCTGCAGCAAGCTGTAATTGCACTGCTGCACTCCAGCCTGGATGACAGAGTAAGATAAGACCCTGTCTCAAAACCAACCAACCAACCAACCAAACAAACAAATAGTATGGCTGGGTGCGGTGGCCCACACCTGTCACCCCATGACTTTGGAAGGCAGATGCGGGAGGACTGCTTGAGGCCAAGAGTTCGAGAGACCAGCCTGGGCAACGTGGCAAAACGCCGTCTCTACAAAATATTTAATTTTTTTGAGATGGAGTCTGGCTTTGTCACCCACCTAGAGTGCAGTGGCACAATCTCAGCTCACTGCAACCTCCGCCTCCTGGATTCAAGCGATTGTCCTGTCTCAGCCTCCTGAGTAGTTGTGGTTACAGGCGTGCGTTACCACGCCCGGCTAATTTTTGTATTTTTAGTGTAGACGGGGTTTCACCACGTTGGCCAGGCTGGTCTCGAACTCCTGATCTCAAGTGATCCACGCGCCTTGGCCTCTCAAAGTGCTAGGATTACAGGCATGTGCCACCATACCAGGCCTACAAAATATTTAAAAATTACTCGGGCGTGGTGGTGCAGGTCCATAGTCCCTGCTACTTGGGAGGCTGAGCCCAAGAGGTCAGGGCTACAGTGAGCCGTGATCTCGCCACTGCACTGCAGACTGGGCGATAGAGTGAGCCTCTGCCTCAAAAAATATATATAAAAAATTCAAAATAAGGCCAGGCGCAGTGGCTCACACCTGTAATCCCAGCACTTTGCGAGGCCAAGGCGGGAGGATCACGAGGTCAGGAGATTGAGACTATCCTGGCTAACACGGTGAAACCCCGTCTCTACTAA
Organism: Symphalangus syndactylus; assembly: GCF_028878055.3. Lineage (NCBI taxonomy): Eukaryota > Metazoa > Chordata > Mammalia > Primates > Hylobatidae > Symphalangus > Symphalangus syndactylus. The sequence goes on along the minus strand of NC_072424.2, from coordinate 36,115,219 downwards.
AGGTACAAAAAATTAGCCGGGCGAGGTGGTGGGCGCCTGTAGTCCCAGCTACTCTGGAGGCTGAGGCAGGAGAATGGCGTGAACTCGGGAGGTGGAGCTTGCAGTGAGCTGACATTGCGCGACTGCACTCCAGCCTGGGCGACAGTGGGAGGCTCCATCTAAAAAAAAAAAAAAATTAGATGGGTGTGGTGGCACGTGCCTGCAGTCCCAGTACTCGGGAGGCTGAGGCAGGAGAATCTCTTGAACTCACGCGGGGGCGGTTAAAGTGAGCCGAGATTGTACCACTGCAATTTAGCCTGGGCGACAGAGACAGCCTCCGTCTCAAAATAAATAAATAAATACACAATTTCTTTTTTTTTTTTTTGATACGGAGTCTTGCTCTTTCTCCCAGGCTGGAGTGCAGTGGCGCGATCTCGGCTCACTGCAAGCTCCGCCTCCCGGGTCCAAAGCCATTCTCCTGCCTCAGCCTCCCGAGTAGCTGGGACTACAGGTGCCCGCCAGCACGCCTGGCTAATTTTTTGTATTTTTAGTAAAGACGGGGTTTCACCGTATTAGCCAGGATGGTCTCGATCTCCTGACCTCGATAAATACACAAATTTTTAAAAATCAGAATATCTGGCAACACTAGGCCCATGTTCCTGCATGGGGACAATTGGATAGAAAGGAGAAGCAGTTAACATTTTGGTCAGGCATGCTCAATTCAATGCACCTTTCAGATTTCCCACCCTGGAAGATGTGACTTTCAGGCTATTCTCTCTCTTCTCTTTTGAGTATATTTCCATTCCTGCTTGGCTTCTGCAGGCATTGAGTTTGAGATCCGTATTCTAGGCATTTCCAGCCACTAATTGGTGATGTTTCTTCTTCCACATGGTATCTGATTTCTTTTTTACCCTCAGAGGACTTAGCTCAGTGTGAAGCACATCCTTGGCTCGCAAAATATACATAATTGAACAGCGAAAATATCTTTATATCTTCTTCACCTTTTCTATCAAGCTAGGGATGGATTCTTGCTGAAGCTGTACAGCCAACAGCCTGAATATCACACTGCAAGTGACAGTGTTAGATGAATACATTGACTTCATTTCCTCAGCTAATTCTAGTGTCCCTAAAAACTTAAGTGAATCAGCATTAGGATCAGAAAAGCTGATAACAAATTGTAAAAGAAAAAATTTTTTAGACAATTAGTGAAATCTGAACACTGACTAGATAACTGATAAGATTAAGGGGTTCTTGTTAATTTGATTAGGCATGATAATAGTATATTGATTATGTTTTTAAATGAGTGTAGGGCTGGGCGTGGTGGCTCACGCCTATAATCCCAGAACGTTGGGAGGCTGAGGCGGGTGGATCCTTTGAGGCCAGGAGTTCGAGCCCAGTCTGGCCAACATGGCAAAACCACATCTCTACTAAAAATACAAAAATTAGTTGGGCATGGTAGTGCGTGCCTGTAGTCCCAGCTACTCGGGAAGCTGCAGCAGGAGAATTGCTTGAGCCAGGGAGGTGGAGGTTGCAGTGAGCATCACTGCACTCCAGCCTGGGCAACACAGCAGACGCCATCTCAGGGGAAAAAAAAAAAAAAAAAAAAGAATGTGAGAGAGGGAAATGGGCAGCAATGTAGTTGAAAAGACTGGCCAAGAGTTTGATAACTGTTACAGCTAGGTGAACGTATGGATTTTCCTTACACTATTCCTTCTCCTTTTGTATGTTTGAAATTGCTATAATAAAAAGAGATAACAGTAAGATGATAGCACTTAAGTAAACTGTCAAAACAAACAGCACACTCCCCTGCCAAACTTAAAATGTACATGTACATAAAATCATGGATGCATCTAGGCATGGTGGCTTACTCCTCCTATACTCCCAGCTACTTGGGAGGCTGAGGCAGGGGGTTTGCCTGAGCTCAGGAGTTTGAGGCTGCAGTGAGCTACGACTGCAGCACTGCACTCTAATCTGGGTGATAGAGTAAGACCTCATCTCTAAAAAAAAATTTAAAGCAAATAATAATTAAAAATTAAAAAAAACATAGGTGGAAAGGAGCACAATTTTTTTTTTTTAAAGAGATGGGGGTCAGGCTGGGTGCGGTGGCTTACGCCTGTAATCCCAGCACTTTGGGAGGCCGAGGTGGGCGGATCATGAGGTCAGGAGATCAAGACCATCCTGGCTAACATGGTGAAACCCCGTCTCTACTAAAAATACAAAAAAAATTAGCCGGGCGTGGTGGCAGGCGCCTGTAGTCCCAGCTACTCGGGAGGCTGAGGCAGGAGAATGGCGTGAACCTGGGAGGTGGAGCTTGCAGTGAGCCCAGATCACACCACTGCACTCCAGCCTGGGTGACAGGGCGAGACTCCGTCTCAAAAAAAAAAAAAAAAAAAGAGATGGGGGTCTTGCTGTATTGCCCAGGCTGGCCTTGAACAACACAATTCTCCTGACTCATCTTCCTGAGTACAAAAGGAGGACAATTTTATGATGATGGTTGTTTTGCAGGTTATTTGTAAAACAGAGAGAAAGGATAGGGTTGCCAGGCACAGTGGCTCATGCCTGTAATCCCAGCACTTTGGGAAGCTGAGGTGGGAGGACTGCTTCAGCCCAGGAGTTCTAGATCAGCCTGGGGAACACAGGGAGACCCCATTTCTACAAATGAAGCAAAAAATGCTGAGCAGGTGGTACATGGCTGTAGTCCCAGCTACTTGGGAGGCTGAGGTGGGGTGACTGCTTAAGCTTGGCAAGCTGAGGCTGCAGTGAGCTTTGATTGTGCCACTGAGCTCCAACCTGGGCAACAGAGTGAGACCTTGTCTCAAAAAAAAAAAAAAAAAAAGATAGGGTTGTGGAGGGGTACAAAGAGTCTTCAATTATATCTGTAATGTTTTATTTCCTTAAAACATGAAGGTGGATGGGAACACTAAAGCAAAAAAAATACTGAGGCAAATATGGCAACATGTCAATATTTATTAAATCTGGGTAGTAGACACATGCTACCTGGGTGCTTGTTATATACCACACCGAATTTTTCTGTATGTTTAAAGTATCTCTCTCTTTTTTTTTTTTTTTTTTTTTTGAGACGGAGTCTTCGCTCTGTCGCCCAGGCTGGAGTGCAGTGGCGCAATCTCGGCTCACTGCAAGCTCCGCCTCCCGGGTTCACGCCATTCTCCTGCCTCAGCCTCTCCAAGTAGCTGGGACTACAGGCGCCCGCCACCACGCCCGGCTAATTTTTTGTATTTTTAGTAGAGACGGGGTTTCACCGTGGTCTCGATCTCCTGACCTCGTGATCCGCCCGCCTCGGCCTCCCAAAGTGCTGGGATTACAAGCGTGAGCCACCGTGCCCGGCCCTCTTTTTTTTTTTTTTTTTTTTTTTAAAGGGGGCTGAAGCAGCACTACATCCAAAGCAAAACAAACAAATGCTTAGCTTATTGTTGAACTTCTGAAGAGCCTGCATTTAGGTCCATATAGTCACAAAGACAGTTTTAAGTTTGACAAGAATGTTGATCCATTTTAGGTTTAGGCAAAACTGTAAACTTACGAGTTTTTTTTTTTTTAAATAGGCTGGAGTGAGGTGCACGATCTCACTGCAGCCTCAAACTCCTAGGCTCAAGTGATCCTCCCATCTCAGCCTCCTACAGGTGCATGCCACCAAGCAAGCCTGGCTAATTTTTCTTTTTTTTAAGTAGCGATGAAGTCTCACTATGTTGCCCAGGCTGGTCTCCAATTCCTGGGCTCAAACGATCTTCCAGCCATTCCAAAATGCTGGAATTACAGGAGTAAGCCACCACATTTGGCCTGGATCTTAGGAAAAATTTGAGTTTCGGAATAAACATGGTATTCTGATCAAAGTGTAGTCCTCAAAATGTGGCCTAGGAGCTGCTCCTATCTTACACTATTCTCTATGATATGTCTTTTGGAAGAAATGAGTTATATTTGGTTTTAAAAAATACCTATCATCATAAAGCTTCTTGGGTGATTAAAAAAAATACCTATCACTTTATTGTTGTCATTAAAGCACACACCTACCTGCCCCTCCATTTTCCTCATTAAATTCTGATGAAATGACTTGATGCCAGAGTAAGATGAAAGGAGTGGTCACAGTTGTCTTATGATTGGGAAAGGCTGTGAACCTAATGGGGCTCTTTCCCTGCTTTCTCTCTCCTGCATTCTTTTGATTATACTCTTCTTGGCCCATAAATAAAGTGTAGCAACATGTTAAGCTATGGAGTTAACATAGCTAGTGATACATTATTCTCATTATATGTAATAAGTTGTCTCAGATATTTCAAATAATGTTTCCTATACAGCTACTATCTTGAAAATAATAAAAACAAAATGACCCCCCCAAATGTTAAACAGCAAGGACTATCTGAGACCCCAAATGTAAAAATGTGGCAGATATTCAGCAAATACTAATAGGAAAATGACTTAAGTTTCTCCTACTTCACCTTTTGGCAGAAATACTGGCATAATAAAGGACATGTTTTCCCAGAGGGGGGAAAAAAAAGACAAGTCAATTCTTTAAATCTTGAAACTAAAAATGCATCACTGCTGTAATGCATTTCGAAACATACTACCAGGAAAGAGAAAGAAAAAAACTAAGATGCATTAGTGTAAGTGATATTAAAGAAAATGGCTGGAGATGGAACTCGTGCCTAGCAATTCAAGAAGCAAAGGAGCTGGTGGGATAGATAGGTTGTTCCTTCTGCATTGCTGATGAAAACAGGAAATTGAATTCTATATATTTTTCCTTTTGACAACTCAGAAAAAGGCAGAAGAAGCACAAAGAGCCTGGCTAAAGACAGAAATCATAGTGCTTTCTGAAAATCAACATCAAGAACAAAAAGTCCTACTCAATTATCTGCAGTAACTAACTAGAGAAAACTCCCCATCTTTTCTTTATTTAGGAATATCTTTGTTACTTTGATAGAGATATTCAGTCATTTATCCAATCACCCATCAATCCAATGAAAAAACATTTATTGAGCACACAGAGGTGCCAGACCCTAGGTATACTGTGTGTGTGTGGAGAGAAGTGGGTGAAGTGAGACTAAAGGAATATCATCTTTCTTAAATTTTTTTTTCCAACACCACTAAACCTGTGGGAGAATATCATCTTTTTCCACAGGATTTAATAGTCTAGTGAGGGAGACAAAAAGATCCTCTCAAAAATGAAGTATCTGGGCTGGGTGTGGTGGCTCATGCTTGTAATCCCAGCACTTTGGGAGGCCGAGGCGGGTGGATCATTTGAGGTCAGGAGTTCAGGACAAGTCTGGCCAATATGGTGAAACCCCGTCTCTACTAAAAATACAAAAATTAGCCAGGCGTGGTGGTGCACATCTGTAATCCCAGCTACTTGGGAGTCTAGGCTGGAGAATCTCTTGAACCTGGAGGCGGAGGCTGCAGTGAGCTGAGATCGCACAATTGCACTCCAGCCTGGGTGACAAAGGGAGATCCTGTTCCCTCCACACCCCACACCAAAAAAAGAGGTGTCTCTGCCAGGCACAGTGGCTCAGGCCTGTAATCCCAGCACTTTGGGAGGCCAAGGTAGGAGAATCACAACAGCCCAGGAGTTTGAGACCAGCCTGGACAACATGGTGAAACCCTTCGTACAAAAAATAGAAAAACTAGCCAGGGGTGGTGGCGCGTGCCTGCAGCCCCAGCTACTCGGGAGGCTTAAGCGGGAGGATCACTTGAGCCCAGGAGGTTGAGGCTGCAGTGAGCTGTGATCGCGCCACCGCATTTCAGACTCAGCAACAGAGCGAGACCCTGTCTCCAAAAAAAAAAAAAAAGAAAAAAAAATGAGCTGTCTCATTGAGCTCAATCCTGCCCCTTTCTAAGGGGGAATAATAAAAACAAAATAATAAAAACAAAATACCCCTGGAGAGAAGGAAAATTTAATGAAAACAACAACAAAAATATATTGGAAAAAGCGAGCAACTTGGAACTGGATCTCAGTCTGATGACTGGCTCCTCAATTCCTAAGCTGGATGGTTTGAAATCTGTTATTTAACATCCCTGCACACACTGGGGATAGTAATTCCTATCTACCTAAGAGAGCTGAAGCTTAAACGAGAACATTGTAATATGCCTGAGGTCCCAGGAGCTGAATCAACAAAGGGAATCTGACAAAGTCAGCTTACAATAGAGAGAACTGGTAGTTTTGCCTCAATGGAGGGACCTACAAGGGACACAGAAAGGTATGTCTCTGTGGGACTAAAGCTTTGAATCGAAGGCAGAAATGCAGTCGTTTTACAATTTTCTCCTTTCCCCCCAAAATAAAAGCAGTATTTAGATTCTTTCTATTGGTCAATATTGATGCTTCTGCATGGTGCTGGCAAAAGGGAAGATGGATAAAGTACTGGATTTAGGGCATCTCTGCTATGTGACCTTGGGCTCACGTTACGTCTTCGCGCTTCAGTTTTCTCATCGGTAACACGAAGATCAAAGTTCCTTTTAAACTATGCGTCCAGTTTTTGTGAGGATCCAACTCGAATGTATGTGAAAATGCCCTGGAAGCGCTAGAGCGCCAGGCAAATATTAAGTTTGGTAATTTTTTCCCCCTAAGAACTAGGCGTTCCAAAGAGGAGGACAACCTCTCTACTTGCTTTGTCACTCTCCTTTCTTTTCGACCTTTATCAACTTTGTAATTTATAATCACAGTAATAGTTGACATCCTACAGCAGTTTCTGGCAGCAGATTCTCGGGCCCCACCCAGATCCATACCACCAAGCCGCAGAGCCGGCTGAGACCTAAGGAAAACTTAGCCGTTCTCCACTCGCGGGCGGGCCCTCTCCTTTAGGCCCCACCACCCAGAGTCCCGGAAGCCAATACCCACAGACCTGGAGCACTGCCCCGCCCCTTCAAGAGGGAAAACAATATGGCGGCCAGGAAGAACGGCAGGGGCGTGAGCCAATCACCGCAGAGGCCTAGCCTCATCCGGCAAGACTAAGAGGCGGTATCACTGGCCAAGATGGACAGCCAGAGCAACCAATAGAGCCATCGGAAACAAGGGAGAGGGCGGGCGACAGGCTCTCACACAGCGGTTAAGGCCCCTAGAGCCAAGGGCCCAAGGACTGGCTTGGACTATAACTCTTTCCTTTATCCACTCCAGAGTTCTCTATCACACTTTTGCTGGCTGGCCGCCTTGCCTGCGGACTATGTGATAAGGGGAGGAAGGAGGCGGCGGTGGCTGAAAGCGCCTGACAGGCCGGGCCAGTGACAAAGAGCCGGCGGCTCAGGCTGAACCCCGGGAAGCGATCCTTTCGAGGAGGAGAGCCCAAGTCCCCTTATAGATAGGAAAGACGCAACTCACGTTGTCGATCACGACAGGCTGGTTGGCGATCACATCGTAGGACTCCATGGCAGAGGAATCTCTCCTTCTGGGGAAGGAACTGCCCAGCCGGGTCCGCCGCTAGCGCCACTGACACGCATGCGCAGTCTAGCCGCCGGTTCAGGGCGACGAGGGAGCGGCCCGACCTCATCTCTGAAGAACTACAATCCCCAGCAAGCTTTGCGCCTGGGTTAGCGATCTAGCTTCCTTTGTTGCCCGCCTAGTTTAAGACTGGGAGTCGCATTTCCAATGTACAGTACCCTGGGATTTGTGGTCTCCCTAGATTAAACAGCCAGAGACACAGGTTGATGGTCATGTTGCATGCCTGCGTCTGTAGTTCCTTTGAAGAAGTTCGCAGTGCATGCTGAGGTATGTAGTCTTCTCGAGTACTTGTCTGTAGTTCGGTTTGGATTGGTCGTAATTCATGGATGTTTGGATTTTGCAGATCAGCCCTACCACTCCCCCCAACGTTCCCTTAGACAATATAAGGTTCTCATGTTTTTATTTGGGTCTATAAGACTTTAATAAACATCTCCTAGCACCTCACACTCTAACAAAAAGGAAATGTTGACACACGTACCCGAGAGGACATATTCCTACAACAAAGGAAAACAATTTAAATTGCATAAAATTAGCTTTAAGTTAAAAACCTGTACATTGTCGTTGCCTTTTGCATTTTCTTTTTTTCTGCGTAACAGGCTAACATTGATCCGAAGATTGGCAATTGGAACTACTGGTATAGGTAATCTTTTGGTCATTAAAACATCATCTAAGGGTTTCAGAAACTGCTCTAGTATCTCTTTAATTTTCATAAGGAGCTAGAATTGACATTGATGGTTGAGAAAATGGAGGTGAAGAGAGGTTATGTGTCACTGCTTTCAAATGAGCCCGGTGCATTTTTTTCTCTGGATTATGTTCTTCCCCAGAGCCCTTGAAATTTCAGGGACCTTTTTGTCAATAGCCCTAGAAAACATTAGATTTATTATCATCTATTAATACTAACGCCCCATGGATGAATGAATCAATTCATTGTCAGATTTATGTTTAAATCCTGGTTAGCAGCGCTTCAGCAAAACAGTAACAAATCCTTTGTTGGCGCACTTCTCGGTGCTTTCGTGGGACCCTAGCACCTCAGAGGGTGCTCAGTATCTCTAAACTTGGGTTCCTCCTAACACTAGGGGGAGACCAAGAGCCTTGGGACACTCTCAACACAGGGAGGGGAGGTGGGGCCTATTGTCAAGTCACGCCTTCCCTGCCTGTGACTGGCACAGACATTAGCCAATGGGTGCTTGGATAGGGCGCGCCGGCGCCCCGCCCCCCGAGCGCCCCACCGCCCCGAGGCACCCTCTGGCAGACTCGGCGGCGGCGACAGCCTGGGCGGACAGTGCGCCGTGCGCAGGCGCGGAGCTAGACCTCGCTGCAGCCCCCATCGCCTCGGGGAGTCTCACCCACCGAGTCCGCCCGCTGGCCCGTCAGTGCTCTCCCCGTCGTTTGCCCTCTCCAGTTCCCCCAGTGCCTGCCCTACGCACCCCGATGGCGGAGCTGCGGCCTAGCGGCGCCCCCGGCCCCACTGCGCCCCCGGCCCCTGGCCCGACTGCCCCCCCGGCCTTCGCTTCGCTCTTTCCCCCGGGACTGCACGCCATCTACGGAGAGTGCCGCCGCCTTTACCCTGACCAGCCGAACCCGCTCCAGGTTACTGCTATCGTCAAGTACTGGTATGCTCTGGGCCGCGGGAGACGGACAGGCGCGGGCTGGAAAGGGTTAAAGCGCCGAGGGCGAAGTAATTTGTGGGAGGTGGGAGGAGGGGTAGAGAATGGTTAAAGCACTCAGAAGGAGGGCTTCCTGCTGCGAGGGAAGGAGTTAAGGCTCAAGTTGGGAATGGGGACAAAGGGGTTAACGGAGCCTGTGGGTAGTGAGGGGTTAACCGGGATTAGGAGAATAGAGTGGGGACTGGGGGTGTGTGTAGGAGCAGAGGGGGGAACGGCATGAGGAAGGGAACTGTAAACGTGGTGAAAAGAGGGGGCGCCTGTAGGGGGTCATTAGTGGGCGAGGGGAAGCCAAGCGGGGGCGGCTGAAGTGGGATGGGAGAGGCGAGGCGGGGCCTGGGGAGCATTTGAGAGGGCTTTGGAGGAGCGAGGCCGGAGAAGCTCAGAGGGCACGAGACTGCATAGGATAGGGGGGGTTCGGGGGGCCCAGGGCTCTCCTGTGGTGGGTAGGAGGGCCAAAGATGAGGGCCTGGTGCTTGTGGAGAGATGAGGAGGAGGTCTTTTGATACCTTCCCGATGAGCTCAGACGTCGTATCAGGGCAAAGCTTTTGCTTTTGAAGTTTGACGGAGCAGCTCTTCCTGATAAACTTTTTGCTTACTCTGCACTGTTCTCTTTCTCCGTGCAGAGCTTCCTCCTAGCTCTGCAGCTGCTTTGCTTTAGGACATTAGGTAGAGAGAACCATGGTTTGGCTTAGGATTGAAGAGGACCACAGCTTCCCACCTCCAGTTGGAAATAAATGATGGAGACTCTGGGACCCCAGCAGGGAGGAATTGTGCAGTGGGACATTAAGAGGAGCTTCTTGGCCGTGGCCTGCAGTTTCTCCGGGGAGCTGAGAGTAACCCTCAAGTATCTTTAGGGTACGAGTGGTCTTTTCTAATTTCCCATTCCTGTTTGCAGCCTGTTTCTTCCTTCAGCATTTGGGCAAAACAGATGTTCTGGGGACTCTGGAAAAGAACCTGTCCTCAAGGTCTTGCTGGACCCAAAACTGAGATATTGGTTGAAACTGTCCAGGACCACATTCATGCAGGCATTGTGTTAGATGATCTTCAATGAGTCTTGAAAGACTGTTCTACAGCTGCTTGGGGGTGTAGCCAAAGGGTAGACCTGAAGGGGCAAGTGGACATCTTTGCTGGTTACCTCTCCTTTTAGGACTGAGTCTTCCTCCTGGTGAAAACCTGTTACTTCCCCTGGACATGGGTGTCAGTAGGCTGTGCAGGGCTGAGGCCAGCTGCCTGCGTCAATGGGAGGATGCCAAGAGGCCGACAGCGTGGAGAGCCTGGGGACCAGCCACCTGCTGTCTAGGGAGAGTTGTAGGGAACAGCCTCCTCTGTCAGAGTAGCCGGGAGGAGGTGGAACTGATGTCGCAGTCCTCTCTGGCTGGCGAACTGTTCTGTGGTTGAGAGGAGTTGTTGAAGAGCGCTTCTGAGTGGAAAGCAGCTCTTGCTAGCTTAATGACCCATTCTCATTGTGCTTTTATATTTAACTATGTGTTGTGATGAACTTGTTGTCATGTGTCATGATAAAAGTGGGCCTGGGCTGGGCACGGTGGCTCATGCCTATATTCCCACCACTTTGGGAGGCCTTGAGGATCCCTTGAGGCCAGGAGTTCGAGACCAGTGTGGGCAACATAGCCAGACCCTGTCTCTGTTACTTGAAAAATAAAAAAATAAAAAAATAAAAAAGAAGTGGGCCTGGCTCTGCCATGCTGTTTGTTCAGGCCTCATTTGAGTGTGAGGAGAAATCCCTACACAGATTCAGGCAACTATTTTTATGTCACCCAAGTAGCCATAAAGGATAGAATTGTACGTAAAAGGTATGAAAGCATGTGCAAAGGACTAAGGGCAATTTTTTTTTTCCTTCCTGCTGCAAGCTTGTTAACAGCCATATCTTCAGAGATGGGCCAACATGTGATAATGAAGAAAAGGGATTATACAGCACTTTGTGAAAGCCCTTCCTAGATGCAGAAAAATATAACGAGAAACAGCACAGTGACTGGTACTTTCTTGTTTTTTTGAGACAGAGTTTTGCTCTGTCACCCAGGCTGGAGTGCAGTGGCACGATCTTGGCTTACTGTAACCTCTGTCTCCCAGTTTCAAGCGATTCTCGTGCCTCAGCCTCCCAAGTAGCTGGTATTACAGGCGCACACCACCTTGCCCAGCTAATTTTTGTATTTTTAGTAGAGGCAGAGTTTCACCATGTTGGCCAGGCTGGTCTCGAACTCCTGACCTCAAGTGATCAACCCACCTCGGCCTCCCAAAGTGCTGGGATTACAGGCGTGAGCCAGTGCGCCCAGCCATCAGTGACTGGTACTTTCTAAGATGCGGAGGGGTTTGCAAAAATAAGATCCTGAAATTCATTTATATTCCTCACATTTGGGATCCCACGAGGTTTCTAGCAGGATGACTGACCCAGGCTGTCTGGGTCTGTCTGTGGCCCAGGGTAGCTTGGGATTCATTTTGCAATAGCAGTGTGGCTCTGTGGCTGGTGATCCCTGAGTAGTGAGAACATTCTAACTGAAAGCTGAGACTTTGGTGAGCAAGGATCAAAGCAGGGAGGCAGAACCTGTACTCATGGCCTACTTCAGTCATGCAACTGCCCTGCAGAGAGAAGTTGGGTATTCAAGGAATTAAGTTGAAGGATGCCCTAGGACCTTGGATAACATCATTTGCTAAGTGTAAAATACGATTTTTTCCCACATACTCATCTGGCCTCTGAGTAGTAGAACAGAATACTCTTGCTTGGAGACAGGGTTAATTTTGTCTGACTCTTAGTAGTTCCTTGCAGCTGGAGTTTTAAGGTTTAGCTTCTCTCCTTGATATGACACTTTGTGGGAGACTTGGTGAGAAAGAGGGCTGCAGGGATGCTGCAGATGGAGCAGAGATGGTGAACGCAGTTTTGCAGCTTGGTGCGGGATGGACCTAGGCTGTAGCGGGGCAGGTTTGGAAATTTGCAGCAGGAAACTGGAGCAGGTATGGGGCCTGTAGTGGCTCGCATCTGCTCTGGAGTTCTGTAGCTCTAATGGGGTCTTTCCAGGGATCTCTACTCTTTTCTTTCTTCCCTTGCCCCACAAACTTTTCTAAATCCAACCCGTTGTAGAATTAGTCAAGTGATTTGTTGAAATCAGTTAAGGCAGACATGGAGAGTTGTCCTTCTTCCTCTGTTGAGATGCTAAGCTATTTGTAGCAACTTTCTTACAAGTTCTATAAATAATTTAGTATTTCCTAGCAGAGAATAGGGATTTCTACAAAGGCAAATAATATCCTGGTAAAAGAGGATGAAACAAGACCTACTGGTTTTAAATAGTGTTTAAATTGCCTGGTGCTGGCACCATTGACTGGAATCACTTGTAACATGTCTTTTATTTGGTTGTTAGCTTTCCGCCAGCATGCTATCCCAGTTGCAAAGTGTACTCCATCCATGTCCCAGGGGCAGGTGAAGCTTTTGCAGTCTGTGGAATGGTCAGATGTTTGAGGCAGCTCAAATGCTGTGTTTGTGGGCCAAATGCAGACTTCCTTCCACTGATGGTTTCTATTTGGTCTATTTCTCTAGCTACCAACATTTCTTATCCGTTCTTTTTTTTTTTTTTAGACAAAGTCTCACTCGGTCGCCCAGGCTGGAGTGCAGTGGCGCAATCTCAGCTCTCTGCAACCTCTGCCTCTGTTGTTCAAGCGATTCTCCTGCCTCAGCCTCTCAAATAGCAAATAGCTGGGATTACAGGCACCTGCCACCACACCCAGCCAATTTTTTGTATCTTTAGTAGAGATGGGGTTTCACCGTGTTGGCCAGGCTGGTCTCAAACTCCTGACCTCAAGTGATTCTCCCACTTCGGCCTCCCAAAGTGCAGAGATTACAGGTGTGAGCCACTGTGCCCAGCCAAAACAGGATTTTTTTAAAAAGCATTGATTGCTAAAGGGAACTCTTATTGTATTAAATCCTCAGAGTGAGATAATAACTGAATCTCTTCCACAGCTCCTTCTCAGTTGAATGGTGGGGGAAATTTAATGTGCTCCTGAGAGGCCCCAAATCATTTACCATCCCAGCTCTACCTTTGAGGTGGCAGTCTGTCCTGGGATCATTTTCTGGATGCAGATGCTCACAGGGCACAGTTTGACTCCTGCTGCAGTTCTCTGTGCAGAACTAAGTTAAGCCTAAGTTTGGCCTTTGTCACTTGCAATGATAAGAGACCAGCTTTGGTCTATGGGGTGCAGGCTGGTGTCTGCACGGACTAGAGGCTTTGGGTTTGTTTAGAACAAACTGTAATTAACATAGGGCACAATATAGTCTTTCAGGAATTAGCTGTCTAAGAGGCTGGAGTGGAGCAGAGCCTCTGCTTCCAGGAACAATGCCCACTGGGGATGCTCGGGATGGTCTTTCAACAGAGGCCAATTGATTGACTGATGTACCTCTTGCCTTGAAGCTTGGCATGTATACAGGCACCACAGAAGAGAGATAATCCCTGCCAATCTCATTTGGGATCGGTAATTTGAAACAGGAGAAAGCAAAATGGGTAACCACCCAGTCTGTTTTATTTCTAAAAGAGGCCCAGTCTTTCAGGGGTAGGAGAAGGGAGCCTCTTGGGCTTGCAGAGTTGGGCAGCCTTAGCTGTCCATCCCTTAGTCTCATTCTGGAGAGATGTGGCCTCTCTTTAGTTACCTTTCACCCAGGTTCCTCCAGGATGGGGCCTTTAGGTTTACAAAGTAGAGCACCTTAGCTTGACATTGTCTGATTTCCAGGTTTACACTAACACCCCTGTGTTTTGTTTTTTGCAGGTTGGGTGGCCCAGACCCCTTGGACTATGTTAGCATGTACAGGAATGTGGGGAGCCCTTCTGCTAACATCCCCGAGCACTGGCACTACATCAGCTTCGGCCTGAGTGATCTCTATGGCGACAACAGAGTCCATGAGTGAGTATATGCCACCTGTTTTTTATCCAGAGCCTTATTCCTGAGGTTTTCCTGAGCAGGGGTGACAATGTCATAGTGCTGTGAGCGTGGTACTTCTCAGTGGAACCTCTGCATTTCTGCCCTCTGACTATATCTACTCATGCCAAGGTGGTCCTCGTTAACACCTGATTCCTGCTTATCTAGTGCAGGAAAGTCTTGATGAGCAAGTTTCCCAAATCAGGTTTTTCTAAGCTTGCCCTGGAGTTTGGGCTCATAGGACAGGAAGGTAGCATGGTTATAATTCAGAACTTGGGCTGATGCCTCTGTGTCTACTTCCTTTTATTTCCTTAGCTTATTATGAAACATTTTAAACATAAAGCAAAGTTGGAAGGATTTTATAGTGAACACTCATATACGCACAACCCAGATTCTACTGTTAACTTTATACTTGCTTTATCACAGATCTGTTCATTTCTCATCCTTTATCTGTCTTACCTACTTCCTTTTAACCTGTATTTATTTATTTTTATCCTAGTCTGCTTCCGTTTGTTGCCCTATATGCTTTTTTTTGGAGATAGAGTCTCACTGTGTCATCCAGGCTAGAGTGCAGTGGTATGATCATGGTTCACTGCAACCTCGACCTCCCTAGGCTCAGGTGATCCTCCAACCTCAGCCTCTTGAGTAGCTAGGACAACAGGCAAGCACCACCATGCCCAGCTAATTTTTGTAATTTTTTTGTAGAGACAGGGTTTCACCATGTTGCCCAGGCTGGTCTCAAACTCCTGGGCTTAAGCAGTTCTTCCACCTCAGCTTCCCAAAATGTCAGGATTATGGGTGTGAGCCACTGTGCCCAACTCAAGAGTTCATACTCTTAATGACTGTATTCTCTTGCCTTTTGAGCAATTATATCATGTACTCCAATAAGCTACCAACTATTTTTTTTAGAAACGGAGTCTCACTCTGTCGCCCAGGCCAGAGTGCAGTGGGGTGATCTCGGCTCACTGCAAGCTCTGCCTGCCGGGCTCACGCCATTCTCCTGCCTCAGCCTCCTGAGTACCTGGGACTATAGGCACCCACCACCGCGCCCAGCTAATTTTTGTATTTTTAGTAGAGACGGGGTTTCACCATGTTAGCCAGGATGGTTTTGATCTCCTGACCTCATGATCCGCCTGCCTCAGCCTCCCAAAGTGCTGGAATTACAGGCGTGAGCCACTGTGCCCGGCCTGCTACCATCTATATTTTAAAAAGATTTTTTTTTGGCTGGGCACAGTGGCTCATGCCTGTAATCCCAGCACTTTAGGGGACTGAGGCAGGTGGCTCACTTGAGGTCAGGAGTTCGAGACCAGCCTGGCCAACATGGTGAAACCTTGTCTCTACTAAAAATACAAAAAATTAGCCAGGCATGGTGGCATGTGCCTATAATCCCAACTACTCCGGAGGCTGAGGCATGAGAATCACTTGAACCTGGGAGGCAGAGGTTGCAGTGAGCTGAGATCGTGCCACTGTGCTCCAGCCTGGGCAACAGAGTGAAACTGTGTCTTAAAAAAATAATAATTAGGCTGGGCACGGTGGCTCACGCCTGTAATCTCAGCACTTTGGGAGGTTGAGGCAGGCGGATCACCTGAGGTTGGGAGTTCGAGACAAGCCTGACCAACATGGAGAAACCCCGTCTCTACTAAAAATACAAAATTAGCCGGGCGTGGTGGCACATGCCTGTAATCCCAGCTACTAGGGAGGCTGAGGCAGGAGAATTGCTTGAACCTGGGAGGTGTAGGTTGCAGTGAGCCGAGATCGTGCCATTGTACTCCAGCCTGGGCAACAAGAGCGAAACTCCATCTCAAAAAAAAAAAAAAATATAGTAATAATAATAATAATAAAAATAAAAAAAGTTTTTTCTATTTATATTCTTTTGATGGAGAGTTTCTTTTCTTCAATTTAAATGTAATCTTTCTATGTTCGTATTCTGTCAATTAAAAATAAAATAAATGTAGTCTTCCCTCAACCTCATTAGCATGGTTAATCAAGAGCTGATTTTATTTGTATTGTCATATCCTCTTCTGGTTTTTGCCTTTTGCACTTTTTTGCCCCTTACACCATGTCTTTTCTATCTTGGTGGTGGCTGCTTAACCTGGGCGGGTTGAAAGAGTAGCAGGACTCCTCCTGTCCTGCCTTTGCATCGCAACCAATTCTGGAGATGATGATGGTATCATAAAGAAGATGATGATAGCCTTTTTTCCCTTTGTTTAGTACTTACTATCTTCCATGTCATTGTGTTAAATACTTTACAATCTTATCAGGTTCTCATTATTCCTATTTTATAGATAAGAAAAATGAGTCTCTTGAGGGGTTAAATGAATTGCTCAAAGTTACAGATCTAGGGGTAAAAGAGCTGGGATTGAATTGGGCTGTTGGAGTCCAAAGTTTGAGCTTTTTTGTTTTGTTTTTTGAGACAGGGTCATGCTCTGTCACCCAGGCAGGAGTGTAGTGGCTCAATCATGGCTCACTGCAGCCTCAACTTCCTGGGCTCAAGCAATTATCCCACCCCAACCTCCCAAGGAGCTGGGATTATAGGCATGCACCACCACACCTGGCTAATTTTTCAAATTTGCTGTAGAATTGAGGTCTCACTATGTTGCCCAGGCTGGTCTCAGATGCCTGGGCTGAAGCGATCCTCCTGCCTTGGCCTCCCAAAGTGTTGGGATTATAGGCGTGAACCACTGTATTCAGCCTCAGAGTTTCAGCTTGTAACCACTGGGCTATTCTACCTCTCTGAACACAGGCCTAACCCAACTTCCTCTTCTCTCTTGTTAAGCTCAGAGGCCCAGGTTTCGTCTCCTCACTGGTCACGTGTTGGGAGCAATGTCTGCAGCTGCCTTTACAGCCTTCCAAATGGATTAATTGCAGTGTCAGCAGAAGGATTTGGGAACAGGGAATTAATCTTGCCTGAATGGGGACCCAGCATTACAGTATTAATAATGGAGATAGAATAGCAAACAGATGTGGGGAGTAAAGGGACTATGCTGGACCTTAATTTATATTTTTAATAAGAACCTGCAGAGAGTATTTAGTGCAGCTAGCCTGTACCTTTTTGCTGACAGATTTATTCTGGTTAAAAGAATACCATTTCCTATGTGGCTTAAGGATTCTTCCAGTCTACCTGCTAGGTATAGGCCCAAGGCCCAAAATAACATGAAGAATGTGATTGAGCAAGCCTCATATTTTGGAAGGGGCAACCTCTTAATTTGAAATAGGACCTTGTTTATTGTTTTTTTCTGGTTTAATACTATCTTCTTACACGTGTTTCATTTCTACATGGTACAGCACTTTGTATTCATATGTCATTTATGACAAGAGTGAAACCTCTATTTGGGTTTTCATGTCACCAGTCAAGCCTAGTATTTTCCAGTATTACATCCTGGCACTAGAAGGATATGGAAGGCATGTTCTCAGATATTTACCCAGTTCTGGTCTATGTTGCAGAAGTCAAAAGTACCTCTATAGGCTGGGCATGGTGCCTCATGCCTGTAGTCGTAGCACTTTGGAGGTCGAGGCAGGAGGATCGCTTGAGCCCAGGAGTTCGACACCAGCCTGGGGAACATAGTGAGACCCCCCCGATCTCTACAGAAAATACAGAAATTAGCCAGACATGGTGGTGTGCATCTGTAGCCCTAGCTACTTGGGGGCTGAGGTGGGAGGATCACTGGAGCCTGGGAGTTCGAAGCTGCAGTGAGCCATGATTGCACTACTGCGCTCCAGTTTGGGTAACAGAGCGAGACCCTATCTCAAAAAAAAAAAAGAAAGAAAGAAAAATAATAAAACACAAATAGGTACTTTTATAATTGGCCTTGTACTAGGATGACTGGTTTCTTTTTGATCCTGTTAAGTTTCTTGAAGAAAAATGTGATTTTCCACACATTTCATAATGGTGGGGCCTCTTTAAAATGACTTAATGAATCCTCATTTAAATTAGTACTCAAAGCTGAGGCCAGAAAGGCAAGTGTTCTGCCATCCAGCTTAAGTGCTAAGAGGTGCTGGGTTGGATGATGGCAAATGGATCTCTGGCAACAATTCTTCTTCCACTGTCTGTGTCTTCTCTTCAGCAAGAAAGGAGCAGAAGCATTGGTTCATTTTTTTCAGCACACATTCATCAAGCACCTACTTTGTATCAGACACAGAACATCATAATAGATGTCTTGGGGGATAAAATAGCAAGACATAATTCTTGTCTGAAGGAACTCATGTTCTAGAGGGGAGATAAACATGTAAAGATGGTTATAGTATTGAGTAATAAATGTTACAGTCCATGGGTGTAAAACATGATCTGGGAGCAGAGCAGAGGGCGTAACTTCTAGTCAGGCTGCTGAATTGCTAGAGGCTGCAGTGAGGAGGTAGCGTTTGAGAGGAACCGTGTAGGAAGGGGCCTGGAATGCCATCTGCAGCCTGACGCTCCATGGTACCAACAGTGCTTTCAGGAGTGAGAAGGACTTGAAAAACCTTCTAGCTCAGTATTTCAAAAACTTCTAGTGCCACTTTCATAATTGTTGCCACTTGTAGTATTATTTACTTCATGTTCTTTTTAAGTTATCCTCTCCTTTTTTAAACGGATATGAATTTATTTTTATTTTTATTTTTGAGACGATCTCGCTCTGTTGCCCAGGCTGGAGGGCAGTGGCGAGGTCACGACTCACTGCAGCCTCAACCACTCTGGCTCAAACGATCCTCCTGCCTCAGCCTCCCAAGTAGCTGGGACCACAGGCATGCACCACCACACTCGGCTAATTTTTTTTTTTTTTATTGTTGCGACGAGGTCTCGCTGTGTTGCCCAGGCTGGTCTCGAACTACTGGACTCAAGCAGTCCTCCCGCCTTGGCCTCTCAAAGTGCTGGGATTGCAGGCAAGAGCCACTGCTCCTGGCAACGGCATTTATTAAGTGCCTGCTGTGTACCTCCTCCTATTATGATCTTTCCTTCTCCTCACAGCCTGTTGAGGGTAGGAACAGGCAGAAGCGAGGGGTCCTCTGCATTTCTTCTTGCTCCTGGCAGGCGTGCTTCAGGGGCAGGAGGGGATGCCCACCCTGGTAACCCTAAAAGGGATGAAGAGTACAATGATTTGATAAGCCTTGGGATGGCCATTTTCATTCAAGTTTTTTCCTTATTCACATTCACTAAAGGAAACCAGGCAAGAGAGCACTTGTTTCGATCAAGATTCTTAAGAAGCCATTTCTGAAGTTGGAGAGATGGAACAAGTTCCAGGTCTGGGCAGCCACAGGAGAGAACAGAGTGTTTTTCTAGGAACCCCAAGGCTGCTCCCAACTGACCTGAGTGGAGAGACTGTCCTGTGGGACTCTTCCCTGGGACTTGGGAGGTGTCAGACAGCTGAGCCTCAGCTGCCAAGTGCTGTCGGAGCTTGCAGCTCTGGCCTTCCACTTTATGGCCACACAGCTGTGGACTGGAATGTGGGGATCTATGCGGCTGTAGAAGTGGTTTCAGCATCACTCTCTGTGAGGATTTCTGGCTGCCCTGGGTACCACCAACAGCTCTGGCTAGACAGAGCCTATGGGGCCCTAACCGAGGCTGGAAGGCTGGGTAGCTGGAGAGTGCATTTGAGAACTCAGGCAGACTTCCCTGGTGGGATTTTCCCAGGGCAGGTCATCTGCTGTACATGTCGAGCTGGTTCCAAAGACAGCCTTTGTGTGGAGTTGGCCCAAAAGCATGGGTCGTGCCCATGCCTCACCACCATGGGTGATCTAGGCTCTGTCTCACAAATGTGACTTCTTGGCGCACATGTCCAATGGAGTTTGGAGCAGTTCTGCACCCCCCGTGGGGGCTGGAACTGCTGCTGACCGGCTTTCTGGGGCTGCCTCCACCCGGTTGGTGGAGAGCCTCCCTTTCCCTTGTGTTCTTCTTAGCTGGGCTCTGCACCCACATGAGTTATTTATTAAAACACTGGATACAGATTAACTTTTCCACTTGTTTAGTGTGGCCTGGGTCTCCTCCAGTTGAGAAATGCTAATTTTTCCTCCTCAAAGCTTAGTTTGCTGGAACTTTTTTTTTTTTTTGAGACAGAGTCTCGATCTGTCACCCAGGCTGGAGTACAATGTCGTGATCTCAGCCCACTGCAACCTCCCCTTCCCAGGTTCAAGCGATTCGCCTGCCTCAGCCTCCCAAGTAGCTGGGACTACAGGCGCATGCCACCACGCCTGGCTAATTCTTGTATTTTAGGTAGAGACGGGGTTTCACCATGTTGGCCAGGCTGGTCTCGAACTCCTGACCTCAGGTGATCCACCCACCTCAGCCTCCAAAAGTGCTGGGATTACAGGTGTGAGCCATCCTGCCTGGCCTGCAGGAACTTTTTAACATGTCGTTTACAAGAGAGATCCTTTGTTTGCCATACACATCTGTACTGGGAGCTTGGTCCCTCCTCTGGTTGGATCTTTGCCCTCCTCCTAGAGCCCTCATGAGGCTGGCAACCAGAATGCCTCCCTAAGCCACTGGGCCCAGCCCTGGCTAAGTTTAGCAGGCTAAAAGAAGTGTTCTGTCGGCTCATTGGGGGGCACACCTCCCTGAAGTCTGGTCCCTCTGCCTTTCCTCTCAGGGATGTTCAGTGTCAGGATGACTATTTGCATGAGATGGTGGAGTTCCCTGCTAAGAACAGGTGATCTGGACTACCAAGCAAGCGTGAGGCGCCCTTTGTCATGGCCCAGTGTGGGGCAGGGCCCAACGGGGACTCTAGAGCCCTTCCTGAGGCCAAAGCTCTCACTTAGGGTTGGAGTTCAGGCCCCAAATCTCTAAATTTGTGAATTTTTAAATGTTGAGGAGAATTTATTTTCTTTTTCTTTCTTTCTTTTCTTTTTTTTTTTTTTTTTTTTTTTGTTTGAGATAGAGTCTTCCTTTGTTGCTGAGGCTGGAGTGCAGTGACACGACCTCGACTCTGCTGGGATTATTTATAGGCATGCGCCACCATGCCCGGCTAATTTTTTATTTTTATTAGAGACAGGGTTTTACTTTGTTGGCCAGGCTGGTCTCAGACTCCTGACCTCAAGTGATCTACCCATCTCAGCCTCCCAAAGTGCTGGGATTTCTTTTCTTTTGTAGCTACAGGAAGACCTGTATTGTGGGGGTTCCCAGCAGATGTCATCCTTTATAAAGCATTTCATTTGCAGCATGGATTGTTTCTTCCTTCATGGGGTAAGGGTTACAAATTCTCCAATTCAGGGAGTCCCTCAACAGTTGGGAAAAAACTTGTCCAGCTGGCCCAGTTAAACTCACTTTATTATTATTATTATTATTATTATTATTTTTTTTTTTTTTTTTTTTGAGACGGAGTCTCGCTCTGTCGCCCAGGCTGGAGTGCAGTGGCGCAATCTCCGCTCACTGCAAGCTCCGCCTCCAGGGCTCACGCCATTCTCCTGCCTCAGCCTCCGGAGTAGCTGGAACTACAGGCGCCTGCCACCACGCCCAGAGAATTTTTTGTATTTTTAGTGGAGACAGGGTTTCAGGGTGTTAGCCAGGATGGTCTCGATCTCCTGACCTCGTGATCCACCCGCCTCGGCCTCCCAAAGTGCTGGGATTACAGGTGTGAGCCACCGTGCCTGGCCTCACTTTTTTTTTTGGGGGGACAAAGTCTCCCTCTGTTGCCAGGCTGGAGTGCAGTGGCACGATCTCGGCTCACTGCAACCTCTACCTCCCGGGTTCAAGCAATTGTCCTGCCTCAGCCTCCCAAGTAGCTGGGATTACAGGCACCCGCCAACACGCCCAGCTAATTTTTGTATTTTTAGTAGAGATGAGGTTTCACCATGTTGGCCAGGATGGTCTCGATCTCTTGACCTCGTGCTGAGATTACAGGTGTAAGCCTCTGTGCTGGCCTAAACTCACTTTTAAAAAGCCTGTAGCTGGGCATGGTGGCTCACATCTGTAATCCCAGCATTTTGGGAGGCTGAGGTGGGCGGATCACCTGAGGTCGGGAGTTCGAGACCAGCCTGGCCAACATGGCGAAACCTGTCTCTACTAAAAATACAAAAATTAGCTGGGTCTGGCGGGGTGCGGTGGCTCACGCTTGTAATCCCAGCACTTTGGGAGGCCGAGGCAGGCAGATCACGAGGTCAGGAGATCGAGACCACGGTGAAACCCTGTCTCTACTAAAAATACAAAAAAAATTAGCCGGGCGTGGTGGCGGGCACCTGTAGTCCCAGCTACTCGGAGAGGCTGAGGCAGGAGAATGGCGTGAACCCGGGAGGTGGAGCTTGCAGTGAGCCGAGATTGCGCCACTGCACTCTAGCCTGGGTGACAGAGCGAGACTCTGTCTCAAAAAAAAAAAAAAAAAAAAATTAGCTGAGTGTGGTGGTGGGCACCTGTAATCTCAGCTACTGGGGAGGCTGAGACAGGAGAATCACTTGAACCCGGGAGGTGGAGGTTGCAGTGAGCCGAGACTGCATCATTGCACTCTAGCCTGGGCAATAAGAGTGAAACTCCATCTCAAAAAAAAAAAAAAAAAAAAATTAGCTGGGCATGGTGGCACACACCTGTAATCCGAGCTACTTGGGACACTGAGGCAGGAGAATCACTTGGACTTGGGGGGCAGAGATTACAGTGAGCCGAGATCTCGCCACTGCACTCCAGTCTGGGTTAAGGAGTGAGACTGTCCAAAAAAAAAACAAACAAAACAAACAAAGAAAAAGAACAACTGAGTGGTGTGGTATTGTAAGTGACTACCAGGCCAGAGTGGTGCCAGGTAGGTCAGCCCTGGGAGAGTTCCTTCTCTCCTCAAGAGACTTGGAAGGCTTTATGGGTTTGATGCAATCTGATCTCTCAGTCCCAGGATTTTCCCCTGTTCAGCCCACCCTTTTGGGCTCTCCTCTTCCAAGCTGTGCTGTTATCTATTTTGAATGCTATTCCCCATACCTCTCATGTCCTGGATCTGAGTTTGCTAGCCTCTCCCTTATCCACCTTTCTGATTCAGGGGTCCCAACTCTGGCCTTTGACCCTTGACTCCTGAATTCATTCATGTATCTTGCCTCTGAGGTATTCAGTGCAGCTCCATTTCTTGTTTCAGTTCTGATGTTGTTCCTGAGATGTGTCTGGTGGGATCTTATCCTTTATGACCTCAGCCCTGAGGAATGGTATCCTCACCCATCCAACTAACTTTGCAGCTTGCTGTCCTGCCTGCCAAGCTCTTGAGGACCAGGCTGTGCAGCACACTCACCAGCAGAGCTATCTTGAGTCCCCTGTACAGGCTGAACATTGGACAAGATGATGTGTTTGAGTGTGGAGACAGTGAAGAATCTGACCAAGTGCCTGCCCTTAAAAATGCAGCATGTGCTTGGTAGAAGATGGTGAGGTCCTTGAGAAAGAAGACGACAGTGAGGACTGGGACTTGGAGCAGCTTCCTGTCTCCCTGTGACTTTGAGGCTCTCTCCCCTCACCCTGTGATCTTCAGTGTTCCAAGAAACTTTAAACAGATAATTATTATTACAAACAATTATAGCCCTTACTCAGTATAAGGCACTCTTCTAAGTGCTTTATGTAAACTCATTTAATCCTCAGAACAACTCTATGGTGTAGGACTTATTATCCTTATTTTACACGTAAGGAAACTGAGATGTAGAAATGTTAAGGAACTCATCCACCCGGCCAGTGAATGCTGGAACTGGGATATAAACCCAGGCAGTCTGGATCCAGTAGTCACCACCTCCTTTTTCTACCTCCTGCAGAGAGCTGGAGAATTCTATTCAGAATTATGCTGCTAAATTCAAAGTTATCTTGGATTAATGGAATGAAATGATCAAGACTGAGTAGCGTTAACCAGAAAGTGCTTCGTGGGGGGATATGTTGAGCTGGATGTAGAAGCTATCTATCTATCTAACTGACTGACTGTCTGTCTGTCTATCTATTTATTTATTTATTTTTGACACAGGGCCTGGCCCTCTCGCCCAGGCTGGAGTGCACTGGCTCCATCTTGGCTCACTGCAACCTCTGCTTCCCAGGCTCAAGTCATCCTCCCACCTCAACCTCCTGAGTAGCTGGTACTACAGGCACGCACCATCATGCCTGGCTAATTTTTATATTTTTTGTAGAGATTGGGTTTTGCCATGTTGCCCAGGCTGGTCTGAAACTCATGAGCTCAAGCCATCCCAAAGTGCTGGGATTATAGGCGTGAGTCACCGCGCCCAGCCTGGAAGCAGCTTTTAAAGAAAGGGTCCGGCCGGGTGCGGTGGCTCACGCCTGTAATCCCAGCACTTTGGGAGGCGGAGGCAGGCGGATCACGAGGTCAGGAGATCAAGACCATCCTGGCTAACACCCTGAAACCCCGTCTCTACTAAAAAAAATACAAAAAATTAGCCCGGCGTGGTGGCGGGTGCCTGTAGTCCCAGCTACGCGGGAGGCTGAGGCAAGAGAATGGCGTGAACCCGGGAGGCGGAGCTTGCAGTGAGTGGAGATGGGCCACTGCACTCCAGCCTGGGAGACAGAGCGGGACTCCGTCTCAAAAAAAAAGAGTCCTTCAGGGCAATGGCAGGAGGGTAAAACGGGACAGCAGGTGACAGGTGTCATCTCTCAAGTTAAGACTTTGCCAACCAGGCTGGGCATGGTGGCTCATTCGTGTAATCCCAGCACTTTGGGAGGCTGAGGCAGGCGGATCGCCTGAGGTCAGGAGTTTGAGACCGGCCTGACCAACATGGTGAAACCTTGTCTCTACTAAAAAAAAAAAAAAACCACGAAAATTAGCCGGGCATGTTGGCGGGCACCTGTAATCTCAGCTATTCGGGAGGCTGAGGCGGGAGAATCGCTTGAACCCAGGAGGCAGAGGTTGCAGTGAGCTGAGATCATGCCATTGCACTCCAGCTTTGGCAACAAGAGAGAAACTCTGTCTCAAAAAAAAAAAAAAAAAAAAAAAGACTTCTGCAACCTTATCGTAGTCATTTACAGTAAGTTGCCAGGAAAGTCTGCAACTTTTAAAAACATAAAAATTTCTGGCTTAGATGACAAGTTCCCATGGTCATGCTGCTGCTTCTGTGGTCAGGGATGTGCCCAGCATCTCAGTGGTCCTTATATCGATGCAGATAGTCATTTAAAATTTTTAAAATTCCTTTAATGATTTATTTTTAATCAATAGACTTTCTTTTTGTGGGATGTTTTTGAGATGGAGTCTTGCTCTGTCGCTCAGGCTGGAATGTGGTGGCATGATCTCAGCTCACTGCAACCTCTGTTTCCTGGGTTCAAGCAATTCTCCTGCCTCAGCCACCCGAGTAGCTGGGATTACAGGTGCCCACCACCACGCCCAGCTAATTTTTGTATTTTTAGTAGGGAGGGGGTTTCGCCATGTTGGCCAGGCTGGTCTTGAACTACTGACCTCAGGTGATCTGCCCACCTCGGCCTCCCAAAGTGCTGGGATTACAGGCGTGAGCCACCACACCTGGCCAGTTTCCCCTATTATGAACACCTTGCATTAGTGTGGTATATTTGTTATCACTGGGGAACCAATATTGATACTTATTACTACCTTAAGTCCAT
This sequence comes from Symphalangus syndactylus, assembly GCF_028878055.3. Taxonomy (NCBI): domain Eukaryota; kingdom Metazoa; phylum Chordata; class Mammalia; order Primates; family Hylobatidae; genus Symphalangus; species Symphalangus syndactylus. Next base: position 36,089,751 of record NC_072424.2, on the reverse strand, counting down.
AGTTTACCTTAGGGTTCACTCTCTGTGTTGTACAGTTCTTTTTTTTTTTTTTTTTGAGGCAGAGTTTCACTCTTGTTGCCCAGGCTGGAGCACAATGGTGCGATCTCAGCTCACTGCAACCTCCACCTCCTGGGTTCAAGTGATTCTCCTGCCTGCCTCAGCCTCCTGAGTAGCTGGGACTACAGGCGCCCGCCACCACGCCTGGTTAATTTTTTTGTATGTTTAGTAGAGATGGGGTTCTACTATGTTGGCCAGGCTGGTCTTGAACTCCTGACCTCAGGTGATCGGCCTGTCTCGGCCTCCCAAAGTGCTGGGATTACAGGCGTGAGCCACCGCGCCTGGCCAGTTCTTGGGTTTTGACAAACGCATGTCATGTATATACCATCACAGCACCATACAAACTAGTTTCACTGCTCTAAAAATTCCTTGTGCTCCACCTGTTCATTCCTCCCTCCCCCTAAACCCCTGGCAACCACTGTTTGTTTTTTTTTTTTTTTTACTATCTCTATAGTTTTTGCCTTTTCCAAAAGGTCATAGAGTTGGAATCAAATAGTATGTAACTTTTGCAGACTAGCTTCTTTCACTGAGTAATATGCAGTTAAGGTTCCGCCGTGCCTTTTGGTGGTTTGATAGCTCCTTTCTTTTTATCACTTGATACTATTCCATTGTTTGTTATGTACCACAGTTTCTTTCACCTTTTGAAAAACATCTTGATTGCTTCCAGTATTTTTTGGTGATTTTTAATTAAGCTTCTATAAACATTTATATGCAGGTTTTTGTGTGGACATATGTTTTCAACTCATCTGGGTAAATACCTAGGAATGTAATTGCTAGATCGTATGTTAAGACTATGTTTAGCTTTATGAGAAGCTGCCAAACCATTTTCCACAGTGGCTGTACCATTTTTCATCCCACTAGCAATGAATGAGAGTTCCTATTGTTTCATGTCCTCACCAGCATTTGGTATTGTCTGTTTTTTGGATTTTAGCCATTCCAATAGGTGTGGAGTGGTATCTAATTGTTTTAATTTGCAGTTCTCTCATGACATATGCTGTTGAGCATCTTTTCATATGCTTGTCTGTCATCTGTATGTCTTCTTTGGTGACATATTTTTGTTTTTCTTCCTAACCTCCAGCCACTCCCCATTCTACCTCTGCCCATACATACCTTTTTCTCACATCATGGGTTCAGACCATGAGGCTAATTATGCTTTCTGGCATATGTTTCTTTTGGTCACTTCTCAAGCCGTTAAATGAGTTAGATCCCCTGACTAGGTGCTGGGCCTACCTCTGAATTCCTAAGTCACTGTTGGTTTTAACTGGGGCTGGCTCATGAGTTCTCTACCTTATGTTCTCCAATGATGGTGTCTTCCAGAAAGTGTATCTGGTACTGAGATCTGCAACCTCAATCCTAAGGTTTGAGATTGATTCTGCCCTTCAGTACAGACTGTAGAAAGACTGGTATGCAGACTTATCCATTCCATACCCTATTGGGCTTAACCTTGCCTTTGATGAGAAATGCATATACCATGCTCCTTTGAAGCCCCAACCAGATCTCAAACTCTCATAGTTGAACCAGCATCAAGAAGACAAAATCTAAAACTTTCCTGGCCTGGCCTTTTGCTGTTAAATTTGTTATTGTTATCCAACGTCTTAGTTGTAATTTTGCTTTTTTCACTTATAAAAACAGTTGAACCATTTTACTAAAAATGTTGGGAATTAGAAATGGGAGAAAACAATTACTCATAATCCTATCACCTTTTGTTTACAATTCTATGTCTGTTCTTATGATGATTTCTGTAAATAACTCCTAGGGAGTGACGCTGTCCCAGTTGTGCGCAGGGCTTTTGCTTTGCCTGCATCTCGTCGTCTTAGTGAGGACTTAACATCTTCTGAGGCTTCCCTGCTACCTGCTTAACGCTGTGGTCTGAATTCAGCTTGCCCATTGTTGCTAGGGTTTCTTTTTTTTTTTTTTTTTTTTTTTTTGAGACGGAGTCTCTCGCTCTATCGCCCAGGCTGGAGTGCAGTGGTGCAATCTCGGCTCACTGCAAGCTCCGCCTCCCGGGTTCACGTCATTCTCCTGCCTCAGCCTCTCCGAGTAGCTGGGACTACAGGCGCCCGCCACTACACCCGGCTAATTTTTTTTGTATTTTTAGTAGAGACGGGGTTTCACCATGGTCTCGATCTCCTGACCTCATGATCTGCCCGCCTCGGCCTCCCAAAGTGCTGGGATTACAAGCGTGAGCCACCGCGCCCGGCCTGTTGCTAGGGTTTCTGGATTCTGAAAACAGCACATTTGCTTGGGAAGATGGCTCTTACCCACTGCCATGTTATATTAACGATATTCCCATTTTTCCTCCTTGACGTCTCACAGCAGTGAAGAGTGGTTTAGGTAGTATATGTACTAACTGTGCTGTTCACCTACTTCTCAGATCACAGCTTTACTATCACAAATGGTGGTAGCTGTCCTGAGGGGTTGTGCTCTTCCAGTTGTTGCTTTTATTGTTATTTTCCCCGTAGAACAGTCAAGATTTGGTGATCAGTGTCACCTGGAAATAAATACCACGTGCCTCCTCCTTTCTCCCTTTCTTGGGTGCCTGGGTACAGAAGACTGAGATTGGCTTACAGAGTGCCCCAGGGTCCTCGTACTTGAGGGACACAGAAGGTTCACAGGCATAAGCACAAATGCCCAGAGCTCCTTTTCAGGTAATTGCCTGAAACAAATGGGCTACCATTTAGGGCTTCTGTCACACAGGAAGTCAAATAACTTAATAATACTGTATGTTTGCAGCAGGACTAGATCTAGAGATCTAGAGAAGGAGTGGCCCACTGTCCTTTCCTAGCACTGGGTTGTGGGTAAGCAGACACACTTAGTTCCCATCCATTGCTGATCGCTGTCCTCTCTTCTTTGGAAGGCCAGACATTAATCTGCTATGTAGATTGTCATCGTTAGGACACAGTTCTGGGCATGAGGCTTGTTGTAACAAGCAACATAAACCTGGTCCTGGTCCTCATTGGGCTGAAGGGTCCTTGAGCTGGAAGACATTGTGGGGAGGTGGGCCTGATACAGTTTCAGGGCCTTAGGTTATCACCTGGTGCCTCTTTGTCTCCTCTTCTGCAGTCCGTGGCTTGAGGCCTAGTGGAGGGCTTTTGGCAAGCAGGAGTCCTGAGGCTCAGAAATGTGACCAGGCCTGAGTTTGAGGCTGAGAGAGTTGTCCATTTGTCAATGAGATCATAGCTTCACAGCAGCTTCTCAGAGAGGTATGGTTCACTGGACTCCAGGCCCCTAGCATGTTAGTAAAAGATAGTAGCCCTCAAAGATCATTTCCTTCCTACTCCTATGTTACTCAGGTTCTTGGAGTCCCTGGTCATAGAATCAGCTTAGCCACAGGAAGGCCAATCAAAGAGATGTTTTGTTTTTCTAGTACTAACCCTCATGTGATACCTGGGGCCTCTTGGAGCCCTGCCTCCGACCACCAGTTTCCCTTACTCTGACCTCAGGCCTTTCAACGTGATGTCAGGCTGCCCACGGCCATGGCTATGGGGAGGAGTAACTGCTAGAGAATGGGGCTTGGCCCAGGCTACCAGTCCCAGGGGGTCGAGCTGGCTGGCTATGCTTTTGGCCCGTGATGGATTTGACTCTTCAAGGCTTCTGACAAAGCTTGGTTGGTTAGAGGAAAAATGTAGTGAAAACCTACAGGCAACACCATGGCTTGCCCTAACCCTCTCGTCTTCCTGTTCTAGCTTTTCCCATATATTAGGTTGCAGACATGCTGAATTCCCACCTTCCTTGAGCCAAGCTGGCAATTTCTCATTCCTGTAACCAGTGGTTTTGCGTAGATAAAAAGCCTAGAAGGAAGACGGTCGCTGAGCAGGGAGCTTTCGGAGTTAGACCTTCTTCAGCCAGGGCCAGTGGAGACTCATCTCATGAATCATGCTCAGAACCATCCAGTGGCTTCCTGTCTCACTTGAGTAAAGGCCAAAGGCCATCACCTTTAAGGTCCTTTGTAGTCTACTTCAATCAGCCTTATCTCTGACTGTTCTGCTCTTCCTACTCTGCCCCCCTTGCTTTTCCTTGGAAGTGCCAGGCATTCTTCTACCTCAGGGCCTTTGCACTTACTCTCCCTATGCCTGCAAAGTTCTGCCTGCAGATAGCTTCATACCTTACCTCACCCCCTTAGACCCTTTCGCAAATAACTCCTCTCAGGCCTTCCCTGACCTCCTTATTTAAGAAGGAAATCCTGCACCCTCCTCCCACAAAGCAGTATCCCCCTTTCCTGCCTAATTCTTCTTTTTAAAAATTTATATATATTTGTATAGTCAGGGTCTCACTATGTTACCCAGGCTGGTCTCAGACTCCTGGACTCAAGTGATCCTTCTGTCTTGCCTCCTGAAGTGCTGAGATTACAGACATGAGCCACCGCACCCAGCCTAATTTTTCTTTTTCTTTTTTTGAGACGAAGTCTAGCTCTGTCGCCCAGGCTGGAGTGCAGTGGTGCAATCTCGGCTCACTGTAACCTCTGCCTCATGGGTTCAAGCGATTCTCCTGCCTCAGCCTCCCGAGTAGCTGGGACTACAGGCACGTGCCACCACACCTGGCTAATTTTTGTATTTTTAGTAGAGACGGGGTTTCACCATGTTGGCTAGGCTGGTCTCAAACTCCTCAAGTGATCCGCCTGCCTCAGCCTCCCAAAGTTCTGGGATTACAGGTGTGAGCCACCGTGCCCAGCCTATTTCTTCTTTAAAACACTTACCACTTCTGCGATGTCTATTATGCTTTAAGAAATTTTTTTTTAATTACCATCTAGCTTATTTTACTTACTTATTTGTCTTGTTTATTGTCTGTCCCCACTCCTTCCCACTAGAACACAAGCTCCCTGAAGATAGGGATGGAAATCTGCTTTATCTATTAATGTTTCTCCAGTACATCAGCAAAAATTTGTTGAACAAATGAACAAAATGGAGGAAGCTCTTGTTTTGGGGTTTTTCTGACTGTTGGAAAAATATTCTCACCACTGGAGACGGAGAATTCTCCTGGCCCAGCACCAAGCCCGAGCTTTTAGCTCATTCAAGAGCACTTCTTCAGTTTGGACCCTTATTCCCATGGGAGAGGAGACATTCCAAGGGTATTTTCATAGGAGTCAGAACCCTTCTGTGGGAGGAGGTATGTGATTTTGGAAAAATTGTCTGAACCTTGCTTTATTTTATTTTATTTTATTTTTTATTTTTGAGACGAAGTCTTGCTCTGTCGCCCGGGCTGGAGTGCAGTGGCTTAATCTCGGCTCACTGCAACCTCCACCTCCTGGGTTTAAGCGATCCTCCTGCCTCAGCCTCCCAAGTAGCTGGGATTACAGGGCACGCTACCACGCCTGGCTAATTTTTGTATTTTTAGTAGAGATGGGGTTTTGCCATGTTGGCCAGGCTGGCCTCAAACTCCCGGCCTTAAGTGATCTGCCCGCATCGGCCTCCCAAAGTGCTGAGATTATAAGCATGAGCCACCGTATCTGGCCTGAACCTTGCTTTATGAGGTGAGGGAGTACCTCCATCCCAGCAACTGGCACAGTGCTTGGTATGTATCAAGCACTTAATTTATTTTCTTTTTTTGTTTGGTTTGAGAGGGACCCTTGCTCTGTCACCAGGCTAGAGTGTAGTGGTGCGATCTTGCAATCTCGGTTCACTGCAACCTCTGCCTCCTAGGTTCCAGCGATTCTCCTGCCTCAGTCTCCTGAGTAGCTGGGATTACAGGCATGCACCACCATGCCCAACTAGTTTCTTGTATTTTTAGTAAAGATGGGGTTTTGCCATGTTGGCCAGGCTGGTCTCGAACTCCTGACCTCAGGTGATCCACCCGCCTCGGTGTCCCAAAGTGCTAGGATTAAATGCGTGAGCCACTGTGCCTGGCCTATTTTCATAAATTTTTAGAGCACATTACCTAAATATCCAGTGCTCTCTTAGTGTTGAGGATACCATGGAAAGCAAAGCAGGCAAGGTTTCTGCTCTCATGAATCTTATATTCTTATTGGAGAAACATGAAAAATTTTATATAGTTTTAGATAGTACAAGTGCTGTGTTGAAAATAAAGCAGGGTCCCAGCTACTCAGGAGGCTGAGGTGGGAGGATCACTTGAGCTCAGGAGTTCTGGGATATTATGCACTATGCCAGTCAGGTGTCCGCACTAAGTTCAGCATCAATATGGTGACCTCCCAGGAGTGCGGGACCACCAGGTTGCCTAAGGAGGGGTGAACTGGCCCAGTAGGTCAAAACTCCTGTGCTGATCAGTAGTGGGATTGTGCCTGTGAATAGTCACTGCACTCCAGCCTGGGAAACATGGGGAGACCCTGTCTCTTAAAAAAATGAAAATAAAGCAGGGCGCCAAGTATGGTGACTCATGCCTCTAATCCCAGCACTTTGGAGGCCACAGTGGGTGGATCACTTGAACCAGGAGTTCGAGACCAGCCTGGGCAATGTGGTGAAACCCCATTTCTACAAAAAATACAAAAATTAGTCAGGCATGGTGGTGCGTGCCTGTAGTCCCAGCTACTCGGGAGGCTGAGGTGGGAGGATCGCTTGAGTCCAGGAGGCAGAGGCTGCAGTGAGCCCAGATCGTGCTACTGCACTCCAGCCTAGGTGACAGAGTGAGACCCTGTCTTAAAAAAATAAATAAAATTTAAAAAGCAGGGATGGTACTCTGGAGCTTACATGGGTAGAGTAGTGGTTGAGGTGGGTGGGGAGGATGCTGTTAGCAGTAATCAGTAATGGCTTCCTTGAAGATTTGAACTGAGACCTCAAAGACCGGTGGCAGCCAGGGCTGTCACATTGTACAACTTTAGGGCCACCGTTCACATTATTCTGTGCAATTGCTGCCCCCTGGAGTTGTACAATGCTGGGAGTCCTGATGAAGGTCCTAGGCAGTGAAACAGCTAGTATAAAGGCCCTGAGGGCAGCACGGACCTTGAAGTGTTTAAGGAAAAGAAAGAAGGCCAGTGCGTCTGGGGCTTGGTAAGAGAGGAGAACAGTGGAACAAGATGAGGTTGCAGAGTTTGAAGGCGATGTGAAGAATATGACATTCAATAAATTATTATTATTATTATTGTTATTATTATTATTTTTTTTGAGATGGAGTCTCGCTCTGTCGCCCAGGCTGGAGTGCAGTGGTGTGATCTCGGCTCACTGCAAGCTCCGCCTCCCGGTGTCACGCCATTCTCCTGCCTCAGCCTCCGGAGTAGCTGGGACCACAGGTGCCCAGCACCACGCCTGGCTAATTTTTTGTATTTTTAGTAGAAACAGGGTTTCACTGTGTTAACCAGGATGGTCTCGATCTCCTGACCTTGTGATCTGCCCACCTTGGCCTCCCAAAGTGCTGGGATTACAGACGTGAGCCACCGTGCCCGACCGACATTCAATAAATTATTTGTTGACTAATGAGGAAAGAAAAAGGATGATATGATGGAGGCTGGAGTGGGGTTTTAGGAAGCATTCCAGTGTGGGACCTCAGCTCTAGTATGAAGACAGGAGAACTGAGTTGAGTGACGGTTTTATTTCCCCAAAAAGTAGCAAAAGTGGCTCAAAGGAAATACCATTAACATATATATATATGTATATTTATAGTACATCATGACATTCAAAGCCATGAAGATATTTGAATCTACTTTGATAGTGACTAAGAGGGAGGCACATTGCTTTTTAATACCATCTTATCTTGTTGAATATCTCAGCTTGATTATCTCTTTGGGTGGCAGTGGGAATATTATTACCATTTAGCATTGCTCAGCCATGACATGATGTATTCATGTACAGAACACACAAAAAGTACAGTCCTTGCCCTTGGGGAACTGAAATGCCAAAAAGATTTGTTTCTTCCCATTGCCCTGTTTAGGTTTCTTGATCTTCTGGGATGGCTGGCTTCCCAGAGTTCTGGAGGAGAGTGGGTGGACAAAAGGCCCTTGGGCAGATGCCTTGCCTCTTGGGTCAGTAAGAAGTCCCCAAGCTGCACACTTAGGCACAGAGGGCACCTCGCTTCCCAGATCAGACGGTGATCTTGTCGCCATTGGCCTAGCCTGTCTTTTTTTGTTTTTAAGAAGACCTTTGTAAAGGTGTTGCTTTAAGCCAAAGCCAAGAGTGGGAGCTACCATATTGATGCCAAGAAACCCAAGCACTGGGCTTCTTCCTTGGCCCCGAATTCCTGTAGCGCTCCAGGCTGGCTTAGGATTCCCCTGGGGGCTGGCTGACCTTTGAGTTTGGGGGTGGTTGGGAGTAGATGGAAGAAGGTGCAACAGATGTCCAGCAGGGGATGGTTGACTGTGAGCTTTTACCACCCTGCAAGAAAGGGTCTGCTGCCCTTGGCTTAGAATTTCTAAAATTCAGTATCTTGGCTGGTACAGTGGCTCACACCTGTAATCCTAACACTTTGGGAGGTTGAGGTAGGAGAACTGCTTGAGCCCAGGAGTTCAAGACCAGCCTGGGCAACCTAGTGAGGCCTCATCTCTACAAATAATAAAAAAAATTAGCCAGGCATGGTGGCATGTGTCTGTAGTCTCAGCTACTTGGAGGCTGAGGTGGGAGGATTACTTGAGCCCAGAAGATCATGGCTGTAGTGAGCTGTGATCACGGCACTACACTCTAGCTTGGGCAACAGAATGAGACCCTGTCTCAAAAAATAAATAAAAATAAAATACAGTGTCTTATACCAGGAAACCCTTTGCTCACTGAAAGCGCAGGACAGGGTTAAGCCGCCTGAAGCATTGGGAGCCGGAAGAGTTTGTTTGGCTGGATTCTCAGCCGAATCAGTGCTGGGAGCCACTGTTTTTGAACTTGAGGAATGCTGTGGGAACATGGTCTTTGGCTCCCAGCAAGACGTCTCAGGAACCGTCTACTTGAGTGAGACAAATGCATTCCATGAATCTGGTTGGATGGGGTATAGCGCAAAGAAAGCTTCTATAACCCAGAGTTGCAACTCAAAGGTGGCTGCTACACTGTAGCCTTATCGGACTCCCAGCTCAGAGTATGAGAGTGCAGTCTTCGCTGATGTGGTTTTTTTCCTTTCTTTTTTTTTTTTTTTAAGATTATACAAAATTGATTAAATATAACTGGAGATTTGTGGTTTTTTTCTTTTTTTTATAACTGGAGGCTTAAAAAAAGCTTAGCTATATCAGAATATGATCATATAAACATATTTCGAAAGTTATTTTTACAAAGCTTTGCTACATACAGTAGTATTTGTGTTGTCACCCAACACCATTTTCAAATGTCTAATAAAGTATCAGTAATTGAATTATAAATAAAAAATAATCTCTGCAGTTGTTTATTTAGTAGTTGTTGACTGAATTCTGTTGTAATGGCTGTGACTCAAAGCATCACACAAAGGAATTCTCAGGTCTGGTTAGAAGGTTCTGGGAGGGACCCAAGGTCAGAAAACTGGGTGAAGCTGAAAGACTCAGGCAGCTTTTGAAGGACTGGGCTGATTAAGATCCAGAGCCCAGAAGTTAGGGAAGCCGGAGGCATCTGCTGACATTTTAAAGGATAAATGATGAGCAGAGTTTGCTTTGAGTGAGTACTAAGAAAAGGAAAGTTGCAGCCAGACTCAGTGGCTCACGTCTGTAATTGCAGCACTTTGCGAGGCCTAGGTGGGTAGATCACGAGGTCAGGGGTTCGAGACCAGCCTGGCCAATATGGAAGGCTGAGGCAGCAGTGAGCCATGATCATGCCACTGCACTCCAGCCTGGGCAACAGAGTGAGACTTTATCTCTACTAAAACCCCATCTCTACTAAAAATACAAATATTAGCTGGGAGGCCAAGGCGGGCGGATCACAAGATCAAGAGATCAAGACCATCCTGGCCAACATAGTGGTGAAACCCCATCTCTACTAAAAATACAAAAATTAGCTGGGCGTTGGTGGCATGTACCTATAGTCCCAGCTACTCGGGAGGCTGAGGCAGGAGAATTGCTTGAACCCGGGAGGCGGAGGTTGCAGTGAGCCGAGATCGCGCCACTGCACTCCAGCCTAGCGACAGAGCGAGACTCCGTCTCAAAAAAAAAAAAAAAAGGAAAAGGAAAGTTGCACACTAGCTGCCGTGGAAGGGCACTTTCTAGGTGCCAAACACTGTGCTATCACACTAAAACCTCCCACCCTATGAGATGACTGTTCTCCCAGTTTTACAGATGAGGAGCCTGGCGCACATGGAAGTTAACTTGCCCACCAGTCAGCTAGAGAAAGGTGGAGCTGGGGTTTGATCGGCTCAGTTGCTTCCACAGCCTGTATTCTCGTCCACTTCGCTGGGCTCCTCTCTGGCATCTTATTGGGATGCTGGAGTAATATGTTAATAATTTCATATGGTTTCCACCTAAGTTCACCCAGAGATCTCCAAAGGGTCCAAGGATCGTGAGACTAAGAATGTTTGACATCTGCCTTCCTCACTTCCCAACTTCCCTGTCTCTAAGCCAGGCTCAACACTCTACCTAAGTCCTTCAGCCCATAACTTTGGGCTGGCATTTAGTTTCTCTTTACCCTTGTCCACTATTTTAAATTTTTTTTTTTTTTTTTTTTTTAATGGAGACAGGGACTCACTCTGTTGCCCAGCCTGAGTTCAGTGGCACAATCATAGCTCAGTACAGCCTCAAACTCCTGGGCTCAAGTGGTCCTCATGCCTCAGCCTCTTGAGTAGATAGGACTTCAAGTTTGTGCCACCATGCTTGGTTAATTTTTAAATTTTTATAGAGATGGGGTCTCGCTATGTTGCCCAGACTGGTCTTGAACTCCTCGGCTAAAGCAATCCTACTGCCTCGGCCTCCCAAAGTACTGGGATTACAGGTGTGAGCCACCGTGTCTGGCCTTCTGTGACTCTTAATCCCAAGGAAATAACCCAAATATGGGAAGGAAACAAGGTAATATGCACAAAAATATTTTCCAAGGCATAGCTTTGGAAGCAACCTTATGTCCAACAAGAAAGCAGTGGTCAAATAGAGGACTATATATGGTTTTCCTGGTTTTGTAATACATGATAATAATAGTAATTATCAAGAAAATTGTAGTTTCTTGGCTGGGCATGGTGGTTTACACCTGTAATCCCAGTGCTTTGGGAGACTGAGTCAGGAGGATTGCTTGAGCCCAGAAGTTTGAGATCAGCCCAGGCAACATAGCAATACCCCATACCCCATTTCTACCAAAAAAAAAAAAATCAGGTGTAGTGGTGCACACATGTAGTCCCAGCTACTCTGGAGACTGAGGCAGGAGGATCACTTGAGCCTGGAAGGCTGAGGCAGCAGTGAGTCATGATCATGCCACTGCACTCCAGCCTGGGCAACAGAGTGAGACTTTATCTCTAAAAGAATAAAAAATAAAAATAGTAATTTCTTAATTGTGTAAACTCACGGATCAAAAATTGGAGAGCCTTAGAGTCTTAACCAAGGGGCCAGGCACCCCCAGAGTCAACGTCAGAAGCTCAAAATTGCAGGACTGGTTCAGTCTCATTACTCCACATCGCCCAGCCTTTGTAGTCCCAACTGGCTTTGCTGGACAGGTCACCTTTCTTGTTGAGCTGATGCCCATTCCTTTGTTTGGCTGCTTTCACTGAGCACTCCTGTGCCAGTCAGTGGGGGTGTACAAAGGGGTAAATCCTGTCCTGATGGGAGAGATAGGCAGCTGCAATACATCAAGGAGAGTCCTGTGATGGAGGTTTGCACAGGGGTAAGGAAGAAGTGATGAGAGCCGTCTCTTGGTCAGGGTCCCAATAAGGGATTGGTGCCTTCAAAGTAGGGTACTGGAGGAAGGTATATTTATAAAGGAATAGCATCATAGGGGATAGTGATGTAACCCAGGGCTAGTGATTGGCCTGGCTGTCACTCTCCTAAGGCTGAAGGGACCAGAGGAGGGAGTGGGATCCAAGAACCTAGAGGAGAAAGTTGTGTTGAGTGTTCTTGAGAGTGACTGTTAGCAGTGACCATCAATCAAGGGGCATAGCACCTTGGGCAATCCCAAAGGGAGGGAACTCTAGCCTCACTCTCCTCCCTTCTGCTGATTTCCTGTCAGAACTTTTTTTTTTTTTTTTTTTTTGAGATAGAGTCTTGCTCTGTTGCCCAGGCTGGAGTGCAGTGGCATAGTGGCATGATCTTGGCTCACTGCAACCTCTGCCTCCCGAGTTCAAGCAATTCTCCTGCCTCGGCCTCCTGAGTAGCTGGGATTACAGGCACATGCTACTGTGCTCAGCTATTTGTTTTGTATTTTTGGTAGAGACGGTTTCACCAGGCTGGTCTGGAACTCCTGACCCTCTAGTGATTCTCCCACCTCAGCTTCCCAAAGTGCTGGGATTGCAGGCGTGAGCCACCATGCTCCTGTCAGAACTTTCACTGGCTGAACCCATACCAGATGGCCCAGGAGCCCCACACAGGCCAGCCCTCTAGGGCAGAGAGCAGGGTATACATACTGGTTTTCTGTTGCTGCAAATCAGCAGCTTACAACAACACACATTTGTTCTCTCATATCTCCTTTACACCAGGAGTCCAGGAATAGCTCATCTGAGTGCTATGCTTAGGTCCTCCCAAGGTTGTGGTCAGAGTGTCAGGCGGGCTGCATCCTCATCTGGGGCTCCAGTGGGGAAGGATCTGCATCTCGGCTCCCTCAGGTTGTGTTGGCAGAATTCCTTTCCTTGGAGCTGTCAGGGATCTGTCTTGCACAGTGGGGAATGGAAGGGCAAACAGAAGGTACTCAGAGAAGCTGACACCTGAGCCTTCCTGAAGATGAGCAGAGGGCAAAGAAAAGAGAAGACCTGCGTGGAGTTTCAGAGGGAAGGGAGTCATCAGTGTGTCCACAGATCTGCCAGTCCATTCATTTGGCCTAGAGTATAAGGCAGAGGAGGTGCAGTACCTGGTTCACGGTGGCCTAGTGAGACTTACTGAGAAGTCTGGACTTTATTCTGCAGATTGGGGATAGGGATGGGCTTTGGAGGATTTTTAAGCAGGAGAAAGGTGTATCATTTCCATTTTGGGAACAACACTGAACAGCAGGAGGCAGGAGGTCAGTGAGGAAGAGGTTGTTGGCCACCGGAGTGAAGGATGCAGAAGGCTAACCCATGGTGTGGCAGTTGAGATGGAGAGAACAGATTGAGGGCCACTGAGAAGGGAGGGGGCAGAGTTGCCAGAACTCACTGACTGACTGACCAGTTGCACATGGGGATAGGGAGGACTGGAGGATAACTCTTGGGATTCTGGCTTGGTAGATTTTTTAGTTCCTATTGCTGCCGTAAAAAATTACCACAAAATTAGTGTCTTAGAACAATGTACACTTACTGTGTTATAATTCTGGAGATCAGAAGTCTAACATGCGTCTCACTGGGTCAAAATCAAGGTGCCAGGCTGGGTGTGGTGGCTCACACCTGTAATCCCAGCACTTTGGGAGGCCGAGGCAGGAGGATGGCTTGAGCCCAGGAGTTCGGGACCAGCCTGGGCAACATGGTGGAACCCCATCTCTACAAAAAAAAAAAAAAAAAATTAGCCAAGCCTGGTGGCCCGTGCTTGTGGTCCCAGCTATTTGGGAGGTTGAGGTGAGAGGATCACCTGAGCCCAAGAGGCTGAGGCAACAGTGAGCCGTGATCATACCACCGCACTGCAGCCTGGGCAACAGAGCAAGACCCTGTCTTGAAAAAAAATCAAAGTGCCTGAGGGAGAATTCGTTTCCTTGCTGTTTCCAGCTTCTAGAGGCCACGTGCATTCCTTAGCTCACGGCCACTCCCTCCATCTTCAAAGTGAGCAACAACAGACAAATTCTCATCTCTCATCTTTTACCTGTCTCTTTCATTAAGGATTCATGGACTAGATTGAGCCCACCCAGATAATTCACTTTAAGATCATCCCCATCTCAAGATCCCTAACTGAATTACATTTGCAAAGTCCCTTTTGCCATTTAAGGTAGTATATCACAAGTTCCAGGGATTCGAATGTGGGCATTAGGGAACATTTATTCAGGCTACCACAGTGGTGCTCTTCTTCAAGCTAGGTAAAGAGGGAGAAAGATGTGGTTTGGTAAGATACTGAGTTTGGATTTGTGTAGACTGAGCTAGAAGTATCTAGGTCTGGTTCTTTGGGGATAGATTTGGGAATCCTCAACAGAGGCGTGGTGGCTGAAGCCATTTCATGAGGTTGCTGAAGGAGACTGTGTAGTGAGGAGATGGCGGAGACTGAGTCCTAGAGAAAGTGGAACTCTGGGCCGGGCGTGGTGGCTCACGCCTGTAATCTCAGCACTTTGGGAGGCCGAGGTGGGCGGATCACTAAGTCAGGAGATTGAGACCATCCTGGCTAACACAGTGAAACCCTATCTCTACTAAAAATACAAAAAATAAGCCGGTGTGGTGGCAGGTGCCTATAGTCCCAGCTACTTGGGAGGTGGAGGCAGGAGAATGGCGTGAACCCGGGAAGTGGAGCTTGCAGTGAGCCGAGATTGTGCCACTGCACTCTGGCCTGGGCTACAGAGCGAGACTCTGTCTCAAAAAAAAAAGAAAGTGGAACTCTGACTTTGTCCCTCTTTCCCCACCTAGGAAGTCCCCTAGAGGACAGGCGGAGGCCACGCGAGGGGAAATGCTCACGTTCCGCTTTCCTAGTGAAGAGGTTTCCAATGATGGCCTCCCTTTGCCAGGCTGTCGTTCATCCTCTGCATAGGTGTAAGGGGCAGAGCAGTGGCTAGTCCCGGGGCATCGTGGGGCTTGGGCCAGCACTGAGGGTCTTAGAGCAGATTGACAGGAAACGGTACAAATAGGAAAGGCAGCTGGTGCTCCAAGCATGTGCTGGAGTTTGGGTGAGTGGTCCTTGGACTTGCTTGGCATTGCCCTGGGATACAGAGAGATTGTAGAGAAGCTGCAGGCAGCCTCTGTGTAAAGCACTAGAGCAACAGGAGGTCTGAGGTTTAGGTCTCTCTATAGTCTCTGAGTCCAGCTGGGCCTAAGGCTGGGCTTATCCCTATGCCTGTTGGAGACATGCATGGGAGATGTGTGTGTGTGTGTGTGTGTGTGTGTGTGTGTGCACTTAGAGGGAGGCCACCGAATGAAAAGGTCTGCGGGTCTTGCCCATGCCCACCTCCACCCCCTACCCCCTGCACAGGATCTAGGTCCAATCTTCTGGAGGGAATAGCTAGCCCAGTAAGGTGAGAACTCAGCCTGATTCCCAAGGAGAAGGGCTGGTTAGAAAGGAGGACCAACCCCAGGATAAAGGATGGGTCTGCCCAGTTCTCCATGCAGCCTGGGACCAGGAGGAAGGGGAAGGGGAAGGGGGAAAGAAAGAGACAACAGGGCCGGGCGTGGTGGCTCAGGCCTGTAATCCCAATACTTTGGGAGGCTGAGGCGGGCGGATCACAAGGTCTGGAGTTCGAGACCATCCTGGCCAACATGGAGAAACCTCGTCTCTACTAAAAATACAAAAAATGAGCCAGGCATGGTGGCACACGCCTGTAGTCCCAGCTACTTGGGAGGCTGAGGCAGGAGAATTGCTTGAACCTGGGAGGTGGAGGTTGCAGTGAGCCCAGATTGCACCACTGCACTCCAGCCTGGTGACAGAGCGAGACTCCGTTTCAAAAAAAAAGAAAAAGAAAAAGGAAGAGACAACAAGAGCTTTTGTAGGGGAAGAAGTGACATCACCCCTGGTTCTGGAGCTGGACTGGGCTGGCCTCCTATGCCATGTGTTTCCAGAGGCACATGGTCCCCTCTTCCCTTTCTTCTGACACCATCACTGGGCTTGAGACTGGGCCATAATGCCTAACCCTGATACCTTTGCAGGGTCAGTAGCTACTGTGGCTGGCCTGGCATTCCTTGCTTCAAAGACCAATGCAAGCATCCAGGCCACCCCCAGAGGAAGGGGCCTGACCTTGGGCCTCTCTTGCCATGTCCTTGGCATATCCATATGAACACTTAGCAACAGACTATGCAAAGCCTTGCACGCTAGACCTGCAGATACAGTAGTGGCCAAGATAACGACCCTGCCCTGTGGGGTTTATAGTCTAGGCTGGAGACGATGATGATGATGATGATGATGATGATGATGATGATGTTGATGACAATTTTAAGACACAGTCTTGCTCTGTCTCGCTTAGGCTGAAGTGCAGTGGCACCGTCTCAGCTCACTGGAGCCTCTGTTTCCTGGGTTCAAGAGATTCTCCTGCCTCAGCCTCCTAAGTATCTGGGACTACAGGCACCCACCAATACACCCGGCTAATTTTGTATTTTTAGTGGTGACAGTATTTCACCGTGTTGGCCAGGCTGGTCTCAAACTCCTGACCTCAGGTGATCCACCTGCCGCAGCCTCCCAAAGTGCTGGGATTACAGGCGTGAGCCACTGTGCCCGGCCAGGAGATTATAAATAGTAGAAAATTTGGAAAATACAAAGAAGTTTGAAAAACAAAAATTATACTGTAGTAGCCACTATAATAATTTTATTGCTTTTTTTTCTTTTTTTTGAGACGGAGTCTCACTCTGTTGCCAGGCTGGAGTGCAGTGGCGCAATCTCGGCGCACTGCAACCTCCACCTCCCGGGTTCAAACGATTCTCTTGCCTCAGCCTCCCAAGTAGCTGGGACTACAGGCGCCCGCCACTACACCTGGCTAATTTTTGTATTTTTAGTAGAGATGGGGTTTCACCATGTTGGCCAGGATGGTCTCGATCTCTTGACCTCGTGATCCACCTGCCTCGGCCTCCCAAAGTGTTAGGATTTCAGGCATGAGCCACCACGCCCGGCCTGCATTTTCTTTTTCCCATTTATATTTTACTCACATTATAAATTGTGTACATACATAAACATTTTGAATCATACTTTATGTTGAATTTTGTTTTGTGTTTTTTCATAACCATTTATTTGTGGCATAATGTGCATAATTTATCTTTTTCTTAAATTATTATTTTTTTTGAGATGGAGTCTCACTCTGTTGCCCAGGCTAGAGTGCAGTGGCGTGATCTCAGCTCATGGCAACTTCTGCCTCCTGGGCTCAACTGATCCTCCTGCCTCAGCCTCCCAAGTAGCTGGGACTACAGGCATGTGCCACCACACCCAGCTAATTTTTGTATTTTTAGTAGAGAGAGGGTTTCACTGTGTTGGCCAGGCTGGTCTTGAATTCATGACCTCAAGTGATCTGCCCGCCTTGGTCTCCCAAAGTGCTGGGATTACAGGCATGAGCCACTGCACCCAGCCTACATAATTTAAATTTACCTTTTTTTTTTTTTTTTTTGAGTCAAGGTCTTGATCTGTCACTCAGGCTGGAGTGCAGTGGTGCAGCCACAACTTACTGCAGCCTGGACCTCCCAGGCTCAGTGATTCTTCTGCCACAGACTCCCGAGTAGCTGGGACCACAGGTGCACACCACCATGCCCAGCTAATTTTTAAATTGCTTGTAGAGATGGGATGTCCTTATGTTGCCCAGGCTGGTCTCAGACTCCTGGTCTCAGACTCCTGGGCTCAAGCAATCTTCCCACCTTGGCCTCCTATAGTGCTGGGATTATAGGTATGATCCACCACACCCAGCCCAAAATTTACCATTTTAACCATTTTAGATTTACAGTTCAGTGGAATTAAGTACATTTACATTGTTGTGCAACCATAAACACCTTCCACTTCCAGAAACACTCTGTACCCCTTAAACGATAACTCCCCTTTCTCACTTCCTTCAACCCCTGGCAACCACCATCTTATTTCTGTCTCTATGAATGTGACTACTCTGGGTACCTCATATCAGTGGAATCATATGATATTTGTCCCTTTGTGCTTGGCTCATTTCACTTAGCATAATATCTTCAGAGTTCATCCATGTTGTAGCAGATGTCAGAATTTTCTTCCTTTTTAAAGGCTAATATTCCATTATATGTGTATACCAATTTGGCTTGTCCATCCATCTATTGACCGACTCTTGGGTTGCTTCTACCTTTTGACTATTGCTAATAATGCTACTCTGAACATCAGTATACAAATTTCTATTCAAGACCCAGCTTTCAGTTCTTTTGGATATATACCTGGAAGTAGAATTGCTGGATCATGTGGCAATTCTATGTTTAATTTTTGAGGAACCGCCATACTGTTTTCCATAGCAGCTGTATCATCTTACATTTCCACCAGCAATGTACGAGGGTCCCAATTTCATGACCATTGTGAAAGGAGTTTATTCTTATGCTATAGTGAATAATAGGTGAACAGAAAACATTAGAGTCTATAGAGTAGGGTTCTGATGTAAAGTTCCTGTTCCTTTTTACCAGTAAGAGGTGGAAAGAGAACCCCTCGCCTCTCAAAGGTTAGTCCTGCTTTCAGAACCATTGTTTTTAGTGACTTGTAATGTCCTACCACGTAATGTGCCAGAACTCATATAATACCGCTACTTGTAGAACGGTTAGATTGTTTCTAGATTTGTTATTCTTATAAATACTACTGAATATACTTATGCAAGAGGCTTTTTTTTTTTTCCAAATGGAAGATTATTCCCTTAGGTAAATTAGCAGAACTGGAAACTGCTACTGTAAGGAATCGCCGACACTAAGATCTACTGTGTTCCAGGTGCTGTTCTAAGTGTTTTCTATATTATATGTTAACTCATTTTAGTAGCTACCATATGGAAGCTACTAATACCTTCATTTTTGAAAAAAGACTTTTTTAGAGCAGTTTTAGGTTCTCAGCAAAATTGAGCAGAAAGTACAGAGAGCTACCACACACCCTCTGCTTACCACACGCATGCATGCACACACACACGTATGCAGCCTCTCCCGCTGTCAACATCCTTCCCCAGAATGGTACATTTGTTACAGTCAGTGAACCTACGTTGACACATCATCATCACCCAAAGTTCATAGTTTACATTGGAAGTGAGAAGGGGAAGTAAACTCTTCTTATCTACATTTTACAGATGAAGAAACTGAGGTACAGAGAGGCTAAGTGATTTGCCAAGAGTCACATAGCCAGGAAGGGCGGCAGAACCAGGATTTGGGCATAGGCAGCCTGGCTTCAGAGACTGTGCTCTGGCACTGCTGACATTTTGGTGGCTCTTGATGCATATTCGGTGCTTAAGTGTGGCAGTGTTTTCCTTTGTGCGGGCCAGACAGTGGACACTTCAGGATCGGTTGACCAAGTGTCCCTATTTGCCTGGGCTTTTCCTGGTATGTGGGGCTTTCAGTTCTAAAGCCAGAAAAGTCCTGGGCAAACAAGACAAGTTGGTCACCCTGCTTCAGCGACTCCAGAGTCTTTTTTAGTAACTTGTCACATCTCTTAGATGCCTTCAAATGTTTCCTCAATCTTTCTGTTTTTCATGACCCTTTGAAGAGTACAGGTCAGTTAT
The DNA here is from genome assembly GCF_028878055.3 of Symphalangus syndactylus. NCBI lineage: Eukaryota > Metazoa > Chordata > Mammalia > Primates > Hylobatidae > Symphalangus > Symphalangus syndactylus. The sequence continues at coordinate 36,070,465 of NC_072424.2, read as the reverse complement.
TTTATAGAATGTCCTTCAATTTGGATTTATCTGATGTTTCCTCATGCGTAGGATCAGTGTATGTATTTCTCCATAGGAATATCACAGACATGTTGTGCCCTTCTCAGTGATCATATCAGGAGGCACTTGATGTTGATTTGTCTAATTACTGTTGATGATGTCTAATTACTTTGATTGCTTGGTTAAGGTGGTGTCTGCTAGATTTCTCTTCTGTATAGTTACTGCTTTTCCATTAATAATAAGTAACTTGTGGAAAGGCATTTTGAGGCTATGTCAGTATCTTGTTTCTCATCAGATTTTTTACCCACTATTTTTACCACCCATTGATGATTCTTGCCTGAATTATTATTGCAATAGTTGTCAAATGGTGACTTCTCATTTGATAATTGTTTCTACAGTCATTCATTGATATTGAGATTTTACTGTAAGGAAGAGTCTTCTCCATATTTACTTATTTATTCATTTATATCAATGTATTAGGGATCTCTAGGAAAAACAATTGGAGATGCACATCTACATATCTATATATTATCTATACACATAATATAAATACAGATGTATAAAGAGATTTAGGAGAAAGAATTTGCTCATGCAGTTACAGATGCTGGCAAGTCCAAAATCTTTAGAGCCAGTGTCACTAGGTCCATTACAGTCAGTGTGGACTCATAGATTTTTATTTTAATTAATAGATTATAATTTGTTAGGATGCTTTGATGCTTAGATTGTTGTTGATTTGGCGAGATGCTTTGATGCTTAGACTGTTGTTGATTTGGTGAGAACCTTGAGTTTGGCTTCTCTCTACTTTTGGCATGTTCCCATCATTCTCTGAACCACTTCCTTACTTTCTGGCATGGTAGGAAGTTCCAGAATCATTTTGTACTTTGCCAGCCCAGGAATCAGCCATTTATCCAGGAAGCCCTGGTTTTATTTAGTGGAGAATGGTATATAGAAGCCATGATCCAGGGACTAGGTATTATCATTGCTCTTGGAGTGTCACTGCTCCCAGTGGCGAGAACTAGGAAACACACACGCACATATACACATACCACTCTATTTCTATATTGATTTCTCTCTTAAATACCATGAATTCATACTGATACCTCCAATTCTAAATACCTATGGAGGCCTGGTGCAGTGACTTGTGCCTGTAATCCCAGCACTTTGGGAGGCCCAAGTGGGTGGATCACTTGAGGTCGGTAGTTCAAGACCAGCCTGGCCAACATGGTGAAACTCTGTCTCTACCAAAAATACAAAAATTAGCCGGGTGTGTTGGTGCACACCTGTAGTCCCAGCTGCTCGGGAGGCTGAGGCAGGAGAATCACTTGAACCTGGGAGGCAGAGGTTGCAGTGAGCCAAGATCACACCACTGCACTCCAGCCTGGGCAACAGAGCAAGATTCTGTCTCAAAAAATAATAACTAACTAAATAAATACTATACCCATGGCATTCATTCCTGCCTGCCTTTAAAATATATATGTATATTTCAGGCCAGGTGCAGTGGCTCACACCTATAATCCTAGCACTCTGGGAGGCCAAGGTGGGTGGATCACTTGAGGTCAGGAGCTCGAGACCAGCCTGGCCAACATGGTGAAACCCCGTCTCTACTAAAAATACAAAAATTAGCTGGGCATGATGGTGTGCGCCTGTAATCCCAGCCACTCGGGAGGCTGAGGCAGGAGAATCACTTGAACACGGGAGGCGGAGGTTGCAGTGATCAGAGATCGCACCATTGCGCTCCAGACTGGGTGACAGAGCAAGACTCCATCTCAAAAAAAAAAAAGTTACTTGGGTTATATCTTTTTTTTCCCCCTTTCAGTGTGGTTATATGGTTGATTTGAAATACTGTTAGGTTCATATATTTTAGCATTTTCTCCCTCCTCATTGATTCTGTTTCATTTATTTTGAGTATGTGAAAGCATTATCACGGATCCAAAACCAAAAGTGAGAACTATACAAAAAGGTATATTCAAATAAATGTTACCCACCCCCACACCCTGCAGTGCTTTCTACCGCCTTCCCACCTACTGCATGTAAGAATCCATCTCATTCGTTTTTGGTTTATCCTTCCCACATGGCTTTCTACAGAAATGAGTAGGTAATGTATATTTTCCTACCTTTCTTTCTTTCTTTCTCTCTTTTTTTTTTTTTTTTTTTGAGATGATGGGGTCTCGCTCTGTCACCCAGGCTGGAGTGCAGTGGCGCGATCTGGGCTCACCGCAACCTCTGCCTTCAGGGTTCAAGCGATTCCCCTGCCTCAGCCTCCCTAGTAGCTGGAACTACAGGCATGCGCCACCACGCCTGGCAAATTTTTGTATTTTTAGTAGAGACGAGGTTTCACCATGTTGGCCAGGCTGGTCTCCAACTCTTGACCTCAGGCGATCTGCCTGCCTCGGCCTCCCAAAGTGCTGGGATTACAGGCATGAGCCACCGCGCCCGGACTTTTTTTTTTTTTCTTCTTTTGAGACAGTTTTGCTCTTAGTGCCCAAGCTGGAGCACAATGGTGCGATCTCAGCTCACTGCAACCTCCACCTCCCAGGTTCAAACAATTCTCCTGCCTCAGCTTCCCTAGCAGCTGGGATTGCAGGTGTACACCACTACGCCTGGCTGATTTTTTGTAGTTTTTTTTTTTTGAGACAGAGTTTTGCTCTTGTTGCCCAGGCTGGAGGGCAATGATGGTGCGATCTTGGCTCACCGCAACCTCTGCCTCCTGGGTTCAAGCAGTTCTCCTGCCTCAGTCTCCCGAGTAGCTGAGATTATAGGCATGCGCCACCATGCCCTACTAATTTTGTATTTTTGGTAGAGATGGGGTTTCTCCATGTTGGTCAGGCTGGACTTGAACTCCCGACCTCAAGTGATCCACCCACCTTGGCTTTTTTTTTTTTGAGATGGAGTCTCACTCTGTTGCCTGGGCTGGAGTGCAGTGGCGTGATCTCAGCTCACTGCCACCTCTGCCTCCCGGATTCAAGCGATTCTCCTGCCTCAGCCTTCTTCTGAGTAGCTGGGATTACAGGTGCATGCCACCACTCCCGGCTAATTTTTGTATTTTTAGTAGAGACAGGATTTCTCCATGTTGATCAGGTGGGTCTCGAACTCCTGACCTCATGATCCGCCTACCTCGGCCTCCCAAAGTGCTGGGATTACAGATGTGAGCCACTGCGCCCAGCCTGTTTTTTTTTTTTTTTTTTTTTTTTTGAGTAGAGGCAGGGTTTCATCATGTTGGCCAGGCTGATCTCGAACTCCTGACCTCAGGTGATCCACCTGCTTTGGCCTCCCAAAGTTCTGGGATTACAGATGTCAGCCACCATGCCCGGCTCCTATCGTCCTTTCTTTCTTCCTCAAAAACATACTATAATATCCTTTTGCTCTTTTTTTTTTTTTTTTTGAGACTGAGTCTCACTCTGTCACCCAGGCTGGAGTGCAGTGGTGTAATCACAGCTCACCGTACCTTCTACTTCCTGGATTCAAGCAATCCTCCTGCCTTAGCCTCCTGAGTAGCTGGGACTACAGGCACGCACCACCATGCCCAGCTAATTTTTGTGTTTTTTGTGGAGGCAAGCCTTCACTATGTTGCCCAGCCTGGTGTCGAATTCCTGGGCTCAAGCAATCTACCTGCTTTGGCCTCCCAAAGTGCTGGAATTACAGGCATGAACCACCGTGCCCAGCCTCTTTTGTTTTTTTCACCTAACAGTGTTTATACCAATTTGTAGAGTTCTTCATTCTTTCTTACAGCAGCATACTAGCCTTTGAGCCATTCTCCTATGAATGGGCATTTAGGTGATTTCCAGTATTTTGCAATTACAAGTTCTTAGAAGTGGGATTGCTAGATGCAAAGGTATAAACCTATATGTAGTTTTATTAGGTACTGCCTAATTCTCCTCCATAAAAGTTGTACTAATTTATATCCATACCAGCAACATATGAGAGTGTCTCTTCCCCCACAACCTCGGCAACAGAATATGATGTCATACTTACTAATTTTTGCCAGTCTGATAGGTGAGAATGGTATCTCATTGTTTTCATTTGCATTTATTTTATTATGTATTAGGTCAAACATCTTGTCTTATGCTTAAGGGATATCTATATATCTCGTTTGTGAATTTTTTCTATCAGGTTGAGTTTTTTCCAAATTAAAAAGTAAATGAATAAAGCATTTATTGATATCATTAATGTAGCATACAGTTCACCCATTTAAAGTGTACACTTTCGTGGTTTTTTGCATATTTATAGTTATGTAACCTTCACTACAATCTAATTTTAGAACTTTTTCTTTTTTTAATTTTTTATTTTTTATTATTATACTTTAGGTTTTAGGGTACATGTGCACAATGTGCAGGTTTGTTACATATGTATGCATGTGCCATGTTGTTTTGCTGCACCCATTAACTCGTCATTTAGCATTAGGCATATCTCCTAATGCTGAGAACTTTTTCTTTACCCTGAAAAGAAACTCCATCCATATTCATTAGTAGTTACTCCCCATTCGTCCCCACTACCCCAGTCCTAGGCAACCATTAATCCACTTTCCCCATAGATTTGTCCATTCTGGACAGTTGATATAAGCATAATTTATATTATATATTACAAATTATACTATTTTTCCTGTAATATAAATAAAATCATACAACACATGGTCTTTTGTGACTGGCTTTCTTCACTTAATGTAAGCGATATAATGCTTACAGTGTTCCAAGTACTGTTTCTAAATGTTTAATCCCTAGTAACAACTCTATGAAATAGTTACTGTTATTATCCCCATTTTATAGATGAGGAAACTGAGGCACAGAGAGGTGAAATAGCTTGCCTCTGGTCACACAGCAATAAGAAGATAGGCTTAATTAGGCAAAAATAGATTAATTAGGCACACACTTGTAATTTCAGCTACTCGGGAGGCTGAGGTGAGAGGATCTCTTGAACCTAGGAGGTCGTGGCTGTGATGAGCACTGATTGTGCGGCTATACCCCAGCCTGGGCAACAGAGTGAGATCCTGTCTCAAAAAAAAAAAAAAAAAAACAGGAGATGAGCTTGGGAGTTATACAGACTTTAAGTTCTAGCTCTATTACTTGCTCTGTGATTTATGGACTATTACATAAACTCCATCAGTGTTTCTCATTTGTTTGTTAAATGAGTGTAACAATGGCTGAGTCCTAGAGTTATATAGAGAGTTAAATGATATGACATCAGGTATAGCTGAGATGCCAGCTTTTTAAAAAGAAATCATATACCATGAAATTCACCCTGTTAAAGTGTGTAATTCATTGGTTTTTAAGTATATTTATAAGGTTACACAACCATTACATTATCTAATTCCAGAACATTTCCATCTCCCAGGCCAGACACGGTGGCTCATGCCTATAATCCCAGCATTTTGGGAGGCCAAGACGGGCGATCACTTGAGGTCAGGAGTTTGAGACCAACCTGGCCAACATGTTGAAACCCTGTTTCTAGTAAAAATACAAAAATTAATGTAGTCCCAACTACTTGGGAGGCTGAGGCGGGAGAATCGCTTGAACCCGGGAGGCAGAGGTTGCAGTGAGCCAAGATTGTACCACTGTGCTTCAGCCTGGGCAACAGAGTGAGACTGTTTCAAAAAAAAAAAAAAAAGAAGAATTTCCATCATCCCAAAAAGAAATTCTGTACCCATCAGCACTCACTCACCATTTCCTCCTCACCCTAGTTTCTGGCAACCACCAACCTATTTTCTGTCTCTATAGATTTGTCTATTATGGACATTTCATAAAAATAGAATCATACAATAGTCTTTTGTATCTGGCTTCTTTCACTTAGCATGATGTTTTCAAGGGCATCCATGTTATAGCGTATGCATACTTCATTCTTTTTTATTGCCAAGTTATATTTCATTGTACAGATATACCATATTTTGTTTATCCGTTCCTCAATTGATGGACATTTGGGTTGTTTCTACTTTTTGGCTACTATGAATAATGCTACTATGAACATTGATGTATACGTTTTCATGTGAACAGGTTTTCTTTTTCTTTTTTTTTTTAGACAGGGTCTTACTCTGTCACCCAGGGTGGAGTGCAGTGGCACCATCAAGGCTCACTGCTGCCTTGACCTCCCTGGGCTCAGATGATTTTCCCACTGCCTCAGCACCCCCACCCCGAATAGCTGGGACTACAGGTGTGAGCCACCATGCCTGGCTAATTTTTGTATTTTTTTTTTTTTGTAGAAACGGGGTTTGGCCATGTTGCCCAAGGTGGCCTCAAACTCCTCGGCGCAAGTTGTCCATCCACCTCGGTCCACAAAAGTGCTGGGATTACAGGCATGAGCCACTGCATCCAGCCAGATTTTCAGTTCTCTTGGGCATATACTTAGGAGTGGAATTGCTGGATCATATGGTGACTCTGTTTAACTTTTTTAGGAACTGCCAAACTCTTTTTCCAAAGTAGCTCCATCATTTTATATTCCCCCTAATGATGTGCAAGTATTCCTATTTCTCCACATCCTCTCTAACACTTACTATCTCTTAGTTATGCTAGAGGGTGTGGAGGGGCGGTAGCTCACTGTGGTTTTGATTTGCATTTCCTTAGTAATAAATAATGGGCTGGGCACAGTGGCTCACACCTGTACGCCTGTAATCCCAGCACTTTGAGAGGTAGAGGGGGGCAGATCACCTGAGGTGAGAAGTTCGAGACCAGCCTGGGCAACATAATGAAACCCTGTCTCTACTAAAAATACAAAAGTCAGCTGGGTGTGGTGGCACACACCTGTAATCCCAGCTACTCGGGAGGCTGAGGCAGGAGAATCACTTGAGCCCGGGAGGCAGAGGCTGCAGTGAGCTGTGATCGCACCACCGCACTCCAGCCTGGGAGACGGAGTGAGGCTCCGTCTCACAGATAAATAAATAATGGTGTTGAGCGTGAGATGCTGACTTTTAGGTCAGCTCTTTCTGCACCCCGAGCTGTGTTTTCCTCCAGAAAGTCTCTCCTCAGTTTCTGTTCATCTCTCTTGCCTAGACTCAGCAGTCATTTTGGGCTCTTGGATGCTCACTGATACCTTCTTAGTGAGGTACTCTGGGGGAGACCTTTGGGTGAGTTCTGATGGTCAGGCTGTTGTGTGTCTAGGATTCAAGGCATGTGTTCTTGTCTTCTGGTTTGATGTTACTCTTGAGGCTGGCACAGCCATCAGGCAGACTTGCCAAACTGCTGGGACAAAGCCAGCCTTCCCCCGGACACCCCTGTGAACAGGATCCAGGGTTCTTGAGCAGGAAACAGTCTTGAGAGTCTTATCTCATCCTTCCTTTTGCAGTAAGACAGTTAGAACTCCTTACCCCCACTCTGCCACTCTGCCAGACTGGGGAGAATCTTTTTTTTTTTTTTTTTAATTTCTGTAGGAAGAAATTCCACTGGCCCCATTTACCACCAGCCAGTATTTTAGTAGACTTCTGTGTTAGAAAAATGCTTTGCTCTGACCCAGATCCCACCTTCTGCAGCACATGCCAATTTCCCCTTATGCTTTCCTTTCTTGGAAGGTGTGAGAGACAGCTGCTCCCTAGGAGGGGCTTCATTCTCTGTTCAGACAAAACCACTTTGGCTAGAGAAGCCCTCATGTGAGGAAGTCCAGACCAAGCCAGGCACCTCCAGGAGACTTTAAAGATGGAATGACCTTGTCACTTGGCGATTGCTTAGGCAGCCTGCTTTGAAAAAGAGAACTTCTGACAGACTTCAGGTCGTGTGTTTATCCTGAGGCTGGGCCATTCCAAACTCATGTCTCAGAGTTTAGAGGTTGCGTCCAGCCAGCCCGTGGGTGGTAATCAAATGCAGGTGGAGACCATCTGGCCGGGTCTGTCCCTCCCACCCAGCCAAGTAAGGGCTGGCCTGCCCACCACAGAGCTGGCCCAGAAAGCACCCTGCATGGAGGCAGATGGTGGACACATGCGTGTGCACGCATGCACACCTCTAGGCACGTGTGCACACAGACCCTCCATAGTGAAGTGGTGCTGTGTGGATGCATCTGATCCAGTGATTTCTTTCTCTGCATTTGAGGATTCTTCCCATTGTGCAGCTGAAGAGGAACAAGTTTCTTTTAGTCTGTTTCTCAAGTTTTTGTGGTTAGAAATCATGTACTTTTCTTGGCCCAAGATGAAAGCCCTGGAGTAATGGTCTAATACATTTTACAAAGCTGCCTCTAATTGGTGGCTGCTTAAAATCTTCCCTTTGCCCTACTGACCCATCTCTCTTTACAGAGTTTTAACTCTAGTCAATCTTGCGTTACTCCAGGTTTTCACACCCCTCCCAAACCTGCAGCTCCAGGGAGCTAGCTCTTCCAACTTCAGTTTGATAGCTGTTCCCTCAGCCTGCCTGCACTGAATTGACCCCAAACGGGGTAATTCAGGAAGGAAATAAAATAGCTTACATTGTGTTGTCCAAGCATCTTCTGCTGGCCTGGTCTCCAAAATTCCACGTGTGTACCCTCAAAGTGGATTCTGTTTCTCACATTGCTATAGATACCTGTGGAAAATGCAAACCGTGGATACTTCATTTAAATATAGTTGGGCCAGGTGCTGTGGCTCTTGCCTGTGTTCCTAGCACTTCGGGAGGCCAAGGCGGGAGGATTACTTAAGCCTGGGAGTTCAAGGACTAGCCTAGGCAATGTGTTGAGACCTGTCTCTACAAAAGTTTTAAAAATTAGCTGGACATGGTGGTGCACACCTGTGGTTCCAGCTACTTGGGAGGTTGAGGTGGAAGGATCGCCTAAGCCCGGGAGGTCAAGGCTACAGTGAGCCATGTTCACACCATTGTATAGAGCAAGATGCTGTCTCAGAAAGAGAGAGAGAGAGAGAAAGAAAGAGAGTCTGGGCATGGTGGCTCATATCTGTAATCCCAATACTTTGAGAGGCCGAGGCCAAAGGATTGCTTGAGCCCAGGAATTTGAAACCAGTCTGGGCAACATAGGGAGACTTTATCTCTACTAAAAAAAAAAAAAAAAAATTAGCCAGGTGCCAGGTGCCATGGTGTGCCAGCTACTCAGGAGGCTGAGACAAGAGGATCGCTTGAGCCCCCAGGAGTTCACACATGAAGTGAACTGAAGATCACGCCACTGCACTCCAGCCTGAATAACAGAGCGAGACCCTGTCTCAAAAAAATACATAGATGATACATACATACATACATACATAGGGTTTGATCATGATAATTTCTAATGATACCTTTTCAGTCCATTAGAGAACTTAGCTTCTCAGAGGTGATCTTTCCCTGCAAAGTGCAGGAGGGCTGGGTTCACCCAGACACAGAAAACTAGGACGGATATCAGCTTCTGAGACTTGGGAATCTCTTTCTATCCCATCTCCTGGCCTTGCCTCTCGGGGTGATGATGATGATGATGAAGAAAAGATGCCACGTGGAATTCTAGGATTGGGCATTGACTGAATCATCAGCCCTTGAGAATTCTCACCTCTTATCACCTGTTCCAGGAGCTTGGTTGGCTGTCATCTTAGTTTATGGTTTGTGTTTGTATGCTGACGAGTTTACATGTGTATAATCATTGTGGCTCATGTTTGTACAAGATATAATTACTGAAAATTATATCATGAATGTATTTTAATTTTAACCTTCCCATACTGGCAAGCCTCATGTAGCTCTCCCTGGATGCTTCCCTTACCTGAGGAGGTGTGGCACCCCGCCAACCAGGCCCAGCTCTCTGATCCACATCATTGCCCTCTCTGATGGAAGTCCCTTTCAGGGACTTCCCTGAGACTTGGGGCTCCTGAGTGTTCCCTGCAAACAGGGAGGCAGGGATTCCTGCCTTCTCTCATTGTCGCTTTAATGAATTGTGGCCATAGAAGCAGTCATCCTCATTATTCTGGGTCACTGAGGGATGGGAAGGGAGGGCAACCCATGCATCTCTAGGGTTCCAGCAATTGAAGAGTACACGTGGAGTGCCAGGTTTCAGGAAGAGCTTGTGCTAATTGAGGAGTGTGTGTTGGGTGCTGAGTTTCAGGAAGAATATGGGCCCACCCAGTATTTGGAATCTGCCTTGGGACCTGTCCACAAATGCTGAGTCTAGAGGCTAGCCAGTGCCACCCAAGGTTGTACCCTTGTGGGGCAGAGTGGAGGTGGGAGTGGAGAAAGGGTCTCATCCTCACAGAGTGTATTAATCCATTCTCACACTGATATAAAGACATACCTGAGATTGGGTAATTTATAAAGAAAATAGGTTTAATTGACTCACAGTTCCACATGGCTGGGAGGACCTCAGGAAACTTACAACGTTGGTGGAAGGAGAAGAGGGTGGCAGGCACAAGAGAGTGGGCAAGAGCAGAGAAAACTGCCTTATAAACCCCTCAGATCTTGTGAGAACTCACTCATTATCACAAGAACACTGTGGAGGAAACCACCCCCATGATCCAATCATCTCCCACCTGGTTCCTCCCTTGACATGTGGAGACTATGGGGATTACAATTCAAGATGATATTTGGTTGGGGACAGAGAGCCAAACCATATCACAGAGCATATAGCCTTGTGGCTCATGGGACATGTATCCTTAGCAAACAAAGTAGATGCCTATTAACAGTTTGAAGGAATAAGGAGCATGAACAAGGGAGATTTTCAGCAGTGTTGCCTCAATCATCCAGGAAGGAATGTTCCAGAGCCACAAAATTTGGAACTCATAATTCAGAGTGCCAGCATTAGAATTTGGCCAGGCCAAGGTCACATCCACATACCCACAGCTGGCAGGAGGACGAGGCAAGAGTTCTGGTTCGTTATGGGCTTCTCGGGTTCCCTCCCCACAAGGCTCACATCCTGGGATACTCCTCTGAATGGAGGATTTGGATACTGAGGCCACCATAAAAAGGGGAGAACTTTAGACTTTCAAGAGTGCTTTTCCTAAGGTAATTGAGCTTAAAACACTTGCTTTTTATGTCTTTCAGGTTTACAGGAACAGATGGACCTAGTGGTTTTGGCTTTGAGTTGACCTTTCGTCTGAAGAGAGAAACTGGGGAGTCTGCCCCACCAACATGGCCCGCAGAGTTAATGCAGGGCTTGGCACGATACGTGTTCCAGTCAGGTAGGCGGCCAGGGCTGGCTGCTGTGCTGGTCCTTTTGCCATGAGCCTGGTTGGCTTTGAGTACTAGCAGGTATATTTTGATGTTTCTGGAGTGGCCTTTCCTGGGAGTACTATGCTCCAATTCTACCATGAGGGTGGCTTGTTTTGCCTGGTGTTTCCTGGTTGGAAAGCCAACTGGGCCATGGCAGAGAGGGGTACTCCCCTGTGCCCTCCAGCAGCAAGTTCTACGTTATGTTGTGCCACCCTGCACCCTTATCGTGTTTCATGGAGGGTTTCTTTCATGTCATCTGATATGATATGTTTCTCTGTGGCTAATTGCTCAGAAGCATTTCCCATCTGACCTCAGATTTTGTTTCTTTGTTTTTGTAAGTAGCCTTCAAATGAAGGCCAAGATACTTTTTCCCAACTCTTTTGCTCTTGAACTATCACAGATAAAGTACAGAGCAAGCCATTGTCTCTCAAAGCATGGTTCTTATACCACCTGCCTGTGAACTACCTGGAGAGCTTGTTGCAAATACATATTCCTAGGCCCCATTGCAGATGTCTGACTCAGAATCTTTGAGAGTGATGTTCCTTGGTGCTTCTGGTAGAGACTAAATTTGGAGAACCATAGATCTGGTAGCTTCTGTAGTTACAGTGACTTTTTTTTTTTTTTTTTTTGAGATGGAGTTTTGCTCTTGTTGCCCAGGCTGGAGTGCCCAGGCTGGAGTGCAATGGCTCAATCTCAACTCACTGCAACCTATGCCTCCCAGGTTCAAGTGATTCTCCTGCCTCAGCCTCCTGTGTAGCTGGGATTATAGGAATGCACCACCACGCCCAGCTATTTCTGTTGTTTTTTTAGTAGAGTTGGGGTTTCTCCATGTTGGTCAGGCTGGTATCAAACTCCTGACCTCAGGTGATCTGCCCACCTCGGCCTCCCAAAGTGCTGGGATTATAGGCATGGGCCACCGCGCCTGGCCAGTGACTTCTTTTTTTGAACCTTGAGTAGGTTATACATTTGGGATACAGTAGACCTGTCTAGGTTGAACCCCTCTGCCCACATTTCACACCTGCGGGAGCCAGTTTTTGGCACATGAGGCAGATCCGTAACTACCACCTACCATTGTATGCCCTGTGGAACAGTCCCCTCATGGAGGCTACAATGGGTCTTCTCTAAGCAGGAGTTCCTAAATCTGGCTGCCCATCAACCCCCTAGAGGAGCTTGTCAACACACTGATTTCCAGACCTTCCTGTGGGGCTCTAGTTGGGTTGGCCAGAAGTGGGACTAGGGCAGGCCGGGCACACGCCTGTAATCCCAGCACTTTGGGAGGCCGAGGTGGTTGGATCACCTGAGGTCAGGAGTTTGAGACCAGCCTGGCCAACATGGTGAAACCCTGTCTCTACTGAAAATACAAAAATTAGCCAGGCATGGTGGTGGGCCCCTGTAATCCCAGCGACTCGGGAGGCTGAGGCAGGAGAATCGCTTGAACCCGGGAGGCAGATGTTACTGTGAGCCAAGATCGCACCACTGCACTCCAGCCTGGGCAGCAGAGCAAGACTCCATAAAAATAAAATTAACAATCACAGTAGTTGTGAAACAGAACAACAGTAATAATGGAACAAATTATTATTATGTACCTTTTTTTTTTTTTTTTGAGATAGAGTCTCGCTCTGTCCCCCAGGCTGGAATGCAGTGGTGTGATCTCAGCTCACTGCAAGCTCTGCCTTCTGGGTTCAGGCCATCCTCCTGCTTGAGCCTCCCAAGTAGCTGGGACTACAGGTGCCCGCCACCATGCCTGGCTAATTTTTTGTATATTTTAGTAGAGACGGGGTTTCACCTTGTTAGCCAGGACGGTCTCGATCTCCTGACCTCATGCTCCACCCGCCTCGGCCTCCCAAAGTGTTGGGATTACAGGTGTGAGCCACTGCACCCGGCCTTATTATGTACCTTCTTATGTGTTGCAGTGTGAGGTATGTAGTATCAACTATGTAGCATTTTCCCAAAAATGTTTAACCTGAACCAAATTATAAGCAGACAAATCCAGATTGTGAGATACTTTACAAGACAAATGCCTATATTCTTCAAAAATGTTAATGCTCTAATCCCAGCACTTTGAGAGGCTGAAGCAGGAAGATCACTTGAGCTCAGGAGTTTGAGACCAGCCTGGGCAATGAAGCAAGACCCTGTAAATTAAAGATTAGCCAGGTGTGGTGGCATGCCTATAGTCCCAGCTACTTGGGAGGCTGAGGTAGGAGGACCACTTGAGCCCAAGAGGTTGAGGCTGCAGTGAGCCATGATTGCGCCACCACATTCCAGGCTGGGCAACACAGTGAGACCCTACCTAAAAAAAAAAATAACACACACACACACACACACACACACACACACACCCCAATACGACGAAAGACATAAAAAGGAAAGGGGCAGGGACTGTTCTATATTAAAGGAAACATGGCTGTTTAAATGCACTGTTGATCCTTGATTAGATCCTGAATTGGACAAAAAAGGTCATGTTTTAAGGACAATTGGAAAAATATGAATTTAAACTGTGTATTAGTTAATAGTACTGTATGTGAAATTCCCTGGATGTGATTATAGTATTATGATTATACAGGATAATGTCCCTGTTGCTAGGAGATAAAGGCTAAAGTATTAATGGATAAAAGGACCTGATGTCTTTAACTTAATTGTCAAATGATTCAAATGATTTAGCTTAATTGTCAAAAAATAAAACATCTGTGTATGAAGAGAAGCTAAAGCAAATGTGGCGAAATGTTAACAACTTGTGAAGCTGGGTGAATGGTATTTGGGTATTCATTGTATCATTCTTTTAACTTTTCTGTAGGATTGGAAATTTTCAAAATAAAATAAAAGTTGTGGCTGTTTGTTGAGTATACATTGACTAATATGTGCTCTGCAGGCCCTTTCTGTACCTGATGGCCCCGCTTATGGTCGTTATAATGTGCCTGCTATAGTTTGTGTCTGCGGATCACTTTAGGGACGTCAGAACGGGACAGGGTGACTACACTCCTAAAAGTGTAATACTTGACTTTCTATTTTCCAGATTTCTTGTAATATGATTGTATTATTTAAATAACAGGTAAAACAAATCTACTTTAAATTTTTTTTAGAACATGGTAGGAAATAATAGTAAATTGTTTAAATAATGGGAAAATGATAAAAAAGTAAATGGTAACTGATTTAAGATAGGAGACCATAGCTATGGGCCTAAATGGTAATGGGAATGACTAACATTTAGACTTGTGCTCTGTGTGCCACTGACTACGTGGACAAGCCATGTGAGGTTAGGGACTGTGATATACCAGCTTTTCAGTTGCAGAAAGCGAGACAACACAGGTTGAGCTGCATGTTCAAGATCACACATCTAGTGGGTACAAAGGCAAATTTTTTTTTTTTTTTGAGACGGAGTCTCGCTCTGTCGCCCAGGCTGGAGTGCAGTGGTGTGATCTTGGCTCACTACAAGCTCCGCCTCCCAGGTTCACGCCATTATCCTGCCTCAGCCTCCCAAGTAGCTGGGACTACAGGTGCCCGCCACCGTGCCCAGCTAATTTTTTCTATTTTTAGTAGAGACAGGGTTTCACTGTGTTAGCCAGGATGGTCTTGATCTCCTGACTTTGTGATCCGCCCGCCTCAGCCTCCCAAAAGTGGTGGGATTACAGGCGTGAGCCACCGCGTCCGGCCACAAAGGCAAGTTTTAACCCAGACAGTGTAGCTCTGAATGGCAGCTCTTGGCCAGACACGGTGGCTCATGCCTGTAATTTAGCACTTTAGTAGGCCAAGGTGGGAGGTTGGCTTAAGCCCAGGAGTTCAAGACCAGCCTAGGCAACATAAGGATATTCTGTCTCTAAAAAAAATTTTAAAAATTAGCCATTGTGGTGACGCGTGCTTGTGGTCTCAGCTACTCAGGAGGCTGAGGTGGGAGGATTGCGCGTAAGCCTGGAAGGTACAGGCAGCAGTGAATGGTGATTGCACCATTGCACTCCAGCCTGGATGACAGAGTGAAGCCCCATCTCAAAAAAAAAAAAAAAAAAAAAACAAGCCAGGCGCAGTGGCTCACGCCTATAATCCCAGCACTTTGGGAGGCCGAGGTGGTTGGATCACCTGAGGTCAGGAGTTGGAGACCAGCCTGGCCAACATGGTGAAACTCCGTCTCTACTAAACATAGAAAAATTAGCTGGGCATGGTGGTGGACACCTGTAATCCCAGCTACATGGGAAGCTGAGGCAGGAGAATCACTTGAACCTGGGAGGCAGAGGTTGCAGTGAGCTGAGATCGCGCCATTGCACTCCAGCCTGGGCAACAAGAGCAAAACTCTGTCTCAAAACAAAACAAAGCAAAAAAAAGTACACATAACTGTACAGCTTGATGAGTTTTCACAAACCACATACACCCATGTAACCAGCACCTAAATTGAGAAACAGAACAGTTCTCTAGAAACCTCCCTTACGTCTCCTTTTAGTCAATACTCTTACCGTCTCCTGACTTCCAACATCATTCTTTTCTTTTGTTTGATTTCACTGCATAGTTATGTCCTTAGCACTGTGTGTCTGAACTCATTGCTAATAGCTTAAGTAGGTCCCCATCCCCACTCCTCTTGCCTGAACTGTTCTCCATCTGCCTGTGAGTGCCAGATCAAGGCAGCAGAAAATGGTGTGGTGGTTTAAGTGTGTGGCCTCCTGACCCAGACAGCCTGCATTCATATTGGCTCTGCCAGTTACTGCCTCCTTGGGCAACATGTACGTCCATTTGCTTAGCTATAAAGCAGGGATAATAGTAACCACATGAAGTTATCGAGAGGTGAATTAATACCTGTAAAACACTTAGAATGTGTCTGGTACGCAGTAAGTACTATGTTTTACCTGCAATCATTATCATTATTCAGTCTTTAAAAACTTTATATAGATCGGCCGGGCGCGGTGGCTCACACCTGTAATCCCAGTACTCTGGGAGGCCGAGGCGGGCGGATCACGAGGTCAGGAGATCGAGACCATCCTGGCTAACACGGTGAAACCCCGTCTCTACTAAAAATACAAAAAATTAGCCAGGCGTGGTGGCGGGCCCCTGTAGTCCCAGCTACTCGGGAGGCTGAGGCAGGAGAATGGCGTGAACCCAGGAGACGGAGCTTGCAGTGAGCTGAGATCACACCACTGTACTGCAGCCTGGGCGTCAGAGCAAGACTCCATCTCAAAAAAAAAAAAAAAAAACTTTATATGGATCAACATAGATACCTTGGTCTTTTTTTTTTTTTTTTTTTTTTTCTCAATGACAGACCCTACTTAACAGCAAAACTGTATTAGGAAATGTCTTGCTCGTCCCTGAATCAGCTGTGCGGCCTCAGCTGACATGATGACATTTGGAGGCATTATCTTACTCACACAGAAAATCAGTAATATTGATACAAATAAAATTACCTCGTTTTGTACATCATATTGTATAGCTGAAAACATTCAGTTCAGGTGTGGCTCCTTGGTTTTTTGTAGTTGATTTATGTAGTTGCCTGTGAAGTCTTATGCAAATCAAACCCTATTCTAAGTCCAGTAGAGCCCACGCAGTTTAGTGGGACCTTGTAGTAAATCTCTTAATAAGGTGAAGAATCTTTCTATAGTGTGAGTAATTGCCCCTTATTGTAAATATTTTGTAAGATTGGGTGTAGGTCTATTAGGTTTTCTCAGAGCAGATCACTCAGCTGCTGCTGCAGAGCACCTCCTTTGTGACTTGTAGGCATTACTCTACCCCTGTGTGGTTACACGCTACGAGTTACATGCATACATACTGTACAGAATGTGTGTCATTTATGTTTGATGTGTACACAGATATACCTGCCTATGTACATAGCGTTGTAATTCTTGCCTCACTTCTGCTGTCCACCTTAAACTTAGTGAGTTTATGGGGAGCACTCCACTCATCCATTTGCATGTGAGAACATGCTCAGCAGTGTAATCAAGCAAGTGGACTGTTTAGACCTGCTTTTCCAGATCTAAGTGACATCCACAGTCCTACAACCCAGCCTTGGAAATAGCATCAAGGCAGTGGGAGGCAAATGAAAGGGGAATGATGAGGCTCTGGTGGGTGTGGGGGCGGGGGTGGAGATGCCCACACCCAGCCATGGAGCTGTACGAGGCAGCCTTGGAAGCCTGCTCTGAAGCATGACTCAGATGGCTTCTATAACAGCCCTGACCTGCTGGCAGACAGCTACCCTCTGGTAGGTTTGCGCAGAGGTGGAAGCTGAGCTGGAGAGAAAAGGAAGTAGAAATGGGAGAGATCTGAGAATGAAGAGCACCCAGAGGCAGTGAAGGCTTCCAGATGTGGCTAGATATAGACAGATTAGGATGATTTAGTTAGGATTCTTCTAGTTATAAGAAAATGGGCCAGGCATGGTGGCTCAGGCCTGTATTCCCAGCCCTTTGGGAGGCCGAGGCAGGTGGATCACCTGAGGTCAGGAATTTGAGACTAGCCTGACCAACATGGAGAAAATGTGTCTCTACTAAAAATACAAAAATTAGCCGGGAATGGTGGCGCGTGCCTGTAATCCCAGCTACTCAGGAGGCTGAGGCAGGAGAATCGCTTGAACCCGGGAGGCGGAGGTTGCAGTGAGCCCAGATCATGCCACTGCACTCCAGCCTGGGTGACAGAGCGAGACTCAAAAAAAAAAGAAGGGAGGAAGGAAGGGAGGAAGGAAGGAAGGAAGATGGGTGGGGCACAGTGGCTCATTACTTGTAATCCCAGCACTTTGGGAGCCTGAGACAGGCAGATCACTTCAGGTTAGGAGTTCAAAACCAGCCTGGCCAACACGGTGAAACCCTGTCTCTACTAAAAATACAAAAAATTAGCTGGGCATGGTGGTGCACATCTGTAATCACAGATACTCAGGAGGCTGAGGCAGGAGAATGGAGAATCACTTGAACCCAGGAGGCGGAGGTTGCGCTACTGCACTCCAGTCTGAGCAATAGAGCGAGACTCCGTCTCAAAAAAAAAAAAAAAAATTAGCTTGGTGTGGTGGTATGCACTTGTGGTCTCAGCTACTTGGGAGGCTGAGTTGGGATGATCATTTGAGCCCAGGAGGTCAAGGCTGCAGTTAGCTGTGATCATGCCACTGCACTCAGCCTGGGTGATAGAGCAAGACCCTGCCTGTAAAAAAAAAAAAAAAAAAAAAAAAGAAAAGAAAATGGCAGAAACCCAACTGAAACTACCTTAAACAATAACAGGGCCAGGCATGGTGGCTCACACCTGTAATCCCAATAGTTTGGGATGCTGAGGCAGTGAGGCAGGCAGATCGCTTGAGCCCAGGAGTTTGAGACCAGCCTGGGCAACATGGTGAAACCCGACAGGGATAGAGTGAAAAAATTGAAAAATTAGCCAGGCATGGTGGCATGCATCTGTAGTCCCAGCTATTCAGGAGGCTGAGGTAGGAGGATTACTTGAGCCAGGGAGGTCGAGGCTGCAGTGAGCCATGATCACACAACTGCACTCCACCCTGGACAGCAGAGCAAGACCCTGTCTCAAAAAAAAAAAAAAAAAAAAAGGAAAAACAATAACAGACTTTATTGGCTCAGGTGACTGTGACAACAAGGGTTTCAGGTGTGGCTTGATCTATATGTTCAATTGGGGTCCTCTGGGCTATGGCGATAGCTCTGACTCTCTGTATGTTGATCTTGTTCTGCAGACTTTCCCCATGTGCCACCACTGGGGAGATGAGCACCATCATTCCTAGTTTCAGTTTCTCTCAGTTTGTAGTCCCAGGAGGCAGAGGGCTTTGTGCTTTTAACTTTGGTGTTTTGCTTGTTTTTTTTACTGATTTTTTTTTTTTTTTTTTTTTTTTGAGACGGAGTCTTGTTCTGTTGCCCAGGCTGGAGTGCAGTGACACAATCCTGGCTCACTGCACCTCCGCCTCCCAAGTTCAAGCAGTTCTCCTGCCTCAGCCTCCTGAGTAGCTGGGACCACAGGCATGCACCAACATGCCTGGCTAACTTTTGTATTTTTAGTAGAGACACAGGGTTTCACCATGTTGGCCAGACTGGTCTCAAACTCCTGACTTCAGGTGATCCACCTGCCATGGCCTCCCAAAGTGTTGGGATTACAGGCGCAAGCCCCAACACCTGGCCTGCTTTTTTATTGATTTTTGAGACAGGGTTCTTGCTTTGTCA
Source organism: Symphalangus syndactylus (assembly GCF_028878055.3). NCBI lineage: Eukaryota > Metazoa > Chordata > Mammalia > Primates > Hylobatidae > Symphalangus > Symphalangus syndactylus. Next base: position 36,051,291 of record NC_072424.2, on the reverse strand, counting down.
CCCAGATTAGAGGCTAGAGTACCGTGGCACCTTTTTAGTTCACTGCAGCCTCAAATTTCTGGGCTCAAGTGATCTTCCCATTTCAGCCTCCTGAGTAGCTACGACTACAGGTGCACACCACCACACTCAGCTAATTTTTAAATTTTTTGTAGAGACAGGGTCTCACTGTTGCCCAGGTTTTGGTCTTGAACTCCTGGGCTCAAGTGCGCTACCCACTTTGGCCACCCAAAGTGCTAGGATTACACATGCAAGCCACTGCACCCAGCCAAGGCTTTAAACTTTGGACATTTCTACATCAGTTCTGGGGTAGGACACAGATTAGTTCTGTCTGGGCCATGTGACCACCTTGGTTGGTGGCAGTGGTCCAGATGGACCACCAGGATTTACGTTGAAAGTCTTCCCTCTGCTGCCGGGCGCGGTGGCTCACGCTTGTAATCCCAGCACTTTGGGAGGCCGAGGCGGGCGGATCGTGAGGTCAGGAGATCGAGACCACGGTGAAACCCCGTCTCTACTAAAAATACAAAAAATTAGCTGGGCGCGGTGGCGGGCGCCTGTAGTCCCAGCTGCTCGGAGAGGCTGAGGCAGGAGAATGGCGTGAACCCGGGAGGCGGAGCTTGCAGTGAGCCGAGATTGCGCCACTGCACTCCAGCCTGGGCGACAGAGCGAGACTCGGTCTCAAAAAAAAAAAAAGAAAGTCTTCCCTCTGCTCTTCACTTCCAAGCACATGGAGTAGGAGGGAAGTCCTCTAAAGAAAAGGCTAACCACCAGCAGAAGAATAGCATGGCTTTGCATAGGCAAAATCAGTTGCTGCCACAGGACTGTAGGGACATCTCTTACCTCAGTAATCATGGTGTGCAGTTAACACTTGGAAGTCAGATTATTAGAGGAGGTGTCGATGGAGTGGGCACTTTCTGTTCTGTCTTGTATGTGTTGGGATGGTTTTGACTACAAGTAATAGAACACCCTGACCAGAGTGGCCTAACAATAAGGGCACTTACCTTACATGGCAAGCCATCTGGAGGAGGGGCAGTTCAAGGGTTGGCCGGCATCTGTTCAGCGATATTGTCAAGGACCTGAGTTGTTCTTAACTTCTCTGCCTTCCTTAGCACTTGGCTTGTCTTTTTAAACTGGTTTCCTCACATTCCGGAGATGGCTGCCATGATCCTAGCATCCTGATCACCCTTGACAGAGTATACAGGCAGTAAGAGAGACATTTCTGTCTTATGTCCTTTAAAGATGAACCAAAACCTCCACAGAACCACCCTCGTTGGTATCCCCTTTGCATCTCATTGGCTAGAGTTAGGTCAAGGATGATATTGGCTGGGAATGGGCCTGGCTCGCAGAAGGGAATGGCCAGGAAAAGGCAGAAAAACAAAATTGCGGTTCTGTTAGCAAGGAGGGGAATGCCCATTGGGTGGGCAAAACACTCCCACCTAAGAAGCCCCAGCCCTGCCGGGGATCAGAGGAACCTTGCATATTGGTCAGGACACTGGGCCTGGGAAGAGAATGTTCCAGTCATGAGGACAGGATGGCTGTCATTTCACCTGCTATGGCAGATTTACAAACAAATCTAGCCTGTGGCATGAGTCGTTTGGAAAGTTTTGCAATAAATGTATCAGTAACTTCACCAGTAGACACTTCCATGTCTGTCTGTCCTACTTTGCAGCCAGTTTTTCTTACTTTCATTTTACGATCAGCTTATTCTCAGATTGCCAGTTACTGTTCCCCTTCCCCCCATCCTCTGGGTTTCATTAGAAAGAAACCATTCCCCAGCTCAACAGGGCTTGATTTCTGAACTGTGCTTTAGAATTCTGCTGGAGAGGCTGTCTGCTCTCAGTTCTGCCATTGGTAGGCTTTAACCACAAATTCCAAGGCAGTTTCATTTGCGTTTTTAGGAAAAACGTATCTCCCCAACCTTGTAACTGACACTGGAAATGGAAGTGCCTTCGCTTGCTGCTGTTTAATGGCAACCTCATGACATGTGCTCAGTTGACTCGATTTGTGAGTGGGTCGATTTCTGAGTGCTGGGATGGCACTGCATGAGTAGGGATCTCTCCCAGGCCATCAGAGCTCATGGCTGATCCAACCCTGTGGTACTGACAGACTCTTAACGCTAACAGAGATTTTTTTGTTTTTACATTTTCTTCCTTTTCCCCTGTTTATAAAAGAAATATTTGCTCATTATAAAATTGAAACGTAGAAATCTGAAATCTGACACAGAAGGTGAAAGTCCTTCATAATTCATTCCCTCACAGAGAAAACTTTGGTGTTCCTCTTTCCAGGTTTTGTTTGCCATGCATATGTCTGGATAGAATTTGCAGTATTTTGACCAGGCGCAGTGGCTCACACCTGTAATCCCAGCACTTTGGGAGGCTGAGATGGGTGGATCACTTGAGGTCAGGAGTTCGAGACCAGCCTGGCCAACATGATGAAACCCCATCTCTGCTAAAAAAAAAAATACAAAAATTAGCCGGGTGTGGTGGTGCATGCCTGTAGTCCCAGCTACTTGGGAGGCTGAGGCACGGGAATTGCTTTGAACCTGGGAGGCGGAGGTTGCAGTGAGCTGGGAGCACGCCACTGCACTCCAGCATGGGTGATAGAGCAAGACTCAGTCTCAAAAAAAAAAAGAACTTGCAGTATTTTGTAAAAATGGACTATGCTTTTCATACTGTTTTTCACCTTGCTTTTTTAAATTACTATCATTTGGACATCTGTCAGGATGTTCTTTTTAACGCGACACTTTTTTAATGCCTACATATACCGTACTTTATTTAACCAGTCTTCTATTGTTAGACATTTGGGTCATTTCTAGTTTTTTCCTTTCACAAGGCTGCAATGAGCATCCTCGTATATGTACATCTTTGTATTCTTACTGAGGTATTTCTTTTTTTTTTTTTTTGATGAGATGGAGATTTACTCTTGTTGCCCAGGCTGGAGTGCAATGTCACGATCTCGGCTCACCGCATCCTCCGCCTCCCAGTTTCTCCTCCCAGCGATTCTTCTGCCTCAGCCTCCCGAGTAGCTGGGATTACAGGCATGTGCCACCACACCTGGCTAATTTTGTATTTTTAGTAGAGACGGGGTTTCACCATGTTGCCCAGGCTGATCTCGAACTCCTGACCTCAGGTGATCTGCCCGCCTCGGCCTCCCAAAGTGCTGGGATTACAGGCGTAAGCAACTGCGCTCGGCCTTACCGGAGTATTTCTTCAGGATAAATTCCTTTAAGTGGGATCACTTAGCCAGGTGTGGAGAAATTAACCTTTACATGTTAATAACCATTGCTAAAGGATTTTTAAAGTGAGGAGGAATTAGATTACTGAATATGTTATTAAAATAATACTTTTGGGATCATCCAGTAAATGTTATCGTTATTTTCAACAAACAATAGAAGGATCATTATATAAAAGTGGTTGTTTTTGTTTGTGTGTTTTGTTTGAGAGAGAGTCTCACTCTGTCGCCCAGGCTGGAGTGCAGTGGTGTGATCTTGGCTCACTGCAAGCTCCACCTCCCAGGTTCAAGTGATTCTCCTGCCTCAGCCTCCTGAGTAGCTGGGATTACAGGCGTGAGCCACTGCACTGAGCCTAGTGTTTTTATAGCAACAAAATACTTTACTGAGTCCTTGAGAATAGGTCCCCCTTCTTAGGTTCCTTGGCCAGAGAGATTGGTTCATACACACTATGTGGCATGCATTTATTTGGGGTTAGGAAAGATCAGCAAGCTTTTTTTTTTTTTTTTTGAGATGGGATCTCACTCTGTTGCTTAGGCCAGAGTCCAGTGGTATGATCACGGCTCACTGCAGCCTTGACCTCCCGAGCTCAGTTGATCCTCCTATCTCAGCCTCCCAAGTAGCTGGGACTACAGGTGCATGCCACCACACCCGGCTAATTTTTATATTTTTTGTGGAGACAGGATTTCGCCATGTTGCCCAGGCTGGTCTTGAACTCCTGGGCTCAAGTGATCTGCCCGTGTTAGCCTCCCAAAGTGGAGGGATTATAGGCATGACCCACTGCGCCCGGCTAGCAAACCTCATACAGTATGTTGCACAGTTTAGAGTTCCAGGAATCCATCCATCATGCTTCCTGTCTCTGAAGTTGGAAGTGCTGAGGGACACAGTCTGCCTCTGTAAGTCAGAGAGACTTTTCCAGATATTGACAGCAAGTCATGTTTTACATAAGGAACCTCAATGCATTGTAGAGTTTTCTTGGGGTTTGCCTCCTCTTGCCTTCCCAAAAGTTAACAGATGTGATTCAGTCTTTTCTCGTTGAGGCCCTTTTTTAAAACTTGCTTTTCTATGCTGGGTGCAGTGGCTCACGCCTGTAATCCCAGCACTTTGGGAGGCCCAGGTGGGAGGATCACGAGGTCAGGAGATTGAGACCATCCTGGCCAACATGGTGAAACCCCCATCTCTACTAAAAATATAAAAATTAGCTGGGTGTGGTGGCACTCACCTGTAGTTCCAGCTATTGGGAGGCTGAGGCAGGAGAATTGCTTGAACCTGGGAGGCAGAGGTTGCAGTGAGCCAAGATTGCACTGCTACACTCCAGCCTGGGCAACAGAGTGAGACTCTGTCTCAAAAAAAAAAAAAAAAAAAAAAACAACAGCAACAGCAAAACTTGCTTTTCTATAGTTAAAAGTAAGTAAATAGAACATAGGTATTGGCTGGGTGTGTTGGCTCACACCTGTAATCCCAGCACTTTGGGAGGCTGAAGCAGGTGGATCACTTGAGGCCAGGAGTTCAAGACCAGGCTGGACAACATGGTGAAACCTCATCTCTACTGAAAATACAAAAATTAGCTGAGAATGATGGTGCATATCTGTAATCCCAGCTACTCAGGAGGCTGAGGCATAAGAATTGCTTGAACCTAGGAGGCGGAGGTTGCAGTGAGCTGAGATCATGCCATTGCACTCTAGCCTGGGCAACAGAGTGAGACTCCGTCTCAAGAAAACAAAACAGTAGATATTGAGCACCAAACTATCTTAGGTACTTACCTTCTCTTATTTAACCTGTGCAGTGGGTAGCCTGGTGAGGAAGATACTGGTTCATATTGCTGCTTTTCAGATGAGGCGATAGGGAGGTGATGGGCCCTGGAGAACTTCCTACAGCTGCTGAGTGGCAAGAGCAAGCCTCCAGGGACAGTCTAACCAGCCTGCTCTGTGTGCTCCAGCCTCTGAGCCGCCAAGGGTCCATTTTAGATGAAGAGAGAGGACTTAGGGAAAAGGAGCTTTTTCATCAGTTACATTTATTTTATTTAAGTGCCTGCGACATACCAGAGGCTCTGTCAAATGCTAGGTAAGCTGTGTGGAGCAAACTTTCCACTGCCTTTAGCTAGTAGAGACAGACATTGAAAAAATAAGCAAATAAATATTTGATTCCATAAGATCACTAAAAGGGAAAGATGAGGAACTGAAAGAAGGCTTATGTAGCTGGAGAGAGGTGAGGGAGAGGCAAGGGCTCAGGAAAAGCTGGAGGCCTGGCAGGGATAGGAAAGTGCTGGGCTTGAGGCAAGTCATGGTGCATTTGCCTCAATAGAGTCTTGATTCTAAGGGTAATGGAAAGCTGTGAAAGCATGTTAAGGGCTGGGTGTGGTGGCTTATACGTGTACTCCCAGATACTTGGGAGGCTGAGTGGGGAGGATAGATTGAGTCCGGGAGGTTGAGGCTGCAGTGAGCCAGGATCATGCCACTGCACTCCAGCCTAGGCAACAGAGCAAGACCCTGCCTCAAAAAACAAAAAAAGAAAAAATGAAAGCATGTTAAGGAAGAAGGTGAAATGGCCAGTTTGGGGAGTGAAGTCTTTTTTTTTTTTTTTTTTTTTTTTAAACTAAGATGTACTTGGATTTGAAGTATTTGAGACTCTAGCTGCATTTTGAGAGTGGCTCTTACGCAGAAGGGACAGGGGCTGCTGCAGCAGTTGGAGCGCAGCCCTCAGGGTCATGGATACTTCTCAGCTCTGCCATTCCAGTCCCCCGGGTCTTGAACTCAGCAGAATCCTGTCTCAAGCCTGCTGTATTCTGAGGCTCTCCAGCCTAAGAAGGGGACCCTCTTATCTTGGGGGTGTTAGCAGCCTCGGCATTGCTGTGCTCAGCAGCACACCACAGGGCTGTCTTCTCAGATCCAAGGGGGAGATCAGGCCTTGCCTCCTCTTCCCTGCCCTGCAGGTGAGTGAAGGCAGTCAGGAAGGTTGAGTGAGGAGCTCAGAGTATATCCCCAGGTAAGATGTTACTAGGCTGCAGGCAGCTTCTCATCTACAGCTCACCTGGCTTTCTTCTCTCATGTCCCAAATGTATATGGTCTTAATATCTTTTCCTCAGGTAAAGCTTTCTGGAAAGAGGTGTTCCATCATTACCAATGAGACCTGTCAAGCTGTCTCTCTCTTTTTTGGAGACAGAGTCTCACTCTGTCACCCAAGCTGGAGTGCAGTGGTGCGATCTCGGCTTACTGCAGCCTCCACCTCCTAGGTTCATACTGTTCTCATGCCTCAGATTCCTGAGTAGCTGGGATTACAGGCATGCACCACCACACCCGGCTAATTTTTGTATTTTTAGTAGAGATGAGGTTTCACCATGTTGGCCACACTGGTCTCCAACTCTTGGGGTCAAGCGATCCACCCGCCTTGGCCTCCCAAAGTACTGGGGTTACAAGCATGAGCCATCGCACCCAGCCTCAAGCTCTCGTTTCCTGGTTTCGCTAAGCTGCCTATTGCCCCAGTCAGCTAACTAAAGCCAAATGGAGCTGCCTGGTTATGTTCATATCATTTTTCTCCCTCACACTCTTTTTAATTTTCCTGACATTTTCTTTGCCTCAACCTGATTCATCCTCTTTTCTGGTTGCTGTGGATCGGTGAAATATTTTCACTTTTATCTGTTAGTAATACTGACCAACTATAAGACAAAACAACCCTTGATTTCTCTGCACTTTCCTAAGATTTTAGATTAATAGTTGAAAGATTGTGTTCCTACTGCACTGAAGAAAAACAGATCAGTCCCTCAGAAATGAGTTTGTGCCCTAAAATTTAAGTGATTTAGCCAATATATAAATCTGGGTATTTTTAGGGAAAACTTAAACCCTGAGAGCAGAGGTTGGCAAGTACAGCCTGCAGGCCAAATCCTGATAACCACCTGTTTTTATAAGTAAAATTATACTGGAACATAGCCATACACATCATGGATTACCTGGGCTTCTTTTGTGCCACAGCAGTGGAGTTGAGTAGTTGTAACAAGAATGATATGGCCCTCAAAGCCTGAAATATTTTATCTCTGGCCGTTCACTGCAAAAGTCGGCCAACAAATGACTTAGAGAATGTTTTCCACTTATGAATAACAGTTCAGGTGGAGAGGTAGCCATCTCTGTGAGATTTCAGAGGCCCTGAGAAATGAGTTGCCTTAGCTGGTTCCTGTGCTCTGGCCTATGGTAGAGGAATCAATTACAGTGCCTAGAGAGTTTGTTGGGGTTGGCGGGGGTATGCATCTCCTGCTGTGTTGCTGAAGGATTTTCTTTAGCAAGTTCCTTTAGCTTCTATAGGTCTGTATCCTACATTGGAGAACTACATTAAATGACTTGAAACTCTTAGTAGAAAGAGTCTATTTATTGTTTTTGAGACAGAGTCTCGCTCTGTCACCCAGGCTGGAGTGCAGTGGTGCAATCTCGGCTCACTGCAAGCTCTGCCTTCCAGGTTCACACCATTCTCCTGCCTCAGCCTCCAGAGTAGCTGGGACTACAGGCGCCCGCCACCACGCACAGCTAATTTTTTTTTTTGTATTTTTAGTAGAGACGGGGTTTCACCGGGTTAGCCAGGATGGTCTCAATCTCCTGACCTTGTGATCTACCTGCCTCGGCCTCCCAAAGTGCTGCGATTACAGGCGTGAGCCACCGCGCCTGGCTGAAAGTATCTATTTGATACAGGCATTCAGCTAGGATAATTCACCCTCAGACTAGGTCTCTTATCTCTGGACTCCTGTGGAGTTTTAATTGGTTGGCTCTCTCAGACGAATGTGGCCCTTTTGTCTCTAGCACCTGCAATTCAGGGATGCTTTCTGCAGGGGGCAGTGAAGCCCACTGGCAAGCAGAGGTTGCCGCTGGAGAGTTAGGACTGTAGAACTAGCATCTCTGCAGGAGGTAAAGCACTTTGATGACTGGAAACTGCTCATGATAGAGTGTTCAGTGAAGAGGGCTGGAGAAGAACGTGGCTGAGAGCAGGAATCCAAATGGCAGGTTGCCTGGGTTCAAATCCTAGTTGGGCCATGTGGGACCAAAATTGAACATCTCCAACAGTCGGTTACTTCATCTGTGAAACACAGGTAATAGTAATATCTACTTCATAATATAGGTAGTGTTCCTAATGCAAAGCCTGGCATTATACATAGAAACAATCAATATTATTTATGGCTGGGTGCAGTGGCTCATACCTGTAACCCCATTACTTTGGGAGGCTGAGATGGGTGGATCACCTGAGGTCAGGAGTTCGAGACCAGCAGGGCCAACATGGTGAAACCCCGTCTCTATTAAAAGTACAAAAATTAGGTCGGGCGCGGTGGCTCACGCCTATAATCCCAGCACTTTGGGAGGCCAAGGTGGGTGGCTCACAGGGTCAGGAGTTCAAGACCAGCCTGGCCAACATAGTGAAACCCCATCTCTACTAAAAAATACAAAAAATAAGCCAGGCGTGGTGGCGGGTACCTGTATAGTCACAGCTACGTGGGAGGCTGAGGCAGGAGAATCACTTGAACCCGGAAGGTGGAGGTTTCAGTGAGTCGAGATTGTGCCACTGCACTCCAGCCTGGGTGACAGAGCGACTCCGTCTCAAAAAAAAAAAAAAAAAAGTTATGTTGTTATTTAAGAAGCATATTGCAAAAGAAAAGGAAACGGTCTTTTTTTTTTTTTTTTTGAGACAGAGTCTCGCTCTGTCGCCCAGGCTGGAGTGCAGTGGCACAATCTCAGCTCACTGCAACCTCCACCTCCTGGGTTTATGCCATTCTCCTGCCTCAGCCTCCCTTGTAGCTGGGATTACAGGCGCCCACTACCATGCCTGGCTAATTTTTTGTATTTTTGTTAGAGACAGGGTTTCACTGTGTTAGCCAGGATGGTCTCGATCTCCTGACATTGTGATCCGCCTGCCTTGGCCTCCCAAAGTGCTGGGATTACAGGCATGAGCCACTGCACCCCATCCAAAACCTGTCAAGAAAAAAAAAAAGGCCAGGGCAGTGGCTCATGCCTGTAATCTCAGCACTTTGGGAGGCCAAGGTGGGTTGATTGCTTGAGCCCAGGAGTTCAAGACCAGTCTGGGCAACATGGCAAAACCCTATCTCTACAAAAATTACAAAAATTAGCCAGGCATGGTAGTGTGCATCTGTAGTCCTTCCTAACTACTTGGGAAGCTGAGGTGAGAGGATCACCTGACCCTCATCTGGGGAGTTAGAGGTTGCGTGAACCAAGATTGTGCCACTACACTCCAGCCTATGTGGCAGAGTGAGACCCTGTCTCAAAAAAGAAAGAAAGAAAAAGAAAAAACCAGATCACAACACTTCATACAGTTGGATTCCAATTCTGTTAACAATATGCACATGCTCACATAGATCACTGGCAGACATGTGAAAATATTCACCAAAGGCCATCTTAGGGTGATGGGGTTATATGTCATTGATATTTTCCTTTTTGTACTTTTTTGCCATTTTGAAAGTTTTTTTGCATAGAGCATGGGTTTTATTATCGGAAAAGAAAAAAGATAACTATGACTGATTTTTTTTCTTTTTGAGATGGAGTCTTGCTCTGTCGCCCATGCTAGAGTGCAGTGGCGCCATCTTGGCTCACTGCAACCTGTGCCTCCCGGGTTCAAGCAATTCTCCTATATCAGCCTCTTGAGTAGCTGGGATTACAGGTGCCTGCCACCACGTCTAGCTAATTTTTGTATTTTTGTATTTTTTATTTTTGAGACAGAGTCTCACTCTGTCACCCAGGCTGGAGTGCAGTGGCACAATCTCTGCTCACTGCAAGCTCCGCCTCACGGGTTCACGCCATTCTCCTGCCTCAGCCTCCCGAGTAGCTGGGACTACGGCGCCTGCCACCATGCCCAGCTAATTTTTTGTATTTTTAGTAGAGACGGGGTTTCACCATGTTAGCCAGGATGGACTCAATCTCCTGACCTTGTGATCCACCCACCTCGGCCTCCCAAAGTGCTAGGATTACAGGCGTGAGCCACCGTGCCCAGCCAATTTTTGTATTTTTAGTAGAGACAGGGTTTCACCATGTTGGCCAGGCTGGTCTCGAACTCCTGAACTCAAGTGATCCATCCACCTTGGCCTCCCAAAGTGCTGGGATTACAGGCATGAGCCACTGGGCCCAGCCAAATTTTTCTCTTCTTTTTTTTCTTTTTTTTTTTTGAGGCAGGGTCTGGTTCTGTTACCCAGGCTGGAGTGCAGTGGTGCAATCATGGCTCACTGCAACCTCCACCTCCTGGGGCTTAGGTGATCCTTCCACCTCGGCCTCCCGAGTAGTTGGGGCTACAGGTGCACACCACCATGCCTGGCTAATTTTTCCATTTTTTGTAGAGCTGGGGTTTCCCCATGTTACTCAGGCTGGTCTCAAACTCTTGGACTCAAGCCATCTGCCTGCCTCAGCCCCCAACATTTCTGGGATTACAGGCTTGAGCCACCATGCCTGGCCACATGACTGAATTTTTAAAAGAACTTCTCAGAGGCTGGGGACAGTGAGTCCTGAGAAGCAATCTAGGCCACAAGTGCAGGTATGGTCAGGTTACACTTCAAGGTATGCTCTCTGGTACTGAGGAGAATGTGTTTATTGGAATAGCTTTGGATGAGATACAGTGATCTGCTTTCTTACTCAGTTTCTTCATAGCTCTCTCAGTGGAAAATGACTGGTGCCCCTAAGCCAGACACAGTACTGCTTGGGCTTCCCTGGGAGTGGGTCTCCACCACCAGGCCTGTCTTCTTGCCTTGCAGGGCAGACATGAGGACAAGCTTGTTGTTTAGGTTCTTTCCAGGACTCAAGGACCAAGAGAACAGGATGGCCCATCCTTGAGGGTTCTGATGAGGTTCAAGCAGCATTTCTGACTCCTCACAGAGCCCTCTCTCTGGACAGATGACAGTTGGAGCTTGAGCCAGGGGAGGAAGAGAAAAGGGAGGGAATTCGGGTGCTTTTAAAGAGGGATTGCAGCACACCCAGGCAATGGATTGTTGTTTTGCTGGCATGCAGCAGGTAGGCTCTGAAACAGCAGTGGGGGTCCTTCTCTGCCTTGTCCTGCTTGGCCCAGTGGAAGCTGCATACCTGGGGCACTGTGCTGGGCAGGGAACGCATCTCTGGGAGAGGCTGCAGCCCAATATCCCCTAGCCCCAGGCCTAGCTCCAGCAGCCTATGTTTGGCTTTGAAGATTTAGGAAAAACAGGACACTATCAACCTCCTGGGCCAACCGGGCATGTCTAGGTCCTCCTGAGTACCGTGGTGACCTGAACACAGGAAAACCTTGTCCTTTGCTTCTCTTCACTGGGCCACTCACATCACACATTCATTGTCTTCTGTCCTTGGCTGGTACACTTTTATTCCCCCAAACAAATATAATGTTATTGTTTTCCTAATTACAAAAAGGACATTAAAAAAATCCAGGCAACACTGAAAACATGAAGAAACCATGTCACAGAACAATGGGTAGAGTGGAGCTTCATTTTTACTTAAAAAAAAAAAAAAAAGTATGACTTTGATTATACATGCTCAAAAGAAAGTCTTAAAGATTGCATATCAGATGTTAACAGCAAATGTTAATAGCTGAGAAATGGGACTGATGGGAAAAGAGATTTTCATGTTTTACTTTATAAATTTCTTTGTCATTTGACTTTCTTATAATAAGCCTATGTTATTTTGTAACTTAAATAAATATATGTTGAAAACAAAAATAAATATTATGCTTCTGAGACAGCCATTTTTATTTGGTTACCATCCTTCTAGATATGTCTCTATACATAAAATAGGCAGTTTTACTAAGTACTGTATATATTAACATGCTTTCTTCACACAGTCATGGAAGTCTTTCTAGCTAAGTAACTATAGTTCAGCCGGGCACAGTGGCTCACGCCTGTAATCCCAGCACTTTGGGAGGCCAAGGCAGGTGGATCACCTGAGGTCAGGAGTTCGAGACTAGCCTGGCCAATGTGATGAAACCCCATCTCTACTAAAAATACAAAAATTATCTGGGTGAGGTGGCGGGCGCCTGTAATCCCAGCTACTTGGGAGGCTGAGGCAGGAGAATCGCCTGAACCTGGGAGGCGGAGGTTGCAGTGAGCCAAGATTGCACCATTGCACTCCAGCCTGGGCGACAAGAGCAAAACTCTGTCTCAAAAAAAAAAAAAAAAAAAAAAATATATATATATATATATATATATATATATCTCCATAGCAGTGCTTGTAATTGTTGTATGGCATTTCATTGTATGATACTAACATAACAGGCCCCTCTAGGATAAATAGACCCCTCTAGATGAACTTGCAGATAGTTTCCAGTTTTCCCTATTTTAAACAACACTATAAGATTGTTGCCCATATATGAACATCTTGGCAACTGCATCCAGTTATCTCAGGATCAGTTTCTAAAGTGGGATTGTGGGTCACAAGGTCCGCAGATTTTACAGTCTGGCACATATGCCCAGCTCTCCTTTTGAAGGTGATTCCACTAGGCAGCGTGGCCCCTGCCGCGGCTGCCACTGTGTTCTCACCTGTAGTCATGGCCATTTGGCAGTCCAGGCACTGAGGAAGCACTGTATAGTCTTTCAAGTCCGTAAAATAAGACACAGGACTCTTCCCACTTTTGGTAGCTTTAAGGCTGGCCATATTCCAACATTAAGGAAATTCTTTGAGGCTGGAGGGCCACAGGCTACTCAGACTCTGTGGCTCTTGGAAAGCCCTGCACTACCTGAGTTCATCCTCACAACTCAATCCCTTCTCCATCTCTCCAAGCAGGTAGAAATGTCCTGGAAGAGTCTGGCCTGAACACCAAAAGGGTTCACTAATGGTTTATTGCTATCTCTTCCTATAATCAAATCACCCAAAATTGGTAATCTGTAACCCCCTTCCTGTATCTGATTGGTAGGGAAACTTTGAAATTTGGGCAGGTACATAGACAGCTGAGGAGCTGTTCTTTGCACAGATACTCAGAGGTAAGTGCCTGCCTCATGTCCCGTCTCTGACCCAACAGCCCCTTCTGGGTGCAACATTCAACAAGGAATTTAAACCAATCAGAGCGTGTCCAGAGAATGGTGGCATTCAAACTGGCAAAACCTTTCAAAACTGTCCATCTATGAGGAATGGCTATAAAAGTGAGGTAACTGGAAACATTCTAGTTTGAAGACGAAAAGACTTTGAGATGGAATATGTAGGGAGTTGAACTATGACCCACAACAGGTATTTAAAAATAGTTGAGGTCTTACCATATGGAAAAGAGATTTGACTTTTTGTTACTCAGAATAGAGAGCTAGAAAGCTGTTAACTCTTAATTGGGATGTAGCAGAATTTCCTAATGTGGCTAGGCGCTGGGAGGCAGTAAACTCACCATCCCTGAAGTTTTCCTAGTAGTCTGGGCAGTTGCTGGCCCAGGCGCTTGTAGAGGGGATTTAAGCGTTGGGTGTGGAGTTGGTGATTTGGGAATCTAGACCGCCGAACCCAGAGACTATTTATTTATTTATTTATTTATTTATTTATTTATTTACTTATTTATTTATTGAGACGGAGTCTTGTTCTATTGCCCAGGCTGGAGCGCAGTGGCGCAATCTCAGCTCACTACAACCTCCGCCTCCCAGGTTCAAGCAATTTTCTTGCCTTAGCCTCCCGAGTAGCTGGGACTACAGGCACACGCCACCACGCCTGGCTAATTCTTGTATTTTTTAGTAGAGACGGAGTTTCACCATGTTGACCAGGCTGGTCTCGAACTCCTGACTTCGTGATCTGCCTGCCTTGGCCTCCCAAAGGAGACCATTTATTAATGCTGGGGTTTTTTTGGCTTTTTATTTGTTTGTTTGTTTGTTTTCTAATCGATATTTTTGTGACCCCTTCTTCTGTGCTCCAGTCTGGTTTCTTGCAAACAAGTCCTTCCCCCTTCCTCTTCTCGATGCTTCCCAGGTCCTCCAGGTCTGACCCAGCTGGGTGACTTCTGAAAACATCCATAAGTACTATAGCTGTGCTTCTTGGTGTAAACTAAGGCAGGAAGAAGGGAGTTAGTTTCCTAAGCTGAAAATTGGAATCATGGCTCCTCGAAGAAACCATCTGCTCTTCCTATGTGGGTGGATTCTATGTCTGTGTCTCAGTTCTACTGGATCCTTCTGTCTTCATTTCTTTTTGTGTAAATAGTGGCTGTGTTTTCCAGTGATCAGATCTTTCAAATGAATAGCAACTGCTTAATTTGTACAGTATTTTCAGTACACAAGGCAATTTTTACATATTTTGTTTTCTTGGATTCTAAAAAAAAAAAAACCTTCAAGGTATACAGTATATCATCCCATCATGTTTTGGTAGGTGAAAAAATAGATGCAGAGAAGTTAAGTGGCTTCTTCAAGGTTACACAGTAAGAAAATTGTATCAGAGAATAAAGCTAAGAGAGGAGACTCTTAACTAGAGGATCTGATTTTGTCTTGAACAGGAGGGTATACATAATACATTTTGGGTGACTATTTGCACCCATGACCTGGTAGAAGAAAAATAGTCAGTGCTAATAAGTAACGCTTTCACCTTACACTAAGATGGCCAGTGACTGAGCTAAAGAGAAGTTAGTGTTTCATTAATTTATCTTTTTTTGGGTTGCTGGGGATGAGGCCAACCAAAATTCTCTCTGGGTTAAAAGTTGATGTTTAAGCAGGCCGGGCACAGTGGCTTACGCCTGTAATCCCAGCACTTTGGGAGGCTGAGGTGGGCGGATCACTTGAGGCCAGGATTTCAAGACCAGCCTGGGCAACATGCCGAAACCCTGTCTCTACTAAAAAACAAACAAACAAAACAAACAAAACAAACAAACAAAAAATTAGCCAGCCATGGTGGTGCACACCTGTAATTCCAGCTACTTGGGAGACTGAGGCAGGAGAATCATTTGAACCTGGGAAACAGAGGTTGCGGTGAGCCAAGATTGCGCCACTGCACTCTAGCCTGGGTGACAGAGCGAGACTCTGTTTCAAAAAACAAAACAAAACAAAAAAACAACAACAAAAAATTAGTGGCTTAAAACACAATTTCTGTGTGTCTAGAGTTTGGGCACAGCTTATCTCTAGGTCCTCTGCCCAGGCCCTTGCAAGCCTACAATTAAGGTGTTTACCAGGCTGCATTCTTTTTTTTTTTTTTTTTTCTTGAGACGGAGTCTCGCTCTGTCGCCCAGGCTGGAGTGCAGTGGCACAATCTCGGCTCACTGCAAGCTCCGCCTCCCGGGTTCACGCCATTCTCCTGCCTCAGCCTCTCCGAGTAGCTGGGACTACAGGCGCCCGCCACCACGCCCGGCTAATTTTTTTGTATTTTTAGTAGAGACGGGGTTTCACCGTGGTCTCGATCTCCTGACCTCGTGATTCGCCCGCCTCGGCCTCCCAAAGTGCTGGGATTACAAGCGTGAGCCACCGCGCCCGGCCAGGCTGCATTCTTTTCTTTTCTTTTTTTCCATGTTCATATACAGGCTGCATTCTTATTTGAGGCTCCCCTGGGGAAGAATATGCCTCCAAATTCCCTCAGGTTGTTGACAGAATTCCTTTCCTTGCAACTTTAGGATTCAAGGCAGCTTGCTTCTTCAAAGCAGCAATGGAGGAAGGGTCTGATGTTTGTGTAGGGGTACAGTTCCCTTTTAAAGGGCTTTTACCTGTTTCAGTCAAGGCCACCCAGGAGAATCTCCTTTTTTTTTTTTTTTTTTTTTTTTTTTTGAGATGGAGTTTCACTCTTGTTGCCCAGCCTGGAGTGCAATGGCATGATCTTGGCTCTTTGCAAACTCCGCCTCCCAGGTTCAAGCCATTCTCCTGCCTCAGCCTCCCGAGTAGTTGGGATTACAGGCACCGGCCACCACGCCTGGATAATTTTTTTTTTTGTAATTTTAGTAGAGGACAGGGTTTCACCATGTTGGTCAGGCTGGTCTGGAACTCCTGACCTGAGGTGATCTGTCTGCCTCGGCCTCCCAAAGTGCTGGGATTACAGGTGTGAGCCACCGTGACCAGCCTCTCCCTTTTTTTTTCTTTTTTTCTTTTGAGACAGGAGTCTCACTCTATTGCCCAGGTTGGAGTGTAGTGGCACGATCTTGGCTCACTACAACCTCTGCCACCTGGGTTCAAGCAATTCTCCTGTCTCAGCTTCCTGAGTAGCTGGGATTACAGGTGCCTGCCACTGCACCCAGCTACTTTTTGTATTTTTAGTACAGATGGGGTTTTGCCATCTTGGCCAGGCTGGTCTTGAACTCCTGACCTCATGATCCACCCTCCTTGGCCTCCCAAAGTGCTGAGTTTACAGGTGTGAGTGAGCTACCACGCCCAGCCTTTTGTTTTGTTTTGTTTTTGTTATGGTGAAAAGATATACATATATTTAGAATTACCCAGCTGGACTCAGTTTAGATGATCCCAATTTTGTTGGCAACATCCAAAGCATCGTAATTAGGAGCCAGTCCAACATATGCCTTCTTCTCTCCATCACGCTGAATCAGGATGTTGACCTTGGCCACATCAGTGTCATAGAGCTTCTTCACAGCCTATTTGATCTGGTGCTTGTTGGCCTTAACATCCACAGTGAACACAAGTGTGTTGTTGTCTTCTGTCTTCTTCATGGTGGACTCAGTGGTCAGTGGAAACTTGATGATAGCATAGTGGTCAAGCTTGTTCTCCGGGGTTGGTCTTCTGAGGGTACTTGGGCTGCCTCCAGAATCCGCACGTCACCGCCGGAAGGTAGGTGACATGCGGATCTTCTTTTTTTTGTGGCTGTGGACACCTTTCAACACTGCCTTCTTGGCCTTCAAAGCCTTTGCTTTGGCTTCGGCTTTAGGAGGAGCAGGAGCTTCCTTCTTTGCTTTCGGCACCGTCTTGTGAAAAGGGCCTCCCTTTTAATTAACACAAAATCATCTACTTTGGCCTCACAGCCATTAGAATGGCTACTATCAAAAAAAAAAAACAGAAAATAGTATGTTAGCAAGCATGTGAAGAAATTGGCACCCTTGTACACTGTTGATAGGAATGTAAAATGGTGCAGCTGCTGTGGAAAATGGTCTGGTGGTTCTTCAGAAAGTTCAATATGGAATTACTGTATGATCCAGCAATCTCACCTCTGGGTATGTATCCAAAAGAACTGAAAGCAGGGACTTGAACAGATATTTGTGTACCAGTTTTCATAGCATCCAAAAAGTGGAAGTAACTCGTGTCCATCAACAGATGAATGGGTAAACAAAGTATGGTATATACATATAATGGAATATTACTCAGCCTTAATAAAAGGAAGGAAATTCTGCCACATGCTGCAGGCTACAACATGGATGAACCCAGAAGACATTATGGCGAGTGAAATAAGCCAGACACAAAAAGGCAAATATTGTATGATTCCACTTATATAAGGTACTTACAGTAGTTAGGTTCATAGAGACAGAAGGCAAAATGTTGGTTTCCAGGAGTTGGAAGCAGTAGAATGGGGAGTTACTGTTTACTGGGTATAGAGTTTCAGTTGGGGAAGATGAAAAAAGAAGTCCTGGAAATGGAAGGTTCTTATGGTTGCACAACAATATGAATGTACTTAATGCCACTTAAAGATGGCTAAATTGGTGAATTTTATGTTGATGTATTTTACTACAACTAAAACTGAAAAAAAAATTAATAAAGCGATTTGGGACATTAATTTACATCCTTAAAATATCTTTACTTTTGCCATATTCTGTTAGCAAGAAGCAAGTTATAGGTCTCGCCCACACTTGGGGGAAAGTATTAGACAGGGCTTGAGTACCAAGGGGATGGGGACCATGGGGCCACCTTAGAGTCTGCCTGCCACATTTCCTAAAACTCACAAGCAAAATAAAACAAGTGAAATTCACAGCATACCAAATTGGTGTCAAAACAATACACAGAGATCTTAAAATATAGTAATTTGTATGTATATCCCTAATGTATACACAGACAGAAAAAACCGTTTTCAGTAATCATGTTGTTAATAAAAATATTGATATTATTCTGAAACTAGTATATGGATATAATAGGATAAAGCAAATAAGTAATTATGTTAGAAAGCAAGATGTTCAGCATAAGATTAGAAAGATACAAATATATGGCCAGGCGTTGTGGCTCACATCTGTAGTGCCAGCTATTTGAGAGGCTAAGACGGGAGGATTGCTTGAGCCCAGGAGTTTGAGCCTGCAGTGAGCTATGATTGTGCCACTACACTCTAGCCTGCGTGACACAGTGAGACCTTGTCTCTAAAACAATAATAAAATAAATAAAAGATACAAATATAAAATCAAATAAGTAAAAATGTTATATTCTTAAATTTGGATTCTAATTAGCAAGATGAACAAAAGATCTGTTTTCTCTTTCTTTTAAAAAAAATGTATTTTATCTTTGTCACTATAAAAGCCGTGAAACAGGCTGGGCGCATTGGCTCCTGCAATCCCAGCACTTTGGGAGGCCGAGGCAGGCAGATCATGAGGTCAGGAGATCAAGACCAGCCTGGCCAATATGGTGAAACCCTGTCTGTACTAAAAATACAAAAAATTAGCTGGGCGTGGTGGCATGTGCCTGTAGTCCCAGCTACTCAGGAGGCTGAGGCAGGAGAATCACTTGAACCCGGGAGGCAGAGGTTGCAGTGAGCTGAGATTGCGCCACTGCACTCCAGCCTGGGTGACAGAGCAAGACTCTGTCTCAAAAAAAAAAAAAAAAGGCGTGGTGGCGCACCTGTAGTCTTAGCTACTCGGGAAGCTGAGGTGGAAGGATCGCTTGAGCCCAGGAGGTTGAGGCTACAGTGAGCCATAATGGTGCCACCATGCTCCAGCTTGGGAAACAGAGCAAGACCTTGTCTCAAATTTTTTTTTAAAAAGCTAGCCTGGTTGAAAATGCCAGTGGTGCCATTTTAGTTGCCAGCCAAGGATGGCTCCTAATGTTCTAGTCCATTTTCTGCCGGTTATAACAGAATATCTGAAACTGGTAATTTATAAAGAAAAGGAATTTATTTCTTACAGTTACAGAGGCTGAGAAGTCCAAGGTTAAAGGGCCCCATCTGATGAAGGCCTTCTTGCTGGTGAGGAGTCCCTGCAGAGTCCCAGGGACATCACATGGCAAGGGGGCTGAACTTGCTAGCTTAGGTCTCTCTTCTTTATAAACCCACCAGTTTCTACCCCCATTGCCCACCTCTGTGATAATCCATTAACTTATTTATATATGAGGGCAGGGCCCTCATGACCTAATCACCTCTTAAAGGCCCCACCTCTCAATACTGCCAGATTGGAGATTGAGTTTCAACATGCCTTTTGAAGGAGGCAGACATTCAAATCATACCACCTAGCTTCCTGGCATGTCCAGATTAGTGTCACTGCATTTGGAGTGATGCCACAGTAGCCAGTGTGATGGCTGCTGGTGCCACATAGCAGAGGGGTCAAGGAGGAAGATCATCTTTCCAACATTAAGTATATAGATAATACATAGATAAATTTCAGATTTTTTTTTTTGAAACAGGGTCTCTGTTGGCCAGGCTGGAGTGCAGAGGTGTGATCTTGGCTCACTGCAGCCTCAACCTCCCAGGTTCAAGTGATCCTCCCACCTTAGCCTCCGAGTGGCTGGGTCTACAGGCACATGCCACCACACCCTGCTAATTCTTCTGTGTTTTTTTTTTTTGTAGAGATGGGGTCTTGGTATGTTGTCCAGGCTGGTCTTGAACTTCTGGACTGAAGTGATCCACCCACCTCAGCCTCCCAAAGTGCTGGGATTACAGGCATGAGGTACTGCACCTGACCTCAGATGTTAAAAACTTAGACTATACAGATAAAGTCAAAGTTCTCTGTGACCATCCACCCAATCTCAGGGCCCTCGCTAAAGAAACCCTCTTTATCCATTTGGTGTGAGTCCTTGCAGCTTGCCAGATTTTTTTCTATGTATTCACCTTCTTCTGGGTACCTGTGAAATGGTTTGGGTTTCTATAGTTTTTTTTCTTTCTTTAATGTAAATGAAACTGTACTGCCCTTCACAACTGGATTTTTCAGTTGACAGTATGTCTTGAAGATCTTTATTTAATTTTTTTTACTGTTGCCTGTGATTTTATTGTATGAATAAACCATAATTTAACTATTCCCCTGGCGATGCACCTTTAGGTTGTTGCCATTTTTCCCGTATTACAAACTGCACAGATGCAGTGACCATCCTTATTCATTCCTCCTTGTGACATGTTTGTTTTGCTCTAGGGTACATATTTATAAGTAGAATGATTGGGTCAAAGGGAAGTTACCCTTTATATTAATAGATTCTGCCATTTGGTCCTCCAAAGTGACTAGTTTATAGGTCCGTGGCAACGTTTTGTTTTGCAGTGACAAGGTTTTGCTCTGTTGCCTAGGCTGGAGTGCTATGGTACAATTATAGCTCACTGTAACCTCGAATGCCTTGGCTCAAATGATCCTCAAGCCTCAGCCTCCCAAGTAGCTGTGGAACTACAAGTGTGCACCACCATGCCTGGCTAATTTTTAAATTTTTTTGTAGAGACAGGGTCTCACTGTGTTGCCCAGGCTGGTCTTGAACTCCTGGTCTGAAGCGACCTTCCTGCCTCAGCCTCCCAAAGCTGTAGGATTGCAGGTGTGAATCACTGCACCCAGTCTAAATGGGTTTTCATTCCTGATTTAACTGGTCTCTTCAGGAAGAAGATGGGAGGAGTAGAAGCATGTGCTGGATTTTTTTTTTTTTTTTTTTTTTTTGAGATGGAGTCTCACCCTGTTGCCCAGTCTGGAGTGCAATGGCACGATCTTGGCTCACTGCAACCTCCGCCTCCCAGGTTCAAACGATTCTCCTGCCTCAGCCTCCTGAGTAGCTGGGATTATAGGTGCCCACTACCACGCCCAGCTAATTTTTGTATTTTTAGTAGAGACAGGGTTTCACCATGCTGGCCAGGCTAGTCTTGGATTTTAAAGCTTCAAAGGATTTCCTGGGATTGTTTTTTCTTTTTGGAAATGGGGTCTCACGTCTTACTCTGTCACCCAGGAGTGCAGTGGTGTGATCATGGGTCACTGCAGCCTCCATCTCCCAGGGCTTAAGTGATCCTCCCACTTCAGCCTCCCGAGTAGCTGGGATCACAGGCATGTGCCACCACACCTGGCTAAATTTTGTATTTTTTGCAGAGACAGGGTTTTGCCATGTTGCCAAGGATGGTGTCAAACTCCTGTGCTCAAGTGATCCACCTACCTCAGCCTCCCAAAGTGCTGGGATTACAGGCATGAGCTACTGGCCTCTTTGTTCTTAAAGCCAAAGGGACTAAGGTTTTAAACTCGTAGTCTTGGCTGGGTGCGGTGGCTCACGCCTGTAATCCCAGCACTTTGGGAGGCCAAGGTGGGCGGATCCCGAGGTCAGGAGATCGAGACCATCCTGGCTAACATGGTGAAACTCCATCTCTACTAAAAATACAAAAAAATTAGCCGGGCGTGGTGGTGGGCGCCTGTAGTCTCAGCTACTCGGGAGGCTCAAGCAGGAGAATGGCGTGAACCTGGGAGGCGGAGCTTGCAGTGAGCCGGGATCGCGCCACTGCACTCCAGCCTGGGTGGCAGAGCGAGACTCCGTCTAAAAAAAAAACAAACAAAGAACAAAGAGGCTTGGGGCCAGGCATGATGGCTCATGCCTGTAATTCCAGAACTTTGGGAGGCCGAGGTGGGTGGATCACTTGAAGTCAAGAGTTCAAGACCAGCCTGGCCAACATGGAGAAACCCCATCTCTACTAAAAATACAAAAATTAGTCTGGGTGCGGTGGCTCACACCTGTAACCCCAGCACTTTGGGAGGCTGAGGCGGGTGGATCATAAGGTCAAGAGATCGAGAACATCGTGGCCAACATGGTGAAACCCTGTCTGTACTGAAAGTACAAACATTAGCTGGGCATGGTGGCGCATGCCTATAGTCCCAGGTACTTGGTAGGCTGAGGCAGGAGAACTGCTTGAACCCATGAGGCAGAGGTTGCTGTGAGCTGAGATCATGTCACTGCACTCCAGCCTGGCGACAGAGCAAGACTCTGTTTCAAAAAAAAAAAAAAAAAAATTAGATGGACATGGTGGTGCGCACCTGTAATCCCAGCTGCTCAGGAGGCTGAGGCAGGAGACTTGGCTGAACCTGGGAGGCAGAGGTTGCAGTGAGCTGAGATGGCACTGCTGCACTCCAGTTTGGGTAACAGAGTGAGACTCTGTCTCAAAGGAAAAAAAAAAAAAGAACAAAGAGGCTTGGGCTCTGCCTTGTGTGTAGGTGGCAGGCCCTCGTGCTGGTGAAGGAGAGAGGAACAAGGGCAGGTCTTGCTCAGTTACAAGCCTGTGGGCAGAAGATTCTGCCTTCTCATGCTGACAGGTGTCTAAACAGATGGAGCTGCTTAAAAAGAAAAGTGAAGCCATCTGCTAGATTAGGACTCCAAGCTCTCTCAAGGGGTAAGCAAGGACCTGTGTACTTTACAGGTGGGCATAGCATATATGGGTGAGTAAATGAAGTTTGACTAGTGACAGCTACAAGCTGTGGCCAAGTGAACCCTCCTAAGCTCTGTGGGCAGTCAGGGTCCTCACCCTCACTGGGGGGAGAATGAGGCTGTCTGCTGTGTGCCCTGCCCATGTGGGCACAGGGTGAGTGTCAGGTCCACAGTCTATCTCTAGCGAAGCTCCATCAGTCCAGTTCTGAAAGGTTTGCAGCCCCCTACACTCGCTTTGGGGTGAGAGCCTGCAGGGCCTCTGGCAGCCTGCCAGCCTTCCACCTCCCCTGCTGTGACTTGTATTCCAGTTTACTGAGCATCTCTGCTTATAAAGGGATTTTCCTTACACTTCACTGTTTGCCTTTATGATTGCGGCTTTGAGGGAGAGGAAGGAAGCTGAAGAGCGGGAGGTTGTGGAGAAAATGCATAGGGAAGCAGTTTTGAGTCTCTGGCTAGCTGTGCGATTCCTTTGATTCCAGGCAAAACCTGGAAGGAATAGCCTTTACATTTCCTTTCGGTTTTGCAAGAGCAAATATGTCTTCTCTCAGTCTTCTTTATTTAATCAAGTGGGACTGCGTATTCATTTCCCGTCTCCATGTCTTGCAACCACATTTAGCCAAATTAATATCAGACAGAGCTAGCTGAGGGAAGCTCTCAAACCAAACACTCAAATGAACTTTTCAAGTGATAAAACTGCATCCAGAACTTTGAAAAGGTAGGTGGGTGGGGGTAGGGGTTAATTCTTGCTTCTACCACATGACCACGTTGGGAAACTCTACAACTGGTCACCATCTGCACCATTTGACCAGCTATGAAGAATTTTACCTTCTAGCCCCAAGAGCTCCTCAACCACACGTACAGAGAATCTGTTTTGGGTCTCCTCCCCCACACCCCCCACAGTTTGTTTGCTTTGTTGTTTTTTCTTTCTTAAAGAGAGTTTCGGTCTTTCCCCTTCTTTGGAGTTTGATTGGAAGCCCTGCAGAGGGGCTGTTGAGCAGTCACCCATGTTCCTGGGATTATCCTTCCTTCGGAGCATCTGCCTGCTGTGCACTGTGTGGGGAGAAAGGCAGGGGTGCGAAATTCTGTTGGTTTGTAACAAATTGTAGCTTCTGAGCTGGGGAGTATCCCATCTTTTCCTCTTCTTGCAGGAGGTCCACTGTTAAAGGGGAATTACCCAGGACGTGTTTTTTTTTTTTTTTTTTTTTTCGCTCCTACGCTGTTTATACATCATTGCATTCAATTTCTGTCCCAGTTCCTAGTGTGGGCCTTGTCTCAAGACTCTGCTGCAAGGTTTCTATCCTAGTTCCTAGTGTGGGTCTTGTGTCATGACTCTGCTGTAAGGTTCTTTGGCTTTGGCTTGGGGAGGGGGCGTGGAGCCGGGTAGGCAGGGAAGTGGAGGGAAGTGCTCACTCTCAGCTTTATTTGGATTCCTGGAGGAAGGAGAGTTGCTGTTACCAGGAAAAGTCAGTGTTGATCAGACAAGAAGAGGATCTGCTGCCTTCCTTTGGTGGGTGAGTACTGTTAGGTTGAGGGAGAATTTGCCTGGGGGAGGCTCTGGGTCTTCCTGAGGGCAGTGCCCTCTGTACAGTGCCTGGGGTTACTCCTCCCTAAAATGAGGGTAGCATTGTGTGGGTGTGCTAAGGGCTCCAGAAATGTCATTTGTGGCTGTGCTATACCCCGTGGCCTAAAACTTTGTAGGCTCTTCATTTCTGGCAACAGACTAGGCACGCACATCTCTATTCTCCTCTCTGGTTTAGAAATTAGGCTTGGGCCAGGCGTGGTGGCTCACACCTGTAATCCCAGCACTTTGGGAGGCCGAGACAGGTGGATCACTTGAGGTCAGGAGTTGAAGACTAGCCTGGCCAACATGGCAAAACTCCATCTCTACTAAATACAAAAATTAGCTGGGCATGATGGTGTGTACCTGTGGTCCCAGCTACTTGAGAGGCTGAGGCACGAGAATCACTTGAACCAAGGAAGTAGAGGTTGCAGTGAGCCGAGATTATGTCATTGCACTGCAGCCTGGGCGACAGAGAGAGATTCTTGTGTCCAAAAAACAAAAAAGAAGAAGAAGAAATTAGGCATGGGTTTTAGAAATTACTATGAGCTTACAGAGAGATCCAGTGGGGGCAGTGGGCAGACTGAGTGGCCCCCATTAGGAGCACCTGGGCTGGGTAGAAGCCAACAGGACTAACTTTGAACTTGATTTCCTTCACTGCCTCAGCCAGAGATGTTTCGTTCAGCAAAACCTCTAGATTTTCTCCTCCTCTCACTGGGGAGTCATGAAGCTCCCAGGCCTGTGTTGACCTGTAGTTCTGCCGCCATAAATATATTTCTGCTCGTGGGCCTTCTGTTGACTTGAGAAGGAGCTGTCTTCCAATCTCAGAGGAAGCCTTCTCTGGGCCCAGCTCCGCTGCGCAGTCCACCATGGCCGCAGCAGTAGCAGCTTGAGCCTTCTAGGAAGAAGGGCGGGTTAGGCAGTTGGCAGAGTCTCCCCACAGGTGTCGGCTTCATCCTAGGACTTCCAGATATGGGGCATAGGCTAACTGAACCTTTCCTCCTCAGCAGTCTGTGTTACTGGGGACATGTCTGTCACAGCTGACATTTTGGGAAAGAACTGCTAAGCCCCCTAGGACCAGCTCCAGGTGTTCACAGAAGACACTTAAGCCCTGGTTATCAGAATGATTTGTGAACACCAGAAATGCAAGAGGAGTGGAGATTTTTTCTTGAGAGACTATGATGGCTGAGCCATTGTCAAATATTTGACCTCCAAGTTGACAGACCTGAGCCTGCCAGCCTGCTTTGGATCACCTCCCATTTTCCTGCTCTCTCAAAAACACCTCTTGCAGACTAGCCACTCCTGCGACACCTGGCACAGTCCAGTTGTGTTTCCTGCCCTTGTTCTCTGTCCCTGGAAAGCACGGAATCATCTCAGAGCACGCAGAAGAGCACCTGGAGAAAAGGGACATTTGGCTTTCACGGCGCCAAGCTTCACGCTCCTGGGCCCCCAAAGGGAACATTAGTCTCCTCTCCACAGACCAAGCATGTTAATTCTGACCCTGGGCTGGGGTGTTAGTTTCCAGGCTATTATGTAGAACATCACGGGGCCTGTACTTTTGCACAGAAGGGAGGCAGGCCGGCACTGTCTAGAGTTAGGATGAATTAAGAACTCTTGAAGAATGTATTTGTAAGAACTCAAGGAATGTATTTGCTTCTATGTTTCAAAGGCAGCACTATTTTACAAACAATAGCTGTTTTCTTCTGCAACCCTTCTCCCTAGATTTTGCTAACTTATTATATCCGGGGAAGTCCAACTTCAAACCACCATAACTGAAGCTGGATGTCAGGGAGGTGGGGGTGGGGTGATGGCCAATTGGAGGAGCCAGTAGGATTCTGTGCGCCTGTTCAGCACCCCCCATGTTTTCAGAGTTCTTGCCCAGGAGTTGTTTGTTAATGGGGAATGAGACGTGGAGGAATGAAATCTTTCTCCCAAGTGAGCAAGGTGTAGAACTGTGACTAGCATTTTTTGGGGGGAGGGGAGAGACTCCTTTTGCTACCCTGGAGTGTTATTTCCCTTCCAGTGAATTTGCCAAACAACATAAAAGTCGGGTAGCTGAGGGAGGTTTCTCCTGGTACTTGGGGGCAAAGCTCCAAGGAGGGAAGGGAATAGAAAGTGTCTATCCAGCCCTTATCTGGAATGGCGGTGTTCTTTCAGACACTGGGTTGGAGGAGCTTCTGCTGTGTGGTTTCAGTGGAGGTCTCTGGGATTTTTCACCCTGACTTTTCAATGAGGATACCTTGGGGAGCAAGAGAGAGGAAGCCAGCTCCTGTAACTGCTGGACTGAACAGCTGGGCCTCTAACTGAGGCATTATTAGCATTTGAAAGCCCCTCTGGAGGGGCCAAGAGCTTCCCAGGGTGGGCGCTGGGGCCTGAGTGCCGAGACCCCACAGTGGCTCCAACAGAATGGGGCTGAGCATCCAGGGCATAAAGACCAGACCGGACTCAAGAATGAACTCATTGTGGCTTTGTCCCATGCTTGAAAACTGTGACCAGGGCTCTTTCATTGTTAAGAAAGACCATTTCTTGTCCACAGAAGAGCTCATAGTCTAGTTCCTTCATCAGGCAGAGCTGCGGAAGACCCTGCCCCTCGCTAGAAGTTTCTGTTAGTGTCCTGCTCTCCAAGCATTTCTGATGGAAGTTGCACTTTCTGCTCCCCACTTTAACTCAGGAGTACCTTTGGCCAAAGCCTGGTCACACATGCTCAGGGTGGAACGTGTTGATCCTAGAGCAGCACCTGGGCCCGACTCCCTTTTCTTGCCTTAGAGTCTCCCTTTCCCAGCTGCCTAAATTAAGCCCCTTCCCAAGTTATTAAGCCCGCACAAAGTGCTTTTTGGTCATTCTGGTTCAAACAGTTTGGGTTTGCATAGTATTTTAAAATCATGTTAATTCTGGTTAATAAAAGGTCAAAGGTCATGGCTCCAAATCTTTCCAGCCTTTACCCTGTTTCCAGCCTAAATAAATCCCCACCCGGTTTGGTGTATGTTTCTTTTTTTTTTTTTTTAATTATACTTTAAGTTTTAGGGTATATATGTACAACGTGCAGGTTTGTTACATATGTATACATGTGCCATGTTGGTGTGCTGCACCCATTAACTCGTCATTTAACATTAGGTATATCTCCTAATGCTATCCCTCCCCCCTCTCCCCACACCACAACAGGCCCTGGTGTGTGATGTTCAGTTTGCGGTATGTTTCTACAGACTAGACATCAGATAGGGTTGCAGAGCTCCAGGGAACTGGCCCATCCATTTCTTAAACCAGGAGCGATGGTGCCACCTACTGGGCACTTGCTGGTAGCGACAAGCTCTGTGGCCAATCTTGTTTTCTGGTGACTTGGGTGAGAGTATCTGTACTGTATTCCAGTACACGAGTAATAACATACTGCAGTAGAAAGCAAATTGAGTAGGCACACTATTTCCTGTTAACAGGCTTAGATACTGTGTTTGGGCAAGTTGCCCGGGATCACAACCAGTTAGGGATGGAGGCAAATAGAAACAGGGCCTTCCCAACTCCAAAGTTCTCCACTAAGCCAGGGTTTGCCAAAACCAGCAGGCGATTTCAGCTGGTAACTGCACAAGAGTGGTAACTGGTAGCATGAATAGTGAAGCCACTTTTCTCTCTTTGGTTCTCTTTGTCTTTTTTTTTTTTTTAAGATGGGGTCTTACTATGTTGCCCAGGCTGGTTTTGAACTCCTAGGCTCAAGAGATCCTCTCGCTGGGCCTCCCAAAATGCTAGGATTACAGGCATGAGCCACCATGCCTGGCCCAGTTTGTTCTCTCTCAGTCTTGGTGATTTTGTCTCAGCTCTATATGACTCTTTAAACCTTGAACAGCTCTTTGACCCTTGTTTATTTCATTTTTTAAACAATTTTAGGTAGGCAACAATATCAGCTAGAAATTAATAACATTTTGTTATCATATTATCCTGAAGTTACCACTTGAGGTAAGCAACAGTAATTTTCCATTTATTTTCCTTATTTAGTATAGTGATATGAAGTTGCCTTTTCAGAGTAAGTTTGTTTAGGTTAAAAAAAAAAAGGCAAGTCAATTTTAGGGGGAAAAATACAGGCAGGTAATGGTACAGATGGTACACAGATACGGCAAACATCCTGATGGGTATTGTGGATGAGCCCAAAGTTTGGAAAGTGTTGGGCCATGCCCATCATCACTGACGTACTGTGAGACCTTGGGCAATCTCAAGCATCCTTTTCTCATTTGTAGAAAAGAACATGTTAGTAGGTGATTGTTCAGGTCATGTAGACATGCATAGTGCTGTGATGTCTCAGCATTATGGGTCAGGTTTCTCCCAGGCCAGGCTGCTGTACCTGGGGTGGTGGGAACAAGGAATTTAGAGGCTTGGCCTTGCTTCCGCTACTTTGCCTGTGCCTCAAGATTCCTTCCTTTTGCCTGCTATATCCTTTCTTTTTTAATAACAGATTTATTGAGATACGATTCACATACCATGTAATTCACAGTTGTGAAACCATCACCATAAAAAAAGAACCTCATACTGGTCACTCCCTATTCCCTCCAACCATCACAGCCCTAGACAACCATTAATCTACCATCTGTTTCCATAGATTTGCCTATTCTGGATATTCCATATGGATGGAATCATATAAGGTCTTTTATGACTGGCTTTTTTCACTTAGCATAATGTCTTTAAGGTTCATGTTGTAGTATATATTAGTATTTTGTTCCTTTTTATTGCCAGATAATACTTGTAATTGCTGTCTTTTTTATTTTAAACATTCTAGTGGATATGAAGTGGTGGTGTCTCATTGTGGGTTTTTTGTTTTCTTTTCTTTTGTTTTTTGAGACAGGGTCTCACTCTGTCATCCAGGCTGGAATACTATGGTGCGACCAAAGCTCACTGCAGCCTCCACATCCCGGGCTCAAACAATCCTCACACTTCAACCTCCTGAGTACCTGGGACTACAGGCTTGGGCCACCACACCCAGCTAATTTTTTTTTGTTTGTATTTTTTTTATAGAGATGGGGTTTTGCCATGGTTGCCCTGGCTGGTCTCAAACTGCTGGCCTCAAGCGATCCTCTCACCTTGGCCTCCCAAAGTGTTGGGAGGCCGCTGCACTGGCCTCATTGTGGTTTTGATTTGCATTCCCCTGGTGGTTAATGACATTGAAGATCTTTTTATGTGCTTATTAGCTGTTTGTATATCTTTTTTTCTTTTTTTTTTGACAGAGTCTCACCCTGTTGTCCAGGCTGGAAGGCAATGGCACGATCCTGGCACACGGCAACCTCTGCCTCCCGGGTTCAAGCAATTCTCCTGTCTCAGCCTCCCTAGTAGCTGGGATTACAGGCTCATGCCACCACACCTGGCTAGTATTTGTATTTTTAGTAGAGATGGGGTTTCACCATGTTGGCCAGGCTGGTCTTGAACTTCTGACCTCAGGTGATCCACTCGCCTTGGCCTCCCAAAGTGCTGGGATTACAGGTGTGAGCCACCATGCCCGGCCAGCTGTTTGTATATCTTCTTTGGAGAAATATATTCAGATCCTTTGCTCATTTTTAAATTGAATTATTTATCTTTTATTATTGAGTTGTAAGAACTCTTTATATATTCTGGATACAAAATACTTAATGTATGCTGGATACTTATTAGATATATGATTTGCAAATATTTTCTCTCATTCTCTGGGTTTTTTCTTTTAAAATTGTGATTATATGTAACATAAAATTTATCATTTTAACAATTTCTAAGTGTACAGTTCTGTGACATTATTAAGTATATTCACATTGTTTTGCAGACATTACCACCATCCATCTCTAGAAGTTTTTCATCTTCCCCAACTTAAACTCTGCACCCACTAAACAATAACTCCCCATTCGCCTGTCCCCCAGCCTCTGACAACCACCATTCTATTTTCTGTCTCTATAAATTTGCCTACCCTAGGTACTTCATGTAAGTGAAATCATGCAGTATTTGTCCCTTTGTGTCTAGCTTATTTCACTTAGCATAATGTTATCAAGTTTCACCCGTGTTGTAGCATTTGCCAGAATTTCCTTTTTTATGGCTGAATAGTATTCCATTGTATGTAAATACTACATTTTGTTAATCCATTCATCTGTTAATGGACATTTGGGTTGTTTCCACCTTCTGGCAATTGTGAATAATGCTGCTGTGAACATAGATATACAAATACCTGTTTGAGACCCTGCTTTCAGTTATTTTGGCTGTATACCCAGATGTGAGCTTGCTGGATCATATGGTAATTCTGTGTTTAATTTTTTTTTGCAGAACCACTGTACTGTTTTGCACAGCAGCTGCTTCATTTTATATTCCACCAGCAATACACAAAGATTCCAAATTCTTTGCATCCTCACCAACACTTGTGCACTTGTTATTTTCTGTTTTCTTTTTTTTTATTAATAGTCACCCTAATGGGTATAAAGTGATATCTCAAAAGTGATTTTGCTTTGCATTTCTTTTTACTTTCTTGATGATATTGTTTACAGCACAAATGGTTTTTTTGTTTTGTTTTGAGACGAAGTCTTGGTCTTGTCGCCCAGGCTGGAGTGCAGTAGCGTGATCTTGACTCACTGCAACCTCCTCCTCCTGGGTTCGAGCAATTCTCCTGCCATAGCCTCCCAAGTAGCTGGGATTACAGGTGCCCACCACTACGCCCGGCAAATTTTTTTGTATTTTTAGTGGAGACGGGGTTTCACCATGTTGGCCAGGCTGGTCTCGAACTCCTGACCTCAGGTGATCCGCCCACCTCGGCCTCCCAAAGTGCTGGGATTACAGGCATGAGCCACTGTGCCCAGCCAGCACAAAAGGTTTTGATTTTGATGAAGTCTAATTTACCTATCCTTTGTTACTTGTGCTTTTGATATTGTATGGAAGAAACCTTTGCCTAATCCAAAGTCAGAAGATTTACTCCAATGTTTGCTTCTAAAAGTTTTATAGTTTTAGCTATTACAGTTAGGTCTGTGATCCATTTTGAATTGACTTTTGTTTGTGATATAAGAAAGAGCTCCAACTTTATCCTTTTTCATGTGAGTATCCAGTTCTCTTAGCAGCATTTGCTGAAAAGACTATTATTTCCTTTATCAAATTGTTTTGGCCCCCTTGTTGAAAATTAATGCCCACAGGCTGGGCATGGTGGCTCACGCCTATAATCCCAGCACTTTGGGAGGCCGAGGCACGCGGATCATGAGATCAGGAGATCGAGACCCTGGCTAACATGGTGAAACCCCATCTCTACTAAAAATACAAAAAATTAGCTGGGTGTGGTGGCAGGCGCCTGTAGGCCCTGCTACTCGGGAGGCTGAGGCAGGAGAATCACTTGAACCCGGGAGGCAGAGTTGGCAGTGAGCCGAGATTGTGCCACTGCACTCCAGCCTGGGCGACAGAGCGAGACTCTGTCTCAAAAAAAAAAAAAAAGAAAATTAATGCCCACAAATATGAGAGTTTATTTCAGGACTCTCAATTCTATTACGTTGATCAAATGTCTATCCTTATGCCAGTGCCACACTGACTTGGTGACTGTATCTTTGTAGCAAGTTTTGAAATCAGGAAAATTAAGACCTTCAACTTTGCTCATCTTCCAGAATGTTTTGGCTATTCTGGGTGTCTTGCGTTTCCACGTGAAGTTTTGAATCCGTTTGTGAATTACTGCAAAGAGGATACCTGGCATTTTCATAGGGATTGCCCTGAACCCATAGATGGATTTGGGGATACTGCCATTTCAACAACACTAAGTCTTCCGATCCATGAATATTGGATATTTTTCCGTTTATGTAGGTCCTCTCGAATTTCTTTCAATGATGTTTTGTAGTTTTCAGAGTATAAGTTTTCATTTCCTTTGTTAAATGAAGCGTTGTATTATATTTGATGCTACTGTGGAAGAATTGTTTTTCTTACTTTCATTTTTTGTTTTGTTGTTTTATTTATTTTTTATTTTTTTGAGACACAGTCTCACTCTGTTGCCCAGGCTGGAGTGCAGTGATGTGATCATAGCTCACTGCAACCTTGAACTTCGGGGCTCAAGCCATCCTCCTGCTCGAGCCTCCCAGATAGCTGCAACTACAGGTGTGCACTACCATGCCTGGCTAATTTGTGTGTGTGTGTGTGTGTGTGTGTGTGTGTGGAGATGGGGGTTCTTGCTCTGTTGCCTAGGCTGGTCTCTAACTGCCAGGCTCAAGCAATTCTCCCACCTCGGCCTCTGAAAGTGCTGGGATTAGAGGCATGAGCCACCATGCATGGCCTTAGTTTTATTTTTGGATTGTTCCTTGCTAGTATATACAAATACAAATAATTTTTGCATATTTCTTTTGCACCCAACAACCTTGCTGAACTTGTTTAATAGTTCTAGTAATTTTTAGTGCATTCCTTAAGGTTTTCTTTATACAATATCATGCTATCCATGAATAGAGGCAGTTTTACTTCTTCCTTTCCAATCTGGAAATATTTTCTTTCTTTCTTTTTTTTTTTTTTTTTTTTTTTTTTTAAGACGGTGTCTTACTCTGTCACCCAGGCTGGAGTGCAGTGGCATGATCTTGGCTCACTGCAACCTCTGCCTCCCAGATTCAAGCAATCCTCCTGTCTTGGCCTCCTGAGTAGCTGGGACTACAGGTGCATGCCACCACGCCTGGCTAATTTTTGTATTTTTAGTAGAGACAGGGTTTCGCCATATTGGTCAGGCTGGTCTCAAATTCCCGACCTCAGGTGGTCCACCTGCCTCGACCTCCCAAAGTGCTGGGATTAGAGGCGTGAGCCACCACACCTAGACTTTTATTTTGTATTTCTTTTTCTTGCCTAATTGTCCTGGCTTGCACTCTAATACAGTGTTGAATAGAAGTGGCGAGAGTAAGCATCTCTGTCGCATTCCTGATCGTAGAAGGAATTAGTTCAGTCACTTACCGTTAATCAAGTATGATGTTAGCTGTGGGGTTTTCTGTTAATGCGCTTTATCAAGATGAGGAAGTTCCATCTATTCCAAATCTGAGTTGTTTTTTTTATCATGAAAAGGATCATGTCAAATGCTTTTTCTGTGTCTAT
This sequence comes from Symphalangus syndactylus, assembly GCF_028878055.3. Classification (NCBI taxonomy): domain Eukaryota; kingdom Metazoa; phylum Chordata; class Mammalia; order Primates; family Hylobatidae; genus Symphalangus; species Symphalangus syndactylus. The sequence continues at coordinate 36,018,090 of NC_072424.2, read as the reverse complement.
TGACATGATCATGTAGTATTTTTTATAATCTCTATTACATTGATTTTCTTGTGTATAACTAACCTTGCATTTCTGGGATAGATTCTACTTGGTCATTGTGTATAACCACCTCCCACCCCACTTTTTTTTTTTTTTTTTTTTTTTTGAGACAGAGTACAGAGTCTCACACTGTCGCCCAGGCTGGAGTGCAGTGGCGCAATCACTGCTCACTGCAACCTCCACCTCTCAGGTTCAAGCGAATTCTTCTGCCTCAGCCTCCCGAGTAGCTGGGATTACAGGCGCCTTCTACCACGCCCTGCTAATTTTTTGTATTTTTAGTAGAGACAGGGTTTCACTATGTTGGCCAGGCTAGTCTTGAACTCCTGACCTTGTGATCCGCGTGCCTCGGCCTCCCAAAGTGCTGGGATTACAGGCATAAGCCACCACGCCCGGCCTGTATAACCCTTTTTATATGTTGCTGAGTTCTGTTTGCTGGTATTTTGTTGAGGATTTTTGTTTGTATATGCATAAAGTATATTGGTCTATAGGTTTTTTTTTTCTTGTCTTACCTTTGCTTTTCATATCAGAGTAATATTGGTTTCATAGAATGGATTAGAAAGTATTTCTTTTATTTTTTGGAAGAGTTTGCGAAAAGTTGGTATTAATTCTTCTCTAAATGTTTGGCAGAATTTACCAGTGGAGTCATCTGGTGGGCCTGGACTGTTTGTATTGTGTATGTTGTTGGTGGGGGTTAATTATGTATTCATTCCTTTTATCTGTTGCATTGTTTCTTGCTTGTAGAACATGCAGGTTGCTTGTAGAAACACATTTACATAAAAGGAGAGAGATTCTGGGAAGAGTGGGCCTAGCAGGAATTTGGAAATTTAGGGGTTTCTAGTTGGCTCTACCTGAAGCCATGCCTTCTCCTCTCCCCTGTATTATCACATCTCAGATGAAGCAGTCTTCCTTCTCCTGCCTGAATGAACACCATTGAGGTTAGGGCCAATAACTGAAGCCATATCTTGGATGGAAAAGGTGTGTCTGTGTGTGTATGTGTGTGTTCTGCCTTACCTTAAATATTGATAAAAAGTGAAGGAAGATACCTCAACTGTTGAGATTCTGAGATTGTGAATGACAGACCATAGTGAACTCTGGGACAGCCATTTAAAAAATGAGATAGCTCTCCATATGCTGAGAAGCAGTGATCTCTGCTGGGCGCCGTGGCTCATACTTGTAATCCCAGCACTTTGGGAGGCCGAGGAGGGCGGATCACGAGGTCAGGAGATCGAGGCCATCCTGGCTAACACAGTGAAACTCCATCTTTACTAAAAATACAAAAAGTTAGCCGGGTGTGGTGGCACATGCCAGTAATCCCAGCTACTCAGGAGGCAGAGGCAGGAGAATCGCTTGAACCCAGAGGCGGAGGTTGCAGTGAGCAGAGATCGCGCCACTGCACTGCAGCCTGGTGACAGAGCGAGACTCCGTTTCAAAAAAAAAAAAAAAAAAAAAAAAGATGTGATCTCGTTCTCACGTCAGCAGCACATGTACTAAAATTGGAACGAGAAGATTAGCATGGCCCCTGTGCAAGGATGACATGCAAATTCGTGAAGTGTTCCATATTAAAAAAAAAAAAAAGTGCTCTCTAAGATATGTAATTAAGTGAAATCTGCAGGATAGTGTGCTTCCATTTGTGTAAGGACAAAACATGGAAGGGGGCCTGTGGATGCATAGGCTGGTCATACAGAGCACCTTGGCACCCACGATGAGAGTCAGAGCTGATGAGAGACTTAGTACCTTGTGGGGTTGTTTTACCTTGTGATTATGTGGCCTTAAACAAAAGTCTTTCTAAAGTAACGTGCCTGCTTGAAGTGCAGTGGTGAGCCTGTGTGTGAGGAGGCTGTGCCCTCATGGCAGCAGCTACCCTTGGCAGAATCTGAACATCTCAGAGACATGGCCTGAGGATCCTCATGAGTTGTCTCCGCCACGGTGTGGGAGGCACTATCTAGACCTCCACTTACTTGAAGCCTAGTATTCCTCAGGAATTCCTACGTCTACTTGTGGGAAAATGGTGATAGATTTCAAAGGCCCTCCAAGGTTGGATGTTTCCTTCTGAGTGCCGTTTCAGCAACACAGAAATCTCGTTCTGTTTCTCCAAGGTGAAGGGCTTTCATTGCCCTGTTGCCTGTCTGTGGACTTCTGGCCAGGTGGCCCTACAGAAAAGCACCTTATTCTTTCTTGGCAGATCCAGTCATGGCTCCTGCCTCCCACCATGAGTCGGGATACTGGGGAAGTGAAGCAGATGCCAGAAGTCTTTCGGGTTCCCCAGGCCAAAGGAGCTTTCACACTAATAGCCTGTCCTTTTCCATTTAAGTCTGACAGAATTGGCAAGCAGGAACAATTTAGGTTTTTGGAGATATCCACAAACTCTTTGCTTCCATCCGGAGTGAATGCTTCTCTTCCTTCACAGGGGCTACCCTAAGAGGCTGGGAAGCCTCCCAGCCTGGGCTAGTGAGATCCCAGCCCAGATTCCAGGCCTGGATCTGGGGCCTTGAACACTGAGGATCCTTGTGTCTCTCCCACAGAGAACACCTTCTGCAGTGGGGACCATGTGTCCTGGCACAGCCCTTTGGATAACAGTGAGTCAAGAATTCAGCACATGCTGCTGACGGAGGACCCACAGATGCAGCCCGTGCAGACACCCTTTGGGGTAGTTACCTTCCTCCAGGTGAGGCACAGGTTAGACGCTGGCTCAAGCCTTCCTGTGGGAAGGGTCCTGGGAGGACAAGGAGGCTTGAGGAGGGGGAGTGAAGGGAGTGGAAGGTTTCCTTTGGCCTCTTCCTGATTTCTGTTTCCTCTGATGGTTTGTCAAGTAGATTCAGATGGTCTGATTTAACTTGCTGAGATGGGAGAAGGGAGAAAGGGAAGGGGCCATTTGGGTGGGAGAGAATGGCTGTAGCTGAGAGGGAGTAATGGGGGTGGCGGGTATTCTTTGAACAGTGAAGACCCAGTCTCAGGAACAGGACTTTCCAGCAGGAAGCCAGCTCTGGGTCGTCCTTGCTCTTTCCCAGAAGCTGTGGGAACCTGCCCAGCTTTGACCAGTGCTTGTTTTGGGTCACAATGAAGTCTATGTGAAGGTTCCACTGATTCCCTTGATATTTACACAAAGGCCTATCCCCTAATAAGGAAGGGAGGAGTTTCTCTGCAGGCTACTAGGAACTATTGGTGGTGGTTCCAAGCCTGATAGGTCTCAAAGTCTCTTGTTTACATTCCCCATGATACCAGACTGGGTAGGAATGGCTCCCTGAACCTCCCCTACTTCCAGAGACATGGCCTGAGGACACATCTTGAGTTGCTCAGGCCTTGGTTTTCTCCCTTGTAGCTAAGAGCTAGACTTGGTGTCATACAGACACAGCAAGGGCAAGGGTCAGGCCTCAGGGCCCACATGTGGACCCAGCCATTTCCCAGCCAGGCAGCCACTCCCTCCTAAGGGAACCATCCAATCTTGGCTGCACCAGCTCCTGAGCACAGATCCTGCCTGTGGTCTCCCAACTGGAGGTGACTCAGAGAGCCTGGGTAGCTGACCTTCTTGGGGTGGGGGGTGGCCATTAACACACAGTGGGCTTTCTATCCTGGGCCTCAGATCGTTGGTGTCTGCACTGAAGAGCTACACTCAGCCCAGCAGTGGAATGGGCAGGGCATCCTGGAGCTGCTGCGGACAGTGCCTGTGTGAGTACCCATGCAAGGTGGGAGCCCGGCTCCCTGGGCCTGGGGCTGGGAGTCCCTCCACCACCCTCCATGTGGGGCTCCCTCTTACGTTGTTATTTCAGACCCGGGTTTTTCACATCAGGGCTCCCTGACGACTCACTCCCTGACAGTCCCTGACCACGAACTATTCCCCTGTGTCCTAGGCCTGGGGCAGCAAACAGGGCAGGCTGTAGGCCCAGCCCATCAGCCCCAGACCCTCAGTTACCATTGTATCCCCTTTCCTTGTCCACAGTGCTGGCGGCCCCTGGCTGATAACTGACATGCGGAGGGGAGAGACCATATTTGAGATCGATCCACACCTGCAAGTATGTCTTGAGTGAGGAAAACCTTTCTAGCACCCTGTGTCTAGGCCTCTTCCAAATAACACTGGCTTTCATCCTGGGAAAACAGAGGAGCTTTATGTGTGAGTGAGTAGAAATATGGCATCATTTGGAACTTGTCCCCTGAATTCTGCAGAGCACATAGGGAGCAGAGGTTTCAGCCCAGGAAAGCTAGTCCTCAGACGTATGTATTTTGGCATTTTAAAAGGATATTTTTATTGTATGTAAATTATATATTGGCTTAAAAAATTAGATTGCCAGCAATAAAAGATAAGTGTAGTGGATATTGCTTGCTTGCCCAGTATTCATTCTCCTGCCTCCCAGACTTTCTTTTAGGGAGCCACCATGGCCACCACCGTCCTGTACCAGACAGTAGTGTAGGTGATACTGACTCCATGGCCCAGCTGCAGGCTGCAGGAGTGAGTGCTGATTGGTCTAACGGTCCAATCCCCATTTTCGCCACATTTTCTATCTTGGACAGTCAGACACAGAGCTCCTAGCCTGGAAAGATTGGCACCTTAGGCACACAGGCTGGCAGCTGCCCACTCCCTGTGGCCCACCTGGACAGTGTTTCAGTGTCATCTTTGCTGTTTTAGAAGCATTCCTTTGGCATGCAGGTAAATGTTGAAAGCCACAGGAACGTAACTGCCTTTTTTTTTTTTTTTGAAACGGAGTTTCGCTCTTGTCACCCAGCCTGGAGTGCAGTGGCGCAATCTCGGCTTACTGCAGCCTCCGCCTCCCAGGTTCAAGCAATTCTTCTGCCTCAGCCTCCCGAGTAGCTGAGATTACAGGCGCCCACCACCACGCCCAGATAATTTTTTGTATTTTTAGTAGAGACAAGGTTTCACCATGTTGGCCAGGCTGGTCTCGAACTCTTGACCTCAGATGATCCACCCGCCTTGGCCTCCCAAAGTGCTGGGATTACAGGTGTGAGCCACCGTGCCTGGCCCATAACTGCCTTTCTTATGGGCTTCTCCTGAAGCAGGAGCCACAGGCAGCTAATAATGTTACCTGCCAGGTGTCTGGCTCCTTCTACTCCCCTGACCAAATGCAGGTCATTGCCATCTCTAAACCTGTCATGCTTCAGTAAAAAATCTGGTAGGCCACAGGCAGTTGCCGGGAGTTCCATGTGTTAGAGCAAGAGAGAGGTGGCAGATGGACGTGTAGCCAGCAGCCCCTGAGTTCTTCGCTGTAGACTTGTGAGTTCTTGGGCATAAATCCTCTTCATTCACAGATGACGCTCCTCTGTTTTTCTAGTGCCTTTAACACTGAACATTTCAAACTGCTGCCAGGATCCTCTGTTCTCTCTACTTTAAACTTGGTTTCCTTGTATCTTCTGCATATGCAAGAACCAGGAACCAGGAAGGCTATGTTTCCCTAAGCCCTTGTTTTGTAGCCACACTGGGATCCAGCATGGGGCACTGTGGGCCGTTGTTTGGCTCCTGTCATAAGTGCCAAGTACTAAGAAAGAACCTGGTCCTTTGCATTAGTAGGGTAAACGGCTGTCCTTCCATGCCAAGAGCTATTCTCCTTCCTAGTCTGCAGGCTTCCCTGAGAGCAGCCCGCAGGACCCGGAGCACCTAGTGGTCTTTGAAAGCAAGCCAGGGTCCCACAGGAAGAAAGGACAGCTTTCTTTCCTGGTGGCTCTGTGCACCAAGTGTGAACTCCTCTGTATTCACTGTGCCTTTCTGGGGCCTGCTTGCTATCAGTCCCTTTAGAGCTGGCATATATTCCTGTGATTCAAGCTCTACACTAACCAGCTGTGTGCCCAAACAAGTCCCTCGCCTTTCTGGGTCTTAACTTTTTCTTTTTACTTATAAAGTAAATAGCCCAGACAAGTTGAGCCAAGAATTGTCTGTCTGCAACTCTTTACCTAAGTGAGGGACCTCAGGGCAGCCAGTGCAGAGGAAAAAGCTCAGACTATTCCCTGAGCACACCAGGGTATACATGCTCCCTGCCCAGAGTACACAGAGCGCTTCCCTGCTTAGCCTCTTCCTGCTCGGAACCCACAGCTTTGCCCAGGGCAGCATTAGCACTTGAAAGGAGGAGATGACTGATGGGAAGGAGGCGTCTGGGGCAGAGCCACTTGCTGACTGGTCCTAGGAAATAAGGACAGTACCTGTACTTCTCCCAGATGGGGCTTCTGGGCTGATCAGCAGGCCAGTGTGGTACCTGTGGAGCTGGGAAGCACAGATTCTTGTTGAGGTGCTCAGTCACAAGCTTGATTTGGCCCACATGGGCATAGAGCCTTCCAGATGACTTTTAATTCAAGGTCCAGCATCAGTGAACTGTGTTTTACCAGAAAATCCAGGGATGTCTTGAGTACAACTCTTCCTTGAAGCCATTTGGAGAGTGTTTGTACTCTGCAGTACCAAGGCCTGCACAAGGGCAGGGTCTCGATGGGGAGAGAAGGGTGTCTGCAGATAGTCACTGCACTCCAGGCCCCCATTTCAGTCTAAGAAATGGGAAGGAATCTCCATCCAGAGTCCTTTGCCAAACAAGGGAACCAATGCATCTAGGGGAAGTCCAGCCTTTTCTCTCCGGTGGCTCTTCCCTGTGTGACCACACCCTCTAGCTGTTAGAAGGGGAAACTGCAGGTGTGGCCTGTCGCCTGTGGCAGGCTTCCACCCTGTCTTCTATAGCAGTGACTGGGAGGTTCTGCCTGAAGATGGGGAGGAGAGGAAGGATCACACCTCTCCTCAGAGAAGTAGGCTCTCTCATGGCCACATCAGCTCCATCAGCCAGCCTAGCAGGGACAGGTTTGGAGCTCTGAAACAGGTAGAGGCCATTGTATGAGAAGGCTGATGGTAGAAGAGATGTTTCCCTTGGGATTTGCATTCCTCCTGGCTTCCCCTAATCCCTGGTTCCCCTGGAGGAGTCCAAGAGCTGGCAGAGACCATCATGCATTGGTAATCAGGGCAGAACAAGGTCAGAGACCCTGCTCTTCCAGCATTTGTCCCATGCTCAGCACCACAGGGGCTCAGTAAATACTGTAAGAGTGGTGGCTGGAAGGGTGGTCACCTTGGGCCACCAGTTCTCTGAAAGAACTCTGGCTCTTTGGTTCTTTTCAAGCAGGAGAGAGTTGACAAAGGCATCGAGACAGATGGCTCCAACCTGAGCGGTGTCAGTGCCAAGTGTGCCTGGGATGACCTGAGCCGGCCCCCCGAGGATGACGAGGACAGCCGGAGCATCTGCATCGGCACACAGCCCCGGCGACTCTCTGGCAAAGGTGGGAGCCATCACCCAGCCTTCTCCCAGCCTTCCTCCTTCCTTTTCCCCAGGGCCTGGTTTCCAGGCTCTCTAGGATGGGTCTCTAACAAAAACAACCCTTTCAATAGTTTATTTCCTGGCATGATTTAAACAGCAAGTGAAGTCTTCCAGCAGGGTGGAATTAAGGGAGCTTTATTGGCCCATGTCTAGTTGTGTTTCCTGTGTGTATTTCAAATGCATCACCAGCAGGCACCATTGTGTTTTAGATTTGCCCTTTGCAATCTGAGGTCATGGAGGTGAGTGGAAGCCTTAGAACAGTTACAGGAAAAGTCCATAGTCCACCCAAGTGCAAGAGAAAAGTGTCGGCCACCCACAGAATTGACACAGGGCCCAGCTCTGGCCTGAAGGCCATGCCAGACCCAAGGATCACTCTGGCCTCGGGCCCTCCCAGGCCTTCAACAAGAGAGGCCTGGAGTGTGAGGCTGGCTTGCAAATTGCCCACCTCCTGTCATACAGATACAGGGTTAGGGGCTGCGGGCAGGGCCTCTGGACCCACTGCGTTCCGGATGGGGTCTTTGGGAAGGAGGATGTGGCTGTCCTGTTGGAATCTCCCTGTGCTGATCTTGGCTACAGAAACAGTTGTGGTTTTTAGTAGAGGGCGTCCCCAACTAACTGCAAAGGAAAAGCAGCCACTTACATATACATGTGTTGACAGCTTCTTTGTCTACTTCCTTTCTTCATTCTTCCATCTTTTCTTTTTTTGAAGAATAAGATGTCTACAGCCCTGAATAAAATCCTTACATATATGATAACACTTATAAAAGGTTTTTGTTCGTTCTGTAAAGGACAAACTTAAACTCCTAGTGCAAATATTTGAGCCCTTTCTTTTTTTTTCTTCTTTGAAACAGGGGTCTCTGTTGCCCAGGCTGGAGTACAGTGGGTTGATCTTGGCTCACTGAAACCTCCGCTTCCCAGGCTGAAGTGATTCTCCAGCCTCAGCATCCCAAGTACCTGGGACTACAGGCGTGAGCCACCAACGCCCAGCTAATTTTTGTATTTTTTGTAGAGTCAGGGCTTCACTGTGTTGCCCACGCTGGTCTTAAACTCCTGAGCTCAAAACAATCCACCCGCCTCAGCCTCCCGAAGTGCTGGGATTACAGATGTGAGCCACCGCACCCGGCCGAGCCCTTTCTCTCCTTCCTGTTTGTTCGAATGGCATGCCAAGCCTATTGGAGGCTCAAAGAGAGAGTATACAGTTATTGGAATCATTTGGTTGCTTTTGACAAAAGAGGTGATTTAAAGAGGCAGTCATAGTCTCGTCTAAAATTTCAGTCATTATTGGCTATTTTTAAAAATTATAAAAGTAATCCATCGTACTGTAACAAGTCAAATAGTTAGAAAAGTTAGTAATCATCTCCTTCCCACTCTAAGGCCACTCTTTGAGCAACTAATTTTAATTTGCTTTTTTGTATCTGTTTACAGTTTGCAGAGGTAAATTTAGATCCAAATCTCAGTACAGGGGACCAGACTAGTAAGCTTCATCCCAAAGACCAGCAAAGCACCTTACAAAGAAATAATCCCACCAAGGGAACTCTTTCACTTCCTGGCCCTTGCCTCTCCATGCAGAGGCAGAGTTTCCTCCACCAAGGTGGAGAGATGATCTCAGCATCTCACCGACTTGAATGCAAGGGGAAGGGGTGGCAGGACCCGATGCTGGTTGACCACTCAGAACCCAGAAGGGTGTGTGAGAGGCACCTGCCCATTCATGGAAGGGCGCTTACAGCCTTAACTCACATCCATTTCAGTGGGCAGAATCCCCAGTAGTCAGTCACTGTGTGGAGCCATGTTAAGGGTAAACCTCGGGCCTGTGACACAGGAAGGAAAAGGATGGTGGAGAGCACTCTTCTGAACTCTAGAGGCTGCCCCTGGCTTCTACAAGAATGGTACTCTTCCAACCCAGAGCTTCTTAAGAGTGCGGTTGTCCCCTCGCAATCTGTACTCAACTCAGTGCTTACATCAGGATGCGTAGAGTGGGCTCAGGACTGGCCAGCGTGGTAGTTTTTCTTAGCACCTCTGCTGAGCCAGGTTTCAAGAGCAAGGTGAGAATTGCTGGGAGCCCACTGGGCCACCGGGCAACTTAGTGGTGTCATTGCAGACACAGAGCAGATCCGGGAGACCCTGAGGAGAGGACTCGAGATCAACAGCAAACCTGTCCTTCCGCCAATCAACCCTCAGCGGCAGAATGGCCTCGCCCACGACCGGGTCCCGTAAGTTCCCCAGTGTCCCTGGGCTGGAACAAGAGGATGATTTTGTTCTGAAGAGCCTGTCCCTGTGGACTGCATGAGAGAGAACAATGCACATAGCCCTTGCTGGATGGGCCCAGGGTCTCTAGGCTTAAGGGCAGGCATGGTCTGGGGCACACAGATCTATCTGTGGGTCATAGGAGAGGGCCTCAGAGGGGACCCAGCAGACCGTGAATATAAACATCAGTAAATATTTACATGAGCCGTGTGAACAGACAGGAGGCCAGGTTGGGGCGAAATCTGACTTGGGGCCTCCCAGCCTTGTGGGAGCCCATTGTGCTGAGCACGGTTCCCTCCTTATCTCGGTCTCGGCCAGAGTTGCCCTTCCTTCCTTCCTGGAGCCTGGTCTCCGGCTGATAGCTGCAACCCTGGGGGCCTCCCTCTCTGGCCAGCCCCATACTGGATGCCTGTGGCTGAGGCCCTTCTTCCTGCCTCTCTTCCCTGGGGCCCAGGGAAGGGAAAGGAAGTCTTTTGCAGGCCTCTGCTGCCTGTCCAGGGGCCCCTGTAGCCCTCGGGAGAGACTGTGACCACCCTAGAGGTCAGATCCGCTTCCTGCCAACCTCTCTTCCTCTGATAGAGGGGATGAGTGATGGGCAGGGCTGGAGCTGGGCACCCCCCTCTGCCCTTAGTCCCAGGGCAGCTCTAGGGAATAGCTGCTGGCAGGAGATACCTGGGGGCTGGCAGCCCAAAGCAGGAACCTTGCCTGCCAGGGAGGAAATTGCTGTGCCTTGGGCTGAAAGGGAGGTTGATCATCCTGCAAGACCAGGGTGATCTAGCCTTCTTCTACGAAGTCTTTATTACACATTTGCTGTCTGACAAGCTCGGACCCAGGGGGCCATCTGGGGTGCACAGGCTCTTCCTTTGGGAGAACACGAGTGAAACCGTTACCTTTTAATGGTGTGCGTCTGGCTGTCGATGTGATTTGTTGGAAATGGCTGCTTCTCTGGATTCTAGCTCTAGTTGCTGATCGTGGTTCCCAGAAGTAGTAACGCTTCAGTGCACTACAGAAAAGACAGGTCCACAGGATCTGGGGTAGTTAGGGAGGGCATCTTGGAGGAGGAAGAACATGGCATCGACCTTGAGGGTGCCTTAGAATTTTAATAAGCAGGGGAAGGAACTCAAGAGGATAGCACAGGGGAGGCCTGGCTGGTTAAAGTTGAGGCTGTCTCCTGGGACCTGACTGGAACTAGAGTTACTCTGGGAAGAGGGCTGTGCTGAGAGTTGAGCTCTTTGGCAAAAGCCTGGAGAAGCCTCCACCGCCACCTCAGAGCAGCTTTTAACTCCGGCCTGTAGGTTTCTCCAGCCAGCTGCCCTGAAGTAGCTGACTCGAGGCATCCTGATCATCCCCTGGCAGCAGCCGATGGCCACACCAGGTCATACGACATATGGAAGCTCTCTACCTGTGAGTCTGGACCCTGTCCCGGGTCTATACTCCTTCCCATTCCCTGAGCTTGGCTTCTCGCTTTGGGCCTTCTTGGCACTGTTGTCAGGCCAGAGGTACTGGAAGGCCTATAACATGGAGACAGTCTCAGTCCAGATGGCTCTCTGCCTCTGGAAGCCTGGGGTTTCTAGACAGAAGGGCACAAGCTCCTGCAGAGATACAACCTTCTTGCCCTTCTTGTGTATCTGGAACAGGCCTGAGATCCCACTCCCTGGCTTGGGGGCACTTCCAGCTACTGCACCCCTGGACATTGCAATGAGGCACAAGGCTCTGGGCTCCCAGATACACACATAAGCCCAGACTCAGCCCACACCCTAACTGGGCAGTAGGGTATTGGTTCTGGTCGAAGGGTTCTCTGTAAACATAAGGCAGAGAGGCTGCGGCTTCTACCCTTTGGCTTGAGTTGGCTGAGATACAGAGAGATGGGTGAGAATAGATTCGAGGTGCCGGGGTTATCTCCCCTTCCTGAAGGTTTAGTGCCCAGTAGGGTCTCTAAAGCACCAGGGCCTGCAGTCTGAGGGGATTAGAATGTTTCCTCTGAGGCTCTCAGTGCTGGTTACCAATTTGTTAGCAATTGGTTGAGAAATGGTTTCTCCTCCTCCTTTGCCAAGAACATTCTTCAACACACCCCTCAAGCCTGTCAGACTCAAGCTTCCTGTTGTCTCAGGATCGATGATGACGGACTCAGTTCAGATCAGTGAGCACGATGGTAATATCTGTGCTGCCCATTCTGGGACCTGACCCCATTTCAGATACACCACATGGATTGCAACTGAGAAAGCTGACCCAAAATGTGCTGGCACCAGTGTTTGCTCCTCTCCCTGTGCGGGGGCAGCCAGCGTGGGCCATATTTTGTCTGCGGGTCTGATTTCCCCTTAGTCAGGACTTCTGGGCCAGGGAGCTCATATGCATGGGTCTTTGCGGGTTTGTCTGTGATCTGAGGAAGATACAGAGCTAGATCAGAGGCTCAGAGCAGCTGATCAAGCCTGGGCAATAGCAGCCGGGTGCCAGCCTATTTGGGGGTGTCAAGCACTTGCTCTTTTCACACTTCAGCAGCAGCTAAAACCTTATTAGTGCTCATTCTGTGCTAGGTAATGTGCCAGCTACTATCTGCTGCCATTCATTTATCTTATCCTCATAGCCATCCTGTGGTCGATAATCTTACATATCCTCCTTTAATGGATGAGGTACAGAGAGGCTAATAAGTATCTTGTCCAAGGTTAGAAAGGGGTAGAGCTTACTTACAGCCATCTGTCAGCCATTAAAATGGACGTAATCTTCCTTACCCCATTCTCAGGGACCCCATGGGGGACACATCAGACTGTGTCTCTGACAAAATAATGACCCTTACTGGTAGAATTCATCTAACTAGTTGCAGCATGAATCAGGACCTCTCACATGGCACTGAGGACAAGGCCAAAGCCTCATATTAGAAGCTTACTGGGCTTATTTAACTAAACTCTAGGGGAGTTAAATAACTCCTGTGAGATGCCATGAGCCTCGATGATTCCAAATCCCAGAAATAACAAGCTATGTCATAATTGGCTCATTTATACCAAAATTATTTTGTGACACAAGGCCTTACTTTCTTCATGTGCAGAAACTAAAACAACCCTATCTCTGGTCCCTCTACCACCTCAGGGCTAGGGGATTTCTTTCCATTTTGAGGGTCTATTTCTTCCTTTCCAGAAGGGCAGGCCCCCTGGGTAACCTGCTCCTCTCCTACTCTTCGTTGCCAGCCCTCCTCCCACTGCCTTCCCGGAAGGAGAGTCCTTGGCCCTCTTTGGGGCTTCTTCAGCATTTCACAACCCTTGCATTCCAGCCATGAAATCTGTATCTGGCTTTTCCCAAGATGATCAGTTGAGAAAAGCCTCCTTCAGCTTGCTGGCGCCTCCCTTCCCACTGCCTGCTCGGGTGAGTTTGGGAAGGATGAGAAGCAGCTCCTTTGTGCCGCATGAGGACAGCCTGGCTTAAAGACTGTGCCTGCCAACATCTGTAGAGATTTGAGGAAGGAAAAGTTCCTGGGCATCCTCTCTGTCTGAGGTCACCTGGTCAGACATGGACTATGGAGTCTGGTCTCTCTGCAGTGCACAGAAGATACGTGTGGTCAGGTGAATTGTGTGTAGAGGTTTTCTTTTCTTTCTTTCTTTTTTTTAGACACAGGGTCTCCTTCTGTCACCCAGGCTGGAATGTGGTGGCAAGATCATAGCTCACTGTAGCCTCGAGCTCCTGGCCTCAAGTGATCCTCCTGCCTTGGCCTCCCAAAATGCTGGGACTACAGGCATGAGCCACCACACCTGGCCTGTATTTCTCTAAACTGTTGCTCAGATGCTGGGAACCTGCATCAGTATTCTAGGACCACCTTCTCCCTCAGCCAGTGACTTACCACCTGAGGCTGGGGACTCTTAGGAAGCTCTCTGAGTTGTGTGCCCTCCCAGAGAGGGGCAGGGCACATGTATGTGTGCACACTTATGTTAGAGGGGAAAAGTTCCTGACTATGGGAGAAGCACTTTGTAGTTGAGGCACCTCTAAAAAGCGAACTCACCATCACTGCTGAGTTTCTCAGTCTTCTAGAATCACACCAGCAGCTTTTAAGACCTTTAAAAAAATTTTTTTGCCTTAATTTCCTGGAGAATTCAGATTCTGTACCATGAATTCCTCTGCTGTAACATTCTCATTTGCAACACCTCCCCAACATACACTCACACACATATACATAGATTTCTCTCTACTCTTAGGACTGTCTCTGCACCTGTCTGTTTGGCCTTTGATTGGGGTGACTTTGCTGCCTCTAATTCCCATCTTGAATACCTTGTAACCTGGCCAGGGAGTCATCCTTTAGAGAAAATTGTGTTTTGTTTTGCTCAGCCTATGAGGTCCATGAAGATTAATTAGAAGAAGAAAGTATCTCGTTTGCATCCAACCTACCAGTGAATTGGGGTGAAGGAAGGTGAGTTTCCATCTGGGGAAACAGCTGGGCTGTGGCTGGTGCCGCTCGCACGAAGGGCAGTGTTGGGTAACCCTGCTTCAAGGGGTCTCTCTTGTCAGCGCAGTGGCCAGCCTGGAGCCCTCTCTGTCACACTGGCTTCCCTCACACTCCCACGCTGGGGAAGTACAGTTGTTTGCACTGGAAAGAAAGCCCAGAAAGAAACAGCCCTTCTCTTAGGGCCCCAGCCAGACTCTGCAGGGCTGATGAGAGGAACAGCCCAGGCCTCTCTGCTCCCTGCTTCCTGGACAGCAGGCTCCTTTTTGCCTCCCTCACTGTGATCCATGTTGTCATGCCAAGTGCCTTTACTGGCCTTTCTCAGAAATACATATTTGAAAGGGCAGAGCAAGGGACTCCACAGCAAGTCTGGCATGGGTAAATTTCTGTTTTAACTCCGTTCTTTGCTCCGCTTCCCCAAAGAGATGAAGCCACGGCCATTGTTAACACCCCAACTTCAGAATTCCTCGCTGGTGCTTGAATTCTCAGTCCAAACGCTGCATCCCCCTCCCTCGAGTTGCACAATCAGGAGTATTTTTATCGCCCATCCTTGATCCTCGGTGTCACCCAACACTTCAGCAGTGAGTCACTTCTCCAGGGAAGGGAAAAGGAAGGCTCAAAGGTAAGAGCTAGAGAAAGGAAATGACTCAGTGTCTCAGAAAAAGGAAAGCTGGGGTTCTGGCTACAGCAAGCTCATTCAGGAGAGGAGGGGTCCTAATCTCCCACCCAAGTCAGGGGGCAGGGCTGAGGATGGCGGCCCCTGGTGCCCAGAGGAGTTAATAGTTGACTAGGAAATCCCCTAACCTTGATGCAGATTTTACTCACCCTGACTTCTTTAGCCATACTCTGTCCCACCATTTCATGATTTCATGATCACATTTTACCTTTGGGATATTCCCAATGAAAATATTGCCTTTTTTTTTTTTTTTTTTTAAGATGAGGCGAAGTCTCACTCTGTCACCTAGACTGGAGTGCAGTGGCACAATCTCGGCTTAGTGCAACCCCTGCCTCCCATGTTCAAGCGATTCTCCTGAGTAACTGGGATTATAATCACACACCACCATGTCCAGCTAATTTTTGTATTTTTAGTACAGACGGGTTTTCACCATGTTGGTCAGGCTGGTCTCTAACTCCTGACCTCATGATCTGCCTGCCTCAGCCTCCCAAAGTGCTGGGATTACAGGCATGAGCCACTGTGCCCTGCCAAATATTGCATTTTTAAACTGGGTGTGGTGGCTCATAACTGTAATCCCAGCACTCTGGGAGGCTGAGGCAGAAAGAGCTCTTGAGTCCAGAAGTTTAAGACCAGCCTGGGCAACATGGCAAAACCCCATCTCTACAAAAATTACAAAACATTAGCCAGGTGTGGTGCCACATGCCTGTAGTCCCAGCTACTCAGGAGGCTGAGGTGGGAGGATCGCCTGGGCCTGGGAGGTTGAGGCTGCAGTGAACCGTGATCACACCACTGCACTCCAGCCTGAGACCCTGTCTCAAAACAAAAAAAGAAAATACTGCATTTTATCATTTGGTTATTGGTGTTTGCTATTCACCTTTTGTGGCCTTTTACTCCTATATTGTCCTTATGAGAAAATTTGTTAGAATAACCAGGTTATACAGCCTTGTGCTTAACAGGAACTTCAGAGGTGAGCTGGTCCCCTCTCCCTCGATCCCACACCCACACCCTTTTCCAGTTCTGCCTTAAAAGGAGACCTGCAGGTGGTACTTTCTCTGGAAAGTTCAGAGCTTTCGTTAGCAATCAGAAAGCAAAAGGAAGAATCTCCCAGGCAAGGGGCAGAAGCCAGAGGTTGGGCTGGGCTCAGCAGGCCAAATCCACTTCACTTGTGAATAGTTGCCAAGCTTAATGCCCTGGTTCTTGTTCCTGGGCATCCCCAAGGAGAAGGCCCCAGGTCGTGTGGCCACTGCAGACGTCATGACTCACAGGACTGGGACTGTGGCTAAAAGGAGTCTCGATGGTTCAGCTCCTCTCCTTTCCACCCATGCTGCCACTGACTGAATGGGACCAATACCCTTTAGGCGAATGTGGAAAAATTAAGACTTTTCCATTCAGAGAGACCAGGGTGGAGGGGAAGCATGGTTGAGACTCTGTTGGTCTGTTATGTGTAGGTAGGGTGATCAGGGCATGTACTATGAACTGTACACTACTAGAAATCAGGAATCTACCTTGACACTGGAAGGAGAGGGTGTATTAGGATCTATAAAAAGTCACTTTATGCAGTGAGAAATACAAGTGTAGAATGTGTTATATAGACAGGTGGTAAAGACGAAATAGATCAGTTTATATCAATTGCACCTCTAAGCCATCCCATAAACCATCCCTTGGTGTGGTGCTCTCAATGTAGAAGGAATCCTGGGCTGGTCCTCGTGGCTGAGTGGGCAGTTTTTATTGTGCATCACCTTGTGCCAGGCCTTGCATCGTGGGATGCCCTTGTTCCTGTCTTGTGACTTAGAACACTGAGACTTACCCAGGTGGTAGAACTTATCTAGCATCAGACTGCAGGGATTAAGTGTCAGCCAGGATTTGAACCTTGGGTGGTGTGACTCTAGATCTGAGCCTCTTCACTGCGTATTGCCTGTAAAAGAGGATAAAGGTGGAGGGATACATGCCAGTTCACCAGAAAACATAACTGGAAACAGGGTCTTTGATGCCTGCATGCCGGCGCACAGAGGAAAGCTGGTATTTTAGTTTGCCTGGAAACCCCTGAAGGTGGCAGTTCAGGAGAGACCATTTAGCTGAGAGAGGCATACTAAAAAATAATGTGAAATCAGCTAGAGGATACACTCCATCCAAATCTAAGTAAGGAAGACATATGGGGGTAGGAAATGGATCCAACACAAGAAAGAGACAAGGAGAATCCGGGATGAATGGGAGAGTGATCCCAGATGACAACGGTGTAGCAGGAATGGAAGGCAGCCAACTCAGGTGAGAGCGAGTTGGAAGGATCCTCTGGAGAAATGTCTCCAAGAAAATAAAATTGATAAATACCTGATGTATTTGAATATCTTGGGAGGAGGATGTGTGGACCATTGGTAAGAGTAATTTTTTTTTTTTTTTGAGATGGCGTGTGACTCCGTCGCCTTGGCTAGAGTGCAGTGGTGTGATCTCAACCTCTGCCTCCTAAGCTCAAGCAATCTTCCCTCCTCAGCCTCCTGAGTAGCTGGTACCACAGGCACACGCCACCATGCCTGGCTAATTTTTTGTACTTTTGGTAGAGGTGGGGTTTTACTGCGTTGCCCAGGCTGGCCTTGAACTCCTGGGCTCAAGCGATTTTCCCACCCAGCTTCCCAAAGTGCTGGGATTACGGGCATGAGCTGCCACGCCCAGCCAATAGTAATTCTGATTTAATTGGTGATAACACATAGAAAACTAAGACAGGTATTAAATCCAAAGAAAATAGAAAATTATGACAGAAAGGAAAAGTATATTAATATAATACATGGCTCAACTGTAAACAGCATTGATACAGTCATAATAATTTAAACAATACCAGTCCACACAAACTGATGGTGCAGTTATCCTGAAAAGGTGGGAAGGTGCATGGAAGAGAGCTAAAAGCTCATCTTCCCTAGTGGGGAGTCAGTAGGTAAAGCCTGAAAAGGAAATACCAGGCCAGGTGCGGTGACTCACGCCTGTAATCCCAGCACTTTGAGAGGCCAAGGCGTGCAGATCACTTGAGGTCAGGAGTTTGAGACCAGCCTGGCCAACATGGTGAAACCCTGTCTCTACTAAAATACAAAAATTAGCTGGGTGCGGTTGCGCGCCTGTTAATCTCAGCTACTCGGGAGGCTGAGGCAGGAGAATCGCTTGAACCCAGGAGGTGGAGGTTGCAGTAAGCCGAGATCTCGCCACTGCACTCCAGCCTGGGCGACAGAGCGAGACTCCATCTCAAACAAAAAAAAAAAGAAAAGAAAAGGAAACACCAGGAATTAGAAATAAAGTTTATTTAAAATATCAAGAATGGGAGGCCGAGGTGGGTGGATCGCCTGAGGTCAGGAGTTCAAGACCAGCCTGGCCAACATGATAAAACCCCGTCTCTACAAAAATACAAAAATTAGCCAGGCATGATGGTGGGTGCCTATAATCCCAGCTCTTTGGGAGGCTGAGGCGGGAGAATCACTTGAACCCAGGAGGTGGGGGTTGCAGTGAGCCAAGATAGCGCCATTGCACTCCAGCCTGGGCAACAGAGCGAGGCTCTGTCTAAAAAAACAAAAAAAAAAATTTAAGGAAAATATGAAAGAATCATCTACAGATGTGACAGTTGTCTCCGAGGAGGGGAGCATGGGAAAACAGTGACTATTGTAATGACCCTTATGAAACCGTTTGACCCTTTAAATGCTAAAAAAGAAAAAAGAAAAAGATATTGTATGAGCTGTTATAGTTTAACCCTGCCCAGTGAAAAGAAAGGATGATGTGTGCCAGGTAAAAAGCACACAGTTAGTGCCAAGGCAAGCCCAGGGGAACTTCAGCTTCCCCAGCCTCAGGCTGAGAGTTGAGGGTGAGCCGTGGAGAATCATCTGACAGCCCCCTGGAAAGCGTCTGTCTCAGGGGCACAGAAGATAATGCGGGGGAACTTGGCTGTGGACCCAATTCTGACCAGCAGGGAGTGTGAGTCCTGTGAGAAAGCAGCTTGGGCAGGCAGAGTTCAGGAGGGAAAACCCTGGGCCAGTAGTCCCTAGAAGAGGTCCCCACAGCGTTTTAGGGGATTTTCTTGGGTGTTCAGCGAAAAGAGGGTTCTCTGGCTACAGTTGGAAAATGCTGGCTTACACAAAATGAAACCAGCACATTTTCCCTCTGTTGAGGACAACAGAGTCCAGAACGCCAAGATTTTGTGAATCTCTAATCTGAGATGGGACATACTCCATCCACCTTTGCCGCACCTGTTTTTCTAGAGGCTTCTCTTAAATTAAAATTCCATCGAATACCCTTTGGGAAGTCCTGCCCTGTCTTCCAGGAAGGCAGTTCTTTTAAGAATTCAAGGAAAAGATAGATATGTCTTCATAGTCTTGAAACCCCGGAAGAAAACACCACTCAAAAGAGATGGGAGTTTCTTAAGGAGAAATGTAGAAATATTATAGTTACTTTTGGGGTTTTGTCTCAGCTCTTTACTCATTGTGTGATCTTGGGCTAGTTATTTAAGTCTCTGAGTTTCAGTGTCTTTATCTGTAAAATGGGGAAAATAATGCCTCTTTATAGAATTGTGATGGAAATGAAAGGAAGCAAAGCATACAAAGGATTTAGCATGGGACCCAGCACCATAGTCTGTGCTCAATAAAAGATGTTTCTTATTATTGTGAATAGTCCCCTGAAAACCAAAAGGAGGTCTAATACCTCCAGGGACCAGTATAGGTCTGTAGAGAATACTTCACACAACTCAATTTGGAAGAATTTGAACAAATGCTGGAAGGAGAGAGATGTTATGTCAGCATAGACTTTAAAAAACAGGGTCAAGAAAAGCTGAAACTCAAGAACTGAGTCTTGCACAAAAAGTGCAATGACCAGCAAAAAGGACGTTATTTTTGTACTTCTCTTTGGAGCAAGAAGAAGAAAATCTAGACTCAATTGTTTGGACAGAGTAACATTTATCAGTGGCAGAGAGAAAGCAAAATTTGCTCAAGTTCTGTTATGGTTCCATATTAAAACAAATGGTTATCAGACCAGGAAGGGTCCCACAGGCATTGACAAGAGGGTTGAATCTATTATTTCAGCTCTCCTGGCTCACATGTGTTGTGCCTCCAGAACACCAGAATTGGCAGGCAAGAGTCGTGAAGCTGGTGTCAGCAATCTTTGAGGGAATGGGAGAGAGGTGTTGGCAGACTGGAAGTACTCAGAAGTTTCAGGATTCAAAAAGCATCTTGCACTCTCTAGACTAGTGAGCTTGGTGTCACTCTCAGTGAAAATTCTGGACTAGATTATTCAGCAAGTAGGCTATGAACACTCCAAGGGAAAGAGCGAGTCCTGAGAGTCAGAAAGAGCCAGGCTTGCCAGACCATCCTCATTGCCTTTTTATTTATTTATTTTTAATGTTTTCCAAAGACCCCTAAGTAGACTCAACATCATCATTGCCTTTTAGAAATGCTTACCTGGCTGGGCGCGGTGGCTCACACCTGTAATCCCAGCACTTTAGGAGGCCAAGGCGGGCAGATCACTTGAGGTCAGGATCACTTGAGGTCAGCAGTTCGAGACCAGCCTGGCCAATATGGTGAAACCCCGTCTCTACTAAAAATACAAAAATTAGCCGGGTGTGGTGGCGGGCGCCTGTAATCCTAGCTGCTCAGGAAGCTGAAGCAGGAGAATTGCTTGAACCTGGGAGGGGGAGGTTGCAGTGAGCCGAGATCACACCATTGCACTCCAGCCTGGGTGTCGCAGCGAGACTCTGTCTCAAAAAAAAAAAAAAGAGAAAAAAGAAATGCTTACCTGCCCAACTAGACAAAGGAAGTGCTATAGACCTTATATAGGCGGGGTTTAGCGAGATGTTTTGAGAACATTCTGACAGCATTATAGGCAAAACAGAAATGTCCAGAGAACATCCAGGAGGGTGAGGGCTGTGGTGATGGGAAGGTTGGGTTGATTTATAACTGGTTGGATGAGCATGCCCAAAGAGTAATGATGTCAGTCCGTCAGCCTGTCTGCCTAGCCCTTTCCTGTTTACTTTTTAATCAAAGCCTGGGATGAGAACATCGATGACGAATTTATCAGTTTTGTCAGTGATCTGAAGTCAGGAAGGAATGCCAATATGATGGATGCCAGAGTCAGGTTTCAGAAATACCCGAACTGCCGGAACACTAGCCAGACAGTGCAGAGTTCTTCTGCTCCTAGCTCCATGTAACCAGCCAGACATACTAGATGGGGGAGAATGGGTCCCAGGGCATCCCGTGGGAGAAAGCCCGAGGGAGATTTCATTGACAGAGGGAGTGCAGTGTGAGTTGGTAGTATGAGGAGGTTACAAAGAGTAGATAATTCGATGACAGTTTTAATAGAAATAAAATGTCCTGAACAAGAGAGATCATAGTCCCTCTGTGATCTGCACTGGTGAGGTCACATACTATGTTTATTGCCACACATGACACTTCACTTCTGGATGGGACACTCAAACTTTGACAGGTTAGAATGAGCCCAGGGGAGGTGACTTGAATGGATGGAGGATTTCAGAACCTTGTCAAGAATATAGTTAAAAGTTAGGGCCACAGATAGTAGAAAAAGAAACTTGGTGGGATGTGAGAGCAGCCTCAGGGATTGGAAAGTCTGTTATGGGAAGGTGGATTCAGCTTGCTCTGGGCAACTTGAAGAACAGTGGTTTGAGAATTGCAGGAAGGCAGCTTGTGCTCTGTAGAAGGAAGAGAGCCCTGGCGTCACCTCCCTCAGTAGAGCAAAGGCCTCAGTGTTTTTGTTGGACTGTAGTTGGGCCTTTCCAGAGCACCAGTGGTTGACCAAAGCCTGCAGGGTCCACTCAAGGAGTCAGGAGCTCTTTCAAGCCCCATCTCAGAAGTACCCTCTCCCAAGCTCCAGGCAAGAACCTTTGTTCAGCAGGGAACTGGCCTGGCCAGAGGCAGTTGGATTCTGGGCCCAGGATAAAGGCAAACAAGTTTTGGTTAAGCCATTGACATTTTTACAGGAGGAGCAGATAGACTTTTAGAGGCAGCCAGCTAACGTCAACACATTAATGCATTTGTCAGATATATTATGAGCACCTATTACATCCCAGGCACTATTGGCCTCATCTGAGTCATCCCATTTAGTCACAGTGACCTATTGTTATTTATTCTTGTTAAGAGGATACCAAAGCTCAGAGAGAAGTTAAGCCCAATGTCACATAAAACTGGAACCCAGAACTTAAGCTGTTAGCCACTTTGCCTCCTGGAGCACAGCCTTGGCCACATGCCCCTGGCAGTCCACAGCGGGTATGAGCTGTGCCTCCCTGAGAGCCCCTCTCCATTCCAGCCCCCAAAGCCATGCCTTCCCCTCCACTGGGAACTCAGGGAGAAAACAGCCCAGATGAAAAATTAGGCCATGCTGCTGAGCACACTACTTATTTTTTTATGACTAAGATTAAGCTGACAACCATGCAAAACATTGGAAACCTGTGTCGGCTGCAGATTTAATACCTCACCTAGCCCACACAAATAATTCATGCTTCTGCATCGATGTCCAGAAGAAACAAATCAGCAGAAAGCTGGGTTCTTGTGTGTGTGTATGTGTGTGTGTGTGTGTGTAGCAGCTGCTTTTCCATCGAAGCAGCATGCCGGAAATACCCAAGCTCCAGGGCTGCAGATCTTGCATTTTGCAATTTTTTTTTCTCTTAAAAGATTAAAGTACAGTTTCAAATGATTGAAGGTTGGTGGGAGGTGTAAATGTGGGCACTTGTCACATTAATTCTTCAGATGATTAAGTTCTTTTCCATTTCTTTAAGGCTGTTTGCAGTTGGGTTTGATGTCCTGGTTCTGGGTGAGTGTGTTGTGGCAGTTACCAAGGTGACTTTAGCTGACTTTCAACAATTTATTTTTCCCTCCAGCTTGAGACGTCTCTAGCCCTGTGTGCTGCTGATTCTTTTCTGCAAGCCCCCACCCCACCTCCCATTGCTATTCATGAGCATTTTTGCCTGCACCATAGAGGCTGGGATTCTCTAGCAGGCCCCGCCTGGACAAGCCAGGCCTCAGCCCCTTTCAGGAGGACAGTAGTGTGTCTGGAGGCAGGAACCGGTGGTCAAAGATGGCACAGGGGAGTGATTGTGAGAGTCACCCCCTGGTTCTTTTGCTTAAACTCACTCTGAGCCCTTCGACTTGTCACCTCACCTCCGTAAGACTCAGTTACCTCCTCTGTGAAAGAAGGCTTGACAACAGAGCCTACCTCGTGCTTGCTGGGAGGAATCAGCGAGTGAACCTATGGCCTTAGCAGAGGGTTGGCGCAGAGTAAGGGCTCAGGAAACATGGCTCAGGAAACACTGCTTCCTGAGTTCTGCTCTTGTTTGGGCCCTGAGGGCACCCTATGTCTCCACTGAGCCCTCACCTGTCACTGCTGCCTCCCTCAGAAGGAAGGGAGGCAGCAGTGGCCCTGGTGGAAGGGAAAGAGAGTTAGTCAGAAGTCTGAGGCTTCAATCAGAAGTCTGACGCACGGTGAGCGGGGACGCGTCACCCACTCTTTTGTAAAGGAAAGAGATAGATTAAACAACCTGAGAGCTTCCTTCCAGTCCTGAATACTGTGACCCTCTTGGCCATAGCATTTGTCTCCTTCACAGGTCTTGTGCAAGGGCGAAACCAGGGGAAAAGGCAGTTTTAGAGCTGACTTTAGGAAAGCAGAGGAAGGGACCGCCTTGTGAAGGAACAGTCAGATCCGGGAGTGAGTCCTCACAAGGAGAAGGCCAGCAGGCAGGCACGGCCTGTGACCTCAGGGGCACGTCTAACCCACTGCCGCCACAGGGCCATCCTCTGTCTTTTGCCTGTGGACCCTACGCCTTCCCCTGGGGAGGTGCCCTGCCTGTCGGGGTGCCACCCTGTCTGCAGGCCCCAGCACCTAGCCCCACAACGTGTGAGGAGGTTGGGCCTGCCCCTCAGTGGCTGTCCGGCTGTCATCCTGGGTGGCTCCTGCCTGCCACTTGAATGATAAATAACTAGAGCTTCTCACCCAGTTTTTGATGGACACTTGGGGAATTGTTCTGAGATTCACAGCCCAAACCAGGATCCGGCCTTTTGAATGGGATCAGTGGGTAACTCTTATTTCTGGCTGAGGCAGATTTGAGAGGTTGTCAGTGGGGGCAGCTGAATTTGAAAGAGCAAATCTTAGAATGCAGAGGGACCCTGTGTCCCAGCCGTGGGCTGCACTTTTGGTGGGGAGCAGGCAGGAGGGAGGGTGGGGCAGCAGCGACAGCTCACCGTGCCACAGTCAGGAGGAATCTGGTACAGGCTCCTGGGGCCTTAAAGCCCAGCAGGGCGGGGGCCCGGTTCTGCTTTCCAGCCAAGCCCACTGGTCTGACTCCTAAGAGCCCAGTTTGTACTCAGCAGTACAGACTGTATCATCATCTGGTTAGATGAAGGATGTGAATGTCCCTGCAGCTCCTGGCTGTTGGCGGAATGTGCATCCTCAGAGTCTTCAGGTCAGCTGGACAGAAACTCTTGGAGTCGCATCTCATGGTGCTCAGAGCTAGGGCTCGGAGGCTCCAGGGCAGGAGAGGAAGGCCTCCCAGAAGCTCCTGCTGATCATAGGGAAAGACAAGCCACTGTGCCATAAACTTTAATATAGAATGTTGGGGCCAGGCGCGGTAGCTCATGCCTGTAATCCCAGCACTTTGGGAGGCCGAGGTGGGCGGATCACCTGAGGTCAGGAGTTTGAAACCAGCCTTGCCAACATGGTGAAACCCTGTCTCTACTAAAAATACAAAAAAATTAGCTGGACATGATGGCAGGTCCCTGTAATCCCAGCTACTTGGGAGGCTGAGCAGGAGAATCGCTTGAACCTGGGAGGCGGAGGTTGCAGTGAGCCAAGATCATGCCACTGCACTCCAGCGTGGGTGACACGGTGAGACGTTATCTCAAAAAAAAACAAAAAAAACCACAAAGGCTGGGTGCAGTGGCTCACGCCTATAATCCCAGCACTTTGGGAGGCCAAGATGGGCAGATCACCTGAGGTCAGGAGTTCGAGACCAGCCTGGCCAACATGGTGAAACCCCGTCTCTACTAAAAAGACAAAAATTAGCTGGGTGTAGTGGTGGATGCCTGTGATCCCAGCTACTTGGGAGGCTAAGGCAGGAGAATTGCTTGAACCCAGGAGGCGGAGGCTGCAGTGAGCTGAAATCGCGCCACTGCGCTCCAGCCTGGGTAACAGCGAGATACCATCTCAATAAAAAAAAAAAAAAAAAATAGAATGTTGGCCAAAGATGCAGGCTTTATAGAACCAGACCTGCCCGAGACTGGATCTCAACTCTGCCCACTCCCTGGCTGTGCAACCTGTGCAAATTACTTAGCCTCCCTGTCCCCAGTTCCTCCTCTGTAAAAAAAAGAGAGAATGGTGGCAGCCACCTCTTGGGGGCATTGTGAAGAGTAGCCAGTCAGTGAGAAGTGCTTGGTGCAATGGCTGGTGCTCGCCAGGCATATACAGAATGATGGCTGTCACCATCATTATCATCAGTCACCATTATTGTCTTTATTACTCAAGATCCCAGCTGGAGACTCCCATCTTGCTCCTCCCTGAGCTTTTCACCTTGTGCTGAACCTTTTCCTGTGCTTGCTTCACAGGAGCCGCAAAGACAGCCTGGAAAGTGACAGCTCCACGGCCATCATTCCCCATGAGCTGATTCGCACGCGGCAGCTCGAGAGTGTACATCTGAAATTCAACCAGGAGTCCGGAGCCCTCATTCCTCTCTGCCTAAGGTGAGCGAGACAGCCCTGTCACACAGTTTACCCCACAGCACCCAGCTCAGCCTCCAGGGGGCACTTCAGAGCCTCCCCAGCCCCCTCCCCTAGCAGGCGTCCTGCAAGGCCTCCAAGGAGCCACCAGGCCCGTGCTTGCGGTCTCCCCGATAAGGGTGAGGTGCCTGTCAGCAGCCTACACACCTAAGCAGGCTGGGGCTCAGGGAGGGAGGAGAGCTACTCCACTTGGGGCCTGTTTAGGAGCCTGGGGACTGTGAACCAGCTGGTCACCCCCATGTCACTGGGCCATGCGGTGTTCTCCTTGCCCAATCCTCTGGCTGGCCTAGGTGGTGAGAAGTCTGCCATGCTTCCTAGAGAGGGGGTCTCTTGTCTGCATCTCCTATCTAGCCCAGAGCAGCGACAGTCCCCAGTGGGCCCAGCACTGTGAACAGAGAGCCCCACTGGTCTCTGATTGCTTGTTTGACAGACCTTCCTTGTTTGCAAGTTCTGGAGTCAGAATCCACAGGGAGAAGTATTCCTCAGCCCTGCTCCCCTTAGGAAGGCTCTGTGACCCAGGGAGTCTCAGGTGCCCCCAGCCACCGACAAGCCCAGGGCAGGGATGACAGGGTCCCCAGTAGCACCGGTTTGTCAGGGCGGGGTTGGGTGGGTTGGGCTCTATTTTCTCCTGCTTGCTGCTTTTCCCATGAA
This sequence comes from Symphalangus syndactylus, assembly GCF_028878055.3. Lineage (NCBI taxonomy): Eukaryota > Metazoa > Chordata > Mammalia > Primates > Hylobatidae > Symphalangus > Symphalangus syndactylus. The sequence goes on along the minus strand of NC_072424.2, from coordinate 35,992,023 downwards.
AAACACTCAGTTCTAAAACCTAGTGGCCAGCCCAGCAAACTCCTTGAGGGACCAGGAAGCCCAGCTGTGTCCCTTCTGCTTCTGTCCACAGTGCCAAAAGCCCAGCCCTATGGCCAGAACTCAGCTCTGTGCTCAGGGCTGCTGCATGGCTGCATCTGCTACAGCTGGCTACCCCACAGCCCTGGGGCTCCACCCACACTTTGAGCAGCAGAGGCACCAAGAGTAATTCTAAACTCACAGAGCAGTGACAGGGAAGAAGAATTTGCACACTTGGGGACTCCCCACTGTCCCCAGCACCTGGGAGTGAGTTTGAAGGGTAACTAGCCTTGGCCAGCCACCCTGGGCAGCAGACAGAGAGCAAATGGCCAGAATGAACAGGACCTGGCGGGACCCACCGCCACCCCACAGCCACATCCTTCCCAGCCACTTCTCTGACCCAGGCCCAGGGCCTTTCAGCTGGTGAAGGGTTAATTGGAGGCAGCCTGAGAAGGCAGAGGGCAGGTTCTACTTCCCTTGCTGATGGGTGGCTCTGCCCATTAGGTGCCCCTGCCTGCCCCTCCCCTAGGTGTATTTCCAGACTAGGGATTAACAGTAACTCCTGTGGCTCCCTGAGTGACCCCACTTGGCTTCAGTTTGCTTGCTTGCTTTTTTTTTAAAGATGTGCTGTGGCCTTTGGGCCAGCCACTTGAATGTTATGGGAAAGCCAAGGAGCAGGTGGAAGATTCTGCCCTGGACACTGAAGTGTCCCACTGCGGAGGCACTATCCCATCGTCCCAGGGAAACTTGTTAGACACTACTTCACCTCCGTCCCCTAAGGGGGGATGTGACCCCCCTCTTACCTCTGGGCATGACCTTGAGCGCATTGCTACCTTCCCTCTCTGCCCTCAATTTTCCTAAGGGGGGGTGAGCTCCAGGATCTCTGCAGGGCTTTTGAACTCAGTGTTTTCTGCTAGCTTTGAGCACTTTGGAAGGATGATGTTAGAGAACTTGTGAGAGGGGCTTCTCTTTGAAGGTGTTGAAATGAGTGTGTTTGGATACAGTCCCCTGTTGATGGGCAGGTGGGCAGCCAGGAGGGCATGTACCTGGCCCGCGGACCATAGTCCCCACTGTCCCAGAGCCTTGGCCAGGCCTGCTGCTCTTGGAACTGTTTCCAGGCCCGGCTCCTCACTGTCTCCATGTTCCCATCTCCAGGGGCAGGCTCCTGCATGGACGGCACTTTACATATAAAAGTATCACAGGTGACATGGCCATCACGTTTGTCTCCACGGGAGTGGAAGGCGCCTTTGCCACCGAGGAGCATCCTTACGCGGCTCATGGACCCTGGTTACAAGTGAGAAGGCCCTTTTTCTTCTCCCTCCTTCCTTTCGTAGACTTCCTTGCCCACCCCTCCTCTTCTCCCTTAGCAGCTCTTGGTGGCGCCCCTTCCTGGGGGGCTGGTCACAAATGCCTCATGGATTCAGAGCCTGGGGCCTGTGTGTAGATGTGGAGTGTGGATGCTGCTACCCACTCCAGCAGCTCTAGGAGCACTTCCTGACCTTCTGCCCCGTCACCTGAGACACAAGTGTTAACTCTCCAGGCCCTGGCTCTTGGTAATTCTATTTCCCGTGGAAATCCAGGTTGGAGGATTATAAGACTTTCTGCACTCTGGGTAAACCAAGATACAAGAACTCAAGGATGAAGCAAGATGGGAGGATGTGTGGAGGCCACTCTCCAATGGCTACATGGAAATCCCACCAGAATTCAGACAGTGGCATGTGTGCCTGGGCCAGGGGCTGGGCACGCCTCAGTGGGAAGAGCCTCCCCTTCTCAGCCTACCCCCCATCTGACAGCCCTCCCATTCCTCCTGAGTTTGTGTGACCAGAGACATGCTGGCTTGTCCAGAGCACTTTGTCCTTCCTTTGCTCTTCTGGCTGCAGCAAGCTTCAGAGCTGATGCCAAGCAGGGTACCGGAGCCTCAGAGCCATAAGCCTCCTTCCAGTCCCCACCCTGTCCCGGGTCTCTAATGGGTGCTCAACCTACTCCACCACACTCCCGAGTGTCTTGGAGGAACAGCATCCTTTTTTGGCATTTGTTTGTTGGGAGTAGGGAGAGGATTGAACCCTTGACCTCACCTCGCTCACAAGTATCAAGAAAGGGAACCTGACCCTAAACCTAAAGGTGGCCATACCTGGTTTGTGAATGTATTGCAGAGGCATGCAGCATTACAGTAGAGGGAAAGAGAAGGATGCTGGGTTTGTGGGTTTCACCCAGTCTGGGGAGTCTGTGAAGCATATGTAGTCGATACAGACACACTTTTTGTCCCTGCATGTCTACAGAATTTCTCCTCCTTCAGGCCAGGCCCCTCTTCTCCCCCCACCACCAAAATACTAACCCTTAATTAAAGCAAACAGCAAACAAAGGACACCAACCACACTCCCCAGACTAAGCTGAGATAGAAATGGAAGCTAGTGCTTTAGGGATATTGTGTTCCATAAATTATCTTGCCTTTTTCCACTGTTGTTATTATATCGTTTCATAACAAAATTACTTTGAACCATAAAGTTATAAATACATTTTAAAAGTCCCACTTGGTAACATTAGATTTCTGTCCATGTGGTGTTGGTAGTTACTGTAACAAAAGCTCTGAAGTGTAATATTTGAAATTAGCCCAGCACAAGTGGAAAGGGCCTCCCCCCATTCCCCACCCCCAGCCATGTCCCGGGCTGCTGCCTCTGCCCCCCTGGAGAACAGGGAGGGAGCAGGCTTGTCTCCTGGGCGGAGCTGCTGAGGAGGCTGGAGGTAAGGACAAGCCCCCGAGAATTCACAGGTCATCATTCCCAAGTATCTTCAGGTAGCGTGTGTGTGTGTGAAATATTCAAGCACGTTTTCCTGGGACAGTCGGGACTGGGGCCTCCCCAAACTGCAGAATACATTCTACCCAGTTATGTTTCACATCCTCAGCTCTGAACCTATCCTCAGAGCTCTGCCCTCCCCTCCTGGAACGTCTTTCTGCCCTGAGGAGAGGGTAGTCAGCATCTCCAATTTTCAGCAGCTCAAGAACCTTGGCCCCCACAAGACTTGGCAGATGTCACCTTACCCCTCAGTCCCCTGAATGCCCTTCGGACCCAACCCCAATTCCCCAAGCCCCTGACCTCCTAGCTGCTGGGGTTCCCACTCCCAGTGCCACAACCCCCTCACCTCCCTGGCAGCCCCTCAGTGAGCCTGAGGCCCAGCACCCGCTGGCTCCCCAGCACATGGTCCCCTCCCATGGGCTGTTGCCCAGGGAACCGGGGCGCGGTGGGAACGAGCTGCTGGCCTCGGCATGTTTCAATAAAGTTGCTGTGCTGGGAGCTACTTAATCAAAGGCCTGTGTTATGGGCTCATTAGTGTGGTCCACCACGGGGCCGGCTCACAGGAGAGCTCCTGGGAAGGCTGGCGGAGGCCCCACACCCCAAGCACCCACCCTTGATCACCGAGGGGTTTCTCAGGCCCTTTCCAAGGAGCCCTGGGAAACCCTCTGACCCTGCCCCCAGCCGGATTCTCAGCGGTGGAGCCAACACCCACACCAGCCCTCCTCCCCCTGCCAGGCAGTCAGCACTTTCTGCCTCTGACTGCCAGCCAGCCACCCCTGTTAGGGTCTTGCCACTGTGGTCACAGGCAGCTCCCTTGCTTGTGGGAACCTGGGCTTGTAATTACTTGTGGGCCTCTAGGTCTCCCTCTGGGGCTGGCTGTCTCCCCGGGAGTCTGCAGGACCTCCTAGAGGCCTGGGGTTAGACTTGCAGTCGCCAGTGAGGGCCACTCCACTGGGCCAAGGAGAGCCATGGGTCCCTCAAGAGGGGACCCCAGCACAAAGAGGCCCACCCTTGCTCCCTGCAGGCATCTCTTGCTCGCGCCCCCAGGGTTCCGAGGTGTCTCCTTGGGCCTTGTGTGCCCAGGCCTGTTGGGGGCAGAGGAGTAGGAAGGAGTGAAATCCAGTAGACCCAGGACATGATGAGACCCAGTCTTCTGTTCTCTTAACTGCTGCCCGAACTCTCCCATTGGTCCCAGCTGAAACGGAGGGACTGGGATGACTTTGTTACAGCAGCCTTGGAAGCCCTCACTCCCAGCCTTGGCACCTTGTTCTGGCCACCAGCCCAGCCAAGGCCTGTTATCTCTTGGGAGAAAGCGTGGCAGAGACATCCTGCAGGGGGAAGAGTGACAAGAAGAGGCCGAGAGGAAAAGGCAGAAGGTTTGGGAACCCGAGCCCCTTTCTGGAGCCTGTGGAATGGCCCCAGACAGGCCCCCACACCACCTGCTCCCCAGCCTAGCCCCATCAGTCCAGGCCCAGTAGAGTCAGGGCCCCAGCAGGTGGCAAAGCAGGGCTGTCTGCAGCACCAGGTGGAGCACAGTGGACACTCCCTGCTTTATGGAGGATCTGGGAGTGCAGGAAGCCAGCTCCAGTTCCACAGGCTTTCACTTTCCGGAGAACAGCACCTTGACTCCGTCTGCCCTGCCATTTGCTGTTTTCATCCTTGCTGAGACTGTAAAGCTTATCAGCCAATTCTGGGGCTGTGCAGGAGGCTCTTTAGACCCTGGGAGGGGCCTGCCAAGGTCTGCTCCCACACCTCCTTCCCCCAGCATTCCTCATCCTGGTGGCTTTAACAAGCCTCTCTCCCTTGAGCCTGTCAACACTGGGCTGTTAGTCTTCTGAGCGGGAGCCCAGCCCAGAGCTGAGTCGTTCATCCGTCCCCAGCCAGGGTTGATCTGAAGGGGGATAAGTCTCAGCCCCAGCGGTCACATAGGGGTCACATCACCAAATATGAGAATATTGTTTTAGGCCCCACAATGCTTTCTCAGCTGTGTGGTGTCTGACAGCTCACCCAGGTGGCGCCCCCAGTCCCAGCCATTCTCTGCCAGTCCTGATGGGAAGCCCCAGGCGTGGGAGAAGACGCCCAGCAGCTGTTCCAAGCGGGCTCTGCTGCTCCAGGCCAGGCTTGGGAAGGTGCTGCCGAGCTCTCCTCTGGACAAGCCCTGCCTTCTGCTACCCATTTGGATATTGTATAGAAGATGACTTAGGAATCCCCAGCCCATGCCCTGGGCACCTCCTCTTTGGTGCCTCTACTGTTCCTCCTTCCACGGGTGAACCCAGCCATACTTATTCTCCCTGGAGACCTTTGCTTGGACTGCCCCTGAGACCTTGTTGTCCAGGGGGACACCCATTAAGGTTTAGAGCCCAGCAATGCGCCTGGGGAAGTACCCTCCCTTGTAGGAAAGGACTGTGATGCCCCACTGTGTCCCTGGCAGCCCACAGCCAGAGCAGGAGTCTGAGCCTGCTTCTGGCCACCAGAGCCAGCTTTTCACCGCCCACTAAGAACAGGAAATGAGCGAGACCTGTGCCCCCACTGCAGCCCGCTACCTGCTGCACCACACGCCTCTGCCCCCGACCTGGGTTGGGGGTGTTCTCCAGGCTGTTTTCTGGCTTTTGTCTGGCCTGTGGAGTGGGGGTGGGAGGGAAGGGACACAGACAGGACTGCTTCCCCGTCCCTGCCTCCTCCACTGCCATCGTGGGTGCCAGAGCAGCTCCTTGGCAAGCTCTTCCACTGTAAACAACACATTTCCTTCCCTGAGAGGAGGAAAGGGAGGGAAAAGAAAGCCAAACTTGTTGGGAAGCAAGTACAACGTGTCAACATGAAGAACAAACAAGGCCCTGGACAAAGTGTGGATTGTCATACCAAGGGGAAGGAGTGCGCATTGTCAGCCACTCTTTGCAGACTCAGAAATATCATTGACCACAGACATCTGAATCGGCGTCAGATCTGCAGCAGCTGGGCCCCTGCCTGCAGCGCAGCCTGGCTTGCCCAGGGCAGACACTGACACAAGATCACTTTTCGGGTTCCTTTCTGGAACTTGCTGGGGCCTGGGGAATTGGGAGGTTGTTAACAATCCTCCCTCACCACCACCCAGCCAAGCTGGTTAAGGCAGCTGATGTGAGCCCACTGGAGTAGCTGCTGGCCTAGATTCCAAGCCCCCCTCCCTGGCCAAAGGTGGGAACTGGGGGTAACCAAGATCCATTGCCCCCCTCGAAGCTCAGCCAGTTTGATGGTGGTGAAGCTACAGCCACCAACTCACCCCTGTTGGTTAAGCCTGTGCCCAAACCCCCTTTCCCTGTGGGCCTGAGTATTTCCCCAGCAGCCCCCCACCATGATCTCCTGGGGCACCACTTAAAAATACAAGTGCTGGCCAGGTGCGGTGGCTCACGCCTGTAATCCCAGCACTTTGGGAGGCCGAGGCGGGTGGATCACCTGAGGTCGGGAGTTACGAGACCAGCCTGACCAATGTGGAGAAACCCCATCTCTACTAAAAATACAAAATTGCCAGGCACGGTGGCTCATGCCTGTAATCCCAGCACTTTGGGAGGCCGAGGCGGACGGATCATGAGGTCAGAAGATCGAGACCATCCTGGCTAACACGGTAAAACCCCGTCTCTACTAAAAATACAAAAAATTAGCCGGGCATGGTGGCGCATGCCTGTAATCCCAGCTACCCGAGAGAGTGAGGCAGGAGAATTGCTTGAACCCGGGAGGCGGAGGTTGCAGTGAGCTGAGATCGCGCCATCGCACTCCAGCCTGGAAAACAAGAGCAAAACTCCGTCTCAAAAAAAAAAAAAAAAAAAAAAAAAGCATGGGCCTTGGCCTTGCCCCAGAGTATTCTGATTCAGGAAGTGTGAATGGGGCCTAGCATCCCCATATTTTCAGAAGCTTCCCAAGGGAGTGTGTTGCTCAGATTGGTGGAGGGTCTTCCTCTCTTATTAGAGGGTCTCCTTCCTCTGAGGGCTGTTTGTGTACAAACATAAGTGTTTTCTGCCTGGCTCTTGGTAAGTGCAAATGTCAGTGAGTGCTGTTATCAGTATTATTTCTACTGCTACTTTCTGGGCTGGAGAACTGTCAAGATGTATGTATTCACTAGGCTGGCCTGGGAATTTGCCCCACTGTCCCCACTTGGGAACCATCACTGGGCATTGGTTTGCCTTCCTTTTCATTGGCCAGTCTGGTTTTTAGCAGTGTCTGTGACTCTAAGGCTTCCAGCCCTCTTAAGTTGAGCAGGTGGCCAGGAAATGTGTGGCTGGTGGAGGCTGGGACTGCTGATTTTCCAGGTCATTGGTAAAAACCAAAGCTACCTTCACTTCCCTCATCAGAAGACAGAGAAGTCATCCCCATCTCTATAGGCTTCTACAGTTGGGGTGTCTTCCCCAGACAGGAAAAGAGCATCCTCTATCACCATGAGATCAGATAGCTGTTCCTCTAAAGTCCAGAGCCTTGAGCCAGGCGTGGTGGCTCATGCCTGTAATCCCAGCACTTTGGGAGGCCAAGGGATGGATCATTTGAGGTCAGGAGTTCAAGACCAGCCTGGCCAACATGGCGAAACCCCGTCTCTACTAAAAATACAAAAATTAGCCGGACGTGGTGATAGTCACCTGTAATCCCAGCTACTCGGGAGGCTAAGGCAGGAGAATTGCTTGAACCCAGGAGGCGGAGGTTGCAATGAGCCAAGATTGTGCCACTGCACTCCAGCCTGGGCGATAGAGCAAGAGATTCCGTCTAAAAAATAAAAAGAAAAGTCCAGAGCCTTGTCTCCTCTGGGTACCTACCCTTGGGCAAAGTGGGGATGATAGTCACCTCCCTAGCAGAACTGCCATAAGGATTCAATGAAATGACACTGATCAAGCTCTTAGCACAGCACCTAGCACATGGTGGAGGTACTGCTTCTGCTATTGGCCATTTTTACTGTCATTTTTATCATCACCATTCCCATTATTATTCGTGACAGAGCCAAGCAGCTCTGTAGGGACCCAGTGAGCCTCAGGAGTGCCAAGCCCCAGAACTGCACAGGCTTTTCCCACAGTTGCATCACAAGGGCGAGTCTGTTACTTGGGAGAGCTCACAGGAGCTGCCCCATCTTAGCTGTCTATCTCCAGTGTCCTGTTGATAAGATCTGTTAACATTCTCAGCTCCAGGTCTGAAATATACAAAGAACAGGGCCTGTTTGTTCAATCCAACCTTCTAAGGTTTAACTCCCAAAGGAAATTAAATTAGGTGCCTGGAGCTATGACAGTCTGTCATGTTTCTTTGCAGAGAATGTCACCCTTAATATCATGTAAATCTCATGTATAATTTTTCCCCTTTAATTCTTTTAAAATAACGTGAAGTTTCCAGCAGGAACCAGCAAATCACCAAAAGCAAAAATGGAGGAGCAGCTAGGGTTTGTCCTCATTTTTGATCTGGCCATCCCCTCCCCCAACCGAGTCCAAAATAAGTCCAACACAGACGGTGCCGCGCATGGTCATTGCTCTACTAAAAGCCACCATAACTCACCCTCTCCCTAGCACCAGTTCCAGACTTTTGTCAGGGGAACCAGCTTAGAACTGAACTCAGTGTTAGTGGCATTACGTTTCCTTGAAGAATAACTCTGGTGTCTCACTGGGTGGCCACGGTCCCTGTGAACCCTCGCCCCTCTTCCTGTCCTCCCTCCATCCCATCTCACCCGCAGCACTTTTTTTTTTTTTTTTTTTTTTGAGACGGAGTCTTGCTCTATCGCCCAGGCTGGAGTGCAGTGGTGCAGTCTCGGCTCACTGCAAGCTCCGCCTCCCAGGTTCACGCCATTCTCCTGCCTCAGCCTCTCCAAGTAGCTGAGACTACAGGCGCCCGCCACCACGCCCAGCTAATTTTTTGTATTTTTAGTAGAGACGGGGTTTCACTGTGGTCTCGATCTCCTGACCTCGTGATCCGCCCGCCTCGGCCTCCCAAAGTGCTGGGATTACAAGCATGAGCCACCGCGCCCGGCCGTCCCGCAGCACTTGTTATAGTCCCACATCTATTTACTGATCTGGCAGAAAGCCCCTCCCTCCAAGTTATTTGTGAGTTAGAAATTAGCCCAGCCTGGCCCAGACTGGAGCCATTGTAATATAATTGGGTTTTAGGTATGCTTGTGTTTGTGCTAGCATTTGCAGAGATGGCAATGAGCCCCGGAAATGCCAAAAATATGAATGTAACTTTTGTACTGCTTGAGCAGACTGGTGATAACTGGTGGGGAAACTGAACTTTTGGGGAGGACACCCCTGGGATAAGAGAGTAGGAGGAGCAAGGGCTTAGGCTGTGAGAGGGAGTACGTGTATGGCTGGAGTCTGTAGGCAGAGTCGGCCAGTCCCACTTTGGGGAATTAGGAAGAACTGTAGGGGTGCAGCTCCCCGGACTTTGCCAACTTTGCCTCTCCTGCTCTGTCTCTAAGCCTTGTCTCTGTCCTTGGTTGGGGCCCTAGCTCCTAGAACAGAGAGTTTGGTGAGGAGATGTGGACCAGTGGTCAGAGTTATTTTGTTCCTGCTATGGGCTTGGAGCCTGGGAAGGCTGGGTCTCTTGTCTCTCTGCCAGCCAAGAGAGGGTGCTTGTCCTGGTGGGAAATGGGCTGCCTTTATGCCTGTGTGCCTGGAAGGATGAATGGATAAGTCAGTGTCCTGCGGGTGAGAGTTCAGCATTCAGGAGCAGTACTGCAGGCACTAAATTGAGAGTCCAGACATGACCAGGATATGGTCTTAGCCACTCACAAGCCGTGTGACACTGAGCAAGTTACATAACCCGCCTGTGCCTGTTGCCTCCACTGTAAGGAGACAGGGAGATGAGCAGTTAGCACGCCCGGTATGATGGCGGCTTTTCTGCTCACTTGGGGGTAGTGTTGTTACTTCTCACTCCCTCCTCCACCCCATCCACTTCTTGCTTTGGAGACCTCCGTCCTGTGAGCTCCCAAGCCGTACTGTGTGCTCACCTTCCTTGTTATCTCACAGTGTGGAAGCTTTTGTTCTTGGCAGCTGACAATTCCCAGGGGAAACCTGGTGGGTATTTTTTCAAGTTCTCAATTCTCCTCCTCACAGAGAGGGGGTTTCCCCTCAGAGGAGCCCCTCACCTGGATCTTCACCCCATTATCTTTCTTCCTTTGTGCCCTACCTGGGTGCTCAAGGTGTGCGGGAGGAGACAGGTAGAGCTGTGGCCTGGGGGTACAGAAGGGTCTGCAGTGGAGGGAGGCTGGGAGGCCCTGGGGACAAGGACAGGGAGGGGGAGGGGTGAAGGAAGGGGTCAGAGTTGGAAGCAGAAAGACACCCTCACCCAAGGCATGGTGGGGTGCAGACCTGGGATCAGCTTGGGCTGGCTCTGCCTAGCAGCCTGACCAGAGGGGTGGGTGGGGAAAAATGGCCCAGCAGATTGAGGAAGGCCTGGTTTTAGAGGCCCTGAGAGCCCTTGGACGTTGGTATTGACTGTGAAAACTTCTTTAGCAGATGAAGTTGGTGGTTGTGCCAGCCAAATAGTGGGGCCAGACTCAGCATCAAAGCGAGAGGCAATGAGGTGTCAGACTAGAACAGCAACGTGGAATGCTGGGAGGTGACCTAGAGAAGAGGAACCTCAAAGAAGGCTGGAGGAACTCAGTGGCTGATGGAGCACAGCAGGGCAGGGGCTTGGGAGCCTCCAGCCTGGGAGGATGTGGCTACTGTGAATGGGAATGGAAGTTGGGAGTCCCTTTGTCATCTGTAAAATGAGACGTTGGTCCACAATCTCCAGATTCTCCAGCTCAGCCATTCTTGGATGTACCTTCCAGGGCACTTCCAGATTCCAGATAGGGCTTGTATTCCAAATCCAAACAGATTCCTTTTGTCCTGCTATGGTGAGGGGGCAGGGGGGACACTAGAGCCTGACTGGGCAGCAGCTTTAATTTAATTTTTTTTGTTTTAACTTTTCTTTTTTGTTCCTTTTTCTTCCTGAGATTCCTTTTTACCAGCTCCACCAGTGTTCATCTCCCTTCTGGGAGCAGCATTCCCAGCTCCCCCAATGTCCTCCCTCCCCTCCCCATTGTCCCCTGACCCCTTTCCTTCTGTGCCTCCGTCTGATATTGCAGGGAGCTGAGGGTGTGGGGGGAGTGACAGTTGGGGACAGGCCTCAAACACTTCCCTCTGCCCCTTGAACAGATCACAGTGAGCTCATCTCTCCTCCCTGGTCAGAAGAGAGATATAAAGCTTGGTGGTTGGCAAAAAGATCATACATTAAAAAAAAATAATAAAAGCCTGCCTTGTGCCTTCACAGATTCTGTTGACCGAAGAGTTTGTAGAGAAAATGTTGGAGGATTTAGAAGATTTGACTTCTCCAGAGGAAGTAAGCTTGTTTGACTTTCCCTGACAATGGATCCCGTCTCTGGGACCATGTGTGTGCGTGCGTGTGCGCGTCTGTGCGTGCATGTGTGCGTGTGTACCTGTGGTGCGTGTGTGCTTGCATGTATTTGTGTGGCTGCATCTGTGGGCTCCTCCCCAAGGTGCAGGGATAGGCTGGAGAGGAGACTGTAGATTTCTCTTCTGTTTCTATGCACCCTCACCATCCCCTGCCCTACCCCCAGCCCTTGTAAGGACACCCAGCAAATCGTCTGAATTGCCAGCTCCTGAGAGCCTCATTGAAGAGGAAGCCAGGGCCTTCAGGCTAGTACGAGTTCTCCCCAGCCCCTGCTGTTCCCTGGCAGGTTCTGAACAGAACGCCCATGTCTGTTGCCAGAGAACATTCCACTGGGGAGTTCTGGTGGGCAGCAAGGGACTCCTGCCTTTGCCTCGGGCCACCCAGGAGCCACTCTCCCTTCTTCGTCCTCCAGCCATGAGCTGTCCCTCTTAGTCTCCCTCTTCCAGCCCTGGCTCAGAGCCAGAGGAGCTGGCAGGCTAGCTGTGGCTGTGCCTTCTCTAGCTACTCCTCTGGGGTAGAGGAATGGAGTCCATAATCCCCTTTGTTTTTTCTCCCTTGTTCCCGGCATCCTTATTTGCAGGGACTTACCTCATCCTGGAAAGTCCCTTCCCCTCCCCCGCTCCTGCCCCCAGCACCCCAGTGGGATGGGAGCTTTCCTGGCCTCAGTGCCCCATGGGTTAGTGAACATTAGCAGGCTGGCCGGGCCTCTGGAGAGCTCTTCTGGGCCCTGCCCTGCCTGTGGCAGAGACAGACCCTTCCCTTGCCCTGTCTGCTGGGAAATGTGCTTGGGGGAGAACTCCTTCGCCTCCCAGGGGCCAGGCTTTCTACCAAGAGGGAGGCCAGGCAGGAGCTAGGTTCCAGCCAGGGCTGGAGCTTCCAGCTTCCAGGGCTCCCTGGGCTGCAACAGCCAGGACACAGGCCTCTGATGTTCAGGAAGCTGAGGGGAGTGCACAGGGCGGGACTGTCCAGTCCAGGTCTCCAGCTGGACAGGAACTCCCCAGAGCCAGGGTCACCCCAGTAGAGCAGCGTCTCCTCTGTCCTCTGGGATGCAGCTTGAGAAATTTGTTCATTTATATATTCCAAAGCCATCAAGCACCCAGTCCATGCCAGCCAATCAACCCCCACAAGTCACTGGTCCCTGAGTCCCAGCTCCCCATTCAGTCAGACCAGAGCCAGCTGCCCAGAAGCACTTCCGGAGAGGCCTTGTCGCACCGGGATGGCACTGTGCCAGGCTGCTGCTTTGAGCTTGGGGGTAGGAGGGGGACAGTCCAGGCAAGAGGGACAGAAGCCTGGGGGAGCAGAGGAAAGTAGGTCACTAAAAATGACTTTTTCCTTTTTTTCCTTTTCTGTCCAGAGGCTGTCCCCACACCCTGCCTCACTCGCCACTTTGGTCCTGGCAGAGACAGTCCCCCAGCAGAGGGAGCGAAGAGGGAGGCAGCCAGGAAGGGTCAGGCTTGTCTGTCTCCAGCCCCAGCCCGAGGCAGGCTGAGAACACTGTTCTCTCCTTTCTACCCTGCCCTGACTTCCGGCCTAGCCAAGTTAGAAAAGACAGACCCTGTGCCGGGCGCGGTGGCTCATGTCTGTAATCCCAGCGCTTTGGGAGGCTGAGGCAGGTGGATCACCTGAGGTCGGGAATTCGAGACCAGCCTGACCAACATGGAGAAACCCATCTCTACTAATAATACAATAATTAGCCGGGCTTGGTGATGCATGCCTGTAATCTCAGCTACTCGGGAGGCTGAGGCACGAGAATCGCTTGAACCCAGGAAGCAAAAGTTGCGGTGAGCCGAGATCGCGCCATTGCACTCCAGCCTGGGCAACAAGAGCGAAACTCCGTCTCAAAAGAAAAAGAAAAGAAAAGACAGACCCTGTGTCTAAGTTCCAGTATCAGTCCCAGGCAGTGAGCATTTATTGAGCTCCATCTGTGTGCCAGACTGCATGCAAAGTTCTACAGTAAAGAGGGAATAAGAGGCATCAGCCCCTTCCCCTTCTGCTACCAGAAACTCCCAGGTGAATGGGAGAAACAGAACTGTAGGCAAATCAGTGTATCCTGGGATGGGGTGGGAGACGTTTGGCTCTCCTTGGCCACCACTGGGACCACTCTGAGGCTGGTAACCCTGGGAAGTGGTGCAAATGAACACCGGGAGCAGGGTGGGGATTGGCCCCTCTCAGGCCCAAGGGATCACCTCAAACCACACTTGTCCCACTCTTCTGCTCCCACCAAGGCTGCAAGTGTGGTTCTGACTTTGGGGCCGAACTGGGGCCTCCTTCCCTTTGGAGCCTTTGGCCAAGGCTAGAGAGGACAGGTTCCAGGGTTCTTCCTGCACTAGCCTCTGAAAGAGAGGCCATGGCAGTGACAGAGCTCAGGCCACTTCCCCACAGCCTCCAGACCCTCCCCCAGCCCCCATCCTCCAGCCCCAGGGCCTCAGGGAGCAGATTCCTTACGTGCCTGTGGCAAGAGGCAGAACCAAGGAAGTGAGCAAGAGGGAGGTCAGCGTAGTGGAGAAAGGAGGAGAAAACGCCCTCCTCCAACCTGGCTCATTATTGGCAGGCCGTGGGGAAAGAAGGGGTCACCAACTCCAGCTGTTTGAGCCCAGCCTGCCACCTGAGTCTAGCATTTGAGAATGAAGCCAGGCATCCCGTGGCCGGTCCTATCCCTAGCTCCCCGGGGACAGGCCTGGGCAATCTCTGGAAAGAGCACGGTGTATTCTGCTAACCACTCACACTCCTGGTCTGTGCTTGCTCCCTCCACAGTTCAAACTTCCCAAAGAGTACAGCTGGCCTGAAAAGAAGCTGAAGGTCTCCATCCTGCCTGACGTAGTGTTCGACAGTCCGCTACACTAGCCTGGGCTGGGCCCTGCAGGGGCCAGCAGGGAGCCCAGCTGCTCCCCAGTGACTTCCAGTGTAACAGTTGTGTCAACGAGATCCCCATAAATAAAAGGACAAGTATGAGGAAGACTGCGCAGCGCCACCCCGCAGCCCAGTGGGGTGCCATGCACAGGCCACAGGCCCCCCACCTCACCTCCAGCTCAAGGGCCGCACCCCCCCACTGGCTAAGCCTTGTGACCCATCAGGCCAGTGAGTGGGCAAATGCGGACCCTCCCTGCCTGCAGCCCGCACAGATTCTGGTTTGAGGTTTGACTCTGGACCCTGGCTGTGCCCCTAGGTGGAGACAGCCCTCTTTCTCACCTACCACCTGCCGCACAGCCCAGCAGGAGGGAGGCGGACAGCCAGGTGCAGAGCGAGTGGATGCACTTCCCAGCTCATCTCTGGAAGCCTTTGCTACTCAAGCTCCTCTGGCCGCGGAACAATTCCTCTGATCACGTTTGGTTTTCTTCTTCCTTATTTTATTTTGTAGAAACCGGATGGTATTTTATTGCTCTGCAAAGATGTCCAGAAGCCATGTATATAATGTTTTTTAAACAGAACTTCATTCCCCGTTGAGCTTTCGCATTCTGTGACAGAGGCCTAGGGCTGTATCTCTCCCTGGGCTGCCACCAGAGAAGGTGCTTGGTGTTCGCCTGCCAGCCCAGGGCCCTGGAGGAGCCGACTGCACAGAGAGGCTTTTCTTCCCAGCTGGGCCTGATGGAGCCCGGGGCAGGGGGAGAGTAGAGACACTGCCTTGTGCAGCTTTGAGCCTAGTTTAGCTGGGGCCAGGGAGGGGTGCTACTGGTTTCCAAGTGAATGGGCCTCAAAGACTTGGTGACCCCAGCCTCATCTTCTAGGCCTTTTCCACTCAACCAGGCCTACCTGGGAGAGGGTGAGGTTCAGCACGTCACACACCATCCCCACTGTCACTCAGGGCCTGGGTCTCCAGCTCTGTAACCAGTCCTGTCCCATTTCCTCAGTCCCTGGGCCTCCCAGCCTTCAGGCTGTAGGGCTGCCTTACTAAAACTGAAAAATCCACCTCTTAACATCTCTTTCACTTTGGTTTTGCTAACACTGTTCTCTGCTGCCCTCCCATCCTCCCTGTATCCATTCTTGCCCTATCTTTCATTCTCCACTCCTCATCCCGTCTCCTTTCTGGCATCCTGGCCTCTTGTGGTCCTCAGCCCCTCAACCCCTGTACTGCAGATCTCACAGTTTGCCTTCCAGAAGCCAGCCTATCTCTAGCCCATGGTTTTGGAGTTCCTCTCGGGTTATCTCCCACTCCTGACCTGGAACCAGCAAGCCCCTTTCCTGCCTTCTTACCCCCAACTCTAGGGACAGGACTGTTACAATACTTCAAGATCACTCTTTACACCTCTTCAAAGCAAAGTCATGACCATGCAGGTCTCCTCATTGCTCCCATCTGCCTCTGCTGCACACACAGGCACCACTGGGGATGTCACAGGAGTGCCCACAGGGTGCAGGACTCCGCTGATGAGAGATCCAGCCAAAGAGCTGCCCCCAGGGTATGAGGGCACCAGCTGGGTTCTCCAGGAAGCAGGAGTTGGACCTCCATGGAGCCACTAGGCCTGGCCTCCTCTACACATCCCTAGGGCTATCTGGTTAATTCCATCAAGCTCAGAGTTACAAGGCATATCAGCCTGGAGTATTTGGGAGAGACTGGCTCCAGGTCCCCCCAGCCAAGATGCAAGCCACTCGGGACCTGATGTCAGCAGCTGTGCCTCTACTGCCCTGAGGACTTACCAGAGGGAGCCCTACTGGCCTTCCCCCACCACAGCAGCCCTGCCTGTGAAGCTCTTGTTTCAGACATTTCACAGGCAGAGAGGTGCCATCAGTTCGCCTCCATTCCTTGCCACCATGACCAGCCTCTCCCTGAACTCTCTCTTGCTCGGGACCTGCCTGAGGGCTCCCTGCTGCAGTTCACCCTGCTTCCATCTGCTGGGTGCCTCCATCATTGGTTGGGTGGGGATGGGGCATTTTCTGAGCTAAGCTTTGTCATTAGTTTGTGAAGCACCTGGTCAGCAACTTGCCCCAGGCCTGGAGGGTCTTTGTAGACTGAAGGTAGACACCAGCCAGCATGGTGGCCCTGTTCTGGGGGAGCAGGGTAAGGCAGGAGGAAGTGGGTGAGCTCCGAGATGATGAGCACATGAAGCCTGTGGCCCCTTCGTACCCGCAATATGTCAGGAGACTCAACGCTCATCCAAGATCCTGCAGGGGCCAGGCTCCATCTCCCTGGCTCTGAGGGCAGGACAGGGCATCACACATCTCTGACCAGGCCTCCTTTCCTATGGGCATTGGTGCCTCCCAGAGGTTTCTTGGGCTGCTGGCTGGTGAGAGAGGACCCTTAAAGAGGATCAAGCCAAGCTGACCTTGGACCCTGTCCAGCACAGCTTCTGGCACAGGATGCTTGGTGAATGTACCCTTTCTTTCCCTCCCTGCAGCTCTGTAGGAGCCCCTGACCTTGTAGTGGGTGGAGGAGGTAACGGGCCTGCCTCCCTAAATCTGCCTCTTCTGTAAGCTGCTTGGAGACTTGCCTAGTCCTACCTACCCCTCCAGGTCCCCGGTGCTAGAGCTTCTGAGAAGGGCCTTTCCCTTTGCTGTTTGCCTGCTATATAAGGCAGGCTCCTGTGGCTCCGCTGGCTCAGTGTGGGCTGCAGGAGGACTGCAGACTCAGCTGCAATTCTGAGAGGGGTTTGGGAGGCTTGTGCGAGGTCTCAGGCCTGTCTGGGGAGCTGGTGCCTCTTCCTGCCCGTATCTTTCTCTTCCAAGGGCAGTGCTCCAAGGCAGGGACTGGAGAAGCCGAGGGGAGAGTCTAAAAGGGCTAGAGCATTTTTAAAAATAGACACAGGGTCTTGGGACTGGGGTTTCGGATTGAGTTGCAAGCAGGGAGAAAACCTGAAGGTCGGTGCCCCTATGGGGCTGACCAGTAGAGAATTTCCTTTACTGTATTTTTGTATCTGGTCTTCCCTCTCTGGCTTCTAGGACGTCCATGCCAGGTGAGGTGCCTGGGTCCCTGTTACAAGTCAGGAGCCCTGTAGGGAGACCCCTCCTTTTGTACAAGTACCTGAATGCTGCAACAAGCAGATTTTTGTAAAAATTTATATTAGTTTTTAATGTCAGTGGCGACTCGGTTCCTGGGGCTGCAGCCAGCCTGGGACTTTTGTAAGAATTTTTGGGTGACTCACTTAGATGTCGTTTCCTTCTTGCCCCCTCTTCCTCTCTGTAATCTAAGTGCATTAAACATCTTTGCAGAAGTGCCTGGGTTGTGTGCTCATTTCTGGCTGCCTGGAGTAGTAGAGCAGGAAGCCCGGGGCCCTGGCAGAGGGAGTGGGTTGTACTTAGCCACATAGAAGCCAGGATGGAGGGAGGCCCCCAGGATTGTTGTTGAGAGTGGAGGAGGTGCCAGAGAGTGGGATCACACAGCTGGTGGCTCTTCAGTCATGAAGAAATGACCTTGCAGGGACAGGCTCTCCCTCACTGGTCCTGAATTCCTCTAAGATCAAGGGGGTAGGAGCGAGGAGCAGTCTGGGGAGATGAGGCAGTGGGTAAAGACCCTCTCCCTGCCACTTCATCCCTCTTCTACCTTCCTCTCACCAAAAACCCCTTTTGCCTTAGGAAGAGGGGCCCGGACAGGTGAGGAGCGCAGGCCCTCCTCATCTCCTTTGGAGTCCTTGCCCCGGCTTCCAGCTCCTCTCACATGACATCTAAATTCCACCTCCTAATCCAGGGCCCAGGGGCAGGATCCAGATAGAAGGGCAATTCAGAACTGGTGGCACCCACTGGGTGACACAGAGGCCAGCCCACCCACCCTAGCAACTCCTGGCAGTGGAGGGAGGTATCAGGTATATCCTCCTTGCCTGGACTGCCCAGCTCCTGCCTCTCCAGGGCTGGTGGGCAGCAAAACAGCCCAACGCCCAGTGTGGGGAGGCACTGTGCTGGGGGAGAAGGCACTAGCCTGGCAGGCAGGATGAGGGCTGCACCCAGACAGAGTTCTTGGAACCTGTGATCACCTGGGTCCTCATATATTCATTCCTTTCTGGTTTTCTATCCTGGATAGTGGCAGGGGATTTGGCTGGGGCTGGGGGCTGGGGTGGAGGTCCTAGGACATCATAAGCAAGGGAGAGGGGGTGTCAGCTCCTATGAGGGGGCTCTTATGTCCCGTCCCTTCTGTGAGACCTAGCCATGTGAGGGGTCTTTGCTGAGAGGTCCACACTCCTTCCCCTGCAGCCTTTTACTGAACTCTCCAACGGAGCAGTGCAGCAGGTCCTGTCTGGGGCCCTCATGCCCTTTCCCTTTTCTCCCTGGAGACTGGGGGCTGGGGGAGGTATCCTCGTCTGACTTTAGCCTACAAGGACACAGTATCAGGGTGAAGTTCTTGCCCCAGAGAATGCAGAATAGCAAGATCCTCTGCATAGGTGGTTCTGCAAGACACCAGGCTGACGCTGTTTCTGGAAAGAGAAGGACTCCTGGGCCTAGGGCAGAGACCCTAGCCCTAGAATTAGGGAGGAGAGAGATCTGCCATGCCATCTGTAATATCTCCTCCAGAAAGTCCTGTGGCTTCCTCCCAGGTGTCTGCTTTGCCTCATCTGGGGGTGCTGGGGGCCCTGGGGAGGGAGTCCCACAGGCTTCAGCGGGGCCGGGGAGCCTGAGAGATTTGCCAAACTGGCCTGACCAGAAGAAGAATGCAAGCTACAAGTGACTCAACCTAGCCTGCCAGGCACTGAGGCAGCGGCAGGGTGCAAGGGGGTAGGTGGTGGGGAGGCTAGGGTGGGGTGATTTGCTGCTCAGGAGAAGGGGGAAGCCTGCAGGGGCAGGTCTGGATGTGGTGTGAGAGGGGCAGCCATCTGCAGGCCCCTTCCAGGGGACATGGCGGGACTGACCCGTTCCCTCCTTTCCTCCTTATTGCCAACAAGTCTGAGAGGTGAGGGCAGCATGGGGGAAGAAGCAGCTGACTGCTGGTGGGTGTCCATGGCTTGAATGAGCATAACTCTCCAAGTAACTCATAGGACGAGGGAGACTTTGAGGGGGTTATGATGAGAGTAGGTGTCTTACTGGGGCCAGAGAACTGGCCTTACTGGGGCAGAGACCCTCTTCCTTGTTTTTCCAATTTCACCCACCCCCATCCCACACCCATTTCAGTACCACGAGAGCACTGCAAGGACGGAGAATGGAGCTTTTGGGTCTTAACCTTTACAAGACAGATGAAGGCCAACCATGCATTGTCAAGCCTCTACAATAACACTGTGGAAATGAACTAGAAAACATTCCGTTGTTCTTTCAACAAGTGTGTGCCAGGCACTCTGTTATATATACTGGGATGCTGGACTCAGGCCCTGCCTTAAGAGGCTCGGAGTGCGGTGAGGGGAAATAGACAAGGAAACAGATACTTATGAGGAAGAACCATCAAAGAGGAAGGCAGTAAGCTGCTTCCTGTTCTACCCCAGCTCCACCACTTATCAGGGTGACTTCAGACAGGTGCCTAACCCAATCTGGGGAGATCCAAAAGACTCCCTGAAGAAGTCACATCTAAGCTAAAACCTAAAGGATGCTTAAGGACGAGTTGAGCAAAACAAGAGGAAGCTTTACTTTCATAAGCTCTCCAGGCAGTCAAAACAACAAGGGTAGAAGCCTTAAAACTCTGCTTGGGAACTAGAGTGCAAATTGCCTGGAGTATATGGTTTAAGGCATCAAACTTTCATTTTAGGATCATCTCCTTGTCTGCTGGATGGAGAGTGTTTTGAAAGGGAGTAAGAATGAAGGCAAGGTGACCAGTGACGCTTGGATTAGGGTAGAAGCAGTAGGGATGGAGAGAATGGGATTCGTTTATTGATTCGACAAATATTTATTGGGGATCTACAATGTGTTAGGTCCCATTCTAGGCACCAGGGATATAGCATTAAAGAAAATACCTCCTTTGACAGATCTTACCTTTTTTTTTTTTTGAGACGGAGTCTCACTCTGTCGCCCAGGCTGGAGTGTGGTGGCGCGATCTCAGCTCACTGCAACCTCCCAGGCTGGAGTGCAGTGGCGCGATCTCGGTTCACTGTAACCTCCGCCTCCTGGGTTCAAGAGATTCTCCTGCCTCAGCTTCCCGAATAGCTGGGACTACAGGCACGCGCCACCACACCCAGCTCATTTTTTATTTTTAGTAGAGACAGGGTTTCACCATGTTGGCCAGGCTGGTCTTGAACTCCAGACCTCAGGTGATCCACCTGCCTCGGCCTCCCAAAGTGCTGGGATTACAGGCATGAGCCACCGCGCCCGGCCTCACAGATCTTACATTTTAATGATGGGAGACAGATAATAATTTCTTTTTCTTTTTTTTGAGACGGAGATTCGCTCTTATTGCCCAGGGTGGAGTGCAGTGGTGCAATCTCGGCTTACTGCAACCTCCACCTCCCAGGTTCAAGTAATTCTGCCACCTCAGCCTCCCGAGTAGCTGGGATTACAGGCGCCTGCCACCACGCCCAGCTAATTTTTGTACTTTTAGTAGAGATGGGGTTTCACTACATTGGCCAAGCTGGTCTTGAACTCCTGACCTCAGGTGATCCACCCACCTTGGACTCCCAAAGTGGTGGGATTACAGGCGTGAGCCACCATACCTGGTCAGATAATAATTTTCAAAAGGAGGATATATCTTACATAGAGACCCACGCTACGGAGAAAGAGAGGAGGAGGGATAGTGGGGCTGGAGGGAGGGATGCATTTTAAATAGAGAAGTCAGGGAAGGCATCACAGCATAGGTGACATTTGAACAAAGGATAAGGATCTCAATTACTGGAAGAAGTGTGCCATAGGGCTATCTGGGGGAAGATGGGTCAGGGAAACTGAAGAGCACCTGCGAAGGATGAGGGAGTTAAGAAGAAACACACCGGGCATCTTTGAAGAGCACCAGGGAAGCCAGTGTGGGTGCAGCAGAGTGGGAGAAGAGAAGGCTAGAAAATTATACAGAGGCCAGACTGTGCAGGACTTCGGAGGGAATTCTAAAACTTTCACCTTTATTCTGGTTGAATTGAGAAGGCATTGGAAGATTTTGAGCAGAGGAGTGACATTTTCTGATATATATATATGATATAAATATATCATATATTATATAATTATAAATATATATTTATATCATATATTATATAATATATGATATATTAATATATCATATATTATTAATATATAATATATCATATATTATATATTATATTATATATCAGATGATATATAATATATTTAATTATTTATATATTTATATAATTATATATAATTATATTTTATAATTATACATAATTATATTTTATAATTATACATTTATATATAAATAATAAATATATATAACATATTTATATAATTATATAAACATATATTATATATAACATATATAACTATATGAACATATATAATATATTATATAATTATATAAACATATATAATTATATGAACATATATAATATATTATATAATTATATAAACATATATAATATATTATATATAATAATATAAATATATAATATATTATATATAATGATATAAATATATATAATATATTATATATAATGATATAAATATATATAAATTATATATAATAATATAAATATATATAATATATTATATATAATATATTATCCCAAAATGCTGGGATTACACCATGCCCAGCCATTCTGACTTATGTTTTTAAAAAACTGGCCAGGGCCTGGTGTGCTGGCTCACATCTGTAATCCCAGCCCTCTGAATCCAAGGTGGGCAGATCACTTGAGGCCAGGAGTTCGAAAACAGCTTGGCCAACATGGCAAAACTCAGTCTCTACTAAAGATACAAAAATCAGCTGGGTGTGGTGGTGCACACCTGTAATCCCAGCTACTTGGGAGGCTGAGGCAGGAGAATCGCTTGAACCCAGGAGACAGAGGTTACAATGAGCCAAGATCATGCCACAAAAAAGATTACCCTGGCTACTACATTGAGAAATGACTCCAGGAGTTAAGGGCAGAAACATGGAAACCAGTTAGGATACACTGAAATAATCTAGGCAAGAGATGTAATGGAGAGGTTAAGAAGTAGTCAAGATTTGCTGGCTGGACACAGTGGCTCACACCTGTAATCCCAGCGCTTTTGGAGGCCAAGGCAGGTGGATCACTTGTGCTCAGTAGTTCAAGACCAGCCTGGGCAACATAGCAAGACTCCATCTCTACAAAAAGTACAAAAATTGGCTGGGTGTGGTGGCACACACCTGTAGTCCCAGCCACTCTGGAGGCTGAGGCAGGAAATCACTTCAGGCCAGGAGGCAGACATTGCAGTGAGCCATGATCGCACCATTGCACTCCAGCCTGGGCACTACAGAGAGACCCTGTCTCAAAAAAAAAAAAAAAAAGATCTGCTGAAGGGTTGGTTCACCAAAAAGCAGAATATGGCATCAGGAACAGGTTTAAGAGGGAGCAGAGATTAGTATCCTTTTGGACATGCTGAGTTTGAGATGTTTGTTCTAACTCCACATAAGGATGTCACATGAGCAATAGATATACAAGTGGATGATCTGAGAGATTTAAGAGAAGGATCTATAGGACTGGATACCTGATTGAATGGATAAGGGGTCAGGGAGGGCAGTAAGGGACAGACAGCTGTCAAGGTTGTCTTCTTCATCCTCAGCTTGGTAATACATTTTTGAAGTCCAGGCGCGGTGGCTCACGTCTGTAATCCCAGCACTTTGGGAGGCCGAGGCAGGCAGATCACCTGAGGTGAGGAGTTTGAGATTAGCCTGGCTAACATGGGCAAAACCCTGTCTCTACTAAAAATACAAAAACTAGCCAGGCGTGGTGGCGCGCACCTGTATTCCCAGATATTTGGGAGGCTGAGGCAGGAGAATCGCTTTAACTTGGGAGGCAGAGGTTGCAGTGCGCCACTAGCACTCCAGCCTGAGTGACAGAGCAAGACTGTCTCAAAACAACAACAACAACAACAACAACAACAACAAACAAGTTGTTGATAGGTCCACCAACTGAGATGGGGAATGCAGGAGGAAGAACAGGCTGGAATGTCAAGATAATGAGTTTGGCTTCCAATACATTGAATTTAAGGTGCCTGTGGGACATCTGTGCAGACAGCACAGATCTGCAACCAGGAGGTGAGGATTTAGCCTGGAGATACTGACTGGGGAGTCATCAGCATGTAGATGGTAATAAAGCTCAGGAGTAAATGAGATAGCCCCAGGGTGTAGATTGGTAAGAGAAGAGGATGGAAAGCAGAACTCTGAAGACTGCCAACATTTATGAGATGGAAATTGGAGACATCTATGATTAGAAGATAAGAAGAAAAGGAGAAGCATATAATATCTTACAAGTTAAGGGGACTGTTCAAAAAAGACAAGAAGTGAGGAATTGTTTTTTATTTTTTATTTTATTTTATTTTATTTTTTTTATTTTTTTGAGACGGAGTCTCGTTCTGTCACCCAGGCTGGAGTGCAGTGGCGCAACCTTGGCTCACTGCAAGCTCCGCCTCCCGAGTTCACGCCATTCTCCTGCCTCAGCCTCTCCGAGTAGCTGGGACTACAGGCACCCGCCACCACGCCCGGCTAATTTTTTGTATTTTTAGTAGAGACGGGGTTTCACTGTGGTCTCGATCTCCTGACCTCGTGATCCGCCCGCCTTGGCCTCCCAAAGTGCTGGGATTACAAGCGTGAGCCACCGCGCCCAGCCGAGGAATTGTTTAGATTGTTTATCCTGGAGGTCACTGGTGAGGAGGTCAGAAAGGGCCCTCCAACTGCTTCCAAGCTAGACCTTCTTTCTTCGCACCATCCTGACAGCATGGAATTGAGGATTAGGGCTTAGAAGCCACTTTCTCCCTGTTTGTTCATTCATTCATTCATTCACATATTCACTTGCCCTGCATACAACCCCCCATGTGAAGAGATACAAAGCGCTAAAGACAGGCTCTGTCATCAGAGGATCAAGGACCCAGGGGTCATACTGAACTGGATTTCAATCTCAGTTCTACCATTTAGAACATAATCTTTGATGACTCCAAAATCCCTATCTCCAGGACAAACATCCCCACTGGGCCTGTATATACAATTGTATCCTCAACATTTCCACTGGGATATGAGCCAACTCAACTTAGAAAATCCCTTTACTCACCAGTCTGGGCAACATGGTGAAACCCTCACTCTAAAAAAATATACAAAAATTCAGCTGGGCTGTTTTGTGTGCTTGTAGTCCTAGCTACTCAGGAGGCTGAGGAGGTAGGATCACCTGAGCCTGGGGAGTTGAGGCTGCAGTGGGCCATGATTGCGCCACTGCACTCAAGCCAGGGCAACAGGGTGAAACCCTGTCTCAAAAAAAAAAAAAAAAAAGAAAAAAAAGAAAAAAGAAAAGAGGAAATAGAGAAGAAAAGAAAATACCCTTACTCAAATAATCTAATCCTGTTCAATTTTCCCCTTTTTAGTAAATGGTGCTACCATCAGCCTTTTGTTGAGATCCAAATCGTAGGGATCATTTTTAAAACATTTTTGAGGCCGGGCGCTGTGGCTCACGCCTGTAATCCCAGCACTTTGGGAGGCCGAGGCGGGTGGATCACGAGGTCAGGAGATCGAGACCATCCTGGCTAACACGGTGAAACCCTGTCTCTACTAAAAATACAAAAAATTAGCCGGGCGAGGTGGCGGGCGCCTGTAGTCCCAGCTACTCGGGAGGCTGAGGCAGGAGAATGGCGTGAATCCGGGAGGTGGAGCTTGCAGTGAGCCGAGATCGTGCCACTGCACTCCAGCCTGGGCGACAGAGCCAGACTCCGTCTCAAAAAAAAAAAATAAATAAAAATAAATAAAACATTTTTGGATGATAGAAGGGAAAAATATAGAGAGAGTATAAATATTATAGTATAGCCTGGCACAGAGGCTCACGCCTGTAATCCTAGCACTTTGGGAGGCCAAGGCAGGTGGATTACCTGAGGTCAGGAGTTTGAGACCCGCCTTACCAATATAGTGAAACCTTGTCTCTACTAAAAATACAAAATTAGCCAAGCGTGGTGGCGTGTGCCTGTAATCCCAGCTACTCAGGAGGCTGAGGCAGGAGAATCACTTGAACCCTGGAGGCGGAGGTTGCAGTGAGCCGAGATCACGCCATTGCACTCCAGCCCAGGCAACAAGAGTGAAATTCGTCTCAAAAAACAATAATTATAGTATATATAATATATGGTATATTATAGTATATATAATATATGGTATATTATAGTATATATAATATATGGTATATTATAGTATATATAATATATGGTATATTATAGTATATATAATATATGGTATATTATAGTATATATAATATATGGTATATTATAGTATATATAACATGGTATATTATAGTACATATAATATATACTATAAATACATATAATACATATAGTATATTTATACTATATACTTATCACCATATACAGTATATCCAATACTAGATATAATATGTACTATACATAATAATATACTATACTTACATAGTGTACTTATAATAATATATAGTACCTTATAATATACTATACTTATATAGCACACTTATAATAAGCGTACTATTATATACTATATAATAGATATATAAGGAAGGCCCTGTGTGTTCTGGCCCCTGCCTTTCTTTCTGGACACTCGGCCTTCTTTCTGTCCTGGAACCTGCCTGTTCTATTGCTTTTGCATTTGTTTTTTCTTCTGACTGGATCGCTCCTCCCCCAGGTTTCACCTATCTGACTCTTCGTGTGCATTCAGGTCCCAGCTCAAATGTCACTTTTTCAGAAAGGCTTTGTGTGAGCCTGTCATTCTCTATCACGTAAATTGTCCTACGTATATTTACGTTAAATTTTTTGTACATTTTTCTGGGAATTCTCAGGGCCTAGAAAAATCTTTTGTTAAAGATTTATTGACTGACCATTGACCTTGGCAGATTTCTGCAGTTCTTTAAGCCATGGTTTCCTTATTAATAGAGGAATAAATGCCTATCTTGCTAGGTAGTTTAAAATGCCAGGGATGAAGGTAAAAGTATTAAGGACATCGGGAAACATCCCCACACTGAACCTTTTGCATTTCCCTGCTCAGTTCCACCGAACTGCTGAGCAGAGCGACAAACGCTCCTTTCCCTCTGGGTAAAAAGAGCTACGAGTCTTCACTTCAGGCCCAGGAAGAGGTGGTCCCACTACGCCGTGGCATCATCGCTTTTTTAACAAGCGCAGAAAATCCCCTCCCATCCCAATGTTTAATATACCGAAGTTTGTGAGAGTCACGTGAGACTCTCGGGTCTTCCCCGCCTTAGAGAGGTGGAGCCTCAGCTTGTGGGCCAATAGCAGGAGCAGCCCCCGGAACAACCCCAACGCGACAGGGAAAGGGGGAGGAGCCGGGCGCCGGGCCCTGTAACAGTACTTCCGGAAATCACGCCCCGCCCCTTCCCCCACCCCCCGCGCCCGTTTCTTTCGCCAGTGCCGGGTGGGCCGAACCGGCGGGTGCTGATTAAACGCGCCGCCTGCCGCTTTCTCCTCGCCCCCCAGCGCCGCAGCTCTCCGCCCCCTTCCCGAGTAGCGGGACCGGCCTCGATGTAGGGACACCACCCCCCGTCTCCTTCCGCCCCAGCCCGGGAGCTGGGCTCGCTGCAGTCCCTGGCCCTCCCGCTTCCCCACCCTGCCTGCCCCGCTCTGCTCCGAACCCATTGTATACGGCCGGCTGCGTACTCCCAGGCCGGGCCGTGGCGGGGGCGCCGGGACCCCCGAGTGCCCCTCCGGCTGGTCCCGCGGGCCGCGGCGGCGGCGGCGAGGGCGCCCTTTCCTCCCCGCGCGGGTGACGGGGACGCACCCCCACCCCGCGGCGCCCCTTCCCGGAGGGGGAGCCGGGCCCGAGCAAGTCGAGGCAGGAAAGGGCCGCCGCGGACTGCCCGGCCCGCGGATCGTTTTTATTATCGAGATTATTATTAAAAGGGGGCGGGGACCCCAGGACGTGGGGGAGGGGCTGGATATGCAGGTATTTTTATTAAACAGATTATTCCTGAAATAATAATACGCGCAAGATGGCTGAAGGTGGCTGTGATGAGAGTGTTGGGGTTGGGATTTTTTCTTCCTTTTTCGTTTTTGATCTGAGGATAAAGCTCTGAGGCGACAGCCGCTGCGGAGACCCTGCCCGAAGCGCCGTCCCCTCCCTTGAGAAGCCGCGGGCAGACAGACGGACCTCGGACCGAGCAACGGGCGCGGGCCCGCCCCGGACGCGTCGCCTGGGCAGCAGCCGGGGACCGCGGGCGCTCGCCTTTCTGCCGACTTTTTCCAATTCTCATCTTTTTTTATTTTTTGGACAGGACCGGGGTGGGTGGAGCAGAGGTGGAGAGAAATCGGGACTTGGCATTTTCTCCCCTCTCTCTCTCCTAATTTGTTGGAGGCCGCCAGCCCTCCCCTTGGAAAAAAAAAAAATCCCACCAAAAAAAAAAAAAAAAAAATCAGGAGCGAGAGGACGCCGCGGGCCCCTCAGCCAGCGCTCCCAGACCCCGGCCGCCGCCGCGGAGCCCAAGATGGCTGGGCGCTGAGGGAGGCGGCTCGGCCTGGCCCTGCCGCCGCAGGCTGCCTCCGACCGCAGCCCCGAGCCTTCCAGGCCCGAGCAGAGGCCGAGAAGAAAAGAAAGTGGGGGGGGAGGGGGCCGGGGGGGCGAAGGGGGAGGGCCGGGGGAGGGGAGGGCCGGGAGCCGAGCCTCCTGTTCATTAGCAGTTGAGAAAAATTCCTTTCTAGTTTGATCAATCCTTGTTTTCCTCGGCAGAGCCCGGGCGCCCGCCCAGCGCGGAGACGGGCGCGCGGGGTCTCTCCGCGGCGGGGACGCCGGGCCTCGGGGGAGCGCAGAAGTAGCCGCCCGGGGGTCAGGCCGGAGCGCCGCCGGGGCTTCTCCCTCCCTCCCTCGCCGGTTGCCTTTTTTTCCACTTCTCTCCCTCCCCCTTCCGTTTCTATTTGTGAAGGGAGGAGGAAGGCAGAGGCGGGCTGGTGTCTCTGGCCGGGGACTGGAATTTCATCTGAATGACTGCCCCTGCGCGCACGCAACGCCCCGGAGTCGGCCCGCCCGCGCCCCGCAGCCCGCGCCCGGCCAGCCAGTCGGGGGACGCCCGCACCGTGGCCCGGGGACCGCCGACCCGCCCCTCCCGCCCCGTCCGGATCTAGCAGCCCTCGGCGCGGCCGCCCTCGCCTCCTGGCCCCGCGGACCCCAGGCTCTGGCCCCTGCGAGGGAGGTGCGGCGCCGACGAGCCAGGCAGGAGCCACCGCTGCCGCCGCCGCCGGAGGAAGTGTGCTGCTCCCAGGCTTCGTCTGCCGCGGGGCGCGCCCCAATGTCAGCCGCGGGGACTAGCGCAGGCCACGGGCCGCCACTGCCCTAGCCGCGCCGACGGGGAGGCGGCCTCTTATATGGAATTTGGACCCCGGCGCTCCCCTCCAAGGCTGGAGTCCCGGCCGCGGCCCTGGCGCAGTCCGCCGCCTCCCGCTAGGCGCTCGGGAGGAGGAGGAGACGCAGCCGGCTGCGCGCGCGGCGTGAGGACCGCGGCTCCCTCCTCCGGGGGGCGGGCACGCGGAAGGCGCTGCTGACTGAGCGACCGTCGGGTCCGGCTGGGGCCGGAGCTCGGGGCTCGGTGGGCCTACAGCGGCTCCGGACGGACCCCTGGGGCTGGGGAGTCGGGGAGGCCTGCCCCGGCCCCCTGCCCGCGGCCGCCATGGCGGAGAATTGGAAGAACTGCTTCGAGGAGGAGCTCATCTGCCCCATCTGCCTGCACGTTTTCGTGGAGCCAGTGCAGCTGCCGTGCAAACACAACTTCTGCCGGGGCTGCATCGGCGAGGCGTGGGCCAAGGACAGCGGCCTCGTACGCTGCCCAGAGTGCAACCAGGCCTACAACCAGAAGCCGGGCCTGGAGAAGAACCTGAAGCTCACCAACATCGTGGAGAAGTTCAATGCCCTGCACGTGGAGAAGCCGCCGGCGGCGCTGCACTGCGTGTTCTGCCGCCGCGGCCCCCCGCTGCCCGCGCAGAAGGTCTGCCTGCGCTGCGAGGCGCCCTGCTGCCAGTCCCACGTGCAGACGCACCTGCAGCAGCCCTCCACCGCCCGCGGGCACCTCCTGGTGGAGGCGGACGACGTGCGGGCCTGGAGCTGCCCGCAGCACAACGCCTACCGCCTCTACCACTGCGAGGCCGAGCAGGTGGCCGTGTGCCAGTACTGCTGCTACTACAGCGGCGCGCATCAGGGACACTCGGTGTGCGACGTGGAGATCCGAAGGAATGAAATCCGGGCAAGTACCCTACGCGCGCGCGCGCGCACACACACAGACACACAGTCCCTTCCCCTCTCCCGCCCCGGGACCACCCATCCGGACAGGCTGACTCTTGTGACATCAGGCCAGTAGCCCCTGGCCAAACTTTTCTCTGAAAGTTTGGGGACAGGGTCCTGGATAGAAGGGCCCCGGGTCGCTACTTGATACATTCTCGCACCTGTGCGCACAGGGTCCGTCTTCTGAGTGCTTTATGGGATTGGGGTGTGGGACCGTCAGGGGTAGAGTCTGGGTGTTGCTTTTCTGTGGTGCGCAGCTCCCTCCCCCAGTCTTGTTGCTGTAGGCCCTACGGGAAGTCACCGAGGCAGTGACCCCGGTCCTGCCTCTCCAGCTGCTGTTTATGTAATGAGTGTCCCGGTGCCGCTGCTGTGGCTGACATGATCCATGATGCTGGCATACCAATGAGGAAGTAAACAAAAGCAGCCATGTTTTCAGCGCTATTGGAAACACATTGGGGGGGTGGGGGGAGTTTCCGGAGGGAGAGCAGAACTTCGGCCATTTCTCTGGACAGGGCCTGGGCAGCCAGCGAGGCCCCGACAGCGGGTCCGCTATTTGGATTCCTCCCGGGAGCCGGCTCTCCCCGTGTGGGAATCGCTGCCCTGTGTGCCTGTGTGTCGCACGGGCCGCATGAACAAGGCTTCAAGTATGTGTCTTCATCATCCTGGCCCTCTCGCCTAGCCCAACCCTCTCGCCGCCCTCCCACATTTGGGGAGGGGAAGTGGAAGACGGAAAAAGAATCCTGTGGGTTTAAGGTTGAGCCGCCTTGAAATCTGGTTTCAGGCAGCTGGCTCCCCTGGGCTGCCGGCTGGGTGATTACGGAACCGCGTCCCCTCCCATTGTATACACTCTGCGGCTGCGGCCAATGTCAAACCGCCTCCCCCCTCAGGCCTCTGGGCCTGGTTTTGGAGCTGGACTGAGGCAATACTTCCGTCCCCTTCAGTGGAGGGGGCTCCTTCTAGGTCCCTCCCCAGTCCTCTGGCTTTCAGGGTTGAGTCATACCAAAAGGAAGGGGTTGGCCTGACACCGAGAAGTCCTCTCTGAAGCCCCACCTTGGGGCCTGGGGTCTGGGGCCTGGGGCCTGGGGCCTGGGTGTGATATCTGGGGGGTAGGCTGCGCTCTGGTGGGACTGGGAGTATCTCTGGGTGGGGATCCCTGGAGGTTAGTGGAGGCCAGTGCGGAGGCTGGGTATGAGGAAGCTCTGTTCAGGGCATGATTGGAGATGGGGCTGTTTCCTGTGTGGGGGGACCAGTCAGAATGAGTCACTGTTTAGCAATTAAAAAACATACACATACAACCAACAAAAGGCAGGAGGGCCACCACAGGCTGGGGCGGGGACAGCAAATACGATTTGCTGTATAATTAGTTTCCAGTCGGATGGACTAGCCCTGGGTTTGTGTGCCAGGATAGGCCTCTGGTTTCTTAAAGGAAGTGTGTCCTCCACCCCCTGTGTCCTCCACCCCCGTTCAGGGCAGGCACAGCCCACACTTTCCCCAGTATTGGGAAGCTGCTGCTATTAATAAAGATGGAAGGGCTGGGGGAGGAGGCCGGGAAAAGTGCAGAGGCAGGAGAAAGGAGGGCTGTCCAGTTCTGTCCTGGGATTGGCAGTGGAAAATGAGAGGAGGGGAAAGGAGATGTGGCTGAAAGGAACAGGGGAGGGGCAGCAACCTGGGCGATGTGCGGATGCCTGCCTGCACCCACAGTGCTGCTGTAGCTGGTCTGAGTTCTAGGGATGTCTTTAACTGGGGTGGGGGAGAAAACGTCATTATACCTGACTTGGTGTAGGAGGATAGCTTTAGGTGTCTGTGTTTTTGAATGTCTTTGAGACTGTGTCCTTCGCCCTCCAATGCACTTGTCTCCTGTCTCTACAGTTCAGGGCGCAGGCAGGGGTGGGTGGATGGCATGTGCATGCAGAGTATTCCCTGGGGTGCCCCCTAGCAGGCCCCTCATCTCTAGACTCGTGGATTGGATGGAAGCAGGCACTGAACTTTGTCGGCAACTCTGCAGGGTGTGTGTGCGTGCGCGTGCTTTCTTGTTCCTGGTGTGGGCAGGCTCAGAAGTAGTGGGTTGCATCAGGGCCAGATGTGCAATTCTGTGCATTCAGCAGCTGTGCCCTGCAGTGGCAGCCTGAGTCTCATCCTTCTCCAGGTTCCCCCTCCCCAGGCCCCTGATTCTTTCTAGTGCCCCCGGCCACTGGGGTTGGAAACCCTTCAGTAGCCCAGTGTCACTCAAGTATGAGTTTGACTTATTGAATTTGGAGGAATAGGGGCCCTGCCTGCCCTCCCAGGAGGGAGAGGAGGGGGTGAGCCATAGGAACCTAAATGGAAGAACCCTCTGCACTCTGTAGGCCAAACGGGGAGTGGGTGGAGCGCTGTTCCTTGGCCCCTTTTCCCTTCCCGGAGGGAGTCTGCCTTAAAGGGCCTTTGCTGGTGTTGTGGGCGAGGGCCACAGAATTCCCCAGGATACAGGGACAGAAGCACAAGAGACCTGGCACCTACCTTAAAATCTAGGCTCCGCTTCTTGTGCGTCCTCTTCTGCCCTCCCAGGGGGATTGCTGACATGCCTGTCAATTGGCTAGAAATAGGAAACCCCGATTAACCCCTCCCTGGTGGCCTCACCCTCATATACTTACAGCATCCACAGGTGCACATGGGCCATAGCCTAGAGCAGGGACCCCGCAGGAGGGCAAACAGGTCCTCCATCCATCCTGGGGGACTACAAGGGGGACTCTCAGAATCAGGCCCAAGCAGGTTGTTGCCCTAATCTTCCCTTGGGAAGCCAGTGTGTTGGCCACATTGCCCTGAGGCCTGGATACTCACTGGATGGTCCCAAGACCATTGTCTAGGATGTGCCTAGACCCTAAATGTGCTCTCCCATAAGGCTGTGGGGAAGCTAAGGGCCCAAGATTTGGACATCCAGGTGGGCTCAGGCCTGGCAGCCCTGAGTGGTCAGACCCCTCCTAGCCCCCAGGTTCTGGGGTTCATCTAAGCAATGAGAGACTGGTGGGAGCTGGGGGGCGTCCTTATCTCATGACCCCCCACGACATGGAAAGAAGACCCAAGAGCAGGCCCAGTTGCATATGTGAGGGGCCTGCAGGTATGTGGTGCGTATGTGTCTATGCAGGTGTATCTGCTTGAGTCTTGTGCAGTTACAGTTGTGTTTCTGCATTGTCCCTGGTGTCCCAGAGCAAGGCTGGACATGTTGCTAGGACCCTGTTCCTTGCATTCTCAGAGGTTCAGAGTCAAGAAGAGGTTCTCTGGGGGAGGAGATCCCACTGCTTGGGCCAGTGTGGGGTTTGCCCCTACTTGGAGTGAGGGTATCCTGTGCACATTGCCGGTGGCTGGAGGGGTCACCCTGAGACCCTGGAGGGAATCCTGGGTTTCCTCTCCATTTGTCTCTGAGTACGCAGTGAGAGTGAGGGCTGGCTCTACTGGGGCTGGTGCTGAGGCTGGGGCTGCAGCCTGACGCCAGCAGTGCAGACCTCACTGCTCCCTCTCCCTACAGCAGACCATACTCCTGCAGGGGTGTGTGTGTTTGTGTGCGCACGTGTGTTTGTGGTGTGAGGGTCATGTGGCCCCTTCTTTGGCCACCCCGAGTCTTTGTGGAAGGAGGCCCTGGCTTGGCCTTTCTCCGTTGCCCCTGAATGGGAGCCTCAGGCAGAGGCCCAGCTGCCCACCCCCACCCCAGGATCCTGCTGACATGGCCAGGCACCTGTCATGCACACACTATTATTACTGTGCATCCTGCAGCCCTGGGTGGCTGCACATCCGTGTCTGTCTGCAGGTGTGTGTGTGTGTGCATGTGTAGCCAGCACGTCTGGGTCGTGTATCTTGGATGTGACTCATTTTTTTGCATCTCACATGGGTGTCTCTGAGAAGGCGCAGCCTGCCTGACTTCAGTCCCTAGTTGCGCAGCCGTGTCTGCCTGCCGGGCCTGCTGAGTGCCTGCAAGTTGAAGTTGAGTGTGCCTTCCTGACAGTTGGCAGCACTACTGTGCTGCTGTGTGAGTGCCTGCTCAGGTGATCCTTGCTTGGTGGCTGTGAGTTTGTCAGGGGCCCTGGGACTTCCCCCTGTGGTGGGGTTGTTGGGGAAAGGAGGGAAAGATGGGCTTCCCCTTGGGGTGAGCCTGTGGCGGATATTGGAGGTAGGAGCCGAAAGGGTCCTGCGCTGTTGTGTTGGGCACAGTCTGGTGAGGCGGAGCAAGCCAGGCCTGGGCCCCTGCCCCGGGCCGAGCAGGCTGGCCTGGCTGGCCTCCTCCCTGGCTCTGGGAAAGCCTTCCTTTCCCGGCTGGCCTGGCATTCAAAGCTAGACAAAGGGGGGCTTTCTCTCTCGCCTCTTTGTTCTGCTGCCCCAGAGTGCTGCTCTCTGCATGGCAAAAGCTAATTCCACTCTGCAGCTGGGAAGCCCTCGCTGGGGTCTGCCGGGCTTGCATCTGAGGTGCTGCCTCTCTCCTTGCCCTGGCACCTGCCCTGGAGCCCCTTCCCTCTGCAGCCTGTGGTTTCCCCAGCCTGGGGTTCGGTTCACATGATAGCCCAAGGCAGCGGCTTGAGGCATGGAAAGGGGGTTTAGGGCAGGCAGAAGCTTTTCTGAGGAAAGGGGAGGGTGCTATGGGCCCAGAGACCCAGGGAGAGATGGGGACAGGGACCAGAGGGAGGAGTAGGGGAGGGTTAGGATGGGGTGGCTCTGAGAAGGGGGCTGGAGCCAGAGCTGGGGCTGGCCGGGCAGGGACCTGAGCAGGAAGAGGCTGCGCAGCCCCCTCTTCTTGCCCCTCCCTGCACTGCCCCTCCCACCACCACAGGGGCTTCTGGAGCTAGCCCTGGTCTTGTCTGAAAACCTAGGGGACTGCCTCTGTCCCAGTCCATGGGGCTCTGTTTCCTCCTGACCTTGTTTCTCTTCAAGGTTGACTTGAGGGTTTTATTATTATTATTTATTAACTTTTATACAGCCCAGAGTCCCCAAGCCTCACCCGTCTGCTCAGTCTAGTCTGGCATCAAAAATGGCAGCTGGCCTGGCCAGTCAGTCTCCAGAGGGACATGAGGCTTTTCCTGGGGCAGGAATGCAGGGGCTCAGAGTTCCCTGCTCCAGGCCGGGAGGGGAGTCAGAGAGAGCAGCGACAAAGCTGAGGAGCGGGGGCCCAGGTGGTGGAGGGTGGGAATGGCGGCTCCTGATTCTTCATGTTTTTGTCCTCACAGGCCCTGGGCAGATCACCAAAGGCTTGAGGCCCAACAGGCAGGGCTGGGGGTGTGAAGGTCCTCCCTGGGCCCCACCTAGTCCCCATCTCCCTGGTGGCCTGGGGCCTCCAGAACTTCTAGCCCAGGCCACGTTCCACTCTGCTCCTGTGTGCTCCAGTGTACGCAGTCCAGGCCACGCACTGTTGTGGGGGGATGGGGCGGTGGCGTGTGTAAGGTGCCTCCAGCCCACCTGCCTGCGCAGAGAGTACTTGCTCTGAACTGAGCTGGGAAATCCGGTCGGATCTCAGCTATGGGTTTTTCCCAGGTGGGAAGTGGGGCCTTGGCTCTTAGCCATTCCCTGGGGAGGCAGGTGGGGGTTGGGATGGAAAGGAGGCTGCTGCTGGTGGGGGGTCTGGGCCTTGCTTCCTCTGCTCTCTGTCTTCCAGCATCTTCCAGTGTCTTGGCAACCTGATTTGCTCATTCGGTGAACTGGGGTGGGGTCGTGAAGGGGACAGCAGGCGGGTATTTCCCATCCTCCTTCCAGTTTCCCAGGCTTGAAGTGGCAGCAGCTCCCACTGTTCTCCCAGGCGCTGTTTGTAGCAGGAGTTGGTCCTGAGGGAGAGCAGGCCAGGACAGTGCAGCCCCCCGGACTCCTCCCTGGCTGGCACCCCCTGGCCAGCCTCCTTCCCCTTCCTGCTGTCACTCCAACCCTTGCAGCAGAGACAGGAGCCCAGTGGCCTCAGCAGCAGGAGGGGGAAATGAAACCCTCCCACCTGCTAGGGACTGTGTGGCCTGGGCTGGTGTCCCACCCAGAGTGCCTGGGACAGACAGAAGCTCGGGAAGACCCTGCCAGCTCCCAGGGTAGAAGTGCTGCCAGGGGAGACTGAGGAAAGCCTGGAAGAAGAGGGAAGGGGCTGAGCCCCCCCCCCCCCAGGACTGGACAGGAAGGCCCTCCCTCTGCTGTGCCCTGAGGGGTCACTCCCTGGGCATCAGCAAGGGATGGGGCAAAGGGGCACCCACCAGCCTGCGGGGTGGGTGTGGACAGCTCAGTTCCTGTCCTCAAGGAAGCTGCGCTGGGACCTTGGAGCTGCCTCTTTCCTACCCCTCCCCTGGGACTCACCTGAGTCCGCCCTGAACCAGCTCCTGGTGGGTTTGGTTGTGGAGAAGCAGCCGTGCAGTAAGCCCATATTGCGAGATGTGTGGGGCCAGCAGGGCCTTTCAGATGTCCTGGGCACTGGATGGAGGGAGCGGCCTGGACTCTGAGGAGCACCTGGGGAGCCCTGTCCTCCTGAGGGTGGGCACGGGGCAGCCAGCAGGCAAGAATTTGAGGGCCAGTTGTTCCAGGGGAGGTCAGCGGGCCTGATGTTCCCAGAGTGTCCTGGCCACCTCGCCATCGTGCCAGGCCTCTCACCATTGTCTGGGGCCTCCAGGAGGTCCAGCCTTCCCTGTGAGGGGGTTGGGTCAAGTGCGTTTGCACCTCTGGCTGTGCCTGCCAGCGTACCTGAGGCGGGCTCGGGGCTCAGGTGGCAAGGTATTCCCACGTGCGTGTGCAGCTTTCTGCCAGGCGCCCCTGTGCCTGCCCGCTCATGCTGTGTGTGCTGTCGGGCTCTGACCCTTGGGCTGGCAGCAGATTCCTGTGCCTCTTGGTGCTTCTAGGGGCAGGGCAAGGTCTCCCAGGTCTGGTTCTTTTAGAGGTCCTGTCCTGGGTCACTGAAAGGTTGTGTGTGGGCCCCCTGCACCTAGCTTATAAGGTGAAAGCCTCACCCCCACACTTCCTCCTGCTTCCAGGGTTCTGGTTATTTCCATAGTAGCCTCCAACACAAAATAGGGTCAGGCTGAAGTCTGTGGTGGGCCTTGGTTTGCCCCTACGTAAAATGGCCTGGCGGGGTGAGGAAGGGATTGATGGCAGCTTGTCTTCGGGGGGCCAGCTGGGAGTGGCTGGGATGGGAGTCATGGGGTTGAACTGGAGGGTTACTCTGAGGCCCCTACAGAGGAAGAAAGAGAACCATTCCTTGCAGCATGACAGTTACTGTGAATGTCTGTGGTTACACAGAGCTGCTTTGCAAATTTTATTTTGTGTGTGGAACCCATGGGCTTATTGAGTGAATTTGTTATGCATCTCAGGCCGCCCAGGCCTTTGTGTGGCCTGCCTCTGAAGGGAGGTTGAGAAAGAGAGCAGCAAATCCCCATTCTTAAGAGGCTCTGTGTCTTGTAGGGAGATGAGACCATGGTTTGTGAGGCAATTAGAAGACTCCAGAATAGTGCTGTCTAACAGAACTTCTGCATGATGGTAACATTTTGAACTTTAGTATCTGAGACTAGTGATACATAGGTACTGGGCACTTGAAATGAGGCTGGTGCATGAGGAACTGATACTTAACTTTTTTTTTTTTTTTTTTTTGAAACAGACTTTTGCTCTTGTTGCCCAGGCTGGAGTGCAATGGCGGGATCTTTGCTCGCTGCAGCCTTCGCCTCCTGGGTTCAAGCGATTCTCCTGCCTCAGCCTCCCGAGTAGCTGGGATTACAGGCATGCACCACCTCGCCCAGCTAATTTTGTATTTTTAGTAGAGTTGGAGTTTCTCCATGTTAGGCTGGTCTCGAACTCCCAACCTCAGGTGATCCGCCCGCCTCGGCCTCCCAAAGTGCTGGGATTACAGGCATGAGCCACAGCACCCGACCTTATTTTTTATTTTTTGTTAACTTGGATTTAAATAGCCACATATGACTAGTGGCTACCATATTGGACAGCACAACCTGAGAGGGAGGGCAGAATGGGACAGCCCCACCCCGTAGCCAGGACAGGGAGGGACCTGCACAGCCTGAGAGCAGGGGTCATGGAAAGTTTCCTAGAGGAGTGGGGACTTCAGTTGGACCTTGAAGGATAGACAGGGGAGGGAGGAGGCACTGTGGGCTGCAGAAGAATGTACCTAGAGCTGCAGGGAGTTTCCATGTGCGGAGGGTTGGGGACAGGATACCAGCCCAGCTGGCTGGAAGAGTCAGGGTGTAAAAGAGCCTTCATTGCCGTGCTAAAGTAGTTGATAGGAGGGAGTCACGGAGAGTTTTTGAGCAGGGGAGAGAGCCTGTCTGAAGAGGCATATCTGGTGAGAGGAGGGCAGGAGAGATGGAGTGACTGGCAGGAAAGGGGTTGTGGGGACAGAAGCTTATGAGCTGAGAAGAGCAGTTTGGTCCCGCACCTTCCAGCAGCCTGGCCTCAGGTCTTAGGAGACCCCAAATCTCCTTTCTGCCTAGGTCCCACTGAGGGGGCTGAGGGAGCTAGCCAGGACTCCAGAGTCCTCGCTCTCAGTCTTAAGAACAAGGGGAGGGGGTGGCTGGCCTGATGCCCCCTAATGTAAGGCGAGGGTAAAGTGAGATCTTTGGACTGGGACAGAGGTTCATGTGGCTTTGGAAGAGAATTTGACCTCCTGCATCTTAGGGTACTCATCTCTTAGAGGACGCTCCCCAGGCAGCACAGCCTGGGTAAGAACGGACCCTGCTGCCCGATCACCTGTGTTTGTGCCCAAGCTCTGCTATTTACAAGCTGTATGACTGTGGACAAATTACTTAACCTCTCTAGGCCTCAGTTTCCTCTTCTGTGAAATGAGAATAATGATAGTACTTATCTCATGACATTACTGGGATGATTAGATAAATCTGTACAGGAAAAGTACTTAGAACAGAGGTTGGTGTAGCCCTGCCCTCAGAAAGCTCAGGGTTTAAATATGCATGGGGGCTGGGCATGGTGGCTCACGCCCATAATCCCTGCACTTTGGGAGGCTGAGGCGGGCAGATCATTTGAGGTCAGTAGTTTGAGACCAGCCTGGCCAACATGGTGAAACCCCGTCTCTACTAAAACTACAAAAAAATTAGCTGGGTGTTGTGGCACACGCCTGTAATCCCAGCTACTCGGGAGGCTAAGGCAGGAGAATCGCTTGAACGGGGGAGGCGGAGGTTACAGTGAGCCGAGATCACACCATTGCACTCCAGCCTGGGCAACAGAGTGAGACTCCATCTAAAAAAATAATAAATAAATATGCATGGGAAGCTATTCTGGGGAGAGCTGGGAATAGGCCTCTGGGATTGGAGGGGGCCAGAGGGGCTGGGTAGCAGGGGCTTGGTGCCATCGGGTCAGAGGATCCATAGGATGCATGTGTTGTGTAGAGGGAAGCATGGGGTCAGGGTTGGAGCCGCAGCCCCTCTGATACCCCCACCCAAATGTCCCTGCAGAAGATGCTCATGAAGCAGCAGGACCGGCTGGAGGAGCGAGAGCAGGACATTGAGGACCAGCTGTACAAACTCGAGTCAGACAAGCGCCTGGTGGAGGTAGCTAAGCCCAAGGCCATGCTGCAGGGTGGGGTGGCTTGAGCGCAGGGCTTTGGGTGAGTTCCTTACTAAGGATTGATTGTGTGGCTCTATGCCAAAACCACTCCATCAGTCATTCAGTGAACTGT
Organism: Symphalangus syndactylus; assembly: GCF_028878055.3. NCBI lineage: Eukaryota > Metazoa > Chordata > Mammalia > Primates > Hylobatidae > Symphalangus > Symphalangus syndactylus. Next base: position 35,953,010 of record NC_072424.2, on the reverse strand, counting down.
CCGTGGATGCCCACTGGTGCCAGGGGATGCTGGCCCAGAGCCCTGTGCTACCAGTGGGGAACTGGCAGGTCAGACCTTGCCCCTGGGAGCCTGGGGCAGCCTGGCGACTTAGGGTTCTAGGATGTGAGATAGGTAAGAGGGGGAAACCAAAGGTCTCCAGTGCTCACCTGCCCGCCCACTCCTGCCCTCTGTACTCTCAGGAGAAAGTGAACCAACTGAAGGAGGAAGTTCGGCTGCAGTACGAGAAGCTGCACCAGCTGCTGGATGAGGACCTGCGGCAGACAGTGGAAGTCCTGGACAAGGCCCAGGCCAAGTTCTGCAGCGAGAACGCAGCGCAGGCGCTGCACCTCGGGGAGCGCATGCAGGAGGCCAAGAAGCTGCTGGGCTCCCTGCAGCTGCTCTTTGATAAGACGGAGGATGTCAGCTTCATGAAGGTGGGCTGGGCCCAGGACCAGGCTGGTGGCACCCAGAGGGCCATTTCCAAATTGGGATCTGCAGTTTCCCCCACCTGTAGCTCACATGCCCTTACCTTTGGAGCCAGCATGCATGGATTCAAATCCACCTGCCTGCTCTTTCTAGCACTGTGACCTTGGGCAAGTAATAGGTACATCCCGGGCCTTGTTCCCTCACCTACAAAATGGTGTTGATGATACAGGTCTACTATTCTTTATCCACAATTCCATATTTATAAATATCTCTGAAAACTAACAAATTTTGACATTTAATTTAACGGCAAAAATTGACCTAAACTGATGTTAGGCAATTTATGGTCTTTATCTTGCTTGGTATGAAAATTCAAACATTTTGCTGCAGAAATGTTGATTTATTAGATTGTTGTGTCTTGCTGGGGATGATATGTAATATACGATACAGGCACTGTATTCTCCTTCTAAAATCCAAAAAATTCCGAATTCCAAAACACATCTGGCCCCAAAGACTTGAGCTAAAACAGCGTGGGCCTGCAGAGCCCTTCTCCTCGGGTAGCTATCTGGATGAAGTTATGGATGCAAAGAAAGCACTTACAATGCCTGGGTCACGTGGCAAGAGCTCAGTAAATGTTAGCTCTTCTTCCACAAATGGCCACCCCCACCTCTGCCACTTTCTGTCCAGAATGAGAGGATCCACCCTGCGTGGGGGAGGTTCAGGGGGAGCAGCTTTTGTCTTCCCCTCTCCCTGGGCTGCCCCTGGGCTGCCTTTTCCGCTGACTTGAGTCTTTTCTCTCCCCAACAGAACACCAAGTCTGTGAAAATCCTGATGGACAGGTAAGCTGACGGCCCCAGCCCTCCCAGGGGGCACATCCTGGGGAGGGCAGGGGGGCCAGGCCCATGGCGGGGAGGTAGGGCGGGCTCACCGGTGATGCCTCCTCACAGCAGATGCCCCGTCCACTGCCCCCAGGACCCAGACCTGCACGAGCAGCAGCCTTTCCCCCCCTAAGATCGGCCACCTGAACTCCAAGCTCTTCCTGAACGAGGTGGCCAAGAAGGAGAAGCAGCTGCGGAAAATGCTAGAAGGTGAGGGTGGGGTGTTCCGCCGAAGGGAGACAGGGCCCTTTGGGGAGGGGTTCAGCGCCAGAGCCTTCCCTCCAAGAGGCAGTGTGGCCCAGTCTGGGAGACCTGTCCTCATATCCTAGCTTTGCCACTTGTAGCTGTAGGACAGTGGGTAAGCAACATGACCTCCCCAGCCTCCATTTCTTCAGCTTAAAGTGGGGATATAACTATTCTGTACCTCCTAATGGCAGAGGAGCAAGCATCACCTGAGATGTAACATTCTTGGGCCTCTAGGTGTCAATGGTCCCCAGGTCAAACCCAGGGAGAGGAGGCCTGGGTTGCTTGGGGTGGGAGCTTTGGCGACTTTTGCCCCAACTCTCCACAGGCCCCTTCAGCACGCCGGTGCCCTTCCTGCAGAGTGTCCCCCTGTACCCTTGTGGCGTGAGCAGCTCTGGGGCGGAAAAGCGCAAGCACTCAACGGCCTTCCCAGAGGCCAGTTTCCTAGAGACGTCGTCGGGCCCTGTGGGCGGCCAGTACGGGGCGGCAGGCACAGCCAGCGGTGAGGGCCAGTCTGGGCAGCCCCTGGGGCCTTGCAGCTCCACGCAGCACTTGGTGGCCCTGCCAGGTGGCGCCCAACCAGTGCACTCAAGCCCCGTGTTCCCCCCATCGCAGTATCCCAATGGCTCCGCCGCCCAGCAGCCCATGCTCCCCCAGTATGGCGGCCGCAAGATTCTCGTCTGTTCTGTGGACAACTGTTACTGTTCTTCCGTGGCCAACCATGGCGGCCACCAGCCCTACCCCCGCTCCGGCCACTTTCCCTGGACAGTGCCCTCGCAGGAGTACTCACACCCGCTCCCGCCCACACCCTCCGTTCCCCAGTCCCTTCCCAGCCTGGCGGTCAGAGACTGGCTTGACGCCTCCCAGCAGCCCGGCCACCAGGATTTCTACAGGGTGTATGGGCAGCCGTCCACCAAACACTACGTGACGAGCTAACGCCAGGCAGGCGGCGGGGCGCTGGGGAATCTTCCTCCCCGGCCCCCGGGCTCGGGAGTTATGCATCCAGAGACCTGCCCTTCTACCTTCCTCGCCTCCCCTCTTCCTCATTCCATTGCCCCAGGTCTTTTCCTTTTGGATTTTGTTTTGGTTTTGGCTTTTTGATTTTTTTTTTTTATTATCAATCTCCTGGACGCAGAGGTGACAGTGGGAGCTGGCCTGGGCCAGGACCGCAGGTGGCCCTGGAGATGGGAAAGTGTCTGTGTCGAGGCGCTGAGCTCTCTCTCTCTTTCTCCTTTTTTCCTCTACTCCTTCCCCTTCACACCCCCGTGGCTGGAAGGAACCTCGGCTTCCCTGAAAGCTTGGGGGTCCCACCCTTCCTACCCCACCTGGGAGGAATGCCCAGGGCCCCGGGCTTGTTTCTCCTCTTGTTTTCCTTTTGGGCAGTTTGATCACTGATCGAGTAAGGAATGACCTTTAGATTGTGCGACTTTTTTTTTTTTTTTAATTTTTTTAAACCAAGAATGATTTCTCCTGCTTCCTTCTCCTCACCATCTTCCCAGACGGAGTTCAAAGGCCACTTCTCAAGCAGCTTTTGGCACCTTCAGCCTCAGAGTGGAATCTTTTAAAGACAGGACCCCTATGTCCAGGAAAGGGGAAAAGGAACTTTGCCAATGATAGTGACCACAGCAAAAGCAAATAATAATAATATTAATAATAATAAAGAGAAATAAAAGAAATAATAAAATAAAAAACAATAGCACAGCCCTTGTTGAGGTCAGCAGGGAGGAGGGGCTGCCCGGAGTTGGGTCCTCGCCTGGATTTTGACACAGCAACTTCCTGTAGTGAGCACTTTGTATGAATCGTGGACTTCCTGTTCTCAAGGCGCAGGTATTTATTCTGTATCTGTCTAGAGCACACACCAAAATCCAACCTTCTAATAAACATGATGGCGCAGTCCCACTCCCTGCCTCGCCTGTTCCCCTTTCCCCCCAGGCCTGGGATCTTCAGGCGTCAGTGTGGGGAGGGGCCCCTGCCCTCCTTGCCTTGATTTTGCTCCCCTGGGTCCAGCTGGTTCCAGGCCTGTGAATGTCAGTTCGTTGGGCACTGACTCCGTCTGCTCTTGGCCTTGGGTTCATTTGACAAATATTTGCCCAGGGCCTCCCAGGCCCAACCCCATGCCACCTGGGTCCCGGCATCTCTTTGAGGTTCTGCCAATGTGCTCTTAGCTGAGGACAAAGGAGAAACACCTTCCTATGAGTCTTGCAAAGTTTACCTCCTTCAGGCCACAAATATTTGAGTGCACACTACGTGCCAGGTGCTGTGCAGGCCTGCGGGCGTAGAGACAGAATGTAATCTAGCTGGGCCTTGGCCCTCATAGGGAGAGGGGACCACTCAGGTCCATACTTCCTTTGGACTTGGGGCTTTGGCCTTGGGAGGGGTGGAGGTGGCGTGGCAAGATGAAAAAGGCATCCTGCCCCCATCCACTTCAGCAGAGCTTCTCAAAGTCTCAAGCATGTCTTGGGAGCTTGATTCCTTGCTGTGGCTCACGCCTGTAATCCTGACACTTTGGGAGGCCAAGGCAGGCAAATTGCTTGAGCTCAGGGGTTTGAGACAGCCTGAGCAACATGTCGGAACCCTGTTTCTACAAAAAATACAAAAATTAGTTGAGCGTGGTGGCGCACACCACACCTGTGGTCCCAGCTACTCTGAGACTGAGGTGGGAGAACTGCTTGAGCCTGGGAGGCAGAGATTGCAGTAGGTCTAGATCAAGTCACTGCACTCCAGCCTGTGCAACAAAGCAACAGAGCAAGATCCTGTCTCAAAAAAAAAAAAAAAGGTAAGGGTGCTGATTCCTGAGGCCTAGCTTAGACTCATTGGGAATCTCTGAGAGCCCAGGAATTTGCATTTTTAACTCTATTCTCCCATATCCTGGGTTTGGAGAAGTGCTGCCCTTGGGGTGGCCAGGGTCCTCCCTGCTGCTGGTCACAGAGGCCACTGTGGGGAGAGGAAGCTCGGACACCCCAAGGCCCTTCTCTGGAGAAGGGCCTCACCTTCAAAAAGGCTCAAAAAGGCTCCGGTTGCCTGATGCTCTGCACGGAGCTGTAAGTCCGCAGCCCATGCACTTGTGTACTCTGCTGGGTTCCTAGCTATCTTTCCTCGTTTGGGCAGAATCAGGGCCTGAATGCCACCCACCCCAGGAAGCCCAGTACAAGGCAGAGAGCCTTGTAAAGTCCCATTCCTACCAGGCGCGGTGGCTCATGCCTGTAATCCCAGCACTTTGGGAGGCCGAGGTGGGCGGATCACCTGAGGTCGGGAGTTCGAGACCAGCCTGGTCAACGTGGTGAAATTTCGTCTCTACTAAAAATAGAAAAATTAGCCAGCATGGTGGCGGGCGCCTGTAGTCCGAGTTACTCAGGAGGCTGAGGCAGGAGAATCGCTTGAACCTGGGAGGCAGAGGTTGCAGTGAGCCGAGATTGTGCTACTGCACTCCAACCGGGGCGACACAGCCAGACTCCATCTCAAAAAAAAAAGTCCCATGCCAGTGGGCCAAGCCTCACTGACCCCTAGGCACCCCTCCCCTCAGAAAAATAAAGGCTTGCCGAGCACGTTGGCTCATGCCTGTAATCCCAGCACTTTGAAAGGCCAAGGTGGATGGATCACTTGAATCCAGGAATTCAAAACCAGCCTGGGCCACATGGTGAAACCCCATCTCTACTAAAATGAAAAATTAGCCAGGCGTGGTGCCACGGGCCTGTGGTCCTAGCTACTCTGGAGGCTGAAGTGGGAGGATTGTGTGATTGAGGCTGGGAGGTGGAGGTTGCGGTGAGCTGAGATCTTGCCACTGCACTCCAGCCTGGGCAACAGAGCAAGATCCTGTCTCAAAGAAAAAATAAAAATAAAGACTTTGGGGCTGGCCAGACCAAACCATAGCCTTGGTCTTGCTAACTGCCTCCGCCTTCCTGCCCTGAGGGAGTAGAGGATGACTTGGGTGGGGTGGTGGACCCTTGCTTCATCGTTCCCCTCCCCAGTGTGGCAGGGAGCCAGGAGCAGTATGACAACAGCTGGCCTCCCCCTTCCCTCCCCGTGCACCTGTTTCGGGCTAAAGGGAGTGGGGAAATGGCTGGAGCACAGTGCCCCTCCAGCCCAGGATGCAGGATGCCTGGGGGCAGGTGCCGGTGGACAGTCACTTCACTCCACTGACATCTGCTTCTGTCTCACTGTCCCTTTCTCCAGTTCTCAGGAGCCCTGGGACATCCCCCATGCCAAGATTTGGGAGCCAAGACAAAAAGCTGCCCAATTTCTTTCCCACTTGGCCTAGTTTTGTTTTGGCTGAGGGGAGAGGCCCTTTCCCCGGGTGCGTCAATCCACTGAGATCTGGAGGGGACATTCTGGTGGGAATGGGATGGGCTTGAGCCCCTCCATGTCCCAGCTTTGAAGCCCACCCCAGACAGTGACACGCTTAGGCACACATCTATAGGTGAAGCAGCAGCTGCCCAGAGTTGGCTTGTGGGGGGTCCCTAGGCAGCCAGGGAAGCAGGGAGATGCTAACCCATCCAGCTGTCCCCAACCACCCAGCTGTCCCTGGCTTTGTAGGAGCAGCTGTCACCCAGCTCCCAAAAGGGTCAGGGGCAGAGGAGGCCCAGAAAGAGCTGGGGCTGCCCCAGGGAACAGGCTTACTCAGAAGTCATCGGAGGGGCCTTCTCTGCCCTGAACTGGTGGCCCCTTGGAGGGCTGGCTGCAGCCACAGGTGCCCCAGTACCCAGCCCTCCCCTCCTGCCTTCCCCCAGAGGCCATCACGCCTCCCCTTTCCGGGAAGGGCTGGGGATCCGACCACGTCTCCCTACCCCACAGACCGGGGCCAACAGCTCCTGTGGCCCAGATGTGTTGAGCCCGCAGGGAGGCCACTACGAGGGAGGGGGCGGGGGTGGTTTCCTCTGCCGCCTGCCGGCCCCAGCTCTTTCATGTTGCCGCCCACCCCATCCCAGCCCGGAGCCGAGCAGCTGGGCCGCTCCTACCCCCTCCCTCGGCCTCGCTCCCAGCTGTCTTTGGGGTGGGGCAGGGCAGCTGGGGAACAGCTGCAAGGCGGGAGCCTGGGGGGTGATGGGTGCCCCCTGCAACTGCCGGAAACGGTCTCTGGGCCAAGAAGGGAGTCTGAAGGGTGGGGGTAGGGAGGGCGAGGCCTAGGGGATGATCGGCTCCACCCCCTCTCCCGGCGCATCTGGCCGGGAGACCCCAGCTCAAAGCCCCCTCCAGCTTCAAAGGGCACCCTGGGGTGGGAGGCAGGAGACGAGGGTGGATGCCCTGACCCACTGAGTCCGCACCCCAGGGCCCCTCTCTCCAAGCTGTGACCCCTCATTCTAACCTCACCTCCGGGTTCTTACAGGCCCTGCTCACACTTGCCCACTCAGAGCCTGTCATTGTCAGCATGGCCTTGCTAAGACACCCTCATCTTCTCCCATCCGAGGGTGGGGGAGAACCAATTCGATTCACAACTTCAGGACCCAGGACCCATCTAGCTGCCTGGGGGGATTCCCTACCCCACCTCTGCAGCCTGTAAATTCTGGGGGAGGAGGCCCTGGAGGGAGGATCAGAGGCATGTCCTTCCCCAACCTCCCACTCTGGCCTACTAAGAAATGGGAGCAAGGCTGACCCTACAAAAGTGTGGGAGGTGAAGGAGCTGGAGTCATGATCCCTGGGTATCCCCAGACAGACATCACCACACTACAGCCCCTCTTCTAAGGTGATCCCAGCACTTTGGGAGGCTGAGGCAGGAGGATCCCTTGATGAGACCAGCATGGGCAGTATAAGGAGATCCTGTCTCTACAAAAAATTAAAATATTAGGCTGGGCGAGGTGGCTCAGGCCTGTAATCCCAACACTTTGGGAGGCCAAGGCAGGCGGATCACTTGAGGTCAGGAGTTTGAGACCAGCCTGGCCAACATGGTGAAAGCCCAACTCTACTAAAAATAAAAAAAATCTGGGCCGGGCATGGTGGTTCACACCTGTAATCCCAGCACTTTGGGAGGCCGAGGCAGGCGGATCACGAGGTCAGGAGATCGAGACCATCTTGGCCAACATGGTGAAACCCTGTCCCTACTAAAATACAAAAAATTAGTCGGGCATGAAGGCACATGCCTGTAATTCCAGCTACTTGGGAGGCTGAGGCAGGGGAATCGCTTGAACCTGGGAAGCGGAGGTTGCAGTGAGCTGAGATGGTGCCACTGCACTCCAGCCTCAGGACAGAGCAAGACTCCGTCTCAAAAAAAAAAAAATTATCTGGGTGTGGTGGTGGGCACCTATAATCCCAGCTACTGGGGAGCCTGAGGCAGAAGAATCGCTTGAACAGGGGAGGCAGAGGTTGCAGTGAGCCGAGATGGCGCCATTGCACTCCAACTGGGGTGACAGCGCGAGACTCCATATCAAAAAAAAAAAAAAAAAAAGGTCAGGCACGGTGGCTCACGCCTGTAATCCTAGCACTTTGGGAGGCCAAGGTGGGCGGATCACGAAGTCAGGAGATTGAGACTATTCTAGCTAACACGGTGAAACCCCGTCTCTACTAAAAATACAAATAATTAGCCGGACGTGGTGGCCTGCACTTGTAGTCCCGGCTACTTGGGAGGCAGAGGCAGGAGAATGGCGTGAACCCAGGAGGCAGAGCTTGCAGTGAGCCAAGATCGCGTCACTGCACTCCAGCCTGGGCCACAGAGCAAGACTCCGTCTCAAAAACAAAACAAAACAAAACCCACAAAAAATTAAAAATTTAACCTGATATGTTGGCATGTGCCTGTGGTCCCAGCTACTCAGGAGGCTAAGGCAAGAGGATCACTTGAGTGCTGGAGGATCCCTTGAGCCTGGGAGGTCAAGGCTGCAGTGAGCTGTGATTGCACCACTGAACTCGAGCCTGGGCGACAGAGCGAGACCCTGTCTCAAGTAAATAAAATAAAAAATAAAATAAAGACCTGGCAAGGTGCCTTATGCCTGTAATCCTAGCACTTTGGGAGGCCGAGGTGGGTGGATTGCCTGAGGTCAGGAATTCGAGACCAGCCAGGCCAACATGGTGAAACCCTGTCTCTAATAAAAATACAAAAATTAGCAGGGCATGGTGGTGGGTGCCTGTAATCCCAGCTACTCGGGAGACTGAGGCAGGAGAATTGCTTGAACCTGGGAGGTGGAGCTTGCAGTGAGCCGAGATTGCGCCACTGCACTCCAGCCTGGGTGACAGAGCAAGACTCTGTCTCAAAATAAATAAAATAAAATAAATAAAATAAAATAAAATAAAATAGTCTCCCTGCATGTTTTTGGAAAATTCTTCCTTGGAGGAGCTTTAGAAACAGTGGTCTCCAGAACCCGGATTCTGGTACTGGTTCTAGAATCCTCTGAATCTTGTTTTTGTTAAGAAGGCAAGAAAGGAAATTGAGAGCACTCTTAGATTGCCTTTGTCTTTTTTTTTTTTTTTTTTTTTTTAAGGAGACAGAGTCTCGCTTTGTCGCCCAGGTTGGAGTGCAGTGACACAATCTCGGCCCACTTCAAGCTCCGCCTCCTAGGTTCACGCCATTCTCCTGCCTCAGCCTCCCCAGTAGCTGGGACTACAGGCGCCTGCCACCACGCCCGGCTAATTTTGCCCGGCTAAATTTTTTGTATTTTTAGTAGAGACGGGGTTTCACTGTGTTAGCCAGGATGGTCTCGATCTCCTGACCTCATGATCTGCCCACCTCAGCCTCCCGAAGTGCTGGGATTACAGGCGTGAGCCACCACGCCCGGCCCTAGATTGCCTCTGTCTTATACTCTGCAGAAGAGCTGGGGCAGGGCCTGGGGTTCAGGCTGTTCCAGGGCTAAGATTCCAGAATCTTCTCTGGAGGCTGGGAGGAATGGGAAATACTTCACAGTATGGGGCAGAGGCCGCTAGGGTTGAGGGGCTCATGGTGAGAAGGGATCTGCCTGGACCAGGAAGGGGCTGGCCCCAAAAACGTGAGTTTCTTCCTTCAGCTTCAGCTTCCGTCTTTCTTTCCTAACACTCTCTCCTTCCACCTGAATCCCAAAGTCTGTCTTCCCTTCCAGGATAGCATGTGTTCCAACCCTGCTGGAATTCCTGCACAGCCCAGAACCTCAGGATGTCACTGTCACAGTGAAAGTCCTTCGACATAACCAATAGAAAGCTGATGGACAGAGCTCTGGTCTTTACCATATCTATTCTCTCTCTCTCTTTTTTTTTTTTTTTTTTGAGACAGTCTTGCTCTGTCATCCAGTGGCCTGGACTTATCCCAGAGCTCTGCACTAGGGAGGTCTTCGAATGTTTGCTTCACGAGAGACCAGTTTTCTTTCACTGTTGTGTGGTTAATGCCTCTCAACTGTAGCAAACTGGGATATTTATGACTTCTCCTTGCACTAGATCTTCAATAATTGGCTCTTTCTTGAGAGAGGACCCATCTGCTCTGTGATATAGATTTTTTTATTATTATCATTTACACTGGCAAGCAGGGGGCGATATGTGAGTTGGTATGCAGCTTGTAGCATGGGGGCTTAGAGATGGCACAGAATGGCCGGGTGCACTGGCTCATGCCTGTAATTCCAGCACTTTGGGAGGCTGAGGCTGGTGTATCACCTGAGGTCGGGAGTTCAAGACCAGCCTGGCCAACATGGTGAAACCCGGTCTCTACTAAAAGTACAAAAATTAGCCAGGAGTGGTGGCAGTCGCCTGTAATCCCAGCTACTCAGGAGGCTGAGGCAGGAGAATCGCCTGAACCCGGGAGGTGGAGGTTGCAGTGAGCCAAGATCTCACCACTGCACTCCAGCCTGGGCAACAAGAGTGAGACTTTAGTCTCAAAAAAAAGAGATGGCACAGAATTCCATCTCAGAAGTAGAATGCGGGAAGGGGTGTTCCAAGAACTGAGTGTAAGGGTGGTATGAACTTCTGGTCCCCCTGGAAAAAAACCAGCAGTGAATCATTTGACATATAAATGTCCTGGGCCGGGCGCGGTGGCTCACGCCCATGATCCCAGCACTTTGGGAGGCTGAGGCGGGTGGATCACCTGAGGTCGGGAGTTCGAGACCAGCCTGGCCAACACGGTGAAACCCCATCTCTACTAAAAATACAAAAATTAACCGGGCGTGGTGGTGGGTGTCTGTAATCCCAGTTACTCAGGAGGCTGAGGCAGGAGAATTGCTTGAACCCGGGAGGCGGACGTTGCAGTGAGCCAAGATTGCATCATTGCACTCCAGCCTGCATGACGAGTGAAACTCCGTCTCAAAAAAATACATAAATAAAAATAAATGTCCTGGCTGCCTGGTTGTGAATTGGGTGTTGCCATCAGACACTACCCATGTGCATGCCTGCTGCAGGGCACTGAGCTGGGAGGGGACATGGATGCAGATGGGCAGCTTGTGGCTTAAGAGGGACTTACCAGCCACACCAAATGCCAGTCCCGCCTGCTGCAGCTCCCTAGCCTCCACCCAACACACCATATGCTGGAAGTCAGTCTGCCCACAACCTGCGTGCTTCCATGCCCCACTGGCTTTGGACTTGCTGACCCTCTGCCTGGACTGACTCTCTAGCCTCAAAGTCTCACCTCTGTGCAGCCCTCCTGGCCCCCGCCCCCTCTGCAGAGAGTGGCTTAAGGGGTAATGAGATGATGCATGTGAGCGCCAGGTCTGGTGCTGGCATAGGCAACTTTCAGGCATCCACAGCTATCACAATGTTTATGTTCCTTTGGGCCAGCCATACTCCCATGCATTTCGCTCCCTCACTTTGGATTTTAACTAATTGTGGTTCACAGGTTAAGTTGCAAGCTGCCTGGCTTAATGTCCAACTAGGCTGTGAGTGCCTGGAGGACGTAAATGTGAGTCAGCTCTGATTTTTTTTTCAGAGCCTAGCACAATGCCTGTATGTTTGTTTCATTCATTCATTCATCCAATAAGTCATTATTGAGCTCCTTATTGTTCCAGGCGTTGCTTCAATGTCAGGGATATAGCAGCGAACAAAACAAACTCTGCCGTCTTGGAACTGATCCTCTGTGGGGAAGAGCTAGACAATCAACCCTAAAGAAGTCACCATGAGAGGCCGGGCCTGGTGGCTCAAGCCTGTAATCCTAGCACTTTGAGAGGCCAAGGCGGGCAGATTGCCTGAGCTCAGGAGTTTGAGACCAGCCTGGGCAACATGGTGAAACCCCATCTCTACTAAAATACAAAAAAATTAGCTAGGCATGGTGGAGCATGCCTGTAGTCCCAGCTACTCGGGATGCTGAGGCAGGAGAATTGCTTGAACATGGGAGGCATAGGTTGCAGTGAGCCGAGATCACACCATGCACTCCAGCCTGGGCGACAGAGTGAGACTCCGTCTCCAAAAAAAAAAAAAGTCACTGTGAGGCTGGGTGCAGTGGCTCACACCTGTAATCCCAGCACTTTGGGAGGCCAAGGTGGGCAGATCACCTGAGGTCAGGAGTTCCAGACCAGCCTGGCTAACATGGCAAAACTCCGGCTCTACTAAAAATACAAAAATTAGCCGGGCGTGGTGATGCATGCCTGTAGTCCCAGCTACTTGGGAGGCTGAGGCAGGAAAATCACTTGAACTCAGGAGGCAAAGGTTGCAGTGAGCCGAGATCATGCCACTGCACTCTGGCCTGGGCGACAGAGCAAGACTCCGTCTCAAAAAAAAAAAAAAAGGCCAGGTGCAGTGGCTCACGCCTGTAATCCCAGCACTTTGGGAGGCCGAGGCGGGCAGATCACGAGGTCAGGAGATCGAGACCATCCTGGCTAACATGGTGAAACCACGTATCTAATAAAAATACAAAAAAATTAGCTGGGCCTGGTGGCAGACACCTGTAGTCCCAGCTACCTGGGAGGCTGAGGCAGGAGAATTGCTTGAACCTGGGAGGCGGAGGTTGCAGTGAGCCGAGATCACGCCATTGCACTCCAGCCTGGGCAACAAGAACGAAACTCCATCTCAAAAAAAACAAAAAAAAAAAAGTCACCGTGAGTTGGTGATAAGTACAGTCCAGGAAGGCAAAGCAGGTGGGGGCACAGGGGATACCAGGAGGGGAGGGGGTGTGGAAGTGTTTATAGGGAGGACTGAGCAGTCTGGCTGAGGAGGTGGCATTGAGCAGAAACCTCAAGAATGTGGGGGGGGGCAAGATCTGGGGGATACTTGGAGCATGAGTGCTTCTGGCAGAGAGAACCAATGCAAAGGCCTCAGGCAGAAAATGTTTCAGAAACAGTCAGGGGGCAAGGGCAGCTGGAAAGCGTTGGGGGTGGGAGAGAGTAGCGAGTGATGAGGTCAGACAGGCAGTGAGGGGACAGGGCAGGGCACAGGCTATGGGAGGGGTTTTGCTTCTGCTCAAGTGATATTTGCTTGGCCTGGCACGGTGGCTCACACCTGTAATCCCAGCACTTTGGGAGGCCGAGGCGGGTGGATCATGAGATCAGGCGATCGAGACCATCCTGGCTAACACGGTGAAACTCCGTCTCTACTAAAAATACAAAAAATTAGCCGGGCGCGGCGGCGGGCGCCTGTAGTCTCAGCTACCTCGAGAGGCTGAGGCGGGAAAATGGCGTGAACCCGGGAGGCGGAGCTTGCAGTGAGCCGAGATAGCGCCACTGCAGTCCGGCCCAGCGAGAGACTGTCTCAAAAAAAAAAAAAAGAGATATTTGCTGGATGAAGGGTTTCACAGGGAGAGGGTTAGAGGGTACCCGGCTGTCCTCTTAGGGAGGTAGGACTTGAAGCATGCCCTAAAGGAACGGAAAGCTCAAAAGAGGGGGCAGACATCCCAGGGAGGAGGTTGCTGTGAACACAGGTGGGAAAATGAAATTGTAGGGATTATGCTTGGGGGAGTAGTGAGAAGAGATTTGGGCACAAAGGCTGTGTGGAGTCCATGGCTGATAAGTCCATTAAAAAGGTTTGGGATCAGATCAGCAGGACCTTGAATAACAGGATAAATGGTTTGACTTGAGGGACCCACAGCAGCAGGGCCTCTGAAGGCATCTTAGCAGGGTACTGCATTTTAATAATGGCGCTAACCCCTCGAAGGAGGATCAGGCAGGGGAGTCCAGACCAGGCTAGGAGGCAGTGGGAGGGCCAAGGGAGAGACAGGTGGGGTTCAGGGTGCACCCTCAACCCAGTCTAAGGAGCGGGAAGGCAGGTGGCTGGGTGTCCAGGTCCTGCTGCTCAGCTAAGGGATGGAAGCCTGGATCAAGCTTTCCCCTTCCCTGCCAGCTAACCATGGGCCCCAGAGTCAGCAGAAAATCCCGGCTCCAGGGAGGAGGCAGCGTGGAGCCAGAAGCTGCTGAGGGAGCACTGGCAGCAAGATGCCATTGTACATCCGCAATCAAGATGCTTCAGAGGAAATCAAAAGCACCAACCGGGGAAATGATGTGTGCACTCTCTTTCTCTCAAACACACATACAAACTTCTGCCTCCAAAATGGGTCAAGTGAAGGCTGTGGGCGTGGGTTGGGGAGGGAGGGCTGGGAGAAGTGGGGGCCTGGGAGCCCGGGAGCAGGCTGGGCCCTGGTGCCCACTCACCCTCCTGGCATAGGGGATGGCAGCAGCTGCAGGGTGGGGTGGGATGTGAGGATAAATATACACCTCCCATGCATATGGATCATGCTCACAGCTGCCCTGCTTGCTTAGTGTTCATTAGGACCAACTGTTTCAGGAGCAGTGGCAGGCGGGCGGGAGAGGGTGATTTGCCCATTCACAGACTGGGGGTAGAGGGGCTGCCTGCAGCTGTGCAGATGCCTCCCCCACTGCCTGGAGCAGCATCTCAGCCCCTGAATGCCCCTTCCTCCTGCTTTTTCTTCTTCCGACCTGCTGCTATACCAGATCTGGAGGTCTCAGGGTGGGAAAGGGGCCTGGGGCATGAATAAGGATGAAATCCAGGCTGCATCCCCATAGGAGCTGGGGAGAGTGAGGGGAGAGTAGGGCTGGATTGGATCCCTTGGTCCAGGATGGGCTGTTGTTTACAAACCAAAGCTTCCTTTTTTTTTTTTTTTTTTTTGTGAGACGGAGTCTCGCTCTTTCACCCAGGCTGGAGTGCAGTGGCGCGATCTCGGCTCACTGCAGGCTCCGCCCCCCGGGGTTCACGCCATTCTCCTGCCTCAGCCTCCCGCGTAGCTGGGACTACAGGCGACCGCCACCTCGCCCGGCTAATTTTTTGTATTTTTTTAGTGGAGACGGGGTTTCACCATGTTAGCCAGGATGGTCTCGATCTCCTGACCTCGTGATCCGCCCGCCTCAGCCTCCCAAAGTGCTGGGATTACAGGCGTGAGCCACCGCGCCCGGCCAAACCAAAGCTTCTTATCCCCTTCTTCCCAGAAGCCATCTGTAGCATTCCAGCAGGAAAACGGCTTTGGCACTGTCCTCTGGAGGCTCGAGGGAAGCCCCATTCCTATGTGACAGCCCTAGACCAGGCTTGCTCTGTGCCTCCAGAGGGAATCCAAGGAGGCTGAGGTTGGTGGACCAGCATCATTCTGCAGGATTCTGACGTCCTGGCAGCAAAGAGGGCTAGGGAAGGAGAATGCTGGACTCCAGCCTGGGAGCAGGTGCTTCAGGTGGGCCTGGGCCTGGGCTGGGGGACAGTGCTGAAATGCAGGCCCAGGGAGGGGTCTGGCTGGTGTCATAGGCAGGGTCAAGTGTAGCTGTACAGCTTGTGCCCTACCCAAGGGAACTGGCTGAGGGGGCTGCAGCTGGTGCCACACCTTGTACTCTGCTGTGGGGCATCATTTCCCACATGAGTCAGTGGTGGCCTGGATGACAGGCCTCTCTAGTGTTAGGAATGTGGCCAAGAGGGCCTGCCTGTGGACGGAGCCCGTGTGTCTCCTATGGTGAGCTCTTTCTCCTCCTGCTCCAGCGGTCTTGGGGGGCTCCTAAGGCTGTGCCTCCAGGGGGTGTCACAGGGGCTTCTGAGCCCTGGGTGGGAGTGGAGGCAGCTGATCCTATGCCAGAGCCCCAACTGCAACAGCCTCCCCAGGCCCTTTCCTTGGTTGTAAGGGTGGGGCTGGGCACCTCCTGCCCCCTCTACTGGTGGCATCCAGAGCAGCAGCTGACTCTGGGACCCCAGGGCAGGGTCTTCTGGATCCTGAAAACAGGGTGAGTGGCAAAGAGCGAGGGCTGCCTCTCGCCTACCTCCCTGGGGTGACATCACGGAATAAAATGGGCTTTCAGCGAGTGGGCTGGCGGGAATCACAGTCAAGCCATTTCCTAGCTGTATGACTCTGGGCAAGTGACTTAACCTTTGTGAGCCTTGGTTTCGTCATCTGGGAACTAGGGACAGTAAACAGCTATCTTGTAGGGCTAATCAAAGGATGAGACCCACTAATGATTCAAAGGAGAAGCAGTTGGCTTAGCTAAATGGGATTCTGACCCCAACCCTGTACCTCTCAGCTTCAGGTATCCAAGCAAATTCTCCCTGCCCCCTCCTGGACACAGCTTGCTTTCTGCAGTTCTGTCATTAATATTTCATTTCTTTAGCAAAGGCTTTTTGTCCCTAGGACACTGCTATTCGCTCTGGAGAAGAAACCGCTCCGTGTTCCTTCGTGCAGAAGGATTCCTTAGCTGCTTTTCTGAGAGCAGAGCATTAGGAGCCAAAAGCAAACAGATATTGTGGTATAAATTTGGGACCCAGCAGTGAAACAGGCCTGGGTTCAAATCCTGACTGTGCCCAGTTCTTCCTGTGGAATCATGGGCGAGTGATTCAAATTCTATAAGCCCCATCCCCATACTGTGAATGACAATACCTACAGTTAACAGTGTCTTTGCGAGGATTAAATAAGATAACTGTGAAGTACCTGGTGCAAGTGGCTACCTCCTTAACTCTTTTCCCCTGGTCTGACACTGTGGGGGCCTGGTTGTTGGCTGCACTTCCACGCCTGTGTGTGGTTGGTTCTGGACACGCACACACCAGTGCTGGACCAGCAGAATGTCTGCAGGGAGCCAGGGCTCTCTTTCTCTCCTCCCTGCCCCTGCTCCTGGTGGCTGCAGCTTCTCTGTGTTTTGCAGTGTTGGAAAAGGAAATTACAGAACAGATTGCAATTAACGGGGATGAGGGGGAGACAGGGACAGAGGCCCTGAGATGCAGCTTGACTGAGAGATAAACTGTGTTTGCACCTGGGGCCAATCAGGAGCCTCTGATAAGAGCCTTTCCCACTTACAAATCTAAGCAGGAGGTGTGGTTGGGGTGGCCCTGGGAGTCCTGAAGGGAGGGGGCTGCTGGCCTTGAAAGTCACAGAGCCACATGGGAGGGAAGGTGGGAGGTAGAGGTCTTGGGGGCCTGGGAAGGCCTGGACTCCAGACCTTCTGCCAGCTGTTATATTTGCTACCATTGATTTAGCACCTACTACTTACTGTACAGTCATCTCATCTCATCCTCTTGACAACTGCACAACATGATTATTGCCTAAATTTGAAGATAAGAAACTGAGGGCCAGGCACGGTGGCTCACGTCTGTAATCCCAGCACTTTGGGAGGCCAAGGCATGTGGATCACCTGAGGTCAGGAGTTCAAGACCAGCCTAGTCAACATGGTGAAACCCCATCTCTACTAAAAATACAAAAATTAGCTGGGGATGGTGGCACATGCCTGTAATCCCAGCTATTTGGGAGGCTGAGGCAGGAGAATCGCTTGAACCCGGGAGGTGGAGGTTTCAGTGAGCCGAGATCGTGCCACTGAATTCCAGTCTGGGCAGAAGAGCGAAACTCCGTCTCCAAAAAAAAAAAAGAAAAGAAAAAGAAACTGAGGCGTGGAATGTTCCTTCTATGTGCTAGGTATTGTCCTAGATCTAGGCACTTTGTTTACATGAGATCTCTTTTAAATCTCCCTATGCTGGCCTAGTCAACATCAAAATGCTGGGATTACGGGCATAAGACACCGCACCCAGCCACACTTTTTAATTGTACTGCGCTGTCCCTTTTTTGGGCAGGGAGTGCTGGGAAGGGTTTTGCCAGATTTATCAAAACAAAGCCAAAAAGCTAGGATGTCCAGTTAAATTTGAATTTAAGGTAAACAATGCATTTTTCGGCCGGGCGCGGTGGCTCACGCCTGTAATCCCAGCACTTTGGGAGGCCGAGGCGGGCGGATCACGAGGTCAGGAGATCGAGACCACCCTGGCTAACACAGTGAAACCCCGTCTCTACTAAAAATACAAAAAATTAGCCAGGCGATATGGCAGGCGCCTGTAGTCCCAGCTACTCGGGCGGCTGAGGCAGGAGAATGGTGTGAACCCCGGGGGGCGGAGCCTTCAGTGAGCTGAGATCGCGCCACTGCACTCCAGCCTGGGCGACAGCGAGACTCTGTCTCAAAAAAAGAAAAAAGAAAAAAAACAAAAAAAAAAACAATGCATTTTTCGAGTGTTATACTGATGTCCCAAATATTGCATGGGATATACTTGAATTAAAAACTATTCATTGTTTATCTGAAATTCAAGTTTAACGGAATGTTCTGTAATGTATCTAGCAACCCTAATTCTTCTTTCTCCTGCTTCCAGCTACCAGCTAGTTCTGCCCACAGCTTGCTCTTTAAAGGCCGGGCACAGTGGCCCACGCCTGTAATCCCAGCACTTTGGGAGGCCGAGGCAGGCAGATCACGAGGTCAGGAGATCGAGACCATCCTGGCTAACACTGTGAAACCCCCGTCTCTACTAAAAATACAAAAAAAACCCAAAAGTTAGCCGGTGTGGTGGCAGGTGCCTGTAGTCCCAGCTACTAGGGAGGCTGAGGCGGGAGAATGGCATGAACCTGGGAGGCGGAGCTTGCAGTGAGCCGAGATCGCGCCACTGCACTCCAGCCTGGGCGACAGAGTGAGACTCTGTCTCAAAAAAAAAAAAAAAAAAAATTAGCCAGACATGGTGGTACATGCCTCTAGTCCCAGCTACTTGGGAGGCTGAGTTGGGAGGATGACTTGAGCCCAGGAGGTTGAGGCTGCAGTGAGTTGTGACTGTGCCACTGCACTCCAGTCTGAGTGACAGAGCGAAATCCTGTCTCAGAAACACAAAACGCACACACACGCACAAATGGTGAGGCCCTTTGGGACCAGCTGTGCTGCTGTGTCTCTAGCCTGCTGAAGAGACAACGAACTCTTCTGCTCCAGAAGGCAGAGCCCGGGACAGCTGCCAACTCTGCACCTTCCATGTAACACTGGGCAGGTCTGTTCCCTCTCGGAACCCTCTGTAAATGGAAGATCCAGTATTAGGTACTATGTAACTGCAAGTCTCCCTGCAGGCCCTAACTTTGCTAATTATTTCTTTCTCTTTTTCCTGTCTGTCGGGCTGGACCTGGCCAAGGATGAAACCCAGTCTATGTTTGTGCTGTGTGAGCAGAGGACACCCAACACCTGGGGCAGGGAACTCAGGGGAGCAGTGCTCGTCAGAGGCTGAGGGGGGGAGGCTGGGCAGAAGGAGCACTCAGAGGCTGGGGGCTGAGGCTGCTGGGAGATGAGCCATTGACAGATTTTTTTTTTTTTGCGAAGGAGTTTTGCTCTTGTTGCCCAGGCTGGAGTGCAATGGCGTGATCTCAGCTCACTGCAACCTCCGACTCCTGGGTTCGAGCAATTCTCCTGCCTCAGCCTCCCAAGCAGCTGGGATTACAGGCATGTGCCACTACGCTCAGCTAATTTTGTATTTTTAGTAGAGATGGGGTTTCACCATGTTGGTCAGGCTGGTCTTGAACTCCTGACTTCAGGAGATCTACCTGCCTTGGCCTCTGAAAGTGCTGGGATTCCAGGCGTGATCCGGCCCTGCCATTGACTGTTTTTGTTTTCCAGAGGCGGCAGCTTGCTCAGCATTCAGACCCAGGCTCCAGGCCCCATCTGCACTTAAAGGCTCTGTGATTTCAGGCAAATTCCTTAACTGGGGCAAATGTCTCAATTTCCTCCGCTGCAAAGGGGGACTAATGCTCACCATGATGTATCTAAAGTGCCCGGCACGTAGGAGGGGCTTAATGAAGGGCTATTATTTCTATTGTTGGTATCCTATTTTTTATATATATCCTTCTGGAAAAAACCTCTTGAAGAAAGCTAACCCCTGAAAGGACAAACACATTTCAGTCCCTCTCTGAGCTTCGGCAAAGAACACAACACATTCCAGGCTGTCTTCATTCCAGCTAAATTTTATTTGTCGGATTTTTGACAGACGTCTAAATTATACATTGAGTTTTCCACATGACCAAACACCACGTCTCTTCCTTTGATTATCATTTTCAAAAGGGATTATAAAAAAAGAACCTTTTGATGGATCAGACTGAACCCTGAAACCACATGGAGTGCAGAGCTAAAAATAAAAGGAAGTAAGAACTGGTCCCCGAGAAGGAAAGGAAAGGGAAATCAAAGCAAACTCCGACGGGAATGGAGAGACGAGTCCTGGTGAGGGTGACATGGTGTCACCCTCCAGGCCAGGCCGGATAAGGAGTGGCCAACAGTGAGGGTGGGGCACAGAGTGGCACAAAAATAGCCACTACTTTAGTCCAGAGGGGAATAAAGAAATTTGTCAAAAGCCAGGAGAGAGAAGTGGAGATGGAGGGAGAGAGGAAGGAAGGGGGCAGGACCATGTCCTCCCAGCAGCCGTGGGAGCTGCGGACTTCTTTAACCCTGGCACATTTCTAACCGCCGGCATAATCGCTGACTTTCAGCTGTGCACCGACATGTTCCCCAGCTCAGCCCACATCAATGACACCCTTGTTTCCATAGTAACCAAGGGAGAGTGAAGGGGAAAGGGTGTGTTGCATTGGGTGCAGGGAATCCAGCTAAAAGCAGCCACACAGGGTAGATAGGGAGGAGGGGAGGACTCGAGTTTTTCCCACAACTGGCTTGAGCACATATCACGAGCACCCCCCCAGGCCTCGTCTGCCCTCCGGCCCCCAGCCCTCTCCCCCGCACATTCAGATGCAATTGTGCGCAGGGCAAAAGTCTCGCTAAGACTCACTGGGGACGGGAGGAGGAGAAAAGGGGTCTTCCCTTTCCAGCTTCAAATTCTGTCTTCCGGTCAGGGGGCAGGAGTGGGCAGGGAAGAGGCAAGAGGGCTTTAAAAAGTATTTTGTTTTTAAATGGGAGCTTTCAAACTCTGCCTTTTTCAGGCTTCTCTCATCTACCCCAGAGCCCCAGGAGGGTTCAAAAGGGCTCAAAGGGAAGATGAAAGCGTGTGACATCTGCAGTGTCTCTGTGTCTCTGCAGCTGAGGAGCAAATCAGAACATTTTACAGAGGCCGTTATCAGAGGAGTGGCTTCTGCCTGCTAGCAGAGGCCTTGGGAGAGCTCTTTAAAACAGTCCCCTAAGTTGGTGCTAAAAGAACAAAAATATTTTACAGACCCTCCACTGCCAGAGTCAAAGTTCCATACTGCAGTGTTCCAAAATTGCAGACCTCCAAGCAGGCATTTTGCCCCTCAGATAACTTGTCCCTGATGAACTCTTCGGAAGAAAAAACAAATTTCAAGTGCTAGAGCCACATTTGCAGCCTGGTAGAAGGGGGATTTCTGATTCCTTATAATTCTGTGTTGCCTCTGTAAGAGAGGAGCTTGGGTGAGCCAGAGAAGCCAGTGGAGGAGGCTGCAGAGAGCAGCTAGCTCTGCGGTTTAAAAAAACCCTCACTTTCTTTTGTTTTGCAAGTCCTTACAGGTCTGTCCACATCAACTCCGGGGCACCTTTTCATGGCTGGCTTTGTTAATGACTTTCATGCCAGACTGCTTTTGAAGCTGGATATGCCTCAGTCTCTGCTGCATACTCTTAGCCAGAAAAAGCTGGGTACTGAGGGCCAGGGGCTGCAGTGGTCCCTTCAGTCTGCTCACACGCCCTGATGGGCTTGGGAAGGGCCACCTCCCAGGATTAGAAGGCAGCTGGCCCCCAGGGACCCACCAGTCACTGGACAGTCTCTTATTCACTCTCTGAAAACCCCTGAGCTCAGGCACCAGAACAGAGTTTAATTCAGGAGCCGGGCAATGCTCTGGCCTGTTTCCCCATGTTTGAAGCTGAGGATTTCTGAGGCTCAGGGAAACAAGCTTGTTTTGCAACGAGGGGCAGGAGAAATGTTCTGTTATTCCTCTCCAATCAATCAACAGAGGACAGACATTCTGCTGCAGAGAGGCAGAGGAGCCCAGCAGCTGGCGTGACTCTGGCTTCCCTGGACACGACCCCTGCAGTCACACACACACCCATGTCCTCCCCAGCAGCAAACCCTCTCCACCCAGGAGCATCCCACACCACCAAGTTGCCAGCACTGTAAAAATTGATCTCTCTAAAAATCGATCTGCCTGGCTTTTCTCAGTGGAGCAGGTTCATGGTAAAGCTGCATTTATTTCTAAAATCTGATAGCAGCGGCCTATTGTGATCATTTAGACACAGAATTCTTTGAGCTTTAGAAATCCTGTCTATAGGATGGCCGTGGAGAAGCCAGCTAATCTCAGAGTTGGCTGCTCACTGCTCCACTGAGCTGGAGAAAGCCTGTTTACGCTAGCCTGAGCCCTCGATGTGAGAGCTTTTTAAGGACCTTGTAATTTTTCTGGAATTAAACCTCCCACCTCTCCTTACATTCCAGATGTCATTACAGTCAAAAGTCATAAGAATTTGCTTCTCTGTGTGGCTGGCTGGGGCGGGGGCAGGGGTGGGTGGGATGGGGTATGTTTCTGTAGTGACTTGTCTGCAAGAAAGAGTTTTTTTTTTTTTTTTTTTTTCTGCCCAAAGAGTGAGGATTACATACGTAGTCTCCGACCTGCAAGACGATGAGATGGTTTAATTATCTACCTTTTCTCCCCCCACCCCCACCCAGCAGCTTCCTGCTGGACAGACTGAAGCCTGGCTGGGCTGGTGACGGTAAAAATCACTGACAGCACCAGCAAACACTGTCTGTGGTTTCAAAACCATGGAGGGAATGCAAGGGACGGGTCAGTAAATAAATGAACTCAGCAAAGCTGCTTCTTCCTCTTTTTCTTTTTTTTTTTTTAAGAGGAAAAAAAAGCCCACTGGAATTGTCTAAACTGCAATGCAATCTCTTGCTCATTTCAAAGATCTCATTTTCTAATCATGTGCTTTGAGACATTTAATACTATTTCAATTATGCAGAGGAAATAATATAATTCCTTTATTTGAAAAATGATACTGAACCTCAGAGATCAGTTAAATCTACTGCTGGAATGGGGATTCTTTCTAAACTGTGTTGTTCCCTCTCTTCAAACAGCTGGAGCTGTACACAGATGGAAAAACATTTGGTCAGAAAGCAGCAAATTAGTGTTTTTCAGGACCGAATTCGGCTCCCGCAGCTCCTGCATCTCCATTCGTCTAGGTTTTATTTCTTCTTTGCATTGACATTTTTGCAGACCCAGTCCATGCCATCCTTTGAGGGAAATGGGCAGAGAAAGGCAGTGTTAGTTATAAGAAAAGCACCACACACTCCAACCTGGAGGGGCGGGCGGTGGGGGTCCCAGGCCCTCCCTCCCAGACCTCCAGCTTTAGGGAGTTTGCTTGGCTCAGGGGCCCACCTGGGTGACCAGGGACAGTGACCTCCCAGGAGGAGGAGGAGGGAGGTCTCTGAGAGCACAAGAGGGCAATGGGAGGGGGACGCCCAGCGCCTGAACTTGAGATGGGTCCTCAGGAACTCCCTCTGAAAAAATAAACACATCTGCCTGCATCCAAAGCCTGACTGAAGAGCTATCAGGAAAGATTCCAGCCATTTTTGGCTTTTTCTAAAAGCTGACCTTTGCCAGGGCATTTTAAATTCAATAAGCCACCCTTTTGGTGCCCCATGTGTTTACAGTGTGACAGTGTACACTTGGGTTAAATTAAATTTCTTTTTGGAAAAACAAACCTACTGCAGTGAGTGTTGCGAGGCACACACCAGGGCGATGTGCATTTACTTCTCTTCCTGCGGCACTCCAGATAGGTTTAAAAGGGTCTGGCCCACTTCTTACAGCTTTAAGCACCAGCATCCAGAGGGACTGGGGAGAAGCCTCCCTTAAAGGCACAATGACCTTGAAAGCGCCCTCTCTTAGAAGGCTGAAGAGGGACCAAGGTAAAAACCACACAATGCCTACAGCTACCTGGCAGGCAGCACAATTCCTATGGATGCCAGGCCTGTCAGAGATGAACTCCTTCCCAACCCCCTTTGGAGCCAGACCTGGACACTCTCCCCTTCGCTAGAGTCTCCCCAACCTTCAAGAGTGTGTGGAGTTCCCTCAGAAGCCCTGAACAAAATCCAAGGCAGCTGCTGCCATGAGTCCTTCCCCTTGCATCTGTAACAGAGGCTCACGGAGGTCCCAGCTACATCTGCACACATCAGCCATACTGGACACGCCACCGAGTCCCACATTTCCTGTGGCCATGGATCTAGCTGCTGAACCTGAGCAGCTGATACAGCTTACAATAATAAATATCAGCTGACATCCTTGGCCATTTGGAACATTAATCCCATAAACAATACATCACTGCAAAAAAACAACCAGCAGGCATCCTCTCTCCTGGTTCATCTGACCGTCACCTGAATTTACAGTGATTACAACTCTGCCAGTTGCTGTCAGTGCACTTGGGCAGCAGAACCAGATAATCTGACGGCTGTCCCAGAGCCGACATCTGACCTTTGCCAAGATGAGGCTGGTGGCGCCGAAAGCCTGAAGGTGGACAGCACCTGGCAGCGGCAGGGGGAAGGGCAGAGGAATGCCGAGGTGGGAGAAATGGGGACTCCAAATGCATCTCTAATTACAATGGGGTCAGCTACTTACTCTGAGAAGCTAAGGCCAATTTTAAGACCATTTTATGAAAAGGATTAATTTACAGAGAAGCATGTTTAATTTTAGTAGCTAATTGGTTTCCAGGAAAAAAAAAGATCACCTGCCAAGAGACAAAAAAGATTTTACAAATAAAAGAGGGATGAATAAGATAAGCATCTTCTCTCGCCTGGGAAGCTGAATAGCTCAGCACTTACACAGCACTTTCCACCTTCAGGGACTCGCACAAACACTCAAAGGTGGGCACCTCAACACTCTCTCCTCTACGGAGGCTCGCAATCAAACCATCTTCTCAGAGAAATCAAGGACAGTGTGCCCACACTATGTGAACAGCGCTTTGCCTTTTCCTTGCTTTATGGCTGATTAAGGAGAGATTATTGCATATAATGGAACATGAATGCAGGCAAAGAGATAGGAAAAATATTCACTCAGCTGCAGGAGCCCAAAGCAGAAGGTGGAGGGTGCCGGGTGGTTTTATGCCTGGTCTCTGTTATGGAGGCAAACGAGGGTTCAAACGGCAGAGCCCTGCTGAGGGACAGTGTCTGGTGTCTCCAGGTGCCTGTGAGGGCCAGCAGTGGCGAAGCCCTTCCAGCCACTGTCCTGCCAACAGGGGGCACGCAGAGGCCAGTCCCTGCCAGCTGATCCCCGGCCTGGGCCCCTGCAGCTGCCGCTGCAACCCTGAGTATGGGAAGCACAGGGAGCGTAAACAGGGGACCGAACCCTGTGGCTGCCCTGGGCCCGGGAGGCCCCTCTAATCTGAAGCGGCTAGGGCTTGGGTCGAGATCTTTCTTGTGCTAGGCAGAAGAGAACTGGGCTGGAGGTGGGAGGGGAGGGAAGAGGAGGCATTGGCCAACAGTGGTACCTCCTCAATCACGTGGCCATGGATCTAGCTGGGGCAAGCTTTGTCAATCACATCGGGGCAAGCTTTGTCAAGCTGCCTCCTGGAAAGGAAAGGCAATGGTGGTGCTCAAGCTCCCCTAGGGGAGGCTCCCATCAGACTTGCTAGAGATTATATTCCCAGAACCTAACATGATGTCTAGTCCACAGCCCACGTAATTCACATCTTTTAAGTCAATCCTTGTAGAAGCCTGCAAAGTAGGTGCTAGTGTTATTTCTCTATCACAGCTGAGGAGATAGAGGCACAGGACAGAGCAGAGCAACGGCAAGCTGTGGTGCCCAGCGTGGTGCTCCAGAGCTGCTTACCAGTTCTCCATGGATGTGGGTACCTGCCGGGTGAAGGGTTCTGCCCCAAGCTTAGAGAGGAGCTGGGAAGCACCCTGAAGACGGGAAAGGGAAGAATTCTAGTTTCATCCTCCTTGTGACTTCCGCTGAAAACAGGGGCCTGAGACTGGAGTAGCCCCAGCCAAGCCTCCCTGCAGCTCTGATAGTGCCAGAGGTTGTTATGGGCCATTCAGTTCTCAAGATTCCTGGGCTGTGGGTATCTGTATATGCAAAGGCCTGGCTATCTACTTGGCTGCACAATCCTCACATATTAACCATCCACCCAGACCACCACCTCCAGTGGAAATGCTACATTTAGAGACAACATACTTGCAAAAGAAGGAACCTTCTGCTTCTTATGTTTAAATAAATGTTCCACACCACTCTTGCTTTCATCTGGCAAGGAAGGCTTTTTTTTTTTTTGAGACGGAGTCTCGCTCTGTCGCCCAGGCTGGAGTGCAGTGGCATGATCTCGACTCACTGCAAGCTCCGCCTCCCAGGTTCACGCCATTCTTCTGCCTCAGCCTCCCGAGTAGCTGGGACTACAGGCACCCGCCACCACGCCCGACTAATATTTTTGTATTTTTAGTAGAGACAGGGTTTCACCATGTTAGCCAGGATGGTCTCGATCTCCTGATCTTGTGATCCACCCACCTCGGTCTCCCAAAGTGCTGGGATTACAGGCATGAGCCACCACGCCTGGCCGAACCTTTATTGTTAAAAACTGGTTTGACCAATTTTCTGTACATTTGATCTTCATTATGGGGATGACGATCTTACGGTATAAATAGTCCTCCCTTCCTTCCTTCCCTGGACCCTCCCCTGACCAATCTTGCTGAAACTGCATTTGAATTGATTAGCTTCAATTCAATAACGGAGACTAAAGAGAGATATGGAATTTTAAGTACTGAGCTTTGTTTGGCCTCCTAGAGAGGAAATAAAGTTCCCGATGGCACAATATTATTCTCCCCTATAACCACTGGGAGAAATAACAGGCCGCCCCTAAGCATACAGGGGAAACTCACTCCTCCCAGATCTCTGCATCCCAGAAGTTAAGGTGCACTGCTTC
The DNA here is from genome assembly GCF_028878055.3 of Symphalangus syndactylus. Classification (NCBI taxonomy): domain Eukaryota; kingdom Metazoa; phylum Chordata; class Mammalia; order Primates; family Hylobatidae; genus Symphalangus; species Symphalangus syndactylus. Next base: position 35,926,549 of record NC_072424.2, on the reverse strand, counting down.
TTTCCAAGGGAAGAGTGGTCTCTGACTACGCTGCTCTCTTACATTTGATCTCTGTACATTGCATCCATCACTGCTCGGTAGTTGGAAGGAAGCGGTGGCAGCCATGGCTGTATGGGCCTGGTTTTTAGAGCCATGCTGGTTATGTGGTCACAGCAGTAATTGCTTTAAGATGATGAGGTGCTCGGACCCTTGCTGAGCAATGCAGCCTACCCCATTGTGCCATCAGGCCCCCAGGGTCAAGGAGCAGTTGGATGCTGCTTACATCAAATATGGCTCACTATTAGTAGTTTTTTCTGGTGACAAAGGGCATTGCACCAGAGAGGCAGCGAAATCACATGTCCTGAGACTGCTTTCTTAGTCTCCAGAAAAGTTTGAAAAGTTAAAAATAAACCTGAGGTCTGACTCACAGATAAGCAGTTCCATATACACCTGGAGTCAACAACTGATGCCAGGCCTAGAAAGAAGTGGTAAATTTCGTTTTTCAAAATATCGGGCCAGGCGTGGTGGCTCACACCTGTAATCCCAGCACTTTGGGAGGCCGAGGCAGGTGGATCACCTGAGGTCAGGAGTTCGAGTCCAGCCTGGCCAACATGGTGAAACCCCGTTGCTACTAAAAAAAATACAAAAAATTAGCCAGGCGTGGTGGTGGGCATCTGTAATCCCAGCTACTCAGGAAGCTGAGGCAGGAGAATTGTTTGAACCCAGGAGGTGGAGGTTGCAGTGAGCCGAGGTTATGCCATCGCATTCCAGCCTGGGCAAGAAGAGCGAAACTCCATCTCAAAAAAAAAAAAAATTAAAATTCTGTGGCATATTAGGGAGAAGTCCCCCAAATCAAGGAAAAAGAAGCAAAACCAAGAAATGGGCGAGTGAGCATTTAGTGTTCCTCCGGAGGCTGACTCAGGCACGGATCACAGCTCGGCGCCCGGACTGCTCATGGCTCCTTTTGTGGACACAAGGCAGCTGAATGCCTGTGTGACCTGCTCATGGCTCCTGTCTCCATGAGGAGGAGAGGAATGTGGGGCAGACATCACAAGAAAAGGTGAGCATGAGGGGGTGGCCTGGAGAGCAACACCCAGGGCACGATCTGCTGGCTTAAGGTTATGGGAGGAGGCAAGTCTCTGGTGACCATGGCTAGAGGTCAGGTTAAAACTTCAGATCTCTGCTTTGAGAGGAAATTCAAAGCCAGTATCATTTTAATTACATATACCACACACACATGCACACTCACAGTATTTTAGCGAGAAAATGTCTTCAAATGCCTGGAACTATAACAGCAGGAAGAGCTGTGGTTTGGGGTTCAAATTCAGGTCTGGGGGTGGAGGAGGGATGGATTTTTCGATACCTTTCTCTGGCTGTAAGCCAGATCCTTTGTTCACTATTTTCTAGACACCCAAGGGGGGAAAAAAAAGACAGAGTCCCAGTGCAGAATGTTTCATCCTAGGAGGGGCCCTGGCAACCTGGGCCTGACCTCGAGGGCGCAGAGTGACACTTCCTCCTTGTTGATAATGGAGTCTGGCTGAGGAAGGTTTCGGTTCTCCCTCCCAGACATTTTTCAGTTTCTCCTCTTTCAGCTTTCATCCACTTGACGTAACTGGGTCTCTCCTCATCACTCCCCTGGACAGTGGGCCTCTTGGCAGGACAGAGTTTCTGAGATTGATGATCTCCTTCCGCTTCTTGTGCCCTTTACCTACTCTCTGCTCCTGATGGTTTCCTACGAAAACCTGCTTTAATTATATGATGGGCTGGCTTCCCAGTCAGCACTAATGAGGAAAAGAAACCCCGGTTCCATCCTCTCTCAAAAGTCAGTTTCCACACCTGAAGCAGGGGCTGGTGAACAACACGTGGTATTTCCCACCCTTGTAACGGCTTCACATGTGCTGCCTTCAGGACACCAGGTGGAACGGGACCCTGAAATCCATCCCAGGAATCACTAACTTCCATAGTCTCAAATCATGTGTTTAAGATACTCCACTAATGAGAAGTGATGTACCTGCCCTACTTCATCCACAGAGGGGCGTGGCTCGCCATCTAGCAGCTCCGTGGCTGTTTCCTTAACTTGCCCCCGTGAGGCTACCTATTGTTTAGCAGTACAAGACAGGTCTCTTAAATATGTTTTGATTAAACACACATGATGTATGTGTCTGTCTTTAAACACTTGAAACTGCAACAGAAATTCCAGGTCCTTTTTTTATTTTTAAACCTTTGTACATTTTCTTTCAGAGTTGTTAGAATCAGATGTCACCTGACTTGCCTATTTAGAGCCTAATCATTTGGGTCAGCTTTTGGGGAGGTGGGGTGGGGTAGGGAGGAAAAAAATAGGAATTTAGGGCATTTCAGTAATTATTGCACAGTTTTCATGTTTGAAAGTGAACCTCAAACCATTAGATCTTATTGATATTTTTCTAGGAAAGTCTTTCAGTTTTAGAATATTTTTAGCCCTAATAAATAAAAATTACTAAAGGCCTGTACTTCAACTAAGCAATGCTGGAAAGGAATTCCACTTAAGTGACTCTTTTTAAGGCAAAAACCAGGAAGCTGGTGTGTGGACAAGAGCTTGGGTCAGAGGCACCACCTTAGGGAGGTACACGGTCAACCAGTGGCTCACAGTGAAAAGCGTTTCCACAGCAAAACTCCACGACTTTTCTCTAGTCCCCAAAGGTTACCACGAAAGGACAATAGACAGCAGATTCCCTTCTTAATTAACATTTTTATTAAATAACCCATTTCAAATAATGGTTAAATTCTCTAAATTTATATCATTCTATTAACCATAATCTAATCTCATTAACCTTGAAATCCCAGTCTTAACTACCCAATTCTATACACCGTGGTACTATCTACTAAACTAATTAAGTGACCTTCAAACTATTTCTCCTCCATACAAAAATCTTTTTTTATTTTTTGCTCATAGTTTTTTGTTGGATCTCTCTTGATATCATTTCCTGTGAACTTGGTTGCTGAAGGCCCCAATCTGGGAAGAACTTTCTTATCAAAATCAAATTATATATAACAATCTCACTTTACTCACTCAAACTGGTTTATTTTGCAGCACTCCCCTGCCTGTCCCCAGCCCCACCCTCTAGCTGCCTAGTAGCTTGCTGCCTCTTCTGTGGCCTAAAGATCCCGTGAAGGGCACTGAGTGTCTACGGTGGTTACACAGCCAGGAGCATGGAGCGATATCCTTTAATCTCCACCTGATGGGAGTTGGGGGAGGGCTAGGGTTGGGAAGAAAATGACAGGAGCTCCCTCTCTACCTCCAGGCTTCTCTGAAGCAGTGTCCTTGACTTTAAATGCCACAGCTCTAAATACTGATTCTAGATTACTCTAGCCCTCCTTTTTCACACCGCTAAGGCTGGCGGAAGATACAAGAGCCTTACCGTTAATTCTCGCTTTGCTTTTTCTTCAACACTCTGGTCAAGCAAAAGAAAGATTCCAGAGCTGTACTCGCACTTTCTTATGAGTATGCACACAAACTGTATTGCTTTTCTTCAGCCCCACCTTCGTAATAGCCCCCAACCTCAAGATGCTCTCAGCTTTCTTTTTTTCTTTTTTTTTTTTTTTTTTTTTTTTTGAGACGGAGTCTCGCTCTGTCGCCCAGGCTGGAGTGCAGTGGCACAATCTCGGCTCACTGAAAGCTCCGCCTCCTGGGCTCAGGCCATTCTCCTGCCTCAGCCTCCTGAGTAGCTAGGACTACAGGTGCCCGCCACCACACCCGGCTAATTTTTTTGTATTTTTAGTAGTGACGGGGCTTCACTGTGTTAGCCAGGATGGTCTCGATCTCCTGACCTCGTGATCCGCCTGCCTCGGCCTCCCAAAGTGCTGGGATTACAGGTGTGAGCCACCGCACCCGGCTGCTCTCAGCTTTCTAAATTTGTGATCTAAACCTTTTAGACAGGCTGATGCTGAAGTGGTTTTCAGAAACACAAGAAAATTACTATCTTTTCTTGGGTCTCATCTTCATCAAAATAACCTTAGGCCTTATGACTGCCATCCTATGTGCAATCGGAGTAAAATATGTTAGACAAATTTTGATTGTTTGTTTATTTTTATTTATTTATTTATTTTGAGAGACAGTCTTGCTCTGTTGCCCAGGCTGGAGTGCACTGGTGCGATCTCGGCTCACTGCAACCTCTGCCTCCCAGGTTCAAGCGATTCTACTGCCTCAGCCTCTCAAGTAGCTGGGATTACAGGTGTGCACCACCATGCCCGGCTGATTTTTTTTGCATTTTTAGTAGAGACGGGGTTTCGCCATGTTGGCCAGGCTGGTTTCAAACCCCTGACCTCAGGTGATCCACCCGCCTTGGCCTCCCAAAGTGCTGGGATTACAGGCGTGAGCCACTGCACCTGGCCTTGATGTTTTAAAAATCAGCCAGGGCCGGGCAGAGTGGCTCATGCCTGTAATCCCAGCACTTTGGGAGGCTAAGGCAGGCAGATCACTTGGGGTCAGGAGTTCAAGACCAGCCAACATGGCGAAATCCCGTTTCTACTAAAAATACAAAAAATTAGCTGGGTGTGGTGGTGCATGCCTGTAATCCCAGCTGCTTGCAAGGCTGAGGCAGGAGAATCACTTGAACCTGGAAGGCGGAGGTTGCAGTGAGCCGAGATTGTGCCACTGCACTCCAGCCTGGGCAATGAGAATGAAACTCCGTCTCAAAAAAAAAAAAAAAAAAAATTAGGGGGAGCCTGCTTTTCCGGTACACAGTTCCTCAGTACAAAGCATGGGGCTTTCTGTCAGCAGAAGCCTCCCAGTGGGAAACCAACCTGAAGTATCAGGAAACAGACACCAACCCTAGGGGCAGGGGAGATAACCAACAGAAGAAACAAAAACACTTCTAGGATGACTAGTACATGTAGGGTTATTGGTGGCTATCACCTTGGAAGTACAGGCATTTTAGCATCCGTAATACTAGACACAACACAAAACCCCAATCCAATCAATCATCAAAGAATCCTAGAGTTAGAGACAATCCTCAGTCTTCTGTTCTCACATCCCTCCCAACGGGGAAGCTTGCTGCACATGTGGGGTGGCTTACCTGGGGCACTCTTGGAGCACCTCATGATATCTGATTGGTTGCTAAGCAGAAAAGAACCAAATTCCTCCATGCCCTTCATATCTTGGAATGGCTCATCTGCCCATCAAGATCGGCCCAACCAATGAGACAGACCACCTCGGTTAGCTGTCATGTTGCCAGGTAGTCAAGCCTTCCTGTAATCTCACCTGAACGCCCTCTCCTGTGAGAGCTGAGCAAGACTGGATCTGCCAGACTCGGTCGCGGATGGTATGCAGGTTCAGTCCTTCTGCAATTTCAGAGGCAGGGGCTGCTGTGAGCAAATCCTGCTTATTAGCAAAGATGAGCACTGGCACACAACTTAGTTTTTCTTCCTCCAGTAATTCCGCTAGTTCCTGGATTTTGAGAAAGGAGAGGGAGGGAGGGTTAAAATCTATAAATCTATGATATTTAACCATACACTTTTTTTTTTTTTTTTTTTTTTTGAGACAGAGGCTCACTCTCACCCACGCTGGAGTGCAATGGCATGATCTCGGCTCACTGCAACCTTCGCCTCTCAGGTTCAAGTGATTCTCCTGCCTCAGCCTCCTGAGTAGCTGGGACTACAGGCATGCACCACCACACCCAGCTAATTTTCTTATTTTTAGTAGAGACAGGGTTTTGCCATGTTGCGCAGGCTAGTCTAGAACTGCACACCTCAGGTGATCCACCCGCCTCGGCCTCCCAAAGTGCTGGGATTACAGGCGTGAGCTACCGTGCCCAGACAACCATGCGGTTCTAATCAGAAAAAACAACAGTTAAGCTGATCAACTAGCAACTTTCAAGAGTAGTGATTCTCAAACTTTTTTTTTCTTTCTTTTTTTTTTTTTTTGAGACAGGGTCTTGCTCTGTCGCCCGGGCTGGAGTGCAGTGGCGCAATCCCGGCTCACTGCAACCTTCCACCTCCCAGGTTCAAAAAATTCTCATGCCTCAGCCTCCTGAGTAGCTGGGATTGCAGGTGCACACTACCATGCCCAGCTAATTTCTGTATTTTTAGTAGAGATGGGGTTTCACCATGTTGGTCAGGCTGGTCTTGAACTCCTGGCCTCAAATGATCTGTCCGCCTTGGCCTCCCAAAGTGCTGGGATTACGGTGTGAGCCACCGTGCCCAGTCTGATTATCAAACTTGAACCTGTATAAGATTCCCCTGGCAGATTCCTGGGCCCAACCCAGAGATGCTGACTTTGGAAAGTCTGAGCTAGGGCTCAGGAATCTACTTTTTTTTTTTTTTTTTTTTTTTTGAGACGAGTCTCGCTCTGTCACCCAGGCTGGAGTGCAGTGGCGTGATCTCAATTTACTGCAACCTCTGCCTCCTGGGTTCAAGCAATTCTCTGCCTCAGCCTCCCAAGTGGCTGGTATTACTAGGTGCCCACCACCACGCCTGGCTAATTTTTTTTGTATTTTTAGTAGAGACGGGGTTTCACCATCTTGGCCAGGCTAGTCTTGAACTCCTGACCTTGTGATTCACCCGCCTCGGCCTCCCAAAGTGCTGGGATTACAGGCGTAAGCCACCGCGCCTGGCATAGGAATCTACATTTTTAGCAAACTCCTGAAGTGATTCTGCTACAGATGATTCACAGATCACTTTTTTTTTTTTTTTTTTGAGACAATATCTCACTCTGTCACCCAGGCTGGAGTGTAGTGGTGCGATCACAGCTTACTGCAGGCTCAACCTCCTGGGCTCAAGTGATGCTTAACTTAGCCTCCTGATCAGCTAGCTGGGACCTCAGGTGATCGCCACCATGCCCAGCTAATTAAAAAAAAATTTTTTTTGGCCAGGTGCGGTGGCTCACCCATGTAATCCCAGCATTTTGGGAGGCCGAAGGTGGGCGGAGTTCGAGACCAGTCTGACCAATATGGTGAAACCCTGTCTCTATTAAAAATACAAAAGTTAGCCGTGCATGGTGGTGGGCACCTGTAGTCCCAACTACTTGGGAGGCTGAGACAGGAGAATTGCTTGAACCCAGGAGGCAAAGGTTGCAGTGAGCTAAGATCATGCCACTGCACTCCAGCCAGGGTGACAGAGCGAGCCTCTGTCTGGAAAAAAAAAAAAAAATTTTTGTAGAGACAGGGTTTTGATATATTGCCCACGCTGGTCTTCAACTCCTGGGCTCAAGGGATCCTCCCGTCTCAGCCTAACAAAGTGCGAGAATTATAGCGATGAGCCATCACACCTGGCCCATAGAACACTTTTGAGAAACATCATTCAAGGGAGAAGACAAGAAGTGGTTTGAGATTCAAAACTTACCCAAGGTTATTACCTGCAAATAACTTTCAATGCATGTGTGTCTCTGTGTGTGTGTGTGTGTGTGTGTATGAAATTTAAACTGAAAATGACAATTACTTTAGAGATAATTGTTTCATCAATATCTCTAAAACATGCATGCACATGCTTCACATTTCATCAAACCTACATCCTAAAATAACTTTATTGGTCCATCTGACAAGGTCCCTGATATTTAGGTTATAGGTTGGGGTCTAAACTATATGTGATTTTGTTTACAAAAACTATAGGAAAGGGTATATATGTACTTAAATGATAGGCACCACCTTTTCCTCATTAAATCCACATTTTAGCTACTTAAAACACGTGGGCTTTCAAAGAGAACTATATGGATCAAGAGGCAGATGACTACATAGGACCCCCTCCACCTCCAGGCTCATTTCACGTGAGTGATAATCCAGAAATCATCAGGGTATGGAAGGGTGGTGAGTTGTTTCCAGAAGTCTGGAGAGTTCTCAACTCAATTTCAAAAAAAGGGGACATAAACATGAGAACTGCTACCTTTGGAAGGCCACCTGTGGTCATTTAGGACACAAGCCAAGGACTCCGCAATGATAACTTTTTAAAAAACTCTTTTTTTTTTTTTTGGAGATGGAGTCTCACTCTGTCACCCAGGCTGGAGTGCAGTGGCACAATCTCGGCTCACTGCAACCTCTGCCTCCTGGGTTCAAGTGATTCTCCTGCCTCAGCCTCCACAGTAGCTGGGACTACAGGCACGTGCCACCACACCCAGCTAATTTTTTGTATTTTTAGTAGAGACGGGGTTTCACCGTGTTAGCCAGGATGGTCTTGATCTCCTGACCTCAGGTGATCTGCCTGCCTCAGCCTCCCAAAGGGCTGGGATTACAGGCGTGAGCCACCACCCCCGGCCCTTGGCTTGTGCATTTCTTCCTGTCCTTTCAAATTTGTCAAAGTTACCCCTGAATCAATTAAGTAGGTATTGAAAAATGTAAATAAAAATGAGAAGTGACTTGTTCCTCTGGGTTCCTTTTCACATGGCCTGGGAAAAAACCTGAAAAGCCTTTGGGTATGGTGCTAAGTTCCACTTGTCTGTATCTCATATATTCAATTTGATTAAAGCTAAAAAGCTTTAATTAAAAAACTGTTTAGGCTGGGCATGGAGGCTCATGCCTGTAATCCCAGCACTTTGGGAGGCTGAGGTGGGAGGATCATCTGAGGTCAAGAGTTCAAGACCAGCCTGGTCAACATGGCGAAACCCTGTCTCTACTACAAATACAAAAAAATTAGCTGGGCGTGGTGGCACACGCCTGTAATCCCAGCTACTTGGGAGGCTGAGGCAGGAGAATCACTTGAACCTGGGAGGTTGAAGTTGCAGTGAGCTGAAATTGTGCCATTGCACTCCAGCCTGGGTAACAAGAGTGAAACTCCGTCTTGGAGGGGAAAAAAAAACTGTTTAAAGAACTCTCAACTAATTTCAGACAACTGGTATTTTTGCCTGCTTGCTAGAATAACTGTCTTGTTTGAAGTGTAAAGGTTAACAAACAAAACAAAACAAAAACCTCCCTCACTCTCACACATTTACAAGGTTGATTAATGAATACCCAGTTATTTGGGAACTATCTCAACAGAAGAATTAGTATTTAAAGAACATACTAGGCTGCGCGTGGTGGCTCATGCCTGTAATCCCAGCACCTTGTGAGGCCGAGGCGGGAAGATCACCTGAGGTCGGGAGTTCGAGACCAGCCTGACCAACATGGTGAAACCCTGTCTCTACTAAAAATACAAAATTAGCCAGGCGTGGTGGTGCATGCTAATCCCAGCTACTCGGGAGGCTGAAACAGGAGAATCGCTTGAACCTGGGAGGCGGAGGTTGGGGTGAGCCGAGATCATGCCATTGCACTCCAGCCTAGGCAACAAGAGCAAAAACTCCGTCTCAAAAAAAAAAAAAAAAAAAAAATATATATATATATATATATATATATATATTAGACCTTTGATATAAAACAAAAGAATTATTTACCTGACCCGTCTCTTCAAATCTTTTTCTGTCTGCACTGTCAATTACATATATCTATAAAGGAAAAGAAGAAGGTTATTTCAGTGAGCAGAGATGGAAAAGACAGGGCAATTTCTGCAAAAGGAGCAGGTGATCCCCAATCAGCATATTCCAATTAGCACAACATACAGAAATTGACTGGTGAGTCTCATCTCATTTATGAAGGCCAAACAAACAAATACACAAATTAATTAAATGGGGATGCCCAGAGAATACCTTCAGCAATGCTCCAAAGTCTAGGATTTAGGAAAACCAAGTGGGATAAAATAGCTACATTTAATGGACACTTGATGTTGTCACTAAACATTAGTAGGTCTACTCTATTAACCCTCATTACAACTCTGCTATATAGATTTCACTATTTTCCTTTTTTTGAGATGGAGTCTTGCTCTGCTCTGTCACCCAGGCTGGAGTGCAGTGGCGTGATCTCGGCTCTGGGTTCACGCCATTCTCCTGCCTCAGCCTCCCCAGCATCTGGGACTACAGGTGCACGCCACCACGCCCAGCTAATTTTTTTGTATTTTTAATAGAGATGGGGTTTCACTGTGTTAGCCAGAATGGTCTCTATCTCCTGACCTTGTGATCCACCTGCCTCGGCCTCCCAAAGTGCTGGGATTACAGGCGTGAGCCACCGCGCCTGGCCTTTTTTTTTTTTTTTTTTTGAGACGGAGTCTTGCTCTGTCGCCCAGGCTGGAGTGCAGTGGCACGATCTCGGCTCACTGCAAGCTCCACCTCCCGGGTTCAAGCAATTCTCCTACCTCAGCCTCCTGAGTAGCTGGGACTACAGGCGCCCACCACCATACCCGGCTAATTTTTTGTATTTTTAGTAGAGTCGGGCTTTCACCGTGTTAGCCAGGATGGTCTTGATCTCCTGACCTTGTGATCTGCCTGCCTTGGCCTCCCAAAGTGCTGGGATTACAGGCATGAGCCGCCGCGCCTGGGCTATTTTCCCATTTTATTCATAAATAAACATAAACACAAAGTCAAGTAATTTGCCCAAATTACATCTGGTACTTGGGAAAATTGGGATTCAAACTCAAGCACATAAATCCATAGCTGCTCTTAACCTGTCTGCCATACTGCTTCCCAGATTGTCAGAATGGAAGGGATGGTGCTTTGAGGCATTTACAATCCTATATTCCTCAAATCTCAAAGTACCATTTGCAGCATTAACTATATGCTGACTTCAGAGGCTGATGACAAAGGAGACACAGCTGGGTCAAGATCAAATACTGGAAATAGTAAGGGCAGAGTCTTTGCCAGAAGCAAGAAATGTCTTGAGATTTGTCATAAACTACAAATCCCAAGATTTCTCCCCATCCCTGAATTTTAGTTATTGCATTAATAACATCCTACAGCAATAAGGGAAATAAGGTAACACACACACAAAAAAAAAAAAAAGGAAAGAAAGATCACCTATAGTTATACCACCCAAACACATTAACTACTTTAATTTCCTATGGAAAGCTCCCTTTTAATCCTCCTTCAGGTGAAAACTAAAAAAGAAACAGATATAATTTTGTAGATTCTTTTCATTAAATGATGTATTAATGTTTTCTCACATGCTAATCTAAAAATTTTCAATCTTTCAAACTTTCTTTAAAGAATTTAAAATTGCTATTAGCCTAATGGTACAATGGAAACATTCTCTTTTAAAATAGCATATCCAACTAAAAACCACACACAATCTTCAGTTCTCACCATTACATACCTTAAATTATGTAAGTTACAAGCATTTTTGTACTCAAAGTCAAATTCTGGGCTACACTGAAAATCTCTTCAGAAAAAAAAAAGACCAATTAAAATTCCTCCGCTTAATGCTATTTAGAGTCACAAATGCTAAATATTATACCAGAAACCAAGTTCAGCCCTTTCCCTCAAGAATACTCTATGTTTTGGTCGGGCGCGGTGGCTCACGCCTGTAATCCCAGCACTTTGGGAGGCCGAGGAGGGCGGATCACCTGAGGTCAGGAGTTCGAGACCAGCCTGACCAACATGGAGAAATCCCGTCTCTACTAAAAATACAAAATTAGCCAGGAGTGGTGGCGTGTGCCTGTAATCCCAGCTACTCGGGAGGCTGAGGCAGGAGAATTGTTTGAACCCGGGAGGCGGAGGTTGCGGTGAGCTGAGATTGAGCCATGAGCCATTGAACTCCAGCCTGGGCAACAAGAGTGAAACTCTGTCTCAAAAAAAAAAAAAAAAAAAAAAAAAAGAATATGTTACTACTTGGAGAATCATAGGAGGAGAGAGGATGAATATGTTTGGTTTCAATATTTTTGTGTGGCATTTTAATTATTGCTCATTATTATTATTATACTCTGATTCAATGTCAATACATGCACTAATGAGCTCTGCACACCACAGATACCCAGCATTCTATGTGTCTGATAAGTCACTCTGCAGAATATGGTGCTCGCTTAGTTTTCTACCAGTGAGGCTCACCTTCTAGAAGTAGCAGGAAGAGTATAAACACAGATGAAGAAAGAAGAAATGCAATGGGAGAGTGAACCTCAATATAAAAGACCTCATTCAAATTATTTTATAGTCTACAGTAGGCTAGAATGATCTTCACTCAAGCAATAGTCCAAGAAGATGTGAGGAAGGAACAGGCACGGTGGCTCATGCCTGTAATCCCAGCACTTTGGGAGGCTGAGGTGGGTGAATCAGAAGGTCAGGAGATCGAGACCATACTGGCTAACATGGTGAAAATCCATCTCTACTGAAAACACAAAAAATTAGCCGGCATGTGTGGTACTGAGGAGGCTGAGGCAGGAGAATCGCTTGAACCCGGAAGGCAGAGGTTGCAGTGAGCCAAGATCGCACCACTGTACTCCAGCCTGGGTGACACAGCGAGACTCTGTCTCAAATTAAAAACAAAAAACAAAAAACATATATTTATGTGAGGGAGGAAAGAAAGATCAGGTCATTGCTAGTAGTGTCTGGAGCTCAGAGTGTCTTGGTGGCTATGTGCAGGTCATCTGGCAAGAAAAGAATGACAAAGCAGGAGAAAGGTGTGCTGGGGGCAAAGGCTATGAATAAAGGTGAGGGTAGGAAGAGGCTGAGACAAGGCTGATAATATGGTTAAAGATAGTGGGTGCAGTGGCTCACGCCTATAATCCCAACACTTTGGGAGGCCAAGGCAGAAGGATCGCTTGAGCCCAGGAGTTTGAGACCAGCCTGGGCAACATAGTGAGACCCCATCTCTGAAAACAAACAAACAAAATTAGCAAGGTGAAAGTAGCATGTGCCTTGTAGTCCCTGTTACTCAGGAGGCTGGGGCAGGAGGATCCCATAAGCCCAGGAGACTGAGAGAGTGAGCTATGATTGTGCCATTGCACTCCCCCGGGCCACAGAGGCAGGAGGATCCCATAAGCCCAGGGACTGAGAGAGTGAGCTATGATTGTGCCATTGCACTCCCCCGGGCCACAAAGTGAAACCCCATCTCTCTCTCTCTTTTTTCTTTTTTTTTGAGATGGCGTTTCGCTCTTGTTGCCCAGGCTGGAGTCCAATGGCGCGATCTCGGCTCACCACAACCTCCGCCTCCTGGGGTGAAACCCCATCTCTTAAAAAAAAAAAAAAAAAAAAACCCAGAAGTTTGATATGAAGAAACAGACAGTTGGGAGAGGATGGTGAGAAAGGGAAAGATCATTTTAATAGTAGACAAGAAAGATGACCCGTCAAATACCAGAGAATCCAGAGGCTGAAGGTCAATGAGAAGAAAGGTTTAAATTGTACTCATACTTATTTGCTATTTATTGCTTTGACATGAAATTTCACCGCAAGCATTTCCACTACAAGATTAGAAAGGAGGATTTTCCTAAATTATACGCCAATTTTTCCTATAATTTGGCATTTTCTCAAGTAACTTTTACAAAATTTGAAAATTACTACACAATTATTCTAGGAATCAATCTATAAAGAAAGCGTCCCTGGCCGGGCGCAGTGGCTCACGCCTGTAATCCCAGCACTTTGGGAGGCCGAGGTGGGCGTATCACCTGAGGTTGGGAGTTCGAGACCAGCCTGACTAACATGGAGAAACCTCATCTCTACTAAAAATACAAAATTAGCTGGGCGTGGTGGTGCGTGCCTGTAATCCCAGCTTCTCGGGGGGCTGAGGCAGGAGAATCACTTGAACCCGGGAGGCGGAGGTTGTGGTGAGCCGAGATCGTGCCATTGCACTCCAGCCTGGGCAACAAGAGCAAAACTCCGTCTCAAGAAAAAAAAAAAAAAAAAAAGAAAGCGTCCCATTTATTAAGAAAAGAGCCAAATCAAAAAGTCATAGGCACAAATAAATCTCTGGTGATCCCACAAATGTGTTTTTCTGCAGTGGTATACTCTTTTTTCTTTTTTTTTTTGAGAGGGAGTCTCGCTCTGTCGCCCAGGCTGGAGTACAGTGGTGCGATCTCGGCTCACTGTAAGCTCCGCCCCCCTGGTTCATGCCATTCTCCCTCAGCCTCCCAAGTAGCTGGGACTACAGGTGCCCGCCACCACGCCCAGCTAATTTTTTGTATTTTTAGTAGAGACGGTGTTTCACCGTATTAGCCAGGATGGTCTCCATCTCCTGACCTCGTGATCCACCCGCCTCAGCCTCCCAAAGTGCTGGGATTATAGGCGTGAGCCACCGCGCCTGGCCGTTTTTTTTTTTTTTTTTTTTTTTTTTTTTTTGAGAAAGAGTCTTGCTCTGTCATCCAAGCTGGAGTACAATGGGGCGATCTCCGCTCACTGCAACCTCCACCTCCTGGGTTCAAGCAATTCTCCTGCTCAGCCTCCTGAGTAGCTGGGACTACAGGTCCATGCTATCACACCTGGCTAATTTTTGTATTTTTAGTAGAGACGGGGTTTCACCATGTTGGCCAGGCTGGTTGTGAACTCCTAACCTCAAGTGGTCTGCCCACCTCCGCCTCCCAAAGTGCTGGGATTACAACCTTGAGCTATGGCTTCCGGCCCTGCAGCAGTATACTCTCATCCTGATTGTCCCCTCCCCAGCTCCTCCCAATGTCTCCACGCAATGTCTGTTTCCTTCTGGACAATAGCTAAAGATAAGGATTACCTTTATTTTTATTTATTTATTTACTTTTTGAGACGGAATCTTGCTCTGTCGCCCAGGCTGGAGTGCAGTGGTGCAATCTCGGCTCACTGCAAGCTCCGCCTCCCGGGTTCACGCCATTCTCCTGCCTCAGCCTCTCCGAGTAGCTGGGACTACAGGCGCCCGCCACCACGCCCGGCAAATGTTTTTTTGTATTTTTAGTAGAGACGGGGTTTCACCGTGGTCTCTATCTCCTGACCTCGTGATCCGCCCGCCTCGGCCTCCCAAAGTGCTGGGATTACAAGCGTGAGCCACCGCGCCCGGCCAGGATTACCTTTATTTTTTTAAAAAATAGCATAGCTATTGGTTAACTCAGTCATGTAAAAAATTTAAAAAGGCATTTTTTTTTTTGAGACGGAGTTTCGCTCTTGTTGCCCAGGATGGAGTGCAATGGCATGATCTCGGCTCACTGCAACCTCTGCCTCCCGAGTTCAAGCGATTCTCTTGCCTCAGCCTCTGGAGTTGCTGGGGTTACAGGCATGCACTACCATGCCCAGCTAATTTTGTATTTTTAGTAGAGACGGGGTTTCTCCATGTTGGTCAGGCTGGTCTCAAACTCCTCACCTCAGGTGATCTGCCCATCTCAGCCTCCCAAAGTGCTGGGATTACAGGCGTGAGCCACCGTGCCTGGCCAAAAAAAAAGATTTTAAAAGCTCCAAACAAATTAATAGTCAATTTAAAATTTTCTGGTCTTTTGCCAGAAGTATCAGGGAAAGTTAAACATTTATTATGCTCCTGACTCATCTTTAAACAGTATAGACCTTCACAAATAAGTCATGAAAGCTACTCGAAAGTAAGGTTATATAATCCACGGCATGATGCTTTAGGCAAAGCCAATTCACATCTTTTTTGGGCAATTATTTTGAAATGCTTATTTGGTTATGGGAGGAAGACCTAGAGAAAAAGATTTGTCTTCATGGAAGTTCAGCCAACTCCAGATCACCAGAGGGCTCGCCCAGCGTGTGGACGGAGGGCTTTGTTCCTCCTCTTGCTTCTGCTCCTCCCGGCTCCGGCTGCCACCTTTTGTCCGTTTTATTGCTCCTAAGTATAACATTTCTCCACCAGATGTGGACAGCAACAAGAAGGTGTGACGCTAACCAGTGTGGCCTTTTTTTTGATAGCTTGAGTGAAAGTCTATGATAGAAGGCTTGAACTGACCAGGTGTCTGGATAATTTGTGGTTTTCAATTACATGTGCTTCCTCTAGCTTCAGTAGTATAGATACGTAAGTGTGAGAGATTTGGAAATGATACAAGAGATGGTTATCTTGTTTTAGGGTGTTTGAGATCTTGATGTCCTATACTTTAGATATGGAAATGATTACAAAGTTACTTTGTTTATTTATTTTCTTTATTATTTATTTTATTGTTTTTTGAGATGGAGTCTTGCTCTGTCACCCACGCTGGAGTGCAGTGGCGCAATCCCGGCTTACTGCAACCTCCGCCTCCCAGGTTCAAGCGATTCTTCTGCCTTAGCCTCCTGAGCAGCTGGGATTGCAGGTGCCTGCCACCACGCCCGGCTAATTTTTGTATTTTTAGTAGAGATGGCATTTCACCATGCTGGCCAGGCTGGTCTCGAACTCCTGACCTCAAGTGATCCACCTGCCTCAGCCTCCTAAAGTGCTGGGATTACAGGCGTGAGCCACTGTAGCTGGCCTACTTTGTTTAAATTATGTTAAGTTTAAACACAAAGCTGATATTAATAATAATACAGTAAATGATTAGTAGTAACTTGAATATATCTTGAAAGGACATTCATTTTTATCTATCAAAAGGCTGTTATTATTTCTGGGCCTAAAGAGAAATGGAAGATACCCTATCCCCTCCCTTCCATCACACTTCAAGTTTTATTTCTTAGTCACTACCCTCAAATTAATAAAGCTGATGTCAGATGTTATCAATGTCATCTTACCTAAGAATAACTCTGGTACTTCTAGGAGTTACCCTTAGTCTCTCAAACCTCTTTTTTTTTTTTTTTTTTTTTTTTTTTGAGATGAGGTCTTGCTATGTTACCCAGGCTGGTCTCAAACTCCTGGGCTCAAGGGATCCTCCCACCTCAGCCTCCTGAGTAGTTGGGATTACAGGCGTGCACCACCAGACACAGTTTAGAGAACCATTTAATTTAATACTCCAAAGCAAGGGTAGGGAAACTTTTTTTGTAAGAGGTCAGCAGTCAATATTTTAGCCTCTGTGGCCCATACAATCTCTTTCACAACTCTTGAATGCTCCTGTTATTGTGAGAAGGCAACCACAGAAAATCTGTAAACAAATGTATGTGGCTATGTTCCAAGTAACTTCATGGACACTGAAATGTGAATTTCATATAATTTTCACATGTTGTGAAACATTATTCTTTTGGCGTTTTTCTCCCCAACCACTTGGAAATGTAAAAACCACTCCTAGCTTGAAGGCTGTACAAAAACTGGAGGCAGCCTGGATCAATTTGTCGACCTGCTCTAAAGCAAGATTTGATTACGATACTCTAGAAATAACGGGAAAGAATGAACCAGGCAACTCTTGTGTCAAGCCTCAAGCCTGCTCTTCTAGGCAGTGTGGAGTCTAGCATAATAAGTCTTTTTCAACCAACAATGGAAGACTATTAAACACAGACAAATATAACCCATCCACCACTGCCACTCTAAGCTGCTACAAAACCGGCAGACAGGGCTGTGAGTCACAAGGCCTTAGAATCTAACCCCAGGGACTCAGCTGCTCCCCCAAACTTGTTTAATCTCAAAAATAATGAAAGGTTGACTCTCAATCCAAAATATTATCTTGTACTAGTGCCTAGTACAAGGATGTAGCTGGAGGAAGCTTCTCTAGGGTTGCTGTGAACCGATTTTTGCTGGATTGTACGTTAATTCTTGGGTACTCTCAGATCATGCGCAGGTGGAATCCAGGGTTACATTATATTACAACCAACTTGCAGTCTGCCCTCAAGCTATTAGAGCTTATGATTTAAAATTACCCTTACCTGGAGACCAGAAAGTTTCTGAGACCTCCTTGTGGAGACTTACAATCATTAATGTCCTATATACTTCTCTTCCTTGGGTATTTCTTTCAAGATACCTTAATCCAGCAGATGAACAGATAGGAATGTAATTTCTCTCAGCCACCTGCTTTTTCCTAACTCATGATTGAAAGAGGAAAAAGGAGTCTACAGCTTTTGAAACATGTATACACTTTTTTTTTTTTGAGACAGAGTCTTGCTCTGTCGCCCAGGCTGGAGTGCAGTGGTGTGATCTCGGCTCACTGCAACCTCTGCCTCCTGGGTTCAAGCGATACTCCTGCCTCAGCTTCTCGAGCAGCTGGGATTACAGGCACGTGCCACCACACCTGGCTAATTTTTATATTTTTAGCAGAGATGGAGTTTCGCCATGCTGGCCAGGCTGGCCTTGAACTCCTGACCTCAGGTGATCCACCCACCTCAGCCTTCCAAAGTGCTGGGATTACGGGTGTGAGCCCTCCATGTCTTTTTTCTTTTTTTTCTTTCTTTTTGAGACAGAGTCTCGCTCTGTCGCCCAGGCTGGAGTGCAGTGGTGCGATCTTGGCTCACTGCAAGCTCCACCTCCTGGGTTCATGCCATTCTCCTGCCTCAGCCTCCCTAGCAGCTGGGACTACAGGCGCCCGCCGCCACGCCCAGCTAATTTTTTGTATTTTTTAGTTGAGACAGGGTTTCACCGTGTTAGCCAGGATGGTCTCGATCTCCTGACCTCGTAATCTGCCTGCCTTGGCCTCCCAAACTGCTGGGATTATAGGCATAAGCCACCGCGCCTGGCCCCTCTATGTCTTTTCATGACTTGATAGCTCGTGTATTTTTATCATTGAATATTCTACTATACGGGTGTACCACAGTTTGTTTATCTATTAACCTATTGAAGGACATCTTGGATGCGTCCAGGTTTTGGCAATTAGGAATAAAGATGCCATAAACATTCCTATGCAGAATTTTGTGTGGAGTATCAATTTCCAACTAACTGGGTATGTATCTTGGAGTACTGATGGACTGTATGCTAAGATTGTTTAGTTTTGTAAGAAACTACCAACTGTCTTCCAAAGTGGGTGTACCATTTTATATTTCCACCAGCAATGAAGAGGAGTCTTGTTGCTGTACATCCATATCAGCATTTGGTATTGTGTTTTTTTTTTTATTTTAGCCAGTCTACTAGGTATTAATATGTAGTATCATATTATTGCTGTTTTAATTTGTAAATCCATAATGACATATAATACTGAACATTTTTTATATGCTTATCTGCCTTCTTTGATGAGGTGTCTGTTCAGATCTTTTGCCCATTTGTAAAACCACGTTGTTTGCTTATTCTGGAGTTTTGAGTTATTTGTATATTTTAGATATAACTACTTTAACATAAATGTGTTTTGCAAATATTTTCTCCCAGTCTGTGGTTTGTCTTTTTATTCTCTTAGCAGTCTCTTTTGCAGAACAGAAGTTTTATTTTATTTATTTTTTTGAGATAGAGTCTCACTCTATCACCCAGACTGGAGTGCAGTAGTGATCACGGCTCACTGCAGACTCAACCTCCTGGGCTCAAGTGATCCTTCCACCTCAGTCTCCCGAGTAGCTGGGACTACAGGTCCACATCACCATGACTGGCTAATTTTTTTTTATTTTTTTGTAGAGACAGAGTCACAGTATATTGTACAGGCTGGTCTTGAACTTTTGGACTCAAAGCATCCTCCCACCTCAGCCTCCCAAAGGGCTGAGATTACAGACATAAGCCACCACACCCAGCTTCCAGAAGTTTTATTTTTATTTTTATTTATTTTATTTGAGATGGAGCCTTGCTCTGTCGCCCAGGCTGGAGTGCAGTGGAGTGATCTTGGCTCACTGCAAGCTCCGCCTCCCATGTTCACGCTATTCTCCTGCCTCAGCCTCCTGAGTAGCTGGGACTACAAGCACCCGCCACTGTGCCCGGCTAATTTTTTTTGTATTTTTTGTAGAGATGGGGTTTCACCGTGTTAGCCAGGATGGTCTCAATCTCCTGATCTCGTGATCCTCCCGCCTCGGCCTCCCAAAGTGCTGGGATTACAGGCGTGAGCCACCGCGCCCGGCTGCTTCCAGAAGTTTTAAATTCATTTAAGTCCAATTTATTTCTTTCATGGATTATGCTTTTTGTGTATCTAAAACCTCATCACCAAACTCAAGGTCACCTAGATGTTCTCTTATGTTATCTTCTAGGAGTTTTATAATGTTTGGGTTTTACATTTAGGTTTAAGATCCATTTTGTCAAGGGCTCTAGGTAGAAGGAAAAAAAATCTATTTTAACATTTTAAGTTAAGGGGTAAGGATGGGTCTAGATTCTTTTTTTTTTGCATGTCGATGTCCCATTATTCCAGCACCACTTCCTCCCTTGAACTGTCATGTTCTTTTGTCAGAGAGAGTGGGCCATATTCATGTAAGCCTATTTTTGGGCTCTCTATTCTGTTCTGTTGATCAGTTTGTCTACTCTTTCTCTGATGCATGCTGTCTTTTTTTTTTTTTTTTTGAGACGGAGTTTCACACTTGTTACCCAGGCTGGAGTGCAATGGTGCAATCTCGGCTCACTGCAACTTCCGCCTCCTGGGTTCAAGTGATTCTCCTGTCTTAGCCTCCCGAGCAGCTGGGATTACAGGTGCCTGCCACCACACCTGGCTAATTTTTGTATTTTTAATATAGATGGGGTTTCACCCCATTGGCCAGGCTGTTCTTGAACTCCTGACCTCAGGAGTGATCCGCCTGCCTCAGCCTCCCGAAGTGTTGGGAGTGCGGGCATGAGCTACTGCGCCCGGCCTATGCTGTCTTGTTTACTTGCTTTACAGTGAATCTTGAAGTCAGGTAGTGTCAGTCCTCTAACTTGTTACTTTTCAGTACTATGTTAGCCATCTAAATCTTTTGCTTTTCCATATAAACATTAGAATCAGTTTGTCAGCATCCCCAAAGTAACTTGCTGTGATTTTGATTGGGATTCTATTAAATCTATAAATCAAGTTGGGTATAACTGACATCTTAATAATACTGAGTTTTCCTATCCATGAGCATGGACTGTCTCTTTATTTACCTAGATCTTCTTTATTAGTTTTGCAGGTTTCCTCAAGTAGGTCCTGAATATATTTTGTTAGATTTATGCCTAAGTATTTCATTTTGGGGGTGCTAAATGGTATTTTGCTATTAATTTCAAATCTCAATTGTTCACTGCTGATATAAAGGAAAGCAACTGACTTGTACATATTAACCTTATATCCTGCAGCCTTGATATAATCACTTATTAGTTCTAAGTGTTTCCTTGTTGATTTAAAATATTTTTTTTTTGTTTTTGAGACTTGTTTTTTGTTTTGAGACTCTTGTTGCCCTGGCTGGAATGCAATGCCATGATCTTGGCTCACCGCAACCTCTACCTCCTGGGTTCAAGCGATTCTCCTGCCTTACCCTCCCGAGTAGCTTACAGGCATGTGCCACCACGCCCAGCTAATTTTGTATTTTTAGTAGAGACGGGGTTTCTCCATGTTGGTCAGGCTGGTCTCGAACTCCTGACCTTAAGTGATCCACCCGCCTCGGCCTCCCAAAGTGCTGGGATTACAGGCATAAGCCATCGCACCAGGCCTGATTGGAATGGGACAGTATTGGAGGGGGATGTATGGTCAGGAGGAGTTTTCTGGGGCTTATTTTTTCTTCATTAAGCAAGAGAAGCTACAGGACACGTTTACGTTGATGGAATGATCCAGAAGAGAGAGACACTTAGGAAACAGCAGAAGGTGAAGCTGTCTGAGATGCAAGATGATTTCTTTTTTTCTTTCTTTTCTTGAGACAGAGCATCACTCTGTCTTCCAGGCTGGAGTGTGGTGGCCCATCTCAATCTGGGCTCACTGCAACCTCCGCCTCCTGGACTCAAGCGATCCTCCCACCTCAGCCGCCCCAAACTGCTGGGATTAAAGGCATGAGCCACCACACCTGGTCTAGATGATTTCTATTAGCAATAAAGACATAGATATGGCTGCTATTATTGCAGTTTATTGCCTTTCATCATAATTGATGTAAATGCAAATTTTTGGTTAGAGGTTAGTAGTAAAAGTGACATGCAATTTTTCTCCCATATAAGTTCATGAGCCCCCCTAGTTTTAGGGTATGATTATGCAAGTATGTGGCTGAGGTAGATGACAAGACCATTGGAGGAGGGCAGGTGAAGGAACTGAAAGGCTGGGGTTTTGTGGAAATCATGTATGTGGACAGTGAAATCTCCAAGAATTCTGAAACAGTGGTGGTCCTAAAGGAAGTGACAGCGAGCTGGGAGCTAAAATCTTGGCCTCCACCTGAATGAATGCTCCCTGAGTCAGGGTATTCCCAACGCACGAGGCAGCTTCTCCTACTTCTGGACGATCGTAATTACAGGAAACTTCTTCCTTATTCTGAATTACATTCTACCACCTAATATTCCCCATCTTGTTCTTGGCTCAGCCCTCTAGAACTATTCATTCCCTCTGACTTAAGATAATTCTTGAAGCAGCCTAGACAGTTCCCAGTGTTCTCTTTTCCAGGAAGAACATTCTCAGGTCTTTCAACCCCTCCTTATACATCATGGTTTCCAGTACTTTCACTATTTTGGTTGCTCTCTTTGCAATACACTTGATTCATTGTTTTCCTAGGGGTGACAGTCAGTGGCATGATCTTCTGACTTCCCTTCTGCTATTCAAATCACTATGGCAATTAATAAACACTTTATTTTGCCAAGATGGGTGTGGATACAACATTGTTACTGAGCGACAGCAAAACATCTTATACAAGTTATACAAAGATGTTTTTCCTTTATAATCTGTAGCCTTCTGCTATCCCTGCTAAATTCACAGTGATTAATGTTATAGTGGTGGAATTACTGACAAGAATGTTACAGTGTCCATGTTTCTAACACATGGCAGAAAATACTATGAATTTGTGCATCAGAAGGAGTACTTACAAGAATATCGGTATTTTCAAAATAATTCCTCCAGTATGGTCTGATTTTTCTCTGTCCACCAATGTCCCATACATTCAGTTTAAAACCTTGTGACTGTAAACTTTTGATGTTGAAACCCTGAAACAGGGACAAAAAAAATCAAGTTTTATTAAACTTTGGGATCATAATTCTGACAAAGTTACATTTAATAGCTACGTTTTTTATTAATTCTAAAGTACTCTGCCATATGTGATACTGGTAATGCTGAAAATGGTTTATTGTGACACAGAATAAAGAAACATATTTATACATGCTTGTTTCATCCAGGTTGTAGAGTCAGTGTTAATAATATCAGGCTAACACAATGTTTTTCTACAATGAACATCCATACATATCTAATTACTGAGGATAACTCCAAATGAGAATAACTCTAACCAACACACATCACATGCCCATGAATCTTCAGTATGGTAAAATTTAACAGGACATTTCATGTAACTAACAAAAAAAAGCTGAATCTGAAGACTCAACAGAAAAGAACACAAGCTAAATTTAAAGAGGCAAAAGCTACAAATCTAGAGGATTAGATTATTCAAGAGCAGCTCAAAATAAATTTCCTACAGGGATTTATCAGGAAAAAGAGCAGAACTGAGGATGCTATGGGGGAGGCTGGGTTTATAACTTGAATATATCAGCCCAGTAGGGAGATGGAGCCCTCAGTTGCAGACACTGATGGAAACAAACAAGTGGTCACTTAAAATTGTACTTTCAGGCTGGGTGCGGTGGCTCACACCTGTAATCCCAGCACTCTGGGAGGCTGGGGCGGATGGATCAGGAGGTCAGGAGTTCGAGACCAGCCTGGTCAATATGGTGAAACACTGTCTCTACTAAAAATACAAAAATTAGCCAGGCGTGTTGGCGCATGCCTGGAGTCCCAGCTACTCAGGAGGCTGAGGCAGGAGAATCACTTGAACCCCGGAGGCAGAGGTTGCAGTGAGCTGAGATCATGCCACTGCACTCTGGCCGGGGCGACAGAGCAAGACTCCATCTCAAACAAAAACAAAAACAACAAAAAAACAAACAAAAAAAGTGCTTTCATAGGGAACTATGATGAACTTGAAAAGGAAGTCTTCATTTTTTTTTTGTTTTTTTTTTTTTTTGAGACAGAGTCTCGCTCTGTTGCCCAGACTGGAGTATGGTGGCATGGTCTTGGCTCACTGCAACCTCCGCCTCCCAAGTTCAAGTGATTGTCCTGCCTCAGCCTCCCGAGTAGCTGGAATTACAGGCGCCCGCCACCACACCCGGCTAATTTTTTGTATTTTTAGTAGAGACAGGGTTTCACCATATTGGTCAGGCTGGTCTCAAACTCCTGACCTCGTGATCTGCCCACCTCGGCCTTCCAAAGCACTGGGATTACAGGCATGCACCACTGCGCCCAGCCAGAAGTTTTTTTTTTTTTTTTTTGTAGAGTTGTGCTCTTGTTGCCCAGGCTGGAGTGCAATGGTGCGATCTGGGCTCACCGCAACCTCTGCCTCCAAGCAATTATCCTGCCTCAGCCTCCCGAGTAGCTGGTATTACAGGCATGCATCACCATGCCTGGCTAATTTTGTACTTTTAGTAGAGATGGGGTTTCTCCTTGTTGGTCAGGCTGGTCTTGAACTCCTGACCTCAGGTGATCCGCCCACCTCAGCCTCCCAAAGTGCTGGGATTACAGGCGTAAGCCACCGCGCCCAGCTGGAAGTCTTCATTTTTAAGACAGTTACTTGAGGTGAAACTTTGAGGAAGGTGAGCAAATCAGGGACAGGCAGAATTGCCAGCTGGGGGTCAGTGTGGAAAGAAACAAATTAACAAGCCCTTTGGGGTTCCCAGAGAATGTATTTCATGAACAAGAATTTTTTTTTAAGTCTTCTTGCAAAAATTACATAAGGAAATCAGGATTTGAAAAACACAATCAACAGCTTGCTACCACAGGAGAGACATTTCATCCAGAATAACTGGAGTTAGATAGGTTTGGAGATGCCTCCACAAACATTTGTTTCACGTGGTAGCCTGTCAACACTGCTGCCTGGCACAGAAGGAGAAGGCACAGTGCAATAGGACAGGAACATTGCCACCCAATTTCCACTGAGGATACACAATCTCTGGAAGATAACTGGGGATCCTGCTGACTCTCACTTCTCTAACACGCCAATGACTGAATACATTAGAAGTTCAAGAATTCTAAACGGAAATGGCTTAAGCTTATTGAAAAAAGTTTCATTGTGACTCACTGGCAAAACTACTTTAGTGTATTTAAAAATTCCACACTCAACAATGATATTAAATGTCAAACTCAGTAATACTGAATCCTTTCTGGAATAAAGCAGAAAATAAATAACAGTAAATCTTGGAATACAAGTAACAGTAAATCTTGGAATTTGACCATATGTATCAATGGGCTTAAACATCTATAAGTCATGAGACCCAACAAATCTAGGAATTTATTCTGAGGAAATAATAATGATGAATGGGCAAAAACATTTAGAGATGTATATTACATAAGTATTTACATATATAATAACATAGAAAGATGTTCATGATCTATTATTAAGTGAACAAGAAGAGACAGGTTCCGTGGCTTACACCCATAATCCCAATTTTGGGAGGCTGAGGCAGGAGGACTGCTTGAGCCCAGGAGTTCAAGGCCAGCCTGGGCAATGTAGTGAGACCCTATCTCTACCAAAAAAAAAAAAAATTAGCTGGGTATGGTGGCACATGCCTGCAGTCCTAACTACTCAGAAGCCTGAGGTGGGAAGATTGCTTGAACCCAGGAATTTGAGGCTGCAGTGAGCTATGGATGGTGCCACTGTACTCCAGCCTGGCCGACAGAGTGAAACCCCATCTCTAAAAAAAATCTATATCTAGATATAGATGATATAAGCTAGTATATCCCCTATGAGCCATTTTTATTTTTTATTTTAAATATACCCATTATATATACGCATAGAAAAAAACTTGATACATTCCAAAATGTGAACAGTGGTATGTCTGACTGGGCATTATAGGTGACTTCTAGTTTCTCAATTTTATTTATTTATACTTCCTAAATTTACTACAATGAGCATTTATTACCTTTTCTAATATAAAACAAAAAAATAATAAAAGTTTGTTTTTAAAGAATATGAAACCTTGACACAATATAATATGAGAGTCACTTATAACACATCAAACAAAGCCTGAAGGTTAGAATGAGAACTTTGGGTTCCTAACTTTGAGTTTATTTCTGTGTTTGCAGTGTGGAAGTCTTCATGTTAGTGTTCTTGAGAGATACAGTTTATTGCTAATACTGAAAAAAAAAAAACAAAAGCAAAAAAAACCCACAAGCGCATGCACACAAAAACTAGTGCTTCTTTTTCTGGCAGAAATCTTGACACACTAATATGTGTTTTCAGCCCTTCTAGGCTAGACTACTGTAATTTGCTTGGGCTATACATTAAATTTGTTCAGAAGCTGTAAAATCGTTCATTTGGTAGCAGTTGAAATGACTTTTCCATAAAGAGTTGTGAATCAGTAAGACTCACGGGCCGTGAAGTATGCATGCACACCAGCACAGCCATTCAAACCTGACACCAGGGTCTTATCACAGTACAGTGATGGAAAATAACTCTGGTTTTGCTAAAACCTCTAACCTTTAATGCTCAAACACTTTAAAGTGACTAAGACCAACAAGCTCTCCCTGTTGGCTTAACCAAAGGTCAGGCATTCTTAGGATTTCCTACAGGGAATGAGTTCTAAGAAGCCCACTACAGTTTTTCCAATCAGGACTTGTCTTTTTTTTTTTTTTTTTTTTTTTTGAGACGGAGTCTCACTCTGTCGCCAGGCTGGAGTGCAATGGCACAATCTCGACTCACTGTAATCTCCACCTCCCGAGTTCAAGCCATTCTCCTGCTTCAGTCTCCTGAGTAGCTGAGATAACAGGTGCACGCCACCACACCCAGCTAATTTTTGTATTTTTAGTAGAGACAGGATTTCACCATGTTGGCCAGGATGGTCTCCATGTCCTGACCTCATAATCTGCCCACCTCGGCCTCCCAAAGTGCTGGGATTACAGGCATGAGCCATGGTGCCAGGAGTTGTCTTTTTTTTTTTTTTTTTTGAGACAGAGTCTCGCTCTGTCGCCCAGGCTGGAGTGCAGTGGCACAATCTCGGCTCACTGCAAGCTCCACCTCCTGGGTTCATGCCATTCTCCTGTCTCAGCCTCCAGAGTAGCTGGGACTACAGGCGCCCGCCACCATGCCCAGCTAATTTTTTGTACTTTTTAGTAGAGATGGGGTTTCACCGTGTTAGCCAGGATGGTCTCGATCTCCTGACCTTGTGATCCGCCCACCTCGGCCTCCCAAAGTGCTGGGATTATGGGCGTGAGCCACTGTGCCCGGCCCAGGACTCGTCTTTAAACCTCCACGCTGTGAGCACTATCATTCCCTCATCCTTTATGCTTTGCTTGCTTGCCCTCTTCAGGAAAGAGGAAGGTTGATGAGACTGGATTTAAAAAGGCAGGCAATTGGCCGGGCAAGGTAGTTCACGCCTGTAATCCTACCACTTTGGGAGGCCGAGGCAGGCGGATTGCCTGAGCTCAGGAGTTCAAGACCAGCCTGGGCAACGATGGTGAAATCCCGTCTCTACTAAAATACAACAAATTAGCCGGGTGTGGTGGCGTGCACCTGTAGTCCCAGCTACTTGGGAGGCTGAGGCAGGAGAATCGCTTGAACCCAGGAGGCAGAGGTTGCAGTGAGCTGAGATTGCACCACTGCACTCCACCCTGGGAAACAGAACGAGACTCTGTCTCCAAAAAAAAAAAAAGGCAGGTAATTGTTCTTTTATTTTAAAAGTTGATACATATTTGTATTTATTAAGTCTGAAAAGTACACGGTAAAATATTAACCATGGTTTTTCTCAGAGTTTTCTCCTTTATGCTTTCTCTGTGTTTTCTACATGCACTACTTTCATAATCAGAAAAGATAAAGCTATTTTTTAAAAAAGAATAGGCTGGGTGCGGTGGCTCACACCTGTAATCCCAGCACTTTGGGAGGCTGAGGTGGGTGGATCATTGAGGTCAGGAGTTTGAGACCAGCCTGGCCAACATGGCAAAACCCCAGCTTTACAAAAAAATACAAAAATTAGCGGGGCATGGTGGTGTGTGCCTGTAGTCCCAGCTACTAGCGAGGCTGAGGTCCAAGAGTCGCTTGAACCTGGGAGGCAGAGGTTGCAGTTGAGCCAAGATTGCACTACCACACTCCAGCCTGTGCGACAGAGCAAAACTGTGTCTCAAAAAATAAATAATTTAAAGAAATAAAATAAAAATAAAAAGAATATAGGTACTCAGATCTGCTGGATTTGTCTATATACACACAAACACACACATGTGTATGTATGTATACATATATTTTAAATTGTAACATAACATGTACAATATGCAGCTGCTGAGGACATGTGCAGGTGGGGAAGGAGGGGCACACACGGAAGAGGGGTGCATGTGCTGAAAGGTGTTGTGTGGAGGCTGAAGCCCAGCGGGGTGCAGATGCTGCAGTGGGGTGGCCTGATGAAGTGGGCACTGTGAAGTGTGTCCACGTACACATTTTAACATTATAACATAAAACGTACCATTTTAGCCATTTTAAAGTGTACAGTTCCATGGTATTAAATACATTCACACTGTGGGCCATTATCCACAGAACTCTTTTCATCTTGCAAAACTGACTCACTGTACCCGTTAAACACTAACTCCCCATTCCCCCTCCCCAGCTCCAGTAACCACCATTCTGCATTCTGTCTCTATGAATCTGACTACTCTAAATACCTCATGAGAATGGAATCTCTTACATATTTTTGAAATCTGGTTATCTTTAGATTGTATAGACTTTTCTCAGAGACAAAACTTGGAAGTGGACAAAACTGTATTCCCCATTTTGTCTTTCACATTGCTATTGTTGTCTTCCTGTGTCATACGGCATCTGGAGCCAAGGCAGTGCTCACCTGTGTAGGTGTGATGTGGCTGATGTCTTCAGATGCAAGCTGCTTCAGAATAGTGGTCTTGCCAGCATTATCCAAGCCCAGGAGAAGTATCCTCACCTCCTGGTCTGGTGCACTTTTCAACTTGCGCAAAATTGAGAGCAAACCCTTGAACAACCACAG
Source organism: Symphalangus syndactylus (assembly GCF_028878055.3). Lineage (NCBI taxonomy): Eukaryota > Metazoa > Chordata > Mammalia > Primates > Hylobatidae > Symphalangus > Symphalangus syndactylus. The sequence goes on along the minus strand of NC_072424.2, from coordinate 35,898,017 downwards.
AGGAGACAGATTACTCTGGGGGTACTGACTTTGATATTACTGGATATCAGAATAACTTATCCTTGAAAAAAGTTCTTGGTTATGGAGAGCTTATGTTATTATTTTTCATTCTAATGCCACTTATTCCATTTGCTTCCTCTTTCCAAGTTTCGGTAGAAGTGCTATAGTAAATTCAGCAACTTAGTAAGTAGCAGGGCTTATTTCTGCTTCTCCTATCAATCTAGCTTAGCAGTCACCCCAAATCTCCTGGGAGTGTGAACTCTACCCCATCTGTGTTCCTAAAGCCCTTTATATACACTTAGAGCAGAACATTCATCATATCAAACTAGGTAACTGATGTTTGTATTTTTCTCCTTTACTAAAGTTTCTCGTGGTAAGGGCTATACTTGTCCCATAATGGCTCGCACTTATCAAACAGACACTAGATAACACTTGTGAAATTAAATAGAATGACACACCCAAGTTAACACACGATTTTAAGGTGTTATACAAAAATATATAAAAAGGCTATATAAAATTATAGTTGGGCTTCCTGTTAATGATTTTATCTATTTCATCATTTCACATTGCATGCCTGTATCAAAACATCTCATGTACCCTATAAATATGTAACACCATGGACCCACAAAAATTAAAAGGAAAAAATTTTTAAAAAAGATTTTATCGCCGGGCACAGTGGCTCATGTCTGTAATCCCAGCACTTTGGGAGGCCGAGGTGGGCGGATCACGAGGTTAGGAGATCGAGACCATCCTGGCTAACACGGTGAAACCCTGTCTCTACAAAAAATATAAAAAATTAGCCGGGCGTGGTGGCAGGCGCTTTGTAGTCCCAGCTACTCGAAATGCTGAGGCAGGAGAATCGCTTGAACCTGGGAGGCGGAGGCTGCAGTAAGCCAAGATTGCACACTGCACTCCAGCCTGGGTGACAGAGCAAGACTCCGTCTCAAAAAAAAAGATTTTATCTATTTCAACACATCTTCAAGACTTCTTCATTCAAAATGTTCTACTATCATCTTTCACAAGACCCTACAGGATAGGTGCATGGTATAGATAATCTGTGTTTTTTAGATGAAAAATTTGGTACAACAGAGAAGTTAAAAAATCATAAAAGGCATCCATGAAGCAAACAAACAAACAAACAAACAAACAAAAAACACCACCAAAATTAACCAAGGAATTTTTTACTGTTAATCTAATATTTCCCTCTGTCACCCAGGATGGAGTGCAGTGGTGTGATCTCGGCTCAACTGCAACCTCTGTCTCCCGGATTCAAGCAATTCTTGTGCCTCAGCCTCTAGAGTAGCTGGTATTACAGGCATGTGCCACCATGCCTGGCTAATTTTTGTATTTTTAGTAGAGATGGGGTTTCGCCATGTTAGCCAGGCTGGTCTCGAACTCCTGGCCTCCAGAGATCCTCCCACCTTGGCCTCCTAAAGTGCTGGGATTACAGGCCATGAGCCACCTCTCCTGGCCATTATTTATTATTTTTTATGGATAGAAATATAAAGCATGTTGCTGGGCATGGTGGCTCACGCCTATAATCCCAGCACTTTGGGAGGCCAAGGCAGGAGGGCTGCTTGAGCCCAGGAGTTCAAGACCAGCTCTGGCAACATAGTGAGACCCTGTCCCTACAAAAAATAAAAAACAAATAAGCCAGGCATGGTGGCGCAGGCCTGTGGTCCCAGCTACTCAGGAAGTTGAGGTGAGAGAATTGCTACAGCCTGGGAGGTTGAGATTGCAGTGAGCTGTATTTGTGCCACTGCACTCCAGCCTGGGTGACAGAGTAAGACTCTGTTTCAAAAAGAAAAAAAAAAGAAAAAGAAAACAAAGAAAAAACAAATAAACCATGTTGATTTTTAGTTAAGAACATAAGAACATCTTTATAGGAAAGTTATTTGTTCTGTGCTATAGCTGATGATCTTGTCCTAACGACACATGGCTAGAACAAGAGTCAAAGAATCCCAGAGTTTAAAGGGCATATAATTTAATCTCCCAGCCCAAGAAGAAATTCCTTCAAACTGAGTCTTAGAATTATGTAAAATGGTTGTATTTGTTATTCACATTGTACCAGGCAATAATTCAAACCAGTTTGTTCACTAAGATCAAAGGATACTTCTGAGAAATAATTCTCAACAACTGCATCTTTGGACAATCATATGCAAATATGCATAATTATTAAGAATTCCTTTCTGCCTCAGAGACTCCTTGTTTACCACTTCTAGTACTGTATTTGTACTGACTTGCTAAGGACCACATTAACCTTTTTATGCCTCAATTTTTTCCAGCAGTAAAATGGAAGGTTTAGTCTAAGCTAGACAAATTCTATGCCAAAAGATTTGGGGGACAGAGATTGAATAGATTGGAAACAAACAAAAGTCTGGCTTTTTAAAAGACCAGACTTTTTTTTTTCCTTTTTCTTTTTTTTGGGGGAACAGGGTCCTCCTCTGTGGCCTAGGCTGGAATGTAGTGGCGTGAACATGGCTAACTGCAGCTTCGACTTCCTGGGCTCAAGCAATCCTCCCACCTCAGCCTCTCCAGTAGCTGGGACTACCGGCTCACACCACCACGCCCTGCTAAGTTTTGTATTTTTTGTAGAGATGGGGTTTTGCCATGTTGCCCAGTCTGGTCTCGAACTCCTAAGCTCAAGCGATCCACCCAAAGGCAAGACTTTTTTTTTGCTGTTTTTATCTCATCTGGTCTTGAATACTTTGACAGCATTCTTTCTTAAAGCTATATTTACAAGAAGTCTCCCTGGTTTCTATTAGCTATATTGCAATCACTCATTTATAATATCACCTTTCAGAAAAGTAAAAATTAAAATTCTGAGATCCTTAGGGGACTGGTGACATAAAAAGGCTAAGAAGAGGAAAACCCATTTTACTACTCATCCTGAGTTCCTGATTGTTAGTGAAAAGAAGAGGTCTCATTACCTCTTAAAATAAATTATAAAACATCTGGAATTTATCAAATTAGTACATTAAATGACATATAGGCAAAGTTCTTCTCATGCATTTTCTGCTTAGTGCAGAAATTATGAAGGAAGATCTGTTTCCTATTTAAAAAAAAATTTTTTGGGGCCGGGTGTAGTGGCTCACACCTGTAATCCCAGCACTTTGGGAGGCCGAGGTGGGTGGATCACTTGAGGTCAGGAGTTCGAGACCGGCCTGGTCAACATGGTGAAATCCCGTATCTACTAAAAATACAAAATTAGCCGGGTACGGTGGCACACGCCTGTAATCCCAGCTACTTGTGAAGCTGAGGCAGAAGAATTGCTTAAACCCAGGAGGTAGAGGTTGCAGTGAGCCAAGATCGTGCCTCTGCACTCCAGTCTGGACAACAAAAGCGAAACTCCATCTCAAAACAAAAACAAAAAAGAAAACCATATATACATATATATGGTTTTTTTTTTTTTTTTTTTTTTTTTTTTTTTTTTTGAGACAAGCTCTCACTCCTAATGCCAGGCTAGAGTACAGTGGTGAAATCACGGTTCACTACAGCTTCAACTTCCCAGGCTCAGGTGATCCTTCCACCTCAGCCTCCGGAGTAGCTGGGACTATAGATGTATACAACCACACCCAGCTAATTTTTTGTATTTTTAGTAGAGACAGGGTTTCACTATGTTGCCCAAGCTAGTCTCAAACTCCTGGCCTTAGGCAATCTGCCCATGACGGCCTCTCAAAGTGCCGGGATTACAAGAGTGAGCCACTGCACCCGGCCTATAAAATATTTTCAAAGTTTAAAATTAATGTTTTGGGTTTTTCCTCACGTGTCTCTTTTAAAGAAATTACTAAAATTACTAAATTTACTAAATTTAGTAATTTAGTAAATTTAGAAATTACTAAAATTACTAAAAACAGTAAAAATACTGTTTTTATTCAGGCAGAGACTTGCTACACACTCATTACATTTGAAATTAAAGAATTAAGAGAAAAACAAGGCCAGGCACAGTGGTTCACACCTGTAATACCAGTGCTTTGGGAGGCCGAGGCAGGAGGATAGCTCGAGGCCAGGAATTCAAGATCAGCCTATGCAACAAACACGAGACACATATCCCTACCAAAAAAAAAAAAAAATTATCCAGGTGTGGTGGTGTGCCCCTGTGGTTCCAGCTACTCAGGAGACTGAGACAGAAGGACGGCTTGAGCCCAAGAGTTTGAGGCTGCAGTGAACTATGGTCAGGCCACTGCATTATGGGCTAGGTGACAGCGCAAGACCCTGTCTCACAAAAAAAAAAAAAAAAAAAGAGACAAACATGTTTATTCACCTTAAAGGGAGAGGAGCAAATCACAGATAAGAAAGAAAAAGAAATCATTCTAACTATAAGGCTGGGTGCAGTGGCTCACGCCTGTAATCCCAGCACTTTGGGAGGCTGAGGCTGGCAGATCATTTGAGGCCAGGATTTTGAGACCAACCTGGTCAACAAGGTGAAACCCTGCCTCTACTAAAAATACAAAAAATTGGCCACGCATGGTGGCGGGCACCTATATTCCCAGCTACTTGGGAGGCTGAGGCAGGAGAATCGCTTGAACCTGCGAGGTGGAGGTTGCAGTGAGCCAAGATCACGCCAGTGTACTCCAGCCTGGGTACACACAGAGCTCGACTGTCTCAAAAAAAAAAAAAAATTCTAACTATAGATAAACTTTATTAACCTAATGGTGTAGAATACAGTACTTCTACATTTCTAATAAGTAATTTTCCTTATTAGGAAATAACTTCAGATACTTCACCTTTAAGTGAAATTACAGAGAAATGGAAAGTTCAGCTAATGTTTTCTTCCAGCAAAATGATAAATGGCATTTCAAGCATGGTCTAGGGAAGACAAGTGCAAATATAATACAGCATCATATTAATCCAAATACTGAGGATGGGATCACAGGATTATCAGGGTTTGCTAAATAGGGAAGAGGATATTTATAGAGATCAGGGTTCTGCCTGAAAGGTACAAAGTAAGCTGATTTAAGAGGCTGGATGAAAGAGACCAGAATAAGTCTATTCTGTGCATCTATACATATAGGCCCATATTTTATTTTAACTGTCAAATGAAGGGAGACAGTGATTATAAGTTAAATTTATTATAGGGCTGAGTTTTGCAGTATAAATACAATGACATTAATTTTTAAAGTGCATTTTTTGGCCAAAATATCCATTCACGCAATTATCATTAAACACCCTTAATGTGCCCCAAGTACAACAGTGAGCAGAACAGGCATGATCTCTATGTAGGATTTATATTCCTGTGACATCAAATAAAACAATTTAAGAAACATGAACTTCAGTTAAAAGTATATTGTGTGTTACCAGCATGTGTGTATACAAGTTATCTACACCCTGGTGGGCAGAAGTGGTCTGACTCAACCACAAAACATTTAAACAAACTTTTCTACAGTCAAATCATGAATAGATGTGCTATGGACTACAGACGTTTTATCTGCCTCGAAATCAGCTTAAACTATTGGCAGAGGCATGGTGCCCTGACCTAAAACAATACAAACTAGGTCATTCAAAGAAACCAGAGTGGTGGAGGGGGAAGGAATGCGTTGGTATATGGAAAATATATGTGGTTGTGAGGATCAGCTAAAATCTAAATTCTGAAATTACGAAGCCAACCGTCAAGTACATACAGTCCCCATAACTAGCTTAAATATAACTGACTTCCATTTGTTTTTACGTCTTTCAACTGAACTCCTATCAGCTTAAAGCTCAAAATTGAGAACTTCATCCAAACTGTGTCTTCTTTCTCATCACCCTCTCCTAAATAAATACAAATAATGTTTCCTAAGGAACAAAGTCTGGGCATCTCCTCAGGAAGAGTGGGTTCCCACTTCACCAGAGTCCTAATGCAATGAATGTTATGGGCTTTAGAATTTCACAGACTTGTATTCAGCTTCTGTGTATATATATATATATATGTGTATATATGTATGTGTGTGTTTATATATATATATGTGTATATATATAACACTGCACACAGTTTCAGCTAGAAAATAGGAACAGGCCAGGCGCGGTGCCTCACGCCTGTAATCCCAGCACTTTGGGAAGCCGAGGCGGGCGGATCACGAGGTCAGCAGATAGAGACCATCCTGGCTAATATGGTGAAACCCCGTCTCTACTAAAAACACACACACAAAAAATTAGCCGTGCGTGGTGGCGGGCGCCCGTAGTCCCAACTGCTGCGGAGGCTAAGGCAGGAGAATGGCGTGAACCCGGGAGGCGGAGCTTGCAGTGAACCGAGATCGCACCACTGTACTCCAGTCTGGGTGACAGAGGAAGACTCCGTCTCAAAAAAAAAAAAAAAAAAAAGAAAGAAAAAAGAAGAAAACAGGAACAATACTTATATCTCAAGAGATGATGCTATGAGGATGAAATGAGGTCATGTATGTAAAGCTGACACATAGCAGCCACTGAAAAGACTACCCCCGTGTTTTATTTTTTTTAAATAATTTTTCATGGGCCATTTTCTAACCAGAAAACATAAATAACTGTTGGGAACAATCTTCAAATGTTGAACATGCTTGAGGACGACCACAAGCTCCATATATGTAGAAAGTTCTCCATAAATAATTACTGAATGAAGGAGTCATATGTTAAATATAAGTGGTTAGTTATGTGCTAAAATTACTGTCATTTTAGTATTTTAGTAATTTATCAAGAACCTGGCACTTTAAAGCAAGGGTAAAATAGCTGACTCTAAATGTTCAGAGAAACCCATATTTGGGTTTTTGCCACAGTTACCCAAATTTGAAAAAAAATATGTATTTGTCACAGCTGAAGTTTAAAACAAAAACCAAAAAAAACTTGGGGTTCACGCTTCAGTTGTACAGTTAACCATGGGGCTCATGGGATGCCAGATGGGATACACTTAAGTCACACCACTGACTAAATTCAGTGTTTCACTTCAAGTTTTAAGAACAGCTCACGCTTTTGGAGATAGAAAAAAAATGTTTCTGGGAAACCAGATAAAGAAACCGGAATAATTTGTCCTAATTTCTTATTGTTCATCTTAGGAAAAAGGAAAAAAGAAAAACAAAATCTGTTTTCATCATTGAACACAACAGTTGTATACAACAGTGTTGTATATACACTGTCAATTTGTTGTATACAGTGCCAATTTGCACCTGGAAACATGGGCAGTGGTTAATTTACTGTGGCCTGTAATTATAAATTAAACAATCATGGAATTACACAGTACACTTAATTGATAAACAAACTGGGAAAAGTTAGCCAACTCTCATACACTTCTCATCTATAATGACAAATCTCAATCTCTGTTGGTTCGGCATGCCCTTTTTATTCCAATTCTAGCTATTTTCTGGGTAAATATTTATGTTTGTACTCATTTGTTGAGAAAAACTTTAAACGGACAGCTCACGTATAAATGATTAAGAAAAAGAAACAGTTGTAAAAATCTGTTTAGCCTGAGGTTAAAAAAAAAAACTGCAAGTGTAGCAAGTGTGAAATGTGATTGGCAACTTCAGATCAAATAACCCTACTTCTTTAACAATCTGACAATGTAAAATCAATTGAGATTTTTTTTTTCCTTTCCAAATCTACTCACTGGATAATCTGACCAAACATCTATTTTTTTTTCTTCCTGGGCACCTAACTTTTTTTTTTTTTTAACTTCTTAAATGAACAGAAATGGCTCAACATTTCTAAAAGTCAAGAAAGGAACTACGAAGAGAGGTGGAGCAGTGACTATAAGTTTGATGACAGGCTCTTTGCAGCCAACTAACCTGCTTTAAGTGGTTCAAAATCAATTTTTCTTTGATAGCTCTAAAATTACTCAATTCCATTTTAACTCCCACCAACTAACTGTACAGACATTAACAAGAAACAGATGTCAACGGTCAGATCTGTCACAACCATAATTTAGAATTTGGGAAAGCTTTAATTAGGGCTGACAGAGAAAAGGCTTGCCCCAGATTGAAGTTCGATCTCCATTTTTAACTTCTCGTTCTTTTCAGTTTGGAGACCTCAAAGCTAGGATTAAGATCTTTTGGTCCTGGTATGGTCACATGCAAGAGGAGATTGAAAAAGGTTTCGAAGGAAATTCTAGAGACCGAACAGCTAATATGCCTCCATCAACATGGATTAAGTATTGAATGAAAAATCGGTCATTACCAACAATCAGATCCTGCAAAACTCTCAGCAAATAACTAAATAATTCGGGACTGAGGAAGCGCACCCGCCACGCAGACACCAAGACGGCGTAAAATCCACCAGGCATCCCTTCCAAGCGGCACCCCTTTGTGTCGTGGGACTTACTCCCCTACCCCCCAGGGGCCCGCACAGCGCGAGAAGGAGGAGAGCTAGGCTACCATCTCCCCTGCTACCGCCAGGGCGACCTCAGAGCCAGTGGGGCCGGCCTTCTCTCCACTTCTGGCCGGGCTCCAGACGAACCCCACTTTACTGCAGCGCCGCGAGACCGATTGCCCGGGAAGTCTAAGCCTGCTAGCGAAAGCTGCTCTCCGCAGTTCCTGGGATCCGCCCTCACCCCTGTCCCCAGAGTAATGATGGAGCCCGGGCTCCGCACCCGGCCAGCCGCGCACTCTGCCAGCCCCTTCCCCAAGCCTCGGACCCGCTGCAAGCCCCGCCTTCCTCTCCAGGCCCAGGCCTCCCTCCAGGGCCCACACTCGGGGCTCCCTGCCGACCCCCGAAATCAGTCCAGAACACAGATAGCAGGCTGAGCGACGTCCCATTCCCTCCTTGGCTTTAAGCGCAGTGCTCCGCCCTGGGCCTGGGGACGGGAGAGGAATAACCGGCCGGCTCCAAGGGGGCCCAGGCCCCCACACTCACCATCCTCCCGCCGAGTCCCTCCTCCTCCTCCTCCTTCTCCTCCTCCTCCTCCTCCTGCCTTCCCCGTTACCAGGGGCAACTGCTGCGGCGCCGCCCCCGACGTCCCTCGCACGCACAGCGGAGGAGCAGAGCAGCAGTACTGGGCGGGGTGCAGCTCCGCTTTCCCCAGAGTGCGCAAGCGGGCTACGGGAGCTGCGGAGGCCGCCGCCGGCTAGCCTGGACCAGAGAGTGGAGAAAGCCTGCCCACGTGGCTGGCGGGAGCCTCCCGGCTTGGGATTGGTCGAAAAGGAGGGGCGTGGGGCGGACGTGGGGGCGGTTCCCCCGCCCAGTCCCTCCTCTCACCCGGGCCGGTTTTCAAGGCGGGCTGTAACTGGTGGCATTTGTCCCGGGACCAGGTAAGGGGCCTTGGGACAATGGCGCTCGCTCTGTCTACCTCCAATCCCCACATCTCGGGAGGGTGCTGAGATTGGTGTCCTGACTGCCCAGGCGGGGCTGCAGCGCGGGCTGGACTTCCACCTGCAGAAGCCACGTGGCGCGAGGAGCGCCCTGGGGCTGCAGATGGGCTCCTCTGCTCTGACCCCCATTGCCTAGGAGTGCCAGGCCGAGCGGCTGGGGCGTTACGAGCTGTCCGGGATGGGGGAATACCGATGGGGGGAGGCCGTCTGCCGGAGGGCAAGAAGCAGCCTGGGGGCTGGCCCTGAGCCCTGAGGTGAGCTGAAAGCACAGGTGAAAGGCGTTTTGGGGATCGGCCCGGTTTTTGTTTTGACACAGGGTGTCGCTCTGTCGCCCGGGCCGGAGTGCGGTGGCGCGATCTCGGCTCACTGCAGCCTTCGCCTCGCGGGCTTAAGCGATTCTCCCGCCTCAGATTCTCGAGTAGCTGGGATTGCAGGCGGGCGCCACCACGCCTGGATAATTTTTTGTATTTTGTTTTTGTAGAGACGGTTTCGCCATGTTGCCCAGGCTGGGCTCCAACTCCTGGGGTCAAGCGATCCGCCCGCCTAGGCCTCCCAAAGTGCTGGGACTACAGGTGTCCCAAAGTGGTGAGCCACTGTGCCCAGCTTCTGGCCGGTTTTGCTGAGCTGTTTTGGACCGGACCGCGTACCATCTGTAGTCCTGGAGGAGGCAAAAATGAGCCTGCATTTTTAGCCAAGGAAGAGCAAGTGGGACACTGGGGTGGGTTGGGAAGTGCTACCTCCCAGCCCTTTCCCGATGCAGAGGACTATAAGAAGAGTTTGCACAAACGTGCTAGGTCCTGTTCTAGACGCTGGAGACACAGCAGTGGACAAAATCAGCCCGTATGGAAATTACATCCTTCCTAATGAAATACATTTCATACCAAATTTCATTTTCACAACCCCTAGAAATTGGTAATTGCGGCCAGACACAGTGGCTCATGCCTATAATCCCAGCACTTTGAGAGGCTGAAGGGGAGGATGGCTTGAGCCCAGGAGTTGGAGACCAGCCTGGGCAACACAGTAGGACCCTGCCTCTACAAAAAAAATTTTTTTTAATTAGCCAGGTTCCGTGGTGCACTTGTAGTCCTAGCTACTCAGGAGGTTGAGGCTGGAGGATTGCTTGAGCCCAGGAGTTATTATCACACCACTGTACTCCAGCCTGGGTGAAAGAGCAAGACCCTGCCTCAAAAAAAATGAAAACAAAAACCAACATCTGCTGCTTGCATACCTGCTTCAGATCCTTGGAGAGAAAAGCATTTCAGAGCCTTGACTAAGGAGGTGATGAATGGAGGTGATATAGGAGCACAAACCCCTATAATCTACTCATCTCTAGACTGTTGGCCCTTTTGTGAAAAAGGCAAGGGAGGTTGCTCTTTCTAAGTTGTCTGGTGTCTAACAGCCCACTTGCCTTGGAGTCAGACGAGTATCCATAAGCCTACACCTGGGCCTGCTCCTGTAATTATTGCCCTCATTTTCCAGCTTGCTCTAGGCAGCCTTGACCCTAATCCTTGCCTGTCTCAGTGGTCTTTGTGTCTCACCTTCTGGGGTCTTTGGCTACCTTGATCTTCCGCTGATGTGAGTACCAGCAATGATGTTTCGTTTTTCTCCCTACCTGGGGCTACAAACAGTAATCTTGTGCACTTCTGCTTGTAAGAGGATACCTCAGAAGGAATTTGGAAGCTTGTTTTCTGATCTCTGATACCATTTGCCAGAGAAAATCTGCTCTCTCTGGGAAGGATGAGCATTACGTCAGAGGTGGTAGTAGTCTATTTATTTTTTTTCTCTTTGTTTCCCTCTCTTTCTTTCTTTCTTTCTTTTTTTTTTTTTTTTTGAGATGTAGTTTCACTCTTATTACCCAGGCTGGAGTGCAATTGTGCAATCTCGGATCATCACATCCTCCACCTTCCGGGTTCAAACGATTCTCCTGCCTCAGCCTCCCAAGTAGCTGGGATTACAGGCATGCACCACCACGCCTGGCTAATTTTGTATTTTTAGTAGAGACAGGGGTTTCTCCATGTTGGTCAGGCTAGTCTGGAACTCTCAACCTCAGGTGATCTGCCTGCCTTGGGCTCTCAAAGTGTTGGGATTACAGGTGTGAGCCACCGTGCCAGGCCTCGGAGTTGGCAAGTAGGCTATAGTGGATAGAGGACCTTGGGGAAGTAAGGCCTTAGCTGTTGTTCAATCTTTGAGGACTGGATCTGTTGATTGTTCGTGTTTATATCTGCTGCAAGGGCTTAGTGCAGGGCTAAGTATACCAAAATGCCCACCGTGGTGGCCCAATCCATTTGCACCTTTTTAGGCTTCAGTTTCCTCTTCTGTAAACTGAGATCTTAGATCACTTGTCTTCAGGCTGTGACATTCTCTTTTTTTTTTTTTTTTTTTGTGGAGACGGAGTCTCACTCTGTCACCCAGACTGGAGTGCAGTGGTGTGATCTCGGCTCACTACAACCTCCGCCTCCCAGGTTCAAGCGATCCTCCTTCCTCAGCCTCCTGAGTAGCTAGGATTACAGGTGCATGCCACCAGGCCTGGCTAATTTTTTGTATTTTTAATAGAGACAGAGTTTCACAGGGTTAGCCAGGATGATCTTGATCTGACCTCGTGATCCGCCCGCCTCAGCCTCCCAAAGTGCTGGGATTACAGGCGTGAGCCACCGCGCCTGGCCTCAAGCTGTGACATTCTCTAATCCTAGGAGGGAGATATCATTAAATCACTGGTCTGATTTTTACTCCTACCTTGTTCCTAGTAGTGGGACTATAATCCTTCAGAAGTGGGGCTACCCTGGACATGATGATGACCTTTTTAGGGAGGACTAGATGTGGCTTGTGTGGGAGGAGGGACAGTAACTGTGGAAGAAAATTTAGAGAGCAGTATGACTCAGTACAGGCAAGGTAGACAATTTTGCAACTTCATGAAAGAAAGCGTGCTCTTAATTCTGTAACCTAGGCAGGTTCTAAGTTTGACTTAAAAGAGGTGACATCCTTGATGCCAAGAGACCCAAGAAGGAGTTGGAATGCAGTAAATATTCTTCGAGGGCATGTGAAAGATGTAGCAGTAAACATCACAGACATGATCCTGATGCTTGTGAGCCTTACAGTCTGTCAGGGGAGGCAGACTTTACACAAATCACAGTCAATGACAAGAAGGTGACAATCACAAATGCCCAGCATGCTGCAAAGGACAGGATGCTGTAGGAGTATATATCACAGAAGGACTTGAGTTTGTCCTGAAGGAGTCGGGGAACAGTGCCCATTGGGGGACAATGGGTGTGTTGGGGGAAATGTTCCAGACAGATCGTTTAGTGTTTTTTTTTTTTTTTTGGCTTTATGTTTTATTTAAGACAGGTACTCTGCAGTTTCTATCCTGACTTCAGTTAAGAAGGCAAAGGCTCTTGCATAATTAGCAGATGTTTAGATTACCCCTTGATGATAGTCCCTCCATTCTGAGAAGCGGAGGACTTTGCAATGTTGTGTTAAGGGGAACAGAGATGTCAGGGAAGGTATGACTCTGTGTGTATGTGTGTGCTGAGGGGGAGGCATAGCATTTTGCTCAGTCAGGCTGTCTCCAGCGTGTGTGAGCCTGGGGCTCTGTAAGCCAAGGCAGCGTGTGTTCAGCCAGCCAGGCTGACTCCTTTTAGGTTCATGTAGAGCCTGGGAAGGTGAACTCTTTCCCCTCCTTCCACTCTTGCTTCAGTTGGGACTGAGATAAATGCCTTTGGTCTTTGAAGCAGGCTGCAGGAGGCCAGGTGGCAGGGGAGAGGGGAAGTCTGTTTTGGCAGTGGACTCTTTCTGTCTGCCTTCTGACTTCTCTGGAGATTGCCACTTCAGAGAAGCATCAGGGCCAGGTCAGAGCGCTGTGGATACTCCATGTTGAGCCTCTCCTCTTGTCCCTGGTCCTTCCTCTTAGGAAATGGTGTACCTCCAGCATATCAGCTTCCTGATGTCTCTTCCGCCTTAACAAAAAATCTAAAAATTGGCCACTGCTCTTCCTTCCCCAACACTGTCCCTTCTGCCTCCTTTCTTGAACTTGAACTCCTGGCCTCCCAAAGTGCTGGGATTACAGGCCTGTGCCTGTCTCCACCTCCTTTCTCTCTTCTTTCTGGTGGTTCTTCCCATCTTTGGGGGCTTCCTTTTCTCAGCTTCTTTTTTTTTTTTGAGACAGGGTCTTGCTATGTTGCCAAGATGGAGTGCAGTGGCACCATCTCGGCTCACTGCAACCTCCACCTCCCAAGTTCAAGTGATTCTCCTGCCTCAGCCTCCCGAGTAGCTGGGATTACAGGCGCCTGCCACCATGCCCAGCTAATTTTTTGTATTTTTAGTAGAGACAGGGTTTCGCCATGTTGGCCAGGATGGTCTGAAACTCCTGACCTCGTGATCTGCCCGCCTCGGCCTTCCAAAGCACTGGGATTACAGGCATGAGCCACCATGCCCGGCCTCGGCTTCTTTTTTTTGAGACAAAGTCTCACTCTGTCGCCCAGGCTGGAGTGCAGTGGCACAATCTTGGCTCATTGCAACCTCCGCCTCCTGGGTTCAAGCGATTCTTGTGCCTCAGCCTCCCGAATAGCTAGGATTACAGGTGCCTGCCACCATGCCCGCCTAATTTTTGTATTTTTTTTTTATTAGAGATGGGGTTTCACCATGTTGGCCAGGCTGGTCTCAAACCCCTGACCTCAGATGATCCACCCGCCTCAGCCTCCCAAAGTGCTGGGATTACAGGTGTGAGCCACCGTGCCCGGCCTTGGCTTCTTAAATGTCCTGATTTTTCAGGGTTTGTCCTCAGCTCTCTCCTCTTCCCATTCTGGAAAACTTTTATCGTAAATCACCTCGATGCTGCTGACTCAGTTTTTTCCTTCTAGCTCTGACCTCTGTTTTCTTTCAAGCCTGAATACCCACAGGCTGATGAACTTCTTATTCAGCAAATACTTGAATATTGTGCTAGGCACTGGGGTGACAGTGGTGAGCAAAATGAACATACCACCTCACTTCACAAGTGAATTATTTAACTTAGTTAAGTCACTATTTCCAAGAAAAAGACAAAATGACCTAGTAGTAGAAGCTATAGAAGCAAATCTGAAAATTATTTGTACAAAAGGACAGATAGGTACTATTTAGTGAAGAGAGGAAAGACTAGCTTTTGAGTATTGTGTTTGGAAAGGACCTGAGAGAGGAAGCGGCCTATCGCATTTAAGAAAATCCCGGCCGGGCTTGGTGGCTCACGCCTGTAATCCCAGCACTTGGGGAGGCCGAGGCGGGTAGTGGATCACGAGGTCAGGAGATCGAGACCATCCTGGCTAACATGGTGAAACCCTATGTCTACTAAAAATACAATTAGCTGGGTATGGTGGCACGCACCTGTAATCCCAGCTACTCAGGAGGCTGAGGCAGGGGAATTGCTTGAACCCAGGAGGTGGAGGTTGCAGTGAGCCGAGATCGCACCACTGCACTCCAGTCTGGGTGACAGAGCAAGACTCCCTCTCAAAAAAAAAAAAAAAAAAAAAAAAAATCCCGTGGCAGGACCGAGGGTGGTGGCTCACTCCTGTAATCCCAGCACTTTGGGAGGCCGAGGCAGGTAGATCCCTTGAGCTCAGGAGTTGAGACCAGCCTAGGCAACATAGGGAGACCCTGTCTCTACAAAAAATACAAAAATTAGCCGGGAATGATGGCACATGCCTGTGGTCCCAGCTACTTGAGAGGCTAAGGTCAGAGGATCGTTTGAGCCTGGGAGGTGGAGGCTGGAGTAGTGAGCCATGATTATACCACTGTACTCCCACCTGGGCAACAGAGCAAGACCCTGTCTCAAAAAAAAAAAAAAAAATCCCATGGTATTTGAAACAACATGCAGAAATCAAGCTTACTATTAATATTTTCTCCCTCAAAGCCAATTTTTCTGTGCTCTCTCTGTTAGCACCTATCGCCCAAGTCAGAAACCCTAGGTATCACTCTGGATATTTGTCACGTGTCAACTTGGCTAAGCTAAGCAAGACTCCTGGGATTCTCTCTCTGGTATATTCCAGTTATAGTGGCTACCCAGGAGCACACACACACCATCTTCCAGCTCTTCAGACAAACAGTAATCTAGGTGCTGCTGTGAGGGGATTTTGCAGACCTAATTAAATTCCTCAATTGTTTGGCTTTAAGTTAATCAAAAAGGAGATTATCCTGGGTGGCCTGACCTAATCAGGTGGAAGCCCTTTAAAGGAGGGCTAGAACACCTCTGAACCCCCTCTGAGGTTCTGGACTCTGAGCCATTACCCGCGTTGCTCCCTCTCCCCTGGGATGGTCTGTTGCTGGCCGCCTGCCCTGCTGACTTCAGGATTGCCTAGCCAACAGCCACAGTTATGTGAGCCAATTAGCTAATTCCTTGTGATAAATCAATTTCTGTATTTTATCAATATTATATTACGTCAGCATTATATATATTTAGGCCAGGAGTGGTGGTGTATGCCTGTAATCTGAGTACTTAGGGAGGATGAGATGGGAGGATTCCTTGAGCCCAGGAGTTTGAGATTACAGTGAGCTATGATTGCACCACTCCACTCCACCCTGGGCAACCAGCTGAGACCCTGCCTAAAAAAAGAAAAAAAATTATAAAATTTATATAGATAGATCGATATATATTTATAATATATAAAGTTATATATTTATATATGATTTTGTATAGCTATATGAATTATTTATGTTTATATATTTTTATATGTTATATTTAAACAATTCATATGTCTATATAAATAAATTTTTATATAAATTTATATATTATAAATATATGTTGCTATATCTATGAATTAAAAAAATATAGATATATAATTTACATATTTATAAAATATAATATATATTATAGTATACAAATATATTTTAGAAATATATAAAATATGTATATGTGTGTGTCATAGCCAGGTGCAGTGGCACACACCTGTAATCCTGGCACTTTGGGAGGCCAAGGCAGGCAGATTGCTTGAGCTCAGGAGTTAGAGGAACCCCATGTTGCCCCATGTTATGTTTTGGTATCTACCTGTCTGTCTGTCTGTCTGTCTGTAATCTACTGATTCTGCTTCTCTGGTTGAACCTTGACTGATACAATGTTCCTCTTATACCTATTGCTTAGCAGATCCTAAGATTCCGCTTCTTTGAAAGATTCTCTCCCGTTGGTCTCTCCTCTGAGGGCACCTGGGTTCATTTGAGCCCTACGTCTTCTTGCCTGGATTACTGGAGTTCCCGTCCAGCTGGTCTCCCTGCATCCCGCGAGGTCCGGCCACATCCTGTTTATTCTCATGACTACCCAGTTTGTTCTTGGTAAACTACATATCTGATCTTGTCACTCTTCTTCTTAAAATCTTTCAATGACTTCCTGAAGCTTTCAGGCAAAAATTTAAAAGCCTCAGCTTTTTTTGTATGACTCCATTTTCTCTCCTCTCTTAGCATATCAATTATACTTCTTTTGAAAACCTTTTTAGGCCAGGCGCGGTGGCTCACGCTTGTAATCCCAGCACTTTGGGAGGCCAAGGCGGGCGGATCACGAGGTCAGGAGATCGAGACCACGATGAAACCCCGTCTCTACTAAAAATACAAAAAATTAGCTGGGCGTGGTGGCGGGCGCCTGTAGTCCCAGCTACTCGGAGAGGCTGAGGCAGGAGAATGGCGTGAACCCAGGAGGCGGAGCTTGCAGTGAGCCGAGATTGCGCCACTGCACTCCAGCCTGGGCGACAGAGCGAGACTCCGTCTCAAAAAAAAAAAAAAGAAAACCTTTTGAGTGGTTGCCCAGGAGTTTGCAATACACATTTATGACTAATCCAAATCCACTTTCAAATAACACTATACCACTGCATGGAGCGTGCAAGTACCTTAGAATGCAGTCCTCCCAATTCTCCCCTCCTGCCCTTGATATTACTGCTGTCATGGATTTCTCTGATCCATAAATTGTAATCACCAAATACATTGTTGCTACTATTATTTTAAACAAACGTATCTGTGTGTTAACTGTTAATAATTCAGAATAAGAGAAATAAAGTTTTTTATTTGTTTGTTTGTTAGTGTTTTTTCCGAAACAGGGTCTCACTCTGTCATGCAGGCTGGAGTGCAGTGGCACGATCACAGTTCACTGCAGGCTTAGCCTTAGCCTCCCAGGCTCAAGCAGTCCCCCCACTTCAGCCTCCCAAGTATCTGGGACCACAGGCACATGCCACCACGCCTGGCTATGTTTTTTTCTTTTTTAATTTTTGTAGAGACAGGGTCTCACTATGTTGCCCACACTGGTCTCAAACTCCTGGGCTCAAGTGATGCTCCTGCCTTGGACTGCCAAAGTGCTGGGATTATAGGTGTGAACCATCTCACCTCACCAGAAGATCTTTTTTTTTTTTTTTTTTTTTTTTTTGAGACGGAGTCTCGCTCTGTCGCCCAGGCTGGAGTGCAGTGGCGCGATCTCGGCTCACTGCAAGCTCCGCCTCCCGGGTTCACGCCATTCACCTGCCTCAGCCTCTCCGAGTAGCTGGGACTACAGGCGCCCGCCACCACGCCCGGCTAATTTTTTGTATTTTTTTAGTAGAGACGGGGTTTCACCGTGGTCTCGATCTCCTGACCTCGTGATCCGTCCGCCTCGGCCTCCCAAAGTGCTGGGATTACAAGCGTGAGCCACCGCGCCTGGCCAAGAACTTCTTTTAACATCTCGTAAGTCAGGTCTGCCAGTGACAAATTTCCTGTTTTGTTTGTCCAAGAAAGTCCATTTTTTTTTTTTTTTTTTTTTTTTTTTGAGACAGGGTCTTACTCTGTCACCCAGGCTGGAGTGCAGTGGCTCGATCTTGGCTCACTGCAACCTCTGCCTCCTGGGCTCAAGCATTCCTCCCACATCAGCCTCCCCAGTAGCTGGGACTGCAGGTGTGCACCACCACACCTGGCTAGTTTTTCTATTTTTTGGTAGAAAAAAAATACAAAATGAGGCTGGGCGCGGTGGCTCACACTTGTAATCCCAGCACTTTGGGAGGCCGAGGCGGGCGGATCACGAGGTCAGGAGATCGAGACCATGGTGAAACCCCGTCTCTACTAAAAAATACAAAAAAAAATTAGCCGGGCGTGGTGGCGGGCGCCTGTAGTCCCAGCTACTCGGAGAGGCTGAGGCAGGAGAATGGCGTGAACCTGGGAGGCGGAGCTTGCAGTGAGCCGAGATTGCGCCACTGCACTCCAGCCTGGGCGACAGAGTGAGACTCCGTCTCAAAAAAAAAAAAAAAAAAGAAAAAAAATACAAAATGAGGTTTCACCATGTTGGCCAGGCTGGTCTCAAACTTTTGACCTCAGGTGGTCCACCTGCCTTGGCCTCCGAAAGTGTTGAGATTACAGATGTGAGCCACCACGCCTGGCCGACTAGAAAGTTGTTTTTTTTTTTTTAGACAGAGTCTCACTCTGTCACCCAGGTTTGAGTGCAGTGGTGTGATCTCGGCTCACCGCAAACTCTGCTACCCAGGTTCAAGCGATTATCTTGCCTCAGCCTCCCGAGCAGCTGAGATTACAGGCACCTACCACTGTGCCTGGCTAATTTTTGTATTTTTAATAGAGATGGGGTTTCACTGTATTGGTCAGGCTGGTCTCAAACTCCCGACCTCAGGTGATCCAACCGCCTCGGCCTCCCAAAGTGCTGGGATTAGAGGCGTGAGCCACCGCGCCCAGCCCCAACTAGAAATGTTTTAAGGGATATAAAGCAGTTAGTACTTGAGATGATTCTTCTGTAAGATATGGGATAGGTGGAAATGGGTAACGACCAACAGAATCAGATGGTATGCATCCCCAAATAGTAATTCCAGTGATCTAGGAAGACCAACATTCCCACACCATCCCTGCCACTACGGACTCAGTGTTTCTCAATGAGAGACAAAATTTGTGTGTGGAGGATCTGAGTCCAAGCCCTTCTATTAGTATAATTGCATTAATATTATTTGTTTCTTTTTTTTTGTTTTAACTTCAGATTCAGGGGCACATGTGCAGGTTTGTTACATAGGTAAACTTGTGTCACTGGGGTTCTACAGATTATTTCATCACCCAGGTACTAAGTTTAGTACCCATTAGTTATTTTTTTCTGATCCTCTCCCTCCTCCCACCCTTCACCCTCAAGTGAGCGCCAGTGGGGTCTGTTGCTCCCATTTTTGTGTCCATGTGTTCTCATCATTTAGCTCCCACTTATAAGTGAGAACATGTGATATTTGGTTTTCTGTTCCTGCATTAGTTTGCTAAGGATAATGGCCTCCATCTTCATCCATGTCCCTGCAAAGGACGTGATCTCATTCTTTTTTGTGGCTGCATAGTATTCCATGGTGTACATACACCACATTTTCTTTATCCAGTCTGCCATGGATGGGCCTTAACATTTGGACAATTTCTACTGACACTTGTTCAGGCTCACTGATTCTTTCCCTGGCCATGTCCAGTCTACTGATGAGCCCATCCAAGACTTTCTTCATCTTTGTTACAGTATTTTTGATTTCCAACATTTCCTTTTGATTCTTTCTTAAGAGTTTCCGGCTGGACGCGGTGGCTCACTCCTGTAATCTCAGCACTTTGGGAGGCCGAGGTGGGCAGATCACGAGGTCAGGAGATAGAGACCATCCTGGCCAACATGGTGAAACCCCGTCTCTACTAAAAATACAAAAATTAGCTGGGCATGGTGGTGCACGCCTGTAGTCTCAGCTACTCGGGAGGCTGAGGCAGGAGAACAACTTGAACCCGGGAGGCAGAGGTTAAAGTGAGCAGAGATCGCGCCACTGTACTCCAGCTTGGTGGCAGAGCAAGACTCCATCTTAAAAAAAAAAAGAGTTTCCATCACTGCTTATGTTATTCGTCTGTTCTTGTCTGTTGTCCACTTTTCCATTCAGAGTACTTAGAATATTAACCATAGTTTTAATTAATTAATTTATTTATTTATTTATTTTAACCATAGTTATTTTAAATTCCTGGTCTGATAAGTCTAAAATCTCATATCTAAATCTGGTTCTGATGCTTGGCCTGTTTCTTCAAACTAGGCTTTTTTTTTTTTTTCTTTTTAGTGTGCCTTGTAATTTTTCACTGAAAGCTGGACATGATGTACACTGTGAGAGGAACTGAGGGGTGAGGTTTTGTTTATCTAGGCTATGTTTACTGTTTGCTGTAGCTATAGGTATAAAAGGCTAAATTTTCTTCAGGTGTCCTTGTTCTTATCTCCCTTGTTGTCTATGGGTCTCTGGAGACTTCTTAAATAGGGCCTAAGACTTGTTACTCTTTTTGTTATAATCCTTGTAATGATACAGGAGTCCTGCTGGTGCAGTGGTGAGGTGAGGGAGTGGAGGATCTACAGTCCTGTGATGAGGTCTCAGCCTTCTGGGGAGCCTGTGCCCCTGAACCTTCACAAGAGCTTCTCAGCCTCCCCTTGTCCTCTTTAGGTGAGGCAGGAAGGCAGGAGTTCTCTTTCCCCAAGTCACTTAAGTTCTGGTATAACCCAAGATGGTTAGGCTCTGGTAAAATAGTTTCCCTCAAGGGTAGACCTTGTTAAGAAGAATAAAAGGGCTGGGCATGATAGTGCACGCCTGTAGTCCCAGCTACTTGGGAGGCTGAGGTTGGAGGATTGCTTGAGCCCAGGAGTTCAAGGATGCAGAGAGCTATAATCATGCCTGTCAATTACCATTCACTCCAGCCTGGATAAAATAATGAGACTCTGTCTCTAAATAATAAAATAGGCCAGATGCGGCAGCTCACACCTGTAATCCCAGCACTTTGGGAGGCCGAGGCAGAAGGATTGCTTGAACCTAGGAGTTTGAAACCAGCCTGGGCAACATAGCGAGGTGCCATCTCTATAAAAAATACAAAAATTAGCCAGGGTGGTGGTGTGCGCCTGTAGTCCCAGTTACTCAGGAGGCTGAGGCAGGAGGATCCCTGGACCTGGGAGGTAATAGTTGCACTGAACCATGATCACACCACTGCACCCCAGCCGGGGTGACAGAATGAGACCCTGTCTCAAAAAAAAGTAAAATTAAATTAAAGAAAAAGAAGTACAAAGGGCTTTGGGTGTTTTTTTGTTTGTTTGTTTTGTTTTGTTTTCCCCCCAAGATGGAGTCTTGCTCTGTCACGCAGGCTCAGGCTGGAGTGCAGTGGTGTGATCTCAGCTCACTGCAACCTCTGCCTCCTGGGTTCAAGCAATTCTTCTGCCTCAGCCTCCTGAGTAGCTGGGATTACAGGTGCCTTTCACTGTGCCCGGCTCATTTTTGTATTTTTAGTAGAGATGGGGTTTCACCATGTTGGCCAGGCTGGTCTCAAACTCCAGACCTCATGATCCCCCTGCCTCGGCCTCCCAAAGTACTAGGATTACAGGCGTCAGCCACTGCACCCAGCCGGCTGTTTTTCAAAATGGCTACTTTTCCCATCTCCCCTGCCAGAAACACCTGGGGGTATTATACTATTTAATGGGTGGGCTTTTGTTCCCAGAGTTCCCCAAGCACAGGCACTGTATTGTCCCCTTTTCCAGTCCCTCCTGCTGTATGGTCAAGCACAGAGCTGGCCACCAGCAGGCCCTCAGGAAACACATGTTGGTGCCCAGTTGCTCAATCTGATGACCATTCACTGGGGCCCTCCCAAGCCAAGTCAGATGATGCCCAGTAGCTGGTGAGAGCAGACAGTCTGCAACAGTGGGACATGCTCAGGTCCTCTGTGGTGGACTTTGATTTAGGGGACAGTCCTCTTCTTCCTCTGTCCCTTAGGTCCACAGTTTTATGTGTGAGCAAGATGGAGGCTGACCCGTCTGGCTTTAACATCGATGCCCCCCGTTGGGACCAGCGCACCTTCCTGGGGAGAGTGAAGCACTTCCTAAACATCACGGACCCCCGCACTGTCTTTGTATCTGAGCGGGAGCTGGACTGGGCCAAGTTGATGGTGGAGAAGAGCAGGTGAGGGGTCGGGGAAGGGGCTGGAAGTAGTAGGGTAACACTGATGGGGTCCTCTTGGGAGGAGGTGGAAACCGAAGGTGAAGGAATAGGCAGAAATCTGAGGGCTGGGGGCTGGGAGAAGCGAGAGTAGGGAGACTGGGAGACATTGATCAGGCAGGATGGTGACTGCCTGCTGTCCTTGGCTGGCAGGATGGGGGTTGTGCCCCCAGGCACCCAAGTGGAGCAGCTGCTGTATGCCAAGAAGCTGTATGACTCGGCCTTCCACCCCGACAATGGGGAGAAGATGAACGTCATCGGGCGCATGTCTTTCCAGCTCCCTGGTGGCATGATCATCACGGGCTTCATGCTCCAGTTCTACAGGTGGGACCTGGGGGCAGGGCTGTGGGAGGTACAGCTGCCTGGATCTGCTAGTCAGGGAGCCATACTATGATAATAATAATAGTTCTCTTGATCGGTCACTTACCAGATACCATGCACTATGCTATATTCTTTTTGCACATATTGCTTCATTTAACCCTCTCAACAACCTTACACTATAGGTACTATTATTTCCATTTTATAGATGAAGAACTAGAGTTCTAGAGAAGCTGAAGAACTTGTCCAGGTTTAAACAGGCAGGAAATATGGGTGCCTGGATTTTAACTGAGGCAGTCCTATGTAGAACCCTCAACAAATAAGCTACCCCAATTCCCTCTTTAAAAAGTACTTATTCCACAATGATTTTAATTATGTAACACCCAAACAAAACAATAGGAAGTCCCTTTCTTGGCTTGGTTGGGGAGAGAATAGACTGCCTCTGTAGCTGCTGGATATGCGACTCTTCTTCCCACCTCTTCCTTTCTCCCCTGCGTCCCCCACCCCATGCATTGATTGGTTCAGCTATTGAGCTGGGCTTTGGGCCAGGTGTTGGGAATGCGAAGGCTTCAGTAACCCCCCATCAAGGAGCTCCCAGTTTTGTTGAGGAGACCAAGAAGTAAACAGTTACAGTACAGCTTGGTAAGTGGTAGGTTGGGGAAAGAACATGGGGTTGTGGGAGCAGGAGCATGGAGTGACTTACTCTGTCTCAGGAGGGGCAGGGGAAGGGTCGGGAAGATTCCAAGAAGGAAGTGATCTCTTTCACCAGGGCAGGGTTGGCCATGTATGGAAGGCGGAGGGGGAGATATTTGAGGCAGAGGGGCCAGCCTGAGCGAAAGGCCAGGTGCATAGAACAGTATGGGAACAAGCTGGGCGCGGTGGCTCATGCCTGTAATCCCAGCACCTTGGGAAGCCAAGGCGGGCGGATTACCTGAGGTCAAGAGTTCAAAACCAGCCTGACCAATATGGTGAAACCCCGTCTCTACTAAAAATACAAAAATTAGCCAGACATGGTGGTGTGTGCCTGTAGTCCCAGCTATTTGGGAAGCTGAGACAAGAGAATTGCTTGAACCTGGGAGACGGAGGTTGCAGTGAGCTGAGATCGTATCACTGCACTCCAGCCTGGGTGACAGAGCAAGACTCCGTCTCAAAAAAATAAAAAATAAAAAACTAGTATGGGAACAGTGTGGGGACCTGCAGATCATGTGCTTTGACTGGCATACCCTCAGGACTCCCTGCCATCTGACTTCTCTCTGCCTCTCCTGCCTTCCTCACTGGTAGGACGATGCCGGCGGTGATCTTCTGGCAGTGGGTGAACCAGTCCTTCAATGCCTTAGTCAACTACACCAACAGGAATGCGGCTTCCCCCACATCAGTCAGGTAGGAGACCTGAGCCCCAGGCTGTCCTTGTGTCTCCCCACGAACAGCTTTTCTAAAGGGTTATGGGCTGTCAGTCCTTCCTGGGTAGCGCCTGCACTGAGCAGGTGACCAAGTCACCCTTTCCCAGGGTTTGGAAATATTTTCTCAAGCTGAGTAGGGGTGGATCTTCTTCCTAGACCAATTCCAAATGTGTTTATTCATTCATTCTCTAAATATTTCTTCTTGAGTGTGTATTATGTGCTGGGGATGTGCATGGTTCTAGATGCTGGGATACATTGTTAAGACGTGTGGTTGGGCCGGGCACGGTAGTTCACACCTGTAATCCTAGCACTTTGGGAGGCTGAGGCAGGCAGATTGCCTGAGATCAGTCTCAAAACAAACAAAAAAAACCACCCAGAAAACCAGGGTTGCAAGGCAGAGAACAGCAGAGCGGTGTCTGTGGTTAGGCCACTTAGAGCAGTCCCATCTGTGGAGACGACATTTCAACTGTCCTGAAGGATGAGGGATGAACGACCCAAGAGCCCAGGGAACACCTCCCCGCATAGGGAGCAGCCATGTGCAGAGGCTCCGAGGCAGGAAGGAACTTGGCATGTTCACGGTACTGAAAGAAGGCCAAGGGGGCTGGGGCACTGTGAGCGAGGGGGAGAGGGTCACAAGATAAGGCTGGGGACAGATCTGTGCGGTTTTCAGGCATGAAGCCTCGCCAGCTGACTTTCTCCCTCAAGCCTGTGGTTTGGCCCTCAGCCGGCAGGGGCCCCACTCCCAAGCATCTCTCTCCTCCCCCAGGCAGATGGCCCTTTCCTACTTCACAGCCACAACCACTGCTGTGGCCACGGCTGTGGGCATGAACATGTTGACAAAGGTATGGTCTGGGGCCGTTGCAGCATGGTGGCCACGCGGGGGCAGCAGAGTCCTAGGGAAAACGTCCTTCCCCAAGGGACAGTTCCCCAGGCTGGGTGAGTTGGGAATGGCCTGAGCCCGGCTGGCCAAGTGATGAGAAATACACCAGGGCTGTCCCCAGGTTGGTTCTTCTTGGGCCTTTGAGGGAGTTTGGGGTTCCCAGATGGTGTCTGGATGTGTGGCGGTAGCAAGGCCTAGTTTTCTTTTTTGTATTCTAGTCGTTCAGCCCCCTCCCCTCCCATCTTCCAGCGCATCTGAACAACTCCTACTGTTCTATTCCCCCAACAGAAAGCGCCGCCCTTGGTGGGCCGCTGGGTGCCCTTTGCTGCTGTGGCTGCGGCTAACTGTGTGAATATCCCCATGATGCGACAGCAGTGAGTAAAGGCCCCTTTTTCTCCCTACAAACCGCAAGATTAGCAGAAAAGGGGCAAGAAACCAAAGCAGTGGGTGGCTTCTGGGGACTGCGGTGGGCATGGGGAGGGCTGCTGGGCTGAGCCTCTGAAGGGCCCTGGGATTGGCAGCTCCCCCATGGCCCCGGGAGTGGTGGGTGACTTCGGGTTAGGCTGTGTGTTGAGTCCCATGGGAGTCCTCTCCTGGGTGATGTGGGATGGGAAAGACAGGGTGGACCTGTGGAGTTTTACACTGGATCATGTCCTTTTGAACTTGTGTTAAAATTGTGAACTCCTCCTACTTCCCAAGCCCTGGGGATGGCATACAGAATGAAATGTAACAGGCTGAGGTGTCTAAAGATAGCACAGAACCCAGAAGCTTTGAAAGAAGCCAGAGGAGTAGACAGAAATTTTCCAGGCACCCAACTTTAAGCTTTTCAGGAGAAAAGGTAAAGGAGAAACTCATTGTGTCTCACAGTTCTTATTTCTTGACTAGAGAAATCTCTGTTATGAGGTTTTAATGATGTAATATATGTAAAGCACTCAAAATAGCACCTGGAACAACAGATACTACATGAGCGTTCACTGTTATTTCTACCATTGTCATCATCATCACTATCTACAAGCCACATTTTCTTGGGACTACCAACAAATGGAAAATGTTCACACTAGCCTTTGTAGAGGAAGCGCTACCAGAATAGTTGTGCACACATGCTGCTCCGTTCATCTTTCCTTCCCCATCCATTGGCCCTTTCCTAACAGGAGAATGAGTCCCTGCCACCTACTGGGGCTTGAGTTGAGTGCTGTCAAGAACTGGCCTGAGAAGAATAGCTGGGGTGGGCTGGGCGCGGTGGCTCACGCCTGTGATCCCAGCACTTTGGGACACTGAGGCGGGAGGATCACCTGAGGCCAGGAGTTTGAGACCAGCCTGGCCAACGTGGCAAAACCCCATGTCCACTAAAAATACAAAAATTAGGGCCAGGCACGGTAGCTCACGCCTGTAATCTCAGCACTTTGGGAGGCCGAGGTGGGCGGATCACGAGGTCAGGAGATCGAGACCATCCTGGCTAACACGATGAAACCCCATGTCTACTAAAAAATACAAAAAATTAGCCAGGTATGGTGGCGGGTGCCTGTAGTCCCAGCTACTTGGGAGGCTAAGGCAGAAGAATGGTGTGAACCCGGGAGGCGGAGCTTGCAGTGAGCCAAGATCGCGCCACTGCACTCCAGCCTGGGCGACAGAGAGAGACTCCATCACAAAAAAAAACAAAAAAACAAAAAAACAAAAAAACAAAAATTAGCTGGGCATGGTGGCGCGTGCCTATAATTCTAGCTACTTGGGGAGGCTGAGGCAGGAGAATCGCTTGAACCCAGGAGGTGGAGGTTGCAGTAAGCTGAGATCATGCCACTACACTCCAGCCTGGGTGACAGAGCATGATTGTCTCAAAAATAATAATAAAAAAAAAAGAATAGCTAGAGTAGCTACTGTTTGTGGAGTGATCACACTGTGTGTCAGGTGCTGGACCAAGCATTTCACAGCCATTATCTCATTTATTTTTTTATTTTTTTATTTATTTATTATTTTTTTTTGAGACGGAGTCTTGCTCTATCACCCAGGCTGGAGTGCAGTGGCCCGATCTCGGCTCACTGCAAGCTCCGCCTCCCGGGTTCACGCCATTCTCCTGCCTCAGCCTCTCCGAGTAGCTGGGACTACAGGCGCCCGCCACCACGCCCGGCTAATTTTTTTGTATTTTTAGTAGAGACGGGGTTTCACTGTGGTCTCGATCTCCTGACCTCGTGATCCGCCCGCCTCGGCCTCCCAAAGTGCTGGGATTACAAGCGTGAGCCACCGCGCCCGGCCCGCCATTATCTCATTTAATCCTTACCAGGTCCTGTAAAGTGGGTGCCAGGATGAGCCTCATTTTGCAGATAAGCAAAACTGAGGCTTTGGGAGGGTTAAAGACTGTGCTCCAGGTCACACACATCCCCTGCAGTTTCAGGACTCAACCCAGACAGTCCGGGCCCAGGGCCACCACTCTCAGCCATTGCCCTAGATCACTCCTAAGATACTGCTTATTGGAGTGCAGAAGGAAGGTCAAAGGCCCAGGCTACAGGAGGTGGCTTCCTGGAGCTTAAGTGGCCTGGCCTTGGTCCCCTGGCATGTCATGTGGCTGGCAGGCTTCCATCACCCCTTTCCCAAGTCCAGTAACTCCTGTCTGTGTTTAGGGAACTCATCCAGGGAATCTGCGTGAAGGACAGGAATGAAAATGAGATTGGTCATTCCCGGGTGAGCAGAGGCCTCCCTTTGGGGTGGGAGGAGGGAATTCCCTCTCATACCCTGTCCCCTTCTTAGTGGTCAGAGTAGGCACCATTATAGGATTGAGAAGCCTTCTCTGGCTCCATCCTCACTCCCTATCAAATTTTCCCCATGTTTCTGTGTTCAGAACAGGCCCCTTCTCTCCTTTCTCCATCATTTCTGGTCCATAAAAACCTGGCTAGGTGGGAGGGGATAAAGTGAGGTCACTCAGCACCGGGAGGGTCCTTCCCTTCCCCTTTACCATCTCAGACTTGGCCATGATGCTAACCCAGCCCCCTGGTGCAGCACATGTACACTGGATACATCATTTCTGACAACTTACTATTTTCTGCCCTCAGAGAGCTGCGGCCATAGGCATCACCCAAGTAGTTATTTCTCGGATCACCATGTCAGCTCCTGCGATGAGTAAGACGGGGAAGCCCTTCCATCCTGGGGAACCCTGTGATACAGGGTGGAGGTCTCAGCCACACTCAGCTTTTGGGTGGGAGGTGGGGCCCACCCTCTACAGCCATGCTTCTCAAACTGCTTTGCTTGATTGCTGCAAGCCTAGAAGAACCACACTAGTTCCTAGAACATCAGTTCATCCAAGGTTTGGGGTAGAAAGTTATTTTCATTTTATTAATACTTGTCAAGCCCTTGTGTTTAATGTTAGACACAGTGTGGGGTGCTAGGGAGAGTGGTAGAGAAAATAAATTCCCTGCTTTGGTTTGCTTCCAGCAGGGGTGTATTGCAAAATTTGTTTGTATGAACGTACAGATACATTTTTGTTTTGAGAAGGAAGCTTTGGACCTAGCAGCACATGTTTTCCTGATATTGCAAGTGTGCGGGTTGAGAAGCTTGGGAAGCACTGTTCTGCCAGGACTTTGGGGAGAGAGTTTGGGGGTGGCCATGCCTACTTGCTCTTCTGTTCTGCCTAATGGTAAGTGTTTTCTGGAGCTTCTGCTGAAGGAGAGGGAATCACTTGGTTCTTGGTCTGACTTCAGAAGGAGTCCTGGGGAGAGCCTCCCAGCCCTCCCCTCAGCTTCTCCCTGATCTCTTCTAGTCTTGCTGCCAGTCATCATGGAAAGGCTTGAGAAACTGCGCTTCATGCAGGTATGTAGGGTTTGCCTTGGCATTTTCCCTGCCGAGAGTGCCTCCAGCCACATCTGTCCCTGGGGACGCCTGACCTGC
Source organism: Symphalangus syndactylus (assembly GCF_028878055.3). Lineage (NCBI taxonomy): Eukaryota > Metazoa > Chordata > Mammalia > Primates > Hylobatidae > Symphalangus > Symphalangus syndactylus. Next base: position 35,869,366 of record NC_072424.2, on the reverse strand, counting down.
CCTCCCCCACCCATCCTTCCCTTTAGCTACCATGCTGTCATCTCACTCAAGCCCACACCAGTCTCCACTGGCCTCCTGTTTAGATATGTCATGGCCAGTTTCCTTACCTGGTCTGCAGAGAACAAGGCCTTCTTTAAGGGCCAGGGGGTCCTTGCCTGTGGGTTTTTCTTTTTTCTTTTGAGACGGAGTCTCACTCTGTCGCCCAGGCTGGAGTGCAGTGGTGCGATCTCAGCTCACTGCAAGCTCCGCTTCCTGGGTTTGTGCCATTCTCCTGCCTCAGCCTCCCAAGTGGCTGGGACTATAGGCGCCTGCCACCATGCCCAGCTATTTTTTTGTATTTTTAGTAGAGACGGGGTTTCACTATGTTAGCCAGGATGGTCTTGATCTCCTGACCTCATGATCCGCCCATCTCGGTCTCCCAAAGTGCTGGGATTACAGGCGTGAGCCACTGCGCCCAGCCACCTGTGGACTTTTCTAGCTGGCTGATCCATGGCAGAGCAGGGTTGGGGTTCACCTTAAGGCATAGAAGTACCATGTGGATCTGTCTTTTATTTGTTTTTATACAGAAAGTCAAGGTCCTGCACGCCCCATTGCAGGTCATGCTGAGCGGGTGCTTGTAAGTATCATATTTTGATGATTTGGGTTTTGCATGGCTGGAGCACTCGAGATGTGTCGTCTTGTCTAGCCCGTGTTGGAGAACGTGTACTCCTTTACCTGACTTTAAAAGTGGTCAAGCTCAGAATACCTGTGGTCCATCTGGAAAGCTCTCACCCCATCTTTTGTGAGGGCATCAGGCTGGCTAGACTTTACGCACGTGTCCATGTAGGAAGTCCAGTGCTGAGGTGCCCTCCCATCCCAGGGTCTCTCCTTTGACCTTAAGTCTGGAGCAATTTTTTTGTTTTTTGCTTTTTTTTTTTGAGATGGAGTCTCGCTCTGTCGCCCAGTCTGGAGTGCAATGGCGCAGCCTCAGCTCGCTGCAACCTCCACCTCCCAGGTTCAAGCAATGCTCCTGCCTCAGCCTCCTGAGTAGCTGGGATTATAGGCATGCACCATGATGCCTTGCTAATTTTTATATTTCATCATGTTGGCCAGGCTGATCTCAAACTCCTGACCTCAAGTGATCCACCTGCCTCGGCCTCCCAAATTGCTGGGATTATAGGCATGAGCCATTGCACCCGGCTGTCTGGAGCAGTTTTACAGAAGAGATAAGAATGAGGAGACATAGCTTTGGCTGGGACTGTCATGTGTCCCAGACTCACACAGGAGGGAAATGCCACCAGTCACGTCAGGGTTCTTAGGTATCTGCCATTAACTGGAGATGTCCTAGTGTTCACCATGCATTTCAGGGCCATGGGACTAATGACAGCAACACTAACAGCTAACACTGACTGTGTATTTTCTCTGTGTCCCCACTGAACCCAATGCTTCATATCTATAATTTCACTTAATTCTCCCAGCCTTAGAAGTCTACATATTATTATCATCTCCTTTTACAAATGAAGAAACTGAGACTTAGAGTAAGAAACCTGCCCAAGGGGATGTAGCTGGTAACTGCTGGAGCTGAGATTTGATCAACAGTCTGACATTATGCTACACCAGCTTCTGCTAACTGAGTAGTTACCATAGGTTGGGTGCTTTATGTACATATCTCACTGAATCCTCACAGTAGCCCTGCAAAGTAGGCACTGCAAAGTGGGCTGCAGTAGCCCTAAAAAGTAGGTTGTCCTCCCTCTGTGTCTCTGAGGTAACTTGTCCAAGATGGCACAGCTAGAAAGTGGTAAAACTGGGATATCAACCCAGGTCTGTCAGAGTCCTGCATCCTGTAAGACCTTGCCTCCCAAACCCTGGTCCGTGCCAGCATTGTTGGCATCCTCTGATAACTTGTTAGACGTAAAGACTCTGAAGCCCTTCCCCAGACCCCCTCAGTTGGCACCTGCATTTTAATAAGCTCCTGAAGTTATATGCACGTCTCAAAATCCACAGACTCACTCCTCCCCCTCCATATTGCCCCTCCCCCACTCCATAGTGCCCCTTCCTATCCTGGTCGCTCCTCCCACTACAAGTCAATCCTCCCCTTCCAAGTTGCTCCTCTCCCTCCTCATCGCTCCTCCCCTCCATGTCCTTCCTCCCTCTCCATGTTGCTCCTCCCCTCCATGTCCTTCCTCCCTCTCCATGTTGCTCCTCCCTGTCCAAGTCGTTCTTCCTACTCCAAGTAGTTCCTTCCCTCCAAGTCACTCCTCCCGCCCCAAGTCGCTCCTCCCCATCCAAGTTGCTCCTCACCCTCCAAGTCATTCCTCCCTCTCCAAGTCGCTCCCCACCCTCCATGCTGTTCCTCCAAGTTGCTCCTCTCCCTCCATGTCACTCCTCCCCCTCCATGTCACTCCTCCCCCTCCATGTCCCTCCTCCCCCTCCATGTCCCTCCTCTCCCTCCATGCCGCTCCTCCCCTCCATGTCGCTCTTCTCCCTCCATGTTGCTCCTCCCCCTCCAAGTTTCTCCTCTCCCTCCTCGTCGCTCCTTTCCCTCGATGCCAGCAGTGCCGGTGCTCCTTAGGCCCACTGCTCACAGTCCCTGTTTACTTCATTGTCTTCTTCCTCTGCTTGAACAATGCAGTAAGGGTGGGAATGAGTGATGGGGGTCAGGAGGGTACTGGTTTTATCCCCCTGCCAGAATGAGTATCCTCGCACTGTGGGAACAGGAGAAGGGTTGGAGGGAGAGGATATGGTGCCAGCTGGGAAGGCAGGCCAGGTGCCTGGGCATTGCTCCCTTCCCTTGGGGATGGGGGATGGGCGGGCCTGTGGAGAGATGTCCCCTGATGCTTTGGTTTCTCCTTTCTTGCAGCCTCATCTTCATGGTGCCAGTGGCGTGTGGGCTCTTCCCACAGAAATGGTATCTGCTGTTCACTCCTTATTTGGTTTAACTGACCACCCTGCCAGTGCGCTCCCTGATCTGCCTGCTGTCCAGAAGGAGACAGGGAAGGGGCAGGAAGGGCAGCACCTGTCCAAGGACAAGTGTCCATCAGCCTAAAGGCTGGGCCTCTTAACCCTGGTGAATTCTGGCAAACCAAAACAGATCTGCGAGGGGCAGGAGAAGCCAGGGACAGGAATAAGGTTGCTGCCTCCCAGTGGAGCAAGGACTGCCTTGGAGAGAAGGTAGGGGAGCAACAAGAGACCTTCTCTCCCTGCCAGCTGGGTTATTAGGAAGCTCTCCTCTGGCTGGATCAGGTTTTTAACTTTTTTTTTTTTTTTTTTTTGAGATGGAGTTTCACTCTTGTTGTCTAGGCTGGAGTGCAGTGGCACGATCTCGGCTCACCACAGCCTCCGCCTCCTGGTTCAAGTGATTCTCCTGCCTCAGCCTCCAGAGTAGCTGGGATTACAGGTGCCTGCCACCATGCCCAGCTCATTTTGTATTTTTTTTTTTTTTTTTTTGAGATGGAGTCTTACTCTGTCGCCAGGCTGGAGTGCAGTGGCGCAGTCTCGGCTCACTGCAACCTCCGACTCCCTGAATGATTCTCCTGCCTCAGCCTCACGAGTAGCTGGGATTACAGGCACGTGCCACCACGCACAGCTAATTTTTGTATTTTTAGTAGAGACGAGGTTTCACCATGTTGGCCAGGATGGTCTCAATCTCCTCACCTTGTGATCCACCTGCCTCAGCCTCCCAAAGTGCTGGCATTACAGGCGTGAGCCACCGCGCCCGGCCTCATTTTGTGTTTTTAGTAGAGACGGGGTTTCACCATGTTGGCCATGGTTGGTCTTGAAATCCTGACCTCAGGTGATCTGCCCGCCTCAGCCTCCCAAAGTATAGGGATTACAGGCGTGAGCCACCGTTCCCCGTTGGTCTTTAACATTAAATAAGGGGGCTGGTTGTAGTGGCTCACGCCTGTAATCCCAGCACTTTGGGAGGCCGAGGTGGGCAGATCACCTGAGTTCGGGAGTTCGAGACCAGCCTGACCAACATGGAGAAACCCCGTCTCTACTAAAAATACAAAATTATCTGGGTGTGGTGGTGCATGCCTGTAATCCCAGCTACTTGGGAGGCTGAGGCAGGAGAATTGCTTGAACCTGGGAAGTAGAGGTTGTGGTGAGCCAAGATTGCAACACTGCACTCTAGCCTGGGCAACAAGAGCGAAACTCTGGCTCAATAAATAAATAAATAAATAAATAAATAGGCAGAGGGCTGACAACCGAAACCCCTCTATTTCCTTTGTGTGTCCAAGAAGGAGGAAGCAGGGAGAAGGGATGATGGAAAGGGGAAGGGATACATCAGACTAGGGGGCGGAGAGTGACTGACCCCAGGAGATAAGCATAGCTTGAATATATACCCAGACGATTCCAGTCTCCCCCTTCCTCAGTACTCTAGTTCAATACTAGTTCCATGGTCATCTGCTAGACATCTCTTGTGTCCCAAGCACTGTGTTTGTAATCTTGTGGAGAAGATGGAAGTTGAAACGAAGAACCATAGCCCAAGGAGAATGAAGTCAGGCCTGAGTAATGGTAAAGCAACATTGTGGTATACAGAGGCCAATAATAATCCTAGATGGAAAAATCAGGAGGGCTTCTTGGAGGTGATATTCATCTGAGGGTAACTTACTGCTTGTTCCCGGTGGCATGCACATAATCCCCTTCTCCTCTCTTTTCAGTGAATTGCCAGTTTCCTATCTGGAACCGGAGCTCCAAGACACCATCAAGGCCAAGTATGGAGAACTTGAGCCTTATGTCTACTTCAATAAGGGCCTCTAAATGCCCCACTTCAGCAAGGACCAGTCTATTCCCATATTCACCAGCTCCTCCTTAGCTACGTGCACACTTGTGTCCTCCTTCCTCTTTGCCAACAAGGCCTGAAGGCCAGGGTAGAGTTGGAGGGGGTGGACAATGAATGCCTCATACTTACACCCTGGTACTGGTTGATTGGACCTCAGGGGAAAAAAGTGAAAAAGGGTAGCAAAGGCCAATGTCTTCTAGCTGCTTCCTCAACCCCTGTCCCCTAGAGACCAGAAGCTGAGGCCCTCTCAGGGAGGAGACACCAAGCAAATCATTTGGAAAAGTTAGGAAACCTTTAGGATTCTGGTTCCAGCCAGGATTGATGAAAAGACCTTGGATCAAAAGGAAGCATCTATACCTCTTTCTTCTTTGCTTCCTCCTCCTCTCCTGATCAATGGAATCTTTTACCCATGTAATTCTAGCCGAACTCAGGAAAAAGAAGGGGGAAAGGACTCTGTCCCCTTGGGGCTTATCTCCACCCTTCCACATCCTCCTCCTCGTTGCCCCCTGGTCAGGCAGCTTCTTTTTTTTTCCAAGATGGAGTCTTGCTCTGTCGCCCAGGCTGGAATGCAGTGGCACGATCTCGGTTCACTGCAACCTCTGCCTCATGGATTCAAGCGATTCTCCTGCCTCAGCCTCTCAAGTAGCTGGGATTACAGGGCACCTGCCACCACGCCCGGCTAATTTTTGTATTTTAGTAGAGACGGGGTTTCACCATGCTGGCCAGACTGGTCTCGAACTCCTGACCTCAGGTGATCCGCCTGCCTCAGCCTCCAAAAGTGCTGGGATTACAGGCATGAGCCACCGCACCCAGCCTGGACAGCTTCTTTGGGAGTGCTGCTAACCTTGAAATTATCAGACACTTAGGAGTTCTTAGTGCTAAAAAGGGGATCGTGCAAGGCAGCAGAGTTACATGGTTCTTCAAATCATGTCTGAATCTATTCTTGGAATCTTCTCTATAATAAGGGAAGTTCTCTTTCCCCACTGCCACATATCTCTGTTTTAAAAGATAAGTCCACTAACTGTGAGTAAAAATGATATATGTAGGCATTAACCACACACTTTAATGGGTATAATTTCCTGGCTGCCTCCCTTCCTCAGCCCATTAGGTTAAACACCAAAGAAAGACTGGTGTGTACTGAATAGGAAAGGGAAGTTTTATTTGGAACCTTCTAAGAGGAAACCAACCAGGACCAAAGAGCCTTAAAGGACACACAGCAAAGCACAGCCACTTCCCTTCCCCAGCTTGGCTGCCCTAGGTGATTTCTCAGGCTCCTTGGGGGAGTGTTGTTTCTCATCTGGAATCAATGTGTGTATGAGTTTTGTCTGGTAGGATTGCTGACTCTGTCCAACAGATATCACTGTGAATTGAATAAATTTGTTGAAAGAGCACACAGGCACACACATACACACAAACTGTAAACTAAGTTAATGAAGCCTGAATGGAAAGCAGGATCTGGCCTTACTTTGGCCTTGGCATGTCAGAGGGTATCACAACTACTATATAAGGGGAACTTGTCTGATGCCTGGAGGCTGTTGTTTATTTCCCTCATTAAAGGGGAAATCCACCTGTCTCCACAGGAAGCTCCAGAGATCTCCCAGAATGGGAGCTGTGTTGCCCTAGAGCAAGAGTTGGCAAGCTATGGCTCAAGGGGCCAAATCCACCTGCTACCTGTTTTTGTGCAACTGGAAGCTAAAAATGTTTTTACATTTTTAAAGAGTTGTAAAAGGGAACAACAGGAATGACAGAGACCCTACCTACATGGCATACAAAGCCTAAAATATTTACTGTCTGATCCTTGACACAAAAAGTTTCCCCTGCCCTGGAGCAGTGGTTCTTAAGCACATGCATCAACCGGGCGCAGTGGCTCATGCCTGTAATCCCCATACTTTGGGAGGCCGAGGCAGGTGGATCATCTGAGATCAGGAGTTCGAGACCGGCCTGATCAACATGGTGAAACCCGATCTCTACTAAAAATACAAAAAATGTGCTGGGTGTGGTGGCGCACACCTGTAATCCCTCAGCTGCTCAGGGGGCTGAGACTGGAGAATCACTTGAACCCGGGTGGTGGAGGTTGCGGTGAGCCGAGATTGCGCCACTGCACTCCAACCTGGGCGACAGAGTGAGACTCCGTCTCAAAAAAAAAAAGAAAACGTATCAGAATCAGCTGGCAGGCTTGTTAAAGCACAGATTGCAGGATCCATGGCCAGATTCTGTCACTCTGGGCTGGAGCCTGAGAACGTGCATTTCTAGTCATTGCCCGGTGATGCTGATTCTGTTGGTCTCGGCACCATACGTGGAGGAGCACTGCTCTAAGGGGAAAGGGCCTCCTCCCCGAGGCCAAGGAATTGACTGCAACTTGATTTTTCTCCCCATTTAAAAAAGTTAAAATATAACTCACATACCATAAACTTAGTCCTTTTAAAGTATACAATTCAGTGGTTTTTAATGTAGTCACAAAGTTGTACAAGCATCACCACTATCTAATTCCAGAATTATGTTGAGACAGGATCTCACTCTTACCCGGGTTGGAGTGCAGAAGTGCAGTCACTGCTCATTGCAGCCTCAACCTCCTGAGCTCAAGTAATCCTCCTGCCTCAGCCTCTGGGGTAGCTGGGACTACAGGCTAATTTGATTTTTTTGATGAGGTCTCACTATGTTGCCCCAGGCTGGTCTCGAACTCATGGCCTCAAGCGATCCTCCCCCCTCAGCCTTCCAAAGTGTTGGAATTACACGCATGAGCCACTGCATCTGGTCTCAGAACATTTTTCTTAGCCCCAAAAGAAACCCCATACCCATTAGCAGTCACTCCACATTCTCCCTACATGCTAGCACCTCACAATTCACTTCCTGTCTTTAGAGATTTGCGTATTCTGAACATTTCATATAAGTGGAGGAATGCAGTATGTGGCCCTCTGTGTCTGGTTTCTTTCCTTAGGATAATGTTTTCAGGGTTCATCCATGTTGTAGCATATGCAATTTGATTTTAGCTGGTGTCTGAACAGAAAAGTCTGTCTTTGAGCTAGCTTCATTAGGACAGGAGACCTGGCTTTATTTCCAAAAGCAAATAGGAAAAGAGAAACATTACCAGGGCCAGTAGAGCTTGGAAACAACTCCTGACTGATGTTCTTTCAGAACCTACAACGTTTCCCCTTCCTTCTCAGCTCCTCAAGCCCCTTGGATTTCCTGTTCTCTTATAGACAATTGCTCTTTTGGAAATGTCTGGAAGGTATGTAGTGGCTATAATGTTCAGGGACATTCTAAAACGTGGTCACTCAAACTGCATCTCAGTCTCATTTTGTAACATCTCTTCTTTGAGTTGGCTGCTGTGGGATGTTGAATGAGAGGCAGTTAAGGTTACTAAAAGGCTTTGGTGTGGGAAGTGCTAATCCAGACTGTCCTATCCAATAGCTCAGCTTGAGTTTTCAGGTAAAAGGAGAACGGGAAGTTGGGGCAAAATCCCCTGTGTTTGCCAAACTGAATTGGGGTTTCTTATTTATTGAGAGAAAGAGGGTATCACTTTCTTGCCCAGGCTGGAGTGCAATGGTATGATCATGACTCACTGCTGCCTCAGCCTCCTGGACTCAAGTGATCCTCCTGCCTTAGCCTCCCGAGTAGCTTCTTTTTCCTGAGTTTGGCTAGAATAGCATGGGTAAAAGATTCCATTGCTCGGGAGAGGAGGAGGAAGCGAAGAAGAAGAGGTATAGAAGCTTCCTTTTGATCCAAGGTCTTTTCCTCAATCCTGGCTAGAACCAGAATCCTAAAGGTTTCCTGACTACAGGTACATGCCACCATGCCCAGCTAATTTTTAAATTTTTTGTAGACAGAGGGCCTCACTATGTTTCCCAGATTGGTCTTGAACCCCTGACCTCAAGCAATCCTCATGCCTTGGCCTCCCAAAGTGTTGGGATTACAGGCGTGAGCCACTACATCCCACCTGGGGTTTCTTAGTGATGATGAAACCTAGCCTTTATGTGGAAGATTTACAACTTTTTGAGGCCAGGATTTAGAGAACTTGTGCCATGAAAATAATTTGGTCCTTGCCTAGTACTCAATTTTTACTTCTCCTCTAAGGAGCTCGACTTGTGGAATGGATAAATTTCTAAGAAACGAGAGATTGGCAAAAATACGTGTCACTTTTTATAGTACTTGGAAAAGCAGGATCAAGATAGAGGCAGAACTATGGACTTTCTTAAGCTGAGGGAAAACTGACTTAACTCACCTGTTTCCCATTTTTCCAACACTTAAGCCAAGAACAACTCCCTCTGGGCTCAGATGTGGGCTAGACTGGGCCAGGCTGTAAAACACTGACAGGTTTTTGAGAGGAAATTGATTGCTATAGTCAACTGTGTTATTTGCCATGGGTCTTCCTTTGTCCATTTATTTTACCAACTTTTTTTCCTTTTTTTTTTGAGACAGAGTCTCACTCTGTCACCCAGGCTGGAGTGCAGTGGCACAATCTCGGCTCACTGCAACCTCTGCCTCCCGGGTTCAAGCGATTCTTCTACTTCAGCCTCCTGAGTAGCTGGGACTACAGGCATGCACCACCACGCCTGGTTAATTTTTTGTATTTTTAATAGAGATGGGGTTTCACAGTGTTGGCCAGGCTCAAACTCCTGACCTTGTGATCCGCCCACCTCGGCCTCCCAAAGTGCTGGGATTACAGGCAGGAGCCACTGCACCTGGCCTTTTTTTTTTTTTTTTGAGACAGGGTCTCACTCTGTTGCCCAGGCTGGAGTACAGTGGCACAATCAAGGCTCACTGAAGCCTCAATCTCCCTAGCTCTGGCGATTGTCCCACCTCAGCCCCCCAAGTAGCTGGGACTACAAGTGTGCACCACCATGCTTGGCTAATTCGGCTAATTTAGTTTTTTTTTGTTTTTGTAGAGACGGGGTCTGGCCATGTTGCCCAGGCTGGTTTGAAACTCCTGAGCTCAAGGGATCTACCTGCCTCAGCCTCCCAAAGGGCTAGGATTATAAGCATGAGCCACCACACCTGGCTATTTTACCAACATTGACCAAGCTCTGGTTGAGCCTTGTAAAGGATATTATAGGCTTTAAAAGAAGAAGAAAAAAGACCTGGTATGCTGTACAAAAAGCTGCAAACTAGGCAGGCAGATGTGTTACGAGAATCCAGAAGCAGCAGCAAGGAGTGGGGGCTAGGAGTTTGTAAGCAGGGAACTGTATCTGTAATATGTAAATGAAGTTACTGGGCATCTCTTCAGTGGTCAGTGTGAGTGGAATGTGTGGGAAAATGTGGTGAGAGGTGAGATAAAGAGAAGTAGACAGGGACGAAGTTACAGAGAGGACCGTGTTGGGAAGTTTGGACTCTATTCTGTAGGTAGATGAAGTATTTAAAAGAAGAGGCCATGATATAATAATATTTGGTTTAATGTGGTACGGTTGTAGTGTGTGGCGGAAATTTGAGAGGAAGAATTGGCAACTTGCAGGGCAGCAGGGAAGCCATTTGTATTTAGCTAGAAGAACATGGATTGAAGCAATGGATGATGGATTTCAGAGCAATTTGTGAAGTAGAACCAGAATTTTGTCCGTCGAACTTGGGGTGACGAAGCACTGTGCCTCAGATAAAGGTACTATCTTCCAGGGAATTCAAACGGACCTCAGCTGCTAGTTGGGCAGTTGAGACCAAGAGAGGCATCCTGGTAATAGTGCTGTGCTTCAAGACAAAAGACATTAAAAGATTTTTACATTGCAATTGTTTTCCTCTTCAGGAGCGCCTGGTTACCTTTCAGGAATAATTTATTTTCCAACATCCTTGAGAAACACTATACCTCTTTTCTGTTTTTGCTGTGGAAAACTGGAAAACTAGTACTTCCGCCACACTCAAGATGGCTACACCAGCAATAGACTTTTCCATCCACCTGGGTGGCCCCGCCCCCTTATGAAGCTGCTTCCGCCACTCTCTGCGGGTTGGGACGCATTTTACACTTCTTCGCAGCATTCAAGATGGCCCGGCTTCCTCCTACTTTTTAATTGGCTGGATCGTTTCGTCTTCAAGAGAAGGCGGGACTTATATTTGATTGACAGCTACATTGATCAATGGACAAAGGGCAAAGGCCAATGAGGCGCTGGAACTGGAGAGTCTCTCGCGTGTCTGGGAGGGTGTTTTGCGCGGGGCGGGGTGGAGCAGAGCCGGAAGCGGGAGGGGAGAGTCAAACAGGAAAAGAAGGGAAGAAGGAAGAAGAGGGTAGAGGAGGAGAGGGAGGAGGAGGGAGGTGGTGGCGGCGCCGTGGCGGAGGAGCAGGAGCAGGAGGGGGATGGAGAGGAGAAGGCTCCTGGGTGGCATGGCGCTCCTGCTCCTCCAGGCGCTGCCCAGCCCCCTGTCAGCCAGGGCTGAACCCCCGCAGGTAAGGGGGCGGGGGCGTCTGGGCCATGCTGGGTCCTGGGGGTCGTCGAGGCCTGGCTGGAGGGGTCTGAAGGAGTTTTGTTGCCAAGAGTTGAGGGGTCCCTAAAGGGGCATCTATGCCTGGCGTGGACAGGATCTAAAGGGGCGTCGGTGTTTAGCTGAGGGACACCTGTGACAGTTTTGGTGTCAAGGAGGTGGCAGAGGCATGATGCCAAGCGAGTGAGGGGCGTTTGAGACGGCAGGTTGGTTAGGTGGGCTGGGGTGACTGTGGCTGGATAGCGGTGCCAAGCTGGGGATGTGGGCCTTATTCGTGTCCCTCTGTGGAGCAGGTGTCCCAGGCAGCAATGCAGTATGTATGTCTGTGTGTGTAGGGGTACACAGGCTATTGAGTTGGCCTGTGAGGGAAGGGATCCTGAGAGGATATTTCTTTCAGGATGGACTGGGGAAAGTTCCGAGGGCATCTTAGTGCGTTTAAAAAAAAATTACTATGTTCCTGGGAGAGACTTGGCCCCATTTTTAAATCTGTAAGCCATGGCGCCCTTGATTGGAGGCAGGACTCTCAGAAGGCAGGTGGGATGAAACAGAGTGGAACCCCTCAGGAGGAGGAGCACACTTGAGCTGTAACAAGCTCTTGCTGTTAGGCTGGCTTGCCTGGGAGAGCAAGTCACGGATGCTGATCTGAGCCAGCTCAGGGCTTTTGACCAGAGGGTGGTTCTGATGCCAATATGGGCAGCAAATGGAGCACCCTAGCTTTTCTTGCTGGGTGGCTTGCTCTTTATCCAGGCAGAGAAGCTTGCTTGTGCTGATTCCAGCTCCAGCTGGCATTTCGAAACCCTAATGGGAGCGTTACTCCTGGTGCCAAGTTGGGTGGGGTGCAGTGGGGGCAATCACCCCTCCTTCCTTGCATTTGGCAAAGCTTTATTATTCTTTTTTCTTCACTTTCTGTTCTTTTCCCCTTTTTTTCAGAAAGGCATACACACATAGACACATAGCGTAATGGCAAAGTCTATACAACTTAGTGCTTGAACTTGTGTTGTGAACAAGAGCAGAAACTGAGTGCCAGCAAAAATACTTATCTTTTCCCTAGGAGTTTTAGGGCTTCCTTTTCACAAATACATCTTGTTTTGCCCATTATCCTCTATTTTAAAATACTGATTAAAAAATAAGTTGAAATTCACATGACGAAAACCATTTTAAAGTGAACAATTCAGCGGCATTTAGTACACTTACGATGTTGTGCAACTACCACCTCTATCTAGTTCCAAAACATTTTCATCACCCCAATAGAAAACCTCGTCCCTACTAAGCAGTTACTCTCTGTCTCCCTCTTCCCCCAGCCCCTGGCAACCAGCAGTCTGCTTTCAGTCTCTATGAATTTATCTATTCTGGATATTTTATATAAATGGGATCCTACAATGTATGGCCTTTGTGCCTGGCTTCTTTCACTTAGTGTAATGTTTATAAGGCCCATCCACATCGTAGCATGTACTAGTACTTCATTCCTGTTTATGACCAAGTAACATTCTGTTATCTGTGTATCACTATTTATGCATTGAAGTGTCTAATTTTTCCTCAGGATATGTTTGTGTATACTAGAAATACCATGTGAAAGGAATGGAGCTCATTTTCTAGCCCAGTGTATTCCCTTTTCGAGGGCTGGGACCCTTCTGTTTTAGCCTTTGTTGGGGTTGTTTTTCCAGTGGAAATCATAAACTGGCAGAAGAAATATATTTTCTTTGTTTACTAGAAAAGTTATAGCCCTCAGGACTGGTAAAGTTAAGTATAGGTGTTGACAACAAAATATAGAATATAGTAAATATAGAATTTACTTTTCCTTTGCACATATCTGTTTCTGTAAGTATCTCGAAAAGGCTGTCCCCAATAACCAATAAATAACATCGGTAGAGGGTTGGTTTAGGAATGTCAGAGCCTTTGGAGATGGGCTGGTCAAAGATAGGAATTAGATCCACTTTTTCAGCAAGGGGGATGATGGAAAGTGGAGGTGCCTACAAGGTCATGGAGCCTGGGAGGTGTTGTGAAGATGTGGAAGTGGATTGTTAATGTTATATCCTAATTGCAGTTTGCAAACCACAGGCTGCTTTCTTATATCTCTGGCACTTCTAATACTTAATTTTGAGGACAGGTGTCTTTTGTACTTTGTTCCATTTGGATGAATGCTATCACTGACCAACAGCTGTGACACGGTTACAATTCCTGCAGAGAAGGGAAAGTGTTTGTAATGAGCAGTGGCCCTCTTCCTAACCAGCCCCCACATACCCTCACTCCTGATGCTCCCTATACACTTCCATCCCCCACCTTATACCCCTGTCTCTTTCTGTCCGGGAGTGCTAGATATCTATAGTGAGATTTCTGTTTTGAATTTTAACCTTCGGAATGCAAGTTACTATATAATTATTAACTCTGAATCCACCGCAATTTAGTCAGTGTATTTTTTTGGCGTTTTTTTTTGGGGTGGGGGGGTGGGGGAAGGGGTTGCTTGTACAAATCAGTAAGGAAAAAAAAATCCCAAGGCCATTTTGGCACAGGCATACTTTAAGTACCCACTGTCCTTAATTCAACAATGAAGTCCAGCTAACTTTGAATTCAGGAGGGCTTACTGTACTCATTCTGTATCGAATAATGGTATTGGTACCTTATTGCATTTCTCCCACAAAATTGATCTACTTACAATACAATCTTTTTTTTTACATACACATTTTTTTTACATACACAATCTTTTTTTTACATACACATTTACTATCAGAAATAAATGATACTAGGCAACTTGCTTTCCCTGTTACCAGCTCTGCCTGAAATAGCCATTTCTTGTTATGCAGGCAGGCCCTGGAAAGTTCGTCAGCTAGTTCATTCTGTGGTTAGGAACTTAGACTTAACTCTCCTACAGGTTATGACATTACAACTCACAGACGTGAATCCTTAAATCTATAAAGAATGAAAAAGGCCAGGCGCGGTGGCTCACCCCTGTAATCCCAGCACTTTGGGAGGCCAAGGCAGGCAGATCACAAGGTCAGGAGATCAAGACCATCCTGGCCAACATGGTGAAACCCTGTCTCTACTAAAAATACAAAAATTAGCCAGGCATGGTGGTGCACCTGTAGTCCCAGCTACTCGGGAGGCTGAGGCAGAAGAATCACTTGAACCTGGGAGGTGGAGGTTGTGGCGAGCCAAAATCATGCCACTGCACTCTAGCCTGGTGACAGAGCGAGACTCCGTCTCAAAAAAAAAAAAAAAAAAGAATGAGAAAACAGTAGAGGCTCCAAATAGTAAGGCTCCAACAGCCTTGGCATTTGTTTCCTCCAGTTAAATTATCATTGAGATACATAGAGTTTCTTTTGATTGTTTAGATTTAACCAGAATGTTTGTTTTTGTTGTTGTTGTTGTTTTTGTTTTGTTTCTGAGACAGGATCTCACTCTGTTGCCCAGGCTGGAGTGCAGTGGTGTGATGTAATCTTGGATCACTGCAGCCTCGACCTCCCAGTCTCAAGCGAGCCTCCCACCTCAGCCTCCTGAGTAACTGGGACTACAGGTGCATGCCACCACGCCCTGCTAATTTTTGTATTTTTCTGTAGAGATGGGGTTTCGCCATGTTGCACAAGCAGGTCGCGAACTCCTGGGCTCAAGCGATCTGCCCATCTCAGCCTCCCAGAGTGTTGGGATTAGAGGCATGAGTCACTGTGCCCGGCCTAAACAGAATATTTGACTATGTTATTTAAAACAAAGTTTTGGTAGAAATATCTTTTTCCATAGGGTAACTCAGCCAGTGGTTTAGGAACAAATCTCTAGAGATGCAGTCCTTACCTTTCCTTTGCCAAGCTTAAAACTTTGAGCTGGGCCGGGTGCGGTGGCTCACGCCTGTAATCCCAGCACTTTGAGAGGCTGAGGCGGGTGGATCACGAGATCAGGAGATCGAGACCATCCTGGCTAACACGGTGAAACCCCGTCTCTACTAAAAATACAAAAAATTAGCCGGGCATGGTGGCGGGTGCCTGTAGTCCCAGCTACTTGGGAGGCTGAGGCAGGAGAATGGCGTGAACCCGGAAGGCAGAGCTTGCAGTGAGCCGAGGTTGCGCCACTGCACTCTCCAGCCTGGGCAACAGAGCGAGACTCCGTCTCAAACAAACAAACAAACAAACAAAAAAAACTTTGAGCTGGATGGGGGCCCCAGTTCCTACTATTTTTTCCCACCTAACCCTCAATGGTATACCCTTTAGTTCCCACCTTACCTTTAGTCACCTCCATTCCCAGTTTTCAGTCTGGAAGCCCTACTCCATTCTCCTTTCTTACAAATGGTATTTCAATGCCATCACCATCATTCCTTCTTATACAATAGTGGGATGTGAGACTTCCAGATTCTAATCCCTTTTACCTCACCTTCTTAGTGCGTTTAATATACCAAAGTGTAAAATCAGCACCTTAAATTTCTGTGAACTCTTTCAGTGGAATTCAGTAGGCATCAAAGAGTGGGCATTTACTGAAATGTCTACTCTTTGCAGCAGGCTATTATTGCTAGGCCCTGGGAACCATCAAATGAGTATGGAATCCCTGTTCCCCAGGAGCTGGAAATCTTATGGCAAGGACCGATAGCGCACACAGTGAATTGTAATCCAGAGGTTTTGCTGAAATGAAAGTACAAACAAAGGACTGTCAGAGCAACTGATTCTGCTAGGGCAAGAGGAAGATGGGGTGCTAGGAAGAACTTCATTAAGGAAAAAGCATTTGTTCAGGACTTTAAAGGTTGATAAGGATGAGTAGAGTATCTATGGACCAGGAAGGGGAAAAATGGATTCCAGTGTGGAAGAATGAAAATGAGAGAGTGTGTTTGGAGGTGACATGTACTCTGTGGCAGAAGCTTTGTGTGTGGATGTTTAGAGGAGTGTGGAAGTGGGGGAGGCTCGAAAGAGAGGCTGTTGTCACATGGTCAGGAGGCCTTTCATCCATTCATCTAAGGCTGCACCATCCAGTAGAACCTTCTGTGATGCTGGAAATGATCTCTCTCTCTGCCGTCCAATTCAGTAGCCACTTAGCCAGGTGGCTGCTGAGCATTTGAAATGTGGCTAGGATAACTGAGGAACTGAATTTTGAAACATATTTAATTTTGAAACATATTTGTTTATTTATATATTTTTATTTTTTAGAGACAGAATCTTGCTCTGTTGCCCATAGAGTTTCTGTCACTGGAATGCAGTGGTGTAGTCGTAGCTCACTGCAGCTTTGAACTCCTGGGCTCAAGCGATCCTTCCGCCTCACCCTCCCAAGGAGCTAGGATTGTAGGCGCATGCCACCACACCTCGCCGTATATTTAATTTTTTTTCTTTTTTTTTCTCTCTTCTAAAAAAAAATTTTTTTTTAGAGATGGAAGTCTCACCATGTTGCCCAGGTTGGTCTAGAACTCCTTGGGCTCAAGTGATCCTTCCACCTTGGCCTCCCAAAGTGTTTGGATTACAGGCATGAGCCACCATGCCTGGCCTAATTTTTTTTAATTAAAAAATTTTTTTTATAGAGAGGAAGTCTCACTATATTGCCCAGGCTGGTCTTGAACTCCTTGGCTCAAGTGATTTTTCTGCCCCAGCCTCCCAAAGTGCTGGGATTGCAGGCGTGAGCCACTGTTCCTGGCCCTCCATATTTATTTATTTATTTATTTTTTTGAGATGGAGTTTCGTTCTTGTTGCCCACGATGGAGTGCAGTGGTGCAGTCTAGGCTCACTGCCACCTCTGGCTCCCAGGTTCAAGTGATTCTCATGCCTCAGCCTCCCAAGTAGCTGGGATTACAGGCACTGCTACCACACCTGGGTAATTTTTTCATAATTTTTTTGTAGATACAGGGTTTCACCACGTTGGCCAGGCTGGTCTCGAATTCCTGACCTCAGATGATCTGCCCGCCTTGGCCTCCCAAAGTGTTGGGATTACAGGTGTGAGCGACCATGCCTGGCTGCCATATTTAATTTTTTATATCAACTTTATTGAGATATAATCAGGTCAGGCGCAGTGGTTCACACCTGTAATCCCAGCACTTTGGGAGGCCGAGGCGGGTGGATCATTTGAGGTCAGGAGTTCTAGACCAGTGTGGCCAACATGGTGAAACCTCATCTCTACTAAAAATACAAAAATTAGCATGTACCTGTAATCCCAGCTACTTAGGAGGCTGAGGCAGGAGAATCGCTTGAGCCCCATAGGCAGAGGTTGCAGCAAGCCTAGATCGCGCCACTGCACTCCAGTCTGGGCGATAGAGTGAGACCCTGTCTCAAAAAAAGAAAAAAAAAGAAACTTTATTGAAATAATTTACATGCCAAAAAAATTCACCCTTTTACAGTATACATAAATTGGTGTTTCAGTATAGTCACAGAATTTGTGACTATCAGTGCTAATTTTAGCATATTTTCTTTTTTTTTTCTTTTGAAACGGAGTCTTGCTCCGTCACCCAGGTTGGAGTGCAGTGGGGTGATCTCGGCACACTGCAACCTCTGCCTCCAGAGTTTAAGCGCTTCTCCTGCCTCAGCCTCCTGAGTAGCTGGGACTACAGGTGCCCACCACCACGCCTGGCTAATTTTTTGTATTTTTAGTACAGACGGCGTTTCACTGTGTTAGCCAGGATGGTCTTGATCTCCTGACCTCGTGATCCGCCCACCTCGGCCAATGTGCTAGGATTACAGGTGTGAGCCACCACGCCCAGCCCAATTTTAGCATATTTTCTTTACCCCACAACCATGCCCGGCCCAATTTTAGCATATTTTCTTTACCCCAGAAAGAAACCCCATAGCCATTAGCAGTCACTTCCCTTTCTAGCCCCTTTTCTTCCATCCCTTAGTGACCACTGATCTACTTGCCATTCCTATGGATTTGCCTATTCTAGACATTTCATATAAAGGGAATGGTACACTATGTGGTCTTTTGTGGCTTATTTCACTTACCATAAGGTTTTCCTTTCTTTTTTTGAGACAGAGTCTCACTCTGTCGCCCAGGCTGGAGTGCAGTGGTGTGATCTTGGCTCACTGCAACCTCTGCCTCCCAGGTTCAAGTGATTCTCCTGTCTCAGCCTCCTGAGTAGCTGGGACTACAGGCATGCACCACCATGCCCAGCTAACTTTTGTATTTTTTAGTAGAGATGGGGTTTTGCCATGTTGGCCGGGCTGTTCTCGAACTCCTGACCTCAGGTGATCTGCTGGACTTGGCCTGCCAAAGTGCTGGGATTACAGGTGTGTGCCACTGCGCCCAATCAAGGTTTTCTTTTTTCTTTTTCTTTTTTTCTTTTTTTTTTTTTTTGAGACACAATCTCCCTCTGTTGCCCAGGCTGAAGTGCAGTGGGTGCAATCTCAGCTCACTGCAATCTCCACCTCAAGCAAACCTCCTATCTCAGCCCTCCTAGTAGCTGGAACTACAGGTGCGCACCCACACCCAGCTAATTTTTGTATTTTTTGTAGAGATGGAGTTTCACCATGTTGGCCAGGCTGGTCTTGAACTCCTGGGCACAAGCGATCTGCTCGCCTTGGCCTCTCAAAGTGCTGGGATTACAGGTGTGAGCCACCACACCTGGCCAATGTGATATTTACTTAAAATAATTTAAACTAAATAGCTGTATGTAGATAGTGGCTACATATTGGAGGATACTGATCTAACAACTTTCCAGAGTAGGGGTTTGGTACAGTCAAACCTAGTGGTCATGTCATGGGCTCTGGGGTCAGACCACCTGAGTTCCAAACTTGATACTGTCCTTGAGCAAGTTACATAACCTCTTTGTGCCTCAGCTTCCTCATCTATAAAATGGGAATTGTACTAGTATGGGGTTGTCATGAGGTGAAAAGACATAATCTATGTAAAGCTCTTGGAATATATTCAGTGATTATTAAGTATAATAATAATTATCACCATTATTGCTATTGGCAGTCCTCAGAGTGTATTATGGTTTGTAAGTTAGTGTCAACACCCAGACTAACTTCAGGAACTGAGATCTGGAGATTTTGCAAGTGACTTTCTTGATTCTGTTCTATGTCCGAATTTAGGTTTGGGGAGAATTTTGTCCTTCCAGAGGACATTAGTCACTGTTACAGCTTGGGAGTGCCACTGGTATCTAGTGGGTGGAGGCCAGGGATGCTGCTTAGCATCCTGGAATGCTCAGGACAGCCCCCCACGACAAAGACTTTTCCAGCCCAGAATGTCAGTGGTGCCGAGATGGAGAAATCCTGGCTTAGTGGGACCTGCTGTGGCCTTACCAGGTCCTGTTCATTATTGCAGAGCTTGGGGTCAGCCTTCTTGCAAGCACAACATAGCATTGTGAAGTGTATGAAATAACCTTGGACAGCAAGTTTTCGGTGGGACCTGAAGCTTTGCTATGCCGAATCTCACTGCCTTTCAGGTTTGTTGATGTATGTGATCAGTCAGCTCTGCCTTGTCAGCCAACATCACACATTTTGAAAACACATTTTTTTGATCTGTGATTCAGTAAGCAGGTGAGCCTCCCTTATTTACCCCATCTTGAACTTTCTTTCCTCTTGCTTTGATCTGCTCTGTGGTTTTATTTTAAGAACATGATTTGCTTTGGTCCCAGTGAAAGCCTGATGGTCAGTTACTTTATTTTCTCAGTGTCCTCCATCGTCCTGCAACCAATCTGAACTGAGTCATGTTCTTAGAACTTTTTCCTTTCCCCATTCCAAGTCCTGGCTCTACTCTGATTTTCGGCCTCAGGAATGTTGGTTTGCTCTCACGCACGCTTAGCCTGTGGAAATCATTAGGTGTTCTCAGGGTCTGTCACAAGAGAAGCTAAGTGTCCTGGACCTCAGGGTGGCTGTGTCTTGAGGAGAGTCCTCTTTTCAGGCCCCCAAGAGGCAGCTCATCTGTGGATGTTTGAGCTGTCGGGTCTTTGTTGTCATGGGTATCTCGCATGGCTTTGGATTCAAAACTTCACCTGTCTTTTGAATGCCTGTCCACCCATACCCTTGAGAGGACCTCTTCCTTTCCTGCCATCAGCTGTTAGGACTAACACTTGGGAGATCATCAGGTTCCAGGTGGTAGAATGGCTTGGGTTGGTTCCTTGCTCCTACCACCCCAGTCACGTACAGCACTGGGGCCGCTGATCCCACTGTTACTGCACAGCCAGTAAGAGCAGCCACTGAGTGATGGATTATCCTGCCTCCGCCTCCCAAGTAGCTAGGACTACAGGCACACACTACAGCAACAGAGAGTCTTGGTGGCTTGTCTCCTTGGTGGCATACAGTAGACGGGCTGAGGTCTGGTCTGTGGGCACCTCTCTTTTGAAACATCCTTTTCAGTTCCACTAGGTGGAGCAAAGTCTGGCCTGAAAACTGCATGCTATGTGGAAACCACAAACAAAGAAACACAAGTAAATCCAGAACATTGCAACCTGGGAGGTCAAGAAAGGGGAAACAAATCCCATCCTATTGAATTTTAAGGCTTGTTGATACCATTCTGAGCTTTCCTGATCTGGGGATTAAGTAGGTCATCCTCTCAGCCTTGTAGATCGCCCGTCTTGCATGGTCTGGGTTTTCGGGATATGCTTGCATACTCAGTTACATTCCCATAGCTCTGATTTATTTACTTTTGGTTTTCTCCTTTCCACACTTTCTTCTGTGGGAAATCAGAGGAGTTGTTTATCTTCTGCCCCTGGTGCTGTCGTCCTCACAGTGCCAAAGCTAAGTTTTGATTCAAGATCTCAGGTGTTTAAAATAATTTAACTTAAACATTTTTGGAAGAGGTAAAAATAAATGTAAGATGTTACAAGAATATCTGTGGCTTGGAAGGGTGGGTCCTAAGATGGAGAGTTATGAAAACATGTCTGTTTTGATTTTTAAATATCTAGCAAGACAAATGTTATGTTGTAACACTTTTATTACACATTCTTTCAGATCAGAGGCGTGCATTCATGGAGAAAATATTCGTATTTTTCAAAATTCTACATGTTGCTTTTTGGTTTGCCATTTCCTAATTTATTTTCCTCATTTAAAATTCCACCTGGCAGTTTCATCAAACACAGAAATAACAAGCAAAAAAACCACAGCTTAGTTTATTGATCAGATTTAAATATTTTTCTCTCTTAGTAGTTCATTTGGGAGAAGAAATTACTATTTGGCTTTCTACACCAGGATGTTGGAATATTGTAGCTCTTTGGAACTTAAATACAGAATTGAATAGTGTGAGTTCATCCTGCTTACTCCTTTCTTTTTCCTTGGATAATTTGTCTTTAAGTTTTGCAAATCCCTTTGCTACATTTGGGAGGGGGTGAGAGCATAAAACCTAACCCAGTGTGATTTGGCACTGTGGCTGACTTTCCATTTTGATTCCTTAGAGCTGATTGCTGCTTTTCTTTGAGGTTTAAATACCTTTCACCTTTTTTTTTTTTTGAGATGAAGCCTTGCTCTGTCGCCCAAGCTGGAGTGCAGCAGTGCGATCTCAGCTCACTGCAACCTCCGTCTCCCAGGTTCAAGCAATTCTTCTGCCTCAGCCTCCCGAGTAGCTGGGACTACAGGCGTATGCCACCATGCCTGGCTAATTTTTGTATTTTTAGTAGAGATGGGGTTTCACTATGTTGGCCAGGCTGGTCTCGAACTCCTGATGTAATCTGCCTGCCTCGACCTCCCAAAGTGCTGGGATTACAGGCATGAGACACTGCGCCAGGCCCCTTTTTAAAATTTTTTTTTTTTTTTTTTTTTTTTTTTAGCATCAGGATCTCGCTATGCTGCCCAGGCTGGAGCACAGTGGCACAATCATAGCTCACTGCAGCTTCGAACTCCTGGGCTAAAGTGATTCTCCTGCCTCTGCCTCCCAAGTAGCTAGGACTACAGGCACACACTATAGTGTCCAGCTAATTTTGTATGTATTTATTTATTTATTTTTTGAGACGGAGTCTTGCTGTGTCACCCAGCTTTAAAATACCTTTCACCATTTTTTTTTTTGAGACGAAGTCTTGCTCTGTCGCCCAGGCTGGAGTGCAGTGGCACGACCTTGGCTCAATGCAACCTCCGCCTCCTGGGTTTGAGCCATTCTCCTGCCTCAGTCTCCCCAGTAGTTGGGATTACAGGTGCGCACCACCATGCCCAGCTAATTTTTGTATTTTTAGTAGAGACGGGGTTTCACCATGTTGGCCAGGCTGGTCTTGAACTTCTGACCTCGTGATCCACCTGCCTCAGCCTCCCAAAGTGCTGGGATTACAGGCATGAGCCACTGTGCCCGGCCTTGTTTTATTTTTTGTAGAGGTAGGGTCTTGCTATGTTGCCCAGGCTGGAGTACAGTGGTGATTCACAGGCATAGTCATAGTGCACGGCAGCTTTGAATCCCTGGCCTCAAGTGTTCCTTCTGCCTTAGCCTCCTGAGTAGCTAGGACTATTACTTTTTATTTGAAATGGAGTTTTGCTCTGTTGCCCAGGCTGGAGTGCAGTGGTACAGTCTTGGCTCACTGCAACCTCTGCCTCCTGGGTACAAGCGATTCTCCTGCCTCAGCTCCCTGAGTAGCCGGGATTACAGGCACACACTACTATGCCTGGCTAATTTTTGTATTTTTATTAGAGATAGGATTTCACCATGTTGGCCAGGCTGGTCTTGAACTCCTGAGCTCAAGTGATCTGCCTGTCTTGGCCTCCCAGGGTGCTGGGATTACAGGTGTAAACCACTGTGCCCAGCCTACATTCTTTTTTAATTGCATGAAAACAACACATGCTCATAACAATGTTAAATAATAGAAAGATTTAAAAATGTTGGCCAGGCGCAGTGGCTCATGCCTGTAATCCCAGCACTTGGGAGGCCAGGGCGGGCAGATCACGAGGTCAGGAGATTGACCAGCCTGGCCAACATGTGAAACCTCGTCTCTACTAAAAATATAAAAATTAGCCAGGCATGGTGGCGCATAGCTGTAGTCCCAGCTACTGAAGAGGCTGAGGCAGGAGAATTGCTTGAACCCAGGAGGCAGAGGTTGCAGTGAGCCAAGATCGTGCCTCTGCACTGCAGCCTGGGTGACAGAGCAAGACTCTGTCTCGGGGCAGGGGGTGGCGGGGAAGGGATCATTTGTAATGTAGCATTTTACAACATGCATTTTTTTTAACCTTAATATACTGTGGACTAATTTCCATATTTTAGATACTCCTCTGATTTCTTAAAATACCTGTATGCTGTTGCTTTATACCGTGATTTATTTAAACATTTCTCCATTGTTAATAGAGTTTTTGCCATTTCACACAGTGCTACCTTGAACATTGTTGTACTTATTTCTTTTTGCAATTGTGCTAGATTCCTAAAAGTGGAACTGAGGATTGTGTGGTTATAGGGTACGCACATTTAAAGGCTGGAGTAGATAGTGCCACGTTGTTCTCCGGTATGGTTGTGTCAGTTTACATTCGCACCAATAGGATCTGCAGGCCGGGTCCACTGACTCATGCCTGTAATCCCAGTACTTTGGGAGACTGAGGTGGGCAGATCGCTTGAGCCCAGGAGTTCGAGAGCAGCCTGGGCAAGAGAGCAAGACTCCGTATCTTTGAGACGGAGTCTCGATCTGTTGCCCAGGCTGGAGTGCAGTGGCACGATCTCAACTCACTGCAGTCTCTGCCTCCTGGGTTCAAACAATTCTTAGGCCTCAGCCCCATGAGTATCTAGGATTACCAACGTTTGCCACCACACCTAGCTAATTTTTTTGTATTTTTAATAGAGATAAGGTTTTGCCATGATGATCAGGCTGGTTTCAAACTCCTGACCTCAATGATCCATCCACCTTAGCCTCTCAAAGTGCTGGGATTACAGATGTGAGCCACCACGCCCAGCCCAATTTGTAAATTTTTTATAGAGACAGGGTCTTGCTATGTTGCCCAGGCTGGTCTTGAATTCCTGGCCTCAAGTGCTTCTGCCTCAGCATCCCAAGTAGCTGGGATTACAGGCACAAGTCACCGCACCCAGCGATGCTATTATTCTTGTTTGCACATCATTGTGCCCTTGAGTGAGAAGAGTGATGAGGTCACCACCAATGCGGACGGGCGCTGTTTGTCAAGTATGGGGGTCGTCACCCATCTTGACCACAGGGCTAGACCACATGTGGCTCTGTCTGCTCTCGTACACAGTACTGTGCTGCAGTGAGGGGGATCCTTGACTCCTGTCCCCAACCTCCATTTGGCACGTCCTGTTCTGAGGGGAAGATGGTTTCTGAGCCTTTTTTTTTTTTTTTTTTTTTGATACAAGGTCTCCCTGTGTCACCCAGGCTGGAGTGCAGTGGCATGATCATAGTTCATGGCAGCCTGACCTCCTGAGTTCTAGCGATCCTCCCACCTCAGCCTCCTTAGTAGCTGGGACTATAGGCATGCACCCTTATGCCCAGCTAATATTTGTATTTTTAGTACAGACTGGGTTTCACCATGTTGGCCAAGCTGGTCTTGAACTCCTGACCTCCAGTGATCCTCCTGCCTTGGCCTCCCAAAGTGCTGGGATTACAGCATGAGCCACTCTACCTGCCCCCGCCCTTTTTTTTTTTTTTTTTGAGACGGAGTCTCACTCTGTCACCCAGGCTGGAGTGCAATGGCACGATCTCAGCTCACTGCAACCTCTGCCTCCCAGGTTCAGGCAATTCCCCTGCCTCAGCCTCCTGAGTAGCTGGGACTACAGGCGCCTGCTACCGCACCTGGCTAATTTTTGTATTTTTAGTAGAGACGGGTTTCCCCACGTTGGCCAGACTGGTCTCGAACTCCTGGCCTCATGTGACCCGCCTGCCTCGGCCTCCCAAAGTACTGGGATTATAGGCGTGAGCCACCATACCCAGCCCTTTTTTTTTAAGTAACAGTTTTATTAAGATCTAATTCACAGACTATAACATTCACCATTTTCAAGGGTATAATTAAGTGGTTTTTAGTATATCCACAAGGTGGGCCACCATCACCGCTATCTTAATTTCAGAATATTTTCATCACTCCAAAAAGAAGCCTTATAGCTATTAGCATTCATTCCCCTTATTTTCCTCCCTCCAGTCCCTGGCAACCACTAATCTACTTCCTGTTTCTATGGATTTATCTATTCTGGACATTTCATATGAATGGAACCATACACCATGTGGTCTTTTTTCAAGGTTCATCCATGTTGTAGCATGTGTCAATATTTCATACCTTTTTATGGTTAATTAATGTAGGGTCCAGCCCTATGGGGCTTAGCAGGTGTTCTCCCCGTGTGCGGAGGCGAGAGATTGTAATAAATAAAGACACAAGACAAAGAGATAAAGAGAAAGCAGCTGGGCCTGGGGGACCACTACCATCAAGATGCAGAGACCGGTAGTGGCCCCGAACAGCTGGGCTTGCTGATATTTATTGCATACAAGACAAGGGGGCAGGGTAAGGAGGGTCAGTCTTCTAAGTGATTGACAAGGTGAAGCAGGTCACGTGATTACAGAATGGGGGGGCCCTTCCCTTTTAGGTAGCCAAAGCAGAGAGAGAAGGCAGCATACGTCAGTGTTTTCTTCTCTGCACTTATAAGAAAGATCAAAGACTTTAAGACTTTCACTATTTCTTCTACCGCTATCTACTACGAACTTCAAAGAGGAACCAGGAGTATGGGAGGAGCATGAAAGTGGACAAGGAGCGTGACCATTGAAGCACAGCACCACAGGGAGGGGTTTAGGCCTAAGGATGACTGCAGGCAGGCCTGGATAATATCCAGCCTTCCACAAGAAGCTGGTGGAGCAGAGTGTTCCCTGACTCCTCCAAGGAAAGGAGACTCCCTTTCGTGGTCTGCTAAGTAACGGGTGCCTTCCCAGACACTGGCGTTACTGCTTGACCAAGGAGCCCTCAAGCAGCCCTTATGCGGGCGTGACAGAAGGCTCACTTCTTGCCTTCTAGGTCACTTCTCACAATGTCCCTTCAGCACCTGACCCTATACCTGCCGGTTATTCCTAGGTTATATTAGTGATGCAACAAAAAGTAACATTAAAAGCTAATGATTAATAATGTTTATAATAATGATTGATAATTGTCCATGATCATCTCTATATCTAATTTGTATTATGACTATTCTTATTCTAACTATTTTCTTTATTATACTGAAATAGTTTGTGCCTTCAGTGTCTTGCCTTGGCACCTAGGTACTCTTTTGCCCACAAATTAATACTCCATTTTATAGATATACTCCATTTTATTTATTCATCAATTGATGAGCATTTGAGCTGTTTGCAGTTTGGGACTATTATGAATAATGCTGCTGTGAACGTTGGTGTACAAGTTTTTTGTTTGTTTGTTTTAGAGATGGGGGTCTTACTATATTGCCCAGGCTGGGGAGTAAGCTATTCACAGGCAAGATCATAGCTCACTACAGCCTCCAACTCCCAGGCTCAAGCGAATCCTCCTGCCTCAGCCTCCTGAGTAGCTGCGACTACAGGCACATGCCACTCTGCCTGGCTTGATGTACAAGTTGTTATGTGGAATTGTTTTTAATTATCTTGGGTATATACCTAGGGGTGGAATTGCTGGGTTATTTGGTAATGCTATGTTTAACTTTTTGAGAGACTTCCAGACTTTTCTGAAGCAGCTGCACCATTTTACACCCCCACTAGCAATGTGTGAGAGTTCCAATTTCTCCAACACTTGTTATTGTCTGCCTTTTTAATTACAGCCATGCTAGTGGGTGTGAAGTAGTTTCTCATTGTGATTTTGATTTGCATTTCCCTAATGACTAGTAATATCAAATATTTTTTCCTGTTCTTATTGGCCATTTGTGTATCTTCCTTGGAGAAATTTCTATTCAATCCTTTGTCCATTTACCCTTATCTGACTCGGGGGCCAGAGGTCTTCCCAGTGAGTGATGCCCAGGGTAAGATTTTCTTTTAAACTGGGCTTGGTCAGGGCTCTGGCATTTCCAGACCTGGCTATGTTCCTGCCTAGTCTTGTGACCCTGGGCCACTTAACCTCTCTGAGCCTTCCTTATTTCTTTGTTTCTTTCTTTTTTCTTTTCTTTCTTTTTTTTTTTTTTTTTGAGATGGAGTTTTGCTCTCCTTGCCCAGGCTGGAGTGCAATGGCATGATCTTGGCTCAACGCAACCTCCGCCTCCTGGGTTCAAGCGATTCTCCTGCCTCAGCCTTCCGAGTAGCTGGGATTACAGGCATGCACCACCACGCCCTGCTAATTTTGTATTTTTAGTAGAGACAGGGTTTCTCTATGTTGGTCAGGCTAGTCTCGAACTCCTGAGCTCAGGTGATCGCCTGCCTCAGCCTCCAAAAGTGCTGGGATTACAGGCGTGAGCCACCGTGCCCGGCCGAGCCTTCCTTATTTCTATCAGCATTGCCCAGAGACTGCTATGAGGCCAGCCATTCTGTGATAAGAGGCCCATGTGGTCAGAGAAGGCTCCCCTCTCGTTTGGGGAGTCTTAGTGCGTATGCTTACAGTTCAGCTTCTGAACAGCCACACAGTTAGGACACCTGTATGAATCTTTTATCCAATATATAAATTGCAAATGTTTTCTCCCGTTCTGTTTTGCCCCCACTTTTTTTTGAGATGGAGTCTCTGTCATCTGGGCTGGAGTGCAGTGGCACAATCTCGGCTCATTGCAACCTCTGCCTCCCGAGTTCAAGTGATTCTCCTTCCTCAGCTTCCTTAGTAGCTGGGAATACAGGTGTGTGCCACTACACCTGGCTAACTTTTTTTTTTATTTTTAAATTT
Organism: Symphalangus syndactylus; assembly: GCF_028878055.3. Classification (NCBI taxonomy): domain Eukaryota; kingdom Metazoa; phylum Chordata; class Mammalia; order Primates; family Hylobatidae; genus Symphalangus; species Symphalangus syndactylus. The sequence continues at coordinate 35,841,595 of NC_072424.2, read as the reverse complement.
TTTGTGTTTTTTGGTAGAGACAGGGTTTCACCATGTTGGCCAGGCTGGGTCTTTTTTTTTATCTTTTCTTTTCTTTTTTTTTTTTTTGACATGGAGTCTCACTCTGTTGCCCAGGCTGGAGGGCAGTGGTGCGATCTTGGCCCACTGCAGCCTCTACCTCTTGGGTTCCAGTGATTCTCCTGCCTCAGCCTCTCGAGTAGCTGGGATTACAGGCACCTACCACCATGCCTGGTTAATTTTTGTATTTTTAGTAGAGATGGGGTTTTCCTGTGTTGGCCAGGCTGGTCTGGAACTCCTGACCTCAGGTGATCTGCCTGCCTTGGCCTCCCAAAGTGCTGGGATTACAGGCGTGAGCCACTACACTCAGCCTTAAATTTTTTTATGTTTAATTTTTTCTTTTTTTGAGACGGAGTTTCACTCTTGTTGCCCAGGCTGGAGTGCAGTGGTACAATCTTGGCTCATTGCAACCTCCGCCTCCCAGGTTCAAGTGAGTCTCCTGCCTCAGCCTCCCGAGTAGCTGGGATTACAGGCACCTACCACCATGCCCAGCTAATTTTTTGTATTTTTAGTAGAGACAGGGTTTAACTGTGTTAGCCAGGATGGTCTCGATTTCCTGATCTCGTGATACACCCACCTCGGCCTAATTTTTTGTATTTTTAGTAGAGACCGGGTTTCACCATGTTGGCCAGGCTTGTCTCGAACTCCTGATCTCAGGTGATCCACCCACCTCGGCCTCCCAAAGTGCTGGGATTATAAGTGTGAGCCACTGCGCCCGGCCTTTAATGTTTAATTTTTTAGGGACAGTGTCTTGCTGTTGCCCAGGCTGGAGTGCAGTGGCGTGATCACAGCTCACTGCAGCCTTGAACTCCTGAGCTCAAGCAATCACCCTACCTTAACCTCTCCAGTAGCTGGGACTACAAGTGTGTGCCACCACATCTAGCTAATTTTTATAGAGGCGGAGTCTCCCTATGTTGCTTACGTTGGTCTAGAACTCCTGGCCTCAAGCATTCTTCCCACCTCAGCTTCCCAAAATGCTAGGATTACAGACAGGAACTACTACAGCTGGCCATCTTTTAGAGATCGCACCACCCCAGCCTGGGTGACCCTGTCTCAAAAAATGAAGAAGTAAAAATAAATAAAAAATGAATCTCTAAAAGATAACAATGTTCCTGAACATTACTGTCATCCCATAGCATACCCAGAAAACTTGACAGTAATTCCTTAATGTTGTAGGATAGGATCTTGCACTTGAGAATTTAAGATCTAAGAATAAAAATATTATTACAAAATTCAGCTAATTATGACAGTTCTTCAGTTTTCTTAAGTAATTAGCCCTCAGTAAGTTCCTCTACTTGAAAAAATGTTACTCCCAACAGTACCCTCAATCCCATGATAATCAAAAGTGTTCTTCCAATCCCAGCATTCTCAGTCTTACTTGAACAGGTCTAGTATTTGCATTTTAACCATAACCTTTTTTCCACCCTGCAAAACTTGGTCTTTCATTTTCTTTGACACACACATCCATTTCCAACCTTTGCTTAGTGTATAAAGTGAAAGATTAACTTACGACTTTTGCCCTCAATTTTTAGTGAAGAGAGAATTTTGGGGAAAATCCTACTCTTATCTGAGATTGCATAAATGTTCAAAGAAACGTGGAGAAATGAAGAGACCCTGCCAGCGTATCTTCTCCTCTTCCCAGCTCTTCGGGGGTGTAAGCTGTGGGTCCCTATCCTGTGTTTGGCTGACTATGCCTACCCTTCCGGTACAGTACTGGGGGTTTCAGGTGAGCAAGGCTGCTGAGGGAGAAATAGAACATAGAATTAATTAATTAATTAATTTATTGAGACGGAGTCTCGCTCTGTCGCCCAGGCTGGAGTGCAGTGGTGCAATCTCGGCTCACTGCAAGCTCCGCCTCCCGGGTTCACGCCATTCTCCTGCCTCAGCCTCTCCGAGTAGCTGGGACTACAGGCGCCCGCCAACCACGCCCGGCTAATTTTTTTGTATTTTTAGTAGAGACGGGGTTTCACCGTGGTCTTGATCTCCTGACCTCGTGATCCGCCCGCCTCGGCCTCCCAAAGTGCTGGGATTACAAGCGTGAGCCACCGCGCCCGGCCTGGAACATAGAATTTAGAGACTGAGGCTGGGTGCAGTGGCTCACGCTTGTAATCCCAGTACTTTGGGTGGCCAAGGTGGAAGGATCACTTGAGCCCAGGAGTTTGAGACCAGCCTGGGCAAGATGGTCAAACCCTGTCTCTACAAAAATAGAAAAATCAGCTGGGTGGTGTGGCTCATGCCTGTTGTCCCAGCTACTTTGGAAGCTGAGGTGGGAGGATCACTTGAGACCGGCAGGCAGAGGCTGCAGTGAGCTGAGATCATCGCACCATTGCACTCCAGCCTGGGTGACAGAGGAGTGCAAAGTTTCACTCTTTGTCTCAAAAAAAAAAAAAAAAGAATTTGGAGACTGAAAGACAGTGGAGAGATAACGATACTGTGAACAGATGTTCAGTTAGAAAGAGAGTCTGTGCTGCTCAAAATATAGGAGATTTGGGGTTGAGCAGACTCCTTAACTGTGTGACTGTTCCGAGGCTTAACCGTAAGCTTATACATTGTGACTCCACAAATGAGATGGTAGACTTTGATTACATGGGCCTCTTATCACAGAAATGGCTGGCCTGGGAGGGGTCTCTGTGCAATGCTGATAGAAGTAAGGAAGGCTCAGAGAGATTAACTAATTAGCCCAGAGTAATGAGACTAGGTGCTAGCATGGCCAGATCTAGAATGCCAGAGACCTGGAACAATTTAGTTTAAAGGAAAGTCTCCCCCTGGGCATCCTTCATTGGAGTCCCATGGGAAGACCTCTGTCCCTTCAGCCAGAAACCCTTAGTCCAATCCAAGGTCACTTTACATTTTCAGACCTCCAGTGTATTCATCTGGGAAGCAGGGATAGCAATATCCTGTTACCAGCTGTATACCATCTGATAGAAGGAGCAGCTAAAATGGATGGGTAAATTGTTTATCAACCTTGAATTCTGATTTTGTTGAATTTTCTTTTTTTTTTTTTGAGACAGAGTCTTGCTCTGTCATCCAGGCTGGAGTGCAGTGGCATGATCTCGACTCACTGCAACCTCTGCCTCCTGGGTTCCAGCAATTCTTGTGCCTCAGCCTCCCAAGTAGCTGGGACTATAGATGCGCGCCACCACGCCCGGCTAATTTTTGTGTTTTTGATAAAGACATGGTTTCACCATGTTGGCGAGGTCGGTCTCAAACTCCTGAGCTCAGGTGATCCGCCTGCCTCGGCCTCCCAAAATGCTGAGATTACAGGTGTGAGCCACCGTGCCCGGCCTTCTCTGTATTTTCTTGAAGTTTGCTGAGCTTCCTTAAAACCCTGAGTTCTCTGCAAGAATAAGGCTGATGACTTATCGTGCCTGTCACTGGTGAGGTCCACTTTTTCTGCAATTTTGGGCACAGTGCAAGGCCTTGGAAAAGCTTTGTTTCTTGAGTCTCTCGAAGAACAACAACATTAGCATTTTTGGGAGGGCCAATGGCTGTGCTGTGATGGGGCATGGATGCTTTCTCAGAGATACTTTCCCCCTAAGCTTTAGGCACGTCTGACCATTTCTTCTGCCTTGGTCTAGTGCTTTCCTCATGATTTAGACTCTGGATGAAGGTGTTTTTGAAGTAGGTTTACTTACTGCTGTCATCCTGTGTCACCTCACTCTCTGTGGCCTGGAAGTGCAGGGTTTCAGGCCTGGCTGTGGGTGGGCATTATATGACAAAGGGTTCAGCGTCCCCTGCATCTGGTATGATGCCTTCTCTGGTTTCACCACCTTTAGTCATCATTTTACTTGGGGTGTGGACATATTTGTTCCAGGAGCTTCCCCACCCTCTACAACTTGTTGGAGGGATAGATTGTCCTAATGTTTTCTTCTGGTGTTTTTAACCATGAAATCTTAGACCTGGAGTAGATTTGGTTACCAAATAGCCTAAGGAGGGAGGACATAATATTCGATTTATGTAAGATCCAGGAAATGAGGGAAGGCATGGTGCCATGAGCTGTGCTTCCAGCCAGACCTTATTAACTTTCACAATTCTTTATGCAAAAGAGACAACTTCCAGGTGTTGCTAATGGAGGTTCGTGACCTAGAGACAAAACCAGAAGCAGCTTCCCTCTATTTCTCCAAATCCAAAAACAATTGCTAGGGAGTTAGACCATCACCCAGCTCTGCTTTGAGAAAGGGAATTTTGCTTTTGAGATGATTGAAGTGCTTTAAATTCCTCAGCTGAGAAATGAGAGATGTACAGATAATGAGACACATGGAGGCTTTGCTGCATCAGACTTCATGAGCTTGGAGAACATGCAGGTGTTCTCCTGACCTCTTAGCTGTTTGTCAGGTTTCTATGACCAGGCAGGTGTTACCAGCACTAATGTTTAGGGATTCAGCTATATTTTAGCTTCATTTTTATGATCCTTTTTTTTTCCAGACAGGATCTTGCTCTGTCACTCAGGCTGGAGTGCAGTGGTGTGATCACAGCTCACTGCAGCCTCAACCTCCCTGGACACTCAATTGATCCTCCTACCTCACCCTCCCCAGCAACTGGGACTACAGTCATGTGCCACCATGCCCGGCTAATTTTTGTATTTTTTTTGTGGAGATGGAGTTTTGCCATGTTGCCAGACTGGTCTCGATACTCCTGGGCTCAAGTGATCCACCCTCCTTGGCCTCCCAAAGTGCTAGCATTACAGGCATGTGCCACCACACCCAGCCAGGATCCTCTCTTTAGTCACGTCTTTATCTCTTCATTCATGTAACGATCTTTTCTTGAGGGCCTGCTTTGTGCAAGGAATTGTGTTTGGTACTGTGAGGGATATGGAAGTGAACGTTTCACATCTTACCCCTAAGTTGCTTACTTCAGAGGAGAAGGTAGGGCTGAGAAGAAATATCTAAAACATAAAGTGTGAAATGGCTTTGTTGAGTTTATGAGTTGCATGTAAGAAGTGAGTAGATTTTCCTATAAAAGCACAACCAAGATGATTGCTTTCTGGACAGTGAGAATGCCTAGAGCACCAAGAACTGCTTCTAAGGACTCAGAGTTGAGATGCCTGTCGTAAAATGACCTTGCTGTTAGCCCTTTTCTTGGGTCAGCCACCATTGTACCCACATTCCCACTTAACATAGACCATGTCTCTCTTTATCTCACCCAAAGTTTAAATAACAGTGAAAGATGAAATCAGATTGGTGGAGACCTGGAAGCTTAATTTTCCTAATGGTTCTCTTTCCAAATTACATCTGGCCGAGGCATGAGGATCACTTGAACCTAGGGGTTCGAGACCAGCCTTGGCAACATAGGAAGACCCTGCCTCTATAAAAATTAAAAAAAATTAGCTGGGGCCAGGTGGCTCACATCTGTAATCCCAGCACTTTGGGAGGCCAAGGCAGGCAGATCACCTCAGGTCGGGAGTTTGAGAACAGCCTGACCAACATGGAAAAACCCCATCTCTACTAAAAATACAAAAATTAGCTGGGCATGGTGCGCATGCCTGTAATCTCAGCTATTCAGGAAGCCGAGGTAGGAGAATTTCTTGAACCCGGGAGGCGGAGGTTGCAGTGAGCCGAGATCGGGCCATTGCACTCCAGCCTGGGCAACGAGAGCGAAACTCTGTCTCAAAAAAAAAAAAAAAGAAAAAAAATAAGCTGAGCATTGTGGTAAACGCCTGTAGTCTCAGCTACTTGGGAGGCTGAGGTGGGAGGATTGCTTGTGCCTGCGAGGTTAGAGGCTACAGTGAGCCATGATCGCACCACTGCACTCCAGCTTGGGTGACAGAGCAAGATCCTGTCTCAAAAACAAAAAGCAGGCCTGGCCAACATGGTGAAACCATGTCTCTATTGAAAATACAAAAATTAGCTGGGCATGGTGGCATGAGCCTGTAGTCCTAGCTACTTGGGAGGCTGAGCAGGAGAATTGCTTGAACTCAGGAGGCAGAGGTTGCAGTGAGCCAAGATTGCACCTCTGCACTCCAGCCTGAGCGACAGAGTAAGACTCTGTCTCAAAAAAAAAAAAAAGCAAAAAACAAATTACATCTCAGTGTGTTTCATGTAGTTGGTGTGATCTACATCCCTCCTTTTGTTCTTATTCTGATCTTTGGTTTGGAGAGCAATTCGTAAGGAGGCATGAAATGTATCTGGAGACAGCTATGAGCTGCAGCCTACTGATTTTCATGTAATTCTTGGCTACTTGCCAGTATGGTTGGGCTTCAACTGTTTCCAGGGTAGGAAAAACACGAACCTAGCATTTTGGTATGAAAACAAACAAGGCTACTTTGTACTTGATGAAGCTCAAGTTGCAGATCCAGTGAGAGCCCATTAACTATTGGTGAAGGCCCACTGACAGTGGTGAGTTTCAGAGACCCCTGCACATTCTGGAGATAGCAGCAAATGGTTGTGCAGCCTACAAAAGTAATAAATATTTCTGCAGTGATTGTCAACAACAAAATGATTTTCTTGTTTGGGGGGTGGGGAGGCAAGAGGCAGAAACCTTAGGAAGCTGTTGCAAACCAGTTTCAGCTTCTGCTACTTTTATTTCTTTCCATTTAAAGCTGGGTGCAGTGGCACATGCCTGTAGTCCCAGTTACTCAGGAGCCTGAGGTGGGAGGCTCACTTGAGCCCAGGATTTTGAGGCTGCGGTGTATTATGATGGCCCCTGTAAGTAGCCACTGTACCCCAGCCAGGGTAACATAATGAGACCCTGTCTCTCAAAAAAATAAAAGACTAAGGCTACACAAATGACATGGGGTGGAGTCAGGAACCTAGGACTCTTTCTGGCCTACTTTGGAGAGCAGGATTCTGTGAGGTTGAGGTCAATGACTGGGAAAGCCCCAAAGTTCTCATCTGTATCTTCCTTCCACCTCCTCCAACCTCTGCAATAAAACAAAATCAACTCCAAGATTGACCATATTTTAGTAGTAAATATGAAACAAGCAAAACGAGGGCCTAAAATACTCCACTAAAATAGAAATTCCTATATTTGATATTCATGCTGCTACTGTAATCATCAGAAAGAAAAACTGCTGGCCAAAGGTACTTACTCATTAGATGTGTACATGTGTAGGGCCTTGACATTCTACCCCCAACTAATCTTTGCGTCATCTTTTTCTGCCTTTGGACGTGTGCCCCATGCGTCCTTGTTTCCATACTTTTATTCATGCTCTGCTCTGCGTAGTGTGCTCATTTTATCCACTGAAACCCTACATATTATTTCAGTATCCATCTCTTTGGGGTTTTTTAGTTTGTTTGTTTGTTTGCTTTTTAAGACGAATTCTTGCTCTGTTGCCCAGGCTGACATGCACTGGCATGATCTCAGCTCACTGCAACCTCTGCCTCCTGGGTTCAAGCGATTCATTCTCCTGCCTCAGCCTCCCAAGTAGCTGAGATTACAGGCATGTGCCACCATTCCTGGCTAATTTTTGTATTTTTAGTAGAGACTGGTTTTGCCATGTTTGCCAGGCTGGTCTTGAACTCCTGACCTCAGGTGTTCCATCCACCTTGGCCTCCCAAAGTGCTTGAGCCATTGCGCCTGGCATTAGTTTTTTTTTTTTTTTTTTTTTTTTGAGATAGAATCTCACTCTGTCCCCCAGGCTGGAGTGCAGTGGTGCGATCTCGGCTCACTAAAAGCTCCGCCTCCCGGGTTCACGCCATTCTCCTGCCTCAGCCTCCCAAGTAGCTGGGACTATGGGTGCCCGCCACCACGCCTGGCTAATTTTTTGTATTTTTTAGTAGAGATGGGGTTTCATCATGTTAGCCAGGATGGTCTTGATTTCCTGACCTCGTGATCCGCCTGCCTCAGCCTCCCAAAGTGCTGAGATCACAGGCTTGGGCCACCGCGCTTGGCCTCATTTTTTTTTTTAAGAGAAAAGGTCTCACTCTGATACCCAGGCTAGAGTGCAGTGGTACAATCACAGCTCACTACAACCTCAACCTCTTGGGCTCAAGTGATCCTCCTGCCTCAGCCTACTGAGTAGCTGAACCTACAAGGTGTGTGCCACCATGCCTGGCTAATTTCTTAATTTTTGTAGAAACAGGGTCTCCCTATGTTGCTCAGGCTGGTCTTGAAATCCTGGCCTCAAGTGATCATCCCACATCAGCCTTCTGAAGTGTTGGGGAACCACTGTGTCCATCTCTTGATAAAATTTTCTTTGAAAACAAAAACCTTCTTTGGCCATTCTATCCCTCAATAGCATCCCTTCTTTGTTTTCTTTTTTCTTTTTTTTTTTTACTGGAAGCTCAGAGGATCATCCAGCATCTCTTCTTTGAGCTCCTCGTGTCACTGTGTTTGTCCCCCGCCTCACCATGTTTATCACAGAGTGCGTATGTTTGTTTCTGTGTAACTAACTAAATAAATCCTCCAGGGCAAGACTGATTGATCCAATAGTACATCTTTGTTATCCCCACAGCACATCCTGGGTGGACTGGATGCAACTGTAAATATCAGGTCACAAGTAAAGGGGAAGTGACAATTAATATCAAAATCCTATCTCAATGTGTGTCCAAGCCATTTTGGAGTCATACAGACCTGGTTGAGATTCTAGCTGCACTGCCTATTAGGTGTGTGTCCTTGAACGGGTTACCTGACATCACTGTGTGAAATAGGAGATGTCACCAACTGTCGGAATCTTCCCTCTCTGAAATACATGATTTGATGTTTAGCAAAGGATTACATACTGTGTTAAGAACCATTTAGCTAGCTCTCTTTCCTGAAAGACTCAGTAGTAGGAAAGCACCATGGGTTTTTACGGATACCTTGTGGAAGAGATAAGCTCTGTGACTTGTAAAACGCCTTGTCCTGCCCAGAAGCAGGAGAGGTGTGTGTTTTCTTGCCTCGGCAGGCCTGCTACATGCCTACCTTTGTCCAGCCCCAGGACATAGATAAAGCTAGTGTTCTTGGTTTCTAGCAGTTAAGCAACCTTTAGTGTCTCTGCCTGGCAGAGTTCTGGGTTTGGGATTTATCCCCTTGCATTCCCCAAAATAATTACTTCAGGATCCTTTTGTTAATGCCTAGCCTCACACCCATGACATGAAGATGTCTCAGTTTAACTTTTATTGTGACACTCATGTTGGTTTGAGGTTTCAGTTAGTATTCATTCTCTCCTTTCTTGAGTTAGAACTCTAAGGCATTTAAATGGGTGTGTGTCCAAACTGGAGAAAGATAAGAAAGATCTCTTATCTTATCCATTCTGTGTCTGCCCAGCAGCCTCTGCTCAAAGCTCCTGGAAATAAAATGGCCTTACGCCTGGAGATTATCTCCTACCCTAGAAGACTGGCAGTTACTGTCCTGTTCTGACAAACTCTCTTTCTTCAGATCCCTTGATTGTGAAATAAGATACCCCCAGACCTTCAGCCCTAGTTGCCATCAGCCTCAGTTGACCAGATGACATGGGTGTGGGAGCAGCTCACCAGGTTCCCAAGAGCCATGGCCTAGGAAGGTCTCCAGCCTATTCCTTGTGTAGCCTATTCCTTGTGTGTGGATCTGTTGTGCATTAGGAACAGATGAGAACTTTAGGGCTTTCCCAGTCATTGACCTCATAGAACCTTGCTTTCCAAAGTGGGTCAGAAGGACCCTAGGACCCTGACTTCACACTCCAGAACACTACCATCATATCCAGTGTGCATGGCAGTCTCATAAACAGGGTTCCAGAGCACTGACCAGGGACCTGCCTGTCTGCTTAACATTCACCTGACCCTCAGTTCTGTTTTTTGCTGTTTGTTTTTTCCTTGTTTGTAACTTCTGATATTCTAATATCTGATGCCTGTGTGATCATAAAGGAAAGAGCCTGTGGAGCCAGAGTCTTCACTCAAATCCTTGCTGTCTCACAGCCAGCTGTGTGACCTTGGGCAAGTTACATAAACCCCATTTGCCTCCATTTCTGTAACTGAGTAATAGGGATAGTAATAGCCACATCATAGGGTTGTTGTGGCTTTGAGATGTTGGTTAGATAGAGTTCTTAGCATGGAGTCTGGCTCACGGTCAGGGTTGAACAAATGATTATCTCTCCCCTACCCCACCCCAGAATTTAAAGATTATATAGACTGCCTACAAAAATGTTGCCAAAAGATATGTAAACAAATTTATTACAGTAAAAGAATGAATTCAGGTAGCTGTGAGCATATACGTTGTTGCAGTATGTCTTAAATTAATCCGGTACGGCACAGTGGTTCGTGCCTGTGATGTCAGCATTTGAGGATGCTAAGGTGGGAGGATTGCTTGAGGCCAGGAATTCGAGACCAGCTTGAGCAACATAGCAAGACTCCTTATTTAAAATAAAGTTTTAGGGAGGCATGGTGGCTCAGTCCTGATGTCCTGGCTAATAAGGAGGCAAGGCCAAGTGTTCGAGACCAGCTTGGGCAACATAGGAAGCCCTCATCTATAACAACAGAAAAAATTTTAAATAAAAATTTAAAAAGTTAATCTGAGGCCAGGCATGGTGGCTCATGCCTGTAATCCCAGCACTTTGGTTGAGGTCAGGAGTTCGAGACTAGCCTGGCCAACATGGTGAAACCCCATCTCTACTAAAAAGACAAAATTAGCTGGGAGTGGTGGCGTACACTTGTAGTCCCAGCTACTTGGGAGTCTGAGGCAGGGGGATGGCTTGAACCTGGGAGGCAGAGGTTGCAGTGAGCCAAGATCGTGCCACCACACGCCAGCCTGGGTGACAGAGCGAGACTCTGTCTCAAGAAAAAAAAAAAAAAAGTTAATCTGAATCCAAAGGGTAGTATTTCCAGCAGTACTATCTCTGAGGGTTCTCTGAACTGCGGAGGAGGAGACTGCCTCAGTAGAAGGATATCTCAGATGCTGCTTGGGGCCATAAGTTTAGTTGTTAACCTGCAAAAATTTTTTTTTTTTTTTTGAGATGGAGTCTCGCTCTGTCGCCCAGGCTGGAGTGCAGTGGCACAATCTCAGCTCACTGCAAGCTCCGCCTCCTGGGTTCACTCCATTCTCCTGCCTCAGCTCACGAGTAGCTGGAACTACAGGTGCCCGCCACCACTCTGGCTACTTTTTTGTATTTTTAGTAGACGCAGGGTTTCACCGTGTTAGCCAGGATGGTCTTGATCTCCAGACTTCGTGATCCACCTGCCTTTGCCTCCCAAAGTGCTGGGATTACAAGCGTGCCACCGCGCCCGTTTGAGACAGTTTCGCCCTGTGGCCCAGGCTGGAGTACAGTGGCACGATCTCAGCTCACTACAGCCTCCATCTCCCAGGTTCAAGTAATTCTCCTGCTTCAGCCTCCTGAGTAGCTGGGACTACAGGTGTGTGTCACCATGCTCAGCTAATTTTTCTATTTTTAGTAGAGATGGGGATTCCCCATGTCGGTCAGGCTGGTCTGGAACTCCTGACCTCAGGTGATCTGCCTGCCTTGACCTCCCAAAGTGCTGGGATTACAAGCATGAGCCACCGTGCCCGGCCCTTTTTTTTTGAGACAGAGTCTCGTTCTGTTGCTCAGGCTGGAGTGCAGTGGTGTGATCTTGGCTCACTGCAACCTCTCCCTCCTGGGCTCAAGTGTCCCCCCCACCTCAGCCTCCCGAGTAGCTGAGATAACAGGCATGTGCCACCACGCCCAGCTAATTTTTGTATTTTTTGTAGAGATGGGGTTTTGCCATGTTGCCCAAGCTGGTTTTAACTCCTGGGCTCAAGCAATCTGCCCACCTCAGCCTCCCAAAGTACTAGGATTACAGGCGTGAGCCATGGTGCCCAGCCAACCTGCAACATTTTGACAACATAATCCTGCTTAATTCTAATTTGGTATGACTTCCTTTTTTTTTTTAAGTTGGTGAATTCAGCATTGAATTTAATTCTGCATTGGCAAGTGGATGACTAAAGTCATTTGAAGAAGGATTTACCCTACCTTTGGCTCATCATGTATGAGGCTGGATCACGTACATAGAAGAACCCATTTTTTCAGGCTGGCAGAAATTGTTAATGATCATCTTGCTTTTCAAATGGCAAAGCTGACTACTTTGTCACTAGGTTGTAGTAATATTTGTATAACATGGTAGAAAGTGAACTCACTTTCCTGGGAATGCCTGAATTTGCCAACTCAACCTCTTTTTCTCCTTACCCTTCAGATCTCAGTGCTTAGTGAACGTTAGTGAGGGGCTGTAGGCAAGAAGTTGATAGTAAGAAAGAAGCTGTTGTCAGCAGTCACTTTTTTAGAATATATTATATTGTACTAGGTGTAATGCCTTGGGTTAAATGCTGCCTTGCACACAGGAATTTATAATCTGTGAGAAGATAAAAATAGACAAATGCTGATTAGAAACACTGTCTTGGGTAGCATCATAAAAGGGTGATTCATTAGGAAATCAGGAAGTCTATAATGCAATTTTGATCATTTAGGTTGTATTTTTACAAGTTTTTTTTTTGGATTTCTAGTAATTTTGTTGCAATTCCACTTCTTCTGAGATCATCACTGATGAATATTATTTAGAATTATGGGGCCAAGCTTAGTGGCTCATGCCTGTAATCTTAACAGTTTGAAAGGCTGAGGCAGGAGGATCACTTGAGGGCAAGAGTTCAAGTGTGGACAATGTAGTGAGACCCTGTCTCTACAAAATATAAACGTTAAAAAAAATTAGCTGAGTGTGGTGGCGTGTGCCTGTAGTCCCAGCTTTTCAGGAGGGTGAGGCAGGAGGATCACTTGAGCCTAGGGTGACAGAACAATACCCTATCTCTTAAAAAACAAAACAAAAAAAAAAGGAAGGAAGAAAAATATGGAACACTCCATAGCCCATTAGAGCAAGGTTTATTGTGTGTTTTGGTCATAGTGGCATCCCCAGTGCCTAGAACAATGCCTGGCACACTGTAGGCATTCAGTGAGCATGGAGTGAGTGAATGAATGGTACACTTATGCCATGGCACTCTTTCTGGAGAATTTCAGGTGCCAGTCTGTCTTGTTAGATCAGTGCAGATTACATTGCCCATGAGGGGATGAGGATGCCGTTTCCATCAGTTTGATTGCCAAAGTTAATGCTGCGTGTATTTTGTGGTTCTCAGTGGTTGCCAGGGAACCGAGGAAGTGAAAGGAAGGGGTTGAAAGCAGCCTCATTGCTGTTCCCTGGGCGGCTGTGCCTTGATGTCCAGCCTCGTCCGTATGGCAGTTTGGCCTGGTTGTGAGAGTGGCGACAAGGCCTGGGATAGACTGACCATGTCTTGAGAATATGTATGTGCTGAAAAATGGCTTCCCAGTCCCCAAACACCAGCAGCAGCAGGAGCCACTTCTTTTATACATCAGCCACCTTTTCTTCTAGCAATGAAGCTGTGATCCATTCTTTCAGTGAGTCTCGAGGAAATGGCTCAGCCAGTTTGGCACATTCATTTTCTTGTCAGGAAAGTCGATGTGACCTTGACCGTCAGTGGGGACCTGCGGTAAACACGTTGTGTGTCTGGCTGGATTCTAATGATCAAACAGTACTTTTGGCACCTCACTGTGCTGTACGTGTCATGTGCTGCTAATTTATTGTCCTAGGTTGGGGGTTATAGATACTAATTTGCAAGAATCATTTCTGACTTACATGCATCATGCCCAGCACAGTGCCACTACCATGGAGGCCTTGGATAAGTATCGTGAAAGAAAATTGTTGCAGAAAATGAAAGGAAAGATGAAATATACTTGCTTTGAGTCCTGGACAGTGTAATTAATTTGTAGCTGAGGAAGTTATTGAAAAGTAACTTTTTGTAATCCCAGCACTTTAGGAGGCTGAAGTGGGCAGATCACTTGAGCCCAGGAGTTCAAGACCAGCCTGGGCCACACGGTGAAACCCCGTCTCTACACAAAAAAACAAAAATTAGCTGCACATGGTAGCATGTGCCTGTGGTACCAGCTCCTTGGGAGGCTGAGGTGGGAGGATCGCTTGAGCCCGGAAGGCAGAGGTTGCAGTGAGCCAAGATCATCACACCACTGTACTCCAGCCTGGGTAACAGAGTGAGACCCTATCTCAAAAAAAAAAAAAAAGTAACTTTGGATTTATAAAGCTCCTCTGAAGATTGTTCTCCTTGAGTCATTTCTGGAAATCCAAACCCAAACATGGACCTTTTGTGCTGTGCGAGTGTTGTCTTTGGTAGAGGATTCAGGCCCAGGGAGAGCTGCTGTGACCTGCTGTTTCAGGGAGGGTAGCCAGAAGGGATTTGGCTTACACCACCGACTAGGGAAAGTCAGAGCAGGACACCATCCCCAGGGCCCTTGCTTGTGCAAAGCTTGCGTTAGAGAACTCTTTTCTCCCTGAGCTGAACTTAGAGAAGAAAGCATGACAAACCTAGGGTGGTGAACTTTTCCGAACCAAGAGTTGGTTTAAATATAGATGATCTGCCTCTCTGGCAACTTGGAGGCTGCGGTGGGACTTGTTGTACCTTTTATAAGACAAGTGAGGAAAGATGTTGGCACCTGTACTTGCGCAGTTTGTTTATGAAATATAAACTCTCTGGTGGAAGTGAGGGCTCGAAAGGTCAGTGTCCAAGGTAGCATGTCCTACCTTAGCTGGGGAAAAGGTGCCTCTCCAAGCCCCCCCTGCGAATTGCCTCATTCCCTAGAGAAAGTTGGGACAGCCAGGCTTCATGTCCTATTATTTACTGAGCACCGACTCTGGCAGGGGTGGGGGTGGAAAACTTTCTGTGAAACTGACAGACACTGGACTTGATTTTCTTTCCCAGGGAGGAGAAACAATACTCTAGGAGCTGCAAAGTCAGTCCTTATTCAGAGCAGTGTTCCTCTTTTCAGCTTTAGAGACTTGATTTATGTACCCCCGAGCCTGCTTAGAGCCAAGGGGTTGCAGCAGCCTGCTCCCATCTGCAGCCCCCCACCATCCTCCCACAGTGGGCTCTGGCTCTAGGTGGGTACAGGGCTGGGCATCGGGGTCTGCAGCACATCCTCCTCAGTATTCCAGCGCAGCTGTCTGAAGTTTTTTCTGCTGCGCCTGAACTGATGTCATTTCCCCCTTGGCAGACAGCTTCGGCTTTGCTGCGTCTGAGATATGTCACGGGAAGGTGGGGGTGGGCCAGAGCCAGGCAGGGGGAGTAGCAGCGAGGAGAGCAGGAGACAGTGTGCCTGCTCCGTCCCAGGACTCTGTTTACTTTGTCTGCTTTGCTAAAGAAGGCCGGTGAACCAGGACCACCGCGCACACAGGCCCACCAGGGGCAATGCTCATTCCAAGACCTTAACTTTTAAGAGCCCTTTGTTCCAACGTTAGTGTGGATGATGCTCTTGCAGGATGCCTTTCCTTTTGGGTCTTAGACAGGTAATTGTTTCTGCACGGATCGGGTTTGGAAGGGAAGAAGGGGTGGGAGCTTGTTTATTGTACTACTGCTTTGGGTGGAGGGACTATTTTAGCAAATGCCTCTCGGTTAGACCAGGCCAGCTCCCACACAGAACTTTCCAGTCTCCCTTCTTGTTTGCTAGTTGCTTCTTACTTTCAAAGCCACCGTGTTCTTAACCCTCTACGTCCCCGAGGTTTCTCTAGGGTTGTCCAGTTCTGATTTTCCATCAGACACTGTAAAGCTGCTTTGGAAACTTCACGGAGAAACAGCTGAAGAATGGGGCTGGGGAAGGGGAGAGGCAGAGTGCGATTCTTGCTCCAAACCCCTTTTATTCCTTCTCCATTTTGATTTGGCTAGTTAGTGGAGATTTCCTCACAGTCCTCTGGTTCTGAAGGGACTCTGTGTTGGGGGTGGGGTGAGGGCTCCGTTCTTCTTTTAAAGGAAAGGCTTTCTTCCTTTCAAGCATATGCCTGGGGCTGTGCAGCTCAGGGACGTCCCGGACACCTCAGGGGAAGGGGTATGGAATTGACCCCATTTTGGCCTTACTGACCAATTTTTCAAAAAGACCCCTGTGGCAGAGACTTGATTGCTCGGTGAGCCGCCCTTTGAAGTGGGGGCACTGCATTCATTCCAGCCGGTAAAACAGTGTGGAATGAGAGAACAGTAGCAAGCCACCAACTGCTGTCTGCTGAGAACACAGCTGTTGCCAACTATTTGTTCCAAGGCTTCTGAGAGTCGGACACCCCCACCCCCTCTTCGTTTGAGAGGCATGTCTATCGGAATGTGTAACTGTAACCAGCAGCTGCTGGCTGTAAGGGGTGGGGAGGGAGCACACACCCTCTGCTGCCTGTTCCTGGGTGAGGAAAAGCCACAGATGAGCTCACAGCAGAAGCCCTAGAGGGGAGCTGCTAGGGACCACTGGTTGCCCTCACTCTGAGAAAAGTGCTAGGTGGGCAACTCTCCCTTGAGTTGCCTACAGTTCTGTTCAAAGGAAGCTGCTCTGAAAAGTCCCAAACATTCCATTACAGCTCTTGTTATCTTCAGAGTGTTGCATTGACACAGCTGATGGGCAGAGGTGACCACTCTGAACATCCCTTCTGCCCCCACAAGAAAGGCTGTCCTTTTTTTTTTTTTTTTTTTTTTGAGATGGAGTCTCACTCTGTTGCCCGGGCTGGAGTGTAGTGGCGTTATCTCACCTCACTGCAACTTCTGTCTCCTGTGTTCAAGCAATTCTCCTGCCTCAGCCTCCTGAGTAGCTGGGACTACAGGCATGTGCCACTTATACCCGGCTAAGTTTTGTATTTTTAGTAGAGACGGGGTTTAGCCATGTTGGCCTGACTGGTCTCGAACTCCTGACCTCAGGTGATCCGGCCACCTCGGCCTCCCGAAGTGCTAGGATTACAGGCGTGAGCCACGGCGCCTAGCCAGAAAGGCTGTCCTTTTAACCTGTGGGCAGAGTGAGCCCTGGAGAGGATTTCAAGCAGTGTTGGAAATAGGATGAAGCTGGATGAAGCGTCTCATGCTGTGTCAGCAGGCTGGGAGGGTGAAAACTGCCTAACAGAGTAGAAAGAGTGGGCTGGGAGCTGGAAAGACCTGCGTTCATATCCCAGCTTCCCTGGGGTCTTGGGCAGGCCCTTAACTGTTCTGAACCTCATCTCTGAGGTCACACAGGGATTCCACGAAAGAATGTATGTGAACGTTAGCACCTTGGCTGGTAGAGAGTAGACATAACTCTTACTTTGATCTACTCATTCCCAAAGGATGCAACACTGCAGGGGTGCAGGAAACGAGAAGCGAGGGGACTGATACCTTGACAGGAGCCAGGTGTGCTGGGCAGGAGCCCACAGCCAGGGGACTGAGCTCTTGCATCTGTAGTCAGTGACTGCCATTGTGCAGTGACGTACAGCTGGGAGGCCACCTCTTACTCTACCAAGACACTGTTAATCTTAAATACTGAGGTGGCAAGAGGGAGAGGGCTTGTGTCCAGTTACTTGGACATGTAGTGAGAGAATGAAGCAGTGGGTAGCATTAAACTCTTCAAGGAGAGTGAAGGGTTGGGATGGTTGTTGTGGGGAGGATCTGAGAGGATCAACAGCAGGTGAACCTTTAGCTCTTGTGTCTGAACAGTTGCCTGGTGGAAGGAGAATTTAGAAGACCTCTGAAGGCCCTTCCTGCCCTAGGCTTCTGTGACTCAAACCTTGCCTGTACAATCTTGGAGTAGTTTTGGTTACATATTTTGTATATTTCTAGTATTTTGTGTCAGACAGTGTAACTATGTTTTTTATTGGAGCCATGTAGAAGCCAGCCTTCTAAAGATTACTTGGTGATAATTCTGTTTAAGAAAAAATGACACATAATGCACACAAACACACATAAAATTCATCTTTATCATACATATGTATGTACTTTGATTTATTTTTTTCCCTTAATCCATATGATTATTTTTTCCCCTTAATCCTGTGTCTTATGTGGTAGGATTATTCTGTTTGTACAGAGGTGCATGCTGAGGCTTAGAGAAGTTAAGCCATTTGCCCAGCATTGCTCAATTGTCTAGAGAAAGGGTAATTGAAGATTTTTGTTGCTGTTTTTTAACTTGAGTCTTGCCCAAATCCTGGATTTTTCTCACTACCTAGACTGTGTGGCTCAATGTCTGAGAGTAGAGTATGATTAATGCATTGTTCTCCTTGGGGCATGTTTCTTTCTAGCCTGCCTGGGTAGATGATAAAATGCTGCTTACCCCTTAATCCCAGCTTTTCAAGAGGCTGAGGCAGGAGAATTGCTTAAACCCAAGAGGCGAAGGTTGCAGTGAGCTGAGAGACCCCACCATTGCACTCCAGCATGGGCGACAAGAGCGAGACTCCGTTTCAAAAAAAAAAAAAAAAAATCATTCTTGTTGAGTCTCGTTCTTGTCACCCAGGATGGAGTGCAATGGTGCGATCTTGGCTCACTGCAACCTCCGCCTCCCGGGTTCAAGCCATTCTTCTGCCTCAGCCTCCCAGGTAGCTGGGACTACAGGCATGTGCCACCGTGCCCAGCTAATTTTTTGGATATATTTTTTTTTTTTTTTTTTTTACTTTTTTTTTTTTATTATACTTTAGGGTTTTAGGGTACATGTGCACAATGTGCAGGCCTGTCACATATGTATCCATGTGCCATGTTGACCTCCTGCACCCATTAACTTGTCATTTAGCATTAGGTGTATCTCCCAATGCTGTCCCTCCCCCCTCCCCCCACCCCACAACAGTCCCCAGAGCGTGACGCTCCCCTTCCTGTGTCCACGAGTTCTCACTGTTCAATTCCCACCCATGAGTGAGAACATGCGGTGCCTGGTTCTTCGTCCTTGCGATAGCCCACCGAGAATGATGTTTTCCAGCCTCATCCATGTCCCTACAAAGGACACGAAACAAACAACCCCATCAAAAAGTGGGCGGAGGACATGAACAGACACTTCTCAAAGGAAGACATTTATGCAGCCAAAAAACACATGGAGAAATGCTCCTCATCACTGGCCATCAGAGAAATGCGAATCAAAACCACAGTGAGATACCATCTCACACCAGTTAGAATGGCCATCATTAAAAAATCAGGAGACAACAGGTGCTGGAGAGGATGTGGAGAGATGGGAACACTTTTACACTGTTGGTGGGACTGTAGACTAGTTCAGCCATTGTGGAGGTCGGTGTGGCGATTCCTCAGGGATCTAGAACTGGAAATACCATTTGACCCAGCCATCCCATTGCTGGGTATATGCCCAAAGGACTATAAATCGTGCTGCTGTGGAGACACATGCACACGTATGTTTGTTGCGGCACTGTTCACAATGGCAAAGAGTTGGAACCAACCCAGGTGTCCAACAACGATGGACTGGATTGGGAAAGTTTGGCACATATACACCATGGAATGCTATGCGGCCGTAGAAAATGATTTTTTGGATATTTTTAATAGAGATGGGGTTTCACCATGGCTGGCCAGGCTGGTCTCAAACTCCTGACCTCAAGTGGTCTGCTCGCCTCGGCCTCCCAAAGTGTTGGGATTATAGATGTGAGCCACCAGGCCCGGCCAAAAAAAATGTAGATTCTTTATGTCTGGGCCAGGGCCCCAGAATATGCATTTCTGTGAAGTTCCCCAGGTGTTTCTGACTTTGAGAGACTGTCTTCCAGAGCTGGGCGGCATGGAAATAATTACAAGCCAGCATGCTGAGACTACAACAGAGGAATGTCCAGGGACTGGGAGAGCAGAGCGTGGGGGCAGGTATCTGAATCAGGCTAGGAGAGGCTTTCCTGAGAAGCCGATATCTGATCTGACTCTTGAAGGATGAGTAGGAGAGTTTACCAGACACATGAGTTGGGGAAAGAGCATTCCGGACAGATCAGGTTGGGAGAGTTGTTTTTGTTTTCTCCTGCAGATGACAAGGGAAACTGTCATTCATCTGTTGAGTCTTGGCATTGAATTTGCCTGGGGCAAGATAAGGACCTTAGTTCACCAGGTATGGGTGTCTTTTATGGATACCAAGAAGGAGGAAGACCTCAGGGCCCTTCTCTCTAATAATGAGCATGGCATGATTTCAGTGTCTGTAAAGGGTGGATAAACTGTGGGATGTATTAGTTCTTTCATGCAAGGGACAGTTAGACAGCTCATGGAAGCTACAGCGTCGACCAAAAAAATGCTTTTTGTACTTAGATGAGCCAGAGCTCAAAAGAAGATAGTCACCTGCTGAACTTTTTGGGTATAGCACTATATACCAAATTTTAGATATAACAAACAATTAGGCATGCTGTCCCTTTATTATCTGACAAGATCAGAAAATACGTTTTCTGGTTAAGAGAAATTCCATTATGTGTACTTAACAAAGGAATTACTAATTTTCGGAGAACAGTATTGCAACAGAATGTTCTTAGTCATGATTTGAATGAATTCTATTTCATGTTCATCCAGAAGGTATTGATTGGGTAATGCCGGAGGTTTCTTAGGAGTAACACTCAGCATCTGAAAAGTCCTGTGCACCTGTTCTACCCAGAGCATGTTGTGGATACAAAGAGGTATAAACTCCATCCCTGCCCTCAAGGGGTTTACAGTCAGGTAGGGAAAGTAGAATAAGTGCACAGGTAATGAGGACATTCTGCAGGTGGTAGCAAATGACATTAGAAAAGAATAGAATGCCGCAGTTCAGAGGTGTGAAGAGGCAACCCTTCTGCAGGTGGCCCTTCCCACAGTCCAATCCAGTAGTATCAGTTGTTGCACTGTAGGTGCTAGGTGTGTGGAAGGACCAGTGGGTGGTAAGTTCTAGTTGATGGAATGCAGGCTAGATCCATTAAGATACTAATTTTACATCTTGCACCTTGGAATATTGCCTTTCTCAGTGGGAAAGACCCATTGTTCCCCAAGTTGTCCACACCAATGAGATGGGATGATCCCTGATACTGGAAATGAATAATACCCATCAAAACCCTCTTAGGGTCCCTTTTCCAGGTTGGAATTTGTCATGGAAAGAGGCACAGGGGGCAACTCCGGCCCAAGGGGCTGTTTGTATTTTTGAAAGGGTGAGGTGGTCCCTGGGCTGATGCCGAATGTGACAAGGCAACTAGAATGTTGCATGGTACTTACACCCTGGGCATAGGAAGTGGCTTTAGAGTCTCACAAGGAGAGCACTGAGAAGGCTGTGTGATAGACAGCTAAAGTTGCAGGGTGGGAGCCATGACTGCGGAGAGGGAAGGAGGGGAATTGCCGGAGAGGGAAGGACGGGAATTGCCGGGAATTGCCGGCTTCCAATTTAACCCCTCAACTGCTGAATGTTGACCAGCATTGACTTGGGGTATTTATTATTTCACCACAGCGGCCACCCATGAGGGAGGAGGTCTTATCTCCTTTTTGCTGTAAGGAAACTGAAACCCAGGGAGAAGTTATCTGTTCCAGAACCCAGGGCTAATGTGTGGCAGGAGGGGCCTGAAGTGCAGGTCTTCTTGGTGTCTGTCTGCCCCTGCCCATTGCTCTGGCTTGGTACCCATATCCACAGTCCACTGCAGCCCTCCTCCTCCCTGCCTGCTCTGTGCATGGCACAGGACCGAATGTTGACTACCAGTTGCTGTTACCCTCGGGCCCAACCTCTTTCCACCAGGTTGAGGACAAATTAAGCAAGATCTTGCTTGGAAGGGAACTAGCTGTGTATAGCAGCAAACACCAAGGTGATACTTGTTTGTGCTACCAAAAGTTGAAGCCAGAATCCTTATCTAAACTGATTTGTGAAAGTCTTGTGACAGCTCCACAGAACACCTCATTTCCCTACTGTCACCAAAGGTAAGAAAGGTGGTGCTTATGCAAGCCCTTTCAGGTTAATTTTTTTTTGGGGGGGGGGTTAGGGGGAGGGATAGAGTCTTGTTCTTGCTCTGTCATCCAGACTGGAGTGCAGTGGCGCCATCTTGGCTTACTGCAACTTCCGCCTCCCGGGTTCAAGGAATTCTCGTGCCTCAGCCTCCCAAGTAGCTGATAGCACCTGCCACCATGCCCAGCTAATTTTTCTATTTTTAGGAAAGATGGAGTTTCACCATGTTGGCCAGATTGGTCTGAAACTCCTGACCTCAGGTGATGCACCTGCCACAGCCTCTCAAAGTGCTGGGATTACAGGTGTGAGCAACTGTGCCTGGCCTCAGGTTAATTTTTGAACCCCCAACCATCTCTGTTGAAAGAAGCTGCTTTTTTTTTTTTTTTTTTTTTTTTCGAGGAACGTGGCTTGTTTTTCATTGCATCTCTATTATCAGAGCAAAGAGAAAGCAGTGTACTGGACAGTAACTTAGTGGAAAAGAGGACTGTGGCTGCTGATTTTGAAACATTATCCAGGATAGAGCCAAAGAAAACAGTCACTTCCTCCAGTGATAGCCCATGAGTTTGACCCGCCCCCTCCCACCCCTTTTCCTTGAAGAGGTAAATTTTAGTCCAGGAAAACAGAATACATTGGGGCTATTTAAAAACATGCTTTGAAATCCGTTCTTCTGCCCTAATTCCTTAGCACTAGTAAGATACTAGTTTCTTACCTCTTCCTCCCTAGGGCTTCTTGACTCTTATTTCTTGCTAATTTGTAGCAACAGTGGGTTGAAAGAGCCCTGAGAATGGACCTGCCTGAGCCATTTCTGTGCCCCTCTGTAGCCATTGTTTCTCTGGGCAGGGCTCACCTGAACTTGAACCCCAGACCTCACAAGAGGTTTCTATTGCTGGTTTCTGGAAATGGTGATAAAATCCTGTGAGGGGAGGGGCAGTGCAGGGAAGGAGACTTGGCTTTGGGAATGGCTGGAGTGTGACACACTGACTTCTTTTCCTGAAAGTGGCTCAGGGTTTGCCGGGACTGTGTTGCATATAAGACTTCGGTTTCCTCGGGCATTGCATCAAGGAGGCCAGAGTATTTATTATTGTTTGGTTTTCTTGCTTAACACACAAGACTTAAGGATCTCCCAGCTGTGACGCATGGTCTCGATATGGTTTCAAATACTGTCCAATTGATCTTGTGGTTCCCATCGAGGGTTTGAAATCCCTGGTTACCCACTAGGCAGGCAGTGGTGTGAATACCTGTGATCTCCCACCCCTCTGGGTGTGGTTCTGGAGTGCTGTAGGGAGGTTAGGACAGGCTGGGGCAGACCGCCAGCACGAATAGAACGTACAGTCATTCCTGCGTCTCTGTGTAAGGTTCCAGATTCATGGGCCAGGCTTGGCTTGTGCTGGGTTACTGTAAACCAGGATGAGAGAGCCACAGCCAGAGAGCCACGGTTCATTCTCGCACTGGTCATGCGAAAATCACAACCCCACAGCCTTGCCTTAGGCTTTGGAGGACCCCTTCATGCTGCTGCTTGTACTATGTAGCTAAGAGGCATGAGGGACAACTAACTCCTATGGTTACTTGACTCAGTGGTCACCAGGTTCAGGACTTTGTGAAGGGTTTTTGGCCAGGGTAGGTATGCTTGTGAGACTGACATCAGTCCTGCCTATGGGGAATTTAGAGCGGGGTGGTGGCGGGGAGTCTGTGAGGTACTCGGAGAACAAGACTGGCTAAAACACGGTTCTGTACAAAATACTGTGCTGCAGTTAGGCTAAAACAGGGGCTCTAAACTAGGGACAGTTTTGCCCTTCCCCCATAGGGGACATTTGGCAGTGTCCGGACATAGTTAACTGTCACAGCTAGGGGAGTGGGAAGTTGCTACTGGCATATCTAGTTAATAGAGGCCAGGGATGTTGCTAAACATCCTACAATGTACAGTTCAGTCCCGTACGACAAATAATTACCTGACTCCAAATGTCAGTAGGGCTAAGATGGAGAAACCTTGGGGTAGAAACCACAGATTCATAGTAGTCCACTCTGCTTGGGAAGCAGGAGTCACAGGACTGAGGGAAGAAATACCATATTGTTTTAATAAAGGGGAAATAGGTAGACCTTTCCTGCTGCCTTCTAAGCAATGTGTGTTCATTATCTGTCCAGAAACTTAGAATTTTGACATTGGTTGTCCCCTTAATCACCAAGTACTGTCTTATCAATGACAGGTACAGAGTCATTTTTTGTGGGCCAGTAGATATGACCAAGCCCATCTGAAATATGGATATGACCAAGTCCATCTGAAAAGTCGGATGGAACTGACGTTTCATCTCTTACTCAAATAACCTGGATTACCACCCCCCAGGAGGACAGGATCTCAGTGGTACCCAAATGACTTTATACATACAACTTAAAGAACAATTAGGCATACTTATTTTAGTAGCAGCCCATATTTCTTCTTCTTTTTTTTTTTTTTTTTTGAGACGGTGTCTGGCACTGTCCCCCAGGCTGGAGTGCAGTGGCGCAATTCGGCTCACTGCAAGCTCCGCCTCCCGGGTTCACGCCATTCTCCTGCCTCAGCCTCTCCGAGTAGCTGGGACTACAGGCGCCCGCCACCACGCCCGGCTAATTTTTTGTATTTTTAGTAGAGACGGGGTTTCACTGTGTTAGCCAGGATCGTCTCAACCTCCTGACCTCGTGATCCGCCCGCCTCGGCCTCCCAGAGTGCTGGGATTACAGGCGTGAGCCACCTCACCCTGCCAAGTTCTTGTTTCTTTAAAGTTTTTCTGTCTTTTGGAGACACAGCCTCTGGATTCTGAAGACTTCTTTTATCCTGTGCCTGTTTGCAGTGAGACCCTTGTTAATGTGACCCCTTGTCAGAGTCAGAAGTAAACAGTTCCCTTGAGCAGTGTTTAACTTTTTGCTGGCAATACATCTCTGGTGCTGGTCCCAAGACAGACAACCACACAAGGCAAGTCCCATTATGATCTTCTTTGCTCCCAGCAGGTCTGCTGCAGTGGGATGGAACTGCTGAGGAAAAAAAAGGGGGGGTTAAATTTAGAATTATGCTTAAAATGAGGAATGAGATGTGGCATATGCCTTTCTCAAATGAAACTGTGGCGAATCTCTTCTCAAGCACATCAGCAACAAATTAACTTGTGCCTTTAATATTTCAGATCCTTTTGAAAACTATACCTCTTTCTTCTTTCGAGGCAAAGAAGTGGGTATTCTATTTGACTAAGAGCTATTTTCAAGATACAGTAAAGACTGTTGAACTAGAGCCCAGTTACAGAAAGGATAAGGAATCAAAATCAGAAGATCAGGGTTTTGACAGTCCCAATTCTGCCATATTCAATCTCAGTCTACGTGTCATTTCTTTATAAGATAGGGGGGCAGTAGCACCTCTTCAGAGACCCTTGCAGTTCTTTTTTTTTTTTTTTTTCTTTTGAGACAGAGTCTAACTCTGTCACCCAGGTTGGAGCACAGTGGCATGATCATGACTTACTGCAGCCTCCACTTCCCAGGCTCAAGCGATCATCCCACCTCAGCCTCCCAAGTAGCTAGGCCCTTAGGTGCATGGCACCATACCCAGCTAATTTCTTACATTTTGAAGAGACAATCTTGCCATGTTGCCTAGGCTGGTCCGGCAACTCCTGGGCTCAAGCAGTCCTCCTACCTCACCTCCCAAAGTGCTGGGATTACAGGCGTGAGCCACTGCAACCAGCCCCATGCAGTTCTTTTTTATTTTTTTGAGATGGGGTCTTGCTGTGTCGCCCAAGCTGTAGTGCAGTGGCGCTATCTCGGCTCACTGTAACCTCCACCTCCCAGGTTCAAGCGATTCTTCTGCTTCAGCCTCTTGAGTAACTGGGATTACAGGCGCCCACCACCACTCCTGGCTAATTTTTGTATTTTAGTAGAGACGGGGTTTCACCATGTTGGTCAGGCTAGTCTCGAACTCCTGACCTTGTGATCTGCCCGCCTCGGCCTCCGAAAGTGCTAGGATTACAGGCGTGAGCAACCAAACCTGGCCCGCTTACAGTTCTCTAAGCTGTTCAGGGGAACTGTTTACTTCTACCTTGGACAAAGGGTCACATTAAAAAGGGTCTCACTGCAGAGTGTCTTGCAGGCAGCTGGCTGGCAGGCTCAAATGAGAGGCTGACTTTTAAAAGAGATTTGAAGAGCTCAAGAGGGCAGGGTGCAGTGGCTTACACCTGTAATCCCAGCACTTTGGGAGGCCGAGGTGGGTAGATCACCTGAGGTCAAGAGTTCGAGATCAGCCTGGCCAACATGGCGAAACCCTGCCTCTACCAAAAACACAAAAATTAGCTGGGCATGGTGGCATGCGCCTGTAGTCTCAGCTACTCAGGAGGCTGAGGCATGATAATTGCTTGAACCCAGGAGTTGGAGGTGGCAGTGAGCCGAGATCACACCACTGCACTCCAGCCTGGGAGTCAGAGTGAGACTGTCTCAAAAAAAAAAAAAAAAAAAGTTCGAGAGCTCTATGTAAAGGTGTACTGTGTATATTAATTATATACACGTATTTACATGTTTGTGCATCTTCCCTGCTTGAAATGATTACCCCGAGGCTTTGCCACATTATGGATTATTAAATAAAGAACACATTCTATTGATTAGGTTGTACTTAGGAAGGAACAAGATGAACTTGAATATTTCAGGAAGCTTTGCAGCAGCAAGAATTGAAACAAACTTGGCCGGGCGCGGTGGCTCACGCCTATAATCCCAGCACTTTGGGAGGCCGAGGTGGGCGGATCACGAGGTCAGGAGATCGAGACCATCTTGGCTAACACGGTGAAACCCCGTCTCTACTAAAAATACAAAAAAATTAGCCAGGCACAGTGGCGGGCGCCTGTAGTCCCAGCTACTTGGGAGGCTGAGGCAGGAGAATGGCGTGAACCCGGGAGGCGGAGCTTGCAGTGAGCCGAGATCGCGCCACTGCAGTCCACCCTGGGCGATAGAGCGAGACTCTGTCTCAGAAAAAAAAAAAAAAAGAATTGAAACAAACTTAAACAAAAAAGTTTGTTAGGTTTTTTAAACCTAACAGCTTAGTTAATACAAAGTACCCTCCAAGGCAAATTTCATATCTTATCTGTCATTTTTGTGCCTGTCAGCATCTAGCATGAAAGTTTAGGGTAACCCTAAGCCTTAAATTCTTTCCACTAAATTTTGGGTTTTAGGTCCTGGAAATTTTTCCCAGCTGTATGATCACTCTGAACCTGTTTCCTGTAAAAAGGTAATGTAGGCAAAAACACCTAGGTCAGTGGTTGATACACAACAGTCACTGGGCAGAACTGGTTGTCGTCCCCATGCTGTTGTGGTAGGAGATTTTTATAGATTATCCGCAGATGTAGGCCGGGCGCGGTGGCTCAAGCCTGTAATCCCAGCACTTTGGGAGGCCGAGGCGGGCGGATCACGAGGTCAGGAGATCGAGACTATCCTGGCTAACACGGTGAAACCCCGTCTCTACTAAAAATACAAAAAAAATTAGCCGGGCGTGTTGGCGGGCGCCTGTAGTCCCAGCTACTCAGGAGGCTGAGGCAGGAGAATGGCGTGAACCCGGGAGGTGGAGCTTGCAGTGAGCCGAGATCGCGCCACTGCACTCTAGCCTGGGCGACAGAGCAAGATTCCGTCTCAGAAAAAAAAAAAAAAAAAAAAAAAAAAAAGATTATCCGCAGATGTTCCCATCATGCAGTGGAGAAGGGCCCCTCTTCTTTATCCAGGTTCCTATTTGACGTGTGTTTAATTAAGATGCTGCTTGAGCCATAGTGTAGAGAATTCAGATGTCTGCTGCTTGTATTTAGGTGTCTTTAGCCTGCCTTAACTTCAAGGTTACTACTAAACTTTAGAGCAGGAAGTGACAGTCAGGTGCCCGCAGGGGCCAGCCAGTGACATGACTGAGTCAAGCAAATGGGATTATTGGGCAGTAGGGATGAGACGGGGGATGAGACTGTGTAGACTGGAGAAGCTGGAGCCCATATACGTCTCTGCCCAGCCTCTTAACGGCCCTTTGTGAATGTGGTCCTTATTTTTCTAGAGAAACTGGAAATCTAGATTTTTGTATGAATTTCTCTCATTTTAAAATGTTGATTGTCAGTTCCACTTTTTTTTTTTTTTTGAGACATGGTCTCACTCTGTTGCCTAGGCTGGAGTGCAGTTAACAGCTCACTGCAACCTTGAATTCCTGGGCTCAAGTGATCCTCCTGCCTCAACCTCCCAAGTAGCTGAGACTACAGGTGTCTGCCATCATGCCTGGCTAATTAAAAAAAAAAATTTTTTTTTGTTTTTTTGAGACAGAGTCTCACTTTGTCGCCCAGGCTGGAGTGTAGTGGCATGATCTAGGCTCACTGCAGGCTCCGCCTCCCGGGTTCACGCCATTCTCTTGCCTCAGCCTCCCGAGTAGCTGGGACTACAGGCACCCGCCACCATGCCCGGCTAATTTTTTGTATTTTTAGTAGAGACGGGTTTCACCGTGTTAGCCAGGATGGTCTCGATCTCCTGACCTCATGATCTGCCTGCCTTGGCCTCCCAAAGTGCTGGGATTACAGGCGTGAGCCACCACGCCCGGCGAATTTTTTAAATTTTTAATAGAGATGAGGTCACGCTTTTTTGCCCAGGCTGGTCTCAAACTCCTGGGCTCAAGCAGTCCTCCCACTTCAGCCTCCCAAAGTGCTGGGATTATAGGCCTGACCCACTGCACCCAGCCCACTTTTTTTTTTTTAGGGCGAGGACAGAGTCTTGCTCTGTTGCCTAGGCTGGAGTGCAATGGCATGATCTCAGGTCACTGCAGCCTCCGCCTCCAGGTTCAAGTGATTCTTCTGCCTCAGCCTCCCAAGTAGCTGGGATTACAGGCACCTGCCATCATGCCTGGCTAAATTTTGTATTTTTGTAGAGACGGGGTTTCACTATGGTGGCCAGGCAGATCTTGAACTCCTGACATCAGGTAATCTGCCCACCACGGCCTCCCAAAGTGCTGGGATTACAGGCGTGAGCCACTGCGCCAGGCCCCAGCCCACTTTTTTTTTTTTCTGGAGACAGAGTTTCGATCTTGTTGTCCACCCAGGCTGGAGTGCAGTAGTGCGATTTCGGCTCACTGCAAGCTTTACCTCCCAGGTTCACGCCATTCTCCTGCCTCAGCCTCCTGAGTTGCTGGGACTACAGGCGCCTGCCGCCACGCCCGGCTAATTTTTTCTATTTTTAGTAGAGACGGGGTTTCACCACGTTAGCCAGGATGGTCTCGAACTCCTGACCTCGTGATCCACCCAGCTTGGCCTCCCAAAGTGCTGGGATTACAGGCGTGAGCCACCGTGCCCAGCCTCAGCCCACTTTTTACAAGTTGAAAAACAACGGTGCCATGTAGGCATAGAACTCATTAGTGGGTCCACTGGGGCTTAAGGGTCACTAGTGCAATCCCCACTTTTAAGCGGGGAGAGGCAGTGATACAACTGTGGGAAGAAAAGAACCTACTTCATGGCACCAACTGTGAGTGGATGACAGTAGGCTAAACTGTCCCCCTGCTCTGCCTGAGTGCCACCTGCTACTCACCTGCTCCGCTGCATGCTACCTGCTATTTCAGCCCTCAGCTCTCTGCACCAGCCCTTGCTAAAGAAGCCATGCTTCTCAATAGACTTACTCTGTAGCAGAAGAGGCCAGTGATGAGGAATTCCTGGGGACTGCTTTTCCTTCTGAGTGTCCAGGGGTGAAAGAGTGGTCCATGAACCAGGGTCCTGTGCCTCTGTAGCCTGCCAGACCCCACAAGCCTGCATGCCCCGGGACATTGACAAGTAGACTTTAATAAAACCATGGGATATGTTGCAACTTCTGATTTTTGCTCTGGGATTTTCCTACCAGGGTCAAGTAGCTTTTTCTGAATTTGTTATTCAGGTTCCTAATAGCAACACAGGAAATGGATTTTAATTTTTTTGCTGGCTTCTCTGTTTGGGGGCTGTTTAATGAGGATGTAGTTGCAGTGCAGCTTTGGCAGTAACAGTACTGGTGTGGATGGGAGCTTAGCTAACGTGTCACTTTTTAAAATTTATGTATATGATCTATGTTTTAATGGAATGAGGCATAGAGAGTATAAATAATGTGCCTTGATTCTATGTAGGTACTCTTGTGGGTAACTATGTTGGGACACTTTTGGGATTCTAGAAAACTAATATGAGTCTATTTCGTGTTTAGAGAGCAGGAACTGTTTATTGTATGTTCTTTTTAGATCCAGGGTAGTGGTTCTCAAGCTTAAATGTACATAAACATAACCAGGGGAGCGTGTTTTAAAAGGCGGATTTTCAGTCCCTGCCCCCAGAGGGTCTCGGTCTATCTACATTCTTGACAAATACTTCAGATGATTTGGGGCCCATGGACCACACTTTTGGGAAACACATCCCTATTTTGTTGCATTTGTTGTCTAAGCATGTTCATTGTTATGTGGGGGCAAATTCACTTATTTATAAGATGCCCTTATTGTCCTGATTCACTGTGTTGTCCTTCCTCAGATTCTTGACTAGTGTTAGTCTTTGGGAGGGGCCAGACCAAATTGTTCCAGGATGCCCTGTGGGTTGAAGTCAGTGGACCCCTATTGTCCCCACTGCTACCCCTGGGAAGGGACCGTGACACTGTGGGCTCATCTTGAAGCAGCAGCCATCTCTTTTGATCCTAGGCTTTTCTCACATTGGTCACAAGCTCCAGTCTTTGGCTTTACTCTTTAGGGTACTCTATAGCTAAAGGATGGGGGACTGGGTCCTCTTGAGCCCAGGGAGCTGGAGTCCAGAGCCCTTAAGGAGTAAACCACACTGTCAGATCTGAGGGATGAGGCTGAACCTTATCAGAAGATTTACTGGCTTGGTTAGGGGAACCTACCCATGTAGCCTGGGCTATTTGTTCTTTTGGAAAACTACTGAATTCAGCCAAACAGCATAAAAATCCATTCCTAGTGTCCCATTGCATGCAAGAAACTTCTTAGCAATGGCTTGCCCTTTATGGGGAAGGACGGAATTGAGCTCTTTTAGCCAAAGCTTATGGAATAATTGTCATGTGTGGTATATACTAGAAAGGATACAAAAGTAGTACATGACAACCCTATCATCAAAGAAAGGGAGATTAGGCTGGGCACAGTGGCTCCCGCCTGAAATCCCAGCACTGTTGGAGGCTGAGGCAGGAGAATTGCTTGAGCCCAGAGTTTGAGACCACCCTGAGCAATGTAGTGAGATCCTGTCTCTACAAACAGTAAAAAAATTAGCTGGGTGTGGTGGCGTATGCCTGTGGTCCTAGCTGCTTGGGAGGCTGAGGTGGGAGGATTGCTTGAGCCTGGGAAGTTGAGGCTGCAGTGAGCTATGATCGTGCCACTACACTCTAGCCTTGGTGACAGAGTGAAACCCTGTCTCAAGAGGGGAAAAAAAAAAAAAGAGAGGGAGACTAGACTAACACATAGGAAGCAATAGGCCAGGACTCCTGCTGCATCATCCCCCTTCTTGAGCTTACTTTCTTCATCCTCAGCCCTTCTGTACTCTCCTTCTGCCCAGTTTGAAAATGTGTGCCCTTGAACAGTTCTGTTTATTTCCCTCAGCTCTTTGAACAGTCTAAAAAAACAATAGTGGCCAGGCACGGTGGCTCACGCCTGTAATCCCAGCACTTTGGGAGGCCGAGGTGGGCGGATCACCTGAGGTCAGGAGTGCAAGACCAGCCTGGCCAATATGGTGAAACCCCGTCTCTATTAATAATACAAAAAATTAGCTGGGCGTGGTGGTGCACGCATGACATCCCAGCTACTCGGGAGGCTGAGGCAGGAGAATCGCTGGAACCTGGGAGGTGGAGGGGTTGCAGTCAGCCGAGATCGTGCCACTATACTCTAGCCTGCGTGACAGAGTGAGACCCTGTCTCAGAAAAAAGAAAAAGAAAAAAAAATACTATTAGGGAGTACGTGATCTTAACTTTCTTTTTCTTTTTTTTTTTTTTTTTGAGACAGTCTCGCTCTGTTGCCCAGGCTGGAGTGCAGTGGCGTGATCTTGGCTCACTGCAACCTCTGCCTCCCAGGTTCATGCCATTCTCCTGCCTCAGCCTCCCAAGTAGCTACCGCGCCCGGCTAATTTTTTTGCATTTTTTAGTAGAGACGGGGTTTCACAGTGTTAGTCAGGATGGTCTCCATCTCCTGATCTCGTGATCCGCCTGTTTCGGCCTCCCAAAGTGCTGGGATTACAGGCGTGAGCCACCGCGCCTGGCTGATCTTAACTTTCTAATTGTAAAAATATAGGTGAATACATGAAGCTTTTCCTCCTTACCACCTACAAATATGTTTCTAAGGACCTGGGCCTGAAAGTGCTACATTTTCAGAACTTGAAGATTCCATCTAGGAAAGAACAAAAATAGCTGATTCTAAGTTAAAGTTGTTTGCTGTCTTATTTAGCCATTTCAAATGTCTGCTTTATGAAAACTGTGTTATCCTTTAGCTACAGAGCATTACCAAAATCATTTAGAACTTTTTCTTAGTAGATGTGCAGTGCTAGACTTTGGTCTCCTTTCTAGAAAGCCATTCCTGGTTCAAGAATGGAAGGAAAGTTTGTTTTGTTGCTTACCCTGCAAGAGCAGCCACAACCTGGCTGGCGGGGGAAAAATA
This sequence comes from Symphalangus syndactylus, assembly GCF_028878055.3. NCBI lineage: Eukaryota > Metazoa > Chordata > Mammalia > Primates > Hylobatidae > Symphalangus > Symphalangus syndactylus. The sequence continues at coordinate 35,809,373 of NC_072424.2, read as the reverse complement.
AAGGCTCAAGCTAAAGAATAAATATGAGAGTTGCAAAAATATTTTTATATTTATTCAAGTCTCCACCATAACCTAAGGGAGGGAACTAGCCAAAGCCAACAACGAATTTACAAACTGTGGTACTTTGGAGATTACTTTATTTTATTATTTATTTTTTACTAAGACGGAGTCTTGCTCTGTTGCTCAGGCTGGAGTGCAGTGGCACAATCTCGGTTTACTGCAACCTCCACCGCCTGGGTTCAAGTGATTCTTGTGCCTCAGCCTCCTGAGTAGCTGGGACTATAGGTGCGCACCACCACGCCTGGCTAATTTTTAAAATATTTTTAATAGTGATGAGTTTTCGCCATGTTAGCCAGGCTGGTCTTGAATTCCTAACCTCAGGTGATCCGCCTGCCTCAGCCTCCCAAAGTGCTGGGATTACAGGCATGAGCCACTGCGCCCAGCCTGGAGATTATTTTAATTGTTATACAAAGCCTATGAGGTCTGACCTCGGCTGAATTCTTAGCTCCCCTTTCACACTGCTTTCCCTGCGATCACCGTACTCAGCTACACTAGTCTTCTTTCTCTTCCTTGAGCACACCAAGCTTGTTTCTGCCCTGGTGTTTTTGCGTGGATTTGATATTTCCTCTTCCTGGAACACTGTTCTCACAGGTCTGGTTAAGCTGGCTCTTTACACTGTTCTCACAGGTCTGGTTAAGCTGGCTCTTTTCCAGCAGTCAGGGCTTAACTCAGATGTCACCTACTCAGAGTGGCCTTTCCTGACCACCCTTATCTAAAACTCTTTGTCTCATTATCGTGTTTTATTATCCTCATGGAGCTTATTACTGCTAGTGAAATTCTAATTTTGCATGTTAATTGTCAGTCTTCCCAACTGGAACATATTTAAAAATCTTTTTGCCTTTGTCATTCTGCAGTTTCATACAGTGTACCTAGGTGTGGGCTTATTATCTGGAAATTTTGTATTTTGTATTTTTATTTTTTATTTTTGACAGAGTCTCACTCTGTCGCCCAGGCTGGAGTGCAGTGGCATGATCTCGGCTCACTGCAACCTCCGCCTCCCAGGTTCAAGTGATTTTCCTGCCACAGCCTCCCGAGTAGCTGGGACTACAGGTGCATGCCACTATACCCAGCTAATTGTATTTTTAGTAGAGATGGGGTTTCACAGTGTTAGCCAGGATGGTCTCGATCCCCTGACCTCATGATCTGCCCGCCTTGGCCTCCCAAGGTGCTGGGATTACAGGCATGAGCCACCGCGCCCGACCGAAATTTTTTATCTTTAATCAGTCTTATATAGAAAATTTTTAGTTATCCCTTTAAATATTTCCTCTCCTCCATTCTTTTCTTTTGAAGCTTCTTTCTCATTTTTCATTTCCATGTTTTCTCTTGTAGAAGCACTTTGATGGCAATTTTCTCAGATCTGTTCTCTAGTTCATCAATTTCCTCTTTAACTTGGTCTCCTCTCTGTGACCCATCTGTTGAGTTTTTTATTTCAATAACTATTTTGCTACAAGTTTTATCTGCCTGTTACTATTTCTTGTTTGGTAATGTTCTTTTCTTGTGTTTTTAATTCTTTCTTTTTGGCTTTAATCATTTGAAATATGCTTGTATCTTATAGGGAGTTTTTTTCAGGGGGTCTTATCCTGCTATTTGTTGAATTTGTCATCTTGTTTGTAATGGATTAGTTTTGCATACATTTTTATATTTTGGATTGTGAGCTTATCTTCAACAGATCTTTATTTTTATTTTTGAGACAGTCTGTCACTGTCACCCAGGCTGGAGTACAATGGTGCGATCTCGGCTCACTGCAACCTCCGCCTCCCAGGTTCAAGCAATTCTCCTGCCTCAGCGTCTGGAGTAGCTGGGATTACAGGTGCCGGCCACCACGCCCAGCTAATTTTTTTGTATTTTTATTAGAGACGGGGTTTCACTATTTTGGCCAGGCTGGTCTCGAACTCCTGACCTCGTGATCCACCCACCTCGGCCTCCCAAAGTGCTGGGATTACAGGTGTGAGCCACCGCACCCGGCCAACAGAACTTTATGTGTAGGAATCCTTTGTGCCGTGGCTGAGGGTAGATCTCTTCAGAGTTTTGTATTTCCGCCAGATGTTGCAGGTTTATTGCCAGCCTGGGACTACTTTTTATGTTAAATTTTTGGCTTGAGGATCCTCAGACCATGTAGTAGTACAATTCAAATCTGAAATAATCTGTGATCACACATTATTAGAGGAGATACTGTTTTTCTCCCACTTCAGAGTTTTTGTCACTATGTGCCAGTGGGCTAATGTTTTTTCTAATCTGTTCTCCCCCTCTGAAGGCCCCAGCTTTGTATTGGTTCTCAGTTCCAATTCTCTGTTTCAGGTGGGCCCAAGATCAACAAACTACCCCACTTTCTAGGTCAACTGGAAAGGCCTGATCTCATTTACTACTGTGGTTTCTAGTTCCCTCTATCGTTTTTGGTCCCAGGTGATCCTCCTTGCTTTTTTGCAAGTTCAGCTTTGTAATTAAAAGTGATTGTTGTATAGCCAGGGTTTTATAGCAGAATAATTTTTAGTTACCTACCCAGCTATATTGCCAGAAGCGGAAGCTCTCCCCTCCCACCCCCTGAATCTCTTGCTCATTGCTATAGCTGTAGCATCCCGCATAGTGCCTGGCACGTGGTTGGGGGAAGGGGGTCAATACATACGTGTTAAATGATTTGGAGAACTGAACATTTCCATTAGGAATTAGTTCTTGGCCAGGCACGGTGGCTCATACCTGTAATCCCAGCACTTTGAGAGGCTGAGGTGGGAGGATCCCTTGAGCCCAGGAGTTCAAGACCAGCCTGGGCAACATGAGGAGACCCTGTCTCTATTTAAACAAACAAACAAACAAAATTTAGTTCTTCCTGCAGGGAAAGCCAGAGGTGATGCTCCAAATTAATTCATATCCAGCAGCCAAGATATTTGGTGTCCTGTGCTTTAGCATCCCAGGAAGGACTTCAATTCTTATTTTTCACTCTTAAACTTTAAAATGTTTTCCTAAGGACATGACGCTGTTGCCATTAGCCAGTTGCTAGCAGAGTTTTCCAGACCCATAAATTGGCAGATTAAAACCATGCCTGGGGAAACATTACTGCCCAGTGTGTCTTTTTATGCTGGCACTTAGAAAGTTTTTACGCTGATTAAATTGACCTTTACAGTGGCTCAGCTAAGAATAGCGACTTTAAGATGTGGAAACTGTTGAGGAAAATGTTTTTAGTCCCACAGTTTATACTGCCACCAAAGAGAGGAGATAATTTTTTGCATATGTGCAAAAGGCATACTGTTTATCCTTTCCAGTGTAAAAATGTTCTTTCCAGTTTGGTGTTGGTCTTGCTTGTCTCTTCGTTGTGCCTTTGTTTTCTGTTTGGTAACCGTGTGTGCCTTGTCTCTCAGAGCTGGTCACTGTGGCACCGGGGCTGAAGGCACATACCTGTAATAGATCGGGCTCCAAGTAGCCACTACCACGGTCATTCCTGAGGTGAAAGGCCTCAGCGTAAGCGCATTCATTATGCATGAAAGTTCCTTTTTGACAAGTTGTACATTTCTAGCTTTCTGGGGTTTTGTTTTAGCCATGGAGTTTTGTGCAAATGAAAACATTGCCAGGAAGATGATATCTTTAAAATGCAAGTATGATCTTGTCACCTCCCTGTACAGAGTGGTCTCCACCTACCTAACTTCCCTATCTACTTCTTCTACCATCTCCTTCTAGCCAAAGGGCTTTGCTATAGCATTTTCTCTGCCTGCGATGTTCTTCCCTGTCCTCTTCCTAGTTACTTTCTTTTTTTTTTTTTTTTTTTTTTGAGACAGAGTTTCGCTCTCGTTGCCCAGGCTGGAGTGCAATGGTGCTATCTCAGCTCACCACAACCTCTGCCTCCCGGGTTCAAGCGATTCTCCTGCCTCAGGCTCCCAAGTAGCTGGGATTACAGGCATGTGCCACCACACCTGGCTAATTTTTGTATCTTTAGTAGAGATGGGGTTTCTCCATGTTGGTCAGGCTGGTCTCAAACTCCTGACCTCAGGTGATCCGCCCGCCTTGGCTTCCTAAATTGCTGGAATTACAGACGTGAGTCACCTCGCCCCCTAGTTACTGACTTTCTAACCGTACTGTCAATCTCAGTTCAAGCTTACCTTCCTCCCAGAAGCTGTTCTGGACCTTCTTGACCAGTTCCTGGGTGTTATCTTTTACTCACTGCCACCTAATCTCTACTTTTCCTTCCTAACATTTATTGTAGTCACAGTTTTATCTGCCTAATTATTTTACCATCTTTCATTAGACTAAGTTCCGTGAGGATGGCCTAAACAATATAATAATGTGTAATGTGCTTTGAAGATGCTCGGAAGAAAAGCATAAGCTAGGTGTGGTGGCTCATGCCTGTAATCCCAGCACTTTGGGAGGCCAAGATGGGATGACTGCTTAAGGCCAGGAGTTTGAGATCTGCCTGAGCAACATAGTGAGACCCTGCCTCTACCAAAAAAGTAAAAATAAGAAAGCCAGATATGGTGGCACATGCCTGTAAGTCCTAGCTACTCGGGAGGCTGAGGCAGCAGGATCACGTGAGCCCAGGAGTTTGAGGCTGCAGTGAGCTACAGTCGTGCCACTGCACTCCAGCCTGGACAACAGAGCAAGACCTTGTCTCCAGTAAATACATAAATAGTAAAAGCATAGGATAATCATAAAGGGTGCTGAGAATTTTTCATATTTGACCTTTCCATTGCATTCTTTCCAGTTCCTTTTTCTTTTCTTCTTCACGTGTCTGGAGCAGCCCACATTGCCACAGAGAACTTGGCTGTTCTGAAACAATTCTGAGGGAAGGCAAAGTGATTTTTGGATGGTCTTTCTTGCCTAGCAATAGTGGTTCACAGAATAATGTTGATAGTAGGAGCTCAGAGAATTTAATTAGCCCAAGGTCACACAGTTAATAGCCCTACTGTAAAAGCTGGGCTTTGAACCCAGATCCAGCTCACTCTTTTTTTTTTTTTTTTTTGAGACAGGGTCTGGCTCTGTCACCCAGGCTAGCGTGCAGTGGTGCAATCATGGCTTGCTGCAGCCTCAACCTTCTGGGCTCAAGAAGCAGTCCTCCCACCTCAGCCTCCCAAGTAGCTGGGACTACAGGTGTGCAACATTGCACCTAGCTAATTTTATTATTTTTTTTGGTGGAGACGGGGTTTAGCCATGTTGTCCAGGCTGGTCTCAAACTCCTGAGCTCCAGTAATCTGCCCACCTTGGCCTCCCAAAGTGCTGAAATTATAGGTGTGACCCACCACACCTGGCCCCAGCGAACTCTTGACTACTTAGGCTTTGTGTAGATCTTGAGCCGCCGGGAGGTGTTCGAGTCCCAGGTGTGCAACAATTAGGCTCCTCATATAAGGAGGGGTGGAAGAGCACCAGGCAGCATTTCCACACCACTGTTCTTTGCTGTGGATTTGCATGAGAGGAGACATAGATTTCATGATATCTTGCATTGGCTTGAGGCTGCTATGTCAGGGTGGAAAGGGGTTGGGGAGGATAATAAAACCTTAAAGTTGAAGGAGACGGCTGGGCGTGGTGGCTCACGCCTGTGATCCCAACTACTTGGGAGACTGAGGCAGGAGAATCATTTGAACCCGGGAGGCGGAGGTTGCAGTAAGTCAAAATCACGCCACTGCATACCAGCTTGGGCAACAGAGTGAGACTCCATCCTCCCCACCCCCACAAAATAAAATTTAAGGAGACATTACAGGTGATCTTAACCAGACCTAGGGCCATTGAGTAACTTGCCTAAAGTTCATTTCTGTGTAGTGATAGAGCTGGGGTCTATAAAAATTAGCCAGGTGTGGTGGCATGCACCTGTAGTCCCAGCTACTCAGAAGGCTGAGGCAGGAGGATCAGTTGAGCCTGGAGGTCGAGGCTGCAGTGAGCCGTGATCAGGCCACTCTACTCCAGCCTGGGCGACAGTTAGACTCTTGAGTGAAAAAGAAAAAAGTAGGGGGTGCGGGGAGAGCTGGGACCAAACCCAAGGCTCCTGGGTTTTCCACACCACTATTGACTGACACCAGCAGGTCTTTCTGAAGGAACTCACTTTGGCACTCATATCTCACTATCTCCTGAATCCTCCTTCACCTCTTCCTTGCTAGAGGTCCACCTTCTTTCGTACCCCTGCAGCAGAAAATGACAGTTCCCATAACCAAGACTATCCCAGGCAGCTCAGGGACTCTGTATTTGGAGGAGGGAGAAGGACCACAGGGGACTGGATATATAGATGGCCACAACTTGTGATGGTTCAACGTAATGATTTTTCAACTTTATGGTGGTGCAATTGATATATGTGGCCAGTAGAAATCATTTGTTTTTCATTTTTAATACAGTATTAAGTAGATGACATGAGATATTCAATACTCTATTGTAAAATAATTTGTGTTAGAGGATTTTCCCAAACCATAGGCTGATGTAAGTTCTGAGCATGTTTAAGGTAAGGTAGGCTAAGCTATGCTGTTCAGTAGGTTAACTGTGTTAAATGCATTTTTGACTGATGATATTTTCAGTTTATGATGGGTTTACCGGAACATAACCCCATCGTAAGCCGAGAAACTTCTGTACTGTGTTAAGAAGTGTTTGAGGAACACTGGATTAAATGATGCTTCCACTGTTCTGCTCTCCCTGGGAAAGCGGAGGCAGAATGGTGAAGCAGAGTGAGGTCTTGTTTATTCCAGGCTCCCTGCCTCGGTACACAGAAGATCTGAGAGAAAAGCTGACTGACAGCAGTAGGTCATGAGGATGCCACTTGTTTAGATTTCAAATGCATTCCACTCTATGTCTCACTTAGGACCAGTTGACAGCCATGTGTTCCGAGCCTGGGCCGCCTCTGGTGAATTTTCCTGAGACAGAAGTGTCATTGGATTCTTTCTTGTGCCAAGTGTAGGCACCACTGCCTCTTTTAGAAACTGTGTGGACACTTTGAACTGTGTTCTTTCAAGCCAGTGCCGGAAGAATGGCATTCGCAGGGCCTGGTAAACTTGGGAGAAACTTTCTGATGTTTTTATGAAAGGCATGTTTTGCTCTGAAGTCAAAGAGTGTGTGTTCTGGCCAAAGTAGCAAGCATAGATCTGTGTTTTCCACATGCACCAGGCTTCAGAGGAGAAGTTGACTAGATAGCCAGTGTCTCATTTTGCTTGTGGTAGGCATGGGATGGTGAAAACGGAAGGAGGAAGAAGTACAGGGGACAAGATATTTAGATGGTCCACAACTTGCGATGGTTCAACTTAATGGTTTTTCAACTACGATGGTGTGAATGGCATACATGGCCAGTAGAAATCATTCTGTTTTTCACTTTTAGTACAGGATTAAGTAGATGGTATGAGAAATCCAACTTGATAGGCAGTGTCTCATTTTGCTTATGGTGGGCATGGGAGGGTGGTGGTGGGGCGGCGGGGGAAGGAGCACATAGAAAGAACTCTGCGTGCAGTGTTGCGAGGGCCTCATTGTCAGGGTTTATAAATTTCACGTTTCCTTCTTTCTAAACTCTCATATCAGAATGTAAAGCTTTTAAGACCAAGAAACACCTAAAGATTTATGGTGGAAACATGCACTAAGCTGGGGAACTGGTTTTCAGCCCTGTGCTTTCTCTTGTCCTCTCCCTGTGACTTCAGGTGCCAGTCCTGTTTCTGCCCAGCCTCTAGCCCTGTAGACAGTCACTGGAGTGCCTGGTGTATACCCTTGGCCAAGTAGACAGTGTAGTAAAGCATGGCCCAGAGAGGAGGAGCCGACCATGTGACTTCAGTTTCCACTGGCAGCCATCCTCCGGAAGTGCACTGTGGGCAGGGCCAGCCTGAGTCGCCGCAAATACTGTGGCTTTAGTTTATTTGCTGAGCAGGGCTTTTTTTCCTTCTTAACTCTGAGCTTCTTGGGGATAAGGACAATGTCTTATTCATCTTTGTATCCCTTGAACCCAACATAATGCTTGGCACAAAGACAGCGTCCAGTAAGTGACTGTGTTATTGTTTAGAATGAAAAAATGTTGAAGGCCACATATAGCAGATGCCTTACAGATTTCATCATCTGCATAGCGGCCCCAAGTACATTTTGGGCTGAGGTTAACGTTGGTCTGGGAGGTATTTTATATCTTACATGTGAAACTTTTTTTTAAAGTTCCGCTCCATCCTCATCCACCAGTGCTGTGGACAGAATTTGGCAGACTGCTAGATGGCCACTCAGTGGTACCCTTTATATGAGTGTCCCTGACAAGGGACAGTATGAATCCTGGATCCAGTCAGGATTCTTTTTCAATAAGCAAAAATGATCTAGCAGATTGAAATTGGACTGGGTTATCTGAGCAGTTCTGCCCTTTATTGAAAAGTAAAGAATTTCAGTTGTAGATTTTTTTTGTTGTTGCCCTCTTTAGGATCACACTGTGAATTAACCTTGGAGAGCAAGTGTTTTAAAAAGGAGAATGGGATAACTGAGCAGATGCTAATCCTAGAATACATACCGCATTAATTATTCCAGGAAGTTTCACAGAAAAGCCGGTTTTATTTAAAATGAACTGCTAATTACCAGAGAATCATCACCCTCCTACCGGCTGAGGTTAGCACCGGGATATGAAATGTTTCTACTTGGACCTAAAGAAAGTGAGGCAGCCCTTTCCTGTCCTGTTCGAGGAAAACTTCACTCCGCCAATTGCTTTTGTGTCCTGAATCTCCTCTCCTCTTTAATAAACCATATTTTTTCCCCTAAACTCTGTTGTTGTTGTGTAAATCTTTTAAAGTTTTTTTTTGTCTTTTTTATTTTTTATTTTTGAGACGGAGTCTCGCTGTGTCGCCCAGTCTGGAGTGCAGTGGCGTGATCTTGGCTCACTGCAATCTTTGCCTCTCTGGTTCAAGCGATTCTCCTGCCTCAACCTCCTGAGTAGCTGGGATTACAGGCACGCGCCACCAAGCCTGGCTACTTTTTGTATTTTTAGTAGAGACGGGATTTCATCATGTTGGTCAGGCTGGTCTCGAACTCCTGACCTCGCAATCTGCCTGCCTCGGCCTCCCAAAGTGCTGGCAATACAGGTGTGAGCCACCGCACCTGGCCAAAGTTGTTTTTCTTAATGGAATAAACATTGATTCAAACTGTTTTGGGGGCTGGTGAATAGACAACCAGGAGGACAGTGATGAGAAGGAAAGTGTTCAAAAGCTGTCATTTAATATGCTAACATGCTTTTTAAATTTTTTAGGATAAGGAAGCCTGTGTGGGTACCAACAATCAAAGCTACATCTGTGACACAGGACACTGCTGTGGACAGTCTCAGTGCTGCAACTACTACTATGAACTCTGGTGTAAGTCCTTGCTCTGGTGCCTCTCAGTATCCCAGGGTCCCAGTTACTGCCTCTGCTCGGTGGGAAACTCTGTGCATTAGCCCTTTTCGGATTCTCTTGGGGACAGTGTTGGTGAGTGGAATCTGTTTATGGGTTCCAGAAGTGCTTCCTTTGTAGAGGAAGAGAGTTCTGGTGCTCTTTGGACTTTGTTAGCTGAAGACTGGAGAATATGGTCTCAGCCGGGTCTGCTGCCGAAGCTCTTGCCTGAGGTTCTCCTGGCTGCCCTCTCCATTGTGTGCTGAGCAGCTGACAACAACTTAGATCCTTCCTTGGGCCAGCCTAGAAGCCCGGGTTTGCCTTTTTTTTTTTTTTTTTTTCTTGACAGAGTCTTGCTCTGTCACCAGGCTGGAGTGCAGTGGTGCAACCTCAGCTCACTGCAACCTCCGCCTCCCGAGTTCAAGTGATTCTCCTGCCTCAGCCTCCTGAGTAGCTGGTACTACAGGTGTGCGCCACCATGCCCAACTAATTTTTGTATTTTTAGGAGAGATGGGGTTTCACCATACTGGCCAGGATGGTCTCGATCTGTTGACCTTGTGATCTACCCGCCTCGGCTTCCCAAAGTGCTGGGATTAGAGGCATGAGCCACCACACCTGGCTGGCTTGCTGTTTTTGCAGAGAGAGGTTGCAAGCCAAGCTACTATGAATGCCAGGCCACTCTAGATGGTCAATATGCCATTTTCTTGTAAGGACCCACAGGGGCTTCCAGAATTTCCCATAGAACCTCATGGAGTGCCTCTGTTTCTGAGGGTCCTTCGGAAAGGAACAGTCTTTCCCTAGGTCCCTTCCTATAGAGGACCTTCTGGAGAGAGGGAGTCTTGAGGCTCAGCTCCTTTTATTTCTTACCCAGTTCTCACATGGAAGCTCCTGGAGGATTCTCCAGTGTACCTAACCTTTCACTGTCAGCTAAATGCCATGTGGAGGCTGGGCACAGTAGCTCATGCTTATAATCCCAGCACCCTGGGAGGCCAAGGCATGTGGATCACTTGAGCCCAAGAGTTCAATACCAGCCTGGCTAACATGTGAAACCCCCTCCCTACTAAAAATACAAAAATTAGCTGGGCATGGTGGTGTGCGCCTGTAGTCCCAGCTATGCAGGAGGCTCAGGCAGGAGAATCACTTGAACCCAGGAGGCAGAGGTTGCAGTGAGCCAAGGTTGCGCCAAGATACTCCAGCCTGGGCAACACAGCGAGGCTCCATCTAAAAAAAAAAAAAAAAAAAAAAAAAATCTCATGTGGAAACCATCTTTGTCTTGCCACTGGTTTGACTGAAGCCAGAACCACTTGCTTCTTCAAGTTGCACGACAATGGTGATGGTGTTAGGGTCTTCAGGGAGTGACCCAAGGTTGCTTCAACTGACACTCTTTGTACTCTGACCTTCCTGGAACTCAGATGAGACAGTGTAGGATGCTGGACAAAGAATGAGAGGGTATTGGAGGGGTGGTCCTTACGACAGGGAGGCCCCAGGTGACCGACATTGCAGTAGTTCTTACAATTGTCTCTTGAGAAAGGAGACTGCAGGCGGTTTCCCCAGATGATTCTAAGCCCTCATCACTGCTTCCATTTGGAAACAGACTTCGGGTTTGTCAAACCATGACCTTGCCCCCACCATCCTATCTGCGCTTTTCCCCTTTTTCATCCCCCCGTCAACTCCTGTGTCAGTGACACGGCAGGAAAGCAGCCAGAAGGACTATTGTTTGGGCCAGAAAGGAAATTAGACTCTTGACTGGGAGGTCTCTTCCTCTGAAATGCAGTTGTATTTGTAGCCAACAGGAGTGGTTCCTCCAAACAAGACCTCTCCCTCACTCTCGCCTTTCCCTTTTGAGGACTGAGGACGGGCTCATCTGCCTTTCTGAGGAATTCCAGGAGCAGTCCAGTGCAGGAGAGCACAGGGCTCGAGATGTCCCCACCAGACCTGCAGATATATAAGCATCAGTGAAGGATGCCACAGTCATTGTTGCTATTTTAGAAGGTGTGGAGCTGAGAAACTTACTAGAGGACACACAGTGCCAAGGAGGTAGACAGACTCTGTTTAAATGTTTTAAAATGCAGATAACCACAGGGTTCAAATTCTCCTTCCCACCCTTTGTTAAAACAAAAGTCGAAGCTGGGTTGCCAAAAAGCCACAGAGCTGCAGTTTGTTTTTTTGGGTCCTGGCCAGGCGGCGTCAGTTGTGAAAAGGAATGAAGTTGCTCATGGCCCCATCTCAGATTGACAGAGCCTCCTGGGCTTTTGGCAGAGCCGACTCAGGAGCCACCTGAATTAGGTCACCAAAGCCAGGGCAGAAGGGTGGAGTGGCGGGGACAGGGAGACCCCTGGGGCAAGGAGGTGGTCTGGGAAAGCAGGTGCCTCACCCCAAGGGCTTAAAGAAAAAGAGCTGCATGAACGGCTAAGTGTCTCTCTAGCTATGGGCATTTGGGAAAGGAGGAGGCCCAGCAGAGAGCAGTGTCTAGATGGAGAGAAAAGGTGCCCTGTTAAATGGGCTGGCACGTGTTTTCCACATTCTGGAGGCATGGGAGGCATAAAAGCAAAACGCCCCTCTCAGGAAGTCCTCCGATCTCCCTCTTTATTGAGGTCATAGCTTCTGCCTGGCGTGTATGGGAGGGAGGTTGATGTTGGAACAAACACCTGAAGTTCTCATCAAAACGGCACTTTTTGTTGCTTTCAACCCTGTTCCCTCTAACTGTCTCTCAACTTTGCCTGAAGTGTGAAAGTCATGGGCTTTGGGCTGATTTCCTTCCCACCTTCCTTTGGAAAGAAAATTCCTCAGCCAGGAAATCCTTTGGCAGAGTTTTCATCAGACAGGGCAACTCCTTAACTATAGTTGCCTACAGGAAAGGCCTCTGGGAAAAAATGCCATTTCTACCCACCCTTTACCTCTACTAAACTGAATTTTCCTGTGTGCTGAGGAAAATTCTCAATTCTCACACACATACTTACACACACACACACACACACACACACACACGGTTTACACAGACACACAAGCACACGTAGACCTGAGCTCTGGCTGGCAACATTTCCCACGTCTTTTCAATGTTTCATAACCTAAACCAGTTATTGGGCCTGCATGTGATAAGAACGGCAGATCCTATTTTATAGGGGCAGTAGTTGAGGCTATAAGGACCTGATCGTTGTTAGCATTATCTCCATGCATTTTTATGGCACCTGTACTTTAATTCATCATTCCATCAGTTATTCATTCAGCAAACCCTTATTCCAGTGCTCTTGAACTTTGGCGGGCATCAGAATTTCCTGAAGGGCTACCGAAAACACACACTTCTGGGCCCTACTCCCAGAGCTTTTGATTCAAAACTGAGAATTAAAAAGCCTGAGAATGTGCAATTGTAACAAGTTCCTAGTTGATGCTGTGACCTCCTCTGGGCTGGAAACTGGAGAGACAGAATTCTTACCTTCAGAAGGTAATCCAGCAGAGAGGAGATAAGATGTGCAGTGGCCCAAACCCCAAAGCCACTCCTCCCAGTTCTCATCCCGGGGCTCTCTCCACTCAGCAAGCTACATTTTCCAGGGAGAGATCAAAGTTGGGAATTTCTACCCTTGAGATCATTTGGGAGAATTTCACCCAGGCATCAATTTCCCCTGGTTTGGGCTTTAGGAGGGAGGAGGGGTATGTTTCTGGACAGTGGAATTTCCCTGAGGTGACATGAAACAGGCTATTAGCAAATCCTGTCAATACTGCCCAACTTGTTTTTCATTTTTCATTCTCTCTCTTTTTTCTTTCTCTCTTTCCTTTCCCTCTCTCCCATCTCCCTCCTCCTCTCTCCCCTCCCTCTCTATTTTTCCTCTCCCCTCCCTCCCCACTCTTCCTCCCCCCTCCCTCCCACCCTTCCCTACCCTTTCCCCCACCCTGCCACCCTTCCCCCACCTCCCCACCCTTCCCCCCACCCTCCCCTCCCCTTCCTCCACCCTCCCCTCCCCCTCCTCCCCCTCCCCTCCCCTTCTTCCACCCTCCCCTCCCCCTCCTCCCCCTCCCCTCCCCCTCCTCCCCCTCCCCTCCCCCCTCCCCCTCCCCTCCCCCTCCTCCCCCTCCTCCCCTTCCCCTCCCCCCACCCTCCCCTCCCCCACCTCCCCCAGCCCTCCCCCTTCCCCCTCCCCTTCCCCCTCTTCCTTCCCCCTCCCCCTTCCTTCCTTCCTTTCTTCTTTCCTTCCTTTCTTCCTTCCTCTTTTTTTGTGTGTGAGACAAGGTTTCACTCTATCACCCAGGCTGGAGTGTAGTGGCGTGATCTTTGGTCACTGCAGCCTTAACCTCCTGGACTCAAGGGATCCTTCTGCGTCAGCCACTTGAGTAGCTGGGACTATGAGTGCGTGCCACCATGCCCAGCTAATTTTTGTATTTTTTTGTAGAGATAAGGTTTCGCCATGTTGCCCAAGCTTCGTTTTTTACCTGCTGTTTTTTTTTTTGTTGTTTTTAGTTTGTCTTAAGATACCCATTGTTAGAAAGAGCTCAGTAAATAGGAGTTGACTGAATTTCCAGTGCCAAGAACAGAACCTAAAAGCAGACTTTGGACTTGTTCCTAACCTGTGTTTCTTTTTTTCTTTTCTTTTTTGAGACAGCATCTCACTCCCTCGCCCAGGCTGAAGTGCAATGGCATGATCTCGCTTCCCAGATCCAAGCGATTCTCCCACCTTAGGCTCCCAAATAGCTGGAATTACAGGTGTGCGCCAGCATGCCCAGCTAATTTTTGTATTTTTAGTAGAGATGGGGTTTCACTATGTTGGCCAGGCTGGTCTCCAAATTCTGACCTCAAGTGATCCACCTGCCTCAGTCTCCCAAAGTGCTGGGATTACAGGCATGAGCCACCACACTGGGCCCTGTGTTTCTTTATGGAATACTTTTTGGGAGTTAAAAGGGAAATTGAAAGGAAATTTTAAAGGAAACCCTTCCCATCTATGGTTAAGCCTGTAACAACAACAATAAACATACTAAGAACTTACCATACATCAGGCATAGTTCTGCGTATACTACATATATTAACTCACTTATTCCTCACAGTGACCAGATAAGTTAGAGACCTTTATTCTCCCCGTTTTACGGATGAGGGAAGTAAAACCAAAATGACCAAGGTCACAAAGCTAGAATTTGTGTTTTTAAGCTGGGCTTTGAACCCAGGCCATCTGCCTTCTCTCTTCCACGTCTGCAGTCATGCTTGTAGGAAAGTTGGCTGGGCTTTCAGATGAAGTTGCAAGTCTCTGACGTCTTCATTTCCCAAATTCAGGCCTTTTCCACTGTGGCAGTGGCAGGAGCTCCTGCTGAGAGCGAGGAAGGGCCAGGGGAGCCAGTCACCCACCGTCCTGCAGGATGGGAGGAGAGCTCACTTACAGTATGCTTGAGCCTCCTAATGGGGAATTTCCTGCCAGTTGAAGAGTGGTGTTTTCCCAAGTTTGTAGTGAACTCTTGGGGTTTGTAGTGTAGTCATGGGGCACATGACTCAGTTCCTACACTGGACTGTGATTGTTTTTAAAAACATGTTTTCCATTTTGCTTAGCATGACAAATATACCCCACAGTGAACTCACAATTTTCAAACTTGTCATTGAGGAATGTAGTCTCTTGGTAGGTGTGTGTTTGTCGGGGAAAGGAGGGTCATATTTCTGTCTCTGGTGTGTCTTTTGTTGAATTTCCTTTTTTTTTTTTTGGAGGCAGAGTCTTGCTCTGTCTGTTGCCCAGGCTGGAGTGCAGTGGCGCTATCTCGGCTCACTGCAAGCTGTACCTCCTGGGTTCATGCCATTCTCCTGCCTCAGCCTCCCGAGTGGCTGGGACTACAGGCGCCCACCACCACGCCCAGCTAATTTTTTGAATTTTTAGTAGAGACGAGGTTTCACCGTGTTAGCCGGGATGGTCTCCATCTCCTGACCTCGTGATCTGCCCGCCTCGTCCTCCCAAAGTGCTGGGATTCCAGGCGTGAGCCACTGCGCCTGGCCAGGTTTTCCTTTTTTTTAAACTTTCTTCTTTGTGCTTGCTTCAGCAGCACCTATACTAAAATTAGAATGATACTGAGATTAGTGTGGCCCCGGCCAAGGATAGCAGGCAAATTTTTGAAGCACTCCATAAAAAAAAGTAAAAAATGTAAAAATGAACTTTCTTCCTTGGTTTTGAAATCTAGCTAAAAGATTAAAATTTTTCCTAAGTTGGCCAGGTGTGGTGGCTCACACCTGTAATGCCAGCACTTTGGGAGGCTGAGGTGGGTGGATCACTTGAGGTCAGGAGTTCGAGACCAGCCTGGCCAACATGGTGAAATGCCATCTCCACTAAAAATACAAAATTAGCTAGGTGTGGTGGTGCATGCCTGTAGTTCCAGCTACTTGGGAGGCTGAGGCAGGAGAATCGTTTGAACCCAAGAGGCAGAGGTTGCAGTGAGCCGAGATCACACCACTGCACTCCAGCCTGGGTGACAGAGCGAGACCCTGTCTCAAAAAAAAAAAAAAAGCCCCCTTTTTTTTTTTTTTTTTTTTTATACTTCTTGTTCAGTGAATCTAGCCTTTTTCTGGATCAAGGATTCCTTTAAAAATCTGATGAACACTTTAAATTCTCTCCCCAAGAAAAACTTGTAATCACACTGCAGTAGTCAGGATAGGCTAAGTTGCGCCACAGGAACAAGCAAGTCCAAAATCCTAGTGACCTAAAACAGCAGGTTTATTCCTCACTCACATTGTATGTCCATCGAAGGTTGGATGAGAGTTTTGTTTCCACTTCACCATCCTCTGGGACCCAGACTGATGTGAAATCACCATCTGGGATGTTGCCAGTTGCCAAAACGGAAGGAAGACTAATGGAGGGTCTCATATTGGCAAGACACATTTTGGCCTCTAAGTGACATATATCACATCCAATCTCGATTCATTAATTATACGTAATTTCAAAGCCTCACCCAGTCACAAGGGGGTTAGGAAGTTCAAGCCTACCCACATGCCTAGAAGGAGAAGAAGCAGAAATACTTGGCGAACATGAAAACCAGTGCATGCGATTTTCTTTAAAACGGGGAAAACAAACCAAAACAAAACAAAAACAACCATGTTGGCCAGGTGTGGTGGCTCATACCTGTAATCCTAGCACTTTGGGAGCCAAGGTGGGAGGATTGCTTGAAGCCAGGAGTTTGAGACCAGCCTGGGCAACAAAGTGAGACCCACCCCCCTATATCTACAAAAATTTAAAAATTAGCCAGGTGTGGTGTGCACCTGTAGTCCTAGCTACTAGAGAGGCTAAAGTGGGAGGATCCCTTGAGCCCAGGAGTTGGAGGCTGTAGTGAGTTCTGGTCTCTACTCCAGCCTGGGTGACAGAGTAATACCTATCTCAAAAAATTTTTTTAATTAGATTTTTTTAAAAATTGTAAAAGCTGTGAAATAGATCATATATATTGCAGTATAAAAGTTAGAAGTTGGTTTACCTTTAGGTAGAGAACTATTGAAAAAATGACTGGTGGCCAGGTAAAAAACTAGTAGAGTTAGATGCTGGCTATCTTTTTTTTTTTTTTAGAGATGGGGTCTCGCTGTGTTACCCAGGCTGACCTCACAAGAAGCAATCCTCTCATCTCAGCCTCCCAAGTAGCTAGGATTTTAGTTGTGAGCCACTGCGCCAAGCAGATGCTGATTATCTAATGGGAGAATGTACTTTTAAAATTTTAAAGTTTGGCCATCTGTGGTATTTCACACCTGTAATCCCAGCACTTTGGGAGGCTGAGGCAGGAGGATTGCTTGATACCAGAGTTTGTTTGAGACCAGCCTGGGCAACCTTGTAAGACCTCATCTCAACAACAACAACAACAACAACAACAAAATTAGCCAGGTGTGGTGGTGCATGCCCATAGTCCCAGCTACTCAGGAGGCCAGAGCAGGAGGATCACCTGAGCCCAGGAGATCAAGGCTGCAGTGAGCTGCGTTCACACCACTGCACTCTACCCTGGGTGACAGTGAGACCTTGTCTCTTAAGTTAAAAAAAATTGGCCGGGCACAGTGGCTCACACCTATAATCCCAGCACTTTGGGAGGCTGAGGCGGGTGCATCACTTGAGCTCAGGATTTTGAGACCAGCCTGGCCAACATGGTGAAACCCTGTCTCTACTGAAAATACAAAAAAAAAAAAAATTACATGGGTGTAGTGGCACGCACCTGTAGTTGCAGCTACTCAGGAGGCTGAGGCACAAGAATCACGTGAGCCTGGGAGGCGGAGGTTGCAGTAAGCCGAGTTCCCTTGCCACTCCAGCCTAAGCGACAGAATGAGACCCTGTCTCAAAAAATAAATAAATAAATAAAGTAAAAAAAAAAAGTTATAAAGTAACACAGAAGTATAATGGACTGTGAGATTACACTGAGAAAGTAAGAGAAGTATAGGTAATACAAAATGGTTGTCAGCCCAGAATAATTTAGACTTGACTCCGAAATACACATGCAGCCAGGTTCTTAAGCAGAGTGTCCACCCCAACAACCCTAGGAGATGTTATCAAACTGCGTCTGTAGCCAGTTTCACCTCCATAACTCCTTTCCAGCCTCTCCACCCTTCTCCGAGGGTTCCTCTGCCAGTGTCTACTCTTAAGTCAGCCAGCATTCATAAAGAAAGAAACGTAAGTTAAGCAAGTTTGACTAGTGAACCGGGAAAGACCAAAAAGGAGACTTCTAAGTTCACTTTATGGTCTCTGGTTAGGAATGGATTTTCCTGTCTGCTGATGGGTAACAGGGAAAAAAATCCTCTGTCTTTTCTCTTGCTGCAAGGCTGCAGCATGAAGATTTGGTTGAACAGTGATACCTACTGAAAGCAGTTAAGTGTCGTGGAATGGTACTGCCAGCCTGCCGGGGCTGGGGGGCATGTCACTGTCCTGCCCCACTTGGTGGAGGGCAGCTTTGTGGGGAGATTCAATGGGGGCATCCCAGGGGGACAGAGAAAGAGCTGTCGCCAGATGCCACACCCTAAATGCCAAGGGATCTTTTGGAAAATTGTGTATATACAAATAAGGGGGAAAAACATCAAGGATTTGTTCATTTTTACAAGTCTGTTTTGTGGGGGAGGGAGGCATTTTTTTCTTTTTTTAAACAAGGTTAACTTGATTTAACTCATTCTGACAAGAGATACATGTGGAACTCCTTTTTTTTTTTTTTTTTTTTTGAGACGGAGTCTCGCTCTGTCGCCCAGGCTGGAGTGCAGTGGCGCAATCTCGGCTCACTGCAAGTTCCGCCTCCTGGGTTCACGCCATTCTCCTGTCTCAGCCTCTCCGAGTAGCTGGGACTACAGGCGCCCGCCACCAGGCCCAGCTAATTTTTTTGTATTTTTAGTAGAGACGGGGTTTCACCGTGGTCTCGATCTCCTGACCTCGTGATCCGCCCGCCTCGGCCTCCCAAAGTGCTGGGATTACAAGTGTGAGCCACCGCGCCCGGCCATGTGGAACTACTTTTAAAATTTTAAACACAAATTTACAATTACAAAGCAGATGATAAAAAATACACATAGCATTTGGAATGGAAAACAATGGAAGTTTTTCAAGAATAGAGAACAAACAATATCTATTCTCATTTAGTAACAACTCATCTTAAAATTATTCCTTTGATACATTTTTAATTGAGAAAAAATATTCTTTCTACTACAGAGAAGTACATGTCCATCTTAGAAAAATTAGGAAATAGAGGTAAGCAAAGAACAAAGGAGCAGGTACTGTCTGTCATCCAGAGTTACCACATTAGAGCTTCCTGACCATACCCCTCCTTTTTCTGTCCATATATACTTTTTTTTTTTAAGACTGAATCTCACTCTCTTGCCAGGCTGGAGTGCAGTGGTGTGATCTCAGCTCACTGCAACCTCCCCTCCTGGGTTGAAGCGATTCTCAGCCTCCCATGTAGCTGGAACTACAGGTGTGTGCCACCACACCCAGCTAATTTTTGTATTTATTTTTAGTAGAGATGGGGTTTCACCATGTTGGCCAGGATGGTCTCGATCTCTTGACATCGTGATCTGCCCACCTCGGCCTCCCAAAGTGCTGGGATTACAGGGTGTGAGCCCCCACGCCCGGCCATACGTACTTCTTTTAAGCAAAAGTTAGGATCATATTTTATTTTGTCATCTGCTTTTTTTCATTTAATATCAGAAACTCTTTGTATGTCAAAAATAATATTATGTGAGTAATTTTTTAATGATTCATGTTATTTCATTGTATAGCCATATTCCTAGAGGAATTTAAAAACCTGCCCAGAAATTATTGATTAAAAAAAAAAAAGCTAGCCAAAGTAAAATTAGTCATAGATATTTTTAAAATTTAATTTGTTTTGGCCGGGCATGGTGGCTCACACCTGTAATCCTAGTACTTTGGGAGGCTGAGACGTGAGGATCCCTTGAGCCCAGGGTTCAAGACAAGCCTGGGCAACACAGTGAGAAAGCCAGGCATGGTGGCGTGTGCTTGTAGTCCCAGCTACTCAGAAGGTGGAGGTGGGAGGACAGCTTGCGCCCAGAAGGTTGAGGCTTCGGTTGAGCTGTGATTGCACCACTGTACTCCATCCTGGGTGACAGAAAAAAAGAAAATTAATTTGTTTCTAGTTTTATAATTTGAAAGAAAATAATCAAAAGAAGAAAATTTAAATTTCTTATTCTGTCATTTAAAGATGTCATTATTTTTGTTTTCCTTTCAGTTCTCTCCCCCTTGTGCGTGTATGTGTATGTGTGTGTATGTGAAAAGCAAAATTCCTCATTAATTTAAAAAAAAATTTAAAAGCCTTTTGTGCCACACATTTAAAAATTGGAGAGGAGGTCTTATATTGGGGTTTGCTGAGATTCTCTGAGTGTGATCCTAGAGACAGCACAGAGGGAAATAAAGCGCTGTGGGGCTTGGCCTCTGTTCCGCCACCCTTCCCTGGAGCAGGGAGGAAGAATTGGCTGCTAATGGCCCTGCATCTACTGCAAGGGCAGGCCAAAGGGAGGGAGAGTTGATTGTGGCAGTGGGAGATGGAATTGTACCCAATTAGGATTATGTCGAGAGCAGAGGAAATCATTTACACTCTCTAGGGAGGAGATGGACCTGAGGCAATTAGAATTTTTCCACCTCTAACTTTAGTGATTCTTGTATTACAGAGGCATACATGATAGAGAAAAGCACCTGATCTTTTTGATGCTATCAGGAGAATCCTAAGACTTCTTTTGTCGGAGGGCCCCTCTGAGGCCCCTTGCAAGTGCTGATCTTCTGAGTTGCGGGGGAGGGGAGATGAGCACTAAGAAAGTGAAGCATTTTCTCAATTTTCTCAGAGATCTCTTAAGAGAGGAGGAGGAGACCATCCCAGAAGGTTAACATATTTAATGCTCACAAAACCTATAATACAGGGGGGACCCATCAGTGGTGCTGGAGAGATGCCTTGGCACTTGTGCCTTCCCCCAAGGTGCTGGAGGCGTCCTGCAGTGAGAGACCTGCTTTGTTGCCATCATCCTGCTTTTGTTTTGTTTTGTTTTGTGATGGAGTCTCGCTCACCCAGGCTGGAGTGCAATGGTGCAGTCTCGGCTCACTGCGGCCTCCGCCTCCTGGGTTCAAGCAATTCTCCTGCCTCAGCCTCCTGAGTAGCTGGGATTATAGGTGCATGCCATCACGCCTGGCTAATTTTTGTATTTTTAATAGAGACAGGGTTTCATCATGTTGGCCAGGGTGGTCTTGAACTCCTGACCTCAGGTGATCTGCACGCCTCGGCCTCCCAAAGTGCTGGGATTACAGGCATGAGTCACTGCACCCAGCCATTCTATTTTTTGAGACAGAGTCTTGCTCTGTCACCCAGGCTGGAGTGCAGTGGCGCAGTCTTGGCTCACTACAACCTCCGTCTCCTGGATTCAAGTGATTCTCGTGCCTCAGCCTCCTGAGTAGCTGGGATTACAGGTGCCTGCCACCATACCTGGCTGATTTTTGTATTTTTAGTAGAGATGGGGTTTCACCATGTTGGCCAGGCTGGTCTCGAACTCCTGACCTCAAGTGATCCACCCACCTTGGCCTGGGATTACAGGCATGAGCCACCATGCCCGGCCTGTTGTCATCATTCTTACATTCCTGTCCACTTCTATCCCATGTGTCTTTCACTCTGGCACAAGCATTTATGAAAATTGATCACATGGCTTCAATGTAAATTAACTGGGTGAGGCCCAGCCATGCCAGCTTCAACCACGTGGGCACCGTCCAGGGACCTCCCTGTTCCACAAGCTGCCCCTCTGGCTGGTACTCACTGTGTGCCTCTCTGTCTTGCCTTGCCCACCCCCCAGGGTTCTGGCTGGTGTGGACCATCATCATCATCCTGAGCTGCTGCTGTGTTTGCCACCACCGCCGAGCCAAGCACCGCCTTCAGGCCCAGCAGCGGCAACATGAAATCAACCTGATCGCCTACCGAGAAGCCCACAATTACTCAGCGCTGCCATTTTATTTCAGTACGTACACCCAAGCCCCCATACCCACCCTCAGGAGCTCAGGTGCACAGACCCAGGGCTCACACTGAATATTGGTGACCAGGGCCCCTGTAGGCATAGGGGGTTTGTCCTCTCCCTGCCCCTCTGTAGAGCAAGGTCTTGAAAGTACAGGAACAAGGGGACACTCCTTCAGCACAGAGGAGCAGGTGCTAGGGATGCAGTTCCCTGAAGCCACTGGGCCATTCCAAAGCTCATAATGGCTGGGTTCTGGCTGAATCTCTGCTTCTTTAGCACCTGCCTACCTACCTTCCTCTCTCCCTCCCTCCCTCCTTCCCTCCCTCCCTCCCTCCCTTCTTCCCTCCCTCCCTTCCTTCCTCCCTCCCTCTTTCTCTCTTTCTTTTCTTTTCTTTCCCTGCCTGCCTGCCTTTCCATCCCTCCCTCCCTCATTTTCCTTCCTTCCTTCCTTCCTTCCTTCCTTCCTTCCTTCCTTCCTTCCATCCATCCTCCCATCCTCCCTCCCTCCCTCCCTCTGTCTCTCTCTCTCTCTTTTTTTTTTTTTTTGAGGTGGAGTTTCTCTCTTGTTGCCCAGGCTGGAGTGCAGTGGCGCAATCTTGACTCACTGCAACCTCTGCCTTCCAGGTTCAAGCGATTCTCCCGCCTCAGCCTCCAAAGTAGCTGGGATTACAGGCATGTACCACCACACCCAGCTAATTTTTGTGTTTTTAGTAGAGACGGGGTTTCTCCATGTTGGTCAGGCTGGCCTCGAACTCCTGACTTCAAGTGGTCCACTCATCTTGGCCTCCCAAAGTGCTGGGATTACAGGTGTAAGCCACTGTGCCCCTTCCCTCCCCTCTTTTCCTTTCTCTGCCCTCCCCTCCCTTTCCTCTTTCTTTTCCTTCCTCTTTCTTACCCTTCCTTTCTTTCCCTTCCTTCTTCCCTCCCTCCCTCCATTCCTCCATCTCTCTCTCTCTTTAATGGCAGATAGTCAGTTAATAGAACAATAATTATTAACATTTATTGAGCACTTACTATATGCCAGGTACTATGCTAAGCACCTAGTCCTTCTAGATGTGGAATTGAAACAATTGTGGGCCAGGCTCGGTGGCTCACACCTATAATCTCAGCACTTGGGGAGGCTGAGGCAGGCAGATCATTTGAGGTCAGGAGTCAGTATATAACATGAGTGAATTGAGACTTGGGGTTCATTGGCCTGAATTCCTCCCATTTTGCTTATTTCTGTGTGATATGCCTGAGCAGAGGCTGCCATGAAAGGGGCAGGTGGGGGGGTGGCATTGGGACTTCTGAGCACCAAGAAAGTTAGTGACTCTCTGAAGAGCACTTCCCAGACTTCCCTGGGGCTCCTTACATGTGTCCTCTCAAATGGTCAGTGGAGGCCCAGCTGTGCCACTTTTCCAAAGCCAGTCTACAGTGTATTCTACAAAATAAACTTTCACAGTTGTTTCTTTACAATTGTTTCTTTTTTTTTTTTTTTTAAGACAGAATCTCGCTCTGTCACCCAGGCTGGACTGCAGTGGCGCGATCTCGGCTCACTGCAACCTCCTCCTCCGGGGTTCAAGCGATTCTTGTGCTTGAGCTTCCCGAGTAGCTGGGACTAGAAGGGCATGCCATCACACCCAGCTAATTTTTGTATTTTTAGTAGAGATGGGGTTTTACCATGTTGGTCAGGTTGGTCTCAAACTCCTGAGCTCAAGTGATCTCCCTGTGTCGGCTTTCCACAGTGCTGAGATTACAGGCATAAGCCACTGTGACAGCCCACAATTATTTCAGTTCCACATCTAGAGGGGTTAAGTGCTTAGTACAGTGCCTGGCATATAGTAACTGCTCAATAAATGTTAGTAATGTTATATTATAATTAAATTATCTGTGTCATAAGGCATTCAGCACATTCAAAAGATAACTCACCTAGCATGTTTTTAATAAGCCTTGGATGGCAGAGGCCCCTTACCTTTGCCGGTCACCCATCTGCTCCTGATCTGAGTCAAGGTGAAGCTTGGTTTGTGTTTCCAGACCACCTCCAGCCACACTAGAGACAACAGAGATTTCTAACCCCCTAGCAAAAGACCCTACATAGTGCATTTGGAAGGTTAGGAGGAAGAAAAGTAGTTAAGAAGTCTTGAGTTAGGGACCCTGGCCCTGAGGCCTGTGGGACTTGGATGAAGGACACAGTCTAAGCAAGAACATGAGACTCGCGTGCATGTGGAAATGGGTCCATTCCAGGCAGAAGTTATTTTTTGGCCATCTACCACGTTTGCCTAATTCTCTGCCTTAACTCCCAACAGGCATGAAGTCCTTGCCTATGAAGCAGCTTTAGGGGCTCTCAGATTTCAAGAAGTTAGGTTAGGCCCTTGCCAAACTGCCCCTCTCTGCAGAATTGCTCGCAGCTGTCTCTCCTCTGCCCACAACCAAGAGCTGTGGCCATCACTTGGTGGGTGCTCTGGGTGGGAGGAGACAATGCAAATGTTCAGGGGGAGCTTTGCAGTCTGCCCTAGAACAATGACCAGTGCAGTAATTTCTCCTTCCTACCTCCCCATTTTAGGGTTTTTGCCAAACTATTTACTACCTCCTTATGAGGAAGTGGTGAACCGACCTCCAACTCCTCCCCCACCATACAGTGCCTTCCAGCTACAGCAGCAGCAGCTGCTGCCTCCACAGTGTGGCCCTGCAGGTGGCAGTCCCCCGGGCATCGATCCCACCAGGGCATCCCAGGGGGCACAGAGCAGCCCCTTGTCTGGGCCCAGCAGAAGCAGCACAAGACCCCCAAGCATCGCTGACCCTGAGCCCTCTGACCTACCAGTTGACCGAGCAGCCACCAAAGCCCCGGGTATGGAGACCAGTGGCTCTGTGGCTGGCCTGGGGGAGCTGGACCCAGGGGCCTTCCTGGACAAGGATGCAGAATGTAGGGAGGAGCTGCTGAAAGATGACAGCTCTGAACACGGCGCACCCGACAGCAAAGAGAAGACACCTGGGAGACATCGCCGCTTCACAGGTGACTCGGGCATTGAAGTGTGTGTGTGCAACCGGGGCCACCATGACGATGACCTCAAAGAGTTCAACACACTCATCGATGATGCTCTGGATGGGCCCCTGGACTTCTGTGACAGCTGCCATGTGCGGCCCCCTGGTGACGAGGAGGAAGGCCTCTGCCAGCCCTCCGAGGAGCAGGCTCGAGAGCCTGGGCACCCACACCTGCCACGGCCACCCGCATGCCTGCTGCTGAACACTATCAATGAGCAGGACTCTCCCAACTCCCAGAGCAGCAGCTCCCCCAGCTAGAGCAGGCCCTGCCAGCACCCAGGAACTTGGCAAAGCAACCAGGGTAGGGGAGAACCACGAGAGAAGCATTAAGTGACTTTCAAAGACTTTCAGAGTACAGCCACTTGGTTCCTTTTTGTTTGTTTTCCTTCTCTCCTGCATTTTCCACCATCTCCAGGTACAGTTCGGGGTGTGGATGCCTCTTCCTCCACAAGGGCACAGTGTTGTGGAGGGCTAAGTTGGTTCTGTGACTCATTCCTCATACCCTAACTCCATCTCCTTTCTTTAAAGGCAAATCTCACCTACCTGTTTGGGTCAGAGAGATGTGTTTTAAAAGCCCCCAAGGAAGGAGGCCGGGACTGTGCCCTGACATGATTCTTGGTGATGGATTAGGTCTGTGCTCTGATTCTAGTTTAAGAGAACGTTGCTGTGTCTCAGTCCAGGAGAGGCAGCCCATCTTGGCCCTGGATGAAGAAGGAAGCCCACAGAGGCCCAGGGCTTGTCACTGTGGCTGCCAGTGTCTGCCAAGCCAGCATTGAGCTAATCCTGTGGGAGGATGAGAGCTGCTGGGCCGTTGTATGATAGGTTGGTAGGGGCTTGTTGATCTGTCAAATTCCAGGTGACAAGATCGATGCACCCCATGCGTCCTTGAGGGGCCTCTTCCCCTTGGGCTCTGGCTGGCCACAGGCTGGTTCTGGTGTGAAAGATTATACTGCCTTTTCTTTGTTTGTTTGTTTGTTTGTTTCCTCTAAAAACAAACAAACGACAGCTGAAAACAAGAACTTCACCGGTGGGCAGGCAAGAATTCTCTTCTGGAAAATGACATTTGTGGCTCTTTCCCAAGTTGGCCTTCAAAGAACCTGGCTGCTGTTGAGCCAGAAGATGTCTTGTGTGAAGGCTGGGGTGGAGGCTGTCTTGGAACCTCTGTGAGCAGGAGGCCCTAAGCCGCAGCAGTGGATAGAGGTGCAGCTCTCTGCCTCTCTGCCCTTTAGTCTGTGTTCACAGGTGACCCGTGTCAGCCTGCATCGCAAGCACACGCCCTGCGGGCCTTCACGTCTCACTGTTCCGTATGAGGAAACAGACGGCGGACTGAGGAAGTGATGGCCCCAGAGAAAGGGCCCCTGTAGCCTGGCTCTCACACAGTATTTTGTCTTTGATTCTGAATAAATATTTTTTGTGGGTTTTTTTTTTTTTTTTTTTTTTTTTTTTTGGTGGCAGTTGTTTGTTTTAAACTGACCACTTGGAAGAAATACCTTGGTTATCTGTGGTTTTCATGCCTTGTCCCTGCCTCTGCCCCCACCCCTTTTGAGTCGGGTGACTCATTTTTCTGTGTAGAGACTTGGTGGCCCAGGCAGGAGGTGAAAGCAGCCGTCCGGAAGGCCCTGGGGACCCTTGTGCCTGTTGCTTGGCTTCAGGTCACCAGCTGAGCTGCGATAGGAAAATCTGAATGGAGGCAGCAAACAGCCAAAACAAACATTCCCCACCCGGCCCTGTGCATATGAAGAGTCTGTTTCTTCCCCCAACTCTTGAACGATGATGATATTCAGATGAATCATTGATGTTATGGAAGAAAGAAAGAAAGAAAAAAAAATTATATATATATATATATATATGTCCAAAAACAGACAAATCCAAGGCTGTGAGGTAAACGAGTGTCTGCATTTGGATTCCACAAAACCAAAATCCATGTTGAACAAAGTGAAGTCCGTACACAGTGACTTTTTAGGTGAGCCGTGTGTGTCTGTCCGTTGTGTGTGAGCCTCAAGCCCTGTTTTCCTGTGAAGATACTTTGAGTGGCAGCCATTCTCCCCACGTGAACCACACGTCTGGAGCACAGACAGGCCTCTCAAGGTCATTGATCTTACGCATTTACTGTTTACTGAACAAATGTCTGACTGTGTACTCGGGTGTACTCCGCAGCATTGTCGACTGCAGTCCCCTGTGTTTGCCAGAGATACTGTGCTCGAAGTAGAGGTTTTACTCTACTCATCACTGCGATTTGCACATTGCTCCGTGGACACTCGGAGGCCTGCGTTCTATTCCCTATAAATGGAAGTGTGCTCTGAGCCTGTCTGCCTCCCTCGGCTGCTGCTGGTCCTCGGTACCAGCCCCCGGGGGTGTCCACAACCACTTGGGACAGAAGAAGGTGGAATTTCAGACAGAAGCTTGATTGAGTCTTCAATGACAGGCTTGGACTAGCTGTGGCCCAGACATCGGCCCTGCCCAGAATTGCCAGGAGGAGGCTTTGCAGGCTCTAGAGGAGCCGCAGGGCCTGCCTCCCTCTGGTGAGTCCAACAGGCGCAAGCAAGCTGATGTGTGGCCAGAGGTGGCCGGAGTGTGTCACAGCCCTCAGATGCCTTTCCTTCCACCTTTTTTTTTTTTTTAAGAATCCCAAATAACTCACTGAAGTGTCTCAAAGGTGAACAAGTTTTACCAAACTGAATCCTTTTTCAGTTAACAGATCAAATGGATGAGTTCTGACCCTCTCAAGTTCCTTTCTGCAGTTAGAGTGGGGACCTCGGCAAGTGTTAACTGTGAGACTCACTGCAGCGTCCTACCCTAAAGGCACGAGAAGACGGAAATGCAACCTGCGGAGCTGGGCTTGGTTCCCAAGTCACAGTTTGGCCCCTGCTACGGGAGGCTGCCCTGCTCAGAGAGAGATTTAATAGGGAGCTGAAGGAATTGTTAGGGGGCCAGGGAGATGTGACTGAGACTGGTTTTCCATGTGAATGAGACGGGGTTGGTGGAGGGTTTGGTGCTACAGCCAGTCGGAAGATTTGCAAATGCGAACACATTCCTGTGTGAGGCATGTTACCCTTTGTCAGTTATTGTGAATATGTGTATTTTAAGCAATAAGATTCAGCTGGTCAGACTTTTCTGGGCAGTCTCAGTGACGCATTTCCTGTGCTGTGATTGTTCTGAAGACAGAGTGGCTCTAACCACTGTGAGAAGCCCAAATAAAAATTGATCCCAAAAATGCTACCGCTCTTTCTTGCCGCACTTTGTTCCCTCTTCTCAGTCTTCAGGGAATTGCACCTCAAGATCCTAAACCACAAGCACTTTTCTCCACACAGAGACTGACAGGTTGTCACACAGTGGTTGAGGATAGGACCCTGGGCCAAAGAGAAACCACAGGGCCAAGGGCAGCTGGACAGTGCTGCTGGGTCCACACTCTGTCCTGAGGAGTCCTCCCCTCGCTGTGTCAGGGTGTGTTCCTGATGTTTGGAATACTTTGGGAAGTCCCACAAACAGGCTAAAATCAGATCCCGAGAAAGCAGAGACAAGTTTTGTCAGATACACCGTTGCTAAAACATGGCTTTTTTTTGAGACAGAGTCTCACTCTGCTGCCCAGGCTGGAGTGCGGTGGTGCGATCTTGGCTCACGCAGCCTCTACCTCCCAGGTTCAAGTGATTCTCCTGCCTCAGCCTCTTGAGTAGCTGGGATTACAGGTGCCCACCACCATGCCCGGCTAATTTTTGTATTTTTAGTAGAGACGAGGTTTCACCATGTTGGCCGGGCTGGTCTCTATCTCCTGACCTCAGGTGATCCACCTGCCTTGAGCTCCCAAAGTGCTGGGATAACAGGCCAGCCACCCTGGCCTGGGATTACAGGCGTGAGCCACTGTGCCCAGCTATTTTTTTATTTTTATTTTTTAAATAATAGAGACGGGCTGGGCAAGGGGGCTCACGCCTGTAATCCCAGCACTTTGGGAGGCCAAGCTAGGCAGATCACTTGAGCTCAGGAGTTTGAGACCAGTCTGGGTAACATGGCAAAACCCCATCTCTACAAAAAATACAAAACTTGGCTGGGCGTGGTGCTGTGCGCCTGTGGTCCCAGCTATGTGGGAGGCTGAGGTGGGAGGATGGCTTGAGCCCAGGAGGTGGAGGCTGTAGTGAGCTGAGATCACACCACTGCACTCCAGCCTGGGCAATAGAGCAAGACCCTGTATAAAAAAACAAACAAAAAAAATATATATATATATATATATACGTGTGTATATATATATATATATATATATACGTATATATATATACGTGTATATATATACGTATATATATATATACGTATATATATACACGTATATATATATATAGAGAGAGAGAGAGAGAGGTAGGGTCTGACTGTGTTGCCCAGGCTGGGCTCAAGTGATCCTATAGGGTCTAACTATGTTGCCCAGGCTGGGCTCAAGTGATCCCACTGGCTTGGTTTCCCAGAGTGCTGGGATAACAGGTGTAAGCCACTGTGCCCGGCCAAAACATGGCATTTAAAAGAAAGCAAGCACTCTGAGAGATCTTTTTTGTTGACATGATAGACATGGGGGTATATGCTTGGCCTTGGAATTTAACACACAGTATAATGTATCGAGTTGGCCACTTTCTGCCCGGCACTGTGTCAGAGGCTCAGGATAATGTCAAAGAGATAGAAGATGAGGCCTCTGCCCTCTAGAACTTACAGTTAGAAAGACAAAACATGGCCGGGTGTGGTGGCTCATGCCTGTAATCCCAGCACTTTGGGAGGCTGAGGCGGGTGGATTACCTAAGGTTGGGAGTTCGAGACCAGCCTGACCAACATGGAGAAACCCTGTCTCTACTAAAAATATTAAAAAATTAGCCAGGTGTGGTGGCATGCAACTGTAATCTCAGCTACTTGGGAGGCTGAGGCAGGAGAATCGCTTTGACTCGGGAAGTGGAGGTTGTGGTGAGCTGAGATCACACCATTGCACTCTAGCCTGGGCAACAAGAGTGAAACTCCGTCTCAAAAAAAAAAAAAGACAAAACATACTTGTGTGAAATAGTTAATTAACAATGTAAGTTAAGTTTGAGGTGAAGTGAATGGTACAGATTCGGAGCTTTTCAGGGAATAGTGGGAGGTAGTTTGAGGTCTTGAATGCCAAGCAAGAGGTCTCGGAGCTGATTTTAGGTAGTGAGGAAGCCACCAGTGTGCCAGAATCTGTCATTGTGGGCCAGTGATTCTTTCCTAATACAAGGAGAGTTCCTTTGTTCGTTTTACCGTCTGCTTAAGACTGACCTCTTAGGTGTAAGTCCTTTTTTTTTTTTTTTTGAGATAGAGTCTCGCTGTGTTGCCCAGGCTGGAGTGCAGTGGTACCATCTTTGCTCAGTGCAACCTCCACCTCCCGAGTTCAAGTGATTCTCCTGCCTCACTTGGGATAAATGCCCAATATTTATCCCAAGTAGCTGGGATTACAGATGCCTGCCACAACGCCCAGTTAATTTTTGTATTTTTAGTAAGGATGGGGTTTCACCATGTTGCCCAGACTGGTCTCGAACTCCTGGCCTCAAGTGATCCACTGCCTCAGCCTCCCAAAGTGCTGGAATTACAGGCATGAACCACTGCGCCCAGCCAGGTGTAAGTCCTTGTTTGAAGAACAGCTTGCTACTTCTGCCCAGGAGGACACCCAGACCCAGCAAGACTGCGGATGGGCAAAGCAAGGTAGTACACATCCTAGGAACCTTCCAGGAAGGGGTTCCTGCCTCCATAAGTGGAGTGCTCACTGGTGGGCTGGCGCCCTGGGGGTGCTGGCAAGTGAGTGTTGTCCTCCCTAGGCCCTGGCTTGTCCAGCAGTCAGCCCTGTTTTTTCTGAAGGCCAGTTTTAGCCAGACATGCCCCCACCCCTGTCTTTGACCCTCTGGCAGAGGACATTCCTGGCCCCTCGGTGACACTAGCAGAGTGGTTGCTGACTTGTTCTTTCTAAACTGTTGGGTTCCTTCAGGCAACCCCAGTAGGGCCATACTAGCATCTAGAGACAGTTCTAAAACCACAGGAAAGAACTGGGAGTACATCATTCTTGCCTTCTTTGAGCTAATATCTGAGTGGCACAAAAACAAAATGGTATAACTCTTAGGGGCTGGTTACCAGAGGTTGTGCATGTACCCTGGGTGCCCAGGTGTAGAGGGGACACCATGCCATTGGACCCCAGGCTGCTGGGTCACTGAGTTCCTTATTTCTGTAATGAAGTATGACGTTGCTTGTCTCTATTGCCCCATGTGACCAAGTACAGATGGCAACAGTACCAATGCCCAGAACTACAAAACAGAGTACTTTTGGTGAACAAGAATTTCAAGAAACTCCACATTCTTCAGTTTCCTGTTTTCAGCCACGGGCGAAAACAAGGGTTTGACTCAGAAAAGGAGGGAGAAGTGGGTTTGGTTGGTAGCTTCTTGCTGAACCTGCTGGGAAGAGTTGTGGGTCTTGGGAGGATTTGGGTTCTGGCCTGGGGGCAAGTGTGGCCTCACTGAAGAGCTAAGCCTTTACTGAGCACCTAGCAGGTGTCAAGGCATGAGAATTCAAAGATGCCTTAGGACTGGCTCTTTTTTTTTTTTTTTTTTTTTTGAGACAGAGTCTTGCTCTGTCGCCCAGGCTGGAGTGCAGTGGCGCGATCTCGGCTCACTATAACCTCCACCTCCCGGGTTCAAGCGATTCTCCTGTCTTAGCCTCCTGAGTAACTGGGATTACAGATATGCACCACCATGCCTGGCTAATTTTTGTATTTTGGGTGGAGACGGAGTTTCACCATGTTGGCCAGGCTGGTCTCAAACTCCTGACCTCAAGTGATCTGCCTGTCTCAGCCTCCCAAAGTGCTGGGATTACAGGTGTGGAGCCACCACGCCTGGCCCTGGCTCCTCTTTAGAAGAGCTAGTGGTATTCTTGAGAGGAAGGAAGGCACGTCGGCAGTTTTAGTACCACACGGAAAACACCACGAAGCATGTGTGCACAGAGGAGAATTTAGCCAAACTAGGGATTAAGGCAGGCTTCCTGGAGGAGATACCTCTAAATTGAGTTTATCAGGTGAAGAAAGGTGCAAGGGAATTCTAGGCAAATGTTTTTCAGCAGACTATTGAGTGCTTACTATGTGCCTGGTGCTGAAAAGCACAAAAAAGCATGGGAGGCCTAGAATAGGAGACTCTGCATGGCATGTAGAAAGCTGCGAGCAATTTATCACTGCATTCTGGGAAGTAGCAAGAGATCAAACTGGAGAGAGAGGCAGGTCATATATTTTATTTTATTTTATTTTATTATTTTTTGAGATGGGGTCTTGCTCTGTCACCCAGGCTGGAGTGCAGAGGTGCAATCTCGGCTTATGGCAACCTCTGCCTCCCGGGTTGAAGTGATTCTCCTGCCTTAGCCTCCTGAGTAGCTGGGATTATAGGTGCACACCACCATGCCTGGCTAATTTTCATATTTTTAGTAGAGATGGGGTTTTGCCGTGTTGCCCAGGCTGGTCTCAAACTCCTGAGCTCAAATGATGCTTCTGCCTCAGCCTCCCAAAGTGCTGGGATTACAGGCGTGAGCCACTGCACCTAGCAAAATATTTTAACTTAATTTGTCTTTATTGTTTTGTTGGTTGATGGTTTCCACAATGCTGGTCTTGTGTGAGCATCTTAGCTACATTAAAAAAAAAAAAAAAAAAAAAAAAAAAAATTAGCCTCAGGCCGGGCACGGTGGCTCACACCTGTAATCCCAGCACTTTGGGAGGCCAAAGTGGGCGGATCACCTGAGGTCGGGAGTTCGAGACCAGCCTGACCAACACAGAGAAACCCCGTCTCTACTAAAAATATGAAATTAGCCAGGCGTGGTGGTGCATGCCTGTAGTCCCAGCTACTCAGGAGGCTGAGGCAGGAGAATCGCTTGAACCTGGGGGGCTCAGGTCGCAGTGAGCCGAGATCGCACCATTGTACTCCAGCCTGGGCAATGAGCAAAACTCCATCTCAAAAAAATAAAAAAATGTAGCCTCAAAACAGGTCTCTGAGGTATATAGGCTGCAGTTACTCCTGCTTTATTAATGGGATTGTGGCATCCAGAGGACTTAACTAACTTTACAAGATCACATAGCTAATAAATGGCAGAGCTAGGATTTGAAGCCAGGTCTGTTGGCTCCAAGGCCAATGTAATAACCAGAAGGCTGGATAGTGAAGAGCTGTAATGTAGGTACTCAAAAGCCACATGAAGAACTTGTGACTTCTTCCTCTCTCTCTTCTTTTTTGGCCCAGGCTGGAGTGCAGTGGCACAATCTCGGCTCACTGCAGCCTCGACTTCCCAGGCTCAAGTGATCTTCCCACTTCATCCTCCCCAAGTAGCTGAGACTACAGGTGCACACTGTCATGCCCAGCTAATTTTTGTATTTTTTGTAGAGACAGGATTTTGCTATGTTGCCTAGGCTGCTCTTGAACTCCTGGGTTCAAGCGATCCACCTGCCTTGGCCTCCCAAAGTGATTTCTTTTCAAAGGTGAGGGAGAACTAGAGAACAATATATTGAGCTAAGAGTAACATGGTGAAAGATGAAACAGACACCATTTCCTCAGGAGCTACCCTACCTCCTCTTGCTCCAGGGGGCAGACCCCCCCACACCCAGCCAGGCTTTACCTCCAAGAGCCCCTCAGTGCTAAAATGGTGTCACCCCGGGACAGGTGACGCTGCTTGCCACCAGTATTCGGACCAATGTCAACTTCCAGGGAGGGTGTAACCCCTTGGAAACATTGTAAAATTCTCAGGAGTTACAGTTTGGATCTTCTTTGTCTCTTTTCCTTGAAAGAGTGTTTTTGCTCTTCCTCCAAGGTGATGAAAGTACAGCTTTCTGTGTGTGTGAGGGGAGAAGAGGATTTTTGTTTGACCTGAAATTTCTCCTCACTCTGTTTTGTTTGTTTGTTTTTGGCTTTTCTTTTTTTCTTTGAGACGGAGTTTCGCTCTTGTCGCCCAGGCTGGAGTGCAGTAGCGCAATCTTGGCTCACTGCAATCTCCGCCTCCTGGGTTCAAGTGATTCTCCTGTCTCAGCCTCTCAAGTAGCTAGGATTACAGGCACCCACCAACACACCCGGCTGATTTTTTGTATTTTTAGTAGAGACGAGGTTTCGCCATGTTGGGCAGGCTGGTCTCGAACTCCTGACCTCAGGTGATCTGCCCGCCTTGGCCTCCCGAAGTGCTGAGATTACGGGCATGAGCCACCACACCTGGCCTCTCTTTACTCTGTTATAAGCCTGTTCCTCACCATAGCTTCAGATTCCCTTCATTTCGTGTTTTCTCACCAAGAAGTCTCAAGAAACCCAATCGCATGGAAACTGTGACAGAACACCTGTGCTGGAGCCGTGAGTTTGTCTTTGGGTTCTCCACCCACTCCCCGGCAGTCCGTCAGCCCTGGCCCTGCGGGGACGGAGTGGGCAGGTGGCAGGCCAGGGACTGTAGTGGGCCCTGCGGGGATGGAACGGGGAGGGTGGGTTCCCCAGGGTTCCATCCTGTGGAGGGACTCATCTGCACACACCTGCTCCCCCTCCTGACCAAACTGGTGGCTTTTGGGGAGGTTTGTATAAAACCCTGAGAAGGACTCATTTCGTGGGTTTGGATATAGACAACGATGAGAAACCCAATATTTATCAAGGCACTAAATGTATTTCATAGTTTCACATTTCATCCTCACAGTAACGCTATGACACAAACATCCCAGCTCCCCACCACCCGCCCCTGCCATATTACAGATGGGAAAACCGAGGCTTAAGGCCACCTAAGGTGTCCATGGCCACTCAGTCTGTAAACGACAACACTGGGAGGATTTGTCTCTGCAACCTGCTTTCGAGTCATTTGTATTCCCGTCTTTGTGGGACTCTCCTGCCCACACACTCTTTTCTGCCTCTCATTCTCACCAGAGCCTCGGAAGATGGGCAGCGCAGGTGTTAGGTTTCCCCACATTATCCATGGGGAAATTGAGGCTCAGGAAGTTAGTGAGGGGCCTAAGATCCAGGGCCAGGAAATGGGAGCTAGGGCCAAGCACCGGGGTGGTCTGGGTCCAATTTATCCATTGCGCTTCCTACCCCACTGCACGGCCTCTGTGACTGGATCCCCACCCTCCAGAGAAGGGTGCTAATATCTATGAATGTGACTGCAGAGAGGGCTGCTCATTTGCCTCAGGTTTTGTGGCCACCAGAGGCTGATAGAACATTCACTCACTCACCCTCCCACAATAGGGAAGGATTTCCCTCCTGTCAACAAGGAGACTCAGGGGAACTGCTTTTCTTTCTTTTTTCTTTTTTTTTTTTGAGACAAGGTCTTGCTATGTCACCCAGGCAGGAGTGCAGTGGCGCACTCACTGCCAGCCTTGACCTCCTGGGTTCAATGTGATCCTCCCACTTCAGCCTCCCAAGTAACTGGGACCAGCTGGGACCACAGGTATGTGCCACCACACCTGGCTAATTTTTTGTATTTTTTTGTAGTGACGGGGTTTCACCTTGTTGCCCAGCTGGTCTGGAACTCCAGAGCTCAAGAGATCCACCCACCTTGACTTCCCAAAGTGGTGGGATTACAAAGTGCTGGTGTGGTGAGCCACTGTCCCCAGGTCAGGAACTCCTTTTCGTTTTTTGTTTATTTTGAGATGGAGGCTTGTTCTGTCACACAGGCTGGAGTGCAATGGCGCAATCTCGGCTCACTGCAACCTCCACCTAGTTCTAGTGATTCTCCTGCCTCAGCCTCCCGAGTAGATGGGACTACAGGCGCATGCCACCACGCCCCGCTAATTTTTGTATTTTTAGTAGAGACGGGGTTTCACCAAGTTGGCCAAGCTGGTCTCAAACTCCTGACCTCAGGTGATCCACCTGCCTCGACCTCCCAAAGTGCTGAGATTACAGGCATGAGCCACTTCGCCCAGCCAGGAACTGCTTTTCTTTAAGACAAGAGTGGCCCATTTCTCCTGGGAGGGTTGGCTCTTAATAGCTCACTAGCACTAATTTTTAAATTTTCAGGAATTTTATGAGCTGTTTATATGAAACAGCCAATTTAAAAAACTTAAACCTACAATTGAGTTATATTCAAAACAAAGGTAATAGATACTCAAAACTGATCATTTCCTAGTTATTTTACTACATGTTACTGTTATCTGTGCCCTTGAGGTTATTTACATTTAAGTATCAGTATGGTGGAAATACTACATAATGGCATTTACTATGTAATCATAACAACGGTAAAGAACATATAATGCTACTATGTGTCTCTTTCCAACCCTGTTTACTGGCATCACATTGGTAGCTTAAAATTGGTCATGTTGGGAGTATCTACACCACAGTAATCAGCAAGCATTACAAATCAGGGCTATTCCACACCCCCCCACCCCTCCCAGACCTGGTTGTTAAACATTTATTTATCATCACACCACTGGTTAAGGACAGTCTGAGGCTCAGACGGTTAACTGTGGGGTCTTGGCAAAGAACTTCCAGTTTTGTCAAAGATCTGGGCTTCTTTCTGCATAAGGAGATAGAATTTATTTACTATCGTTGGGCCAATTAACCAAGTGATTTAGAGCATTTGATTCAGTCCTCTTGAGGTAGGAGGCGGGGCTCGGACATGGAACCAAATTAAGGACTAGCTAAAACAGGTAGGGGGGCAGAAGCAGCTTTCCATAAGACATGCCTGCCAGTGTGCCATGTCAGTTTACCATTGCCATGGCAAAACCTAGGAGTTACCGTCCCTTTTCATGGCAACGACCTGATGACCTGGAAGTTACTACCCTCATCCTGGAAATCTCTGCATAATCCACTCCTTAATTTGCATATAATTAGAAGTAGATGTCCATATGAGTGCAGCCCTGCCCCTGCGTTGCTGTTCTGGGCACACTGCCCCTGGGTAGCCCTGCTCCACAAGGAGCAGTACCTCTGCTGCTCTGTGCACTGCTGCTTGCTGGCTACCACCACCAGCTTGCCCTGGAATTCTTTCTGGGTGAAGCCAAGAACCCTCCTGGGCTAAGCCCCAATTTTAGGGCTTGCCTGTCCTGCATCACTCTTGTCTGTCTACCCTTCTATTTGTCAGGTGCTGATATGCAAGATAAAGAACATGAGAAGGCTCAGTCTTGAACTCCAGAGGTACAGGAGGTGGACAGTGTCCGTGGGGGGCCCCACCCATTTCAAGTTCAGGCAGATGCTCAGATGCCAAGGTTCTGTTTAGGTTCAGTACCAAGGAACAGAAGCTGAGTGCTGAAGAGGGATGGTCATGGTGGACTCATGAGTCATAAAAAATGTGCCGGAGCCTCAAGGTGGGTGGGTTTAGATCAGTGGTGAAAAGGCCTTCCAGACAGGGGAGAGCACAGTTTGGGCAGGAGTCAAAGTTCATAAAGTCATTTTCTAAAAGGTCACTCAGCTTGCCTGAAAGGTACTCTCCTGGCCAAATATCCCAAGAGCCCTTCTGCATGACCACAGGGGACAGGTGGGAAAGCACGGCTGGCTCCTCACCATGCACCATTGAAATCTTGAGTTCTGGTCCCAGCCCTGCTGCTACATAGCTGTGTGATCTGGGGCAAGTCATACCCTATCCCCAGCCCCCACAATGGCCCACAGTTCCCTTATCTTCAAAATGAAGGTTTAGACAGGACACAGTGGCTCACATCTGTAATCCCAGAATTTTGGGAGGCCAAGGCAGAAGGATCACTAGGGGCCATGAGTTTGAGACCAGCCTGGGCAACACAATAAGATCCCCATCTCTTCAAAAAACTTAAAAATTAGCCTGAGTGGTAGCACACACCTGTAGTCCCAGCTACCCAGGAAGCTGAGGCAGGAAGATCTCTTGAGCCCAGGCGTTCCAGACTGCGGTGAGCCATGATTGCCCCACGGCACTCCAGCCTGGGTGACAGAGTGAGACCCTGTCTCAAAAAAAAAAATGAAGTCCATAGGAGAGCTTGTGGGCAGCTGACCCCAGCCCCCATCACAAGCAGCCTGGGAGAGATGCTGACACCACAGTGAGCCCAAGGGAAAGGCTATATTGGAGGTTGTCCTTTCCCTCTCCCAGTTCCTCTGCCCCCATCAGCTGGGTGCTGGATTGAGTCAAGCTATCCTCAGCTCAAAGCAGAGGGGAATAAGATTGGCTGGAGGAAAGTTAAGTATTTCAGATTTGCTCGGAATTTGAAAGGCTTTTTTTTTTTTTTTTGAGACGGCGTCTCTCTCACTCACTCTGTCACCCAGTTGGAGTGCAGTGGCACAATCTCGGCTCACTGCAACTTCTACCTCCTGGGTTCAAGCGATTCTCCCACCTCAGCCTCCTGAGTAGCTGGAACTACAGGTGTGCGCCACCATGCCCAGCTAGAGATGGGGTTTCACCATGTTGGCCAGGCTGGTCTCAAACTCCTGAGCTCAAGCATTGTGCCCACCTTGGCCTCCCATAGTGTTGGGGTTACAGGTGTAAGCCACTGTGCTTGGCCTGAAAGGCATTTTGTAGACTAGTGATGGAGAGATAAGCAATTAGCAGAAGATCTGTGTCCTCTGTGGAAGTGATGGGTGGGTTTAACTGGGATGGAAAACATCCCAAGTTTGCAGGAATCTCACAAAATGTCACTTGAGAACTCTTGTGGGGGTGCGCGGCAGTGTGTACAAGATTCACCTGGATAGCCTGTAAAATGCAGATTTCCAGGCCCTGCTCCCAGAGTGTACTCAATGCATGAAAGATAGGGACCAGAGTCTGTGTTTTTAAGTAAGTTTCTCAGATGAGTCTGGCTCAAGGGGTCTGTGAGCCACACTTTGACAGATACTGACCTGGTGCATATTACATCTATCTATATCTGTTTGTCTGTCTATAGGTTCCCATATATCTTCATCTCTTTCTCTCTCTCACTCTGTCCCCCAACACACATATCCACTCTTTCATTCTCCAACTATTGAACCAGAATGTTGAATGGCAGGAAAGTGAAAGACTAATCCTTCTTCTTCTTTCTTTCTTTTTTTTTAGAGATTGGGTCTTGCTCTAGGATGCAGTGCAGTGGCGCAATCTCAGATCACTGCAGCCTCGGCCTCCTGGGGTCCAGCAATCCTCCCACCTCAGCCTCCTGAGTAGCTGAGACTACAGGTATGCCACCATGACTGGGTAATTTTTTTTTTTTTTTTTTGAGACAGAGTCTTGCTCTGTCACCCAGGCTGGAGTACAGTGGCACGATCTCTGCTCACTGCAAGCTCCGCCTCCCAGGTTCATGCCATTCTCCTGCCTCAGCCTCCTGATTAGCTGGCACTACAGGCGCCTGCCAGCATGCCCGGCTAATTTTTTGTATTATTAGTAGAGACGGGGTTTCATCGTGTTAGCCAGGATGGTCTCGATCTCCTGATCTTGTGATCTGCCCGCCTCGGCCTCCCAAAGTGCTGAGATTACAGGCGTGAGCCACCGCGCCCAGCCAATTTTTTTTTTTAATTGTTGTAGAAACAGGGCCTCACTCTGTTGCCCAGGCTGCTCTCGAACTCCTGGGCTCAAGGGATCCTCCTGCCTAGGCCCCCCAAAGTGCTGGAATTCTAGGCATGAGCCACCACACTTGGCCTCCTACAGGCTCTTTAGCAAAGTCCCAGGGTAAATGGCAGATGAAGGCCAAGACCGAGTTAGGGGATAGTAGGGAATTGTCCACTGCCACCTGATTAACAAAGCTCTTTATAAGGAAGAAGGTAGTATTGTAATTGAAAACCTTGTCTCGCTCCCAATAGGGACTTCTCTCTAAGACTTAGCTAGGCAGGGTATCAGCCATGCTCTGCTGAGGTCCTTCTGTCTAGTCAGAGGGGAAGGACTGGGTTGTTGATGATCTGACCCTGGTCTGGCTGGCACCAGGGAGTTGGGGATGGGGCCTCTCTCTAGGCTAAAAGGGTCAGTTTCTTCCGGGATGTCTCAGGACATTCATTTGCAGACTGGCCAATGACCAAGGTTTAAATATACCAGTTTCAAGATATAAAGGAGTCAGGGCTTCATTTTCTAGTGAGGAAGCTTTCTTTCTTTCTTTCTTTCTTTTTTTTTTTTTGAGACGGAGTCTCACACTGTTGCCCAGGCTGGAGTGCAGTGGCGCGATCTCAGCTCACTGCAAGCTCCCTCTCCCGGGTTCACGCCATTCTCCTGCCTCAGCCTCCCGAGTAGCTGGGACTATAGGCGCCTGCCACCATGCCCGGCTAATTTTTTGTATTTTTAGTAGAGACAGGGTTTCACCGTGTTAGCCAGGATGGTCTCAATCTCCTGACCTCGTGATCTGCCTGCCTCGGCCTCCCAAAGTGCTGGGATAATAGGCGTGAGCCACTGCACCCAGCCCTAGTGAGGAAGCTTTTACAGACTTCCTGGGGTTTTTGAGTGGGGAGAAGGAGGTGGAACCCAGGCGCTGCTGCAGAAGACAGCTGTAGAAGCCCTTACCTGGCAGTGTTTACCCCAGGGAAGGGTGAGGAAAGGGGGACACACCAGTCTTGGTCTTTGCACACCAAGACAGAGGGATGGCAACGGCAGGTCCAGTCTGTGGGTCACATACATTCCCCCAAGGTCGAACCTGTGAGGTAACATGCAGTGAAGTGAAGCCTGTTTGGATCAAAACAAACAACACTTTTGCCCTACTTCTTTTTCTTTTCTTTTTGTCTTTTTTTTGACACGGAGTCTCTCACTGTTGCCCAGGCTGGAGTGCAGTGGCACGATCTCCGCTCACTGCAAGCTCCGCCTCCGGGGTTCACACCATTCTCCTGCCTCAGCCTTCTGAGTAGCTGGGACTACAGGTGCCTGCCACCACGCCCAGGTAATTTTTTTGTATTTTTAGTAGAGACAGGGTTTTGCCATGTTGGGCAGGCTGGTCTAGAACTCCACACCTCAGGCAATCCACCCATCTCGGCCTCCCAAAGTGCTGGGATTACAGGCCTGAGCCACCACGCCCGGCCTGCCCTACTTTCAAAATATAAACTCAGGCCAGGCTCGGTGGCTCACACCTGTAGTCCTGGCACTTTGGGAGGCTGAGGTGGGATCACCTGAGGTCAGGAGTTCGAGACCAGCCTGGCCAACATGGCGAAACCCCATCTCTACTAAAAATAAAAAAATTATCCAGGCGCCTGTAATCCCAGCTACTTGGGAGGCTGAGGCAGCAGAATCGCTTAAGGGAGGTGGAGGTTGTAGTGAGCTGAGATTGTGCCATTGCAGTCCAGCCTGTGCGAAAGAGCAAGAGTCTGTCTCAAAAAAAACCACACACACACACACACACACACAAACAAACAGAAAACAAAAGATAAACTCAATCCTACCACTTCTCACTGTTTCCACTGCTGTGGCCATGGTTTAACTCATCAACATCTGGCTTTCCTGAACCAGACCAACAGCCTCCTTCCTAACTGTTCTCCCTGCTCCCACTCCCATCCCTTAGCAGAACATTCTCCACACAGCAACTACAGTGATCTTTTAGAAATACAAACCAGCCGGGCACAGTGGCTCATGCCTATAATCCAAACACTTTGGGAGGCTGAGGTGGGAGAAGCACTTGAGCTTAGGAGTTTGAGACCAGCCTAGAAAACACAGCAAAACCCCATCTCTACAAAAAGTAAAACATTAGTCAGGCCTGGTGATGTGTGCCTGTAGTCCTAGTTACTTGGGATGCTGAGGTGGGAGGATCACTTGAGCCTGGGAGGTTGAGGCTGCAGTGAGCCATGATTGTGCCACTGCAATCAGCCTGGGCAACAGAGTGAGACCATGTCACTCAAAAAACAAAACAAAACAAAACAAAACAAAAAACAACAACAAAAAAGCCCCCAAACAAAACGAAACAAAACAAAACAAAAAACAGGCTAGGTGCTGTGGTGCATGACTATAATCCTAGCACTTGGGGAGGCCGAGATGAGTGGATCACCTGAGGTCAGGAGTTCGAGACCAGCCTGACCAACATGGCAAAACCTCGTCTCTACTAAAAATACAAAATTAGCTGGGCGTGGTGGCACACGCCCGTAATCCCAGCTATTCGGGAGGCTGAGGCAGGAGAATCACTTGAACTCAGGAGGCAGGGGTTGCAGTGAGCCAAGATCGTGCCATTGCACTCCAGCCAGGGCAACAAGAGCGAAACTCCTTCTCAAACAAAAACAAAAACAAAAAACCAGATTGTTTCACTTACATACTTAAAATCCTCCAGTGACTTCCTGTCATAATTAGAATAAAACCCAACCTCCCTCCTGGCCTCCTGTAATCCCAGCTACAGTGGGAATGGACCACTATGTCCACTCTGACCTCATCAGGGCCCACTCTCCCCTTCACTGGCCATGCTGACCTCTCCCACCTGGAGGCCTTTCTACCTGCTTCTCTCTCAGCATGCAACAGTTTTCCTGACCCCTTGTTCAAAGCAGCCACCCACTGCCTCTGCCATTTTCTCATCACATCACACAAATTGTGATTGACTTCAAAGCACTTGCGAGTATCTGAACTTATTCACTTGTTAGCCCTCACTAGAATGTAAGCTTCAGAGACCACAGAGCTCGAGTGTCCTGAGACGGTGAATGGCACATAGTAGGTGCTCAATAAAATCTGTGTTGAAAGAATGAGTGAGCAAATGAATACATAAATGAACTACTCAGGGACCTTATGGAAAAAAAAAAAAACTGTTTATGCACATCACTGGCATTGCCACAGGCTGAAAAAGAAGGCGGAGTGGGCTGGGAGCAGGGAAGAATGGCGGAGAAGGGTGGGGGGTTGCATTTCTAAATCTGTGTTGTGGGGCCACATAGGGTGGACAGGGGCTGTGAGTTACAGCCTTTAGGTGCTACCCTCAGCCTGGGCTTCCCTCCAGGCCTGGCGCACCTTGATCTTCACTTTGAAAGAGTCGATCAGAAAGACCACCTTGGGGTTGCCTTCCAGGGAGGGCAGCTGCCCATCATCTGGCACCTCCAGGTCGAACCTCTGCAGCAGCCAGGCCATGATGAGGAAGAGCTCCTGGCGGGCCAGGATCTCA
Source organism: Symphalangus syndactylus (assembly GCF_028878055.3). NCBI lineage: Eukaryota > Metazoa > Chordata > Mammalia > Primates > Hylobatidae > Symphalangus > Symphalangus syndactylus. The sequence goes on along the minus strand of NC_072424.2, from coordinate 35,766,688 downwards.
CCTATACAGGAGCGAGGTCCTGCTCCAAACGGCAAATAGCTTACTGACGGTGAGATGAGCTGGGTCCCCGCTGGATTCAAGAAACGCTCTGCAGGCAAGGAGTGGCATCAGCCAGGGGCTAGGGCAGGAGGGAGGAGAAGCAAGGTTCTGCCCTGGCTGAGGGGGAGACATGGCCCTGCCCAGGGAACCCCGATCTGAGGATGTAGCCTTATTATGGGGGAACCGCTGCCTGGGGAGAGATACAGCCCTGCTTTCAGGTAGCCCTGAATGACACAGAGGAAATGAAATATTCAGGAAGGATGGAAAAGAGGTGGAATTAACCTATGAAAATAGCACCACCCGAGGGGAGAAGGGACAGACTTAATGGCAGACAGAGGCGTAGAGGGCTTCTTGGAGGGTGAATTTGCAGTTGGTTGGAAGAAGAGCGAGGGAAACCCAGCTGTGAAGAGTTTGGGTAAGTCTATGGCAGGATGAGGGTGTCAACAGGTCCGTATAGTTGGAGCCAAGAGTTGTCTTCTAGCAGCAAGCTTGGCAGAGGTGAAGGGGTACTGGGGTGGTGGAGCAGAATCCAGGCTCGCTGTGTGGCCCAGGGCGCAGGACAGGACAGACTCACCAGGCATGAACTGATCCGGCTGGTGCCACTCCTTCTCATTGTGATGCAGCGCCCACAGATTGATGATAACGTGTGTGCCCTTGTCCACAGCAAACTCACCGATGCTGCTCCAGAGTGGAAGAGGAGAAGTGGGTCTGGGACATCGTACTCCCTTCCTTGCTCAGCCTCATGCCCCCTCATTCTTCCGCCGTGAGGAAAGTGCCCTTTACTCCCTCGTTCCCACTCAGTCATCTTTTCCTCAGCTTCTGCTAGATCAAATCTAAATCCAGCCCTTCTCCAGCCCTTCCCTCCTAACAGGCGCTTATGTCTGAACACCTGTGTCTGTGGACTTTGGTGTCTGGCAGTGGATGTGGGTGTGCGTATGGAGCTGCGGCGCATGTTATGTGCGTGCTGCAGCTGGTTGGAGCATGGAGCTCCCAGCCTTTCATCCCGCACCACATGTCTCTGAGGGCAGCAGGAAGCTCCTCTGGGAAGTCAGGCAGATCTGTGGATGAGTCATTGCGTGTCTGTAGGTGGTAGAGACATGGAGCCACAGGGCTGGGGGCTGGATGATTTTTATTTTATTTAATTAATTAATTATTTATTTATTTTGAGACAGAGTCTCGCTCTGTCACCCAGGCTGGAGTGCAATGGTGCGATCTTGGCTCACTGCAACCTCTGCCTCCTTGGTTCAAGTGATTCTCCTGCCTCAGCCTCCTGAGTAGCTGGGACTATAGGCACGCGCCACCACCCATGGCTAATTTTTGTATTTTTAGTAGAGACAGGGTTTCACCAATTGGTCAGGCTGGTCTTGAACCCCTGACCTCATGATCCACCCGCCTCGGCCTCCCAAAGTGTTGGGATTACAGGTGTGAGCCACTGTGCCCGGCCGGCAGGATGATTTTTAGTAGTTGATGGTTGACTGACTTTAGGTTGGCTAGCAGGAGCCAGGGGTAGGGGGAGCCAGGTGGGCTGGCAAGCAGTGTTGAATGCATCACAGGGCTAGATGTCGCTGGGAGGGCAGGCGCACCTGGAGTCAACGTTGGCCTTGTGGGGGATGAGCATAGGGGCCACGGGCCTGACGCGAAGCACTTCTCGGATGGTGGCCTCCAGCAGGAGGAGATGGTTACGGTCACTGATAGTTGGTGTGCGGCTGAAACCCACATTCTGGTCAATCTCCTCATAGAGCTTCTTCTTCACCTGAAGACCAGAGTAGGTTGGAGGTGACTAGTGTGTGTAAACCCAGGAGAAGCAAGGGCTTAGAGAAGAATCCAACTGTGACATTGAGAAGAGCCTGTCCAGTCCCTTCCCAGTAGTGGCTCTGGGGCCCAGGCCCGGCTTCCAGAAGATGGGGCAGCTCTACTCTGGGGTCAAAGCCAACTACTGCTTGGGTAAGGGGCAGGGCAGGCCTAGTCTTCCTGCACAGAAAGCCTGAGAGAATTGGCTCTCCCTTTCTCTGGAGCCCAGAGATTGGGCTGGCTGGGGTCTAGGATCGATGAGGGGGAAGCACACCTGAGGATTGTGCAGCAGGAAGGCCACGATCCATTTAACCACAGAGGTGGTGGTCTCCACGCCAGCCCCAAAGATATCCCCTATGGTGGTGAGAATGTGGTTATCTGAAAGCAGCTCTGAGTCTTGATCTGGGCCAGCATTGCCGTTATCTGAATTCATCTTGGCTTGCATCAGTATGTCCATCATGTTGGTGATAGAGTCGCTCCGGAATTTCTCCTGGGTTGGGTGAGGTTGGAAGACATTAATAAGGAAGGAGCCCCATCTGTGACACTCCTGCCATACTTCTGTCCCTGACTAGAGATAACAAGGCTCCTTCCACTTGGAAGTAGAGCAAGTCTGGGCAGGACCTACAAACTTGTGGAGGTAGGAGGCAGCCCTGGGCCCTCTTTAAATTTGGTGGAGAGGTTAGGTCTCTTCTAGGATCCTTTTCAATTCCTCACTTTTCGATCCCAACTCCTTAAGTCAGTTTTTTTTTTTTTTGAGACAGAATCTTGGTGCAATGCCCAGGCTGGAGTGCAATGGCATGATCTCAGCTCACTGTAACCTCTGCTTCTCGGGTTCAAGCGATTCTCCTGTCTCAGCCTCCCGAGCAGGTGGGACTACAGGTACACACCACCACGCCCGACTAGTTTTTGTATTTTGTTTTTTTTTTTTTTTTGAGAAGTAGTTTCACTCTTGTTGTACAGGCTGGAGTGCAATGGCGCAATCTCAGCTCACTGCAGCCTCTGCCTCCTGGGTTCAAGTGATTCTCCTGCCTCAGCCTCCCAAATAGCTGGGATTATAGGCATGCGCCACCATGTCCGGCTAATTTTGTATTTTTAGTAGAGACAGAGTTTCTCCATGTTGGTCAGGCTGGTCTCGAACTCCCAACCTCGGGTGATCTGCCCACCTTGGCCTCCCAAAGTGTTGGGATTACAGGCGTGAGCCATCTTGCCTGGCCTAGTTTTTGTATTTTTAGTAGAGACGAGATTTCACCATATTGGCCAGGCAGTCTTGAACTCCTCACCTCAATTGATCTGCCCACCTCGGCCTCCCAAAGTGTTGAGATTACAGGCGTGAGCCACCGCGCCCAGCCCTTAAGTCAGTTTTTATTGTGCACCTACTATGTGCCAGGTTCTCTGCTAGGTTTTGAAGCTTCTACAGTGTGTAGAATGGACCCCACCCTGCTCTCGTGATTACTTTTAGCCTAACTCATATTCCCTTCTGCTCTATCACCTACCTTGTAATTTTCAAGTATTTTATTCAGCAGATCATTTCGTGTTTTAACATGGCTCTTTAATTTTTCCAGAGTTTTGTTGGGGAAAATCTGGGAAATAAAAAGAAATGTTAAATCCACCCTTCTTCCATTTTGCTTCTCCAGCTGCCAGAGTCTCTCCTAGAGGTGGATCTTAGCTTTCTGTCTCTGGAAGTTCCTACTCCACCCCTGATCTTCAGCCAGAATGGAAGGCAAGATGGGGACACAGAACGGGTTTATCATGACAACGAAGACAATTCTAAACAGGGGAGGAGGGCGTGGTCTCCACCTCTCCTTCTCCATTCAATCAAACATCAAGCGCTGACTCTGCTATGTGTCCAGCCTTTAGGAGTGAGAGAGACGTGAGCCTGAAGCCTCAGACAAGCTCCTTAACCCCGCTAAGCCTGCTTCTCACCTGCACAGTGGGGATAATAAAACCTACTTCCAAGGGAAATTCAGTGATGGATGCTTATAGAATGCTTAGTACTGGCACATGGTCATTGGAAAAGAAATGAAGGCCATTATCTGGAGTACTAAGGTGCATAATTAAAAGGCTAAATCTATCTCTGCAGAGAAATGGCAAAGGTTTTAAGTGGCAGAGGAGGTAGAGGTGGCGGAGGTAATCAGGGAAAAGATGGGTCATTGCGGCTGGAGTGGGGAAGTAAAAAGGAAGGAAGATTGGGGACACCGTCAGGGTCTACTAGAACCTGAAGGCAGGGTGTGGCATCATGCTCACCTTCAACCAGGGGATTAGGTCCACCAGGCTGTCCAGGTTGTCTATGATGCCTTCATTGTAATTCTGTATGATCTTCAACTCAGGGTCCCCATTCTTGTAGGAGGTATTGAAGCAGATCAAGGAGATGACATTGGTTACCGCCACGAAGACAGGAAAGGAGATGTCTATGGTCTGTCCGTTGTGGGTGGCCAGCATATCACACAATGTACTGATTTCCTGACAAACTGAAGGGGAGTGGGGCATGAGGGTGGGAAATGAATCAGCACCCTCACCCCCTCTCTCTACCAGTTGCCTCTTAACAGGAGCGGGGGACAGATAGTAGATGGCCACTAGATGGCAGCAGTAGCCAAGAAAAGGCTGCATTGCGCTCTAGTCCTAACTCTTACCCCTGCCCAACCCTCCTCTCCTTCCAGCAGTTCCTGTGGGATCCAGCCCCACCCCCAGGGGCCAGCCTAGCACTCACTGATCTTCTCCAGCTTCTGATCGCCATCCTTGAACAGGGCAAAGGTGGCCATTGCCAGCCTTCGATGCAGCTGCCAGTGTGCGCCATAGTCAGCGAAGGCGATACCCTTACGGTTGTTGGACGCGATGTCTAGAGTTGCCTTTGGAGAGCAGGCAAGGCTGTAGGAATCACACACCATCCACCCCACTCTTGCCCTTGCACCTCTGGTCCCTGCTCTCCTTCCTGGAGGAGAAGGCAGGTACCTGGCATGCTGACCCCCATGTGGGCACAGCCCCACTGCACTCCACCATGACTGCAAGGACTTGGTAGGACAGACCCTAAGGCCTCCTACTCCCAATTCTTTCAGAAATACAGTAGATCAAGGAGAAAGAAAGAACCCTTAATTAGAATGCAGCAGTACTGGGGTTCTCTTACCCGACAGGGTACCCTCTGGGCTTCTTTTTGCTCATCAGTTTCTGACCAGAGGAAGGCAACTCTGGATGGGATAAACTCTCTAAACTATGCCTGTCCAGAGGGTAGGGAGCAGGTGAGCTTGTAGAGGCTGAGGACTGCACAGATCTCTGCTTTTCCCTGAGCCCTTAGCTGAGCTAAAGGCACAGCTCACCTCACTCAGGTTTACCCTTCCATTGCAAGCCTGCATAACCAGCCACAAGCCCACATTTGGAGAGTGCATATGTTTTGTCTACCCAGTTTGGATTTGGGCTGAGCCATCTCCTCCTAGAGGTGCCCCCAAAAGCATAAGGGTCCAAAGCCTCCCTTTTCCATCTTCTGACCCCGAAGATCCACATGACTAGCCTCTTCCATCTTCTCTACCCCCGGGAGGAAGCCAGCAGAGGTGGGAGCCAGGTAGTTGGTCAGCAGACCTGGCTGATTGGTCCAAGGAAAAATAAACCAACCCTTGGCTTGATCAAAGCTGAGAGGCTGGCGGGGCACAGTGGCTCATGCCTATAATCCCAGCACTTTGGGAGCCTAAGGTGGGAGGATCACGAGGTCAGGAGATTGAGACCATCCTGTCTAACATGGTGAAACGCCATCTCTACTATAAATACAAAAAATTAGCGGGCATAGTGGCATGCTCCTGTAATCCCAGCTACTCAGGAGACTGAGGCAGGAGAATCACTTGAACCCGGGAGGCAGAGGTTGCAGTGAGCTGAGATTGGCCACTGCACTCCAGAGAGGGTGACAGAGAGAGACTCTGTCTCAAAAAAAAAAAAAAAAAAAAGCTGAGAGGCTGGGGGCCCTGCTGGGGTGTTCAGGGGAGTTCTCAGCAGCAGGGTGCTGGGCTGGGGGCACTGGCAGTGTTTCTGGATGATCAATACCACTCCTGTCCTGGGAGCATGACAACAAGCTCAGTAGGAGGCTCATCAGCAACCCTGAAATGTCATTGTAGATCACTGACCCTGTGAGCCTGAGCAGCTGGAAATAGCACCAGGAAAACAGCAATCCCAGCCTGCAATAGCCAGGCTACTTCTCCCCAGCAGCTTTCAAGGAGGACAGTAATCACTGCCCCCATTTTCCATGAAAAGTAACATGAATCCTGGCTGTATAAGGGGCACTTACTGTGCTGGGTGCTAGGCTAAGTGCTGTACATGCACCTTCTCAGTCCATTAGAGAAGTCTAGGCCCAGAGAGAGGAGTGGAGTGAGGACTCCTTGACCCCTCAGACCACTGTGGTCCTCCCATCCCACCTCCTGGGCAGCCTGGTAGAGGAGACCTTCCTTTAATTCTTCCTGCCTCATTTAGAGGCTGGGTGGGCGTCTGAAGGTTCACTCTCTTCACATCATCCCACTAGTCTACTTTGGGAAGAATTACAGATTGTTGGAGCTGGAAGCACCATTCTAGGCATGGTCTGAAGACCCAAACAATCCCAGGAGGTGGTGAAGGGGGCAGGGAGGAGATGGGCACCACTTACCATTTGAGGCCGTCCAGAGAAGTCCTTGCCCTTCTTAATAAGCACCTCCTTGGCCAGCTGGTGGTGGCCGACAATCACTGTAGTCTTGGTGCCCATACGAACGGAATAGATGGGGCCATATTTTTTCTGCAGCTCGAAGAAGTTGTTATGCATATAGCCATGTCTGGGGAGGAATGGCAGGCTGCCCACTAGGGGCAGGGACAGGAGGCTCTTGGGGTACTTGGCACCAGGGCACCTTCTCTTGGGCCAAAACAAATAGGCTAGAGTAAGCAGCAAGAGAGCCACAAGTTCCCACATGGTGGCTGGGTGCTGGCAGGCAAGATAGACAGCAGTGGAGTAGAAGAGCTGTGGCAACTCTAGGGCACAAGGAGGCCTTTTAAAGGGCTACCCTGATCTTCACCTTGACTTTGTGTTATCTCTTGCCTTGTGGAAAGATTCTCCTGGAGCCCAGCCAGGCCTGAACTCATATCCAGAAGGGAGAGAGGTGGTGGGAGTGAAGGCCTCCTCAAGGGCTGGCTCAACTCCAGGGCAAACCTCCAGAGGAGGAGCTAGGTAAGGGAGGTCAGTTGATCACCCTCTGAGGAGCTCCCCATGCTTGAATGACCCCAGAGTGCGAATGGTATCTGGGCTCAGGAATCAAGGCTTGGAACTTTCCATGTTGCAAAATCAAAATCACTGGACAGATGACAGAGTCAGGAGGGTCACAAGTAGCAGGGACTGTCAAAGGTCTTTTATGCATTCTTTTTTTTTGAGACAGAGTCTTGCTCTGTCACCAGGCTGGTGTGCAGTGGTGTGACTGTCCATCCAGCCCTGGCCCTCCAGCCCATGTGGTTTTGGCAGCAATAAGGGCTGTGGGTTAATGGTCCCCAAAATAAAAATGTACTTGTGTATGGGAACGAAAGGGGTGCTAAGCTGTGGGGAGCGGTGGAGGGGAAGGGACAGATGAGGTCAGTATTGGGAACGCCAGAGGTGGGAGGCCATTTCATAACATTTCTTATTGATCAACACCTTCTTTGCTCATCAGCAGGACTAGCGTATTGGAGGAACCTGCCCCCAATATTTCAACGTAGGTTCTTTCTATAAGTGTCGGCTGGCTGAGAAATAGAGACAGTATAAAGAGAGGAATTTTACAGGTGGGCCACCAGAGGTGGCATCACATATCAGTAGGACTGTGATGCCCACGTGAGCCTCAAACCAGCAAGTTTTTATTAAGGGTTTCAAAAAGGGGAGGGGGTGTAAGAACAGGGAGTAGGTACAAAGATCACATGCTTCAAAGGGCAAAAAGCAGAACTACTAATAAGGGTCTAACAAAGATCACATGCTTCTGAGGGAACAGGACAAAGGGCAAAAGCAGAACTACTGATAAGGGTCCAACAAAGATCACAAGGCAAAGGGCAAAAGCAGAACTACAGATAAGGGTCCATGTTCAGCAATGCACATATTGTCTTGATAAACATCTTGAACAACAGAAAACAGGGGTCGAGAGCAGAGAACCGGTCTGACCACAAATTTACCAGGGCAGAGTTTTTCCCCACCCTAGTAAGCCTGAGGGTACTGCAGGAGACCAGGGCATATCTCAGTCCTTATCTCAACTGCACAAGATAGACATTCCCAGAGCCGCTGTTTATAGACCTCCCCCCAGGAATGCATTCCTTTCCCAGGGTATTAATATTAATATTCCTTGCTAGGAAAAGAATTTAGTGATATCTTCCCTACTTGCACATCCATTTATAGTCTCTCTGCAAGAAGGAAAATATGGCTCTTTCTGCCCGACCCTGCAGGCAGTCAGACCTTACGGTTGTTTTCCCTTTTTCCCTAAAAATCGCTATTATTCTGTTCTTTTTCAAGGTGCACTGATTTCATATTTTTCAAACACGCATTTTACAGTCAATTTGTACAGTTAACACAATTATCACCGTGGTCCTGAGGTGACATACATACTCAGCTTACGAAGATAACAGGATTAAGAGATTAAAGACAGGCGTAAGAAATTATAAAAGTATTATTTGGGAACTGATAAATGTCCATATTAAAATGAAATCTTCACAATTTATGTTCCTCTGCTGTGGCTCCAGCCAGTCCCTCCATTCAGGGTCCCTGACTTCCCGCAACATCTCTCCCTTTCTTTTTATATAAATGTGCCATGGCAATGAAGGCTTGCTTGTTCTCTCGGTTTTGATGCAGGATTCTTTGACTGGTCCAGCACACTAAAAACAAGCCAATTAAATAGAGAAACATGATTCCAAAATTTCCTACAGTGGAGCTCCCAATAGACTTAATCCAAGTTGTGGAGTTTAGTCCAGAAAGACTTTCTGTCACCTGATCTAACGCAGCTCCAGGCACAATGGATAAATGAGCTTGAGAGGCTTCAAAAATTTGTTTCTTTAATTTAGTTATGTCCAAGGATAAATTATCTTCCCTACCCAGAAGGTGTCCTTTGACCATTTCCCACGATCAGTCTCATTGTAGGAATATGGTGTGCTATAGAAATCAGAAGTGTTTCAATCGCACTGCATTTGCATGTGATGTTCGAGACTCATTAGCCGGTCCCCAAGCCAAATAACAGACTGTCTTAAATCATTAGCTAATTTTTGATCAATGCCTTGTTGAGGATTCCATATTTGGGTGGAATTGCCTTGCCAATCATTAACAAAATTAGCCATTTGAATAGATTGGTGTAATGCCACTCTGGCAGTGGTGGCCAGTGCAGTGACTGTAATTAGGCCCATGATCACAGCGATTAAAGTGAAAACAAATCTCTTAGATCTCTTGAGAGTTTGTTGTAACACTTGATTAATTAAATGTACTGAGGGGGAGGATTCCCAAGGTCTGGGTAAAGTTACTGGTATCCAGATTCCTTCTCAAGCTTGAACCAACATTACACTTTCCTTGAGGTCAAAACGGGAGTTAACACAAGTGTATAAATGACAATTAATGCATTGGACAGTTTGATTATTCATCCAAATTTTGATATTTCCCACTAACAGCATGTAACGAGGCTTAACACAACTCTGTATAGGAATAGTCAGGCTGGAGGTAAACAAAGCAGAATGTTTGAATCTACGTTGATACTGAGGGAGAGGAGTGGCGGTGGCAACGCCCAATGTTTGATGCCATAAAGAAGCAATACGAGGTGCCCGGGGATTCCAAAGAGGTAGAGGGACATACCTGGGTCCAGAAGAATTATCATAATGCCAATCAGAGTCCTATAAAGGAGGATCGGCATCAAAAAGAGAAAAATGGTCCAAAGGGGATTTATCCTGGGTTTCAGAATCACGGATGTGAGGGGTGGTAGTGGGGACAACAGAAAGAAAAGTTTCCCCTTCCCATACTCGCAGTCTGGACATGGCAATAGCCAATTTCCAAAGTTCTGGGTGTTCTGGGCTCAGAATGGGGAACATCATAAGAGGCCTCGGGCGGCAGGGGGTAATCCTCTTATCTTCCCATTTTAAGGGACAGAACAAGCTGAACCTCCTATGCAAAGTAGGATGATGATCCTCATCCTCCCAATAAGAAATAAAACAAGTAGCCTCCAGGCATTCCCTTCCACCAGAGGAGCAATTGTTTTTCAAATAGCCCTTTGGTGCCCAGTCTCTTACTAAACCCTATGAGTCATTTTTTAATACTACTGCATGTGAATTAACACAATCTTCCCAAATTAAAGATTTAGATGGGCCCTCAAAAATTTTAGGACATGGTTTTCCTACAGGTTTATATTGAAAGTATGGGGTATCTCCTATTACTCCCCCTTTCATTTGTCTTAAAGGAGAAAAGGAGAGGCTGGAGACCAAATGTCCCCGTTTCCCTGTGGCTGATCTCTCCAGAAGGTAAGCAGCCCAGACTTGAGTTTCTAGATGGATACAACCAGGTGCATGTCCGAGGCACAGAGGAGGGTATTTATAACCCATAGTAACATTAAAAGTGCCTTCTTTTCCTGGTTGAGTGGGGCAATGGTCATCTGTAGCTCCAGGCATCCACACACTATCATTAGTATAGATTTCTGCAGGAGCATCCATCCAGGTGAGAGATCGAATAAGTTGAGGAAAAAGCACATAAGCCCAGCATGAATAATTTTGTGTAGCAGGTAAATCAATGTGAGGGGAAACTGGTGAGACAGAAAGTATAAGGAGGAGAATTATTAAATAAAACCTATTGTAAGCAAGATCCAGTGCTGAAGGAGGAATAGAAGAACAAGGTGATGTTATTTTCAGGCTAATAGAAATGGTGATATTTTTAGGTTCGTAAGGAGAAAAAGAAAGGGAATTAGGAGAAGTGGGATTAGTTAGAGGGGTCTCCGTTGCCACTAGGGAGGATTGAACCAGACCCATTTTGATTTGGCATGCCAGTTTCTGAGGAGTAGGCACAGATCTCACCAGGTATGAGGGTGGTCTCTGATGCGGACGTCTCTTCCCTGTGGTTTTGATTGTCAGTATTCACACGAAGTTTAAGTATCCTAGTGGGCACCCAGACAAGGGATTGATGATCTCCTGGTGAAACATAAGCATACCCTCTTCCCCACGTTATAATTGTTCCAGGTTCCCAGGTATTGGTCTGGGAATTAAAGGCAAAGAATTAGGTAGTAAATTTAGAGGAATGGTACTACAGAGATTGACCGCCCCGCCCCCTACTGTGGAGCATAGATAAGTATTGTACTGAGACAGAAGAGGCTGGGACTCATCTGGGTTGGCTGTAGGTAAATTTGTTTGTGCTGGGGACTGCGTTGGGACCGCTTGAAGCAGAAACACAACATTGGTCTGAGTCTGAGGTGTCCCATTTGATAATAGGGCCTAGGACTGGCCCCGCTTCCCATTTCCCTGGTTCTTTGGCAAGGGATTTCCATCTATATCAGACTTAGAGAAGCAAGTACTTGCCCAATGTTTACCTTTCCGACAATGAGGGCAAACAGTAGCAGGAGCATTTGGCTGTGTTTTTTGAGCTGGCTTGGCTGCCTTTAAGTTTTTAACAGTGCAATTTTTTCAAGTATGACCAAGTTGACCACAATTATAGCAGGCTCCAAGAAAAGAATCAGTCAAGCCAGTTTGATTGCTGTCCTTCATGGCCTGTGCCCACAGAATAGCTTTGTGGGTGTCCGATCCAATGCCTTCACAAGCTTTAATATATGCAGGCAACACCTTGTGATCAGGTAAATTTTGACGTTGGATGGAACGCATGGCCATTTTACACTCATGGTTCACATTCTCAAAAGCTAACATATGAAGAATACCTTGAGCGTGCTCATCAGAGACAGATTTTTCAACAGCATCTTGTAGTTTAGCCAAAAAATCAGGATATAATACATTGTCACCCTGTTTAACAGTAGTAAAAGACAGGAGCTTGGCCTGGGGCACGTAATTTATCCCAAGCTCTCATGCTGTTACTTGTTCCATGGTGAGAGCATCAAAGCCTAATTGGGCAGCAGTGTCAGAGTAATTATTGGAGTCTGTGAGCTGAGCCTGAGTAATTAGAATGCCATCAGCCCGATTTAGCTGAGCCTGCAGATGGGCCTCCCCTGACCACCAGGTACAGAATTGTAAATGCTGAGATGGTGTTAGAACAGCTTTTGCCAAAAGATCCCAGTCTAAAGGAAGCAAAATGGCCTCAGTACAAAGAGTCTGTAACACCATTTTAACATATGGAGAAGTAGGATTATACTGAGTACAAGCACCCTTGAATTCTTTTAAAAAGGTAAGATTGAGTGGCGCATATCGATGCACTTGTACCCCTTGGGTATTGCGAGGTTCCAGCACGACCGGATAAGCCCACGCTTCTAATCCACTTGTTTGCTTTGGCGTAATAAGCATTGCATGGAAGTTTCAACAACAGGCACATGAGACAGAGTTGGCATAGAAGTGACAGGAAAATTATGTGTAGATAAGGGAAACTGAGGGTGAGGAGGTTGGACCAGTATGAGAGCGTGAGAAAGGGGCACTGGAGGAGCAGAAGAGGCAGAAGCATACTGGTGATTATTGCCCAATCCTGTGCAACCAGAGTGGCAGGGGTGTCCACGTGTGAAGAAGGGTACAGAGAAGCAGGTTGAGTGGATGGCAAAGTGACCAGTTGAGGGACCGAAATGACAGGAGGGTGAGAGGCTGTGGTGGATGAGGGAGGGACTGCAGAATTATAGGTAAATTGTAGTTTAGTTCCAGAGCCATTAGATGGCTCAGGAGGCAAAGGCTGCAAAGGTTTGAAGAGGGAAGAGTTAGCATAGATATGGTCCCGGGCTGTCCGAGTCAGGGCTGTGGGAGCTACAAGTACTGGCTGTTCGTGAAAAGAAATAAGACCATCAGGGGGTGACATTAAGCCAAAGTCACTGGAGTTAGATATTGAATCTTCAATATCCTCAGGTGGGGAGGAGTAGGTGAAGCGAGAGGCTGATCAGATAACGAAGGCCGTGCAGGAGAGGAAGGTTGAGGAAGAGGTGGAGGGTTTCCAGATTCAGAAAACTGTGGTAACTGCAGGGGGTCACTGGATTGGTATGTCATTAGGACAGCACATACCAAGGCCCAGTTACCCAAAACAGTGATGGGAACATAATTTCCTGTCGGGACCAGTTCCTGGAATTTTGCACCAACACGATCCCATAGTTCTACATCTAATGTTCCCTTTTTAGGAAACCAAGGACAGTGTTCTTCCACTGTCCTGAATAGGGTGACCATATTTTCCATGGGTACCCGAACTCCCCCATTTTAACAGTTTAATATGGCAGAGATAAGCATGTTTAGACTCTGAGTGACCCAAAGTTAGCCCAGACAACACACAGACAACTCACCAATCGTCAGGGAGCCAAACAAGCCTGTCTGTGGACCAGACCGATGAGCGTTTCTCCACACCTACCAAAGGGAATCAGGTTCCCACATGCAATTAGGAAAAAGAAAACCACATTGGTGTGCCAGATATTGGGGGAACCCGCCCCCAATATTTCAACATAGGTTCTATTTTCCATAAGTGTCTACTGGCTGAGAAATAAAGAGAGACAGTATAAAGAGAGGAATTTTACAGCTAGGCCGCCGGGGGTGGCATCACATATCAGTAGGACTGTGATGCCCGCCTGAGCCTCAAATCAGCAAGTTTTTATTAAGGGTTTTAAAAAGGGGAGGGGGTGTAAGAACAGGGAGTAGGTACAAAGATCACATGCTTCAAAGGGCAAAAAGCAGAACTACTAATAAGGGTCTAACAAAGATCACATGCTTCTGAGGGAACAGGACAAAGGGCAAAAGCAGAACTACTGATAAGGGTCCAACAAAGATCACAAGGCAAAGGGCAAAAGCAGAACTACTGATAAGGGTCCAACAAAGATCACAAGGCAAAGGGCAAAAGCAGAACTACAGATAAGGGTCCATGTTCAGCAATGCACATATTGTCTTGATAAACATTTTAAACGACAGAAAACAGGGGTCAAGAGCACAGAACCAGTCTGACCACAAATTTACCAGGGCGGAGTTTTTCCACACCCTAGTAAGCCTGAGGGTACTGCAGGAGACCAGGGCATATCTCAGTCCTTATCTCAACTGCACAAGATAGACATTCCCAGAGCGGCCGTTTATAGACCTCCCCCCAGGAATGCATTCCTTTCCCAGGGTATTAATATTAATATTCCTTGTAGGAAAAGAATTTAGCGATATCTTTCCTACTTGCACATCCGTTTATAGCCTCTCTGCAAGAAGGAGAATATGGCTCTTTTTGCCCGACCCCACAGGTAGTCAGACCTTATGGTTGTCTTCTCTTGTTCCCTAAAAATCGCTATTATTCTGTTCTTTTTCAAGGTGCACTGATTTCATATTGTTCAAACACACGTTTTACAATCAATTTGTACAGTTAACATAATTATCACAGTGGTCCTGAGGTGACATACACCCTCAGCTTACAAAGATAACAGGATTAAGAGATTAAAGACAGGCATAAGAAATTATAAAAGTATTATTTGGGAACTGATAAATGTCCATATTAAAGTGAAATCTTCACAATTTATGTTCCTCTGCCGCGCCTCCAGCCCATCCCTCCATTCGGGGTCCCTGACTTCCTACAACACTAGCATCCTGGCAGTCATGGTGACAGTGACATTGAAGGTGGGGGCTCCATCGGTGCTCTTGGTATAAAGATAGGTCAGTTCCCCATCCTGCAGCTGTAGGTCCCAGATCACAGGACATTTCTGGCCCCCAAGTGTCACCTCATTCACAAAAAAACTTGACCAGTCTTTGCCAAACAGGACATCAACCTCAGCTGGCTTGATGTTGATGAAGGTTTTCCCAGGGATGGTGGCCTGGATGGAAGGCAAATCCTTGTAGCCCAGGATGGCTGCATCCTACAGGTCCCTTCCACCATGAGGTTGTCGATGTGGGTGTTCCATCCTGCTGTGGGCTGCTTGTGGCACTCCTGCTGCCTCGCAGGCAGGCAGAGGAGGCGGAGGGCTCAGGGCATGCACTGTGGTCGGGACCACTGCTCTGCTAGCTGTGCAGAAGCCCTTGTACCGCCACTTCCTAGAAGTGATCATTTTAAGCATTTATATGAAATCGATCTTTTTCACTGTATCGATGCAAATGATTTCAAGCATAAGAGAATGGACAGATCAATTTTGTTTGTTTACAAGAAGGAAAATGGGGCCAGTCATGGCCAAGGTTACAAAACAAAGGGCAAAGCTTAACTGGCAAAGCTTTCCCAGTTTGAAAGACTGGGAAGATGATTCAGATGAAGCCATGTCTGATTTTGATTATTTCTCTGAGATGATGAACAACATGGGTGGTGAAGAGGATGTAGATTTAGCAGATGGAGCAGATGATCATTCACAAGACAGTGATGATGAAAAAATGCCCGATCTGGAGTAAGAAATGTTGTCATTATCTCAATTTTGAGAAAGAAAAATAACTTCTCTGCAAGATTTCATAATTGAGAGAATTCCTGGCCAGGCATGGTGGCTCATGCCTGTAATCCCAACACTTTGGGAGGCCAAGGCTGGCAGATCACAAGGTCAGGAGATCAAGACCATCTTGGCTAACACGGTGAAACTCCATCTCTACTAAAAATACAAAAAATTAGCCAGGTGTGGTGGCGGGCACCTGTAGTCCCAGCTACTCTGGAGACTGAGGCAGGAGAATGGTGTGAACCTGGGAGACAGGGTTTGTAGTGGGCCGAGATTGTGCCACTGCACTCCAGCCTGGGCGACAGAGTGAGACTCCATCTCAAAAAAAAAAAAAAAAAAAATTGAGAGAATTCCTGAGTTGATAGCTCTAAAGACAGATGCTGTATTTGCCTACTTTAATCCATTTTTCAACCTGTTTGTTTTTTAAAAGGCCTCACTAAGGGTTGATATGTACCATTGTATGGGGCAATTTTAAGTCAGCTAAGGCAATAACTTTATGCCTGAACATTTCCCAGACTTCCATGAAGCTGCTGAAGTCCTAAGCAATTGATGCAGCAGTTGTGTAAATACAAACATCTCACCTAAGTCTCCTTTTCTTCATAACATACATACTGACATGATAGAAAGCGCTCATCTTAGGGAAAGAGAACTAAATTTTAGATTATAGGACATGGATTCAAAAGTGGCTGGAACAAATTGGCTGACACCTTACTGGTAACCTGCTATTCCTCTTGTGTTATTCTTCAGGATTGTTCCACTAAAGCTTATTTCAAAAAATTTACCTCTTGGGCTGGGCACAGTGGCCCACGCCTACAATCCCAGCACTTTGGGAGGCCAATGCAGGTGGATCACATGAGGCCAGGAGTTCAAGACCAGCCTGAGTGACATGCCAAAACCCCGTCTCTACTAAAAATACATAAATTAGCTGGTCATGGTGGTGTGCGTCTGTAATCCCAGCTACTTGGGAGGCTGAGCAGGAGAATAGCTTGAACCTGGGAGGTAGAGGTTGCAATGAGCTGAGATCATGCCACCGCACTCCAGCCTGGGTGACAGTGAGACTCTCAAAAAAAAATTGTTTTTGATATTACCAGATGAAATCACAGCCCCAAGGTAGCAGACATTCTTGGTGTCAATCATTATAGAAGAGATGGGCCAACCAGGAGTTGTTAGTTGAGGCTCACAGAGGTGGGAGATGACATCTGTCTCCCTCTCTGGGAGTGGTCTGTCTGCAAGTTCAGTGAGGACTGGAGTGAAGGCTGCTGGAATTAGGCAGGAAGGCAGCAGGTAGGAGGCCTCATGATGAAGAAGAGCTGGCCAGGCCTCATAAGCCAGGCTGCCTGGTTGCCCATTACTCAGAATTTTCAAATGTTGTTCAGATTTTTAAGGCCATTTGCAGCCAGAGGTATGGGCTGGGATGAAACCCATGAGAAACCTTCATGCAAGAAAGGGGATTTGAGGTAGGCCTTGAAGGAGAGCTAGGACTGATGCAGGACAGGACAGACAGACAGGCAAACCTTTAAACTGGGGCTTAGCCCAGGAGGGTTCTTGGCTTCACCCAGGAAAGAATTCCAGGGCAAGCTGGTGGTGGTAGCCAGCAAGCAGCAGTGCACAGAGCAGCAGAGGTACTGCTCCTCATGCAGCAGGGCTACCCAGGGGCAGTGCCCCCAAAGTCACAGCTCAGAGGCAGAGCTGCACTCACATTTACAGCCACTTTTAATTATACACAAATTAAGGGGTGGTTTATGTAGAAATTTCTAGGATGAGGTAGTAATTTTCAGGCCATCAAGTTATTGCCATGGAAAGGGGTGTTAATATCTGGATGTTGCCAAGGCAATGGTAAAGTGACATGGCACAGTGGTGGGTGTGTCTTATGGAAAGCTGCTTCTGCCCTGGACCTGGTTTTTTGTTTTGTTTTGTTTTGTTTTTTTTGAGATGGAACCTCACTTTGTTGGCTCACTGCAACCTCTGCCTCCCATGTTCAAGCAATTCTCATGCCTCAGCCTCCCAAGCAGCTGGGACTACAGGCACCCACTACCACACCGGCTAATTTTTGTATTTTAGTAGAGACGGGGTTTCGCCACGTTGCCCAGGGTGGTCTCGAACTCCTAAGCTCAGGCAATCTGCCTGCATCAGCCTCCAAAAGTGCCAGGATTACAGGTGTGAGCCACTGTGCCCGGCCTGCCCTAGATCTGTTTAACTGGTCCTCAATTTGGTCAGGTGTCTGAGCCCTGCCTCCAGAGTAAAGTTCACCTTCCTGAGTCCAGTCCCACCTCCTACCTCAGAACTGTTAGGTAGAGATGTGAAGGAGTAGGGAGAGAAGGGTGTCGTTGGAAGAGAGGGAGAGAAGGGTGTTGCTGGAGAGTAGCAGAGGCCGGAAGGAGAATGGCATGAGGGGAATGGTGATGGCCTTAGCTGAAGAGATGAAGAGGTGTTTTGTGGGGGATCCCTGAGAAAGATCTGAGGGGTACATTGAGTGAGGCTCTGGAGCCCTGGAATGGAAGGGTATAAAGGATATAGGGAGGCTGTAGGAGCTATTGAGAGCACTGCAGCAGGCAGCAGCAAGGTGATAGTGGTGTTTTAGGAGGGTGAAACTGGTGTTGGTGCATGGGGTAGGCTGGATGAGGAGATCGTGTGTAAAGCCTGAGAGCTGGACTGACAAGTGGAGAGGCCTGAATCCTAAGATCCAGGCAGGGGCCTCAGTCGGGTCAACCAGCTGGTAGGGAAATATGAATGGCTACTTTCTAGTCCTACAGTGACTGCCAAGCTGACCTGATATTTCACCCCAATCACAAACAAGAAATGGGAATTTAAAAAACACACACACACAAAATGTGTTGCTTCACACTCTCATCACCATATTATAAAAGTTATACATCATAATTGCAGAAATTTGGAAAATGCAAATTACTAAAAATAAATATTTTTAAAATGCATTTTTTAACCTAAACGAGGCTGTATTGCATTTTTTGGCATGAATATTTTTCTATAACTTTCCTATTATTATTTCTCTTTCTTCTCTCTCTTTTGACAATGTCCATCTTATTTTTTTATTTTTAGATGGAGTCTCACTCTGTTACCCAGGTTGGAGTGGAATGGCGCAATCTTGGCCCACTGCAACTTCTGCCTCCCGGGTTCAAGCGATTCTCCTGACTCACCCTCCTGTGTAGCTGGAACTACAGATGTGTGCCACCATGCCTGGCTAATTTTTGTATTTTTAGTACAGACGGGGTTTCACCATGTTGGCCAGGCTGGTCTCAAGCTCCTGACCTCAGGCAATCCACCCACCTCTGCCTGGGATTGCAGGAGTGAGCCATTGCGCCCAGCCTCTTGACAATGCCTTTCTATGTTGCCCAGGCAGGACTCAAACTCCTGAATGATTGATTTTCAGAAGTGAAGGGGCAGATCCTGATTGTTTGGTTTGCAAAAGGGGGTTCACTGAGGTGAGTTGTCATAAATTGATTGAACAGATTTCTTTTTCTGTTTCTTTTTTTTTTTTTTTTTTGAGACAGGGTCTGGTTCTGTCACTTAGCCTGAGTGCAATGGTGCAATTGCGGCTCACTTCAGCCTCGACTTCCTGGATTCAGGTGATCCTCCCACCTCAGCCTCCCAAGTAGCTGGGACTACAGGCGCACACCTTCATGCTCAGCTAATTTTTGAATTTTTCGTAGAGATGGGGTTTCACCATGATCCCCAGGCTGGTCTTGAATTCCTGAGCTCAAGTGATCCTCCCTACTCGGCCTCCCAAAGTGCTGGGATTACCAGTGTGAGCCACTGCACCCAGCTGAACAGATTTCAAATGAGTTCTGGTAATATATTAGTTTTCTACTACCACATCACCATGAATATTACCAGAAACTTTGTGGCTTAAAACAACACACATGTATTATCTTGCAGTCTTGGTGGGTTAGGAACCTAAGTACAGCTTCTCTGGGCCGTCTACTTAGCGTCTCACAGGCTGCAGTAAAGGTGTGGGCCAGGGTTGGGTTTCATCTGGAGGCTCTACTGGGGAACAATCTGCTTCCTATGTGCCTGGTTGTTAGCAGGATTGAGTTCCTTTTGATTGTTGGACTGAGAGCTTTTTTTTTTTTTTCGCTGGCTGTCAGCTGGAGGCCCAGAGGTAGGTGACTAGATGGTACTTGCAGTTCGTTGTCACGTGGAGTTCTCCAACATGGCCACTTCACTTACTCACAGCCGGCAAGAGAGAGAGGCTCCAGCAAGACGAGGGGAATGGTGATGTAACAGGTAATCTTATGTAACATCATCATGTGTTTCCTATCACCTGTGCATACACTATTGATTAGAAACAAATCAAAGGTCATGCCCACAAGCAAGAGAAGAGGGTCACACAAGAGCAAGAACACCAGGAGGTGGGGTCAAAGCTTACCCTGAGTGGCCAGTCTGTCCACCACAGGTAGCTACGTGTTACCATGGCTATAGAACATTCCATCTTTTCCTAAGTTTGTGGATGTGGAGCAAGTGGAGTGGCACACACTGCTATTGGAAATGTAAAATGTTAAACCACTTTGGAAAATGGTTTGGCAGTTTCTTGAAAACTTAAACACTTACCATATGATCCAGCCATTCCACTACTAGATATTTACCCAAGAGAAATGAAAACAACCCACATAAAGACTTGTGTACAAATGTTCATAGCAGAATATTCATAATATTCCAAAAGTGGAGGCCAGGTGTGATGGGCTCACGCCTGTAATCCCAGAACTTTGGGAAGGCAAGGCAGGAAAATCACTTGAGCCCACGCAACGTAGGGAGACCCTGTCTTTACAGAAAAAATTGTAAAAATTAGCCAGGCATGGTGGCATGAACCTGTAGTTCCAGCTATTCTGGAGGTTGAGGTGGGAGGATTGCTTGAGCCTGGGAGCTTGAGCCGTGGTCATGCCATGCACTCCAGCCTGGATGACAGAGGAGTGACTCTGTCTCAAAAACAACAATGACAAAAACCAAAAAACAACAAAACAAAACAAAAACCCAAAAGTGGAAACAACCCAAGTGTCCATCAACAAGAGAGTGAATAAACACAGTGAGAACTATTCATGCAGTGGAATATATCTCAGCAATAAAAATGAACAGGCTAGTTATATGCACAACAACACAGATGATTGTCAAATCATCATGCTGCAAGAATGAAGCCAGACAAAAAAAGACCCTCCTCCCCCCAAAAAATCCTGTATGATGCTATTTATTTGCCATTCTAGAAATGCAAATTAATCTATAGTTCCCAAAAGCAGGGCAGTGGTTGCCTGGGGTGAGACAGAGAAGGAGAGATGGACTTTAAAGGGCACTTGGAAACTTCTGAGGGTGAGGAAATGTTTTGCATTTTTTTTTTTTTTTAATTGAGACAAGGGGCCGGGCGTGGTGGCTCATGCCTGTAATCCCAGCACTTTGGGAGGCTGAGGGGGGGCGGATCATGAGGTCAGGAGTTCAAGACCAGCCTGGCCAACATGGTGAAACCCCGTCTCTACTAAAAATACAAAAATTAGCCGGGCGCGATGGTGCGTGCCTGTAGTCCCAGCTACTCGGGAGGCTGAGGCAGGAGAATCGCTTGAACCCAGGAGGCGGAGGTTGCAGTGAGCCAAGATCACACCCGTTTACTCCAGCCTGGGTGACAGAGCAAGACTCCATCTCAAAATAAAGTAAATAAATAATAAAAAAAAATAAAATGAGACAAGTTATTGCTATGTTGCCCAGGCTGCTGATATTGAACTCCTGGCCTCAAGTGATCCTTCTGCCTCGGCCTCCCAAACTGCTGGGAATACAGGCATGAGCTACTGCACCCACCCTGTTCTGTATCTTAATAGTGGTGGTGGTTCACAGGTGTATACATCTGTCACACTCATCAAATCGTACACTTTAAAGAATGTGGTATTGTGCAGGCTGGGCGTGGTGGCTCAACGCCTGTAATCCCAGCACTTTGGGAGGCCAAGGCAGGTGGATCACCTGAGGTCAGGAGTTAAAGACCAGCCTGGCCAACACGGTGAAACCTGTCTCTACTAAAAATACAAAAATTAGCTGGGCATGGTAGTGGGCACCTGTAATCCCAGCTGCTCAGGAGGCTGAGGCAGGAGAATCATTTGAACCAGGGAGGCAAAGGTTGCGGTGAGCCAAGATCTAATTTTTGTATTTTTAGTAGAGACGGGGTTTCACCATGTTGGGCAGGCTGGTCTCAAACTCCTGACCTCAGGTGATCCTCCCGCCTCGACCTCCCAAAGTGCTGGGATTACAGGCGTGAGCCACGGCGCCCGGCCTACTTGAAATATTTTACATATTAATTCACTTATAAGGTGGTTACCATCAGTTTGGTATTAATACAATAAAGAGGTTATTTATCAATAAAAATTACTAGTGATGTTGAGCATTTTTGATATTTATCAGGTTTTTTTTTTTTTGAATTGCCTACTTGTGCCTTTTGCCAATTTTTCTATTAGATTGTTCTTCCTTCATTTGTTTACAGGCCTATCTGCCTCATCAGCCTGGGAGCTCCATAGAGACAAGAACTGTATTTCATTTTTTTCTCTATCCCCAGCCTAGTACAGTGTCTAGTATTTAGTTCATGAAATGTTTGTTAAAATTGAACAGAATGAGGCCAGGTGTGGTGGCTCATGCCTGTAATCCCACCATTTTGGAAGGCCAAGGCTGGTGGATCATTTGACGTCAGGAATTTGAGACCAGCCTGGCCAACATGGTGAAACCCTATTTCTACTAAAAATACAAAAATTAGCCGGGCCTGGTGGCAAGCGCCTGTAATCCCAGCTACTCGGGAGGCTGAGGCAGGAGAATCGCTTGAACTAAGGAGGCCGATGTTGCAGTGAGCTGAGATTGAGCCACTGCACTCCAGCCTGGGCAACAAAGTGAGACTCTGTCTCAAAAAATAAATAAATAAATAAATAAATAAAATGAGACAAGTTATCGCTATGTTGCCCAGGCTGCTGATACTGAACTCTTGGCCTTGCGTGACCCTTCTGCCTCGGCCTCCCAAAGTGCTGGGACTACAGGTGTGTCACCATATGGATAGGTTGGCCTCGAACTCCTGACCTCAAGTGATCCACCTTGGCCTTTCAAAGTGTTGGGATTACAGGCGTGAGCCACCATACCTGGCCCCTTGTCTCAATTAATCAAAAAAAGGCCTAGGCGACAGAGCAAGACTCTGTCTGGGGGAAAAAAAATATATATATGTGGAATGATATTCTCATAACCCCTTGGAAGCATTATTACTTCTGTTTAACAGATGAGAAATGTAAGACAGAGGCTGAGTAATTTGCAGCCACACACTGCTAAAGGGTAGCATTGGGACTGTAATCCGGACCTTCTGATTCTTTTTATTTATTTGTATTAATTTTAATTTTATTTTATTTTTAAAGAGATGGAGTCTCGCTATGTTGCCCAGGGTGGTCTGAAACTCTCAGGCTCAGGTGATCCTCCTGCCTGGGTCTCCCAAAGTGCTGGGATTTCAGGCGCGAGCCACCATGCCCTGCCGCAGGCTTTCCGATTCTAAACCATAGATTGAATGAAATTGTCCTCCATCCCCTCCAGAGATGTTTGCCTGGACCCTGTTTTCCTCAGGATATCAACGAATAGTTCATGAGTTTAGTGAGCGAAGGTCAACCTCCATCAGGCGCATGCGTCCCTTCTTTTTCCCATGGAGGAAGACAGACGCCTCGTTTCCTTCCGCTTTGCCTGTCTTTTGGCCCCGGCGACTCACCATCGCCCGTGCGGAGGCGATCGCTAACTGAAATGATGGCGACGGGAACGCCAGATTCTCAAGCGCGGTTCGGTCAGTCCGTGAAGGGGCTTCTCACGGAGAAGGTGACCACTTGTGGTACTGACGTGATCGCGCTCACCAAGCAGGTGCTGAAGGGCTCCCGGAGCTCCGAGGTGAGCTGGAAGTGGACTCTCCCGTCCTGATAGTCCGGGGAGTCGCAGTCTTTCCTTGCTGTGGGAGGGAGGTCGCGTTGCATCCTGGGAATTGTAGGCTGGGAAGTGCTTGCTATGAGTAGGTCTTCTTCTCGGAGGCGCGTGTTGCATTCTGGGGTGTGTAGTCTCTTTGGTTAGGGATAGTGCGTGAGTGTTGGGGGAAGAAACGATGCCATGGGAAACTGTGCTTTAAAACAGCTCTTTGGGAGGCCGAGGCGGGCCGATCACTTGAGGTCGGGAGTTCGAGACTAGCCTGACAATCATGGAGAAACCCCCGTCTCTACTAAAGAATAATAATAATAAAAAAATAGCCAAGCGTAGTGGTATATGCCTGTAATCCCAGTTACTCGGGAGGCTGAGGCAGGAGAATTGCTTGAACCTGGGAGGCGAAGGTTGCGGAGAGCCGAGGTCGCGCCGTTGCACTCCAGCCTGGGCAACAAAAGTGAAACTCCGTCTAAAACAAACAACAACCAAAAAAAAAACAGAGAGAGGCAGGGCGCGGTGGCTCACGCCTGTAATCCCAGCACTTTAAGAGGCCGAGGCGGGCGGATCACGAGGTCAGGAGATGGAGACCATCCTGACTAACACGGTGAAACCCTGTATCTACTAAAAATACAAAAAAACAAAAAACAAAACAGCCGGGTGTGGTGGCGGGCGCCTGTAATCCCAGCTACTCAGGAGGCTGAGGCAGGAGAATTGCTTGAACCCGGGAGGCGGAGGTTGCAGTGAGCCAAGATTGTGCCACTGCACTCCAGCTTGGGTGACAGAGAACAAGACTCTGTCTCAAAAAAAAAAAAAATATATATATATGTATAATATTATATATAATATTATACATAATATGTATAATATTATATATAATATTATACATAATATGTATAATATTATATATAATATTACATAATATGTATAATATTATATATAATATTACATAATATGTATAATATTATATATAATATTACATAATATGTATAATATTATATATATTACATAATATGTATAATATTATATATAATATTACATAATATGTATAATATTATATATAATATTACATAATATATATAATATATATAATATTACATAATATGTATAATATTATATATAATATTATATAATATGTATAATATTATATATAATATTATATATTATGTATAATATTATATATATTATATATTATGTATGATATTATATATAATATATAATATGTATAATATAGATGTATAATATTACATATAATTACATATAATGTAATTATACATACATATACAATATATTACATATAATGTATACATATATTATATGTAATATACATGTATAATATGATATATGTATATCATATTATATATAATATATATGTACATATATATGTTTTCAACTAGAGGTGTTTATAGTTAACCACCTGTAAATATTGAACATATTCGTCATAATAAACGTACATTTATTTAGCATTTTATAGGTGCTGGACACTGTTGTCTTTTATGGAGTTTAATTCATGAAGTCTTTAGAATGACTAATTGAAGGGAGTATCTTTTTTTTTTTTTTTTTTTTGAGACGGAGTCTAGCTCTGTCGCCAGGCTGGAGTGTAGTGGCGTGATCTTGGCTCACTGCAACCTCCGCCTCCTGGGTTGAAGCGATTCTCCCGCCTAAGCCTCCTGAGTAGCTGGGATTACAAGCACGCACCACCACACTGGCTAATTTTTGTATTCTTAGTAGAGATGGGGTTTCACCATGTTGGCCAGGCTGGTCTCGAACTCTTGACCTTGTGATCCACCCACATCAGCCTTCCAAAGTGCTGAGATTACAGGCGTGAGCCTTCGCGCCCGGCAGCATTGCTTCTTGAGCAGTCTCCACATAGCTATTTTGTTTGATTAACTGAGAATTTCATGTGTAAAACACTCATTCCACAGTATTCATTTAACAAATACTTATTGGGTGTCTGCTATGTGCCAGGAACTGCTCTAGGTACACGGAATAAACAAACTAAATCCCTCTACTTAGGAAGTTTACATTTTAGTGAAGAGACAGACAATAAATAAATGAAACAGAAAAAAAATCAGGTTGTGGTAAATCCTGTGAAGCAAAATTAACCTGGGAATAGAGAGTGATGAAAGGGTTAATCTTTGTTTGTTTGTTTTGAGACAGAGGAGGAGTCTCGCTAGCTCTGTCACCCAGGCTAAAGTGCAGTGGACCGACCTTGGGCTCACAGCAACCTCCGTCTCCTGGATTCAAGTGATTCTCCTGCCTCAGCCTCCTGAGTAGCTGGGATTATAGGCTCCTGCCACCACACCCAGCTAATTTTTGTGTTTTTAGTAGAGATGGGGTTTCACCATGTTGGCCAGGCTGGTCTCAAACTCCTGACCTCAAGTGATCCTTCCCGCCTTGGCCCCCCAAAGTGCTGGGATTACAGGCGTGGGCCACCACACCCGGCTGAAAGGGTTAATCTTAAACAGATGATCAGGGAAGGGGTCTCTGGGGAGAGAGCCTGTGAGGCGAAAGATACTGACATTTGCCCACAGCATAATGAGTGGTTATGACTCATAGGCTTGTCTCTTGCATGCCTGTGCTTCTGCTCCTCCATTTGAGTTGTGTGCTTAGTGAGGGTCCATCGTGTTTTTTTCTAAACATAATGTGTGTGTGTGGGCTGGGCGCAGTGGCTCATGCTTGTAATCCTAACACTTTGGGAGGCTGAGGCAGGATTGCTGAAGCCCAGGGGTTCGAGACCAGCCTGGGCCACATAGCGATATCTTGTCTCTGTAAAAAAAGAAAAAAAATAAAGAATGAAAACAATTTTTTAGGCCGGGCGCGGTGGCTCACGCCTGTAATCCCAGCACTTTGGGAGGCCGAGGCGGGCGGATCACGAGGTCAGGAGATCGAGACCATCCTGGCTAACACGGTGAAACCCCGTCTCTACTAAAAATACAAAAAATTAGCCGGGCGAGGTGGCGGGCGCCTGTAGTCCCAGCTACTCGGGAGGCTGACGCAGGAGAATGGCGTGAACCCCGGGGGGCGGAGCCTGCAGTGAGCCGAGATCGCGCCACTGCACTCCAGCCTGGGCGACAGCGAGACTCCGTCTCAAAAAAAAAAAAAAAAGAAAACAATTTTTTAAATGTGTGTATGGCACTTATGCTTACAGTTGCAACTACATAATTTAATGAAATAATACGAAGAATGATGAAGTATGAGTACCAAAAAGAGGGTTGCTATTGCTATGAAAACTAAGTTGAGGCCGGGCGCGGTGGCTCAAGCCTGTAATCCCAGCACTTTGGGAGGCCGAGGCGGGCGGATCACGAGATCGAGACCATCCTGGCTAACACGGTGAAACCCCGTCTCTACTAAAAATACAAAAAAAATTAGCCGGGCGTGTTGGAGGGCGCCTGTAGTCCCAGCTACACGGGAGGCTGAGGCAGGAGAATGGCGTGAACCCGGGAGCCGGAGCTTGCAGTGAGCCGAGATCGCGCCACTGCACTCCAGCCTGGGCAACAGAGCGAGACTCCGTCTCAAAAAAAAAAAAAAAGAAAACTAAGTTGAAAATCAGAAACACTTGTTGAAGATGAGTAGCTAAGACAAATTGTTATTGAGTTAATTATGAACAAGTTAATGGTAAAAGCCTAGGAGAAAAATTTGCAGAAATCTAAAAAGATTCTGTAGTGAAGATTGTTTTACAGGTGTATTCAAGATGTTCTTCCATTTTAAAGAAAGCAGAACTACAAATCTCAGATGGTATGTTATGTGTCTGGTCGGTTTATGTAGGAAAGTGATGCAGAATGCCAATGAATATATTAAGGAAAAGCCTTGACTTTACATTACAACAGCCGCTGCCTTCAAGGCAACCACAACTCCCATCGAGTCTGTTTTCTAAATGTCTCACAAATCCTTTGTTTCTTTTTTTTCTTGGCTACTTCTGTGTTTCAGGCCATCCTCATTCGTTGCTTAGAGTAATGCTATGTCATCCTAACCAATTTCTCTGCCTCATTCCCCACTCTAGTCCACCTGCTTACCACATTTCTAAAACAGAAAAATGGATCATGCCATTTTTCTCTAGAATTACACACACAAGATGAATTCTAAACCCTAACTTTTAAGTCTCAGATTAGAAGTCACTTCTTTTAGGGACCTTTCCTGAACACCTACCCCTGTAATCAGTTAGACACTCCTGCCCCACTACATGCTCCCAGAGCAGCCAATGCTTCCCCATCAGCACTTACCATAAGGTGATTTAAGTGCCTATGTTCCCTTTGTAACCCCTCCAGATTCTGAGCCCTGTTACCACTCTTAACCAGAGTAAGGGCATATGTTAAACACTCAACAAATGTTTGTTAAATGAATAAGTGGATGAAGTAGATTCTGTTAGAACCCCTTTTTTTTCTGCCATCAGTTTGTAAGTCACCATCTCCCATCTATAGGAATTTGAAGTTTTCCTTTAAAAGTAGCCACAGGAGGAACAGGTACTCTCATAATTGTTGGTGGGAATGCAAAGTGGTACAGCCCTAAAGGAGAGGAATTTGGCAATATATAGCAAAATTAAAACCCCACAGTCAAAAATCACAGTCCTGTGAGTCCATCCCAAACGTATGCTGGCAAAAAGATGCAAAGATAGGAGATATTTGTAACAGTAAAAGCTATGAGATAAGATGCAAGATTTGAGAATTTTTTGTACCACTACTTACCATGGCAAAAGCCTGGGAACAGCCTCTAAATCCCTCAGCAGAGAACTGATTGAATAATGTTATGGTCACCTGTAGAGTGTGGTACTCTGCAGTTGTAAAAGAGCAATGGATTCATTAGGAGATAGCAATTGAATAGGAGATTCAATATGTATTGCTGCAGATAACCCTCAGTGATCTATTGCAAAGTGAAAACAGCAAGGTGTAGGCTGGGCGCAGTGGCTCATGCTTATAATCCCAGCACTTTGGGTGGCTGAGGCAGGCAAATTACTTGAGCCCAGGAGTTTGAAACCAGTTTGGGCAACATGGCAAAACTCCATCTCTACAAAAAAAATACAAAAAGCTATCTGGGCATGGTGGCGTGCACTTGTAGTCCCAGCTACTCTGGAGGCTAAGGTGGAAAGATCACCTGAGCCCGGGAGGTCGAGGCTTCAGTGAACAGTGATGGTGCCACTGCACTCCAGCCTGGGTGACAGAGTGAGACCATGTCTCAAAAAAAAAAAAAATTTTATATATATATATATATATATATATATATAGAGAGAGAGAGAGAGAGAGAGCGAGCAAGGTGTAAACAAGTACACGTAGTGTGTTACATTTTAAGTAGGAAGGTGGTATGGAGGAAAATAAATACATGTGTCCATTGTTTAAAAAGGAACAATGGAAAGAAAACCACAAAGCTAAATAAAAATAGTTATGCGTGGGGCTGGGTGTAGGGGCTCGTGCCTGTAATCCCAGCACTTTGGGAGGCTGAGGCGGGTGGATCACCTGAGGATGGGAGTTTGAGACCAGCCTGGCCAACACGGTGAAACCTCATCTCTACTAAAAATATAAAAATTAGGTGAGCGTGGTGGCATGTACCTATAATACCAGCTACTCAGGAGGCTGCTGCAGGAGAATCTCTTGAATCCGGGATGCAGAGGTTGCAGTGAGCCAAGATCGCATCACTGCACTCCAGCCTGGGTGACAGAGTGATACCCTGTTTCAAAAAAATGAAAATTAAAAAATAAAAAAATAGTTATGCATGTGGGGGAGAGAACAGGGAAAGAAAGGGACAGAGATGGAAAGTCCTATTTTATTGTTTTAACTTTAGACATCCAGAAAGGGTTACTAACTTTAAAACTTAAAAATAAATAAAGCCCAGGGAAGAAATCTGGCAATCCTAGTTACTTTGAAGTCATGCCACCCTTTTCACCAGAGTCTCCCTGACCCAAGAGGACAGGGAAGGGCTGGTAGGATACACATAACAGTAGCTCCTTTTACTTGGCTGGATTTAGGTATGCCAGGAGCAGGGTACAGTATTAGGCCAGAAATCTCTGTTGGTCTCTGCTTGCCTCTCAGTGCTAATGCAGTCAGCTCTTCTTGACTGTAGGCCATCCAGCCGAATCCAAGCTCTGCTTTTCTCTTTTGGTCTCAGGACCCATTAAACTCAGTGACCTGCACATTTCTTCTTTCTTTTCTTTTTCTTTTTCTTTTCTTTTCTTTCTTTCTTTCTTTCTTTCTTTCTTTCTTTCTTTCTTTCTTTCTTTCTTTCTTTCTTTTTTTTTTTTTTTTTTAGACAGAGTCTCACTCTGTTGCCAGGCTGGAGTGCAATGGTGCGATCTCGGCTCACTGCAACCTCTGCCTCCCAAGTTCAAGAGATTGTCCTGCCTCAGCCTCCTGAATAGCTGGGATTACAGGCACGTGCCACCACGCCTGGCTAATTTTTGTAATTTTGGTAGAGGGGTTTTGCCATGTTGGCCAGGCTGGTCTTGAACTCCTGATCTCAGGTGATCGCCCGCCTCGGCCTCCGAAAGTGCTGGGATTACAGGCGTGAGCCACCGCACCTGGCCATCTCCTTTCTTTTCTTTTTCCCACCCCTGTCTGGTCATCTTTTATGGGGTGGTTCCCCATTTTAAGCCCTGAGCTTCTCCTCATGGCTTCCCCACATCCCCCACTGTTTCTCTTATTCCATTTCTTTCTTTCTTTCTTTTTTTGAGACAGGTCTTGCTTTGTCGCTCAGGCTGGAATACAGTGGTGCGATCTTGGCTCACTGCAACCTTTGCCTCTTGGGTTCAAGCAATTCTCCCACCTCAGCCTCCCAAGTAGCTGGGATTACAAGCGCAGCCACCACGCCCAGCTAACTTGTATTTTTTGGTAGAGATGGGGTTTCACCATGTTGCCCAGGCTGGTCTTAAAATCCTGACCTCAAGCGATCCACCCACCTCGGCCTCTCGAGGTGCTGGGATTACGGGCATGAGCCACCGTGCCTGGCCTTCTCTTATTTCATTTCTAAATAGCTGTATTCCTCCGTCCTTTTCAGCCCCATTCTAACTCTTGCGTCTTTACTACTCTCAAACCACCCCAAATCTCAAATCTGCCTTTAAAGAATCAAGAGTCATGTTCTCTCACTGGACTTGTGGAGCCAACAACGTTTTTTTGCAGACTTCTCTTAGCACTTACTGAATACACTGTGCCAACAGCCCAGCAGTTAGGAAGCACTTGATTTCTCAGGCAGTGGCCTTTGAAACAGATGTCAGGTCCATGCCAGAACTGCCATAGTGCCAATGAAATGAATTTTCAACATGAACAAATAGAAAATTATCCTCCATTACATTTTGAGTGTTTGTGGTTGTATAGGGTGGAGGAGTGGGAGAGGAGAGAGGGTGGTAGTGTAACAGCTGCAGAGAGAAGATTATAGGAAGTTTGGGAATTTTGATTATTACCATTTTATTTTTGTCTTCCAGCTGCTAGGTCAGGCAGCTCGAAACATGGTACTCCAGGAAGATGCCATCTTGCACTCAGAAGATGTAAGAAACAACTTTTTTTTTTTTAAAATGATTTGGGTTTATGTATATGGTTTGTGTGGCCACAGAAGAGTGGAAATGTTCTATTTCTCTCTCTCTTTTTTTATGCAGAGTTTAAGGAAGATGGCAATAATAACAACCCATCTTCAATACCAGTGAGTATGCCCCCTCCAGCAACTATTTGCTGCAGAATCATTATCCCCGGTCTGCTTTCATGGACTTTGTGCTTCAGCGCTTTCCTGTGGAGGCCAGAGTGGGAGTAAAGGTGGGGGTGGCCAAGGATGACTTTTCTTGATGGCAAAGATGCCTGAGACTACAGAAGAAGTGGGGGTAAGGGATGAGAATCAGGAGCAGAGTCCACCCTTTATGAACCTCCCCATGTTAAACTGAGCTTCTCAGAGAGAGAGACTATAAACCCTGTAAAGGCAGGGCCTGTGCCAGGACCATGCTAGCACTGTACTTGGCAACTTTGAGGCAGTTCATCAGTATTTGATGACTGACTGTGCCCAAGATCTCTTCTGGGAAGTTGGGTCCTCTACTAGGGAATCAAGTATAACATACATGTATCCTACATGGTATGTAGGTAACTGTGGCACCTGCTACATATAAATCATGTAGGGAATTTTGAAATATAAGACTCCCCCTTTCTCCATTATAATTTGCTCTTCATCTTATTTCATGTTGTTTTATATTTTATGTACTTGATATTATACTTATGTACCTGTTAGAAATATATGGTTAGGGGCTGGGCATGGTGGCTCACACCTGTAATCCCATCACTTTGGGAGGCCAAGGAGGGCGGATCACCTGAGATCAGGAGTTCAAGACCCGCCTGGCCAACATTGTGAAACCCCCGTCTCTACTAAAGATACAAAAAAGTAGCCGGGTGTGGTGGTGGGCGCCTGTAATCCCAGCTACTCAGGAGGCTGAGGCATGAGAATTACTTGAACCTGGGAGGTAGAGGTTGCAGTGAGCAGGGATCGCACCTCTGCACTCTAGCCAGGGTGACAAAAGTGAAACTCTGTCTCCAGAAAAAAAAAAAAAAAAAAAAGAGGCTGGGCACAGTGGCTCACGCCTGTAATTCCAGCACTTTGGGAGGCTGAAGCAGGCGGATCACCTGAGGTCAGGAGTTCGAGACTAGCCTGGCCAACACGGCAAAACCCCGTCTCTACTAAAAATACAAAAATTAGCTGGGTGTGGTGGCACACACCTGTAATCCCAGCTACTTGGGAGGCTAAGGCAGGAGAACTGCTTGAGCCTGGGAGACAGATGGCAGTGAGCTGAGATCGGGCACCACTCCACTCCACCCTGGTGACAGAGTGAGACTCTGTCTCAAAAATAAAAAAGTAAAAAATAATAATAAAATATATATATATATAGTTAGGAACTTCACTCTTTGACATTTAAATAGCTAATGTTTGTCATAGTCATTCTTTGGGTATCTACATATTAGGTATGTGACCATTTGATTCCATATATACAGACTAATTTTAAGCCATGCATGTAGTTTGTTGGACCACATTTCTCACTCTGGGAGAGTGTTACTATCTGTTTAGGTTTAGAATCCATCTTTTCAGCAGCTCTGCACTCAGATAGGAATCTCTGTTAAATAGCACAATCTTAGGATAGGATGGACAGAAATACAGAATGTGACATAAACTGAAATTTCTTCTGCCTATATGCATTATCTGGTCATAAATGAAACTTCTACTAGTTCACTTACGTGTATTTTCCTCTTTTTCTGATTTAGGCAAGAAGCTATTCAGAAGAAGTAAGTAACCCCAAAGGTAGAGGAGTAGGGAACCAACTGAAGCAAGCTGGGGGGAATTATACTGCTGGGTCCAGAATCAATACAAAACTCTGGTTGACATATGCCCTCCAATTGAAATATGCTCTGGGATACTCACTTGGGATTTAAAGAATACAGCATATTTCAAAGGTGTGCAGTAACTCAACTCTCTGCTATTAATAGTAAAACTTTCTAAAAGTTACGGGGTTTAGAGACCATCCTTAAGGAGTAGAAAACCTTTTACATTGGTAATATTCATTAAGCAGAGTAAACGTGCAAAAACCATTAAACAGCCTTGTTCTCTAAAATGGATTAAATTTGTCTCTTGCAATATTGTTTACATTACTAATTGGCTTTGCAAACCTTTCTTCAGAGCTTAAACACTTCTGGGACCCAACTGGACCAATATAAATTTTGATTTACATGCAACAGTATTTATGCATTAAAGTACAGATAGCTTGTACAGGACAGGTGTAGTGGCTGGCTCATGCCTGTAATTCCAGGACTTTGGAAGGCTAAGGCTGGAGGATTGCTTGAGCCCAGAGTTTGAGATTGCCCTGTGCAGCATAGTGAGACCCTGTCTGTAATGAAAAAAAAATTTTGTAAATAGTTGTACAAAGATGTCTTTATTATTGCTCATTTCAGATAAACCCTGTCTCTATTCTAATTTCTAGTGTTGAACAGTCATCAGATCTACAGGACCAGTTGAATCATCTGTTGAAATAGAATGACATATAAGAGTGCTGTAGCACTCCTTTGCCTAATGCTGAGGAGTAAATACCTTACACAGCTGTCCTCTGGGTTTTGTTTTCTATTTTCTTCTCCAAAAGTTAAGTTAGAAAAGTTCTGTGTTGATGTACAGTTTCTCCTAAGAGGAAGTGAGGTGGCTGAATTTTGGAAGCACTTCTTGAACTGGATTAACCCATGCTCTTATTGAATTCTTTCATCTGCTCTGTTTAGTTTGATATTAAAGCAAAATTAAAAGAGGTCTTAGTTTTTCCCATAGAACTTTTAATGTGTCAAAAGCTATATTGTCTAAATTGCAGTACTTAAGCAAATAACTGAGTAGTGTATTCAAATTTAAATTCAGAAATAGAGCTTCTATTATGAACACATGAGAATGATTTTTTTCTCTTAATCATTATTAAGGAAATATTTTAATTTCATGGTCATATAATGGTGATAAGTAATACCTGATTGTTTCCTTTTCTGTTCTAGTAACTCAGAGGAGATATGTGTTTTATTTGTGATAGCAAATTCCTAAATGAACATTAGGCAAGTGGTATCATTATCAGGCCAGCTGCAGCCTCTTGCCTTGACCTGCATTCCTAGAATTTCTTTGCTGCTGTAATTCTTGATTAAGTGACCTTGACTTTCATTTTGTAATTTTGCTAATCATCAGCAAATTCACTTGCATGACGTTACTGCCAAATATGAAGGCAGTTGAATTATTATGAGTGATTGTGGCAGAGGGTTGTGCCATGGTGAAAACTTTGATGTTTGTCTGTGTTCATTGGATCCATCTTTTTAAATGACATTACCATGAGTCTGTTGTTAAACCTAAATATCTTTGTTTGAATTTAAAATGGGACTCTAAATTGTTCTAGTTCAGGTCTTCATTGACTAAGAGATTGAGAGAAATCTGACATAAGAAAATACTGTTTTCACTGCAGGAACAAAGAGGAAGTAACAGTGAATCCAATATAGTTCATATTGTTATTGTCCAATCATCAAGTTAACTAAGCATATCAGATTACATTTATTTCTCATACATACGGATATTAACTTAAGGTAAAAAAAGCTAGATGTGAAGGATCTGAAAAGGCATTAATTTATGCACTAATTCTATAAACATGTATTAATAATTGCAGTATTATTAAATACAGATGGACTCAATTTACCTTTGAAAAGAAAGACTACTAATTTAGAAAACAAAGCTAAGTGCAGTCATTACAAGAAGCAAAGAAATACTTAAGTTAGAAAAAAATTAAAATGAAGGGATGGTCTAAGTTTTCTTCATGCTGGAACAAATATTAAAGAAGCAGCGATTGCTTACATCATATGTGATAAAATAATACCTTTCACAATCAAAATTTTAATAGTAAATATAAGATAAAATTTATATTAAATAATGAAAACGTATTTGTACTGAATTTAGTCACTAGGGAACATCGTAACAAAATACATGAAAGAAAAGTAGCCAGAAATGTGAGAACAGGTGGAAATGTATACATTATCTGATGGTTTGTTTTTTTATGGAAATAAACAACATACATAGAATTAAATCGTGATCAAAAACATGGAAAAAATACTTCACTAAGTAATGTCTAAGTTGTAGAGGTTGTGCCGGAAGGTAATATTTTTAAAATAACGAATGTTCAAATGCCATGAAAGAAATTTGTGTGATAACACCGAAGCAGTACTATAAGAAAATAAGCTTTAAATTTCTGCATTAGGGACAGAGTGGAAATATTTTTGTTTTTTTTAAGAGGTATATAGTTAGAATTTAGAAAGAATGGAAATGGAAATAATAAAACTAAACAAATTAGAAAAAATAAAAAGTATTAAGTAGTTCTTGTAGATTAAATAGGTAAAGTGTCGTCAGCTCAGCCAGAAAAGTACAAATTAGTAAATTCGTAATTGAATAGGCAATATATAAAATCAATTAGATTTGAAAAGAGTTATCAGTTTGCTGCTAAAAATTTGATTAATATATGCCCAGCTCCTTATAAAGATAAAAAATTACGAAACTGATACTTTTAACTGAGAATATTCCAGATTGGTTATGAGAAATAACCCACAAACTAAGAATAACCAATTAAAATGGCATTTGCTTGTGAAAGCTTTCATGAGACTTTTCCAAACTGTCAAAGAACATATACTCCTGGCCGGGCGTGGTGGCTCACACCTGTAATCCCACCACTTTGGGAGGCCGAGGCACGTGGATCACAGGGTCAGGAGTTTGAGACCAGCCTGGCCAACATGGTGAAACCCCGTCTCTACTTAAAAAATACAGAAATTAACCAGGCATGGTGGCACGTGCTTGTAATCCCAGCTACTCGGGAGGCTGAGACAGGAGAATTGCTTGAACCCAGGAGGCGGAGGTTGCAGTGAGCCGAGATCAAGCCACTGCACTCCAGCCTGGGTGGCAGAGCAAGACTCCATCTCAAAAAAAAAAAAAAAAAAAAAACCAAAAAAAACCCCTATACTCCCAAAATATAGAAAATGATCATAAGACACTAATTCATTTAATGAAGTAAACAGGATTTTCATTTAAAAAATAAAATGATGTAAGAAAGATGATGCAAGAGGATGTAAGATAATGTAGGTGATTTTTTATGAGTATAGATGCAAAAATCCGAATAAAATCTTAGAAAACTGAATAGAGAAATATTTTGAATAATTGTGCATGTAACTCCAGAATTTCAAAGTTGATGTAATAGTTACAAAACACATTACATTAATAAGAAATAATAAAATCTTTTATCACTATAATATATACCAAAAAGGCATTTAAAATACACTTTCTATTTCAAAAAAACTAAAAGAATTTTTTAAAAGGGTATGTTTTAAAACCCAACATAATATTTGATGAAGAAGAGTCATATAACCCCAGAATATTAGAGCTGTATGGGGCCTTAAAAGTTATTAAATTCTGGCCCCATGTTTTACAGATGAGAAAAACACAGCCAGGAAGATGAAATGACTTACCCAAAGTCACTGAGCTTGATGGTAGGTCTTTTGACTACTAGTCTGGCTCTCTATACCTGTTAGTTTCCTTATGCATAGAAACAAGGGTGCCACCTTCATTACTAGTCTTCAACATAATACTAAAGAGCTCTTAGAAAAGGAAAGGATCTTGGAAGTAGCTGAATCCAATCCATTTGCCCCTGCTTCTGCATCTCAGGTGAGCCATCATCCAGTCATTCATCTGCTTCTGCTTCCAATATTTGGAGAATCCTTTACTTAGGAGTGCTGATCCTTTTGGAAATCTCCACTTCTTGGAAGATGGTTCTGTGTAATGAACCAAAATCTGCCTTTCTGGATCATCCTGGAATTGTCACACCAGTAGCTTCCAAGATAGAATGTGTGACAGTGTGCACAGGCCTCCGTTGAAGGGTAGGGAAGAAAATTTCTATGTATGTTAATTTTTTTATCTTAAAAAAATTAGCTTTTGTGAGGCTGGGCGCGGTGGCTCACGCCTGTAATCCCAGCACTTTGGGAGGCCAAGGCGGGTGGATCACAAGGTCTGGAGATCGAGACCATCCTGGCTAACACAGTGAAACCCCATCTCTACTAAAAATACAAAAAATTAGCCGAGCGTGGTGGCGGGCGCCTGTAGTCCCAGCTACTCGGGAGGTGAGGCAGTAGAATGGCATGAACCCGGGAGGCAGAGCTTGCAGTGAGCTGAGATCCTGCCACTGCCTTCCAGCCTGGGTGACAGAGTGAGACTGTCTCAAAAAAAAAAAAAGCTTTTGCCAATATTTAAAATGTGACTTGATGTGAGAGTCCTAATTTCTCCTACACAGTATACAGATATATAGCATTCCTGTCATTTAGCAGGGGTGATAGTAAAACAAAACAAAAAAAAACCCACAAAACCTGTGGTGAGGCACTGACCAATCAGAATGATTGATGGTCACAGTCTGGTCCAAAATTAGCCCCGACACCAGACACCATGAAGCAAAAGTGAGAATAACTCAATTTGACAGTGGTTTGTTTTATTGCAGTTTATCTGTGTGTGATTAGGTAGATTTAAGGATCGTTGGCCAGGCGTGGTAGCTCACGCCTGTAATCCCAGCACTTTAGGAGGCAGAGGCAGGCGGATCACTTGAGGTCAGGAGTTCCAGACCAGCCTGGCCAACATGGTGAAACCCTGTCTCTACTAAAAATACAAATTAGCCAGGCATGGTGGTACATGCCTGTAATTCCAGCTACTTGGGAGGCTGAGGCAGGAGAATCACTTGAACCGGGGAGGCAGAGGTTGCATGAGCGGAGATTGCGCCATTGTGCTCCAGCCTGGGCAACAAGAGTGAAACTCCGTCTCGAAAAAAAAAAGAAAGGATTGTCAAATGATTCTTGTAAGTAAACCATAAATTAAAGATAACAAAACAAGCACAAGAGAAAAATGATACAGCCCTTTCCTTGACCTCTCACTAATCTGCCCTTTTAAGATAAAGATATCATTTTAACTATGAGAAGGTAACTGCTTTTCTAAAGGAGCTCATTTTATGAAGAGAATATTTTGAAAACTAATATTTAGGAATGTTTTCAGCATTCTATGATTGCCCAAAAACTAAGTGATACTTATAAAAACACTAAGTTTTATACACATACTAGTTGGAAATATTCCAACCTGTAGAAATATTCCAACAAGGATTATTTCCATGGGGTTAATTTGTTAAAAATATAAAAGACACCACCTTTCTATTAATTTGTAACAACTAATTGACATCAGGGAAGATGAAAATTTACTAGCTGGATATCAACCAGAATTTTTTGTGTTATTGGTAGTTGAGATTGAAAAATGAATAAAGGAGTCTACTTCATCCATTTAGATATCCTTTCACTTGGATCTCTGTTTCCTTACTGTCCTAATGAATAGAAATGATCGTTACAAGCTGGGCATGGTGGCTTGCACCTGTAGTCCCAGCTACTGGGGAGGCTGAGGAGGGAGGATGGCTTGAGGCCAGAGTTGAAGGATTCAGAGATGATTGCGCAGTGATGCTAAGCCTGGGCCACAGAGTTGAGACGCTGTCTCTAAAATTTTTTTTAATTTAAATTATAAAAAGAGAAATGCTTGTTACAACCACAAAAGGAAACAAGATATACACATATAATTGTGGAAGTAAAAATAAATAAAAATGCTTTCGGGTGCTCGCTTTGGCAGCACACATATTACAGTTGGAACGATAGAGAAGATTTGCATGGCCCCTGCGCAAGGATGACATGCAAATTCGTGAAGTGTTCCATATTTAAAAAAACAAAAAATACTTTAGGGCCTGGCACTGTGGCTCATGCCTGTAATCCAAACACTTTGGGAGGCCAAGGGGGGCGGATCGCTTGAACCCAGGAGTTGGAGACCAGCCTGGACAACATGGTGAAATCCCGTCTCTACAAAAAAATACAAAAATTAACCAACTGTGGTGGTGCATGCCTGTAATCCAAGGTACTTGGGAGGCTGAAGTGGGAGGATCTCTTGAGCCGGAAGGTTGGGCCTGGGTAACAGAGACAGACCGTCTCAAAAAAATTAAAAAAAAAAAACTTTCTGCAAGATGAAGTGACAATACCTAGAAAATACATGTGAATTGACCAAAAATTACTATAGGTAAAAATAAATTTAGCAAAGTTGCTTTCCTAAATACAACCCAAAATAGACTGGGAACAGCCACATACTGTTAATGGTTCCATCTATGTGACATTCTAGAAAAGGCAGAAGGGGAAAACATCTGTGGTTGCCCAGGAGCTGGGGGTGGGAGGAGGGAATTTACTACAAAAAGGCACGAAGAAACTTGTGGGCCAGAGCTATTTTGGTCTCCGTTAGGTGATGTATATACGTTTGCCAGAGTTCACAGAACTGCACACTGAAGAAACATGGATTTCACGAAATGTGAATTATATCTCAATAAACTTGACTTTAAAAAACAGATCGAGAAAAGATGATTCTATTCCCAAAAAGGGGGAGGGGGGAAGATCATTATATAGGTGAGTGTTCATTTAAATCAGAGAACGAGATTTATCCGTGAAAATCACAGTGGAGCGAACAAGGGGGATGCTGATACCGACCTCCTGGTTGGAAAGCCTGTAGAGCAGCGCGGATGACAGTGGGACGGCGGGTCAGGCGGTGGGCGCCGGAGCGAGGGGCTGGAGCTGGGTGGGCGGGCGGAGCAAGCCTGCCAGCCTGGGCGGGGCCTCGGCACAGGAGCTGGCTGCGGGAGCCCGCCGTCCCGAGTCGCAGGCCTAGGAGACAGTGAGTGCGCGCCCTGGGCGCCCCGCCCCAGCCCCCAGCCCCCAGCCCCCAGCCCCTTCTCTGGGCCCACGCAAGGCGGGAACGCGAGCGCCTCCCCCGAGCTGTGTCTCGAGACTTTGGTCCTCCCCGCACCCCTCGGCCCGCTGCCTGCCCTTTACTGGCCCCCTCCCTCATGCCCGTCCCTCAGAACCCTCTTCCTTTCAACTAACTTTCCCGCTCCCGACAGTGGCTGCACCCCGCGACGCTGAGATACAGAAGGACGTGCAGGTGAGAGCTGTAGGGCCTGGAATGGCCCAAGTGGAGCCTAGGCTAATGGAAGTCTGGCCTGGCCCACGCCCTGTCCCCCGGGACTCCTGGAGTCGGGGTAGGACAGGGTCTAGGCTTCGACCTTTGCTGGGAACTGAGGTCGGCCAAGTGGAGGTGGAGGTGGAGGTGGAGGTGGTGACGGTGCCCTCCCGCTGCAGTCACAGCTCTTCTCCTTCTCTACCCCTCACTCCACTGTGGGACGCTGGGTCAGACCTACTACGGGCAGGTGCTGAAGAGATCGGCAGACCTCCAGACCAACGCCTGTGTCACCACAGCCAGGCCCGTCCCCAAGCACATCCGGGAAGCCTTGCAAAATGTACACGAAGAAGTAGCCCTAAGGTAGAGTGCCCTGTTCTGTCCCCAGGAAGACCCCAAACTACAGTTTTCCCAAAAGATAATGATGCAGGTCACTAGGGAATTAACCCGTAGCCACCAACCCATCAGCTTGTCTTGTCTGTTGTAAAAATCCTAAATCTCAGCAGCCATCATCTTACTGCTCTAAGAACCTCTGATGAATCTGGGCGCGCCAGTGAGCCTGTAGTCCCAAGTGCTCGGGAGGCTGAGGCAGAGGATCACGTGAGCCCAGAAGTTACAGGCTGTAGTGTGCTATCCGGGATATGAATAGCCACTGCACTCCAGCCTGGTCAACATAGCCAAATGCATCTCTAAAATAAATGCGTACTTTAAAAAAATTGTCTAAAAAAAAAGAACCTCCAGTGTGAACACTCTGTAGTCCCTACCCATGCTCACAGAATACAGTCACACTCACTGGATCTGCCATTCAAGATATGCGCAGTTCAGCACCCACTAATCAACCTTGGCCCTTTTGACCCTTCCCTTCCTCACTCCATCAGCACTGCCTGCCCAGCCAGCAGTCACCAATTGGAAAGTCTTCCCTTTTCTTTCTCCTTCCAAACCCTGCCCATCCAGCACCACGCTGCTGTCCCACCTACTGCATGGAGCCTTCTCTAATCCTTGAGCGGCCTCTTCCCCCAACTGCCACAGCACTCTGTCACTCGGTCTGTCCGTAAATCATGGGAAGTGTTTTCTGTGCACAATGTTTTACCTCGCCTCTTAAATACACCTACGGGGAGGGGAGCGGTGGCTCACGTCTGTCATCCCAGCACTTTGGGAGGCCAAGGCAGGTATATCACTTGAGGTCAGAAGTTCAAGACCGACCTGATCAACATGGTGAAACCCTGTCTCTACTAAAAATACAAAAATTAGCTGGGTGTAGTGGGGCACGCCTGTAGTCCCAGCTACTTGGGAGGCTGAGGGAGGAGAATCACTTGAATGTGGAAGGCGGAGGTCGCAGTGAGCGGAGATTGCACTACTGCACTCCAGCCTGGGCAACAGAGCAAAACTCAGTCAAAACAAAACAAAACAAAACAAGGCTGGGGGTGGTGGCTTACGTCTGTAATCCCAGCACTTTGGGAGGCTGAGGCGGGAGGGTCACGAGGCGAGGAGATCGAGACCATCCTGGCTATCATGGCGAAACTCCATCTCTACTAAGAATACAAAAAATTGGCCTGGCGCGGTGGCGCACGCCTGTAGTCCCAGCACTTTGGGAGGCCAAGGCGGGAGGATCATGAGGTCAGGAGATCGAGACCATCCTGGCTAACATGGTGAAACCCCGTCTCTACTAAAAATACAAAAATATTATCCGGGCTTGGCGGCGTGCGCCTGTAGTCCCAGCTGCTGGGGAGGCTGAGGCAGGAGAACGGCGTGAACCTGGGAGGCGGAGCTTGCAGTGAGCTGAGTTCGCGCCACTGCATTCCAGCCTGGGTGACAGGGCAATACTCCGTCTCAAAAAAAAAAAAAAAAAAAAAAAATTAGCCAGGTGTGGTGGCAGGTGCTCGTAGTCCTAGCTACTCGGGAGGCTGAGGTAGGAGAATGGTGTGAACCTGGGAGGCGGAGCTTGCAGTGAGCTGAGATCGTGCCACTGCACTCCAGCCTGGGCGACAGAGCGAGATACCGTCTCAAAAAAACAAAACAAAACAAAACAAAACACGCCTATGGGACAGAAACCTTACATTTTTTTTCCTCAATAACTAGCGTAGTCCTGGGCCTGAATTAGAAGCTCAGCTAACGACTAAATATATTTATTCAACACATTATTTTATTTTATTTATTTATTTTTGAGACGGAGTCTCACTCTGTCTCTTAGGCTGGAGTGCAGTGGCACGATCTCTGCTCACTGCAATCTCTGCCTCCTGGGTTCAAGCCATTCTCCTGCCTCAGCCTCCCAGGGAGTTGGGATTACAGGTACCTGCTACCATGCCCAGCTGATTTTTTTGTATTTTTGGTAGAGACAGGGTTTCACTATGTTGGCCAGGCTGGTCTCCAACTCCTTGCCTCAAGCGATCCGCCTGCCTTGACCTCCCAAAGTGCTGTGATTATAGGCGTGAGCCACCGCGCTCGGCCTGAACACATTATTTTAGATGGCTTATGAAGTCTTAGTGCCTAGCACATGCCCAACAATACTGTGGTAAAGCAGATACGGTCCCAGCCTTCATGGGTGTCCAGTTCAGTGGAGACTAAACATCAGAAGTATGAGTGAATGATGCAAGAAAGAAGGAAGGAAGGAAGGAAGGAACGGAGGGAGGGAGGGAGGGAGGAGGGAAGTATTTATAAGATTTAGTGGTTTCATGTCTTCCAGTCTACAGGGAAAAAATATGTGTTTTCCATTTCCCAGATATTATGGCTGTGGTCTGGTGATCCCTGAGCATCTAGAAAACTGCTGGATTTTGGATCTGGGTAGTGGAAGTGGCAGAGATTGCTATGTACTTAGCCAGCTGGTTGGTGAAAAGGGACACGTGACTGGAATAGACATGACCAAAGGCCAGGTGAGGCATGATTTGGAAGACAAGGAGAAAAAGATTCTCAAAAGCATTCTTTGAGAAATAAAGTTGTTTTCTTCATGGCTGTCCAAGGATAATTTAAGAAAGCCTCTAGTTAGCAAAGCTCATTTGTGCCACTAGTGCTTCCTGTCTTGGAAACTGATAACTTGAACAATTAGGGCTCTTCTGGGTGAACACAAGAGTTGGAGGTTTGCTCTGATATGAATATCATGACGATAGAGTGGACTTTGATCTTTCCCTTCTTGCTGCCATCTATCCTGAAAGATTTTGTTATTGAATGAGGAGTTTATTCAAGCCAAACTGCACGGGCAGCAGGGAGTTTATGTCCTAGGTTGTAGTATATCCTACATGTCCACAGGAATCTTGTATATTTATCCAAAATAATCTAGGGGGAGTATATTCTGTTACTGATAGGAAATTTTTAGGAAAAAGTCGTGTTTTTTTTCAAAGTGTTATCAAAACTATATTTTTCTTACTTTAGGTGGAAGTGGCTGAAAAGTATCTTGACTATCACATGGAAAAATATGGCTTCCAGGCATCTAATGTGACTTTTATTCATGGGTACATTGAGAAGTTGGGAGAGGCTGGAATCAAGAATGAGAGCCATGATATTGTTGTGTAGGTCTATATTCTTACTGTTATGACTATAGCCCATTTTATTATTATTATTATTATTGTTATTATTATTATTTGAGATGGACTGTCACTCTGTTGCCCAGGCCAGAGTGCAGTGGCCCAATGTCAGCTCACTATAACCTCTGCCTCCCGGGTTCAACTGATTCTCGTGCCTCAGCCTCCCAAGTAGCTGGGATTACAGGCACACGCTACCATACCCAGCTGATTTTTTAAATCTTCTTTTAGTAAAGACAGGGTTTCACCATGTTGGCCAGGCTGGTCTCAAACTCCTGATCTCAGGTGATCCACCCGCTTCTACCTCCCAAAGTGGTGAGATTACAGGTGTGAGCCACTGAGCCCAGCCCTCATTTCCTCTTGAACACAGAGATGTCACTATTACTGTTTGCTGAATTGACTCTCATTTAGGGTGTTAAACTAAACTTAGCATGGCCTACTAACGGGAGAGAGCTGGTTTGAGCTGCTGGAGCTCACCAGCAGCAGAACACACTAGACCAGTGAGAACTTACTTGAAACTTAACCACAAACCAATGAACCCAAAAGACCAGCAGGACCACTAAGTTTGTTCCTACAATACATGCTGACCTGTATCTTTCATAATATTTTCATGGTAAATTATAGAATTCTATTTCCTTTTTTCCCTCAAGTTGTTATTGTCAAATCATGCCCAAGTGACAGCTGCCTTTGAGGAACGTAGCCTGTTTACATAAATCATAAGAAATGCCTCGTGCCGGCCGGGCACGGTGGCTCACGCCTATAATCCCAGCATTTTGGGAGGCCGAGGCAGGTGGATCACGAGGTCAGGAATTCGAGACCAGCTTGAACAACATGGCGAAACCCTGTCTCTACTAAAAATACAAAAATTAGCTGGGCGTGGTGGCACATGCCTGTAATCCCAGCTATTTGGGAGGCTGAGGCAGGAGAATCACTTGAACCCGGGAGGCGGAGGTTGCAATGAGCCGAGATTGCGCCATTGTACTCCAGCCTGGGCAACAGGAGTGAAACATCTTCTCAGAAAAAAAAAAAAAAAAAGAAAGAAAGAAAGAAATGCCTTGTGCAGTAGGCATCTGGTCTGAGGTTTCATCTTGTTACATGGTGAACATCAGGACAGAAACAAGTAAGAATCATGCCTGATGTTTTTTTTCTGCACATTCAAACTTGCTAACAATTTATTGAGATTTTAAGCACTCTGTCTCTGATCTTGG
Organism: Symphalangus syndactylus; assembly: GCF_028878055.3. Classification (NCBI taxonomy): domain Eukaryota; kingdom Metazoa; phylum Chordata; class Mammalia; order Primates; family Hylobatidae; genus Symphalangus; species Symphalangus syndactylus. The sequence goes on along the minus strand of NC_072424.2, from coordinate 35,722,240 downwards.
GGAAAAGCTTAGTTGAAGGCATTAGAAAGAGAGAAGGGAGGCAGTAAGAACGGGGTAGCTTTGACAGAATGGTGGGAGCCAACTTTAGGATCTGAAAGGATTTGCAGATCTCTGAGTATTGTGAAGATTTGCTAGACATTTCATCTGTTCTCTTTTAGATCAAATTGTGTTATTAACCTTGTGCCTGATAAACAACAAGTGCTTCAAGAGGCATATCGGGTGCTGAAGGTGAGGAGGAGAGTGAGATAAATTATCTTTGAACATCAGCGAGAGCTGATAGGTTGTCTTGTTTGTTCCCCCTTGAACTAAGAGCTCAAACTCTCTTAATTTATCCATTAAATGAATAAGGGGTGGCAAAAGGGGGAAGGGGCAGGAATACCCCGGTTATGGATTACTTTCCCTCTCAGGTTGCAAAAGGTAGTAAATCCGAGGTGACAGTTGTCACTGAATGTGTTAAGTAAGGTATTTGCTTTCTTGACTGTCTCTCCTATTTGCTGCTGTACATGATCCTAGAAGAGCATCTGTGGAGCTATAGGAACCTTTGCACTGACTACTAATGATTGCTTTGAATATACTCTCTTCTAGCATGTACAGTGTTTCTCAGGGCTTCTGATATCTTATCTGTCATGCTTTCAGATCTTTGGGAAGTTACAGAAGATGGAACTTTTACATTAACTACTTTCTAAAAGGAAAGCTTACAGGAGCTCCACAGCCTTCATTGTATCATGAGATGTGTATCTTCATGATAGAGATGAAATATTCAGCCGGGCGCGGTAGCTCACACCTGTAATCCCAGCGCTGTGGGAGGCCGAGGCGGGCAGATCACCTGAGGTCAGGAGTTTGAGACCAGCTTGGCCAACATGGAGAAACTCTGTCTCTACTAAAAATACAAAAATTAGCTGGGTGTGGTGGTGCGTGCCTGTAATCCCAGCTCCTCGGGAGGCTGAGGTAGGAGAATTGCTTGAACCCAGAAGGCAGAGGTTGCAGTGAGCCAGGATCATGCCACTGCACTCCAGCCTGGGAGACAGAGCAAGACTCCATCTCCAAAAAAAAAAAAAAAAAAAAGATTCTAGCTGGGTGGGTGGTACATGCCTGTACTCCCAGCTACTTGGATGCTGAGGCAAGAGGATTGCTTGAGCTCTGGAGTTTGTGTCCAGCTTGGGTAATATAGTGTGAACCCTGCCTCTAAAAAAAAAATTTTTTTTTTTTGAGATAGAGTCTCACTCTGTTGCCCAGGCTGTAGTGCAGTGGCAGGATTTCAGCTCACTGCAACCTCCGCCTTCTGGGTTCAAACAATTCTTCTTCCTCAGCCTCCCTAGTAGCTGGGACTACAGGCATGTGCCACCATGCCCAGCTAATTTTTGTACTTTTGGTAGAGACAAGGTTTCACCATATTGGTCAGGCTGGTCTCGAACTCCTGACCTCATGATCCGCCTTGGCCTCCCAAAGTGCTGGGATTACAGGCATGAGCCGCCGTGCCTGGCCAAAATTTTTTTTTAAATTGACAACATATTTTTGAGATTTTTGGTTTACAAAGCTGTCATAGAACTCAAATACAAATATCTATATAGAAATGATTTAATGATTTAGTGATGTCTTTGTTAGTATGTCATTTTACATGCCAGTTCACTATCTCCACCAAAAATGTACTTATAAAACGTAGAAACACTATTGTAGAATCTAGATCCCCAGGTTTCCAGGTTTTTGAAATTAGCTAAATAAAATGTTAAGTTCCTGATCACTCATTTGCCTTACATTTTAAGGATAATATTTTAAAGATACAATGTGTTGTTATAAAAGTAAATAACAACATTACAAAAAGTTATATTTTTTAATAGAAATGGGGTCTTGCTGTCACCCAGGCTGGAATGCAGTGTCACTATCATAGCTCACTGTACCCTCTAACTCCTGGGCTCAAACAATCCTCTTGAGTAGCTAGAACTCCAGGCACATGCCACCATGCCCAGCTAATTTTTTTTTTTTTTTTTTTGAGACGGAGTCTCGCTCTGTCGCCCAGGCTGGAGTGCAGTGGCGCAATCTCGGCTCACTGCAAGCTCCGCCTCCCGGGTTCACGCCATTTTCCGGCCTCAGCCTCTCCGAGTAGCTGGGACTACAGGCGCCCGCCACCACGCCCAGCTAATTTTTTGTATTTTTTTTTTTTTTTAGTAGAGATGGGGTTTCATCATGGTCTCGATCTCCTGACCTCGTGATCTGCCCGCCTCGGCCTCCCAAAGTGCTAGGATTACAAGCGTGAGCCACCGCGCCCGGCCACCCAGCTAATTTTTAAATTTCTATATGGGAGAGAGGGTCTTGCTGTGTTGCCAAGGCTAGTCTCAAACTGCTGTCCTCCAGCAAGCCTCCCACTTCAGCTTCCTGAGTCATTGGGATTAGAGGCCTGAGCCATCATACCTGGCAAAGTTATACTATTCTTAAGAGAGAAAAGATTATGAATACTGATTATATCCTCTGTTAGTTCTACAATGACCTGGGGCTGCTTTTGGTTCAGACTGGCTAAAAATTTAAATTTAAGTAACCTGAAAATCTTTATTTAGGAGACAGACACTCTTAGAATGTGATTTTATTACTGTTGGATAAGCCACTGGGAGGAAAAAAAACCTTGGCACTTGACTATTGATTATAACTAAAGAGGCAGCTGTTATTTGTTCACAAACATTGCTATTGATTTTTAAATTTGATTTTGTTCCCCTATTCCTTTCTTTGTTATCTGGGATCACTGTAATCATTAATCATCTCGTTTGGACTAATATGGCTCTGTTTCAGCATGGTGGGGAGTTATATTTCAGTGACGTCTATACGAACCTTGAACTGCCAGAAGAAATCAGGACACACAAAGTTTTATGGGGTAGGTGGTTTTGTTTAGTTTAGTATTAAGGCAGATGGTTGTACATGTGCGGAACTCCTTTCTGCTGATAGCCAGGATGAGGCTATATGAGATCACATGGGGTTAGGCCATGAGGCCAAAAGTGATAGGGCTTTGGATAGTTTAATTCATCTCTTTGAGTTATCGTTTTCCAAATTGTAAAACGTAAATAATAATACAATCTGCCTTATAGGGCTGTTATGAAGATTAAATGGGATAAAGAATGGGAAAAATACTTTGAAAACTCTAGTGTGGAAATGAGGACAATTGTTCCCGAGCTGGTGTCCTCTTAGTCCCCTTATGTTATCATCATTATTGTGTTCTTTATTCCTTTATTATCATTCTAATAGTCTGGAAGTTGAGATAAATGCATGCTTTTCATCAGTCTATGAAATCAAAAGTTCTTATTCTTAAAATAATATTAACTTTATTCTTACTATGTAATAATAAATAGGTACTTTTAATAAGTTGGAAAGTGCAAAAAAAAAAAAAGAAAAAATTACTAAGCTGGACACAGTGACACACACCTGTAACCCCAGATATTTGGGAGGCTGAGTCAGGAGGATTGCTTGAGCCTAGGAGTTCAGGTACATCTCGGTGTCATAGTAAAACCCTATCTCTTAAAAAAAAGTTACTTATAATCATATAACCCAGTGATAATTTCTTTTTTTTTTTTTTTTTTTAAAGATGGAGTTTCGCTCTGTCACCCAGGCTGGAGTGCAGTGGCACAATCTTGGCTCACTGCAACCTCCACTTCCCGGGTTCAAGTGATTCTCCTGCCTCAGCCTCCTGAGTAGCTGGGATTACAGGTGCCTGCCACCATGCCCAGCTAATTTTTGTATTCTTAGTAGAGATGGGGTTTCACTGTGTTGGCCAGGCTGGTCTCCAACACCTGACCTCATGATCTGCCCACCTCGGTCTCCCAAAGTGCTGGGATTACAGGCATGAGCCACCGCGCTCGGCCTATAATTTGTTTTTTATACTACTTTATTCATATAACAGTGCTTTTCAGAATGTGGCCTACTGCATACATGAATATTATGCTTGCAGCTGGGTAGAACCAATCCACCAGTGAGTGTCCTGAAGAATGGTTCCCAGAGACCATCAGCCAGCACACCCAGTCTTAACCATGGCTTTGTAGACCGTGGGGGGATGGTCAAGTTAGCTTCTACTGCTAGGATCTATGTTTTAACTAATACCATGTCCTAATTAATTATATAGAAGAATAATTCCCTTAATACTGTACTAAGTGTTGGCTGATCTGTGGTTTTTTTTTTGTTGTTGTTGTTTGTTTTTTAGATGAGTGTCTGGGTGGTGCTTTATACTGGAAGGAACTTGCTGTCCTTGCTCAAAAAATTGGGTTCTGCCCTCCACGTTTGGTCACTGCCAATCTCATTACAATTCAAAACAAGGAACTGGAAAGAGTTATTGGTAAGATATGACAGACAGCAGGGACTATTATAACTACAGCTTGAATGATTGAAATGTGGTGATTAGTAAGTAACTTCTGAGGGAGTCTCATTGAGGGATATTTTGTGTTATCTGGAAATAGCTATCTTGTCTCCTGTATAATGGTAACCCCCTCAAAATTTTGATATTTAATAAAGCACTTTGAAGTCATTCTGTAAATAGAGTGAAGTGCCCAGAAAGATAATTGATGACATGCAAGGAAGAAAATTATCTTTATAACGTGTTTGTTCCTTGTCTGCTGAGCAAGGCAACAACTGGGGGAGTGCTGGAGATGAACCATGAATAAATTCTGTTTTTAGGTGACTGTCGTTTTGTTTCTGCAACATTTCGCCTCTTCAAACACTCTAAGACAGGACCAACCAAGAGATGCCAAGTTATTTACAATGGAGGAATTACAGGACATGAAAAAGAACTAATGTTTGATGCCAATTTTACATTTAAGGTAAATAAAACAATTTCCATGACTTCTGGCATTCTTTCTGCTCTTGCCCTTGCTCCAGCTATCTTTTCTTGACTTTGCATTGCTTCCCACTTTTCTGGCGTTGGTTTGTTTGTGTGTGTGTTTAAATGTATGTGTGTGTTTCAAGTGGAGTAAAAAAGCATTTTTTTCCCAATACTTATTTATTTATTGACAGGGTCTCGCTCTGTCACCCAGGCTGGAGTGCAGTAGCACAATCATAGTTCACTGCAGCCTTGACCTCCTGGGCTCAAGCGATCCTCCCACCTCAGGCTCCTGCGTAGCTAGGACTACAGGCGCACCACCACACCTGGCTAATATTTGTATTTTTTGTAGAGACGGGGTTTTGCCATGTTTCCCAGACTGGTCTTGAACTCCTGAGCTCAAGTGATCTGCCCACCTCGGCCTCCCAAAGTGCTGGGATTACAGGCGTGAACCACTGTGACCAGCCCTCAATATTTATTATAAAAATGTTTTTGGCTGGGTGTGGTGGCTCACACCTGTAATCCCAGCACTTTGGGAGGCTGAGGCAGGCAGATTACCTGAGGTCAGGAGTTCGAGACCAGCCTGATGAACATGGCGAAACCCCATCTCTACTAATAAAAATACAAAAATTAGCCGGGCGTGGTGGTGGGTGCCTGTAATCCCAACTACTCTGGAGGCTGAGGCAGGAGAATTGCATGAACCCGGGAGGTGGAGGTTGAGGTGAGCTGAGATCATGCCATTGCACTCCAGCCTGGGCAACAGAGTGAGACTCCATCTCAAAAAAAAAAGAAGTTTTTGAATACAGAAAAGTTAATAGTGCAATGAATACCCACATACGCATTACCTATATTTCAGCAACTGATAACATTTTTCCATGTTTGTGTGTTTATATATATATATATATATTTATTTATTTATTTATTTGCTGAGCCATTGAAAATAAGCTGCAGATATTATGGCATTTTACCCTTAAATATTTCAGCATGCATCCCATAGGAATGTAATATCCCTCTGCATAATCACAATACCATTACACACCTAAGAAAACTTTTTATAGGAAGCCTCATTCAGACATTGGATTAATAGAGCTATAGAGAAGTAGGATGGAAAAGAGTAGGAGTATGTACAATAGTATTTCAATTGTTTAATTGTGTCAAGGAATTAAGAAATATTAATGTCCGATGATGGCACTAATTGGCATTTTTACTGCCCTGTGCATAATAAGATTTGTTTTCTCAAAATGGAAAAGTTCAGGCTTTGGAATCAGATACCTGGGTTCAAATTCTGGCTCTATTATTATTATTTTTTATTTTTTTTCTGAATGTCACTAGACAAACTTTTATTGAAGCGTAAATTTAAATTGTGGTACAGAAATACATTTCAACTGATTTAAGTCCAACACCAGTGAAAGCAGAAATTATGGCACCGAAACTTTCCCTTTTCTATCATACCATGATTTAGATTATGATGCAATCTACATTTCTCTTTTCTAGGCTTTGTCCCATACAAATTTGTGCAGTTTTTCAACATTAGAATTTCAACGTTAGAATTCTTAATTCTATTAGGAAAAAAAACAACAAAAAAACCAGACCTCAAGTGAACAAATCTGTTGGATATTGTTTACGAACAAAGTCCATGTTAAGCATTGGTTCTCAAAACAGAGCTCCTCAAAATATTAGGTGCTGTGCTCATTACAGAATCAAACTGATCACACTGACTGAAAACTTCCTCAATGAAATTTTCAATCAACAACATACTTCAGATAAAAGTCAAACAGTGTTCCAATCACTTGATTTCAAACCAAGTAGATTTTAGGTTTAGAAACACTAAAAAAAGGTGTTTCATTTATAAATACGGAAGGAACAAAAACATCACTGCATCAATCCAGAAATTATCAAAATATTTAGAGGACAAGAAATACAAAATTTAGCCAACTTTGCTGTTTTCTCAGTTCCTTAAAATCCCAGAGTATCTGCAAATATAGCTAAGAGGTACCAACTCTTGAAAGCCTATATTACTAGTCATTTCCCATTCAGTATTTTGGAATTTTATTTATGTTTTACTTATTTATTCATGTATTCTGCTTTATGATGTTTATCTGAATAATCTGGACAAATTCTCATTCTGGGCAGTCATTCATTTCATCCTATGAATGCCATGGTGAAGGAAACACTGTAGTTAGAGGAACAGATGAAGCCAGAACACTCACATGCATCACAGTCACAGAACTTTAAGTCACAAGATGGAAAAGACATCGATTCTGCTTTGGATCAAAGTTTATAGAACACTACTTAATGGAAACTAGTGGAAATGGCTGCTAAAGGAAAAGTTAAGGTGAATGATCCAAGCTGACTTGATTACTGAATCCAGAACAAAATTATGCTAAATCTCTCTGGTAATTAACTAAATAAAAATCATTTTATACTATTACTTAGTAAGTTAGTAAAGGTGTGCTACTCATTAGATGCTAATCTCATTTACTGAGGAACACAGAATTGTATATGTTTTCTGGCTCTATTATTTATTACTTGGGTAAACTTGAACAAGTCACCAAAATTCGTTGGGTTACAGTTTGTTCTACTGTAAAAGCAGGGATAATAATACTTTGCAGAATTTCTATAAGGATTAGCAATAATATAGCAAAACACTGGGTACATACTGCAATTTCAGTGAAAAGAAGATACTGTCATTATTTGTTCCAAAAGTGGAAGAACTTACTATTAATATTTCATTTTTCTGATTTATTTATCTATTTTAGAGACAGGGTCTCTCTCTGTCACCCATGCTGGAGTGTAGTGGCACCGTCATAGCTCACTGTAACCTCAAACTCCTGGGCTCAAGCAATTCTCCCACCTCAGCCTCCCAAGTAGCTGGGACTACAGGCATGTGTCACCATGTCTGGCTAATTTTTTATTTTTATTTTTTTGTTGGTGAGACAGGTTTTCTTTTTCTTTTCTTTTTTGAGACGGAGTCTCGCTCTGTCACTCAGGCTGGAGTGCAGTGGCCCGATCTCGGCTCACTGCAAGCTCCACCTCCCGGGTTCACTCCATTCTCCTGCCTCAGCCTCCCAAGTAGCTGGGACTACAGGCGCCCGCCACCACGCCCGGCTAATTTTTTGTATTTTTAGTAGAGTTACGATTTCACTGCGTTAGCCAGGTTGGTCTCGATCTCCTGGCCTCGTGATCCACTTGCCTTGGCCTCCCAAAGTGCTGGGATTACAGATGTGAGCCACCATGCCCGGCCGAGACAGGTTCTTATATTGCCCAGGCTGGTCTTGAACTCCTGGCCTCAAGCAATTCTCCCACCTCAGCCTCCCAAAGTTGCAAGCATGTGTCACTGTGCCCGGATTCTTTTGATGTTTTTGGTCTAAATAGCATCTCCAGATTTCTTTTTTTTTTTTTAATTTACAAAATGTATTTATTTCTTTATTTAGACACAGGGTCTTGCTATGTTGCCCACACTGGAGTACACTGGCTATTCACAGGGGTAAGCATAGCCCACTATAGTCTTGAACTCCTGACCGCAAGGGATCCTTCCACCTCAGCCTTCCAAGTCTGGGACTACACCTGGCTAAGCATCTTCAAATTTCTTATTTATTTATTTATTTATTTTTGAGATGGAGTCTTGCTCTGTCCCCTAGGCTGGAGTGCAGTGACTCAATCTCAGCTCACTGCAACCTCTGCCTCCTGGGTTCAAGCCGATTCTCCTGCCTTAGCCTCTCGAGTAGCAGGGATTACAGGCGTGTGTCACCACACCCAGCTAATTTTTGTATTTTTATCAGAGACAGGGTTTCACTATGTTGTCCAGGCTGGTCTCGAACTCCTGACCTCAGGTAATCTACCCGTCTCGGCCTCCCAAAGTGCTGGGATTACAGGCGTGAGCCACTGTGCCCCGCCGCATCTTCAAATTTCTTAAATATTCCTTGGTATAGTGGAGCCCTTAATGCTTTTCACTAATGCACTGCTCCTTGATGTGCTGCCTATTCCAGTAGATTCAGAGAATCAGAGTGGGAAGGGCCTTTGAAACCACTGATTTGTTCTAGTGGCTTTCAAAAACCATTTTTAATACAATTATTTTTTAAGCAAAATGTTTTTTATATATATAGTTTTTTTTTTGAGATGGAGTCTTGCTCTGTTACCCAGGCTAGAGTGCAGTGGCCCAATCTCGACTCACTGCAACCTCAGCCTCCCTGGTTTAAGTGATTTTCCTGCCTCAGCCTCCCCAGTAGCTGCGACTACAAGTGGGTGCCAACACACCCGGCTAATTTTTGTATTTTTAGTAGAGACGGGGTTTCACCATGTTGGCCAGGCTGGTCTTAAACTCCTGACCTCAGGTGATCTTCCCACCTCAGCTGCCCAAAGTACTAGGATTATAGATGTTAGCCACTGTGCCCAGCCAGAAATGCATTTTAAAAACCACCAGTCCTTGCCCGGGCATGGTGGCTCACGCCTGTAATCCCAGCACTTTGGGAGGCTGAGGCGGGTGGATTACCTGAGGTCAGGAGTTTGAGACCAGCCTGATCAACATGATGAAACCTTGTCTCTACTAAAAATACAAAAATTAGCCAGGAGTGGTGGCACATGCCTGTAATCCCAGCTACTCGGGAGGCTGGGGCAGGAGAATCGCTTGAATCCGGGAGGCGGAGGTTGCAGTGAGCCAAGATCATGCCACTGCACTCCAGCCTGGGCAACAGAGCAAGACTCCATCTCAAAAACAAACAAACAAAAAACCCCCAATAGTCCAAAGCCCTAATTTGCCCCCCATTATTTATTTTTTTAATGGACAAATTTTAAAAATTGTATATATATTTATGGTGTACAATGGGATGTTTTGACATACGTATACATTATGGAATGACTAAATCAAGATAATTAAAATGCATTACCTCACGTACTCATCATTTATTTGTGATGAGATCAAAGTCTACTCTTTCAGCAATTTTCTTCTTTTCTTTTTTTCTTTTGAGGCAGAATCTTGCTCTGTCGCCCAGGCTGGAGTGCAGTGGCACAATCTTGGCTCACTGCAACTTCCACCTCCCAGGTTCAAGAGATTCTCCTGCTTCAGCCTTCCAAGTAGCTGGGACTATAGGTGTGTGCTACCACACCCAGCTAATTTTTTGTATTTTTAGTAGAGATGGAGTTTCACCGTGTTGGCCAGGCTGGTCTTGAACTCCTGACCTCAGGTGATCCACCTGCTTCAGCCTCCCAAAGTGCTGGGATTACAGGCGTGAGGTGCCCGGCCTTTTAGCAATTTTCAATACATTGTTATTAACTATAGTCACCATGTTGTATACTAGATCTCTTTAACTTATTCCTGATAACTGAAATTTTGTATCCTTTAACCAACATCTATCCTGTTCCACCCCTGCCCTCCCACCCCCTACCCCCAGCCCTTGGTAAGAGCCTCTACTCTTCACCTCTATGAGTTCAACTTTTTGAAATTCCACATATAATCTAGCGAGGTTATGCAGTATTTGTTTTTCAGTGCCTGTAGATATGACATTTTTGGGTTCAACTTTTTGTTTGTTTTTGAGATGGAGTCTCACTCTTGTTGCCCAGGTTGGAGTGCAGTGGCGTGATCTTGGCTCACTGCAACCTCCGTCTCCTGGGTTCAAGCCATTCTCCTGTCTCAGCCTCCTGAGTAGCAGGGATTACAGGTGCCTGCCACTATGCCCAGCTAATTTTTGTATTTTTAGTAGAGACGGGGTTTCACTATGTTGGCCAGGCTGGTCTCTAACTCCTGACCTCAGACAATCTGCCTGCATTGGCCTCCAAAACTGCTGGGATTACAGGCATGAGGCACTGTGACCGGCCAAACATTTTTTTAATGCATAATAGATGTACATACTTTCAGGGCACATCTGATAATTTACTATATTCATATAATTTGTACAGATCAAGTCAATGTAACTGGTATATCCATCGCCTTAAACATTTGTCTTTTCTTTATTCTAGGAACTCATTTGAATTATTCTTTTCTAGCTATTTTGAAATATACAATAGATTATTGTGAACTATAGTCACCCTACTAATCTATCGAACACTAAGTCTTATTTCTTCTTATTAAACTGGATTTTGGGCCGGGCGCGGTGGCTCACGCTTGTAATCCCAGCACTTTGGGAGGCCGAGGCGGGTGGATCACGAGGTCAGGAGATCGAGACCACAGTGAAACCCCGTCTCTACTAAAAATACAAAAAAAATTAGCCGGGCGTGGTGGCGGGCGCCTGTAGTCCCAGCTACTCGGGGAGGCTGAGGCAGGAGAATGGCGTGAACCCGGGAGGCGGAGCTTGCAGTGAGCCGAGATCGGGCCACTGCACTCCAGCCTGGGTGATAGAGCAAGACTCCGTCTCAAAAAAAAAAAAAAAAAAAAAAATAAAATAAACTGGATTTTGTACTCATTAATCAAGCTCTCTTCATCCTCCCCACTCTGCCTGGCCTCTGGTAACCACCAATCTACCCTCTATTATCATGAGGTCCACTTTTTTAGCTCCCACATATCAGTGAGAACATGCAATATTCGTCTTTTTGAGGTTGGCTTATTTCTCTTAACATAATGACCTGCAGTTCCATGCATGTTGCTGCAGGTGACAGGATTTCCTTCTTTTATTTTATTTTATTTTATTTTTTTGAGACAGAGTCTTACTCTGTCTCCCAGGTTGGAGTGCAGTGGCGTGATCTTGGCTCACTGAAACCTCTGGCTGCCAGGTTCAAGTAATTCTCCTGCCTCAGCCTCCTGAGTAGCTGGGACTACAGGGGCGTGTCACCACACCCAACTAATTTTTGTATTTTTAGTAGAGACAGGGTTTCACATGTTGGCAAGGCTGCTCTCGAACTCCTGACCTCAGGTGATCCGCCTGCCTCGGCCTCCCAAAGTGCTGGGATTACAGGCTTGGGCCACTGCACCAGGCCAGGATTTCCTTCTTTTTTAAGTCTGAATAGTATTCCAGTGTGTACATATACTACTACATTTTCTTTATCCATTCATCTGTTTGAGTCTTCTCTCTTTTTTTCTTAGTTTAGCTAAAGATTTATTAATTTTATTTTTTCAAAAAACTAATTTTTCATTTTGTTGATCTTCTGTATTTTTTTAGTCTCAATGTCATTTATTTCTGCTGTGATGTTCTTTCTTTCCTTCTACTAATTTTGAGTTTGATTTGTTCTTGCTTTTATAGTTCCCTCATGGGCATTACTAGGTTGTTTATTTGAAGCCTGTTCCTTCTTTCCTTCCTTCCTTCCTTCCTCCCTCCCTTCCTTTCTTCCTTCCTTCCATTCTTTCTTTTTTTTTTTTGAGAGGGAGTCTTGCTCTGTTGCCCAGGTTGGAGTGCAGTGGTGCAATCTCAGCTCACTGCAACCTCCACCTCCCGGGTTCAAGCAATTCTCCAACCTCAGCCTCCCAAGTAGCTGGGATTACAGGCATGCACCACCACGCCTGGCTATTTTTTTTGTATTTTTAGTAGAGATGGGGTTTCACCATATTGTCCAGGCTGGTCTCGAACTCCTGACTCTGCCTGCCTTGGCCTCCCAAAGTTCTGGGATTACAGGCATAAGCCACCGTGCCCGGCCCTTCCTTCCTTTCTTCTTTCTTTCTCAGGGTCTCACTCTGTCACCTGGACTGGAGTGCAGTGGTGCAATCATGGCTCACAGCAGCTTTGACCTCCTGGGCTCAGGCGATCCTCCTACCCCAGCATCCCAAGTAGCTGGGACTACAGGCTACGATGCCTGGCTGATTTTTGTATTTTCTGTAGAGATAGGCTTTCACCATGTTGTCCAGTCTGCTCTTGAACTCCTCGGCTCAAGCAATCCACCTGCCTTGGCCTCCCAAAGTGCTGAGATTCCAGGCGTGGGCTGCCACACCTGGCCTTATTTGAAATATTTCTACTTTTTTGATATAGGCATTTATTGCTATAAACTTTCCTCTTAGTGCTGCTTCTGCTGTATCCCATAGATTTTTGCATGTTGTATTTCCATTTTCATTTGTTTCAAGAAATTTTAAATTTTTCTCCTAATTTCTTCATGGACCCATTGGTTATTCGGGAGCATGTTGTTTAATTTCCATGTGTTTGTGTATTTTCCAAGATTCTTGTTATTGATTTCTAATTTTATTCCATTGTGGTGAGAAAGATACTTGTTATGATGTCTACTTTTCTGAATTTGTTAAGACTTGTTTTGTGGCCTAAGATATAGTCTATGCTGGAGAATGTTCCATGTGCTATTGAGCAGAATGTCTATTCTGCAGCAGTTGGGTAAAATGCTCTGTGAATGTCAGCTAGGCCTATTTGAGCTAGTATATAGTTTAATGTTTCTTTATTATTTTCTATCTGGATGATCTGTCTTACTGAGAGTGAGGTGTGGTGTTAAAGTCCCCTACTACTATTGCATTACAGTATATCTCTTCTTTTAGATCTATTAATGTTTGCTTTATATACTTTGGAGCTCCAATGGTGAGTGCAAAGATACTTATATCCTCTTGCTGAATTGACCCCTTTATCATTATATAGTAACCTTCTTTGCCTCTTTGACAGCCTTGATTCACAGTCTGTTTTATCTGATATAAGTATAGCTACTCCTGTTCTTTTTTGGTTTCCAGTTGCTTGGAATGTCTTTTTTCCACCCCTTAACTTTCAGTATTTTTGTAAGTAAAGTAGGTTTCTTGTAGGCAGCATATAATTTGGTCCCATTTTTGTATCCATTCAGCCACTCTATTCCTTTTTTTGGGGGGTGTTCCCAAGTTTTATTCAAGAACTCATACAAAATATTCCAGATAAATACATTTTTATCTTCACCTTCCTCCTCTTCTTTTTCCAGGTTAATTTGGAAGTAATGTAATTCATAATAACTTTTTGCTGTTAGAAACTACACACAACAAATCACATAGATTATTCTTCAAATATTTTTTGGTGAGATATTTCAAATATCCTTTGGAAAAAGGTACCTCAGAAGTCACAGTGATCTTGCTCTTGCTCCTTTCGATGGTTATAACGCTCCACCAAGATTCCCAGTTTTCCATTCACTTTAATCTTCTCTTGCAAAAATTGCTCCAAATTGGCAGCATCTATGATTCCATTTTCTGCAAGGTGGGTACAGTCAAGAGTGAACATCATAACCTGCTGCTTTTTTTGCCCCTCTTTGCCACAAGCTTTTTCACAGCACTATGCCTCTTAATTGGAGAATTGAGTCCATTTACCTTCAGTGTTATTATTGATACATAAAGACCTAACATTTTTTTAAATTGATACATAATTGATGTAGCTATTTTGGGGGGTTCATGTGATAATTTAATACATTCATATAATTTGTAAAGATTAAATTAGTGTAATTGGGATACCTATCACCTTCAATACTTGTCTTTTCTTTTCTTTTTTTTTTTTTTTGAGATGGAGTTTTGCTCTTTTTGCCCAGGCTGGAGTGCAATGGCACGATCTCAGCTCACTGCAAACTCCACCTCCCAGGTTCAAGCAATTCTTCTGCCTCAGCCTCCCGAGTAGCTGAGATTACAGGCATGCACCACCACGCTCGGCTAATTTTGTATTTTTAGTAGAGACGGGGTTTTACCATGTTGGTCAGGCTGGTCTCAAACTCCTGACCTCAGGTGATCCACCCGCCCCAGCCTCCCAAAGTGCTGGGATTACAGGCATGAGCCACCGCACCTGGCCTTGTCTTTTCTTTATGTTAGAAACATTCAAATTATTCTCTTCTAGCTATTTTGAAATATACAATATATTATTGTAAACTAGTGACTTTACTGATATATCAAACACTAGGTCTTATTTCTTTCATCAAACCCTATATATATATGTTTTTTTTTTATTTTTTTATTTTTTTATTTTTTGAGATGGAGTCTCGCTCTGTCTTGCTCTGTCGCCCAGGCTGGAGTGCAGTGGCACAATCTCGGCTCACTGCAAGCTCCACCTCCCGGGTTCATGCCATTCTCCTGCCTCAGCCTCTTGAGTAGCTGGGACTACAGGTGCCTGCCACCACGCCTGGCTAATTTTTTGTATTTTTAGTAGAGATGGGGTTTCATCGTGTTAGCCAGAATGGTCTCAATCTCCTGACCTTGTGATCCACCCGCCTCGGCCTCCCAAAATGCTGGGATTACAGGATTGAGCCACCGCGCCTGGCCAAAGCCTATATTTATAACCATTAATCAACTTCTCTTTATCTCCCCCATTCTGTACCCTTTCTGGCCTTTGGTAACTATCAATATACTCTCTATCTTAATGAGATCCACTTTTTTAGCTTCCACATATCAGTGAGAACATATGATATTTGTCTTTCTGTGTTTGCCTTATTTCTCTTAACATGACCTGCAGTTCCATGCATCTTGCTGCAAATGACAGGATTTCCTTCTGTTTTAAAATCTGAATAGTATTCCATTGTGTATATACGCCACGTTTTCCTCATCCATTCATCCATTGATGGATGCTTAGGTTGATTCTATATCTTGGTTATTGTGATTAATGCTACAGTCAACATTAGTTGTGCAGATATTAGGAGTGCAGATATTTCCTTGACATACTGATTTCATTTCTTTACCTTCCCCTTCCTTCCTTTCTTCCTTCCTTCCTTCCTCCGTCCCTCCCTCCCTCCCTTCCTCCCTCCCTCCCTCCCTTCCTTCCTTCCTTCCTTCCTTCCCTTCCTCCCTCCCTCCCCTCCCTCCCTTCCTTTCAGATGGAATCTGGCTCTGTCGCCCAGGCTGGAGTGCAGTGGCGCAATCTCAGCTCACTACAACCTCCGCCTCCTGGGTTCAAGCAATTCTTCTGCCTCAGCCTCCCGAGTAGCTGGGATTACAGGCATATGTCACCATACCTGGCTAATTTTTTTGTATTTTTAGTAGAGGCAGGGTTTCACCATATTGGCCAGGCTGGTCTCGAACTCCTGACCTCGTGATCCACCTGCCTCAGCCTCCCAAAGTGCTGGGATTACAGGTGTGAGCCTGTAATTACAGGCACCCACCACCACGCCCGGCTAATTTTTTTGTGTTTTTTAGTAGAGACGGGGTTTCACCATGTTGGCCAGGCTGGTCTTGAACTCCTCTACCCAGCCAGTTTCATTTTCTTTTTTTTTTTTTTTGAGACGGAATCTCGCTCTGTCACCCAGGCTGGAGTGCTGGAGTGCAGTGGCGCGATCTCGGCTCACTGCAAGCTCCACCTCCTGGGTTCACACCATTCTCCTGCCTCAGCCTCCCGAGTAGCTGGGACTACAGGCACCTGCCACTATGTCCGGCTAATTTTTTGTATTTTTTAGTAGAGACGGGGTTTCACTGTTAGCCAGGATGGTCTCGATCTCCTGACCTTGTGATCGGCCCACCTGGGCCTCCCAGAGTGCTGGGATTACAGGCGTGAGCCACCACGCCCGGCCCATTTTCTTTAGATATATACCCAGTAGGGGGATTGCTGGGTCATATAGTAGTTCTATTTTTAATTTTTTGAGGAATCTCCATACTGTTTCCCATAATGGCTGTACTAATTTAAATTCCCACCAACAGTGTGTAAGGATTAGTGCTGGTGAGGATGTGGAGAAAACGATACTTCTGGGCATTTTTCTTCTATTGAGACTAAAGTTGCAACTCTTAGTATTTTTTTTTATACTACCCTTTAGGAAGGTGAAATTGTTTTAGTGGATGAAGAAACAGCAGCTATCTTGAAGAATTCAAGATTTGCTCAAAATTTTCTGATCAGACCAATTGGAGAGAAGTTGCCAACATCTGGAGGCTGTTCTGCTTTGGAGTTAAAGGTTAGTTTGGCTTTCACTACCTGAGAGAACTATTTTATTTTATTTATTTATTTTTGAGATGGAGTCTCTCTCTGTCACCCAGACTGGAGTGCAGTGGTGCGATCTTGGCTCACTGCAACCTCTGCTTCCTGGGTTCAAGCAATTCCCCCTGCCTCAGCCTCCTGATTAGCTAAGATTACAGGCACCCACCACCACACCCGGCTAATTTTTTGTGTTTTTTAGTAGAGACGGGGTTTCACCATGTTGGCCAGGCTGGTCTTGAACTCCTGACCTTAGGTGACCCACCTGCCTCAGTCTCCCAAAGTGCTGGGATTACAGGCGTGAGCCACTGTGCCCGGCCAGTATGCACACTCTCTTGAGGCGCACTTCTCTTGCTGGTCAAATGTTGTTAGACGATTATATACCAGTTAAACGCCACCATTTTGCCTCTTAATGTGCATGCTTGAGCCCATTTGCCTAACTCCTGAGATCTTATCGGGAAGCTGCTGATCACCAGTTTCAGGTGTTTCTGTTTACTGGGAGACTTCCTTTCGCTGGTACTGTCTGTGACCAATTATGATTTTCGAGACACTTAACAACCACCTGATCATCACCTAATGATTGCCTGACATTCCTGGTGGAGTTGGCGCAGGGAGCCCTTTCCTGCCCTGCTCACGCCTGACTAGCTATTATAACTGCTTTAACAAGTTCTCCAAAATTCAGAAACCTTTCGTGAGTATTCTGATTTTATAATAAAATAGTTATTTGTGTAAGTTTAGTAAGAGTCTTTTCTCTCAAAACAGGACAATTGGAGACACTTGGTTATTTTACCAAGGCTTTGACTGAAGTAACATTTGTAGGTAAAGTTCCAGCAAAGCCAACTTGAAAAGAGCCTGTATAGCCAAATTCTTGCTGGACTTTATGCAAACAATCAGGCAAAAGTGTAATAAGCCTAAAATTTATTTTGCACATAAATTGGCCTTACTATAATTTGTCTTTAGTATAAAAGGAGGGGCTGGGCGCAGAAGTTCACACTCATAATCCCAGCACTTTGGGAGGCTGAGACAGGCAGATCACTTGAGGCCAGCAGTCTGAGACCAGCCTGGGCAACATGTTGAAACCCCGTCTCTACCAAAAATACAAAAAAATTAGCTGGGTATGGTGGTGCATGCTGGTAGTTCCAGCTACTGAAGAGGCTGAGATGGGAGGATTGCTTGAGCCCAGGGAGGTGGAGGGCAATGAGCCAAGATTGCACCACTGCACTCCAGCCTGGGCGACAGAGTGAGACTCTGTCTCAAAAAAAAAAAAAAAAAAAAAAAGGCTAGAGAGAGAAATGGTTTTAAAGGAAAACTATAACACTTGTTACTAGATTTCCAGCCTGGACTTTTGTTTTTGAGTGCACATTGAATCATTAATTATTTCCTGGCTACAATAACCCTCTAAAGATAAACCAGGTTATAATTTTTCTTCACGTTTTTAGTTTGTGCCCTAAATGGAATAGGTTCCTTATTCTGTTCTGACACACGAATACTCTTTTGACTGTCATATTATTAATGTTATTTATATCTCCTTGTTTTACTTCCAAAGAAAACAGAATCATGATATTCTAAGGCTAGAGAATTCCCCGTTTGGAATCCCACTGGTCCTAATCTGCTTTTCACTGCAAATTCTGTGCTGCTAAAATTATATAAGCACCCTTCTCTAGGCCCAGGGACCTATGACACAAGAGGTAGGTGTGTGACTGTAAGGGCCAGTTTTGAGAGAATTAGTTCAGACTCTCCAAATCAAAAATGGGCACACAGATGCCTAAACAGCTGGTAAAATAAAGGACTCTGCCTCCTGGGTTATTATGTGTGTGGCACCTTTTCATCCATCCCAACCATAAAGAATTTCCTGCTTCTCGTAGAATGAAAAGAAAATTATTCCTGAGAGGATATAAAGGTACCTCATGTCAAATCCTCCTAGGTTTAATACTCCGAGTTATGAGATTTATGCAGATAACATATATATATATTTTAAAATTTTAGAACAGGCCAGGCACAGTGGCTCAAGCCTGTAATCCTAGCACTTTGGGAGGCCACGGTGGGCAGATTGCCTGAGCTCAGGAGTTTGAGACCAGCCTGGGCAACATGGCGAAACTCCATCTCTACTCAAATACAAAAAATAAATTAGATGGGCATGGCGGCGTGCGCCTGTAATCCCAGCTACTTGGGAGGCTGAGGCAGGAGAATTGCTTGAGCCTGGGAGGCGGAGTTTGCAGTGAGACGAGATTGAGATGGTGTCACTGCACTCCAGCCTGGCAACAGAGCAAGACTCTGTCTCAAAATAAATAAATAAATAAATAAATAAATAAATAAATAAATAAATAAATAATTTTAGAACAAATTACTGAAAGACCACAAAAAAAATTGTAGCACTGTAACAGAAGTCTCTAAATTCCTTAGCTTAAAAGGTTTTAACAGTGCTTATGTTTTGTATAGCTAATTGTTGTAAGTCTGTAACTAAAACCAAGATTACAGTAGCACAATGCATAGAAGTTAAAGATAAGTCAATTTTTTAACCTCACCTTTGGCTTTTTGTTTGTTGGCTTTTATATTAAGAAATTTTAAGGGTTTATGAATGCCTATCCACATCCATTCCCATCTGGCCTAGAACTTTCTTTTTTTTTTTTGAGGGGGGTGGGGATGGAGTCTCGCTCTGTCGCCCAGGCTGGGGTGCAGTGGCGTGATCTCATCTCACTGCAACCTCCGCCTCACAGGTTCAAGCAATTCGCCTGCCTCAGCCTCCTGAGTAGCTGTAATTACAGGCATGTGCTACCATGCCCGGCTAATTTTTTTTTCTTTTTTTTTTTCGAGATGGAGTCTTGCTCTGTTGCCCAGGCTGGAGTGCAGTGGCGTGATCTTGGCTCACTGCAAACTCTGCCTCCCGAGTTCAAGTGATTCTTCTGCCTCAGCCTCCAGAGTAGATGGGACTACAGGTGTGTGCCACCATGCCTGGCTAATTTTTTTTTTTTTTTTTTAGTAGAGACGGGGTTTCACCATATTGGCCAGGCTGGTCTCGAACTCCTTACCTCATGATCCCCCCACCTTGGCCTCCCAAAGTGCTGGGATTACAGGCATGAGCCACCGTGCCCGGCCCTAATTTGTATTTTTAGTAGAGACAGGGTTTCACCATGTTGGTCAGGCTGTTCTCAAACTCCTGATCTTAGGTGATCAACCCGTCTTGGCCTCCCAAAGTGCTGAGATTACAGGCATGAACCACCATGCCTGGCCTGGCCTAGAACTTTCAAATTCGCTGTATGTCTTTTGGCTCTAAGCCCCTTGACTGTAGGGGTCCCACCAAGGCACAAGATTGACCCAGGGAAGGCAGCCGTGCCACCCCAGCAACACAGTGAGATACAATAAAAGTTTGGTGACCCTTGATGTTGCCTCTGACAAATCTAGGCCAGAATGAGGAGAAAGTAAATCAAAAATAAAATTCTAGGCCGGGCGCGGTGGCTCACGCCTGTAATCCCAGCACTTTGGGAGGCCGAGGCGGGTGGATCACAAGGTCAGGAGTTCGAGACCAGCCTGGCCAAGATGGTGAAACCCCGTCTCTACTAAAAATAAAAAATTAGCCGTGCGTGGTGGCAGGCGCCTGTAGTCCTAGCTACTTGGGAGGCTGAGGCAGGAGAATTCCTTGAACCTGGGAGGTGGAGGTTGCAGTGAGCCGAGATTGTGCCACTGCACTCTAGCCTGGGCAACAGAGCGAGACTCCATCTCAAAAAAAAAATAAAAATAAAAATAAATAAAATTCTAAACCCTCAACCATCTGAATGGATCCCTCCTGTCGGGCAAGGGCATTGCAAAGTTACCCTGAAAAACTAGTTCAGGTCACGAAGGGAAGGAGAAGTTTGGACATGCCTCATTATTCCCTCCTCCCTTTTGGAATTCAGACACTGCTCACCAGCATTAACATTAAAACAGATCTTAAGACTGATAGAACGGACTGTTTAAATCTGGTAAGAAATATTTACAATCTATTGTCTCTGAAGCCTGCTACCTAGAGGCTTCATCTGCATGATAAAACCTTGGTCTCCACAATCTCTTATCATAACCTAGACACTCCCTTCTCTTGATCCCAGGTCTTTGGATTATAACTCAACCAATTGCCAATCACAAAATCTTTGAATCTGCCTATGACCTGGAAGTCCCCACTTCCAGTTGTCCCATGTTTCTGGCCTGAACCAGTGTACATATTATATGTATTGATTGATGTCTTATGTCTCTCTAAAATGTATAAAACCAAGTTATAGGGTGACCACTTTGGGCACATGTTTGCATATCTCCTGAGGGCTGTGTCACGGGCCATTGGTCACTTATTTGGCTCAGAATAAATCTTTTTAAGTATTTTAGAATTTGACTCTTTTTGTTGACAATGTTTAACATCCTACAGTTATGACACCCTAATTTGAATTTATACAGCTTAACTTCAATAACATACTAAAATTCTGCTCCTTTAAAGTTTGTTCTCAACTGTTTTAGTTCTTTTTTTTTTTTTTTTTGACAGAGTTTCACTCTATCACTCAGGCTGGAGTGCAGTGGCACGATCTTGGCTCACTGCAGCCTCTGCCTCCTGGGTTCAAGTGATTCTCCTGCCCCAGCCTGACAAGTAGCTGGGATTACAGGTGTGCAAGCCACCATGCCTGGCTAATTTTTTGTATTTTTAGTAGAGGTGGAGTCTCATCATGTTGGCCAGCCTGGTCTTGAACTCCTGACATCAGATGATCCACCAGCCTCGGCCTCCCAAAGTGCTGGGATTACAGGTGTGAACTACCATGCCCGGGTCTTTCTAGTTCTTGATATCACAAAATTATGTCTTTATTCATCTTGTGCCCCCAAAACATAAACTAATAATTATTTTAAATGCATTGGTCTCTTAAATCATGTGGAAAACAAAAAGTAGAGTTACAAACCATTGTTACAACAATACTAGCTTTGCCGGGCAGGGTGGCTTATGCCACCAGGTGATCCACCCACCTAGGTTGCCCAGCCTGGGCAACAAGAGCACAACTCTCTCTCTCAAAAAAAAAAAAAAAAAAAACCAAACAAAAAAACCCAATAATACCAACTTTTTTTTTTTTTTTTTTTTGAGACAGAGCTTTGCTCTTGTTGCCCAGGCTAGAGTGCAATGGTGCGGTCTTGGCTCACTGCAACCTCCACCTCCTGGGTTCAAGTGGTTCTCCTGCCTCAGCCTCCCAAGTAGCTGGGATTACAGGTGCGCGCCATCACACCTGGCTAATTTTTGTATTTTAGTAGAGACGGGGGTTTTACCATGTTGGTCAGGCTGGTCTCAAACTCCTGACCTCAGGTAATCCACCTGCCTTGGCCTCCCAAAGTGCTGGGATTACAGGCATGAGCCACAACGCCCGGCCAATCCCAGCACTTTGGGAGGCTGAGGCTGGCAGACCACTTGAGGTCAGGAGGTCAAGACCAGCCTGGCCAACATGCTGAAACCGTGTCTGTACTAAAAATACAAAAATCAGCTGGGCATGGTGGCAAATGTCTATAATCCCAGTTACTTGGGGGGCTAAGGCAGGAGGATCGTTTTGAGCCCGGGATGTGGAGGTTGTAGTGAGCCGTGATCACAACACTGTACCCCAGCCTGGGCGACAGAGCAAAACCCTGCCTCAAAAAAAAAAAAAAAAAAAAAAAAGCACAAAGGTTTCTGAGAAATCACTTTCAAAAATGGTACATTTGTAGTTGGGGAAGGTTAATTGAACCTAAAATATAAGAATCCTGGACCCCAAAACCTGGAGCCAGTATTACCAGCATGAATCTAACCCCAAGCTCAGTATACAAGCCACCTGTAGAGCTAAAGAGTGATTTACTTTCTTTGCTTTATTAAATTCTTCAGCACTCTGCTGTTCTGACTCTTCTGTTGTTTGAAGAAGGTGATACTTTGGAAAGTAGAGAGATTTGGCTTTTGAGTATTCAATCCATTAAACATTTCAAAAATATGTCACTGACATTTTGAAACTCCTGAGAGTTCATTGATAAGAAAACCTTCTGGTGAGAATCAATATTTATTTTGAAAGGTTTTTATCATTCTAATTCTTCTAAAACCTGGTTTCCTAAATACTGGTTATAAAAGCTATCAGAAGGCGTGGTGGCTCACGCCTGTAATCCCAGCACTTTGGGAGACTGAGGCAGGCGGATCATGAGGTCAGGAGATCGAGACCATCCTGGCTAACACGGTGAAACCCCGTCTCTACTAAAAATAGAAAAAATTAGCCGGGCGTGGTGGCGGGCGCCTGTAGTCCCAGCTACTCAGGAGGCTGAGGCAGGAGAAAGGCATGAACCTGGGGGGCGGAGCTTGCAGTGAGCAGAGATCATGCCACTGCACTCCAGCCTGGGTGACAGAGTGAGACTCCATCTCAAAAAAAAAAAAATGCTATCAGAAGATAATGGTTACAAGTAAAGAGGGTCTTTCCTTGAGCTACAGCATTTTCAGTGTACTGTGCTTTTTTTTTTTTTTGAGATGGAGTCTCGCTCTGTCACCCAGGCTGGAGTGCAGTGGCACGATCTTGGCTCACTCCTCTGCCTCCTGGGTTCAAACAATTCTCCTGCCTCAGCTTCCTGAGTAGCTGGGACTACAGGCACACGCCGCCATGCCCGGCTCATTTTTTGTATTTTAATAGAGACGGGGTTTCACCGTGTTGCCCAGGCTGGTGGTGAACTCCTGAGCTCAGGCAATCCGCTCGCCCAAAGTGCTGGGATGACAGGCGTAAACCACTGTGCCCGGCCACTCTGGCTATTTTTTTAAAAAAGGAGTTAAATGAGTTTGCTTCTGCAGACGACCATTTTCTTTCTGCGTAGCTGTCCTTGTTCTCCCTTCCAGTGTGTGTGCAACGCATGTACGGGAGGTTCTTGACCTTAGATATAAATTGTAAAATTGCACATATTTGAACTGGTTTATCCCAACATAAGGTCTCCTTTCTGCTTTAATTTATTTCAGCCTGCAGATGTGCCAATGTCTTTAGGTCAGTTTCAAGTTTTTGAAATGGGAATAAGTGACACTGAAGGAAGATTTTAATAAATGAAACAGTTGTGTGACCTAGGAATATAACCTTGTGCTCTTAGGGGAGGACATTCTTATCTTTTTTTTTTTTTTCTTAACGGAAGACCTTTATGATAAACGCTGGAGTACAGACAGTACACGCAGGTGGCATGCAGGGTATTGCATATACTTAACATCTTGAGAGTCCTTCTGCTTTTTCTTTTCTTCATCTTCTTTTTAATCTTATATGCAAAATGTATTTTGCCATTAAAACAATTGCATTATTAAAACACTGCAGCATCTGGCCGGGCGCGGTGGCTCATGCCTGTAATCCCAGCACTTTGGGAGGCTAAGGCGGGCGGATCACTTGAGGTCAGGAGTTCAAGAGCAGCCTGTCCAACATGGTGAAACCCCCTCTGTACTAAAAATACAAAAATTAGTTGGGTGTGGTGGCGGATGCCTGTAATCCCAGCTTTTTGGAAGACTGAGGCAGGAGAATCACCTGGGAGGCAGAGGTTGCAGTGAGCCAAGATCGTGCCACTGCACTCCAGCCTCGGCAACAAAGGGAGACTCCCTCTCAAAAACAAAAAAACAACAAACCACTGCAGCATCTGAAATGATGCAAACAGGATTAGGGCTATGGACTGTCTTAATAGTAATGGTAGTAATAGCATTAACAACCATAGCAGTAATATAGAGGAATTAACTTTTATTGAATAGTTAATATGTTTAAGGCACCCTGTCATTTAGTCCTCACAATCACCCCTATTATCTTCATTTGACAGATGGAGAGACTGAGGCTCTGAAAGATTCATTTACAAATCCAAAGTCATACAGCTAGAAAGTGGTGAATTTGCACCCACATCTGATTCTGGAGCTGACACTCTAAACCAGTGTGCTGCTCCATCTCTCCATAGTTATACTTTTCATAGAATCACAGGATGTTGGTGCAGGAAAGGACTGCTTATCTGGGTACCCCACCTTTCATTTCCTTCAAGTCTTGAGATATTTTTGACCTAGAAGCATGCATTTAGAAGTGATATTGATATCACCATCTCCTGTTGGTAGATAGATCATTGAGTGGGAAGAAGAGGGTTCAAGCGATTCTCCCGCCTCAGCCTCCTTAGTAGCCACCACGCCCAACTAATTTTTGTATTTTCAGTAGAGACAGGGTTTCATCATGTTGGCCAGGCTGGTCTCGAACTCCTGACCTCAGGTGATCCACTGCCTTGGCCTCCCAGAGTGCTGGGATTACTCCCAGAGTACATGAGCCACCACACCAGGCCAGGGCAAACCCTTTCAGGCAGGAGTTCCAGTATACTGAGAGATGGAAATGCAATCGATGTGAAGTCCTAGCAGTAGCAACCAGCAGAGCTGGCCTTCTTCCAGGCTTGGAGATCCTCTGCCAGATGCTCATCTTACCAGATGCAGGCAGACCTCTTCATTTCAGAAAGGCAGACACTGAGGGACAGAGAGACCAAGGCCAGCAGGAAGTCAGTCACTTTAGAAAAGTGTCCGCCAGTCTATCAGTTTCATGAATGTGGAGTCTGTGCCTGCCTTGTACACCCCTCTATTTGCAGTGACCAGAATAAGTAGTAGGACTGTAAATTTATGTTATAATGCATTCATTACCATTATTTAAAGTGGCATGTTCATGCTTTTTTTTTTTTGAGATGGAGTCTCGCTCTGTCACCTAGGTTGGAGTGCAGTGGCGTGATCTCAGCTCACTGCAACCTCCACCTCCTAGGTTCAAGCGATTCTCTTGCCTCAGCCTCCCGAGTAGCTGAGACTACAGATGTGTGCCACCACACCCAGCTAGTTTTTTGTATTTTTAGTAGAGATGGGATTTTGCCATATTGCCCAGGCTTGTCTCAAACTCCTGGCCTCAGGTAATCCATCTGCCTCAGCCTCCCAAAGTGCTGGGATTACAGGTGTGAGCCACTGTGCCCAGCCCCTGTGCTCTTGATTTCCTATCTTTGTACCTGGCTTTTCTCTGGCCCCACTGGTACTATTGTTAGAGGTATCTCATTTGGAGGTGAAAGGAGGGGAAATAAGTACAGCAGTCTTGTCTTTTAAATAAATACAGTAGTCTTATCTTACTCTCCTCTGAGATCTGTCTGGCCGTTGTTGGCAATTTCATCTGAGCATCAGCAATTGCTGGTGACAGCCCTACATCTGGAACTCACTTTCCTGTTTGGTATAAATGTTTCTGGAGATTAGAATAAGGGAAGAGAAGAAGTTTTAGCATTTCCGTATCTCAGTTCCAAAGAGGTTTAAAAGGCACATGCAAATGACAATCCCACAAAACAAAATCAACTGAGCAAAAATCAATGCTCTGCCCAAGAGGGACCATCTTTAAGAAGCTCTAAGTGAAGTTTACCTTGAAAGTTGTAATTAGAAGCTTCAGGAAGCAAGTGCCTTTATGGCAGAATGACTGATGTTACTCCCAGGATCCCATGGAATTGTAAAATTTTATCTCTGTTCTATGTAAGTCAACCTAAATCAAACAGAAATATTAGTGTTTGGGTACATCAAAACACCTTTAACTTGTCCTTTCATTTTTGTTTGCCTTTTGACAGGATATAATCACAGATCCATTTAAGGTTGCAGAAGAGTCTGACAGTATGAAGTCCAGATGTGTCCCTGATGCTGCTGGAGGCTGCTGTGGCACAAAGAAAAGCTGCTAAATCTATAGCCAACCAGGGGAGCACAGTAGTGGGCAAGAGTGATTTGCATGTTTTTTAACCTGCTTTTCCCCATAGCACAGACCATAAGAAACAACAAATGGGGCCGGGCACGGTGGCTCATGCCTATAATCCCAGCACTTTGGGAGGCCGAGGCAGGCAGATCACCTGAGGTCAGGAGTTTGATACCAGCCTGGCCAACATGGTGAAATCCTGTCTCTACCAAAAATACAAAAAAATTAGCCGGGCATGGTGGTGCACAGCTATAGTCTCAGCTACTCGGGAGGCTGAGGCAGGAGAATTGCTTGAACCCAGGAAGTGGAGGCTGCAGTGAGTCAACATCATGCCACTGTACTCCAGCCTGGGCAACAGAGCAAGACTCTGTCTCAAAAGCAAAAAAAAAAAAAAAAAAAAAAAGAAAACAACAAATGGCAGAGAGCCACCATATTCCAAATCACTGAAAAAAATAGATGAATTATTTTTATTTATTTATTTATTTTTTTGAGACGGCGTCTCGGTCTGTTGCCCAGGCTGAAGTGCAGTGGCCCCATCTCGACTCACTGCAAGCTCCACCTCCTGGGTTCACGCCATTCTCCTGCCTCAGCCTCCCAAGTAGCTGGGACTACAGGCGCCTACCAGCATGCCCGGCTAATTTTTTCTATTTTTAGTAGAGACGGGGTTTCACCATGTTTAGCCAGGATGGTCTTCATCTCCTGATCTCGTGATCCGCCCGCCTGGGCCTCCCAAAGTGCTGGGATTACAGGCGTGAGCCACCACGCCCGACCATAAATGAGTTATTTTTAAGACGCATTGATTAAAGATTCACAGCAAATCATATGAAGACTAGTTAAGCAGATTTTTTTTTCTATTTCCCAATTCAAAGTTCTGGTGCCACGTAGTGGTCAGAAATGGAACACAGAAGCTGTCTTAAGGCTTGTTCAAGGAGCAGGAAAGGCATCAGAAGAAAAACAGTTGGCGGAGGGTCTCAGGAAAAACATCTTCCTTCTGATCTTTTGCATAGCACCTTTTGGACTTTTCATCATGTTTGCTTATTAAACAAAGCTCCTACTGCCATCATACTAATCATGCAAAAAGATTGCCAAATCATGTTTGGTAGGAGAACTTTTGAGGTAGCTTTTAAACAAATGCTTTTTTTTCTTTTTTTTGCAATAGAATTAAGAAAACAAATTAATCATAAACATCTTTGAATCAAGTATCTCAAGAAAACAAATGAATCATAAATATCTCACCCTAATGACAGATGACATAGTGATTATTTGTTGTAAATTATCCTAACTGGATCAGGAAGAGTTCGATTGTTTTTTAAAAAGAGAGCTAAAAGATGTAAAAATGACCAGGCATGGTGGTGTGTACCTGTAGTCTCAGCTACTGGAGAGGCTGAGGCAAGAGGATCGCTTGAGCCTAGGAGTTCCAGGCTGCAGTGAGCTATGATTGTACCACCGCACTCCAGCTGGGTGACAGAGCAAGACCCTGTCTCTAAAAAACAATAAATAAATAGGCTGGGCACAATGGCTCACACCTGTAATCCCAGCACGTTGGGAGGTCAAGGCGGGTGGCTCACTTGAGGTCAGGAGTTCAAGACCAGCCTGACCAACATGGTGAGACCTCCATCTCTACTAAAAATTCAAAACTTAGCCGGGTGTGGTGGCATGTGCATGCAATCCCAGCTACTCGAGAGGCTGAGGCACAAGAATTGCTTGAACCTGGGAGGTGGAGGTTGTAATGAGCCAAGATCGCACCACTGCACTCCAGCCTGAGTGACAGTGAGACTCTGTCAAAGAAAAAAACAGAGAGAGAGAGGAAGGGAAGGGGAGAGGAAGGGAGGGGAGGGGAGGGAGAAAAGAGATGTAAAAATGGTAGGTTTTCTTTTTCTTTATAAGGTGTCCTGGTTAAACTTTCAGCAAAATGATAGATTCAGTTTTTCCATAGTTAAAGAAGAATATTAAGAACATTAAAGAAAGGTTCAAGGATGGTAAATAACTTGAATTCCAGCTGTACTTGAGGACTTTATTGGAGGACACAGAAAGGTACAAGTCATGGTCATTATCATCAGGAGCTGGATAATTCAGTTTTTAAGTAACAGCCTTCAGGCCGGGCGCGGTGGCTCACACCTGTAATCCCAGCACTTTGGGTAGCCAAGGTGGGTGGATTGCTTGAGCTCAGGAGTTCGAGACCAGCCTGGACAACATGATGAACCCCTATTGCTACTAAAAATTCAAAAAATTAGCTGGGTGTGGTGGTGCATGCCTGCAATCCCAGCTACTCGAGGCTGAGGCCCGAGAATTGCTTGAACCCAGGGGATGGAGGTTCCAGTGACCCGAGATTGCGCCACTGCACTCCAGGCTGGGCACAGGGTGAGACTCTGTCTCAAAAACAATAAATATAAATAAATAAATAAATAGCCTTCAACCAATCAAGGGTTTTGATAAGATGTCAACCAGTTGCCCTGGGCTCAGTACAAAAAGAGCCAGGGGCATGGCATGGTCCAGGGGATTTCGGACTAGGGGTTTGAGAATTTTAAGGCATGTAAAACATTGGAATGGATTCCATAGGAAAGACTTCTGTTTTAAGAAAGCTGTTTAATAGGGAGAAATTCTCAGATTTTTGAGTAGGTTCAGCTATAGAGCCTAACTTACTATTATAGACAGAGGAAAGAACTAGGTAGTATTTTTTTAAGCCCTATTCACCTCCGTGACCTTAATTTTAAACATGGTTGCTTGGTTCTAGGGCGCCTTATCTATCTAGTCATAACCTATTTTAATGTGAAAATGGTACATTACAGCATTAGCTACAATGGTACAGCTGGAATAAGCATACTTTGCTCTTCATGAGTACAAGATGGCCCTGCTTGGGGGGAATTGATTGAAGCGTGTTCTGTTGGCTGGGTGTGGTGGCTCATGCCTGTAATTCCAGCACTTTGGGAGGCTAAGGCGAGTGGATCACTTGAGGCCAGGAGTTCAAGACCAGCCTGGCCAACATGGCAAAACCCTGTCTCTACTAAAAATACAAAATTAGCCAGGCATGGTGGCCAAGGCCTATAATCTCAGCCACTCAGGTGGCTGAGGCACAAGACTCGCTTGAACCTGGGAAGTGGAGGTTGCAGTGAGCCGAGATCACACCACTGCACTCCAACCTGGGTGGCAGAGCGAGACTCTGTCTCAGAAAAAAAAAAGGGGGGAGGGGTGTTTTACTTATTTGGTTTATTAGGCTTTTTGGCATTTACAAGGAGAGGGTATTAGCTTTTTACTTGTCCTTCTGAACTCTCAGTTCCCCAAAAAAGATGTTGAGTAATGGGATTGGGCTGGGCAACTTAGCAAGACCCCATCTCTAAAAAATAAAAATTTTATTTTTTTATTTTTATTTTTTTTCAAGACAGAGTCTTGCTCTGTCGCTCAGGCTGGAGTGCAGTGGCATGATCTTGGCTCACTGCAACCTCCGCCTCCCAGGTTCAAGTGATTCTCCTGCCTCAGCCTCCTGAGTAGCTGAGATTACAGGCGTGCACCACCACACCTGGCTAATTTTTGTATTTTTAGTAGAGACGAGGTTTCACCATGTTAGCCAGGGTGGTCTCAAACTCCTGACCTCATGATCCACCTGCCTTGGCCTCCCAAAGTTTTGAGATTACAGGCGTGAGCCACTGCACCCAGCCTAAAAAATAAAAATTAAAAAAAAAAAGAATCATGGAAGGCTGCGGAAACTTTTCAGCTTACCAACTCAGGGAGGCCCAGCAGTATCCTCAACAGGCCCCCACCCCCACATCCAGCCATGCATAGCTGAAAAGGGCATGGCTTTGTGCCAAGACAACCCCAGAGCCTGCTCCTCCTATTTATTCTTGGCCTTTACTTGGATGGCTCCAGGGAAGCAGCTGAGGTAGTCACTCATTCTGCTATGTTAAGATGGGAATTATATTAAATGAGTCTGGCAAGGCATGGGAACTGTCTATCCTTTCTTTCATTCATTCACTAAATAGTAATTATCTCCTGTGTACCAGGCACTGTTCTAGGCACTGGTTGCTAAAATGGAATATTATGAACCCCATGGGCCAAGAGGACAGAAACTGCTGAGTGTATTTTCTAAACTTTGTTGGTACCTGTCCTGACTTCTGTGATTTGCCAATTTTCTTCAACTACGCACCACAATTTGGGTCCAAATAAAGGTTCTTTTGTAGGCTCTGCCCTGAGAGTCAGTAGAGGGAGATCTCACTAGGGTAAAAATGAACTCTTTTTGAGGTTACAGTGAGCTATGATCATGCTGCTGCACTCCAACCTGGGTGACAGAGCAAGACCTTGTCTCTCAAAAAAAAAAAAAAAATCCTTTTGCAAATATGAAGCTGGAATTATACAATCCTAACAATAACCTATGATGAGCTTTACTGCTTCATTCCAGTTTCTGTTCAACTGCTGACCCTGCAATTCCTGAAAGCACAACTCCCACTGAGGTTAATAAGAGTGTTATGTGAATGTAAGTTTTGTACTTAATTTCCTCCTGCTGAGTGAGCCTTGCTTGTGTTGGACTCACAATCATAACAATTCCCTTCCGCAATGGGAACATGGTGGCCCCACCTTCCATGTGGCAGGGCCATGCTGCAGTGCAATGCTCCAGGTGAGGGGGAAGATTAATTTAGAACCAAAATATTCTGCCTTAATACTACTTCATTGCCTCATATAGTAACATGATGCCTCATAAGCCAGAGAGAGTAAAAATGTAGACTGGCCAGTCAATGATGTTCTAGGCACACTGTAATCCAGACTTGGGTCTGACAACTTTTTTTTTTTTTTTTTTTTTTTAGAAATGGGGTCTTGCTATCTTGTCTGGGCCAGACTTGAACTTCTGGGCTCAAGTGATCCTCCCATCTCAGCCTCCCAGGTAGCTGGGACTGCAGGCACATGCCATTGAGCTCATCTCTAACTTTTAAACTAGGCCTAAAGCCACTAACCTTTTTCTCATTGGTGGAGTGAAAAGTGACGCAGGAGACAGCAAGCAAGTATTCTTTTAGATCCGGCTCTGCCGCTGAACTAGTTATTTGGCCATAGGAACATCATTTGTCCACTTTGGGATTCACTTTCCCCATCTGTCAAGTGAAGGCATTGAACTTGGAAGACTCTCAAGTTCTCTTCCAGATGTAGAAACAGATTTATGGGTCCAGATTCTGTAGAGGTCACAGTGTTTTTTCCAATTTTTTACAATCAGTTGCCCACATTTATAAATCAGAAAATTCTGTATAAAATATGAATTTGGGCTGGGCACGGTGGCTCACGCCTGTAATCTCAACACTTTGGGAAGCCGAGTGGGCGGATCAGGAGTTCGAAACCATCCTGGCCAACATGGTGAAACCCGTCTCTACTAAAGATACAAAAATTAGCCAGCCATGGTGGTGCATGCCTGGAGTCCCAGCTACTCAGGAGGCTGAGGCAGAAGAATCGCTTGAACCTCGGAGGCAGAGGTTGCAGCGAGCTGAGATCACACCACTGCACTCCAGCCTGGGTGACAGAGCAAGACTCCGTTTCAAAAAAAAAAAAAAAAAATATATATATATATATATATATACACACACACACATATACATATACATATACATATATATATATATGAATGAATTTGGGGCTTCTTGAAAAATTGAAAATGCTGACAACAGCAGCCCTACATTTCTGCATAGTTGTGATGGCCGTGGCTGAGTAATGGGTTCCCCTTCAGACAGGGCATGTCCCTTTAGACAGTTTGCCACCATCCCCACCTCAAGTCAACTTCACTCACCCCTGTAGGCCTTTGAGTTTGTGGCTCTTTTTTAAGTATTAGAATTAGTACAGTTTCATCAATGTTACAAGTAAGGTTTTTTTCTATCATACCTCACATGATGGAAGTCAGTGACCTAATCTATGACACTAACATATATTTAATTCATTACAAGCGGTAGCCAAGAAGGGCACATGGAGCTTTGCAGGGATGCTCACAGGAGGACACCAGAGAGTGCTAGAGCTGCTTATGGTAATGTGACCTACAACTCAGAGCCTAATTGTGTCAGGTGAAGTGGCCTGGACAGTTTACTCTCTGTTCTCAGAGTTAACAAGCTCCCATCACATAACTTTCTTTGTGAATATTAAATGAGCCTACTCTGGAAAGCAAATGTCAAGTTGCCAGGGAAGAGAGGTTTGCACAGCAAGTGCAGAATGATTCATGTGGCTTCTAGGCTTTGTAGTTAATCTTCTATTAACTGTCCTTATTTTCTTTTTAAAATTAACCTTATTATTCCTTTCAACTGGATCTAACTAAGGAAATGCTATGAAGGAGGTATTTTTATTTTTGCTTTTAAATAATGTAGCAGGAGCCCGTGAAGCCAATGCAACCCTTTAAAGATGGTGATTTCTCATGGTTATGAGGAAGATGCACTGGTTTGTGTGTGACAAAAACCAGACAAATACCCCACGTTGTTTCTTTACTAAGCTCCCTTATGCCTCCCTCACAATGCTGATTTTTCTAATTTTACAGAAAACTGAGGCTGAGTATATTCAAATGGTTTAAATGATGGGATCACTTTTTTTGTTTGTTTTTGAGACAGGGTCTTGCTGTGTCACCGAGGCTGGAGTGCAGTGGGGCAATCTGGGCTTACTGCAACCTCTGCCTCTTGGGCTCAAGTGATCCTCCCATCTCAGCCTTCTGAGTAGCAGGGACTACAGGCATGCGCCACCATCACAGAGCTAATTTTTGTATTTGTTGTGGAGATAGGGTCTTTCTACGGTGCACAGGCTGGTCTGGAACTCTTGGGCTCAAGCGATCCACCTGCCTCGGCCTCCCAAAGTGTGGGGATTACAGGCATGAGCCACCATGCCTGGCCGGGATCACATTCTAATAAATGTTAGAACAAAGGCCAGAACTTGTTCTGACTCCTATACCATTGTATTATATGGTTTGTCCTTGCTTTTCTTTAGGGAATTTTCCTAAATTTAAAAATATAGCAACTAAAAAGGGAAATGATTACTATAAAAGTAAGGATAGTGGCCAGGGGTGTGATGGCTCACACCTGTAATCCCAGAACTTTGGGAGACTGAGGCAGACAGATCACTTGAGGTTAGGAGTTTGAGACTAGCCTGTCCAACATGGCGAAACCCCATCTCTACTAAAAATACAAAAATTAGCTGGGCGTGGTGGTGTGCACCTGTAATTCCAGGTACTCAGGAGGCTGAGGTGGGAGAATTGCTTGAACCCGGGAGGTGGAGGCTGCAGTGAGTCAAGATTGCACCACTGCCCTCCAGCCTAGGCAACAGAGCAAGAATCTGTCTCAAAAAAACCCAAAAAAGTAAGGATAGTGGATACATCTGGATTAGAGGGAGAGGTGTGTGGTCTAGTGGTCTAGAAGGGATATACAGGGGTTTTCTTGACTAGGGGGTGGTCACCTTTACCATGATAATTATCAAGTGAACATAGTCTGCCTGGGGCTGTCCCAGTTTAAGCCTCAAACCAGGTTAAATTTTTTTTTTTTTTTTTTTTTTGACACGGAGTCTTGCTCTGTCACCAAGGCTGGACTGCGGTGGCGTGATCTCGGCTTACTGCAACCTCTGCCTCCCAGATTCCAGCTATTCTCCTGCCTCTGCCTCCCAAGTAGCTAAGATTACAGGCACCCACCACCACAGCCAACTAATTTTTATATTTTTAGTAGAGACATGGTTTTGCCATGTTGGCCAGACTGGTCTCGAACTCCTGACCTCAGGTAATCCACCTGCCTTGGCCTCCCAAAGTGCTGGGATTACAGGCGTGAGCCACCGTGCCCAGCCAGGTTAAATATTAATAGTAGCCTTTTTTCATTTTCAAAGGGGTTCTGTTTTAGACGATATGTTATGTGGTCAGCTATTATACTGTACATTTATGTTTTATGCACTTTTATGTATTTATTATATGTCAAAAATGTTTTTAAGTTAAAAAAATTAGTATCAGGAAGTCTGGCCTATGATCAGGAGTCCAGGCCAACCTGGGAAACCCTGCATTTGCTTTAAGATTCAAGATTATTACAGAGACCACAGCAGTGGTATCACCAATCCAGGTGTGGACTTCCTGAACAGAGGCTGTGATGCCCCACCTTGGTTTTCTTCTGGCTCCTGTGACATGAGATAGTTATCTTTGGTTCTTTGTCCTGCATATGGCTGGGGAAGTGGCATAGCTCTTATTTCTAACAGTGAAGGTCAGTCCAAGATAATACATGAGAAAGTGCGTTGTAAACAGTTTAGGTTTTTTCTACTTTGAGTGGCAGGAGTTTCCTAAATTCCTAGATCGGCAGGACCTCAACATCATTGCAGTGCTACCTGTCAGGTTAATCTTCCTGTAATACAGCCTTTCTACTTAAAACTTTTTACTATAACTCCTGGATACCTACAGAATGAAATCTAAAGTCCTAAACTTGGCATTCAACACACCACAAGCTGACACCCAACCGAGTTTCCAACACTATTCCTGCTGTTCCTCTTCATTGGCTATTGAACCACATTCAACCATGTGGTGTTCCACAAATGCTGTTCCCTTTCCAACCTCACCTCATACTTTTCTCTCCAGTAGAATGCCTTCTTCTTTCTTATTTTATGTTTATTTTTTTTGACGGAGTCTTGCTCTTTTGCCCAGGCTGGAGTGCAGTGGCATGATCTTGGCTCACTGCAACCTTCTGCCTCCCAGGATTGATTCTCCTGCCTCAGCCTCCGAAGTAGCTGGGATTACAGGCAACCGCCACCAAGTCTGGCTAATGTTTCTATTTTTATTAGAGATGGGGTTTCACCATGTTGGCCAGGCTGGTCTTGAACTCTTGACCTCAAGTGACCCACCCACCTCAGCCTCTCAAAGTGCTGGGATTGCAGGCGTGAGCCACCGTGCCTGGCTTCTTTCTTATCTTTCAACCCCTTTGGTGGGGACCGAATGTCCGTGTCCCCCCAAAATTCATACATTGAAGCTCACAAGGTGACTGTATTTGAAGATGGAACCTCTAAGGAAGTACTTAAGGTTAACATAGGTCATCAGGGTGGGGCTCTGATCCAGGCGCCTAGTGTCCTTACAAGAAGAGACACCAGAGAGCTGGCTGTCTCCATGCACATAGAGGAAAGTCCATATGAGGACAAAGTGGCTGTCTGCAAACCAGGAAGAGAGGCTTCCCTGGAAACTCACCCTGTTGGACCTTGATCTGGAACTTTTAGCCTCCAGAACAGTGTCCATTGTATAGGCAACCCGTCTGTTATGGTTTTTTTTTTTTTTTGAGAGATGGAGTCTCACTCTGTCGCCCAAGCTGGAATGCAGCGGCACAATCTCGGCTCACTGCAATCTCTGCCTCCTGGTTCTAGCAATTCTCCTGCCTCAGCCTCCCAAGTAGCTGGGACTATAGGTGTACACCGCCAAGCCTGGCTAATTTTTGTATTTTAGTAGAGACTGGGTTTCACTGTGTTGCCCAGTCTGGTCTCAAACTCCTGAGCTCAGGCAATCCACCTGCCTCGGCCTCCCAAAGTGCTAGGATTATAGGCATGAGCCACCACGCCCAGCCCTGTTATCGTTAATACTGAGCGTCAACTTGATTGAAGGATGCAAAGTATTGTTCCTGGGTGGGTCTGTGAGGGTGTTGCCAAAGGAGATTAACATTTGAGTCAGTGGGCTGGGGAAGGCAGACCCACCCTTAATCTGGTGGCCACAATCTAATCAGTTGCCAGCGAATATAAAGCAGGCAGAAAAACGTGAAAAGGTGAGACTGGCCTAGCCTCTCAGCGTATCTCTTTCTCCTGTGCTGGATGCTTCCTGCCCTCCAACATTGGACTCCAAGTTCTTCAATTTGGAGATTCAGATTGGGTCTCCTCGCTTCTCAAGCTTGCAGACAGCCTATTGTGGGACCTTGTGATCGTTTAAGTTAATGCTTAATGAACTTCTTTATATATATATATATATATATATATATATATATATATATATATATAGGCTATATAAAAGGGGAAAACTAAATGAGGTGAGAAAACACAAACTATTTAAAATTTAAAGAGGACATAGAAAATTGAGGCAATGTATTACTAAATGGGAACAAATATTGTTTTGTCTTTGCATGGGGGGATTTGACTTATTGGAGTAGAATTTTAGCCCAGCTTCAGAGGCTGTGGAGAAAAGTCCATGGGAATGAGCTCAGCTGGTATGGGAAAACTGATATTTTATGACTAGAGTCATAAATGGAAGCTCTGGTGTCAGCGCCCTGCAGGTCTGAGTCTTATGGGAGGGCTCAGAATTGGACATTCAGGACCTATGTGTTTTCCTGGCATCTTATTCCTAGTTACCATCCTCCTGTCAGAGTCTTCTTTATTTCCCACCTGTCTCTCACTTCCCAAATGTAATTTTAAATTAGTCTTTTGAATAGGTAAGATTCATATGGTTCAACATTTTAAAACTATAGCAGTGAACTGCTTCCCTAAAAGCATGACCTGGGTTGAGTGTTTTAGTCACAGTGATAAGGATAACCAAGCTCAGAGCCTTGCTTACACCCTTGTCCACAGCTGAGCTGCAGGCTGGAAGAACCAGGCATAAAGAGCATTCTAGAAGATTCTAGAAAATCCCACAGTGGCAGGGCTTGGCAGTCAGAGAGCAGGGGTGCTGGAGTAGGGCAAACAGTGGACTTTTAGAAGCAGAACTGTTCTCTGAGTAGCCCAGTAGGGTCAAGGGGGCAGTGGAGAAAGGGAGGGGGTGCCAGCTCAGAGCACAGAAGACCTCCCATGTGGGCACCTGACAGCCCCATTCCCAGGAACAGCGGCACCCAAGGAGCATGGGGGGCCCTTCTCAAAGAAGGACACTTTTCCCACAACTCCATCAAAAAGCCACATTTTTCTCTCCTTCTATCTAGTAACAATGTTCAGAAAATACTTAGAAAAAGGAGGAAAATGGGAAAGCCCTAAATAAGAGGCCTGAAAACTCCTCTTGAGATGGTAAATGGTGTTGCAGATTTTTTTTTTTTTTTTTTGAGACGGAGTCTTGCTCTGTCACCCAGGCTGGAGTGCAGTGGCACAATCTCGGCTCACTGCAAACTCCGCCTCCCGGGTTCATGCCATTCTCCTGCCTCAGCCTCTCCGAGTAGCTGGGACTACAGGCGCCCGCCACCACGCCCGGCTAATTTTTTGTATTTTTAGTAGAGACGGGGTTTCACCGTGGTCTCGATCTCCTGACCTCGTGATCCGCCCACCTCGGCCTCCCAAAGTGCTGGGATTACAAGCGTGAGCCACCACGCCCGGCCTGGTGTTGCAGATTTTATTTTACTTTTTTTTTTTAACTGTTGTGAAAAAATCTTAGCTAAAAGGGTTCTATGTATTTGAGCAAGTGGATAGTGTTGCTTCAGAGAAATCCCTCTCAGGATGAACAGATTTGATACAGATTTGACTCTATGGAAAGTGTGTGTGTGGTTAACTCCAGCATTTTCCTAGTTCCTGTTTTTCCTCAGATCTTGTGGGGTTGTTTGTTTCAGACAGAGTCTCACTGTCACCCAGGCTAGAGTACAGTGGCACCACCTCAGCTCACTGCAATCTCTGCCTCCTGGGTTCAAGCGATTCTCCTGCCTCAGCCTCCCAAGTAGCTGCGATTACAGGTGCCCACCACCACACCCGGCTAATTTTAGTATTTTTAGTAGAGACGGGGTTTCACCATGTTGGCCAGACTGTTCTTGAACTCCTGACCTCAGGTGATCTGCCTGCCTCAGCTTCCCAAAGTGCTGGGATTATAGGCGTGAACCATCATGCCCAGCCCTTTTTTTTTTTGAGATGGGGTCTCATTCTGTCACCCAGGCTGGAGTGCAGCCGCACGATCACGACTCACTGTAGCCTTGAACTCCTGGGCTCAAGTGATCCTCCCACGTCAGCCTCCTGAGTAGTTGGGACTACAGGAACATGCCACCATGCCCAGCTAATATTTTATTTTATTTTTGGTAGACAGTGTCTTACTATGTTGCCCAGGCTAGTCTTGAACTCCTGGGCTCAAGTTATCCTCCTGCCTCGGCCTCCCAAAGTTGTGGGACTACATGCATGAGCCACCATGGCCAGCCAAGATCTTGCGTTTTGGTGTGATTAAAATGTCGTTGTTGGAGCCTGGTGCATTAGCTTGTGCCTATAGCTTCAGCTACTCAGGAGGCCGAGGAAGGAAGATTGCTTGAGTTTGAGCCTAGGAGTTTGAGGCTGCAGTGAGCTATGATTGTGCCACTGCACTCCAGCCTGGGCAACAGAGTGAGACTCTGTTCCCTAAAAAGAAAAAGGAAATGATACCGTTGAAGCAATACATACAATACTTTTTATAAGTAGGCAATTTTTGGAAAAAAGAAAAGCTTCTCTATAAAATCAGCTTTATGTTCAGCAACAAAACGTGTAGAATGACATTTAGTGTTTTACTTGCCATCTTTAAGAAAATCAAACTCATCAAACATTCAAAGACATTTAGGTCTGGATGCAATGCCTTCCAAATCCCTGAACCTGCAGACTTGGGGGCTTATCTTTTGCAGATGAGAAAATTGAAGTCACCCTTCCCTTTTAGTATCTAGTGAAGGATTCTGGAAAGAGAGGGTTAGTTAGGGAAAGTGTGTGGTTCTACCTTTATCTAAATGACTTGCCCAAGGTCAGACCGTCAGAACTTAAATAGGATTGGGCAGCAGCAGCAACCATTTAGCAATCTTGGGCCTTTTGCCCCCCTTTATGGAGGTGAAATATCATAATTCAGGAGTCTCATTTTTGTTTTTCTTCCAGATTTCAGAAGAGGCAGGTGTTGACCTTGCCCTCCATTTAAACAAATGGATGGGCTGGGAAGCCCCTGGAAGTCACCATAAGCCTGCTCTATAGCAGGTCCTCACTAAAGAGAGGGTAACAGCGGGGCATGGTGGCTCACGCCTGTAATCCCAGCACTTTGGGAAGCCGAGGCAGGCAGATCACCTGAGGTCAGGAGTTCGAGACCAGCCTGCCCAACATGGCAAAACCTCGTCTCTACTAAAAATACAAAAAATTAGCCGGGCGTGGCGGCAGGCGCCTGTAATCCCAGCTACTTGGGAGGCTGAGGCAGGAGAATTGCTTGAACCTGGGAGGCAGAGCTTGCAGTGAGCCGAGATCATGCTGCTGCACTGCACTTTAGCCTGGGTGACAAGAGTGAAACTCCTTCTCAAAAACAACAAAAAAAAAAAACAACAACAAAAAAAAGAGAGTAACTACTGAAGCCAAAAAGCCTCCAAACTTGAAGATCCCTCTTGCTAAGGAACAATTACTTGGCTTAGGCATCTAGATTGCTCTGTGTGTCTTGAGTATACATGTAGAGTATAACCCCCCACCAACCACCCAGGATCATTCAGCAACCCTCTGTGTGAATTTGAGCTGTTTTTTTTTTTTTTTAAATATTGTAAGTTGTCTGGGTGTCCTTTCTGACCTTTTTTTCTATGAGGTCCTGAATTTCTAACTTGCTTCTAAATTGCTGAATGTCACATTTTCCTGTTGTAGCTTTCTCTGAAATGCACAGGAAATGTCTGTAGGGTTGGCAAGCTCCTCCTCCCCCCACTTCACTCCTATTCCACACATGTACTTTCAGCATTTGAGAGCCTGTCTTCTCTCTTAGATCCCTTAAAAACATTTGTAATATTTCCACTTTTTATGAAGTTAAAATGGTTTATTTTCAATCCACTGCATTAGAAGGATCACGTCTATCCTTAACCTTTGCCAAATATCCTTAAAAATCATTTTTTTCTTGGAAACTTCCATAATGCCATTATTATAAATGCATGCCAAGCCTGAGCCTGTGGGTGGTTTTCTTAATCTGTTTTTTGTTTTGTTTTGTTTTGTTTTTTGAGACGGAGTTTCACTCTTGTTGCCCAGGCTGGAGTGCAATGGCACGATCTCGGCTCACTGCAACCTCCGCCTCCCAGGTTCAAGCAATTCTCCTGCCTCAGCCTCCCTAGTAGCTGGGATTATAGGCATGTGCCACTATGGCCGGCTAATTTTGTATTTTTAGTAGAGACAGTGTTTCTCCATGTTGGTCAGGCTGGTCTTGAACTCCTGACCTCAGGTGATCCGCCCGCCTCGGCCTCCCAAAGTGCTGGAATTACAG
This sequence comes from Symphalangus syndactylus, assembly GCF_028878055.3. NCBI lineage: Eukaryota > Metazoa > Chordata > Mammalia > Primates > Hylobatidae > Symphalangus > Symphalangus syndactylus. Next base: position 35,681,929 of record NC_072424.2, on the reverse strand, counting down.
GCGTGAGCCACCGCGCCCAGCCTGGTTTTCTTCATCTGAACTTACTTTTCAAATATAGCAGTATGAGACTTGGGGTAGGGGAAGCAGCATCAGAAATGGAAGGGCTGGAAACTAGATTCAGGACATTGTTTAAAATAATCAGAATAAATACTTTCATTTGTTTAACATTCTACATATATTGTTTAGAGTATCTATCATTGGCCAGGCCTGGTGGCTCATACATGTAATCCCAGCACTTTGGGAGGCCAAGGAAGGAGGATCTCTTGAGGCAAGAAGTTTGAGACCAGCCTGGGAACATGGCGAAACCCTGTCTCTACTAAAAATTAAAAAAAAAAAATTAGGCAGATGTGGTGGCATGTGCTGGTAGTCCCAGCTACTTGGGAGGCTGAGCCCAGGAAGTGGAGACTGCAGTGAGCCATGATGGTGCCACTGCACTCTAGCCTGGATGACAGAGTGAGACCCTGTTTTGTTTGTTTGTTTGTTTTAAAAAAAGAATAAAGAATATCTAGGGCCAGGCGTGGTGGCTCACGCCTGTAATCCAAGCACTTTGGGAGGCCCAAGTGGGTGGATCACCTGAGGTCCGGAGTTTGAGACCAGCCTAGCCAACATATAGTGAAACCCCGTCTCTACTAAAAATACAAAAACTAGCTGGGCAAAGTGGTGCATGCCTGTAGTCCCAGCTACTTGGGAAGCTGAGGCAAGAGAGAATCCTTTGAACCTAGGAGGCAGAGGTTGCAGTGAGCCGAGATCGCACCACTGCACTCCAGCCTGGGTGACAGAATGAGACTCCGATTTTCAAAAATATATATATATATAAAATATATATGTGTATATAATATACATATATCTATCTATATATCTACTATTCTTCTAGGCCCCTGTGATACAGCAGTGAACAGACACACTTTCTGCCCTCAGGGAGCTTAAGTTCTAGTGGAAGAAGACAGATAAGAAACCAAATCAATAATTTACATAGTATATTAGAAAGTGATCTTTGCTTTCAAGAAAAATACAGTAGACGCGGCATAGAGGGAGTGTTTTCTGCAAGTTTAAAATCAGATGGCTTTTGAGCAAAGCACTAAAGGAGGTGAACAACAAGGCTATGCTGACATCTGGGGGAAGAGAGTCCCAAGCCCAGGAAACAAACAGCAAGTGCAAAGGCTCGCAAGGGAAAATCCCTGGAGTGATGGAGAAACAGCTTGAAGAGAAGTTAATTTGGCTTATTATCAGTCTCCTTCTGAGAGACTACTCTCCTAGGAGAGCAGCAGGTAATGAGATCTGAGAAGTAACGGGAGGTAGCAGACCTTCGAGCCTAGTAGGATGTTGTAGGTACTTTGGCTTTCTCTAGGATGAGATGGGAAGCCAATGGAGGCGTTTCAGCCAAGGGAGCAACAGAATCTCATGGACAAGATCACTTGCTGCTGGGTTGAGAAGGGAAAGGAGCAGGTGTCGAAGAGGAAACATCAGTTAGGAGGCCACTGCAATCATTCCAGAAATATACCAGAAATTAATCAGAGACGTTTGATGCATTTACAAAAGCGGTGGTGGGGGGGCGTGGAATGTGCTTGTAGAATACAAAAGAGGTAGAGAAACATTAAACATTTTCAATGTTTTAAGTTTCAAGGAAAAGACCAATTTGGCAGCTACTCTGCTACCTCGTCACCTCCAGGTGACGATGGGAGTACTGGGGAGCTAGGTTTCCAGAACTTTTTGCTCTTGAGTGACCTAAGACCCTAGCAGAGTTCGGTCAGTGTGATTAAGAATGAGCCTCTGTGGGTCTGTTTAGGATGCTTGCCCCCTCGCATTTCCTTAACTTACCTGAGTTCCTGTTGGGAATACAGATTCGGGGCCCTTCCCACTCTGTAAATATGGGAAAAGGTCTAGGAAGTATATACTTCTAGCAATAATATGTAGGGTTTCTATGACTAGGAAATTTGGGGAACTGTCCCCCTGACCGCTCCATCCGTAACTTCTGCACACCTTTTGGGGTACGCCGCGGACCTGGAAAGCATTGCAGGGCGCTCATGCGGCCCGCAGGTGGCGCCATGTGATCGCGAGCCGCAGAGAGCGCGTACCCTAGGAGTCTCGAGGCGCGAGGATTGCTGGTCGGCAGCTGTGCCGGGGCCACTGACGCCGCTTACCCCGGCGGAGCGCCGCGCAGGTGTTGGGGACAGCGGCCGGTGCCCCGGCTTTTTAGGCTGTGTGCATCCCAAGCCGCCTCTAGTTGGCTTCTCGGGCTTCCGGGACAGGAGGGCGCGCGGCTTTCTGCCCACGAATTGAGAACTGGAGAGCCTGTAAGCCCAAGCACCGGGAACCTGCCGCCTTGCGCCGCAGGGCTTTAGTCCAAACCCAGCCGGTCCAGGCTCCGGGATCTACTACAGGGCCTCCCGGGGAGCGCGGGCCCCCAGGGACGGCTCCTTCCCATTGGCAGCAGGACGGATGCCACGCCCCTTTTCCTACGGCTCTCATCTTTGACTGGCTCTCGAGTCCCAGATGGCCACGCCCCCTCCCCTCGCACATACACAAGAGTCACGCGCCTTTCAGTTGGAAACTTGGCGTGCAGACGCGGACGGTGGCTCTCGTCGCCCCACCCACCTACCTTGCCATTGGCCCGCGGAGCGGCACACGGTCACGCCCCCATTCCAGCCCCCTGGCTGGGAGGGCGGGCACCCGCTTGTGATTGGCTGGTCGGCCTGCCTCTCGCGGGAGCAGCCGGCGCTCCTCTCCCTCCCTCTGTTCCCTCCCGCGAGCCTCGGGGTTCCTCAGCTGGCCGAGGTCGAGTCAGTGTCAGTCAGGGAGGCGAACTGCTGAGCACTGGCCGCGGACGCTCAGTTGCAGTCTCGCCCAGGGGCCGGTACCTGCGCTCGCGCTGCCGGGTGGAAAGGATGAAGCCGCAGCTGGAGCAGCCACCCTATGATTGGCTGTGGCGCTTGTGAACCCAAAGTAAAGATGGCGGGCGGGCAGGCAGCCGCCGCACTGCCCACTTGGAAGATGGCGGCGCGCCGCAGCCTCAGCGCCCGCGGCCGGGGGGTCCTGCAGGCGGCTGCGGGGCGGCTGCTGCCGCTGCTCCTGCTGAGCTGCTGCTGCGGTGCGGGCGGCTGCGCAGCGGTGGGCGAGAATGAGGAGACGGTGATCATCGGGCTGCGACTGGAGGACACGAACGACGTGTCGTTCATGGAAGGGGGGGCGCTGAGGGTGAGCGAACGGACCCGGGTCAAGCTGCGGGTGTACGGGCAGAACATCAATAACGAGACGTGGTCCCGCATCGCCTTCACCGAGCACGAGCGGCGGCGCCACAGCCCGGGGGAGCGCGGGCTGGGGGGCCCCGCGCCGCCAGAGCCGGACAGCGGCCCCCAGCGCTGCGGCATCCGCACCTCAGACATCATCATCTTGCCCCACATCATTCTCAACCGCCGCACCTCGGGCATCATCGAGATCGAGATCAAACCGCTACGCAAGATGGAGAAGAGCAAGTCCTATTACCTGTGCACGTCGCTCTCCACGCCCGCCCTGGGCGCCGGCGGCTCGGGGTCCGCGGGTGGCGCCGTCGGGGGCAAGGGCGGCTCGGGGGTGGCCGGGCTGCCGCCGCCCCCGTGGGCCGAGACCACCTGGATTTACCACGACGGCGAGGACACCAAGATGATCGTAGGCGAAGAGAAGAAGTTCCTGCTGCCCTTCTGGCTGCAGGTGATCTTCATTTCGCTGCTGCTGTGCCTGTCGGGCATGTTCAGCGGCCTCAACCTGGGGCTCATGGCCCTGGACCCGATGGAGCTGCGCATCGTGCAGAACTGCGGCACGGAGAAGGAGAAGAATTACGCCAAGCGCATCGAGCCGGTGCGCAGGCAGGGCAACTACCTGCTGTGCTCACTGCTGCTGGGCAACGTGCTGGTCAACACCACGCTCACCATCCTGCTCGACGACATCGCCGGCTCGGGCCTCGTGGCCGTGGTGGTCTCCACCATCGGTATCGTCATCTTCGGGGAGATCGTGCCCCAGGCCATCTGCTCCCGGCACGGCCTGGCTGTGGGGGCCAACACCATCTTCCTCACCAAGTTTTTCATGATGATGACCTTCCCCGCTTCCTACCCGGTCAGCAAGCTGCTGGACTGCGTCCTGGGCCAGGAAATAGGCACCGTCTATAACCGGGAAAAACTGCTGGAGATGCTCCGGGTCACCGACCCCTACAACGACCTGGTTAAGGAGGAGCTGAACATCATCCAAGGGGCGCTGGAGCTCCGCACCAAGACGGTGGAGGACGTGATGACCCCACTCCGGGACTGCTTCATGATCACCGGCGAAGCCATCCTGGACTTCAACACCATGTCTGAGATCATGGAGAGCGGCTACACCCGCATTCCAGTGTTTGAGGGGGAGCGCTCCAATATCGTGGACCTGCTGTTTGTCAAAGACTTGGCCTTTGTGGATCCAGATGACTGTACCCCCCTGAAAACCATCACCAAATTTTATAACCACCCCTTGCACTTTGTTTTCAATGACACCAAGTTGGACGCTATGCTGGAAGAATTTAAGAAAGGTGGGAAATTTTGGTCTCTTTCATTGGCTTGCTCTTTCTCTCTCCATCCTTCTCCCTACTTGAGTCCTCTACCCTCAGACCAACCCCCCAAGGCGAGTTGATCGGGATTTCTCCTTCTCTCTCTTAATTGCAAAGTTGAAAGGGTGGCGTGGATTTGGGGATGGATTGAACTAATAAGTGCTACTAGGTTATTTTAAAGCACAAGACTGCCATCACTTACTTTTTCCCATTATCAAAAAGCAGGCTGTGTAATTTCTGTGCATGACACTTTTTTTTTTTTTTTTTGGTCCCGTGTGTGGGCCTCTGTCCTTGAGGGGTCTGCCGCCTTCATTGTCTGGGTTCTCAGTGGGTAGGTGAAGGTAGGGGCTGGCTGATGCCATGCCATTTGGTTGACTTTAATCACAGGCATTTGGAAAACATGTAAATAGCTTTTGTAAACCCAGTGCAGTCCTTTTCCTCCTCCTTAAACATCCACACTGGCCTTTCAAGATCGAAGTACATTTTCTATAGCTTCTGTTCCTGCTTGCCTGGCAACTTGTGGGGAAGATTGAGGTCTGCCTTTGAGGGTAAGGGGTGGGATAAACTAAGTGTCGCCAAAAAAATCACCCATTTTGGATGTGACTTCCCTTAGCTAGAAAAGAGTTGTTGTTGTTGTTGTTGTTGTTTTAAATTAAAGTTGCTAATATGTAACTTGGAAAGATTAGAGGTTAGCCAGCCTTTTGTTTAGAGGCTTTATGTCCTGTAGCTGTCTTCACTATTTGTTTACATTTATCTGACAACAGTTACAGTTGCCCAAACCAAGTGTGATTTTGGGAGAAAGCTTGAATCTTTAACAGTGGGATGAATCCCTCTATTGGGGCTTATTTATATCTTGACTCTTTCAGTTTAACGTGTTCTTTTTTTCCACCTTGATCATCCGATACATTAAGTTGAAGTATGTCTCCGTCAGTTCCGAGGTGCTTATACAATACATCATTTACATTTGTTCGTTTGACCATATAATGAACAGGTAAATAGCAACTCGTACTATTGTTATTGAAGTTCTGAATGTTTCCAGTAAATAGTGTTATTTGAAAACCAAGGGATGCTGAGTTTTTGAATTATTATGATGCTAGTGCATGTGCGGGTATTGAAATGTGTATGTAACCTTTCGTGACCTGATAGTCCTCAAAACAAAGTTTTCCTTCTTCAAATAGAATTTTGATCACTGGTAGTAGTCTCTCCTCTGAAGAAGGTGAAATGTACCTGGTGACAGCTCACTGGATGTGATGATCTGAACATACTCAAAGAGTGTATGGTTGTCCTAATGCCATTTTTCTGGTTGAATGATGTCCTCTCTAGAACAGAATCACATTGTAGTAATTTTTATATAAAGGAACAGGGTAGAATGTGCTTTGAAGATTGGTAAATTTGCATTTAAAAGCAGAAGGAGGTTCTTCTGGTTTCTTAAATAGTAAAAAGAAAATGTCCAGTATCTCTAGGTGACATAGCTTCTTTTGGGGGTGTCATTCTTTCACCACTAAGTTGTTAATTAGAGCATCTAACTTCTTTCATTTTGCAGTAATATCTGTGATACAGAAAGATATATTGGGATGTTTGGAAATGCCTCTAAAAGTCTTTCTATTGCTAAATTTTCCAATATTAATACAGATGATCTATTGCATGAGTTTTTTATTACTTAGAATTTTGCACATTTACTCATGAATTGATGACACTAGTTTGTACTTCTTGCTGAAGTCTTTTCTTCACTTCTGTATCTTTTTACCTTGAGAATTTAGTTTTCCACCTCACAGCTCCTTAATCCTACCCTTACTCAAAATTTCAAAATTCGTATTATTTTGAAATTTGTGCTTGATTGACCTTGAACAATTTTTCTGTGATGGATTTATTTTCATGAGGAGCTGTTTTTCCTTCAGAATTACCACTCAGTATTTTTTTGAAATGTGTTCTTTAAATGTTGGAATTACTAATATTTCCCCATGAATTCTAGAAAAATAATAATGCACAAGATTTAATTTTTGTCTTTAACTAGAATGATATATTTGGTTAAGAAGATAGTCCAAGTTAAAGGCATACATTCAGGCTAGTGGCATATTCGGAACAGCAGGCAGAGATAGTTGGTTGCAAATGGGAAATTTAAGCCATGATCTTAGAAGGACAGAATGGATATTTGTTACTTATACTATGGGAACAATTGATTTTTTCACCTTCCCTTTCTTGGATTTTTTTTTTTTTTATTAGTTTGGTTACTTTAACCTTACTGTCAGTTATATTGTTCTTTTTTTTACCTCTGAGTTAAAACATTTTACCTGATTTTCATGTCTTCATTTTCTAAATCAATTATGACATAATGTTAACAATCCACCTTCTATTTTTCTCTGCTGAATAACGGTGTATTGAATGGTTTGAAGACTTTTTCTTCCTCTACCTCTCTTCTAAATTCCTCATTTACAAAAGAAAACCCAAAACAAAACAAAACAAAAAAACACCCCCAACAATACCAACTGTAACTCCCCAAACCAGTTAGATCATAAATCCAGATCTCATTGAAAATTACCCTTTTGGCCAGGCATGGTGGCTCATGCCTGTAATCCCAGCCCTTTGGGAGGCCAAGGTGGGCAGATGGCTTGAGCTCAAGAGTTCGAGACTAGCCTGGGCTACCTGGTGACACCCCATCTCTACAAAAAATACAAAAATAAGCTGGGCGTGGTGGTGTGTGCCTGTGGTCCCAGCTCCTTGGGAGGCCTGAGGTGGGAGGATTCCTTGAGCCTGGGAGGATCCCTTGAGCCTGGGAGGCGGAGATTGCAATGAGCTGAGATGGTGCCATTGCACTCCAGCCTTGGAGACAAAGACCCTGTCTCAAAAAAAAAAAAAAAGAAACAAAATTGTCCTTCCTAATTAAGAACTTCTATATTGAAGACTTTCCTGTATATAGCTGTACAGAATTAGTCTGAGTTGTTCTTTATTAAGGAGGAGGAAATGGAATGTTCTGTAATGTGGGAAGAAAAGCCACCTTTATATTAGTATATGTGAATGTCTTCTTTCTTCTTCCTTTTTTTTTCACCAAGAGAACAAGGTCTCACTATGTTGCCCAGGCTGGATTCGAACTGTGATTGTCTTTTTTCTCTGGCTACCAGGAAACTCATGGCTTTATTTGAGACAGTAATTGTGCTAATTTTACAGTTTGATCATGATGATGGTGATGATTATTACTTACCTATGTATTCTGTGCCAGGTACAGGGGCTAGGGCTTTATATGAATCACCTTGTTTAAATCTCACAATGGCTGAATGAAGTATTGTCTCCATTTTACAAATGAGGAAATTGACTTGGGTGAAATGATTTGTTCAAGGTCGCACAGTAATTTGTGCCTTGGGGTTTTAACTTAGGCCTTTGTGACACCAGAACTTGCTCTCTTATCCTCTCTCTTATGCTGCTGTCCTTGATCCTTGTTTGACATTTCTATTTTACTGAGTGTGAGGTTTAGTCTTTTGTCTCAACACTGCCTCAGAGCCTGTTGGGCAATAGAAAAAAAAAATGTGTTTAAACATATATATGGCTTTAAACCCAGTGCTTCTGTGGTGTTGTGCATAACAACTGGTGTCCCCTTTTTTGCCATTAAAACAAATCAGTTTTTTGGCCTGTGTGATCCTAAGTCTAAAGAATTGTGTTGACAGTATTTGCATATCCAGCATCAAGATTCATTTTGGAAATGTTTTGTACTAACATTGTGCTATACTAATGTACTTCTTTGATGGGCTGCTCTGCAGCTGTTTTTCCCATAGCTAAATTATGTAATCATGTTTCACTGTTGGTTTCTTATCTGTTTCTGTTGCAAGGGTCACATAGTAATTGGTCAAACTCAGTTTTGTGTTTTAATCTTGGTTTTTATTTACATTTTTGAATCTAGCTGTATAACTGGTTGCTAATGAGCATCCTTTACACAACTCTGCTCTCTGTATTCCATGCAAGGAGCCTTTCTCTTTTTTTGTGTGTGTTAGTTTTGTAGTTACTTACAAGTCTAAATAAGAGAATAAATTCAGTAAATACCACTAGAGGATTATGAGAATTTTAGAAAAACTAGAGCAATGTAGTGTAGGGGAAGGAAAAGCAAAATGAAAGGCTGCCACCTTTGTGTGTGGAAAGCATGTTGGAGGCTCTCCATTCACCTGACAAAACCGTCTTCCCAAAAGATTGGGCCACAAAGTTGTCTATGCTGAGGTGCATTTGAAGAATTCGTAACCAGTTACTGTTTCCTTGTTTTTCTTTTAGCTTTATAACAGTTGCATTCCAGTATTGCAGAGCATGCTGTTTACAGCTGCTAGGGACTTAGCCAGCCTCTTTTCTAGCTTTTTCTTAGGAACAGGTGGGATCACCAGATAATGTTGTTCTTCAAGGAAAGAATGCACTGTACAATTTTCACCTAAGATATTAGGTAATTTCTTGCTACAACTCAGCAAATCTCTCCATGTTAATATACTGAGAGCTTAATATTAAACACATTTTTTTTCTCACCAAATTAAGTGTTGTATTTGCCTTGAATCTAGGAAGTTGTTTTTTTTTTTTTAATTATTTTATATGTATTTGTTAGGGTCTTACTATGTTGCCCAGGCTGGTCTTGAACTCCTGGCCTCAAGCAATCCTCCCATCTGAGCCTTCCAAGGTGCTGGGATTACAGGTGCATGCCACCATGCCTGGCCAGAAGATGTTTTTATTAGTATTTAAAGGTATGAATGGTGTCACAGGGAGCGGATATATTTGTTTTCATGATCTTGTACATTTATTTTTGTGCAGTAACATATGTTAAATGATTGTAATTTTGTGTGTTTTTAGAACACCATTATGAAATATCCAGATAGTACAGAATCAGAGCTGGAAGGCAGGCAGCTTGAGGATTATCTAGTCCAGTGTTTGCCAGATTTACCTGATGATAAGATTTACTTGGGGCTGGGCGCAGTGGCTCACGCCTGTAATCCAGGCACTTTGGGAGGCTGAGGCGGGTGGATCACCTGAGGAAGGGAATTCAAGACCAGCCTGACCAACATGGAGAGACCTTGTCTCTACTGAAAATACAAAATTAGCCGGGCATGGTGGCACGTGCCTGTAATCCCAACTACTTGGGAGGCTGAGGCAGGAGAATTGCTTGAACCCGGGAGGTGGAGGCTGTGGTGAACTGAGATCGCACCATTGCATTCCAGCCTGGGCTACAAGAGCGAAACTCCATCTCAAAAAAAAAAAAAAAGATTTACTTGGGTCACTTAATAAGAGTAAGGTCTTAGGCCTCACCCAGAGACCTCTGAACTGGGAAAGGGCTTTTGGAATCCATGTCGTTTACAGTTTCCCTGGGGTACTTCTTATGGTTAGGTGAGTTTAGGAAAAACTGTTCTAGTCAGCCCCTTGCTTAAGGAAAGTAAACCCTGGGAAGGAGAAAAAACAAAGTAAATGACCTATTTAGGGCCACCTACCTAGCTAGTAGCATCAACTAAACTAGAACCCATGTCCCTGACTTCTAGATTGGAGTTCTTCCTGCTCCAGCAGGCTGGTCTTCTGGTCCCAAGTTATTCAGAGATGAAGGTAGCAGCATCATTGAAAAAACAAATAGTCAGTGTTACCGTTGGTTTTTATTTGTCTTGTGATTTTCCTGTCAGTATTTTAGACGTCCTGGATTCAAGCAATTTTTGACAAGCATTTTATTTTATAGAAAATAAGTCCAAGTGTGTGAGCTCATTTTTATTTAATTTTATGTTTTATTTTTATCTTAGTTTAACTGAGTTTTTTTACTTTGTTGTGGTTAGACTAGGAGGGTATTTTAGGAAATGAGTGTTGATACCTAGGTTATTTGAAGCCTCAGGTAATTAAATATAAGATGTTTTATTTGACCTAGTTTATTTTGGATATCCTTTAATGATTTATTTTCTCATTGATTATTTCTTCTGTGAGAGTAATGATGATTGGATTTGGTTAGGACTGTGGGAGTGAAGCTTCCTCGACTTTTCATTTCTGTTCACAGTACCTACAGATCTGTAAAATTTCCATGGAAATGTTCATCAAAGCATTTGAAGCCCATGTCCTATTCGTGCATCTGTGTACCCTCTGTGCCACACCCCTCCCAAGTTTTAACAAATAATATAAGTGAAATTCTCACAGAGAATCATGCTGGTTTGTAGAAGTTATTGCGTTACTAGGATCACCGAAGTCTGAGCATAGACATTTAGGTGAGGACAGACCCTAGTTAAATACCAGCTCTGACTAAGTAGGAGCTGGATGAAGTGGGAAAGGACGATGTCTGCGTTTTCTCTTGGTTTTTATGAGGATTACACACTATCTTTCCCAAAGCATTCTTAACCATTGTGAGGGGCTGGTTAATTTTAATTATTAGCTGCACCCATTAACTCGTCATTTAGCATTAGGTATATCTCCTAATGCTGTCCCTTCCCCCTCCCCCCACCCCACAACAGTCCCTGGAGTGTGATGTTCCCCTTCCTGTGTCCATGAGTTCTCATTGTTCAATTCCCACCTATGAGTGAGAACATGCGGTGTTTGGTTTTTTGTCCTTGCGATAGTTTACTGAGAATGATGTTTTCCAGTTTCATCCATGTCCCTACAAAGGACATGAGCTCATCATTTTTTGTGGCTGCATAGTATTCCATGGCGTATATGTGCCACGAGTTAATGGGTGCAGCAAAACAACATGGCACATGGATACATATGTAACAAACCTGCACATTGTGCACATGTACCCTAAAACCTAAAGTCTAATAATAAAAATAACAAAGTTATCAGTAGGTAGGTAAAATAGCTTAACACAGTGAAAATTCTAATTCAGAATAATTATCTGAAAGGCTTAAGTGAATTAAAATCTGATTTATAAAATTCTTTTTGATATCTACAAATGTATTTTTAAGTTCTTTCAGAATATGAGCTGATTGTCAGAAATTTTCAAGGAGAGTTCCTTTTGGACCTGTTTTAACAAACAGATAAAAGTCATTTTTAATTAGTTCATCATTTATATGCAAATAAATGCTGCTACAGAATTTCAAGAGTTCCTGAAAGGACTTCCTAAGGAAAACTAATAGTTCCCTAGTGATTTTTTTTCTCATTTATAGTTTATTTATCAAACACTTTCTTAGAAAAAGTACAAAGATCGTGATCTTACCTATGCTAGAATTATCTCAGCTTCTTAAATACTGTTTATTTAATGAGATTTTACTGGAATCCTCATCGTTAGTTTTATCACACAGGAAGAGTAATTGTGTCATGTGTATAAACCTTGTGGAAAACATTGCAGACCTCAGTTCCTTATGGTTTGATTTTAGCTATTTCTAGGACATTTATTTTAACATTAAACAGGATTCTGAAAAAAAAAAAATTTAATTATTAGCAAATCTAAACACAATTTAAAATATCATCAACCAGGAAAACCCACAAAACAGACTGAACTGTTTTGTGGGTTTTCCTGCTTTTACTTATTTATTTATTTTCTTTCTTTTTTTTTTCTTTTTTTTTATTATTTTTTGCACACAAAACAATAAACATTTTCTAAAAGTACATACAAACAAAAAGATGCATATCAAACATATTAGGAAGGTTGCACATGGGAAGACGGGGAATAGAAATGGGGGGTGGGAATTAAAGAAAATAAATGAGAGAGGGACTTTGTATGGATCAATGATAATAACTCAATCCTCTATTTGACAAAGAAGAAGGAGAAGGAAGAGGAAGAAAAAGAAAGTGGGATAAAGGATCAGAAAGGGAGGAAAATAAAAAAAATTAGAGTATGACTCCAGGGTAGACCTGTTTTGTTGTTGCTTGGTTGGTTGGTTGGTTTGTCAGTTGTATTTTTCATATGTTTCGCCATGTTGGCCAGGCTGGTCTCGAACTCCTAGCCACAAGTGATCAACCCGCCTCGGCCTCCAAGAGTACTGGGACTACAGGCGTAAGCCACCACGTCCAGCCCCCACATTGCTTCTGGCCTCTGTGGTAGACCTCCCAGACGGGGCGGCCGGGCAGAGGCGCTCCCCACATCCCAGATGGGGCGGCCAGGCAGAGGTGCTCCTCACTTCCCAGACAGGGCGGCTGGGCAGAGACGCTCCTCACTTCCTAGACGGGGTGGTGGCCGGGCAGAGGCGCTCCTCACTTCCCAGACGGGGCGGCCGGGCAGAGGCGCTCCTCACTTCCCAGACGAGGCGGCCGGGCAGAGGCGCTCCTCACATCCCAGAAGGGGCGGCGGGGCAGAGGCGCTCCTCACTTCCCAGACGGGGCGGCCGCGCAGAGGCGCTCCTCACTTCCCAGATGGGGCGGCCGGGCAGAGGCGCTCCTCACTTTCCAGACGGGGCGGCCGTGCAGAGGCGCTCCTCACTTCCCAGACGGGGCGGCCGGGCAGAGGCGCTCCTCACTTCTTCCCGGGCTGGGAGGCCGGGCAGAGACGCTCCTCACTTCCCAGACGGGGTGGTGGCCGGGCAGAGGCGCTCCTCACTTCTCGGACGGGGCGGCCGGGCAGAGGTGCTCCTCACTTCTTCCCAGACGGGGTGGCCGGGCAGATGCGCTCCTCACTTCCCAGACGGGGCGGCCGGGCAGATGCGCTCCTCACTTCCCAGACGGGGTGGCGGCCGGGCAGAGGCTGCAATCCCAGCACCCTGAGAGGCCAAGGCAGGCGGCTGTGAGGCGGAGGCTGCAGCGAGCCAAGACCACGCCACCGCACTGCAGCCCGGGCAACACCGAGCACCGAGTGAGCGAGCCTCCGTCTGCAGTCCCAGCACCTCTAGAGGCCGAGGCGGGCAGACCACCGGAGGTCAGGAGCTGGAGACCAGCCTGGCCGACATGGCGAAACCGCGCCTCCAGCCAAAGAAGAAAAACCAGGGAGGGGTGGTGGCGCGCGCCGGCAATCCCAGGCAGCCCGCAGGCCAGGGCAGGAGAATCACGGGAGCCGGACGCAGGGAGTCTGCAGCGAGCCGAGTGTACTCCAGCCTGGGCCACAGAGGGAAGAAAAGAAAAAGGAAGGGAGGAAGGAGGGAGGGAGGGAGGGAGGAAGGAAGGAAGGAAAGTTATTTATTTTCGAAACAGGGTCTTGCTCTGTCACCCAGGCTAGAATGCAGCGGTGCTAGCATAGCTCACTGCAGCCTCGACCTCCCAGGTTCGAGTGATCCTCCCATCTCAGCCTCCAGAGTACCTGGGACCACAGGTGTGTGCCACCACACCCAGCTAATTTTTTTTTTTTTTTTTTTGAGCTGGAGTTTCTCACTGTTGCCCAGGCTGGAGTGCAGTGGCACGATCTCGGCTCACTGCAAGCTCCACCTCCTGGGTTCACGCCATTCTCCTGCCTCAGCCTCCCGAGAAGCTGGGATTACAGGCACCCACTGCCACTCCCGGCTAATTTTTTTTATATTTTTAGTAGAAACGATGTCATGCCATGTTGTCCAGGCTGATCTTGAACTCCTGGGCTCAAGTAATCAATCTGCCTGCCTCAGCCTCCTGAAGTGCTGGGATTACAAGCATGAGACACCATGCCTGACCCCTGGTTTTATTTTCAATATAAAATTTTATGTTTACAAGCGTGAGCCACCACACCCAGCCTTACATAAACTTTTAAGAGCAAACCTGTGGAGTGTAATTAGATGCATAGTTACTTATAAAGTGGTATATATTTTTCAAATGAGCCTTTTTCTCTAAATATATATATATGTGTGTATGTATATGTTATTGACAGTAAACTTCCAATTCATTAAGATTTGCTTGACATATAAAGAGTACTATTAAACTCAAACACGTGGAAGTGGATCACTAGGATTGAATACAGTTTTTTAAAGTATTGTCTTTTCATCTTTTTTTTTTGTTTTTCTCAGAACACACAAACAAGAAACCCCAAATCATACCAACACTGAAAAGAAGAGACAATAAGAAGCATTCTCTTTCAACATCACAGACACTGGCAACTCTAGGATGTCTATATAGAGGGATAAAAAGGGGTGGCAGTTGGCTGGGCATGGTGGCTCGTGCCTGTAATCCCGGCACTTTGGGAGGCCCAGGGAGGCGGATCACTTGAGGTCAGGAGTTCCAGACCAGCCTGGCCACCATGGTGAAACCCCATTTCTAATAAAAATACAGAAAAACTAGCTGTGCGTGGTGGTGGGCGCTTGAATTCCCAGCTACTTGGGAGGCTGAGGCAGGAGAATCACTTGAACTTGGGTGACGGAGGTTGCAGTGAGCTGAGATTGCATCACTGCACTCCAGTCTGGACGACAAAGTGAGACTCTGTCTCAAAAAAAGGAGGGGGTGGGTGGTGGCAGGCTTTGGAAAGAGGAACTAGAGGTTTGTAGTCTAGCTTAGGTGTTGATGGATAATGGGGATGCCAAACCCTCTCCCTGTGTTACATTAGTGCTATGACTGAACGTAAACACTGCTGTAATGGATGGTGAGATCTTTGTGTCATCATATTTAACCCTCCCTTGCTGTCATTCCGAGGTGGGAGTGCTTCTTTCTGAATTCACATGCTGTGGAGAGGATAGCATCTGTTAATGCAAAGGTTAAGAACAATGTGCTCTTCCTGGATCTGTTTTGGACAAGTAACTTATCCTCTTTAAGCCTAAGGTTTTTCATAGTAAAATGGGGATATTTTCTAACTCATATGGTACTTAGTAAGAATTATTGTGCTAATAAATATATAAATGTTTCTAATAGTACCTGGCACTTTGTGCTTAACCAGTATTTTTATTATAACAATTCTTTCTGTAGGCTCTTGGTTGTTATCTTAGTCTGTTTGTGCTGCTGTAACAAAATACCACAGACTGGGTAACTTAAAAATAATAGAAGGTGGCCGGGCATTGTGTCTCATGCTTGTAATCCCTGCACTTTGGGAGGCCAAGGCAGGCGGATCACCTGAGGTCAGATCACCAGCCTGGCCAACATGATGAAACCCTGTCTCTACTAAAAACACAAAAAATTAGCCGGCCATGGTGGCGGGAGCCTGTAATTCCAGCTATTCAGGAGGCTGAGGCAGGAGAATCTCTTGAACCCATGAGGTGGAGGTTGCAGTGAGCCGGGATTGTGCCACTGCACTCCAGCCTGGGCAACAAGAGTGAAACTCTGTCTCAAAAAAAAAAAAAAAAAAAAAGAAATTTATTTCTCAGTTTTAGAGGCTGAGAAGTCCAAGATCAAGACACTGGCACTGGCGTCTGGTGAGAGCCTTCATATGGCATCCTCACATAGCAGAGAAATGGAAGGTGAAAAGGGCCTAAGCTAGTTCCCTCCAGCACTTTTACAAGGCACTGGTTCAGAGCCCTCATGGCTTAATCACTTCCCCAAAAGGCCCCACCTCTTAATATCACTACTGTGGAGATGAAGTTTCAACATGAATTTTTGAGAGGACACATTCAAACCATAACAGTTGTTCTTGGTCATTCTCTTGACTAGAGCCGGATAGTCAAGAGAGACATTTTAGCATGTGTCCTTATAATTATTATTGGTGTTGAAATCTAAAAGTGGCTAGGCTGGCTGGGCGTGGTGGCTCACGCCTGTAATCCCAGCACTTTGGGAGGCCTAGGTGGGTGGATCACTTGAGGTCAGGAGTTCAAGACCAGCATGGCCAACATGGTGAAACCCAGTCTCCACTAAAAATACAAAAATTAGCCGGGCGTGGTGGCATGTGCCTGTAGTCCCAGCTACTTAGGGGGCTGAGGTGGGAGAATTGCTGGAACCCAGGGGGCTGAGGTTGCAGTGAGCTGAGATCGTGCCACTGTACTCCAGCCTATGTGACAGAGCGAGACTCTGTCTCAAAAAAAGAAAAAAAAAAAGTGGCTAGGCTGGGTGCAGTGGCTCATGTCTGTAATCCCAGCACTTTAGGAAGCTTTTAGGAAAGCTGAGGCAGAAGGATTGCTTGAATCTAGGAGTTTGAGGCTGCAATGAGCTGTGATTGTACCACTGCATTCCAGCCTGGGTGGCAGAGCAAGATCATGTCTCTTTTTTAAAAAAAAAAAAGTCGCTAATTATTGTAGGTTTTTTCTGTTCCTTTTTATTGTGATTGAATCCTAAGCTTTGTTATTTTCCTAGCAGTTGACAAGGTGACTACATGCATATATATTTTTAAGGAAAATAGAACAATTTATTATAGGTTCTACTTTCCTTAGAGTAAGAATACTGTGTTTTAAAATAATTCTTCATTCTCTTTAATCATAAGCAACTGAAGAAGACAGCAAGTCTTTTGAGTTGTTTATCTGCTCATCCATTGATAGACATTTAGACAGTTTCCACCTTTTGGCTATTATGATTGGCTATTATGAATAATGCTGCTATGAACATTGGTGTGCATTTTAAAAGCAAGTGCTTGTGGATTTTGGAAGCCCTTGAATAACCAAAGGCTTTTAAGACTAAAGGAAGATTGAAAAAGATAAAATCTTTTAACATTGATTGCATAAAAAGTATAAAAAATGGTAATGCCTGATATAGCAAGTTTGTATTGCTTATAGCACTGTAAATTTATAATGATTTTGGAAGGCAACTAGGTGTCATAAAAATGATTTAGTATTTTTTTCCCCTGGAAATCTTAATTCAGTGATCCAAGAGAAGAAAAGAGCTATGTTAGCTTTTTATGTTGTATGTGTGTTGCAACGTTATCTAGAAACTGAAAAATTGGAAGTAAATATCTAGCACTTCAAGGCAAGGCATGGAGGAGAAAGAGTTAAGAAAATTATAAATGTGAACTATTTCCAACCATTCAGTGATAATCTTGAAAGCCACAAAGCAATATGGGAAAATTTGCACTGATTATTTGCACAGAATATAGACATGCAAAAAAATATATATGTGTATACACTGGAAGGTAACGTGGAAAAAATGAAAATAGTTGATGTATTAGGGTGGGGTGATCATAGCCAGTCTTTGTGAAAATCTCTTTGTTAACTTTGTACATGATATACCTGGAAAAAATTCAAATCTGCTAAGAACATTATGAGTCCTGATCTTGTGAAAACTAACCATTGCTCGTATTAAGGAACTCATTCCACTTCTCTTGAGGAACATTTTACTGCTGAAACAGTTGGTTCTTTTTTAAAATTTTAAAAATTGAGATATAATTCACATATCTTAAAACTCACCCTTTTAAAGTATGTGATTTGATGCTTTTTGGTATATTCACAAGGTTGTGCAATCATTACTACTGTCTATTTCCAGAACATTTTCATCACCCCGAAAGAAACTCCATACCTCTTTGCAGTCACTTCTCATTTCCTGTTCCCCCTAGTCACTGGCAACTAATTTACTGTCTGTATGGATTAGCTTATTCTGGACATTTCATATAACATGTAAATGAAATGTGGCCTTTTGTGGCTGGCTTCTTTCATTTAACATGTTTTCAAGGTTCATCCATGTTGTAGCATGTATCAGTATTTCATTCCTTTTTATGGCCAAATATTCAGTTTTATAGATATACCACATGTTGTTTATCTACTCATCAGTTGATGGACATTTTGATTGTTTTCACTTTTTGCCTATTAATAATGATTCTGTGAACATTGGTGTGCATGTTGCATTCTTGAACAAATCCCATCCTAATCTGAAGATAGTTCAGTGGTCTCACAGAGTAGGACTGTCATTTAGTTTGGGCATGTTATTGGGGTGAGTTCTGAGCAACTTAAAAGTGTGTGAGTCACAATTACCATCCTTCCATTGGTCTATACTGGGCTTCTGCCTCAGTGTCCCTGCTTGGTATGTCTTCATGAAGGATGTTTTAAATAATGAGCAGTACTAAAGGCACAGAAAACCAACCTATCGCAAGCTGGCCATAGAGCTGGAGCAGGGTCTCAGAAACCCTTCTGTTAGGCCAGGTGTTCATCTTTTAGTGTTACAGTGTGGACATGTCTTTCTTTCTTTCTTCCTTTCTTCCTTCCTTCCTTCCTTCCTTCCTTCCTTCCTTCCTTCCTTCCTTCCTTCCTTTCTTTTTCTTTCTTTTCTTTTCTTTCTTTCCTTTCTTTCTTTCTTTTCTTTTTTTTTTTTTTTTTTGACGGAGTTTCACTCTTGTTGCCCAGGCTGGAGTGCAATGGTGCGATCTCAACTCACCGCAACCTCCGCTTTCCTGGGTTCAAGTGATTCTCCTGCCTCAGCCTCCCAGGTAGCTGGGATTACAGGCATGCACCACCACAGCCGGCTAATTTTGTATTTTTAGTAGAGACGGGGTTTCTCCATGTTGGTCAGGCTGGTCTTGAGTTCTCTTCCTCAGGTGATCCATCCGCCTCAGCCTCAGCCTCCCAAAGTGCTGGGATTACAGGCGTGAGTCACGGCACCTGGCCATGGACATGTATTTCTAATTCTATTGGGTATATACACGGGAATAGAATTGCTGGATCATGTGGTAACTAAACTTTTTGAAAAACTGCCAAACTGTTTTTCAAAGTGGCTGCACCATTTGACATTCCCACTAATAATGTATGAAGGTTCTAATTTCTCCAGCATCCTCACCAGCACTTGTTATTGTTAAAAAAAAAAAAAAAAAAAAAAGCCATCCTAGTGAGTGAAGTGGTATCTCATCGTGGTTTTGATTTGCATTTCCTTAATGATTAATGAAGTTTGGCATCTCTTCACGTGCTTACTGGCCATTTCTATATCTTCTTTGGAGAAATGTCCATGCAGTTCTTTTGCCCATTTTTAACTTGGGTTATTTGTCTTTTTATTGTTGAGTTGTAAGAGTTCTTTTTATATTCTGGATACTAGTCACTTGTCAGATATATGATTTGCAAATATTTTTCTCCCATGCTATATGTCGTCTTTTTACTTTTTTGGTAGTGACCTTTGAAGCAGAAAAAGGTTTTAATTTTGATTAAGTCCAACTTGTCTTTTTTTCCTTTTTTTTTTCCTTATTTTTTGAGCAATGGGGTTTTGCTATGTGCCTCGGGTAGTCTTGAATTCCTGGCCTCAATCGATCCTCCAGCCTTGGCCTCCCAAAGTGCTGGGATTACAGGTGTGAGCCACTGCAACCAGCCCTATTTTTTTTCTTTTGTTGCTTATGCTTTTGGTGTCATAGCTAAGAAACCTTGCCTAATCCAAGGTCACAAAGATTTATGCCTGTGTTTTCTTCTAAGAATTTTATAGTTTTAGCTCTTTCACTTATTAATCCATTTTGAGTTTTTATATATGGTGTGAGGCATGGGTCCAACTTTATTGTTTTGCATGTGACTATTCAGTTGTCCCAGTACTGTCTGTTGAAAATACTATTCTTTCTCCATTGAATTGTCTTGACATACGTGTCAAAAATCAATTGGTGACCAGGCACGGTGGCTCACGCCTGTAATCCCGGAACCTTGGGAGGCTGAGGCAGGTGGATCACTTGAGGTCAGGAGTTCAAGACCAGCCTGGCCAACATGGTGAAACCCCGTCTCTACTAAAAATACAAAAATTAGCCAGTGTGGTGGTGCATGCCTGTAGTCCCAGCTGATGAGGAGGCTGAGGCAGGAGAATCGGTTTAACCCAAGAGGTCAAGGTTGCAATGAGCTGAGATTGTACCACTGCACTCCAGGCTGGGTGACAGAGCAAGACTCTGTCTCAAAAAAAAAAAAAAAAAATTGGCCATACATTTGAGAGTTTACTTCTGAACCTTAAAGTCTGTTCCACTGATCTTTAATTTTATGTCAGTACTACACTGTTTTGCTTACTGCAGCTTTGTAATTTTTGAAATTAGAAAGTTTGAATCCTCCAACTTCATTCTTCCTTGTCAAGATTGTTTTGGCTGTCAGGATTCCTTGCATTTCTATGTGAATTTTTCAGGGATCAACTTGTCCATTTCTGCAAAAAAGGCAGTTGGAATTTACATAGGGGCATTGCATCTGTAGATCAATTTGGGAGTATTGCAATGTTAACAGTACGAAGTCTTCCATCTATGAACAGGGATGTCATATCATTTATTTAGGCCTTCTTTAATTTCCTTCAACAATGTTTTGTAGTTTTCAGTGTGCTTGCAATCCTTTTGTTAAACTTATTCCTAAGTATTTTGTTTATTTTTTGATGCTATTATAAATGGAATTGTTTTATTAATGTTATCTTCAGATTGTTCATTGCTTGTATATAGATATACAAGTGATTTTTGTATGTTGATCTTCTATCCTGCAACCTTGCAGAACTTGTTAGGTGACAAATGGTTCTTAAAATAGAAAAATGCTTTTAAAAAACGTGAGTTTGTTGAGGTTATCTTACATTTACTTCTTTAATTTGCTTGTAGTGGATTTTATTTTTTCTTTAAAAAATGTAGGGATTTTTACTTGCCACTTTTATACATAGATATTGAAATATCCACAATTGGTTATTGACAGTCATTTAGGAAATTTGATAGGAAAGAGTAAATTTTTTTTTAAGACAGGGTCTCATTAGCACATAAATACATATTAACTGTCTGACACAAAATCAAGTATTAGTCCAGGAAGAAACGGATATGGAATTGGGAAGATATACACCATCAGGCACTTCTGTGTTTTTGTTTGTATTTGCGACAGGGTCTCCCTTCATTGCCCAGGCCGGATTGCAGTGGTATAGTCATAACTCACTGCAGCCTCAAACTCTGGGCACAAGCGATCCTTCCACCTCAGCCTCCCAAGTAGCTAGGACTATAGGTTCCTGCCACTGTGCCCAGCTTATTTTAACTTTTTTTTTTTTTTTTTTTTGGAGAGACAGAGTCTGGCTATGTTGCCCAGGCTGATCTTGAACTCCTGGCCTTAAGCAATCCTACTGCCTCAGCCTCCCAAAACACTGGGATTAAGGGCGAGTCACCATGCCTGCCATAAAAGAGTAAGTTTTCTATCCCAGAATAGATAGGAAAAGAAGAAATAGGTTGTATAAAATGTCAGTCAAGACAAAAAATATGCCTGGCTGGAGCTTAGGAGTTTAAAAGCAAGTCTCTTTCTTTCTTTCTTTCTTTCTTTCTTTCTTTCTTTCTTTCTTTCTTTCTTTCTTTCTTTTTTTTTTTTTTTTTGCGACGGAGCCTTGCTCTGTCGCCCAGGCTGGAGTGCAAGTGTTGTGGTGCGATCTCTGCTTACTGCAAACTCTGCCTCCTGGGTTCAAGCAATTCTCCTGCCTCAGCCTCCCAAGTAGCTGGGACTACAGGCACCTGCCACCACGCCTGGGTAATTTTTGTATTTTTAGTAGAGGTGAGGTTTCACCATGTTGGCCAGGCTGGTCTTGAACTTCTGACCTCAAATGATCCACCCACCTCGGCCTCCCAAAGTGCTGGGATTACAGGCATGAGCCACCGTGCCCAGCCTGAGCCACCGGCCAAATCTATTTCTTTCTACCATTTAGAGTGGCTTTTTATCGGTCTAGGGACTTGGGATTGGAGGTAAGCACAGAAAGACTAGCTAATATCTAAATGTTTTTGTAAACCAGGTGTTGTGGCACACACCTGTAGTCCTGGCTGCTTGGGAGGCTGAGGTGGGAGGATCACTTGTGCCTGGGAGTTCAAGGCTGCAGTGAGCAAGCTATGATTGTATCACTGCACACCAGCCAGGTGACAGAGTAAGACTCCTGTATCTAAAAATAAAAAGTTTAAAAATGATTTTGGGCTGGGCATGGTGGCTCATGCCTGTAATCCCAGCACTTTGGGAGGCTGAGGAGGGCAGGTCAGGAGTTTGAGACCAGCCTGACCAAGATGGTGAAACCTTGTCTCTACCAAAAATACAGGCCGGGCGCGGTGGCTCACGCTTGTAATCCCAGCACTTTGGGAGGCCAAGGCGGGTGGATCACGAGGTCAGGAGATCGAGACCACGGTGAAACCCTGTCTCTACTAAAAATACAAAAAATTAGCCGGGCGTGGTGGCGGGCGCCTGTAGTCCCAGCTACTCGGAGAGGCTGAGGCAGGAGAATGGCGTGAACCCGGGAGGCGGAGGTTGCAGTGAGCCGAGATCGCGCCACTGCACTCCAGCCTGGGTGACAGAGCGAGACTCCGTCTCAAAAAAAAAAAAAAAAAAAAAAAAAAAAAAATACAAAAATTAGCTGGGCATGGTGGCCGGCACCTGTAATCCCAGCTACTTGGGAGGCTGAGGCAGGAGAATTGCTTGAACCCAGGAGGTGGAGGTTGCAGTGAGCGAGACCACGCTATTGCATTCCAGCCTGGGTGACAGTGAGACTCCATCTCAAAAAAAAAAAAAAAAAGATTTTGGGCCAGTCATGTTGGCCTGTAATCCTAGCGCTAACTTTGGGAGGTGGGAGGATTGTTTGAGCCCAGGAATTCAAGACCAGCCTAGACAATATTGGGAGACCCTGCCTCTACAGAAAACAAAAAGAAAATGGATGTGGTGGTGCACACCTGTGGTCTTAGCTACTTGGGGGGTTGAGGTGGGAGGATCACTTGAGCCAGGAGGTTGAGGCTACAGTGAGCCGTGATCACACCTCTGCATTCCAGTCTGAGCAACAGAGGAGACCTCATCTCAAAAAAAACTTTTGTAGTATCTTTCTTCTCCACATCAGTTTATCAAGGGTCTTCTTTGGTTTTATTTGCAAAGACTAGAAGAAACCCTGACTTTCTGTTACTCTGCATTTCTTACTGCTATGAGCAGTATGGTCCTTTAAAAAAAAATTTTTTTTTTTTGAGACAGGGTCTTGCTGTATCGCCCAGGATGGAGTGCAGTGACACAATCACAGCTCACTGCAGCCCTGGTTGACTAGCAGCGCTCAAGTGATCCTCCCGCCTCAGCCTGCCAAATAGCTGTGACCATAGGCACACACCACTGCACCTGGCTTTTTTTTTTTTTTTTTTTTTTTGTGGAAGGCAAAGTCTCACTATGTTGCCCAGGCTGGTCTTTAACTCGTGGCCTCAAGCAATCCTTCCACCTCGGCCTCCTAAAGTGTTGGGATTATGATATGAAATGCCACGCCCAGCCTAGCACTGTAATCCTTGAGGTTTTTGGGTTCCAGGTAACCAGAAGAGACAAAATGAAACTCCATGGTGTTTTTTTTGTGGTTTTTTTTGGTGCTGTAGGGGTAGGGGGCTGGTAATCTGAGAGCGAGAATGTTTTCCCATGCTAGCAAAGACAGATTGCGGGTATCATCTGATCTTTATGAGAGTGTGCAAAGCCTCAGTTTTTCCATTTGTCCATCTGCAATCATAGAAACAATGTGCTGACTCAACTCGGAGCCTCTGCAGAGTGGCATTTGGGTTTAGACAGTCCTCAGAATCATTCAAGAGATGGAAATATTTGAGCAGGTCTTCAGAGGTAAAATTAAAACTAAAAACAACTAGAACAAGATAGCAAGCTTTCTTATCTCTTTCAAGATTATTTCCTTTAGTCACTAGTGTACCTCCTTGATGTAAGGTTTGGCAGGAATAATTTCATCTCTGTAGAGTTGATAACTGAGCAGAGAAAAAACCCTACCTTTTACTCATTCCTTTTCATCTTGCTCTGATCACTCTGATCCTTGAGGGTTTGGGGTTCCAGGTAAACAGAAGAGACAAAATGAAACTCTTCGCTTTTTTTTTTTTTTTTTTTTTGATGACAATGGGGGTGGGGGAGATTGGGTGTGGAGAGGGGTGAGATTCTGCTGGAAACAAGTCAATTGGCTAAAATACTCTTTTAATCATATTGTGTGGACCATCTTCTGCTTAGGTTTGCTCTTTTATGTTTTTATTTGCTTGTTCATATATACATACATTAACCTGCAACAACTAGAAGAACATTTACCAAAATATTAACTAACTGTGACTATCTTTTGATATGGTGGGTTTAGGGGAGGAAGTATGTTTTTCTGTGTTGCTCTAAGTTTTTCTTTTTAAAAAAGCATGTATATCGTAATGTTTGGGGGAAACCAAATCCATCAAAATAAAGTGCAAGTTTTGTAACCTGAACCACTCATTGAGGTATGGAATTGAAATGTGTTTAGATGAAACTCACAGGTTTTTTTTTCTTGGGGAATGTGGAATATTTTATCTATAATGCAGCTGTGCTGTCATTTATGCCATTTTTTCCTCCTCATTGTGATCCTTATTGTTTGGGGTGAAAGATGAGTAGTATTTTAAAGCCTATAATGTGTGTGAGTACACCCGTGACAGCTTAGTAAGATTCATTTTGTGTGAGAAATAAGAGAATTTAGGATTTCGGGTTGCATTTGTTTTCAAAACATGTTAATAGGTGACAAAAATCCAGTTTGTTTAGATTTGTATGTAGTCTCCCTGGAATGAAACTTTTTTATACTTACATGATAGCCCTGATTAAATAAAAGTTTGGTGAAAGCCAGCAGGGTGGCGTGTGCCCCATGATCCCAGCTACTCTTGAGGCTGAGGTAGGAAGATAGCAAGTTCAAGCCCAGCCTGGGCAAAATAGCGAGACCCCATCTCCAAAAAAAAAATGTTTTGTTAAGTAGTTGGGTTCCAGCTAGATCTGTACTTTTAACATAAAGCTATAATCCCAAGATACTTCTTATTTGGGGACATGATGGTTCTGGAAACTGGTGCTTCCTTTTGTCTAAATAAATAATCACTGTAAATTTAGTCTTGATTATTAAAAGGAGACAAAAAGATAAAAGGAGTGTGCTGAACCACCTGTGCTTGAAGCTCAGTTAATAGTTTTCAGACTATTAAGCCTACAAAATGTGTATCTTACACATTTTGCTAAAATAAAAAGATTTTTTAGCTTTGATCAAGACAAGATCAAATACTTGGTTTGATTATACTTCTAAAACATACATATTCTCAGACAGATAAACAGATGTGATTTTCTTTTTCTGGATGTATACAGAAACCTTTTTTTTTTTTTTTTTTGTAGAGACAGGCTCTCCCTATGTTGCCCAGGCTGGTCTCGAACTACTGGGCTCAAGCAATCCTCCCACCTTGGCTTCCCAAAATGTTAGGATTATAGGCATGAGCCACTGCACCCAACCCCAGAAACGTTTAATTTAACTATAGGATAAGTTAGCTATCATTTAGGTGCCTTTGCTAAAGTCTGTTAAAATGACATAAAATAATGACAATGGGTGGGGCACAGTGACTCACCTATAATCCCAGCACTTTGGGAGGCCCAGTTGGGAGGATGGCTTGAGCCCAGGAGTTTGAGACCAGCCTGGGCAACATAGTGAGACCTCATCTCTACAAAAAAATTAAAAAATTAGGCCGGGCGCGGTGGCATGTACCTGTAATCCCAGCACTCTGGGAGGCTGAGGCGGGTGGATTGCTCAAGATCAGGAGTTCGAGACCAGCCTGGCCAACATGGTGAAACCCCATCTCTTCTAAAAAGAAAAAATACAAAAATTAGCTGGGCATGGTGGTAGGCACCTGTAATCCCAGCTACTCGAGAGGCTGAGGCAGGGGAATTGCTTGAACCCAGGAGGCGGAGCTTGCAGTGAGCCGAGATTGCGCCGCTGCACTCCAGCCTGGGTGACAGAGCAACGCTCTGTTTCAAAAAATGAAAAAAAAAAAAAAAAAAAAATTAGCTGAGCATGGTGGCACACGCCTGTCATGCCAGCTACTCAGGAGGCTGAAGTGGGGGGATTGCTTGAGCCTGGGAGGTGGAGGCTGCAGTTAGATGGGATTGCGCCACTGCACTCCAGCCTGGGTGACAGAGTGAGACCCTGTCTCAAAAAAAAAAAAAGACCTCTACTCCTTTAGCCAACTTTCTAAGAAAATTAAGCATTTTAGGGAGAGAAATCGACGTTTCCTTTACTTACAGATGGCATTGCTCTTAAATAGTCCTATGCCTATTAGACAAATAAATTTAATTTTTACTGAGTTCCTTGATATTAAAAATATATCAGTGTTTTGACGTGATTACTGTAGAGTGAAGATCATCAGTTGACACAGAACTTCCAGCCAGCATTTTAATGCCTTCCTCTGAAATATGAGTGGACAGCGATACATCTCTGAATATTTGAGGAGAGCCTCTAATAGGAGTTATGGAGACTAAAATAAACAAACAAAGGCCCTTAGTTGATTTAAGCTGATTTATCTCACATTACCTAAATATCCAAAAAGTCAGCAGTTATTACTTTATCTGTGACTCCCAAAGCCACTTATCAAACCAGGTATGAGTAGCAAATTCGAAGATTTGTTGCCTTTTTCAGACATGGTATAGGTAGGATCTTTCCTGTATTCATTCAACCCGCCTAGTTGTTTGAGGATCCCAGCCAGGTTGAAGGTTGTAAATATTTCCTTAAGGCTTACTTAGCTTCACTGCAGGATCAGAGGCTAATTTCTTGCAGAGTTCTATGTCTTAGGGGATCATTAGCTGTCCATTTTTGCTTTCTCTTTTTACTGCAACATTTCTTCAAGAATAGCTAGTTACTTCCTTTTCCTTGCCATCTTTAGTCCTCTACAATCTTGCTTCAAACAGTTACAACCCATGACTTCCTTTGTTGCCACATCTACATCTTGGTTGTTACCTTTCCTTTCTTGCTTGGCCCCTTTACTATTTTTAGCTGTAGGTGAGGACCACTCTTCTCTCCAGGTTGGCTCCTGCTGTTTCTCTGAGTGCTTCCTTTTTCTTTTTAGGTTCCTGATTTTCGCTTCCATTTCTAATTGAGCAGTCCCCAAGATTTTGTCCTTATGTCTCCTTCCATAGTCTTTTTCCATCTTGAGAAGACTTTCTTTGACTCATCTTTAATCCATAAGCATGTATTTAGCATCATAATAAAGAACTGGTGGCCAGGCGCGGTGGCTCATGCCTGTAATCCCAGCATGAGTGTGTGTAATACCCCACTTTGGTATGGGCGAATCACCTGAGGTCAGGAGTTCAAGATCAGCCTGACCAACATGGTGAAACCCCGTCTCTACTAAAAATACAAAAATTAGCTGGGTGTGGTGGCACACACCTGTAATCCCAGCTACTCGGGAGGCTGAGGCAGGAGAATCGCTTGAACCCGGGAGGTGGAGGCTGCAGTGATCTAAGATCGCACCACTGCACTCCAGCCTGGGCGACAGGGGGAGACTCCATCTCAAAAAAAAACCCAAAAAACAACAAAAAAAACCCCAAAAAAACCGCCATGTAGGAGACAGCCGAAGAAGAATTAGACAGATTTCCTGCTCTCAGGTAACTTGAAGTACATATGAATTTATACTCTTTTCCATTCTGTATCTTCTTTTTTTAAAATTTTTATTTTTAGTAAATGTGGGGTTTCACCATGTTGGCCAGGCTGGTCTCGAACTCCTGACCTCAAGTGATCTGCCTGCCTTGGCCTTCCAAAGTGTTGGGATTACAGGTGTGAGCCACTGCGCCTGGCCTCCTTTCTGTATATTGTTATCAAACATAATTGATCTATTTTGAAAACGCATCTTTTACTTTTTGTTTTCTCTCCATTCCCACTGCTACAGTGCCAGCCCTTAGCCCCTTTTATTTGTGCTTATTATGTTTTGGGTGCTCCAGAAATACATTTTGTTTTATTTTATTTTATTTATGTATTTTTTGAGATGGAGTCACTCTGTCTCCCAGGCTGGAGTGCAGTGGCGCAGTCTCGGCTCACTGCAAGCTCCGCCTCCAGGGTTCACGCCATTCTCCTGTCTCAGCCTCCCAAGTAGCTGGGACTACAGGTGCCCACCACCATGCCTGGCTAATTTTTTTTATTTTTAGTAGAGACAGGATGGTCTCGATCTCCTGACCTCGTGTTCTGCCCTCCTTGGCCTCCTAAAGTGCTGGGATTACAGGTGTGAGCCACTGCACCTGGTCCTTATTTTATTATTATTATTTTTTGCGATGGAGTCTCGTTCTGTTGCCCAGGCTGGAGTGCAGTGGCACGACCTTGGCTCACTGCAACCTCCACCTCCAGGGTTCAAGTGATTTTCCTGCCTCAGCCTCCCAGGTAGTTGGGATTACAGGTGCCTGCCACCACGCCTGGCCAAATTTTATATTTTTAGTAGAGATGGGGTTTCACACTATGTTGTCCAGGCTGGTCAGAAACTCCTGACCTCAAGTGATCACCTGCCTTGGCCTCCCAAAGTGTTGGGATTACATATGGATTTATACTCTTTTCCATTCTGTATCTGTGTGATACAGAATGTGTGAGCCATTGCGCCCAGCCTAGAAATACATTTTAAATGAATGAATGGATCAGTCTATTTTGATTATCATTAAACTTCCAAGATGGCTTTCTTTGTTGTCTGTTTCATCAAGCATACCTCTGCCAGGCTGATCTTCCTTAAACATAATTTTCATCTTAC
Organism: Symphalangus syndactylus; assembly: GCF_028878055.3. Classification (NCBI taxonomy): domain Eukaryota; kingdom Metazoa; phylum Chordata; class Mammalia; order Primates; family Hylobatidae; genus Symphalangus; species Symphalangus syndactylus. Next base: position 35,653,286 of record NC_072424.2, on the reverse strand, counting down.
CAGTTTGTTAAAAACCTCTTATAATTACAGTAATATTATATCATCTTTATTTTATTTTTTATTTTATAAAAAATTATAATACGTAGTAGAGATGGGGTCTCGCTATGTTGCCCAGGCTGGTCTTAAACAACTGGGCTCAAGTGATCTGCCTGCCTTGGCCTCCCAAAGTGCTGGGATTTACAGGCGTGAGCCACTGTGCCCAGTTGATATTGTCTTTTAACAAATCAAAATAGCCAGCATAAAAAAAAATGATCATATATAACTGGCAAGGTCTCATGGGATGTGGCCCCTTCTTTGGCTGCATCTCCTACTCCTCCAGCAGCTACAGTGACCTCTGGCTGTTTCCTGAGTGCCACAGGTACTCTAGGCATGCCCTTGCCTTGGAGCCTTTGTTGTTGCAGCTCCTTCTCCCTGGAATGTCCTTTCCCCAGATAGCTTTGCAGCTTGCTCCCTCCTTCCTTCAGATCTTTACTCAGATATCCCCGCTGCAGCCAGGCTGTCCATGGCAGTCTTACGATTCCAGCCCCTTTCCTGCAACTTTTTCTCCTTAGCCCTCTACTGTGCTATATCTTATTCATCTTTTTTCTTTTTTTTCACCTGTCTCTCCTACTAGAACATAAGTTCCATGAGGGCAGGGACTTGTCTGTCTTGCTCACTGCTGCGTTCCCAGGGCCCACAGCAGGGCCTGGCACACAGGTGCTTAATAGATATTGTTGAATGATTGAACTGAATATTGTTGAGAATGTGTTGTGATACTAGTACTCTTTTATGCTACTGATGGTAGTGTTAATTTGTATAATCTTCCTAGGAAGCCATTTGGCTGTATATTTAAGAACCCGGTACTTTTTGTATATCCTTTCACCTAGTAGCTCCACTTCCAGAATGTGATCTTAGGAACTAATCAGAAATACACGTAAAACTTAAAACACAGAGGTGCTCATTTAAATTTTTATTTATTTTTAAACATATTTGTAAAATATAACATAAAAATTACCATTTTAACCATCTTAAGTGTACGGTTCAGTAGTATTAAGTACATTCACATGGTGTGCCACCATTCCAGAACGCTTTTCATCTTGCAAAACTGAAACTCTATACCCATTAAACAAAACTTCCCATTCCCCAATTCCCAGTCCATGGCAACCAATGTTCTGCTTTCTGTCTCTATGATTGTGACTTCTCCAGGTACCTCATATAAATGGAATTATATGGTATTTATCTTTTTGTGACTGACTTATTTTACTTTATGTAATGTTCTCAAGGTTCATCCATGTTGTAGCATGTGTCAGAAATTCCTTCTTTCTCAAGGGTGAATTATGTTCCATTGTGTATATGTGCCACATTTTGTTTATCCATTCATCTGTTGATGGACATTTGAGTTGCCTTTTGGCTGTTGTGAATAATGCTGCTATGAACACGGGTGTGGAAACATCTGTTGGAGTCCCTGCTTTGAGTTCTTTTGGATATATACCCGGAAGCAGAATTGCTAGGTCATATAGTAATTCTATTCTTAATTTTTTGAGAAACTAAATAGTTGCTAAAAATAGCAAAACATTATAACAGTCTAAAAGTCCAGCATTGAAGAATAGTTAAGCAAGTCTAGGTATATACATATGATGTTGCCAGTAGAGTTACATTTATAAAGTTTTTTTTTTTTTTGAGACAGAGTCTTGCTCTGTCACCCAGGCTGGAGTGCAGTGGTGCAGTCTTGGCTCACTGCAACCTCCACTTCCTGGGTTCACGCCATTTTGCTGCCTCAGCCTCCCGAGTAGCTGGGACTACAGGCACCCGCCACCAAGCCGGCTAATTTTTTGTATTTTTAGTAGGACACAGGGTTTCACCGTGTTAGCCAGGATGGTCTCGATCTTCTGACCTTGTGATCCACCCACCTCGGCCTCCCAAAGTGCTGGGATTACAGGCGTGAGCCACCGCACCTGGCCACATTTATAAAGTTTTTAATAACATGGGAGAGATTATTATTTTAAGTGAAAAGAGCAACATGGTCTCAACTGTGTTTTAAAAACTGCATTGCAGGCCAGGTGCGATGGTTCACGCCTGTGATCCCAGCACTTTGGGAAGCTGATGGGGGTGGATCACCTGAGGTCAGGAGTTCAAGACCAGCCTGGCCAACGTAGTGAAACCCCATCTCTACTAAAAATACAAAAAGTAGCCGGGCGTGGTGGCACACTCCTGTAATCCCAGCTACTTGGGAGGCTGAGGCAGGAGAATTGCTTGAACCCGGGAGGTGGAGGTTGCAGTGAGCTGAGATCGTGCCACTGCACTTCAGCCTGGGTGACAAAGCAAGACTCCGTCTCAAAAAAACAAAACAAAACAAAAACACCAAAGACAAAAAAAGAAAGCTGCATTGCTGGGCATGGTGGCATGCACCTGTAGTCCCAGCTCCCTGGGAGGCTGAGGCGGGAAGATGGCTTAAGCCCAGGAGTTCAAGGCTGTGTAGTACATTATGATCTCACCTGTGAATAGCCACTGCACTCCAGCCTGGGCAACATAGCAAAACCCCATCTCTAAAACAAAAAAAACCAAAAAAAATTACATGCAAAACTGGTAGGAGATACACTGAAATGTTAATAAAAATGAGGTGATATCTATATGCATCTAATTTTCTTCTGTACTTTCTAAATTGAGCAGGCATTACTTTTATTATTTAGGAGAAAAACACACAAAAAAAGTCAAGACTACTCATTACCAACTACTACTGTATAGAATCCAGAGCCTTCCAGAGTTTGTAGAGCTCTTCATACTCTGGCTCTAGCCCTTGTTTTTATTTTCTGTCTAAAATGGCTAATCTCATAACTGCATGTCATATATGTGTATAATATATATATATTCATAATGTATGTCTGTATGTCTGTGTGTTGTATATATATATGTTTATGTCTGTACACACTGTCTGTAGTTAACACACCTCTGCTCATGTTCTCATCCTAAAGAGTACTTAGTTCTGCTCGTCTAAAACTCTACTCAGCCTTTAATACCTAGTTACAATTCCATTTTTTTCTTGAAATCTCTGCTGACCTCTGAACTTCTATACCCCTTATACCTAAGGGATCCATAAGTATACATATATGTAAGATTAGCAGAAAATTGACCTACAATTAAAACCTCACATTTCTTAATTCTCTTTAATCTTTAAGTTGCTACTTTCATAACTCTTTTTTTTTTTTTTTTTTTTTTTTGAAATGGAGTCTTGCTCTGTCGCCCAGGCTGGAATGCAGTGGTGCGATCTCGGCTCACTGCAGTCTCTGCCTCCTGGGTTCAAGCAGTTCTCCTGTCTCAGCCCCCCGAGTAGCTGGGATTACAGGCACCCACCACCACGCCCGGCTAGTTTTTGTATTTTTAGTAAAGACGGGGTTTCACCATATTGGCCAGGCTGGCCTCAAACTCCTGACCTCAGGTGATCGCCTGCCTTGGCCTCCCAAAGTGCTGGGATTACAGGCGTGAGCCACCGTGCCTGGCCTACTTTCGTAACTCTTATACTACCTGTCTGGAAAATTCCCTGGCTTTTCTCTGCTTATCTAATTCTCATTCATCCTACTCCCCTGCAATTTTTTATTTTGAAAATAATTCCAGCACAGAAAAGTTTAATTGGTACAATGAATTCCCTTATACCCTTCATCTACATTCACCAGTTGTTAATATTTTGCCATATTTGTATCTTTTCATGTGTGTGTGTATATGTGTGTGTGTGTGTGTGTGTGTGTGTGTATACATCTTTTCTTCCTGGACCATTGGTCATTTGAAAGTAGGTTGCAGACATCATGATACTTCACTCCTAAACACTTCAGCATGTATCTCTTAAGTATAAGTATGTTCTCCCAAATAAGCACAGTACCATGATCACACTCACGAAATTTAATGTCAATACAAACATACTATCTAATATTCAGTCCCCATTCATTCACTTGGCGTGTCTCTTTGATGTCCTTTTATCCAGAATAGTTCCTTTGCCTTTTTTTCTTTCATGACATTGACATTTTTGGAGTCCAGGCTAGTTGTAGAATGTTCTGCAATCTGGATTTATCTTATTTTCTCATAATTAGAAGCAGGGTTAAATATGGTTTTATTTTGTTTCTTGGTTTTTTTTTTGGCAAGAATACCACATAGTAAAGTACCTTCTTCCCTTAATAATTAACAAGTAATCTATGAGGTGATATTTCTAGATTGTGTGCATATCCTGTATCCCCCACAAACTCACCCAAGGGTTTTGGCATCTCACTCCTCCATTTAAAAAGTGTGACTCTGCAAAGCCTTCTTTGTCTATCCTTGTCTATGGTAACCTGTTTCTTTTCCCATTCAAGCATCAAAATAGGCATTTAAATAAGAAGGGGAAGAAGTGAATGTAGTTCAAAGCACCTTATTTTCCAGAGGAGTGTTTAGTGTTTTGCCCAAGAGCAACTGTGTAGTTGGTAACAACTGTTTTAGGACTAGAACCTGGGTTTCCTGATTCTTATCTAGTGCTGTTTCCAGCTGCCTCTTAGTGACCCCTAACCAATAAGACAAAACAAATACAGTATAATCTCAAATAGAGTATAACTTTTTTGCACGTAGAAAGAAAGCATATATTATGTTTTCTTTTGCGTACATTCCTTTATTTATTCAAAAGAGACAGATCAACCTCCTCTCCTGCTCCCCCCACTCTGTCCCCCTGCGCCCCACAATGTCCTTTACCCTCCAGCCACACTGAAGCAGAGCTCCAGGCTCTCTCCTCTCTGTCTGCTTCTGTGCTCCCCTTTGGCTTGTTCCATTCTCCCATCTCTTGTTGTTTTCTCCTAAGCATTACATGAGCTTAGCTAGTTGCTCAGAGGAGGCCTTTACCTACCTGCAGGCTATGTTAGGTGCCCTCTTCTGTGTTATTGTAAGACTCTATGTATCCATGTTTATCTTTTCTTTTCTTCCCTTTGGGTAATTGTTGTTTACAATTTCTTCTCACAGGATGGTGAGCTCCTTGAGGTCAGGAATTTTGTTTAGTTTGCCTTGGGCCTGCCACTTGGAGGTGCTCAGTCGATATTTGCTTTACCTGTAAAGCCACTTCATCTCTGTGGTCATTGATTGCTTTACCATAAAGGCAGGGTTGAGACTCAGACCTCCACGTCTCTCCAGTTTTGACAGCTTCCATAAATATTTGATCTATAATGTGCAATGCAGTGTGGAAAATGCAAAGCCATTTTACGTGTTGAGCAAGTCCTTGAGGAACACTGGGGGAAAGTCCTGGCTGTAGTTATAAAAAGACAGAATGAGTTCATTGGTGCTGCAGGGAATGTTACAAAGTGCTTTAGCAATGGGAAGATGTAGGTGTTCTTAGGGCAGTCTCAAAGGAGGCCAGAGGCTGGGGGAGGGTCAGAACATTTTAGTTGCAGGGACCAATACTGGGAAAGGCACAGAGGCAGAAAGGTTATGTTTGGGAGAATTGTGAGCAGTTGATTTGACTGGCTCTTAGGATTCTTTGCCCTACGTTTAATGTACATATTGATTATTCTTGTGATATATTGATTGTTGTCCAGAGTCTTTTCCATTTTGCTTTTAGGGATACCTAAAAGCAATTAGTGATACTAACTGAACTTGTATATTGACAGAAAAGTCTCTCACGGGGGTAATTTCTATCATGGAGGACTTTTTTAAAGCACTTGTGGTAGCTGTTGTTCGAATCAAAGTATTGTTTTCTTAAAGATCCATTCTTCCCTGCTTGTGCAACTCCTTTGAGCCCAAATGCTTCACTCCTAGGTTAAACAGGGTAAGCTTCAGGGGAAGTACATTAATAATTGAACACCCATGAGGCATTACTGCTTCTGTTCTGCACTTTTAGTGTTTTCTGTAGCCTGAAAGAGTTACTTCACTATTTTGATTTGCAACCAGGTTAGAACTTGAAGCACTGTTGAGAAAGGATTGGAGACTTTGTCATGGTACTTATTTTCCAGATATTTACTTTTTTTAAATAAGGAAAAACTCTACAACATGTTAATATGAGGTACCAAATTGGAAAAAACAATATTGTGATCTGCGAAAGAACAAAACACATGCCATACTTAATATGTTAGTATCCATTTTTTCCCCTTCAAATACAATTCTGCATGTATCTGAGTAGCTCTTCACCAAATGCCAGAACCTTTTACTCAGAGTAAATGTTGATGAGATAGGACGTGTGAACCATTGAAGAACTGATTTTTTTTCTCATAAATACTAACTTACTCTGAACTAGTTTATAGTTACTAACCCCACTGCCATAAATTCTCCAGTCATATGTTTTGTAATCCCTTCCCTGGCATACATTTTAATCATTTTCTTACTGCTTCATAGGTACTATAATCCTTTTATAGTCCCCTGGGTTTTAAAATAACCCTATAAAGGGTTCAGTTTTATATTTAATAGTCATGTTTCACACTATTCTAAAGCTGTGAATAAGTTCAGGCAAGCAGAAGGTTCTAATTTGAAATGCCTTTGTTTCTGTTTTAGAAAAATGTATGCGTCTTCTAGTGTTTTTCATTGTGATGATTTTATATATTGGCTACAATTTTAAAAATATTTGGAAATACTTATAAAGTGAAGAAAAAGCCACTGACTGCTGGGCACAGTGGCTCACGCCTGTAATTCCAACACTTTGGGAGGCCAAGGCAGGCAGATCATGTGAGGTCAGGAGTTTGAGATTAGCCTGGGCAATGGTGAAACCCTGTCTCTACTAAAAATACAAAAATTAGCTGGGCGTAGTGGTGCATGCCTGTAATCCCAGCTACTTGGGAGGCTGAGGTAGGAGAATCACTTGAGTCTGGGAGATGGAGGTTGCAGTGAGCTGAGTTTGCGCCACTGCACTCCATCCAGCCTGGTTGACAGAGTGAGACTCTGTCTCATAAACAAACAAACAGGCCAGGCGCGGTGGCTCATGCCTGTAATCCTAGCACTTTGGGAGACCAAGGCGGGCAAATCACGAGGTCAGGAGATCGAGACCATCCTGGCTAACACGGGGAAACCCCATCTCTACTAAAAATACAAAAAAAAAAATTAACCGGGCGTGGTGGCGGGCACCTGTAGTCCCAGCTACTCAGGAGGCTGGGGCAGGAGAATGGCGTGAACCCAGGAGGCGGAGCTTGCAGTGAGCCGAGATTGCGCCACTGCACTCCAGCCTGGGCGACAGAGAGAGACTCCGTCTCAAAAAACAAACAAACACAAACAAAAACCTCACACAGGTAAAAACATTCATCTTGTAATTTTCTATTATCAGGTTTCAAAAGATCACTTCTTTCTTGAAACATACATTGTATGTCTTTTGATGAACAAGCTTGTTATTGTCCTCCTGGTGCTGACAGTTTGGTGGGGGAGATATACATGAAGCAAATCATCACACAAATAAACTCATCTGCATATGCTGTGGGGGAAAAGTACTTAGTGCCCTGAGAATATTGGCAGGTGGGACGGGAGAGAAGAAAGTAGCTTTTGGGTGACTTGAGATCAGACAGATAAGTAGGCGTCAACTAGGGGGAATTTGAGTGTGGAAAAGAGACTATTGCAGGGAGACATGATAGGGTGGGAGGTAACATTGTACACTCAAGGAGCTGAAAGATGATTAGTGTGGCTGGAACACAAATAATCTGTGTGTGTGCGTGTTAAGGGGTAGGTTGGGTGGTACAAAATGCGATTGGCGAAGTCAGCAGAAGCAAGCAGGGACTCCAGCAGGCAGACCTTGCAGGCCACACTAAGGGTTCCAGGATTTCTTCTAAGAGCAACAATATGTCCTTGAAGTATTGGGGGTACATGAGCATGACATTATTAGAGTTGCATTTTCAAAAGGTCTTCTGTGTGGAAAATCTTTTGATGAGGAGAGAGAAAAGATGTGGAGAGACAGAGACTGGCATTTGGAGGCCTTTGCAGAAGTCTGGTAAGAAATGATGACAGCTGGGTGGTTGGGATGGGGAGAGGGTGATTGATTTGAAGATGCCAAAAAGGACAAGGCTTTACCAACCCCCCTTTCAATGATACTGAGAGAGAGAGAGAGAGAGGCAAAATACAGATATTATCTTCATAACTGGGGTCCGAAAAGTCGAAGATCATGCAGTTAGTAAGCAGAAGTAGACCTGGCACTGGAAGCTGTCTGACCTCACATACACTGCTCTCTTTTATGGCGCTCTGCCTTTTTAGGAGAGAACCTTCAGTTTGGAGAACTTAGGTATTCTCTGACTGACACAGCACCAACTACAGTGTCCAGCTCTTGTGCATTAAAGCTAAATTTAGGCAATGGACTCATATCTGACAATGAGCATTGCTTTGTCAGGTTCACTAGATACTGTTTATTTATTTATTTGAGATGGAGTCTTGCTATGTTGCCCAGGCTGGAGTGCAGTGGTGCGATCTCGGCTCACCGCAACCTCCGCCTCCTGGATTCAAGCAATTCTCCTGCCTCAGCCTCCTGAGGAGCTGGGATTATAGGCACATGCCACCACGCCTGGCTAATTTTGTATTTTTAGTAGAGACGGGGTTTCTCCATGTTGGTCAGGCTGATCTTAAACTCCCAACCTCAGGTAATCCACCCGCCTCAGCCTCCCAAAGTGCTGGGATTACAGGCATGAGCCACCACGCCTGGCGGTAGTAGTGATTTAAATGGTATCTAGTGGCGGGGCACAGTGGCTCATGCCTGTAATCCTAGCACTTTGGGAAGCCAAGACAGGCGGATCACTTGAGGTCAGAAGTTCGAGACCAGCCTGGCCAATATGGAGAAACCCCATCTCTACTGAAAAAATACTAAAAATACGCGCGTGGTGGCGCGTGCCTGTAATCCCAGCTGCTCCGGAAGCTGAGGCAGGAGAATCGCTTGAATCTGGAAGGCGGAGGTTGCAGTGAGCCGAGATTGCACCACTGTACTCCAGCCTGGGCAACAAGAGTGAAACTCCATCTCAAATAATAATAATGATAATAATAATAATAATAATAATAACAAATCACTACTACCTTCTGATGAGGAGACACACTCCATCCTAACTATTCGATTGTGAATAAGCTTATCAGTAAAGTCACAGTTTACCAATCTGCTTGATAATATTGGTTTATTGAGTCCATGATATGTTCCTAGCACTCTATTAGTTATAAAAGATGCCTAAAGCACGACCACTATAGAGCTTACTATCTAATAGGGGAGAAAAGATTCAAATATATGATTCCAGCGTGACAGCTCCTGTCGTGGAGATACGTGCAGGATGCTGTGGGCACCCAGAGAAAGGACTTTGGGCCGAGAGTTAGTCACAGGCAGATATTGGTATTAATCATTATGTGGTAATATTTCCTGAACAAGAGCATAGGCGTTGTCAGGCAAAAATGTCTAGAAAATACTCAGTTGATTAATTTGATGGAGGAAAAATAACTTCTAAGGTAAAAATGAAATGTTTGTAGGTTATGAAGGTTAAAGTTTCAGGCTGATAAGGAATTTAGCAAAATTGCCTTAAACATTAATTCACTTGTGGAAATAATATGAGAAACAGAGTCTTACCATATTTTTCAACTGTGCATGTATTTTTTAATATGCAGTTATGTAGTATATTAATATTTTGTCAGTTGTTATTTTTCTTTGAAGGTGATTTAGGCCTGGGTGAGGTGGCTCACATCTATAATCTTAGCACTTTGAGAGGCTTGAGGCGGGAGGATTGCTTGGAGCCAAGAGTTCTAGACCAGCCTGGACAATAAAGCTGAGACCCCATCTTTAGAAAAATTAGCCGGCTGTGGTGGTGCGCACCTGCACTGCCAGCTACTCATGAGACTGAGGCTGGAGGATCGCTTAAGCCCAGGAATTCAAGGTTGTATAGAGCTGTGATTAAATCAGTACACTCCAGCCTGGACAACGTGAGACCCTGTCTCAAAAAAAAGAAACAGAAAATAATTTGGGAAAACTCGCTGTAATTTTAATTTTAAGGAGATGCTTTATAATAAAGCAAGAATTCCAAGATAAAAGTCACTTATCAGCAGATTTGTTTTACAGAAGCTACATTAGGACATATCTCTATCTTTAAGTGAGGTGTACTCATATATATATTTTTCCCTTTCTGTAATATTGGTTCCTCCTGGGGGCAATTGGAATTCTTTCTTTCTTTTTTTTTTTTTTTTTTAAGGTGGAGTCTCACTCTGTCACCCAGGCTTGAGTGCAGCGGTGCGATCTCAGCTCACTGCAACCTCCGCCTCCTGGATTCAAGCGATTCTCCTGCCTCAGCCTCCCAAGTAGCTGGGACTACAGGTGCCCGCCACCATACCTGGCTAATTTTTGTATTTTTTAGTAGAGACAGAGTTTCACTATATTGGCCAGGCTGGGTTTTTTTTGAGACAGAGTCTCACTCTGTCACCCAGGCTAGAGTGTAGTGGCACAATCTTGGCTTACTGCAACCTCCACCTCCTGTGTTCAAGTGATCCCCCTGCCTCAGCCTTCTGAGTAGCTGGGATTACAAGCGTGTGGCACCATGCCCTGATAATTTTTGTATTTTTAGTAGAGACAGGGTTTCACCATGTTGGCCAGGCTGGTTTCGAATTCTTGATCTCAAGTGATCTGCCTGCTTTGTCCTCCCAAAGTGCTGGGATTATGGGGATGAGCCACCATGCCTGGCTGAAAGTATTTCTTTTAAGCCTGAGTCATTCTGTGGGCTTTGAGCACGCTTGCATGCTTTTAAGGATAACTTGCCAAACTGAATCTACCTTTATTTTGCTGTGTGTTTTATGGTTGTCTAAAAATTTTAGAAATTTTTTTTTTTTTTTTTTTTTTTACAGACAAGGTCTCACTTTGTTGCCCAGGCTGGGGTGCAGTGGTCTGGTCCTAGCTCACTGCAATATTGACCTTCTGGGCTCAAGCAGTCCTCCCACCTCAGGCTCTTGAGTAGCTGGCACTACAGGTGTGTGCCACCATGTCTGGCTAATTTTTTTTTTTTTTTTGAGACAGGAATTTCACTCTTGTTTCCCAGGCTGGAGTACAGTGGCGCAATCTCGGCTCACTGCAACCTCCTCCTCCTAGGTTCAAGCTATTCTCCTGCCTTAGCCTCCCGAGGAGCTGGGATTACAGGCATGCGCCATCACAGTCGGCTAATTTTGTATTTTTAGTAGAGACAGGGTTTCTCCATGTTGGTCAGGCTGGTCTCGAGCTCCCGACCTCAGGTGATCCACTCGCCTCGGCCTCCCAAAGTTCTGGGATTACAGGCGTGAGCCACCATGCCCGGCCAATTTTTAAAATTTTTGGGGAGAGTCAGAGTCTTTGCTGTAATGTCCAGGCTTGTCATGAACTCCTGGGCTCAAACAGTCCTCCCGCCTTGGCCTCCCAAAGGGCTGGGATTATAGGTGTGAGCCACCACGCTGGCCAGAAACTGATTTTAATAATCTTTAAAAAATGTTAAATGATGGGGGCTGGGCGCGGTGGCTCACGCCTGTAATCCCAGCACTTTAGGAGGCTGAGACTGGCGGATCATGAGGTCAGGAGATTGAGACAATCCTGGTTAACACGGTGAAACCCTGTCTCTACTAAAAATACGAAAAATTGGCCAGGCCTGGTGGTGGGCGCCTGTAGTCCCAGCTACTCGGGAGGCTGAGCCAGGAGAATGGCGTGAACCTGGGAGGCGGAGCTTGCAGTGAGCCGAGATTGCACCACTGCACTCCAGCCTGGGTGACAGAGTGAGACTCCGTCTCAAAAAAACAAACAAACAAACAAAAGTTAAATGATGACATAGAGAGACCCTGTCTCTACCAAAAAAAAAAAAAAAAGTTAAATGAATACCCTTTCACATAAGTCTGTTTAAATTCATTAGTTGGGGCACTGGGGAACATTGGAGCTTGTTTTCCTGAGGAACTCGAGTGTTGGGGGCAACCTAGTATTCCACCCCGTCTGGTAGAAGCTCTATAGGATGTGTTATATAGGTCTCTTAAATATATCAATGCAACTGTGACTAAAAAGTACTTCTGCTTCAGTATTTGAATAGAAGTCCTTGATGGTTCTGGGCTGGAAACATATAGGGTGTGCTAATAAAGTTGGTAAGAACTCTGTATGTTGGTGATGCCATTGTGAAGTCAGTTGGTATATTTATTACAGGGAAACTTGGAATTATTTCCTACTGATGAGTGTAAAGGAGAAAATATAATTTGGCATTTGTTGAACTACTTAACCATTCTCTTAAGCCAGTTTTACTAAGCTTTAAAATGTCAGTATTGCACCTGTTATATTATGAAACTTCATGGACATGACTTGAGATTTTTCAGTGAAGAATTACAGGAAATAAAATTTTAAAAAAGAAAAAATTCTGGTTTCAGTTTTTATTTAGATTGTTACTTAAAACTTATAATTTAGCACAATGGAAGAGTTTTCAGGTGATAATAATTGTAGCTTCATTTATTTATTTATTGAGATGGAGTCTCACTCTGTCACCCAGGCTGGAGTGCAGTGGTGCGACCTCAGCTGACTGCAACCTCTGCCTCCTGGGTTCAAGCAGTTCTCCTGCCTCAGCCTCCTGAGTATCTGGGATTACAGGTGCCTGCCACTACACCTGGCTGATTTTTTTTGTATTTTTAGTAGAGACACGGTTTCACCATGTAGGCTAGGCTGGTTTTGAACTCCTGAAGACCTCAAAGTGATCTACCTGCCTTGGCCTCCCAAAGTGCTAGGATTACAGGCATGAGCCACTGTGCCCGGCCTATTTATTTATTTTTAAAGATGAGATCTCATTCTGTCATCCAGGCTGGAGTGCACTGGCTTGATCTCAGCTCACTACAGTGTCCACCTTCCGGGCTCAAGCGATCCTCCCACCTCAGCCTGCTGAGTAGCTGCGACCACAGGCACGTGCTACCATGTCTGGCTAATTGTTTGTATTTTTTGTAGAGACTGGGTTTTGTCATGCTGGCTAGGCTGGTCTCTAACTCCTAAGCTCAGGCAATCCACCTGTCTCGACCTCCCAAAATGCTGGGATTACAGGCATGAGCCACTGTGCCTGGCCTAATTGTAGCTCTATGTATTATTGACTATATGCCAGGTACTGTGCTATTTAATTTTACCTAACAACAGCCTAGTGAAGCCCAATGAGTAAATTATTAGTTCCAATTTATAAGTCAGGAAACCAAAGCTCAGAAAGGCGAAATCACTTGCTCAAGTTTACTTTGTGAGTAAGTGGCAGAGTAAGAATTGAACCCCAGACTGCTCAGACACCAAACCACTGTGCTATTTTGTATGTAACATTGTATTTTTCGGCCGGGCGTGGTGGCTCACGCTTGTAATCCCAGCACTTTGGGAGGCCGAGGCGGGCGGATCACGAGGTCAGGAGATCGAGACCACGGTGAAACCCCGTCTCTACTAAAAAATACAAAAAAAAATTAGCCAGGTGTGGTGGCGGGCGCCTGTAGTCCCAGCTACTCGGAGAGGCTGAGGCAGGAGAATGGCGTGAACCCGGGAGGCGGAGCTTGCAGTGAGCCGAGATTGCGCCACTGCACTCCAGGCTGGGCGACAGAGCGAGACTCCGTCTCAAAAAAAAAAAAAACAAAAAACAAAAAAATTCTATTTTTCTTTTCTTTTCTTTTCTTCTTTTTTTTTTTTTTTTTTTTTGAGACAGGGTTTCCCTCTGTCATCAGGAGGCTGGAGTGCAGTGGTGTGATTATAGCTCACTTTAGCCTCGACCTCCTGGGCTCAAGCAATCCTCCCGCCTCAGCTTCCTGAGTAGCTGGGACCACAGGCACACAGCACCATGCCTGGCTAATTCTTTGTATTTCTGGGGTCTCACTGTGTGGCTTGGGCTGTCTTGAACTTCTGGACTCAAGTGATTCTCCCACTTTGGTCTCCCAAAGTGCTGGGAATACAGGCATGAGACACCGTGCCTGGCCTGCATTTTTCAATAGTCATATTTAATAAAATTTTTAAAGGCATAATTCAATTAATAAATGTAAGATGATGAGGGACCTGATACAGTTTCACCTTTCATGTTTCCTATGACATCTCTTCAGAAGCATTTGTTGAGCCACTGTGTGCAGTGCACAATGCAGCTAGGCATTTGTGGACAATGCAGCTAGGCATTTGTGGACAATGCAAAGATGATGACATCTTGGCCCCCTGTGTGATCCAGGAATTTACAGCAATGCAGTCCAGGTCCAGGAATTTACAATCCAGGAATTTTCAGGGAGAAAGACATTGCCAATAATTTTTGGATAAGCTGGTTCTTCTGGATAGATAAAAGGACATTGTTAAGAACCACTTGCTGGGTGGAGGTGGGGACTTCAGCTTTTGAGAAGGACCTTAAAAGGTGGTAAGATTGGGATGTCTTCAAGGAAAACTACAAACCACTGCTCAGTGAAATAAAAGAGGACACAAACAAATAGAAGAACATTCCATGCTCATGGATAGGAAGAATCAGTATTGTGAAAATGGCCATACTGCCCAAGGTAATTTATAGATTCAATGCTATCCCCATCAAGCTACCAATAACTTTCTTCACAGAATTGAAAAAACTACTTTAAAGTTCATATGGAACCAAAAAAGAGCCCGCATTGCCAAGACAGTCCTAAGCAAAAAGAACAAAACTGGAGGCATCACACTACCTGACTTCAAACTATGCTGCAAGGCTACAGTAACCAAAACAGTGTGGTACTGGTGCCAAAACAGAGATATAGACCATGGAACAGAACAGAAGCCTCAGAAATAACACCACACATCTACAACCATCTGATCTTTGACAAACCTGACAAAAACAAGAAATGGGGAAAGGATTCCCTATTTAATAAATGGTGCTGGGAAAACTGGCTAGCCATATGTAGAAATCTGAAACTGGATCCCTTACACCTTATACAAAAACTAATTCAAGATGGATTAAAGACTTAAATGTTAGACCTAAAACCATAAAAACCCTAGAAGAAAACCTAGGCAGTACCATTCAGGACATAGGCATAGGCAAGGACTTCATGACTAAAACATCAAAAGCAATGGCAACAAAAGCCAAAATAGACAAATGGGATCTAATTAAAGAGCTTCTACACAGCAAAAGAAACTTCCATCAGAGTGAACAGGCAACCTACAGAATGGGAGAAAATTTTTGCAATCTACCCATCTGACAAAGGGCTAATATCCAGAATCTACAAAGAACTTAAACAAATTTACAAGAAAAAACAAACAACCCCATCAAAAAGTGGGCAAAGGATATGAACAGACACTTCTCAAAAGAAGACATTTATGCAGCCAACAGACACATGAAAAAATGCTCATCATCACTGGTCATCAGAGAAATGCAAATCAAAACCACAATGAGATACCATCTCATACTAGTTAGAATGGCGATCATTAGAAAGTCAGGAAACAGGCCGGGAGCGGTGGCCCACACCTGTGATCCCAGCACTTTGGGAGGCCGAGGCAGGTGGATCACGAGGTCAGGAGTTCAAGGCCAGCCTGACCAACATGGTGAAACCCCATCTCTATTAAAAATACAAAAATTAGGCCAGGCGTGGTGGCTCACGCCTGTAATCCCAGCACTTTGGGAGGCCGAGATGGGTGGATCACCAGGTCAGGAGATCAAGACCATCCTGGCTAACACGGTGAAACTCTGTCTACTAAAAATACAAAAAAATTAGCCGGGCATGGTGGAGGGCGTCTGTAGTCCCAGCTGCTCAGGAGGCTGAGGCAGGAGAATGGCGTGAACCCGGGAGGTGGAGCCTGCAGTGAGCCGAGATCGTGCCACTGCACTCCAGCCTGGGCGAGCGAGCTAGACTCTGTATCAAAAAAAAAAAAAAAAAAAAATAGCCAGGTGTGGTGGTGCGTGCCTGTAGTCCCAGCTGCTTGGAGGCTGAGGCAGGAGAATCGCTTGAACCCAGGAGGTGGAGGTTGTGATGAGCCAAGATTGCGCCACTGCGCTCCAGCCTGGGCAACAAGAGCAAGACTCCATCTCAAAAAAAAAAAAAAAAAAAGTCAGGAAACAATAGATGCTGGAGAGGATTTGGAGAAATACGAACTCTTTTACACTGTTGGTGGGAGTGTAAACTAGTTCAACTATTGTGGAAGACAGTGTGGTGATTCCTCAAGGATCTAGAACTAGAAATACCATTTGACCCAGAAATCCCATTACTGGATATATACCCAAAGGATATAAATCATATTACTATAAAGACACATGCACACGTATGTTTATTGTGACACTATTCACAATAGCAAAGACTTGGAACCAACCCAAATGTTCATCAATGATAGACCGGATAAAGAAAATGTGGCACATGTACACCATCGAATACTATGCAGCCATGAAAAAGGATGAGTTCATGTCCTTTGCGGGGACATGGATGAAGCTGGAAACCATCATTCTGAGCAAACTATCACAAGGACAGAAAACCAAACACTGCATGTTCTCACTCATAGGTGGAAACTGAACAATGAGAACACTTGGACACAGGGCGGGGAACAACACACACTGGGGCCTGTTGTGTGGTGGGGGGCAGGGGGAGGGATAGCATTAGGAGAAATACCTAATGTAAACGACGAGTTAATGGGTGTAGCAAACCCAACATGGCACATGTATACTTATGTAACAAACCTGCACGTTGTGCACATGTACCCTAGAACTTAAAGTATAATAATAATAATAATTAAAAAAAAAAAGATTGTAAGATTGGCCGGGCACGGTGGCTCATGCCTGTAATCCCAGCACTTTGGGAGGCCAAGGCAGGTGGGTCACTTGAGGTCAGGAGTTCGAAACCAGCCTGGCCAACATGGTGAAACCCTGTCTCTACTAAAAATACCAGAAAAATTAGCCAGGCATGGTGGCAGGTGCCTGTAATCCCAGCTACTCGGGAGGCTGAGGCAGGAGAATCGCTTGTACCTGGGAGGCAGAGGTTGCAGTGAGCTGAGATTGCGCCACTGCACTCCAGCCTGGGCGACAGAGCGAGGCTCCGTCTCAAAAATAATAATAATAAATAAAAAAAATATGGTAAGATTTCAGCTGATGGAGATAGGACTAGGAGAGGCCATTTCTCCTTGAGGGATGGGAAAGCAAAGGTGAAGATGAGATAACAATGGGAGATGGGGCTGGAAACGTAAATTGGTTTAGAAGGGAAAGTTTTTGAGTGCTAGGATAAGTGATTTGAACTCTATGCACTAAGTAATTATATTTTCATTAACATTTATCAAGAATCTATTAAGCTAAGTCACTGTTTTTAATGTTAGGAAATCAAACAATTGTTTTTATAGTTGTCTGGCTTTTCACCAAAGACAGCACCTTTCATAGCCTTCATGTCAGGATTCCTTCCATGTCCAAGGTCCTGACTTTTGTCCTTGGAATTAAGCCCTAATAGGAGAAAACCATCTTTTTAAGACATTGACTGATTTCTTGATGCAGTTTAACGCCATCTAGTAATTAATCTGCCATTTTGAGCTATGTTAGGCTGGTAGACCACTTACCTGGGCATTACTTGTTTGCTTCTCTGGAATAAATCCCTAAAAGGATCACAATATAGAATATAGTACTAAAGGGCAGTTGCTGTAGGAGAGTTGGAAGTGCTGAGTTGTGGGATATTTCAGAAGCTCTACTTTTTCTTTTTTCTTTTTTTTTTTTGAGATGGAGTTTCGCTCTCGTCACCCAGGCTGGAGTGCAGTGGCACGATCTCGGCTCACTGCAACCTCTGCCTCCTGGGTTCAAGCGATTTTCCTGCCTCAGCATCCTGAGTAGCTGGGATTACAGGCATGTGCCACCACACCCGGCTAATTTTGTATTTTTAGTAGAGACGGGGTTTCTCCATGTTGGTCAGGCTGATCTCGAACTCCCGACCTCAGGTGATCTGCCCGCCTTGGCCTCCCAAAGTGCTGGGATTACAGGTGTGAGCCACCGCGACTGGCCTGAGCCACTGCGCCCGGCCTGTTTTTTCCTAACTGTGTTGAATAATTTGGGATTCCTCTCTAACCTTAGTTTCAAAAAGCAATATTGTGCAGAAAGCAAATGAAGTCAAGTGAATATGATTTGAAGTTGGATGGTTTTTTGGTATGTCTTCATCTTTTAAAACCATCCTCTTTTCCAGTATAAACTGTTGAGTCTGAATTGACTTGTTCTGAATTCAAGCAACTTGTATTCGTTTTTTTTTTTTTTTTTTTGAGATGGAGTCTCATCTGTCACCCAGGCTGGAGTGCAGTGGCGTGATCTTGGCTCACTGCAACCTCCGCCTCCCAGGTTCAGGCGATTCTCCTGCCTCAGCCTCCCGAGTAGCTGGGATTACAGGTGTGTGCCACCACGCCCAGCTAATTTTTGTATTTTTAATAGAGACAGGGTTTCACTATATTGCCAGGCTGATCTCAAACTCCTGATCTCAGGTGATCCACATGCCTTGGCCTCCCAAAGTGCTGGGATTATAGGTGTGAGCCACGGTGCCTGGCCTTGTATTTGTTTTTAATCAGCTAGGACTTTGTGCTTTGGTTTGTGATAGCTATTTCAGTTTGATGCTTTAAAAAACCCTCTTTTAGATGATGGCCAGAAGTTAGTGGGTGCTTTCAGATTGTGAAGCAGGATAGTTATCCAGGTTTTGGCAGTTTCAAGTGAGATCATTTTATTTTATTTATTATTCTTATTTTTTGAGACAGGGTCTTGCTGTGTCACCCAGGCTGGAGTTAAGTGGCACAGTCATGGCTCACTGCAGCCTCAACCTCCTGGGCTCAAGTGGTCCTTCTGCCTCAGCCTTACGACTAGCTGGGACCACCACACCTGGCTAATTTTTGTATTTTTTGTAGAGATGAGGTTTTACCATGTTGCCTAGGCTGGTCTCGAACTCCTGGGCTCAAGCGATCACCCGCCTTAGCCTCCCAAAGTGCTGATTACAGGCCTCAGCCACTGTGCCCGGCTCATTTTATTTATTATATGCCACATTTACCCATATAACTACACATGAAAAGTGAACCGAATACTTCTATTCAGGAGGGATTCTCAAGCTTTTTGTAGAAGAGTAAATGGTGTTGTGCTTGTAACCCAGGAAGCTGCAGTCTGTATCTGTCTATATCTGGAATATTTGCTGTAGTTAACACTCTCAGTCTGGTTGTTATTGAAGACAATGCAAATGTCCCATTCTCAGTAAAAGTGTGAACCTTAGTCCCAGCTACTCGGAGAGGCTGAGGCAGGAGAATGGTGTGAACCCGGGAGGCGGAGCTTGCAGTGAGCTGAGATCGCGCCACTGCACTCCAGCCTGGGCGACAGAGCGAGACTCCGTCTCACAAAAAAAAAAAAAAAAAGTGTGAGCCTTGGTATCAGACATCTGGCTTTGAATTCTGGCTCCTTTGCTTAATAGCTGCATAACACCGGGAAAGTTACTTTAGCTTATCTGTTAGCCTCAGCTTCCTCATCTTTTTGTTTGTTTGTTTGTTTGTTTGTTTGTTTGCTTTAGAGACAGGGTCTTGCTCTGTCACCCAGGCTGGGGTGCAGTGATGTGAACATGGCTGACTGCAGCCTTGAATTTCTGGGCTCAAGGAATCCTCCTGCAGTGGCTTCCCAGTGTGCTAGGATTACAGGCATGAGCCACTGCCGCTGGCCAGCTTCCTCATCTTTAAAACGAGAATAGTGGCTGAGTGTGGTGGCTCACACCTGTAATCCCAGCAC
Organism: Symphalangus syndactylus; assembly: GCF_028878055.3. NCBI lineage: Eukaryota > Metazoa > Chordata > Mammalia > Primates > Hylobatidae > Symphalangus > Symphalangus syndactylus. The sequence continues at coordinate 35,633,727 of NC_072424.2, read as the reverse complement.
TTTGGGAGGCTGAGGCGGGCGGATTATGAGGTCAGGAGATCGAAACCATCCTGGCTAACATGGTGAAACCCCGTCTCTACTAAAAATACAAAAAATTAGCCGGGTGTGGTGGCGGGCACCTATAGTCCCAGCTACTCAGGAGGCTGAGGCAGGAGAATGGTGTGAACCTGGGAGGTGGAGCTTGCAGTGAGCCGAGATCGCACCACCCCTCTCCAACCTGGGCGACAGAGCAAGACTGTGTCTCAAAAAAATAATAAATAAATAAATAAATAAATAAAACGAGAATAGTAATAATCTCTCCTAGGGTCATGAAAGGGCTAAATGAAATAATCCATGTGAAGAGCTCAGCACAGTGCCTGACGCATGCTACGTGCCCAGGAAAAGTAGTTTTTGAAAAACACTGATTTTCTGTTTGCACTTTATTTAAAACTTGGTGGATGCTTTGAATACTGAGAATTTCATTACCACTTTTTCAGTTCTAATGTACATACTGTTGTGCACTGGTACCTACTGTGCAGATCATGACTGAAAGGTGCTTGAAAGGACAGTATTGTGAAATCTTTTGTTGTCATGACATTAATGTTATTGCAATAAAATAACAAATTTTTAACTATTAAAAGTAATACCATCTGTTTTTCTTCATCTGTGTTTTCACCACAAAGAGATACAACTACTGTTGACATTTTGACATATCTTTTTTCCTCCAGTGCATATTTATTTATCTTTTTAAAATTTATTTTTAACATAATTGAGATTGCACCGGGTTGTAATTTTTGTTATGTCTTAAATTCAACAGAATTTTATTATTTTACTTTGTTTTTTGAGACAAGACCTCACTTTGTTGCCTATGCTGGAGTGCAGTGGCGTGTGATCATGGCTCACTGTGGCCTTGACCTCCCAGGCTCAAGCTATCCTCCAGCCTCAGCCTCCTGAGTAGCTGAGACTGTAGGCATGTGCCACCACACCTGGCTTTTTTTTTTTTTTTTTTTGAGGTGGAGTCCTGCTCTGTCAGCCAGATGGAGTGCAGTGGCATGATCTTGGCTCACTACAACCTCTCCCTCCCGAGTTCAAGTGATTCTTTTTTTTTTTTTTTTTTTTTTGAGATGGAGTTTCGGTCTTGTTGCCCAGGCTGGAGTGCAATGGTGAGATCTTGGCTCACTCCAGCCTCTGGTTTCTCTTGCCTCAGCCTCCCGAGTAGCTGGGATTACACCACGCCTAGCTAATTTTTGTATCTTTGGTAGATACGGGGTTTCACCACGTTGGCCAGGCTGGTCTTGAACTCCTGACCTCAAGTGATCCAGCCACCTCGGCCTCCCAAAGTTCTGGGATTACAGGTGTGAGCCACCATGCCTGGTTCAACAGAATTTTAAATAAGGCTGCACAGAAACATCCCATCAGATGGATCTTACCTCTCCATTGTCGTTCTCCATCAAATAATGTAACCTAAACCAGATAACACCATGCTCTGGTAATGTATCGTTGAGTAATTTGATTCTGCTGTCTTAACTGATACTTAAGCCTTCATCATGAGCCAAGAGATAGCTCTCATTTATGAGATGAAGCTGAGAATATGAAAAGAAAGAGGATTTACGCCGGGCGTGGTGGCTCACGCCTGTAATCCCAGCACTTTGGGAGGCCAAGGTGGGCGGATCGCAAAGTCAGGAGATCGAGACCATCCTGGCTAACACAGTGAAACCCTGTCTCTACTAAAAATACAAAAAATTAGCTGGGCGAGGTGGCGAGCGCCTGTAGTCCCAGCTACTCGGGAGGCTGAGGTGTGAGCCTGGGAGGTGGAGCTTGCAGTGAGCCGAGATCGCGCCACTGCACTTCAGCCTGGGCGACAGCGAGACTCTGTCTCAAAAAAAAAAAAAAAAGAAAGAGAATTTAGTTATGCTCAAAAATTTACTCTATTTTTGGCAATGCTCAGGCTATTTCTCTAGTAATTCACTTGAAGCACATGTCTTATAGAAATAAATATTTACATTTTTACAAAGGAAGAAATTAATGAAATGCTTTTCCTGTAAAATGGGGAATTTTACATTGTTTTTGGATACTAGATTTAATACAGTATGACTAGTTTAGCATTTTAATTATAAAATTTCAAAATTAGGTTAAATTATATGAAACTCTTGTTTTGAAAATATTACTCTTTCTTCGCAGTAGTTAATCTGAGAATAGCCAAATGGATTTTGTCATGGTGTAGGATAAGGTCACTTAGAACCAGCTGAAAATTTTACAAAGTTTTTAAAAAGGAGGGTGGGTGCGGTGGCTCACACCTGTAATCCCAGCGGTTTGAGAGGCTGAGGCAGGAGGATCACATGAGCCCAGAAGTTTGAGACTAGCCTGGGCAACAGAGCGATACTCCCCATCTCTAAAAACATTAAATTAAATATTAAAAAAAAAAGAAAGGTTGTCTAACGATACTCATAAAAAACAAACTTATGACTTGAAATAAGGCACTTACATTTTTTTTAAATGAAGAAAAATTCTACCTTGGTAATAAGAGAAGTGCAAATTAAAACAGCAAGATACCAGCTTTTGTGTAACTAATTAGAAAAAAAAATTTTTAATGGTAAAATTCAGTGTTGAAATGAGGACACATGGACACAGGGTGGGGAACAACACACACTGGGGCCTGTCCCGGGGGGGTAGGGAGAGCATCAGGATACATAGCTAATGCATGCAGGGCTTAATATCTAAGGTGATGGGTTGATTTGTGCAGCAAACCACCATGGCACAAGTTTACCTGTGTAACAAACCTGCACATCCTGCACATATATGCTGGAAACGTAAAATAAATTTAAAAAAATGATTAAAGAAACATTCAGCGTTGACCTGGATATGAGGAGATGGGTGCTATCACTGTGAGTGGGAATTGACACACTCTTTCTGGTAAATGCTTTTGTTTGGGATTCTTGTGATTATACTTCTAGTAGTCATCTTTCCTGAGGGCATGGTCTAACTCAGACACAGAGACATTTATCAAAGGATTATTCATACTAGAAAAATAGCAGAAACAATTCAAATGTTCAACAAAAGGAGAATAGTTGTCAATTTCAACATATCCAAATAATGAAATATTACATAGCTATTAAATAATGCTTTCAAAGCATAATTAACAACTTGGGAGAATTCTCACAATATGATATACTGTGTGCATGTGTGTGTGTGTGTGTGTGTGTATAGTAGTATACCTATTTTACCATCAGTGTCTTTGCATAGAATAATTTTTAAAAGACTAAGGAGAAACAAAATGTGCTTTCAGATTTTTCCAAAATTTCTTCCGTGGGCATTTATCCTGTAATCAGAAAGAAGTGAATAAACATTAGTGTAAAATAATGATTTTAAACAAATGGCTATAGTAATTCACTTCAAATGGCTGGAGTTTTATTGTATGGATCACAACATATTGTACTTAATGGAAAAACTATTACTAGGAGCCATTCATTTTTTAAAATGACACATTTTATGTAGGTACCTTTTCATATTTAGATGGGCAAAATTAAGTCCTGAGAGTTTGCATCTGAAATCATATGGCCAATCAGTTTAAGCGAACTCTAAACTTCTTTGATGAGAACTTTGGCACAATTTCATCAATTCTAGGAAAACACTTCTGCAGTACTTAATAAGTGATATGAGTAAGTAAAATGGGAAGAAGACTAAGTAAGTAGTTCCAAAAAGAGAAACCTTTTAAAAATGGAAAAAAGACAAACTTTCCTGTCCTTGACTTCTTCCCCTTCACCACCACCCCCTTTCCTTGGCCTAGCTGGAACGCACAGTCACATTAAGTGATGCCTTGCCCTTTGACTGACTCTCTCAGTGAAAGTTCAGATAGCCATCTAGTGGAAAGAAGACTCTTTAAGAATGACTTTCCTCCAGACACCCAATATCATGTTTGTTCAGTTGGCTTGTCCAAACAATTTTTCTGTGTTTTCACCAGAGTAGTATCAACTTAGCATGAAGATTAAAGCTGTTCTCCCTCTGCTTTATCTGCCGTTCTTAATTAGAACCTGATGACAGAAATCAACTTTGATTCAAGGCTGATTGTTCCCGGAGAATCTCATTATTATTGTAAAACGTTTTTCTTTTTTTTTTTCTATTAAACACATTGATTCTGAGCATCTATATGGCAGAAGTGAGGGTAAAAGGAAAATAATTTTTTTCATTTAATCGTGTATTCAGCATCTGCTCTGCTAGATGCTGTGGGAAATATTGAAGTTGCATAAAGTCTGGTAGAGAAGATAAAGCATGCACAGAAATGGTTTTAAATACAAACTTGAGGTGATAAGTGCCCAAAGGGACAGGCACAATGTATGTGGAAATTCAGAGGAGCAGTTATTTCTCGTTAAGGAATCGTGTTTTCTGAGTTTTCTTTTAGAAATTAAACAGATGTGCATTGTTCTGATGGACTGAAAAAAAGAGAAACAAATGGTCCCTTGCTTTCACGCTTTATTTTACTTTATGAGAAATTAAGAGGCAAATGTTTGTATATCAATCCTTTAGGCAAGTAATGGACTTCAGAGTGCCTTAATGGTTTTCAAAAAATAGTCTACAAATATTAAGTCTACACTCAGTCTGCAGTCTACCAACTTTAATGAAATGTAATTTTATGCATAACATAAAGTTAGATATTATTTTTTTTTTTCTTTGAGATGGAGTCTTGCTGGGTCACCCAGGCTGGAGTGCGGTGGCACCATCTTGGCTCACTGCAGCCTCCACCTCCCAGGTTCAAGTGATTCTCCTGTCTCAGGCTCCCGAATAGCTGGGACTACAGGTGTGTGCCACCATGTCTAGCTAATTTTTGTATTTTTAGTGGAGACAGGGTTTCACTATGTTGGCCAGGCTGATCTTAAACTCCTGACCTTAAGTGATTCACCCGCTTCGGCCTTCCAAAGAGCTGGGATCACACGCATGAGCCATTGCACCTGGCTAGATATTCTTAATGGGCAAATTGGGAGCCTCGTCTTGGTGTCAGGTGTCCTGTATTTAATCAGTTGGCAGAGCTAGTTACCTGGACCACCTGCTCAGCCTAGGCGGTGCTGTGATACAGCAGGGAAAACACAAACTTGGGCTCTGCTACTTGGCTTTGGGCCTTGGTAAGTTTTACTTTGTCTTTCTATTCCTCGGTCTTCTCATCTTTAAAACACCTCCTAGGATTCTTGTTAGGATTAAATGAAATACTGTATGTTGCTATGACTTGAGTGGATCCCCTCCAAAATTAACATGTTGAAACTTAATGGCTAACGTGATAGTGTTAAGCGAGGGGGATTGCCTTTAAGAGGGAGTTAAGGCCATGAGGGCTCCTCCCTCATGAAAGTGATTGAAGCCCTCATAAAAGAGGCTTCACTCAGCACTTGGCCTTCCTACTCCTCTGCCTTCTGCCGTGTGAAGACACAGCGTTCCTCCCCTCCAGAGGATGCAAGGCGCCATCTTGGAGGCAGAGACCATGCCCCTCACCAGACACTCAGCCTGCCGGCGCCTTGATCTTAGACTTCCCAGCCTCCAGAACTGTGAGAGATAAATTTCTCTTCTTTACAAATTACCCATTCTGTGGTATTCTGCTATAGCAGCACAAACTGACCAAGACATATATGATAGCACCTGACACACAGCTCTCTATAAATAATGCTTCTTCTCTGCTCTGTCTTGACTTGTTTGAAGGATCAGCAGTTAACAATGAACAGTTTAAAATGATCTCAGTATTCTTTCTTTTTCCTCTTGAAGATGAACCTCTTAAATTGGGCTGGCTTATATTTCCTAAAATCAAAGCTGTTTGATATAGACGGGGTATTATTTGAAAGTCTGAGTCAAAGACAAGAAGTAGGAAATCAGTTTTTCCCCGGCTGTCGTTGTGCACCTCCTTCCAGGGGAGTAATCAGCTCAGACTATCTCAGTAGTTAATACTTGCTGTTCTACTCAAAATTGAACTCACTAAAATCTCAGTGATTTCTTCACTGAAGATTGCCAGTAGATGGCTTTTAATTCCCTGTAGTGTCTGCTTTACTGTTTTCATGCTTGTTTTTCTTAAGTCTCGAGTCAGCGTCTTTATCCTTATCAGTGTTTGGCCTTTGTCTCCTCCATCTCTGTAAATCATTTGTAGGAGGGTTAAATTCCATCTGACGCAAATTGTGATTTTAAAAATAAACTGCTTTGTCCTACCATCTCTGAAAATAAGAGCAGATAATTTTCCTAAGTCACTTATTTAAGAAGTAGCACAAGCTAAATGCCAACCACTCGAAGTTGTAGACTCGCGAGACTTTTTTAAGCTTCAAGGTCTCTGTGTTTTCTGTTTCAGGTAAAAATGGTCAGGACTAAACAGTTCTTCAGGGGAAAAAAAAGGGTCTTTGTCACAGCTGAGTCTTCATCTTAACCAAGATTTTTACCAGAAAGCCTTTCTTTCTCTTGGAATCTTATGCTGGTTGAAATTTGGCTTTAGTTGAAGTATAAGGAGCCATATTTCCTTGTGTCTGGTTAAGTTCCACTGTCTTTTCCACTTGCAGATTTTATATTCAGTTGTCAAATTTGCTTGTGCTTAGCATTGAAAGTGATTTCTGTACTTGTATGATTAAACTGGAAGAATGTGGAATAAACTGGAATAAACTAGAACTGTTTTCTGAAATTGGAAGGGGTTTAGATAATGGTTTGATGGATGGAGGAGGAGTGGAAGGTGGGTTAGTATGAATTTTAAAAGTTTAGATTTTTGCCACTGTTCATGCTAATGTAAAAAAGAATCTTGTTGGCCTGGCGTGTGGCTCATGCCTGTAATCCCAGCACTTTGGGAGGCTGAGGTGGGCGGATCACCTGAGGTCAGGAGTTTGAGGCCAGCCTGGCCAACATGGTGAAACCCCATCTCTACTAAATATACAAAACTTAGCCGGGCTTGGTGGCGGGCACCTGTAATCCCAGCTACTCAGGAGGCTTAGGCAGGAGAATTGCTTGAACCTGGGAGGCGGAGGCTGCAGTGAGTCGAGATTGCGCCATTGCACTCCAGCCTGGGCAACAGAGCGGGGACTCCATCTCAGCCTAAAAGGATCTTGTTTAGATGGTGCTTATTCCATGTAGATTTTGTAGCTCAGTATTACAAATATTTATTTAGTGCCTGCTATATGTAGGATGTAATATAAAATAGATTAATAACATGGTCCTTTCCTCAAGGAATTTGTCATGGAATTAGGTGGGAATAAAGGAGACGAAGATACATGTGCTGAGTGCAAAGCGGAGGGAAGATTGAAAATATGCAATCTCCTTGGGAGTGAGGTGGGATGAGAAGTGGGGCAGGAGGTAGATTAAGAAGTTTCTAGGAGGAGGTACTTAATTAAGGCACAGAATCATGGAAGTGCCTGGAAGAATGCAGAGCTATGAGCGATCTGGTAGATCCGTGGTGCTACTTGGGGTCTGGTGTGATCCAGCTCACTTCAGCCTTGAATTTCTGGGCTCAGAGGATCCTCCCATGTCAGCCTCCCCGGTATCTGGGATTACAGGTGCATGCCAACATACTTGGCTAAGTCTTTTTAAAAAAAATTCTTTTAGAGATGGAGGTCTTGCTGTGTTGCCCAGGATGGTCTTGAACTCCTGGCCACAAACAGTCCTCCCACCTCAGCCTCCTGAGTAGCTGGGATTATAGGTGGAGCCATTGTGCCTGGCTTCCTTCCTCCTCCTAAACCGGTTTTATTGAGGTATAACTTACATACCATAAAACCCACCCATGTAAGCATACAATCCAGTGATTTGTAAAAGTAAATTTATAGAGTTGGGAATTGCCACCTCAATCCAGTTTTAGAACACTGCTTTGTCCCTAGAAGTTTCCTTTCTTCTGGGTCAATCCCTGCTTTCGTCTCCAGCCTCTAGCAAACACTGTTCTGCTTTCTGTCTCTAGAGATTTGACTTTTCTAGAAATTTCCTATAAATGGAATCATAGGTAGTCTTTTTTGTTTGGCTACTTTCACTTAGCAAAATGTTTTTGAGGCTCAGCCATGTTGTAGCATGTATAAGTTGTTTGTTCCTTTATACTGATTAATTGTATTTGATTGCATGGATATACCACATTCTGTTACCCATTTGCTAGTTGATGGGTATTTGTATTGCGTCCAGGTTTAGGCTGTTATTAATAATGCTCCAAGCTGGGCGCGGGAGCTCATGCCTGTAATCCCAGCACTTTGGGAGGCCGAGGCGGGCGGATCACCTGAGGTCAGGAGTTACTGACCAGCCTGGCCAACATGGTGAAACCCCATCTCTACTAAAAATACAAAATTAGCTGGGCATGGTGGCAAGTGCCTGTAATCCCAGCTACTTGGGAGACTGAGGCAGGAGAATCGCTTGAACCTGGGAGGCAGAGGTGGCAATGAACTGAGATCGCGTCACTGAGCTCCAGCCTGGGCGACACAGTGAGACTCTGTCTCAAAATAATAATAATGATAATAATTCCCTGTGGGCACTTGCATGAAGTCTTTGTGTGGACATGTTTTCATTTCTCTTGTGGAGCTACTTAAGAGTGAAGTTTCTGGGTCATATAGTAAGAATACATATATTTTACTTTTTAAGAAGCTGCCAAATGGTTCTCCAACGTGGCTGTATGTACCATTTTACAACCAGCGATGTCTGAGGGTTTTGTTTTTTCCACATCTTTTTTTGTTGTTCTTGTTGTTTTGTTTTGTTTTTGTTTTTGTTTGAGATAGAGTCTGGCTCTGTCACCCAGGCTGGAGTGCAATGGCGCAGTCTCGGCTGACTGTAACCTCTGCCTCCTGGGTTCAAGCAATTCTCCTGCCTCAGCCTCCCAAGTAGCTGGGACTACAGGTGCCCACCACCAAGCCCGGCTAATTTTTGTATTTTTGGTAGAGACAGGGTTTCACCATATTGGCCAGGCTTGTCTTGAACTCCTAACCTTGTGATCTGCCCGCCTTGGCCTCCCAAAGTGCTGGGATTACAGATGTGAGCCACCCCACCTGGCCATTTTCCACATCTTTGTCAGCACTTGGCATGTGAGTTATAACCATGCTAGTGGGAGTGTAGTGCTTTTTTTTTTTTTTTTCTTTGAGACAGGGTCTTACTCTGTTGCTGAGGCTGGTCAGTGGTGTGATTATAGCTCATTGCAACCTTGACCTCTGTGGCTCAAGTGATCCTTCCGCCTCATTGCACTGAGTAGCTGGGACTACATACAGGTGCATGCCACCATGCCAGACTAATTTTTTTGTAGAGACAGCATCTGACTATGTTGCCTAGGCTGGTCTCAAACTCCTAGGCTCAAGCAATCTTCTTGCCTTGGCTTCCCAAAGTGCTGAGATTACAGGCATGAGCCACTTGTGCCCAGCCAGTGCTGTCTTTTTTTTTTTTTTTTTTTTTTTTTTTGAGACAGGGTCTCACTCTGTCAGCCAGGCTAGAATGCAGTGGAATGATCTCAGCTTACTGCAGTCTCCGCCTCCTGGACTCCCACTTAAACTTTCCGAGTAGCTGGGATTACAGGCGTTCACTACCATGCCTGGCTAATTTTTTGTATTTTTTGTAGAGACAGGGTTTCCACCATGTTGGCCAGGCTGGTTTTGAACTCCTGGGCTCAAGTGATATGCCCACCTCGGCCTCCCAAAATGCTGGGACTACAGGCATGAGCCACTGCACTGTGCCCAGTAGTGCTTTTTTTTGAGACGGAGTCTCGTCCTGTTGCCCAGGTTGGCTTACTGAAACCTTCGCCTCCGGGGTTCAAACGATTCTCCTGCCTCAGCCTCCCGAGTGGCTGGGATTACAGGTGACTGCCACCACACCTAGCTAATTTTTGTATTTTTAGTAGAGATGGAGGTTTCGCCATGTTGGCCAGGCTGGTCTCGAACTCCTGACCTCGTGATCTGCCTGCCTCGGCCTCCCAAAGTGCTGGGATTACAGGCGTGAGCCACCACTCCCAGCCAGTAGTGCTATCTTAATTGTAGTTTTGCTTTGTATTTCTCCAATGACTGGCAATCTTTTAATATTGTAAATTATCTCGGCTATTTCAGAAAACACTCCTCTATAATACCGACAATGGTGTTGTGGTTCACTGTTTTGTTTGTTTGCTTTTTGTTTGTTTTGTTTTTTTGAGACGGAGTTTTGCTCTTTGTTGCCCAGGCTGGAGTGCAATGTTGCGATCTCAGATCTCAGCTCACCGCAACCTCTGCCTCCAGGTTCAAGTGATTCTCCTGCCTCAGCCTCCCGAGTAGCTGGGATTACAGGCATGCACCACCATGCCTGGCTAATTTTGTACTTTTAGTGGAGACAGGGCTTCTCCATGTTGGTCAGGCTGGTCTCAAACTCCTGACCTCAGATGATCCATCCACCTTGGCCTCCCAAAGTGCTGGGATTACAGGTGTGAGCCACCGTGCCTGGCCTCACAACTGTATTTTTTTCTAAAGCTCTTGAAAGAATTTTTGTATGTGAAGAATCCAGACATTATTTTATCAGAGACTCTTTGCTTACTTATTTTTACTCTTTTTGAGATTTGTAAAATTATCCTCTGATGCAAACTGCCTGTGGCCTGCTACCTGCTTTTGTATGCCCCAGGAGTAAAGAATTTTATTTTTAAATGGTCAAAAGTAAAAGAATACTATTTTAGCCAGGTGTGGTGGTGTATACTTATGGTCCCAGCTACTTGGGAGGTTGAGGTGGGAGGATTGCTTGAGCCCAGGAGTTTGAGGCTGCAGTAGCCATGATTGTGCCACTGCATTCCAGTCTGGGCAACAGAATGAAATGCTGTCTTGAAAATAATTGTGATATGTGAAAATTACATGAAATTCAAATTTCAGTGTCATAAATTTTGATTGGAATACAGCCATGCCTATTCATTTATGTGTTACCTGTGTCTGCTTTTGTGCTATAAGGGCAAGAGTAGAGTAGTTTCAGTAGAGACTGTATAGCCTGCATAGCGTAAAATATTTACTACCTGGCCCTTTACAGAAAGTTTGCCCACCCTGGCTCTCACCCATTCCAGAGGTTGCCTATTCTCAGAAAAAAATTTGCTATTGACATGTGCTTTTTTTTGGTTCAGTTACTTTTTTAGAGATAGGGTCTCTCAATGTTGCCCAGGCTGAAGTAGAGTGGCTGTTCGCAGGCACAGTACCAGTACTGATCAGCATGGGAATTTTGACCTGCTCCGTTTCCTACCTGGGCCAGTTCACCCCCCTTCTTCAGGCATTGGTTCAGTTCTTGTGTTGGTTCTCCAGTTCGTTGTTACTGAGAAACCTGAATTCATTTGTTGAGTGTCACCCTGGAAGGGAAGAGACTTATCGAAAGATTCCAGTTTTGTAATGTGTTCTTTCCTGGCTTGGCGACTCTAGTTAAAGTTAGTCTCGGGGGCTTGGTGTGGTGGCTCATGCCTATAATCCCAACACTTTGGGAGGCCGAGGTAGGATAATCATTTGAGCCCAGGAGTTTGAGACCAGCCTGGACAAGATGGTGAGACCCTGTCTCTACAAAAAAAAAAAAAAAAAAAAAAATCTAAAAATTAGCTGGACCTGGTGGCACTTGCCTCTAGTCCTGGTTACTCAGTAGGCTGAGGTGGGAGGATCCCTTGAGCCCAGCAGTTCAAGGCTGCAGTGAGCTATGATTGTGCCATTTACACAATCCAGTCTGGGTGACAGAGTGAGACCCCATCCTTTTTTTTGTTTTTTCTGCAAACACTATGGTGACTTAGAGACCTTGTCTCTTTAAAAAAAAAGTCTCTGGGACCTTTTAAGAAAGTCACCCAGTAAACAAAGGGGAAAGAATGGTGCTTTTGTAGATGAAGGTATCATGTTAACTATTTGTGTTTGGAAAGTGATGCTGTGTAACATAGATAATTTTGTTTATTGGTTTTCTTAAGTGCCCATTATAAAATTTAAGATAATACAGAGGTATAGAAAGTAAGAGTTAATCTCCGCATCACCCACCCCCTCATTCTACTCTTACTTGTCGCCATTATTAGGAATTTGTTTCCTTTTATACCTTTTTCTGTGCAGATATAAACATAGCCAGTTGGGTTTTGTGGCTGTTTTTTTTCAGAAATGAACTACAGTGTACATTTTGTTTTAAAATGAAGGTTTTTCAGAACTTGGCCCAGGGTATTGTGGCTGTGCATACCTGTAGATTTGCCGTCTTCATTTTAGCAGCTGCATGGCCTTTTTTTGTATGACTCTACCATAATCTACTTAACTGTTGACGAAGTTTAAGGTTTTTGCTTATATAAGTAATGTCTATGTGTTTCAGCTGGGCTTACTAACACTAGTTATATTCATCTTTAACATATTTTTGGTTTTTTGGCCTCTTTGGTAAGTGAAAAATAGCTCATTGTCATAACTTGCACTTTTTCAGTGAGACTGAACATTTTCCTTATGTTAGCCACTTGTACTTCTATGAATTATCTATTGCTTATTTTTCTTTGGGTTGTTTGTGTCTTTTAATTGGTTGGAGATCTTTATATATTATAAACCCTAACTCTTAATTTGCAAATATTTCTCACAATTGATAATTTCTTATTTATGGTGGTGTTTTTCCTTACAGAAGCCTTAGTTTTGTATGTTGTCAGATCTGTCAAACATTTATAGCTCTTGGATTTGGAGGTACGCTTGCAATGTGTTTCCATGTTTTAATATTCTAAATGTAACTATCTTAATTCAGTGATTGCTAATCATGACTGCATCAGAATAATTTAGGGGAATTTTTTTCAACATATATGCTATGATTTCCAACTAAGATATTCTTTCTTCGTAGATAAAATGTGGGGTCCAAATCTGTGGAGTTTGGTTTGTTTTCTTTTGGAGAGAGGAAGAAGCTTCCTGGCCAGGCATGGTGGCTCATACCTGTAATCCCAGCACTTTGGGAGGCCGAGGCAGGCAGATCACAAGGTTAGGAGATCAAGACCATCCTAGCTAACATGGTGAAACCTGTCTCTACTAAAAATACAAAAAAATTAGACAGGCGTGGTGGCGGGTGCCTGTAGTCCCAGCTACTCGGGAGGCTGAGGCAGGAGAAGGCGTGAACCCGGGTGGCGGAGCTTGCAGTGAGCTGAGATCACGCCTCTGCACTCCAGCCTGGGAGACAGAGCGAGACTGTCTCAAAATAAAAAAAGCTCCCTGATTTCTGATGTGAAACCCTAGTTAAAAAATCACAGTATGTAAAACAGATTCCATTGCCTCTTTCCAGTTGAGTTGTGATTTTTTTTTTTCTTTGAGAGTGTGAAGGGGGTGGTGTTGCTTGGTTCCTTTTACTTACGTTCATTGAGTTCCTGTGACACACTTGGAGTATTAGTAAGGAGAGAATTCATGCAACTGCTAAGGAGAGAAACTGCTGTACATTGTACCCTTTGCTGTGCATTGTAACTGTACAATCAAGTTTCTTTATCTTGACAATTGTGTTAAACCACGAGCTATTGGCTATATTTCATTGGTTGAAAGATGCACTTTTTCCCCCCACATTTTAACATCCATGAAACTGGGATGACAGCATGACATGGTTTAGTTGGCAGCATTTTAAATTTTGTAGTATATGAAGTAATGGCTCATTTTAGTCAACTTGGAGAAGTTGGGTAATTTTTTATCTTTCATTTTTGTATCTAAAGTACATTAGTACAGTTTTTTTTTTTTTCATACTGGCCTTCATGTTCCTGAGTGGTCTCTTCTCCTCTAGTGTTTCTTTCCTTCTAATTAAGTTTTATATACTGCTGCCGGATTAATCTTCCCAGACCATGATTCTGATTAAATCACTGCTATATGCAATAACTTTTTTTTTTTTTTTTTGAGCTAGGGTCTCGCTGTGTTGCCCAGACTGGAATACAGTGGTGCAATTATGGCTCATTGGAGCCTCGGCCTCCCAGGCTGAAGTGATCTCCTACTTCTCAGCCTCCAGAGTAGCTGGAACTACTACAGGCATATGCCACCACACTCAGCTAATGTGTGTGTGTGTGTGTGTGTGTGTGTTTTGGCAGAGACAAGGTCTTACTATGTTGTGCCCCCAGGCTGGTCTTGAACTCCTAGGCTCAAGAGATCCACCCACCTTGGCTTCCCAGAGTACTGGGATTATAGGTATGAGCCACTGTGCCTGGCCTTATACAGTAACTTTTAATAACAAACAACTGTAACAGAAAGTTCAAACATTTTAACATTTCATTTTAGACCCTTTGAATGAAATATTTACCTCTTCAACCTTTTTATTCTTCACATACTCCAATTTTGCATTGATAAGCAAACAGCATCTTTTCATATAGTCCCCCCCCCCTTTTTTTTAAACAACATCATCTTGTATTTACTTATTGAATCCTTACGTGGGATCGCTCCCTACCCTCTCCCCAGACCTCTGGCTGTTTGAAACCCACCTATCCTTTCTGCTCAGCTTCTGTCATTTATCCATCTCCATGCAATTGCTGCTGATATAACAGGGGTGAAAGATAACTATTGACAAAGAACAGAGAAGTTTTTTTGGAACTCTGGGGTTTTAAGAAAGGCATTGAAGTCCTTGGGAACTAGGTAATACAGTTTCCTCTCCTTTTCCTATTTTTGATTGTGACTTTGGCTTTGTATTTGAAATATTCTTTTTCACTTGAGATGGAGGTGTGGGAGGGAATGTGTGGGGTGTAGTATGTGTGGCCCCACAGGTAGATCACCTGATCAGTCTTTTACCCTAAGCATAAGAGAGGGAAAAGCACAAAAAACACAACAGATCTGAGATGGGGCATGTACATGTCCAAATTTGAACTCAGTCATATTTTTGTCAAACTAAGATGATGGACTGGTTATAAGATGAAGTTTGACTGGACGAATGTAGATCCTATTTTGACCATAAAGCTAGTTGCATAAATAAGCACAGGATGATGTCGAGGGGTTTGTGGCTTAGGAGTAGCACTTAAGGACATCTGCGGAGGGCCAAACGTGAATCCGTAGTGAGATGTGGCAACAATAAAAATAAAATCTCAGATGCATTACTGAAAGAAAAAAAGAATATCTAGAATTGAGGGAGATGATAATCCTATTTATTTTTTTTTTGAGACAGGGTCTTGCCCTGTAGCCCAGGCTGGTATGCAGTGGTACGATCACAGCTCACTTCACCCCTGCCAGTAGCTGGGACTATGGGCACACACTACTGTGCCTGGCTAACTTTTAAAATTTTTTTCATACAGGCAGGGTCTCACCATCTTGCCCAGGCTGGTCTTGAACTCCTGGGCTCAAGCAGTCCTCCCACCTTGGCCTCCCAAAGTGCTGGGATTATAGGTATGAGCCAGCACGCCCATGAATCCTATTTTATTCTGTACTGGGGTGGACACAACTATCAAGTCTCGATCAATTCTGGGGCACACATTTTGAAATTAGAAGCCACATACAGAAGAACAATTGAAGAAAGATTTGCTTTGGAGACATGAGAACTTGGCTAACTGTGGGCTTCCCATGCCCCATCAGGATATGTAAAGGAAGAGGATTTGTACCTTGTGTTTCTAGGGAATAGAACTAAGGCCAGTGGATGGAAGCCACAGATAGAAAGACATGGCTCAATTTAAAGACTAATTTGTAGTGAGAGCTGTTTAATGATGGAGTAGAAGATGGTAAACTTCCTGTTGCTAGGAGGTTGAACAATCATTTGGCAGCTGTGTTTTAGAGGATATAAAAATGTTGAATCACTAACAAGTGTTCACTTTTCTTCATTATAAATGGAAAAGGCAAGAAACACTCAAAATTTAAATTGGCACTCATACGATTGTGACATAACATGTTATCAAATTTATTATTTTGCAACCGACAGCAATCACTTAGCTAGCAGATGTACTTCAGCCTTAGCATTGAATTGAGCAGAGTGGTGACAATGAACTGGATGGTGAAGTTGCTCTAGCAGGTTTACCTGAGTGGACTCTGTGGGATGGAATTAGAAAAAAAAAAAAAACCTCCACAGAGTTAAACAGCCTTTTCTCATCAGTTGCAGAGTGGTAAGAACCTGCAAATATATGTACACTGAGAGGGCAGGAGGAACTTTATGCCAAGGTCTTCATAAGCCCGAATTAACAAATTCCCAAGTATGTCAAAACTTATGTCTATGTTGGCAGGACCTGTGAAGCACTCCTCTGGAACATAGTCTGCAAACCACAGCACTAAGTGATTGATCTCTAAGGCCTCCTTCCAATTCTAAAATTCTTTGGTAAATGACCTTGTAATATATGCTTGGCAGTAGTTTAGGGTTATGGAGTAACAGAAGCATATCCAATTAAAACTATGAGAAAACTTAGGTGTATTATAATTGGCCCCTCTGGAATTTGGCCACAGCTTTGAGGATCATAATTACAATGAAGTCAGCAGTTTGAAATATGTTTTCACCATAGGGGAGAAGAGAATCAGTGGCACTACGGCTTGCTTTCAGTCTTAAGTGAAATTCTACTTCCTTGTCTTAAAAGAACCTCACTGGGTTCTTTCAATTGAGAAACCTTGATGGTTTGAAAGAGATACTTGGAAGAGAGTGATTAATGAAAATAATATTGGTGTGTATAAAGTCATTGAGCAGCTGAGGGGCTTAGAAGCTGAGAAGATCTGAAAACAATGTGAGCCTAAAATACACTAAAACATGCATGCCTGTGCTAATTTTATGTCAAATTTACAAAATCTTTGGAGGGAGAGCGGAATTCAGAAGAGAAAGCAAAGTGAATAACATTTTATGATTAATGAAAGAAGAATTTAGTAGAGTAGTACAGAATTGAAGCCCTAGGCAGATTCTGAATTATCCTTTGTTTCAGGGTTCTCTGAACCCTCAAGGCTGGGTTAGGTGCCCACCTTGGTACTGTGTAACATTATGTCTGTTACAGCGTCAGTTCTACTGCTTGCCTTTTTTTTTTTTTTTTTTTTTTTTTTTGAGATGGAATCTTGCTCTGTCACCCAGGCTGGAGTGCAGGGGTGTGATTGCAGCTTAGATCGCAGCTTACTGCAACCTCTGCCTCCTGGGTTCAAGCAGTTCCCTTGCCTCACCCTCATGAGTAGCTGGAATTACAGGTGTGCGCCACCACACCCAGCTAATTTTTTTTTTTTTTTTTTTGTATTTTTAGTAGAGACAGGGTTTTACCATGTTGACCAGGCTGGTCTTGAACTCCTGACCTCAAGTGATCCGCCCACCTTGGCCTCCCAAAGTGCTGGGATTACAGGCGTGAGCCAGTGTGCCTACCCTGTTCCACTGCTTTCTCATTGGTTGTTTTCAAACCCTCTAAGCTTCAGGAAGACAAGGACCACGTTTGGACTCTCAGGGTTGGATGTACGTTAAGAGTTTAATAAATGTTTGTTGAATCAGTAAACAGGAACCCCTTTACCTTTCTTTCATTTATGCTACTTCCTTGTTCTGGCACTTCTGAGATGTTGCTGTTAACATCATGCAGCTTGACTATTAACAGTTTACCTTTATGTGCTGATAATTGGTCAAGTTGGGTATTGGGCACAGGGAGGTTCACTGTATTATTCTTCCCATAATCAAAAGGGTTTTAAAAAAGACATTAACATCTGTAAAACTGATTGGCCTAAAGAGCTGTTCCCATCTGACTGCAGAGTGTAAAGCATCTGATGGCCAAATTGTGACAAGCTCTTATTATTTACTCTCATGGATGTTTGTACAGGTTGCGTATTCCTTGTATGTATGTTTGGGAACAAGCATTTTGGATTTTTTTTAAAGGTTTTGGTGTATTTGCATTATGTTTACTGGCTGAGCATCTGAAATCCAAAAATCCAAAATCTGGAATGCTCCAATGAACATTTCTTTTGAGCATCATGTCGGTGCTCAAAAAGTTTTGGATTTTGGAGTATTTCGGATTTTGGATTTGGGATACTCAACCTGTATTTCAACTGGGAATAGTTTGTTTCTCAAATTGTAGTTCCCTTATGATTTGAGGACATACTCTAAGGATCCTTGAGTTTCCTTGTGAAAAAATTTTTTAAAATTGTGTTTATTGGCTGGGCGCAGTGGCTCACGCCTATAATCCGAGCACTTTGGGAGGCCAACGTGGGTGGATCACCTGAGGTCAGGAGTTCAAGACCAGCCTGGCCAACATAATGAAATCCTGTCTCTACTAAAAATGCAAAAATTAGCCGAGTGTGGTGGCACAAACCTGTAGTCCCAGCTACTGGGGGGACTGAGGCAGGAGAATCACTTGAACTCTGGAGGCGGAGGTTGCAGTGAGCCAAGAGCGAGACTCTGTCTACTTTTTTTTTTTTTTTCTTTTAAAGAGGAAGTGAGGAAAGTAGGTGAACAAGAGGAATGATGAATGATGCTGTTAGACAGAATCTCCAGACTGTTCCTTGGTCTTTGAGTTCCTCCTGGGACCTATTTTGTTGTTGTTGTTGTTGTTGTTGTTGTTGTTGTGAGTTCCTCCTGGGACCTATTTTGTTGTTGTTGTTGTTGTTGTCGTCGTGGTCGTCGAGACAGTCTTGCCCTGTTGCCCAGGCTGGAGTGCAATGGTGCGATCTCTGCTCACCGCAACCTCCACCTCCTGGGTTCAAGTGATTCTCTTGCCTCAGCTTCCCAAGTAGCTGGGATTACAGGCGCGCACCACCACGCCTGGATAATTTTTTGTATTTTTAGTAGAGACAGGGTTTCACCATGTTGGCCAGGCTGGTCTCAAACTCCTGACCTCATGATCCACCCGCCTCAGCCTCCCAAAGTGCTGGGATGATGGACGTGAGCCACCATGCCTGGACTTTTTTTTTTTTTTTTTTTTTTTTTTAAGCTCCACTTAGAGCCATCTCAAACATAAGATGTTCAAAACTGGACTCGATTTTTTTTTTCCTCTTCTCCCCACCCTCTGCAAATCTATACTTGCTGCCATCATCCTTATTTTAATTAATGGCAGTCCTGTCTTTCCAGTTGTCAGGGTAAAATCTGAATGTTATCTTTTATGACTTTGATTCTCTTAACCTTAGCTGTAATCTGTTAGGAAATCTTACAGACTCTAGCTTCAGAATATTTCCAGAATGTGGCCACTCCATACCATCTCTACCTCTACCACCCAAGCCCCTGTCATTTTATAGCATATTATGGCTGTACCATTAGCCTCCTTGTTGGTCTCCTTGCTGTTTTATCTTTGCCTCCTTATAATTATTTTACACACAGCAGTCAGTGATCTTTCAAAAAAAAAAAAACTTTACTGATGTTTATAAGCACACACAAAAATGCACCTTATGAGTTTGCAGTGAATTTTCTCAAACTGGTCATACCTGTATGTGACCAGCGCCCAGAGCAAGAAACGGAATGTGACCAGCAACTCATGCTGCCTTCCAGTCCCTGTCCCAAGGGTAATCACCACCTTGACTTGTAGAACATAGGTCAGTTTTGTCGTTTTTGTACTTTATCTATAATAAATGTAATTGTACAATATGTACTGTTTTGAGTCTGGCTTCTTTTATGCAGCCTTATGTGTGTATGAATCATCCATGATGTTTCATGAAATTGTAAATGGTTTCTTCTCATTGCTGTGTGCTATCACATTGTGTTAATATACCATGATTTATTTACCCATTCTTCCATTCTGCTGATGGGCATTCAGATAGTTCCCGGCTTTAGGCTATTTTGAATCATGCGGCTTGGACATTCTGGTACGAGTCTTTTGGCAAATATATGTATGTATTTATGTTGGGTATATACCTAGGAGTAGGGTATATACCTGGTTCATGAGGTATGTGTGGGTTCGGGCTTTGTATTACCAAATAGTTTTCCAAAGTGGTTGTACCCCAGCAAGTGATCTTTTAAAATATTTGTTAAGTCCTGTTACTTGTTGTTTGAAAGCTTGTCAGTGGTTTATCAACTCACTCAATAATAGCTGAAATTCTTACAGTGGCATATCACTTGTCTTCCTACTTCTCTTTGAACATGCTAAGCATGTTCAGGCCTTTGTGCTAGCTGCCCCCACTACCTCATTTGTTATACCAGCTAGCTACATTGCCTGCTTAAATTCAGATGTCTGCCCACAGGTCACTAACATATGTAAAATAGCCTATTCTTTTCATCTCTGACCCTTTATTTTGCATTATTTTTCCTCTTACTACTTACTACTGAGCATGTCTATGTTTAATATGTGTAACATTTGTCTCCCCGCCACCCACCAGGGACTTTGTTTTTTTGTTAATTGTTGTATCCATTATCATCTAGAACAGTAGACATTAATAGTTGCCCAATAAATAGTTGAATGAGTAAATGAATACATAAAACAAATAGTTGTAATAGACATAATGGATGAAAATAGAAATTTGGGGAGAATAAGACAAATGAGGTTAAAAATTGATAAAAATTACTTAATTTTATTTTTATTAAAACATAGCTGAAAAAGATACAGGGCTTAAAATAGCAACTCCTTATCTCATTCTAATTCCTACTCTCCAAAGTTAACTACTTTCTTCTCTTCCATCTCTTTTCTTTTCTTTTTATTTTTGAGACATAGTCTCGCTGGGTCACTCAGCCTGGAGTGCAGCAGGGTGATCTCGGCTTACTGCAATCTCTGCCTCCCAGGTTCAAGCCATTCATTCTCCTGCCTCAGCCTCCCGAGTAGCTGGGATTACAGGCACGTGCCACCAAGCCCAGCTAAGTTTTGTATTTTTTAGTAGAGACAAGGGTTTCGCCATGTTGGCCAGGCTGGTCTCAGAACTCCTGACCTCAGGTGATCTGCCCACCTCAGCCTCCCAGAGTACTGGGATTACAGGTGTGAGCCACTGTGTCCGGCCTCATCACTTTCTTATACCATTAAACTTGATATTTCTAAACTTTTAGTTAAATTGCTATTTTATTTCAGTTTTAGTGGGGTTTTTTTTTTTTTTTTTCATAGCTCACTGCAGCCTCAACTTCCTGGCTTAGGTGATCCTCCCACCTTAGCCTCCTGAGTAGCTGGACTACAGGCGCATACCACTACACCTGGCTAATTTTTGTATCTTTTGTAGAGACAGGGTCTCGCCATGTTACCTAAGCTGGTCTCGAACTCCTGGGCTCAAGTGATCTGCCCGCCTTGGGCTCCAGAGTGCTGGGATTATAGGTGTGAGCTGCCATGCCCAACCCAGTTTTAGATCTTCTTTGTTGGCTCTTAGGCTGAAAGATAAGGACTTTGCTTTTCTGTATTTCCCCTCTCCCCACACCACACATTCATACTTTTCTTCCCCTATCCTATTGTTATAATTATCAAATTTAAGATGTGCTTTAGATGTCACTTCCTTAGGGAAATGATCCCTAACTTTTCATCTTAAACCAATGTGTTCAGTGTTTACATTATTATGATTATGTAAAGATTGTTCATATGATACAAGCAACATATTGCGATCACATGCTTTTTTTTTCTTCCCTGGAATTCTTCATAAATCTTTTTTTCTTTGCTTACTTTTCTTCACATCACCAGCTTATCCACATACACTTTGCCGGAATTCTAAAGTAAATACATCAGGTTATGCATCAGTTCTTTGGCTTGTTTTGGAAGCACATCTCCTAGAACTGCCAACCTGTGCTGGCTCTGTACTGCTGTTGCCCTGAATCTTACCTTCACAATTTAAGAATTCCCTTCATCACCAGGTGTGGTGGCTCACACCTGTAATCCCAGCACTTTGGGAGGCTGAAACAGGTGGATTGCTTGAGTCCAGGACTTCAGACCAGCCTGGGCAACATGGCATAACCCTATCTCTACAAAAAAAAAAATTAAAAATTAGCCAGATGTGATGGCACATGCCTGTGGTCCCAGCTACTTGAGAGGCTGAGATGGGAGGATCACTTGAGTCCGGGAGGTTGAGGCTGCAGTGAGCTGTGATCATGCCAGTGTACTCCAGCTTGGGTGACAGAGTGAGACCAGTCTCAAAAAACCCCCAAAACAAATAATTCATCTTTTTTCCTGTATTAAATTTTTTACCTCTGGATCCCCACATCAGGATCTTTGTGGGTTTACTCACTTATCTTGGGAGAACATATCCTCCAGTAGTTCCTAGAGAAAAGTGATCCTCCCACCTCAGCCTCCCAAGTAGCTGGGACCAACAGGTGCATGCCACCACACCCGGCTAACTTTTGTATTTTTTTTTTTTTTTTAAAGTCAAGGTTCACCATGTTGCCCAGGCTGGTTTTGAACTCCTGAACTCAAGTGATTTGCCTGCCTTGGCCTCACAAAGTGCTGGGATTATAGGGATACACCACCACACCTGGCCAGGGATGGTAAATTTTTTTTTTTGATCTTGTGTATCAGTTATCTATTGCCATAATACTGTATCTCAGATCACTGAGAGACCTCAGTTGCACGTAATAGTAAGTGTTTATTGGCCAATATGTCTAGGATAGTTGGCTGGGAGGCTCTGCTGATCTCGAGGGTTGGCCAGCTATTGGCTGATCTAGGATGGCCTTGGTTGGAATGACTAGAGTGACTGCCTCTTCATTCGTTTCATCTTTCCTGGAGGACCAGTGGTCTAGCCAAGGTGTGCTTTTCTCATGGTAACAATGGAAGGCAAATGGAATGCATAAGTGCTTTTCTTACCTTTGAAGTATATCTACTACATATTCAGAAATATCCCATTTTGGAACTACAGTCATTTGGTGACCAGAAAAATTATCCATGCAAATGTGCAGAGAAAAAATTTAAGATATTTAGTATCCTTCAGATGACTGTTTAGATGTCACTTTCTCAGGGAGGTGTTCTTTGCCTTTTTATATTAGGTAAGATTCTCCTTTAAATCTCACTATTAGCACTTGGTTATTGTTATTTCATAACTATCACACTGGCTATATTATTTGATTCATATTGGTCTGTCCCTCTAGACCTTAAGCTCCACTGAAGACAGCAACCCAGTCCAGCATAGGGTTAGCCTGGGGCTTGCAGTAGTGAGTACGTAATAAATATTTGTCAGATAAATGAAGGAAATGATTAGATCTCAGGAATAGAAAGTATTTTTAGGGTTCTTTTTATTGGCTTTTTTTGTATGTGAAGTGTGTTCCTTCTTCAAGGATTTGGCAGAGAAGAGGAAAAACATAGACCATTACTAATTTGCAGGAGAGAGAAGCTGGCCCAGCTCTCAGCTATTTTCTTGGCCTAGCTGCATTCCCCTGTGTAATCAAGACTGTAAAGCTTTGATGGGTAGTTAGTTCTTTGTGGCTTTAGGGCTTTCCGATATAAGTAATTGTTTTCATGAGTGTATTAATTCAACTCTGGAACTTGTAAGCAACTGGAAACAAGACTGTTCCTACTTGTTTATGTGAATGTTTGTTGTTCTGAATTGGATGACGATACCCATTGTTATTTCAGAGGAGTGGTTGGGGAATACATTTTTAAACTAATCAGTGATGGAGTTGCAGTACAGTTTTGTGATTGGTGCTGCATTCAATAAACTTGTATTACAGTCTAAATCTTGGAATGTATGGAAAATTAACATTAATTAAACTAAGTTACAGAAAGCTGACAAGTGAACAGAACTGAATATTAGAAACTATTCCTTAAACATAAGTTTACTTCATCTACTCCATGGTGTTTAGTTCTATTTAATAATTCCAGCCTGTTCATAATTTGAAAGGAGACCCATATTTTGTGGCCTATTGTTCATTCAACTTCGATATTGATTTTAATTGTTAGAACAGGAAATTGTGATAGAACTAGAAATTTCCTCCCAGGATTGAAAAAAGACCTTGCTCAGGTGTGATCTAAATATTATATTTCTTATTAATGACAAGTTTTTTTGTGTTTTGCTTTTTTGATAAGGAGTAAAATATATGCTATATATTATATAACTATGGAATTTTAGGTCTTAAATGGAAAATATCAAATTAGCCTAGCTGTCTTTAAAATATTTATATGTTTTATATATATTATATAAATATATTTACATATATACATTTTTTAGGCCGGGCTTGGTGGCTCACACCTGTAATCCCAGCATTTTGGGAGGCCGACTTGGGCGGATCACAAGGTCAGGAGATTGAGATCATCCTGGACAACATGGTGAAACCCTGTCTCTACTAAAATTACAAAAATTACTGCAGCCTTGACCTCCCAGGCTCAGGTGATCCTCTCACCTCAGCCTCCCAAGTAGCTGGGATCATAGGTGCACACCACGATGCTCGGCTAATTTTTTAAATTTCTGTGTAGAGACGGGGTCTTTCTATGTTGCCCAGGCTGGTCTTGAACTCTTGGGCTCAAGTGCTCCTCCTTCCTTGTCTTCCCAAAGTGCTGAGATTACAGGCATGAGCCACCTGGCCTAGTTCGTTTCATTTTACGTAGCACTTAAATTGTAAATTTTTTTTTTTTTTTTTTTTTTTTTTTTTTTGACGGAGTCTTGCTCTGTTGCCCAGGCTGGAATACAGTGGTGGGATCTTGGCTTACTGCAACCTCCACCTCCCAGGTTTGAGCAATCCTCCTGCCTCAGCCTCCTGAGTAGCTGGGATTAAAGGTGCCCACCACCACACCTGGCTAATTCTTGTGTTTTTAGTAGAGACGGGGTTTGATCAGGCTGGTCTCGAACTCCTGACCTCAGGTGATCCACCCACCTTGGCCTCCCAAAGTGCTGGGATTACAGGTGTGAGCCACCACGCCTGGCCAGATTGTAAATTTTATGAGCCTACTGTTGGTTGGCAGTAGTTGCTCAGTAAATATTTTTTGAAAGAGTTAATAAATGAATACATGTAGTTATGGATGAAGATTATGTGAATAAAGACTGAAGCCCAGAGAGGTTAAAAACTTCTGTGATAACCCAAAACAATAAATAAAGCTATTTGGGAATGTTCTGTATTGTCCCCTGATGGATGTGTGGAATTATTTTACTAAGGAGGAGGATTCAGCAGAAGCTGGATAAACAATTATAGGGTTTTTATGTGGGTGTTGACATGTAGAATAGCCAAGGTTAAATTGGCCAATTAAAGCTGGAGTAAGATGGCTTTCGGAAGTGTTATATATTAACAGAATGAGAGAAATAATCATAGAAATAATTTTTTAGTCCCAGTAGCCATTAAGTAGGGGAATTTTAATTTTCAAGTGATGGCTCCAGGTCTTCATGTGTATAAGATTCTTGCAGGAAAATTTTTTGATGTTATTAGTAATTTTAAAGGAATATGTGTAAAAGGCTTAGGGTAGTGCTCACTCTACAACTAGATATTTGACAATCTAAGCCTAGATTATAACTGAAATATAATTGTGTGATCTTGTCCTTACTTCTATCTTATTTTTTGGGGACGGTATCACTCTGTCACCCAGGCTGGAGTGCAGTGGTGTAATCTCGGCTCACTGCAACCTCTGCTTCCCGGGTTCAAGTGATTCTCCCGAGTAGCTGGGACTACAGGCGCCTGTCAGTATGCCTGGCTAATTTTTGTATTTTTAGTAGAGGTGGTGTTTCACCATGTTGGCTAGGCAGGTCTCTAACTCCTGACCTCAAATGATCCACCCACCTCAGCCTCCCAAAGTGCTGGGATTATAGGCTTGACCACTGTGCCTGGGCTTTACTCTTATTTTGAATGTCAGTTTGTTAAGGACAGAAAAAGACTGAATTTTGCTAATATTTTCTACACTTGATCTTAGCCAAAAGGCCGAGAAGCGATGAATTTTGCTAATATTTTCTAACATGAAAAGGAGGTAACGAAGGGAAAGTCTTTTTTTTTTTTTTTTTTAAACTTTCTGCAGCAGTTGGGCAAAATTCCTGCTTTGTGTAGGAAACCCTGGCAGACCTTGAGAATTCTAAATCGCTGCAGATTGTTTTATCTTTTTTTTCTGAAACAATTTGAATAGCGGATCCTTTCCATCTGAAACATTCTTCCCCTTCTCACCCTCTTGTTTCATGTAATTAGCAGTCCTCCTCTGTGTATTCCTATTTTGTCTGATATAGCCAAAATTCTTTAAAAAGAATTTAAAATTTTTTAAATTCTGCTGTGAGTCCGGCAAAGGGGCTGAGAGAATATCTGTGTCAACATCATTGAGAACTCTGAAAGCTTCTTTACATACCAAGCTCCTCCTCATCAAAGCTAGATACAGGAAGTGTTTATGGTCCCTTTCTTCCAAGGGAATGGCTCTAAACTAACCAGCAGACCCTGTCTCACTTATGTTCTCCTTCAGGTTCTTCCTTGACATCCTACTGGCTACTCTTAGTCATGTTCTTTCTAGCCATCAACTCTCCGAACTGCGTGGCCAGACTACTTGAGTTACCCGGGAAGTTCCTAGGGGCTAGATAAGCACTTTATGCCTTATTCTACAGCAGAATATTTGTTTTGTTTACATGACCAGCTCAGATTGATAGAATAGCTGTCTTTTAGCAACAGTGTAATCAGTTAATGACAGCTGTTCAAGGGACTAGTAAAAGGATTGGGAGAGGGGAGCCTTCTAAACAGAGTGAATGGGCCCTGCCAACTGAGGAGTGATGTCTCCTAAATGGTTGGCATGTTCAGACTTTGAAGTATTATCCATCAGCTTGGAGACCCACAAGTTTTTTAAATATCTGGTGTTATCTGTTTACCTGTTAGGTTGGTGCCAAAGTGATTGCACCTTACCTCCAGACCATGTCTGTGCCTGCCCTGATGTACCTGTCATGTTCAGTACCTGTTTTGGTTTATAGGGCATGGACTAGCTCCGATGTTCACTTGCCCTGTTTTACTTAGAAAAAGTCATCATGCGACTAAATTTTAAGATTACAAAGATAATGCATGTGATTTAGACTTGAGTGTGTAAAAGGCTTAGGGTAGTGCTCGCTCTACAACTAGATGTTTGACAATCTAAGCCTAGATTATAACTGAAATATAATTGTGTGATCTTGTCCTTACTTCTATCTTGTTTTTTTGAGACGATCTCACTCTGTCACCCAGGCTGGAGTGCAGTGGTGTGATCTCGGCTCACTGCAACCTCTGCCTCCCGGGTTCAAGTGATTCTCCTGAGTATGGGTGGTGATGGACCATTTGTAAAGCCTCAGAAGCCAAACTGGAATCAGTGTGGAAGTTATAGGAAAGTCAGTTTCAGCTTAATAAAAGTAGAATTTCCAAAAAGTAGAGCCATTTGAAAACGTCCTGTGGCTGGGCGCGGTGGCTCACGCCTGTAATACCAGCACTTTGGGAGGCCGAGGTGGGCAGATCACGAGGTCAAGAGATCGAGACTATCCTGGCTAACATGGTGAAACCATGTCTCTACTTAAAAAAAAAAAAAAAAAAAAAAGCCGGGTGTGGTGGCAGGTACCTGTAGTCCCAGCTACTTGGGAGGCTGAGGCAGGAGAATGGCGTGAACGTGGGAGGTGGAGCATGCAGTGAGCCGAGATTGCGCCACTGCATTCCAGCCGGGGTGACAGTGCAAGACTTAGTCTAAAAAAAAAAAAAACCACAAAAATTTTTATCCTCCAGATTGTAGAATTATATTGCTAGAGGTGGTGATTCAGCAGAAGCTGGATAAGCAATAATAGGGATTTTGTGTAAGTGTTGACGTATGGGTAGGATGGGCTAGGTGATTTGCTAATAGTGAGATATTTTGATTCAAGTATAAATTTCAGTAGTTGGAGATGAACACAGAAGGAACAAGCACAGATTTCTGCTGATGGTTAATAAGACAACATTGCCAAGGGAGGATGTCCCCAGAAGAGCAGAAAACTTAATATGAAAGCTCAGATTTAAAAGATGGAAGCAGGAAGTAAACTGCTGAAGGAGAATGTTCAGAGGAAGAAAACCAGAGGGTTTAGGGTACAAAGGCTGAGGGTGGAGAGTTTGAAGAAGAAGAAATTAGAGAACCACAAAGAAAATGATATAGTCTAAAGCGGTAGTCCTCAAGGTAAATTGCATGCAGTGGGACTTACACACACACACACACACACACACACACACACATATATGACTGAATATGCATATATATTAAGCTTTTTTTTTTTTTTTTTTGAGATGGAGTCTTGCTCTGTCCCCCAGACTGGAGTGCAGTGGCGTGATCTCGGCTCACTGCAAGCTCCGCCTCCCGGGTTCACACCATTCTCCTGCCTCAGCCTTCTGAGTAGCTGGGACTACAGGCACCCGCCACCATGCCCGGCTAATTTTTTTGTATTTTTAGTAGAGACGGGGTTTCACCATGTTAGCAAGGATGGTCTCGAACTCCTGACCTCGTGGTCCGCCCGCCTCAGCCTCCCAAAGTGCTGGGATTACAGGCTTGAGCCACTGCGCCCGGCCAAGCTTATTTTTATATGGATTTCATGATGTATATATTTTGTAATATATATAATTTATAAGTAAATATAAGTTAGGGAGGTGTACTCAACATTTTCATAGAATACATAGTCAAAAATGGTTTGCAACCTCTGCTCTAACAAAAATAAAACACCTACATCTTCTTTGGTTCAAGATTGTCACCCCCAACAGTTGTGTGAAATGTGGGACGGGAATTATCACTATTTTCCTTTGGAAATTAAGGTTCCAAAGAGAATGAGACCAGAGCCAAAGGTCAGAGTCCACTGTCTTCTCTCTGAGGCCTCAATGTAAAGACCTGAACTGTGGCAGCAGATAATTCTGGAGACCTGTTAACCAGCTGTATGCACCACTCTACTTAATTGATTTAGAAATATTGAAAAGGGCCGGGCATGGTGGCTCATGCCTGTAATCCCAGCACTTTGGGAGGCCGAGGCAGGTGGATCACCTGAGGTCAGGAGTTCGAGACCAGCCTGGGTAACCTGGTGAAACCCCATCTCTATTAAAAAAAAACAAAAAAACTTAGCAGGGCATGGTGGTGGGCACCTGTAATCCCAGCTACTTGGGAGGCTGAGGCAGGAGAATCACTTGAACCTGGGAGGCGGAGGTTGCAGTGAGCCGGGATTGTACCCAGTGCATTCCAGCCTGGGCAACAGAGTGAGACTGTTTCAGAAAAATAATAAAAAGAAATATTGAAAAGGCGTGGGACAAATATAGGGTCTCAAGACCCTTACGGTACTCAGGGGTGTTAATACTTTTTAGACTGAAACCTGTGAATGCTCACAGGTGCAAATGAAAGTGGCACAGATACTACAAAAGTGCTTTCGTTTGACCACAAAGAAATTCTATAGGTCTGGGATTCTCAAAGTTTTGACATGTCATTTTAAGAATCTTGTACAAAGTATAGACCTTTTCCCCAGAAGTATGCATACGCACACATACTTTGGCATACAATTTGAGTGGATGTCTAGTTCTGCAGCCTCCCTAGAGCATCCAGGGAACTCAGCTCATCATTTGCTAACTTTTTACCAAATGATGGGTTAAAATTATCTTCCTTGGTAAAATTCTGCCCACCTCCTACCTTTTGGGCACTTAATTATACCTAAAAATAGCATTGAGAAAAGCAGCCACTTCATCCACAATTAGAGAAGATTCTTGAGTCCAGCATCAAAGCCATTATGGTGCTTTGATCAATAAGTTTGTTCTCCACGGAAGTGAGGCTTAATGACTTAGGTGACCAACTAACTTTCCCCTCAGTTGCTCTAGAAGTCACCTGTGAATGAGCCCTTTCAAAGGGAATGATTTTGACTTCTGAAAACTTAAGCAGATTAGAGGCCTTGAGTATAGGATTTAGAATAAGAAGTGCTCAGTAGTAACCGTGGTTGTCTAACTACACAGGCTTGTATGGTTTGAACTTTTTTTGTTGTTGCTCTTGTGGTTTTCTTAAACACCAGACAGATCCGATTACAATTCTAAATATTTAGTTCTATGCAAACAGGAACAGCTCAACAGTTCACCTTCACTGAGTAACGTATGTCTATTTAGATAAGCAAACTACTGTTGGCAAAAACCCTGGCAAAATGTCAGGATGAGCAGGGGAAACTTTCATTATCTTTTCAGCCATCTGAACAATTCCCCAAGAATTGGACAACATTTTTGAGACTTCACTAGTCAAGGTTAAATTACTCATTGTTCAGTGAGTAAATTCTGTCTAAAGACTTAGATGGGGTCATCTTTATTTTATTTTATTTTTTTTCATTCTTCCTTTTTTGGAGGTTACTTCAACAAATAAAGTTTTTATTTAGGCTTTCCTTGTATTTTAGGGAAGAGAAAATATTTGCTTTATGTGTTCTTAAAGTGAGTTTTTTTAAAAAAATGGTACATTTAAAGATAGTTTGGGGCCGGGCGCGGTGGCTCACGCTTGTA
This sequence comes from Symphalangus syndactylus, assembly GCF_028878055.3. Lineage (NCBI taxonomy): Eukaryota > Metazoa > Chordata > Mammalia > Primates > Hylobatidae > Symphalangus > Symphalangus syndactylus. Next base: position 35,603,718 of record NC_072424.2, on the reverse strand, counting down.
ATCCCAGCACTTTGGGAGGCCGAGGCGGGCGGATCACGAGGTCAGGAGATCAAGACCACGGTGAAACCCCGTCTCTACTAAAAAATACAAAAAATTAGCCGGGCGTGGTGGCGGGCGCCTGTAGTCCCAGCTACTCGGAGAGGCTGAGGCAGGAGAATGGCGTGAACCCGGGAGGCGGAGCTTGCAGTGAGCCGAGACTGTGCCACTGCACTCCAGCCTGGGCGACAGAGCGAGACTCTGTCTCAAAAAAAAAAAAAAAAAAAAAAAAAGATAGTTTGGGGATGGGCATGGTGACTCATGCCTGTAATCCCAGCACTTCGGGAGGCTGAGGCGGGTGGATCACCTCAGGTCAAGAGTTCGAGACCAGCCTGGCCAACATGGCGAAACCCGTTCTCTACTAAAAATACAAAAATTAGCCAGGCATGGTGGCGCATCCCTGTGGTCCCAGCTACTTGGGAGGCTGAGGCAGGAGAATTGTCTCCCATCCCGGGAGACGGAAGTTGCAGTGAGCTGAGATGGCACCACTGCACTCCAGCCTGGGCAACAGAGTGAGACTCCCATCTCAAAATAAAATACAATTTGGAGTTTCTTAATGCCTATACTCCTTTGTTTAACTATAGGGCTTCTAGTTCTTTAAATATGATTAGTGATTGTACAAAAGGTATAATAATTATAACAGCGTCTTTTCATATCCATTAACCTTTTTTTTTTTTTTTTTGAGACGGAGTCTAGCTCTGTCACCCAGGCTGCAGTGCAGTGGTGCAATCTCGTCTCACTGCAACCTCTGCCTCCCGGGTTCAAGCGATTCTCATACCTCAGCCTCCCAAGTAGCCAAGTAGTGGGATTATACGTATGTGCCACCACACCTGGCTAATTCTTTTTTTTTTTTTTAGTAGTGATGGGGTTTCATTAGCTGGGATTATAAGTATGTGCCACCACACCTGGCTAATTTTTTTTTTTTTTTTTTTTAGTAGAGATGGGGTTTCATTTTGTTGGCCAGGCTGATCTCGAACTCCTGACCTCAGGTGATCCACCTGCCTCGGCTTCCCAAAGTGCTGGGATTACAGGTGTGAGCCACCGTGCCCGGTTTAAGCCACCGTGCCCGGTCTTAAACTTTCAAGTAGACAGGACACACTGGCTACTTGTGTGCCCCCAGATGTATAGAATTATGTTACTAGGGATGGGGATGCAACAGAAGCTGGATAAGCAATTGTAGGGATTTTGTGTGGGAATAAAAGTGTGGAATGGCTAAGGTTAAACTGGCCAGTTTAAGAAAACTGAAGAGCAAGATGGCTTTAGTAAGGGGTATAGATGAATAGAATCAGAAAAATAATAGAAACAGTTTCTATTGGTGTAGTTCCCAATAGGCATTAAGTAGGAGAATTATAACTTTAAGCTATAGCAATGGCTCTGTCTTCATGTGTACAAAGTTCTTGGAAGTAAAAGTGAAAGGGGTGGGCATAGAATGAGCCTCATTCCTAACCAGAACACTCATCACTGACCACCCATACTTGTTTTGTAACAGAGTGAAGCGATCTTTAATGCAATTTTGATATTCTTTCTCTCCACTCCTGCATTTTCTTTGAGGTGTGAGAGAAGAGTGTATCTGTCCGTTCCTTAATGTACAGTGCCTTGAATGGTTGACGGTGTGGAACTTTAAAGATCTTTGTGTAAATTTACCTTCCGATTTCTTTTACCCTGTTCCTCAGCCTACATGGAGAACTTTCATTGTAATTGGAGAGTAGGAATAATTATCTCTCTGTACAAACGAGACCCAATTCTTATATTTTCCATTGTGGCTGTAGGAAATTTTATTTTATTTTGAGACATTCTTGCTCTGTTGCCCAGGCTGGAGTGTGGTGGTGTGATCTCGGCACACTGCAACCTCTGCTTCCCAGGTTCAAGCAATTCTTCTGCCTTAGCCTCCCGAGTAGCTGGGATTACAGGTGTGCGCCACCATGCCAGGCTAATATTTTATATTTTTAGTAGAGACGAGATTTCACCATGTTGGCGGGACTGGTCTTGAACTCCTGACCTCAAGTGATCTGCCTGCCTCGGCCTCCCAAAGTGCTGAGATGACAGACGTGAGCCGCCGCACCAGGCCGGAAATTTTAAATTTTGAAACGGTGTGCCCCTTCTCTTACTTGGTTCTCTTCATAAAATCCTTCCAGCTTCAAAAGGGATGGAAATAATTAATGGAAGAAAATAAGACACTGATTAAAATGGATATTTATTTTTAGTAATATTTCTTTTGGATTACTTCCTTGCCCCATTTTAAGATTACAGTATCTGATCTTAGGATTTGAACTGTTCCATCTGCTTTCCTCCATTACACTGCTCTCCTGCTTTTTCATATTTGGCTTGCTTAACTCTCAGAATTTTGATTCTTTTATTTCTTAAATTCCATCATCTGAAGTAAAGCTATACTACTTTGGAGTATCTGAAGGAGTAGAGGGAAGTCCACTCTGAACTAGCATAAGATCTTAAATACAGAGCATTTTTCAAGGAATGTTATATTATCATTTGTACTCATACATTAAAGACTAGAACCACAATATATTACCTAGTATTGGTCCTTAAGGAATTTGCAATTACCTGAGCCTTGGTTTTGCATGTAAATAGATACTTCTAAGTGCTTGAGGCTACTTTGAAAGAGTTCTTAATAGTTCAACCAGTAACACTTAGTCTTGGTTATATTCTTATTTAGTAAACATTTTAATTTTTTTCTCCATAGATAGGGTAAAGGTAAATTTAGCTCAACTGTATGAACTATTACGTTAAATTTTTTAGAGCAATTTTTATAGCTTTTCTCCATATACATTTGCATTTACATGACTTGTATGTACTATACATACAAATTGATATGTACATGCTGATGTATTACAGTCCCTGAGCAAACTACATATTTGTGGACAATTTGAGCAAATAATCTTTTGAGTATAAACTTAGACTAAGCTTTCTGAGTGCACGAATCACATACTTTGACATTCTTCTACTTGCTTCCAGAGTAAACATATTTGCCGAAGACTTTGCCCAGGTACCCACATTGTAGTGGGGGCAGCCTTTTACTGGGAGCAAGCTCCAAGTTCCTTTTTTTTTTTTTTTTTTTTTTTTTTTGAGATGCAGTTTGCTCTGTTGCCCAGGCTGGAGTATAGTGGTGTGATCTTGGCTCACTGCAACCTCCGCCTCCTGGGTTCAAGCGATTCTCCTGCCTCAGTTTGCCTAGCAGCTGGGATTTACAGGCATCTGGCCACCATGCCCTGCTAATTTTTGTATTTTTAGTAGAGACGGGGTTTCATCATGTTGGCCAGGCTGGTCTCGAACTCCTGACCTCGAAGTGATCCTCCCACCTCGGCCTCCCAAAGTGCTGAGATTACAGATGTGAGCCACCATGCCCGGCCTCCAGTTCCTTTCTATTTGGTTTGCGAGTAAGTGAGAATGGAGTGTGTGTAAAGGGGGACTGGGAGACTGGGAGGTTGACCTTTGTGCAGTCTACCTACTTGTGAATGGGAATGTGATTCCATGCCTATTGCTGATTCTCAAGCCTGCCTCAGTACCACAGTAGTTCACAGCAAGGGCTTTGGAGTCAGCCCTGTGTTTGAACCTCAGCACTCTGATTTTCCAGCCAGGGATCTATGTTGGGCAAATCAAGTTAATCTGCTTAAACTTCAATTTCCTCACCTAGAAAATGAGGGTCATAATTGCAGCCTCACTAGGG